>NC_141698.1:503296921-505696921 GCF_964263255.1 Lissotriton vulgaris | reverse complement strand
ATTACGCGTTTCGAGTCCTACGACCCTTAATCATATGCTCCTTGCTGTTTCATCAGTGGGTTCGTTTGTTCTTAAATACCGTAACTCATAGGACATCAAAGAAGGACACCGTCCATTCTCCCAGTTAAAGGTGCAGTTCATTTTTGTTCTTTAAATCACCATTTATCGATAGTGCAGCAAAGGTAAGTACAGTTTTTTGTCTAAGGTTACCTTTTAACCCCCAAAATGGTACTATATCCATGTGTTCCTTTGTTGCAAGTTATATGTTAATCCATCGCTTTGCATGTGGGGACTTCATATATATATATATGTAGCTGCTAATAAGATGCAATGATGATAAATGCACAAATTGAGAGAAGTGGAACCTAACAACAGCTTGGAAATTATAAAATGAAAATGATACAAGAAAGTAATATGAAAACAGCTCAGTCCTACTGTGATAAAATGAAAACTTTTTTATACGCACATATAAGCACTTTACACGGGTTGGGGGAATAGGTCAAAGTTAAGGGGCAGATTCTATGACTTGAAATGGAGTACCACAGTTCATAATTAAGGGATTTAGCCAACAATTGTGAGTAAATAATAAGGAAAAATTGTTTACAAAGAAAGATGTGAAAAGAATCAGGGATTTAGCCCGATATTGTGATAAGAAAGTGATACTTATGAAAGTCAAGGCATCACACAGGATATGTAAAATTATCTTGTACTGTTTATCGTGAACTTTGATGATTTTTATGCACGATATGCCTGTAATTTAAAGTCTGTCCACTATGTCAATGCCAATGTGGGTGTTTTTAAGTGAACCAATCACGTAACAGCACTGTGCACTTTAAATACTCATGAGAAATGTGGTTACGCTGTCATGTGATCAAGGCTTTGTGCCGAAACGTTATGGCGACAGCTGAATAAAATCTGAACCAGCATCTTACGTTTGGTCCGTGTCTGTATCCAGCGCGATCGAGGGATAAAGCGTTTGCGGGAGGAGAACGGAGGTTGGAGTATATATATATATATATATATATATATATATATATATATATATATATATATATATCTCACACTGCGGTTGTCCTGCGCTTGAAGACAGACTCAATAAACAAGTAGACCCCGTCGTTTCCAGCAAAGTCCTTTAACCCCTTCGATGCTGATGATGAGCTCAGCTCGTCATCAGCCACGGGGGGGCGTGTGCGGATGACGAGCTGAGCTCGTCATCTAACGCGGCTTTTAGAAAAAAGCCGCGTAGCGCGAAAATAACCGCCGCAGCGATGCGGTTAATGAGGTAAAATCGGCATCCTTATCCAAACTCTTTAAAAGCCCTACGCATTTCGGAGCTCCTACTCCTTGTTCACAGGCTTGCGCATACCAATTAGCAGACTCGCAAAGAAAAGCAAGTCTCCTGGTTTACTGCTTTTATCGCCCCCCGATGGGCCTGCTCAGGTGCATTTTAATCAAAATTGCATCTTGGGACTTGAAGTAATTCTCGTGCAATTTCTCCCTTCAATGGGTTCTTCTGTATTCGTAATTACTCTGTGCATATTTTCCTTGCCCACCAGTCGGTGTTCAGAAAAGAATCCGGTTATTCAATAACACCATTTAAACTTGTTATTCCAGTTACGTGATTCCAGTATCAAACAGCAGTCCATATTATTCCTTTCTGAACACACAATGGAGGGCAAGGAAAATATGCACAACCAATTAGTGCATAGGTAGGTCTTCAAAAGAAAATATTGTTCGCAAGAGCCTGGTATCGATTTCATTTGGAAAATCCTAACTTTTCCCATCTTTGACCTTCCTGAACCTCTCACACTAATGCTAGTCTTCAGGAAAGTAATCATACTACAGGAGCACAGATTGACAGTGACTACATCATCTCCTTGGTAACTCCCTCACCTTATCAAGCTTCATATCCATTGCTGGGCTCATACACTGCAGTGTCTGGAGATATCTTGAACCTATGTGGACTATAGACCTAGCTAGTGCTTGAGATTTGACAGCATGGTGTGTTGTGGTTCCTAGTATCAAATGAAACTGTCATAAGCAGAGTGTGTTGCTGAAAGTGTGAAAATAGATTAAAAAAGAGCACGAAGTTACTTTAACTTGTTTAGGGTGGATGGTGCCAAAGGTAGAAAACACTGCTGAAGTGCAACAGAGGGTCCCCTTGAGTTTATGGAGCCCACCCAATGGTATCTTCCTATGTTTTTTGTTGGAGAAGAATTTTTGATCAGTGTTTACTGTTATTCTAAGCACCGTAGTATGTGTCTCATTCAAATGATTGTACTTTCTTTGTAAACAAAGCATCCTCCAGTTTCCTTTGATCCTTGGTAATTCCCCTTTGAGAACATTGTGTATATGGCGAGCAGACTGTACGCTCTTAGTTGTTTTCCTTCTGTATAAGTGTGACCATAAGTTGCCATGATTACTATCAAATACAATGGATAGGCGTGTAACCTGCTCTTTATCAATGAGATGGGACCGTTTGAAGTTATGGTCATTATCATTCATCGATTTCATATACTTCAGCAATTTGGGGTTTACTCGCTGCCGAATCAAGAGAATATCTTCTATGTATCTGCACCCAAAATATACATGCAGTAGATATTTAGACATTTTCTCATTGCAGTTCCATTTTTGTTCTAAAACTCCTATCAGGAGAGGGATATAGTTGGTGCAAATTTGGCACCCAATGCATTGCCTCAGATTGTCGAGACAGTACACCATTAAAGGTGAAAAGTTATTGAGACATGTCAACCACTCCAAGTATTATAGAATTTGATGCTAGATTGTAACCTGATCTGCTTTTAAGAAAGCAATTCAATATTCTAGCCCTTGTTCATGTCTCATGAAGGTGTACAGTCTGACAACATCATAAGTTACCAAAAAGTTATTGTTTTGCCATAAAATGGGGTCTAAATTATATGGAATTCCTTTACTGTCTCTCGTATAAAGGGCTTGAGCCAAAAATGGCTGCAAGTCAATATCCATATGTTCTGATATTTTGGCAAGGGCAATCAATTCCTGAAATAGTCGGTTGGCCAGGCACAAGACTGCCAGGCAACTACATAAATAACTACAATATGGTTGTCCTAGTGTGTTCAAGGTAAAAGTAAGATTTTTTACTTAGTTGAGAAGTCTGAATTCCAAACAAAATTGTAGACCTGACTTCTTCTTTTCGATATCACGTGTACTGTCAAGTATCAATTTTTTAAAACAGTCTAAGTCAGTTAGTTGTCTTTTTCTGTTAACGTAATTAAATGTGTTAATGAGGAACACGTTACAGCCTATGTTGGCCTCTCTACTGATGATATCCTTGTTGATTTGCAATGATTTAATTTATTTTTATACTTTGCAAACTCATCCTGTAAATCTTGGTGTACCTGAGTTTATAAAAGACCGATGACAATTCCTGCTGACATTACTTGAGTGAATGTTGATCTGGATCTGAGGATGGGTCAGTGTCCAACAACAGAGCTGTAGTCTCCATGGCCAAAGAGGAGTCTTTCATCAGAAAGTTGGTAGAGCAATAATGGATTTAGTAGCAAACAACAATTATAGTTTCAAGTCAATTTCAGTATGTGCAATGTCCAGCGCTTAGTCAGGCAGAAAGACAAACCTCAGTCAAGTAATTGGATTTCTTGACTAGATGAACTGTAATCATATGCTTTTATAAGTAATGTACTGGCAGCCCCAACATAATGAACAGGTGCAGTACTGGGACTGGGTCTGCACAGTGCCTAGTGCACACACATTCAAAACCTTTTTGAAGGGGTTGGCACCTGTGTGCGTGTTTCAGCATAGTTACTTGGCATGAATGGGATGCTTCACATAACAATAACCTACTAGATAACAGCTACTTCTCGATACATGGAAAATCAAAAAATCATCAAAACTCCAGCGATATGTAATGGGCCACAAACCTTTATTTTTTTGCTCAAGTTTCTAACCTAAACATCCATGTTTCATCTTAAAATTATGAGTGCATTGATTTTAGTCTGCAATTCTGCATATGACTTCTTCTTCATACCTCATCAAGTGGGCCTCTAACTTGTTATTGCCAAACTTTGGAGGACAGCTTTGTTTAATAACTAGTGGCCCATAACGTTTAACCAAGATGGTATTGTGTAGAGCCAATATCCAGGTTTTTTGCATACGAGTTGCCTAAAGTTCAGACAAATATCTCTGGGTTAATGACTGAACATCAAAAAGAATAAGTAAGTGCTAGACTTGGCCCTTGCTACAAAGTCATCCAAAAGGTTTTTGCCTTAACCTTCCTGTTTTCTGATCCCGCTTTTGTTGGCTTTTGGACTCTGAACAATTTACCACTGCTAACCAGTGCTAAAGTGCTTGTGCTCTCTACTTTAAACATGGTACAATTGGCACATTTAATTAACGTGTATGTCCTCAGTAAAGTGATACTACATGTACCCAGGGTCCCTAAAGTAGATGCTACTAGTGGGTCTGCAGCACTAATTGTGAGATTCGCTTAAATAGCCTTTTAAACATGTCTCAGGCCCGACATTGCAGCCTGTGTGTGCAGTTGTAAACTGCCATTTTGACCTGGTAAAATAAATCTTTTGCCAAGCCTAAACCTTTCTTGTTAATACATATAAATCACCACTAGTGGAGGCCATAATCTGCCCATAGGGCAGGGTGCAATGTATTTAAAAAGTTGGACATGTACATTTAACTTTTACATGTCATTGAGTGAAAAAATCTTGAACTCCTTTTTAACTTCTAAAAAGCTTACCTCTCTGGTAGAATAACATTGGGTTAACTTATTACATTTAATAAGAGATCATTTCAATTGGGAGCAGGTGGGAAGGTGGAGTTTGGTGTCTTTGTAATTGAAAGACCTTTTTAACGGTAAACTCAGATTTTAAGTAACAATTCCGATAATGCCACTTTTAGAAGGTTGCCATTTTCGTGTCTTAACCATGTGGTGTCTACTCCCAGTATCCTAGGTCACATGGCTAGGTGTAGCCGGCAGTGGGTCTTTGTGTATTGCTCCTAGACAGTGAGACAAAGGAGCACATGTGTTGGCAGGATGGGCCATTTCTGACTTGATGAGGGAGAGGAGCTGTCACCCACAGCACTTGCACATCACAAAGGCTCTGCCTGGGCACACTCACAAAGGGTTTGACACTATTCTTTTGTGACCCTATACAAGCTGTAACCAGGGTAAGGAGGCAGGACATTCCAAATACCTCTGGAGGAGGAAACCTCCAGAACCTTCTCCTACCTAATAGTGGGTAGAAGGTATAAATATAGGACTTTCAGACCCCAACTCTTCATTAGACCTCTGGACCTGTGGAAGACTCAGAAGGACTGCTGTGCTGCTCTGCAAGAAGGCCTGCTACTCTATTGCCCTGCTGCCTTCTGTCCTGCTGCAGAGTCAATAACTAGACCTGAATCTTGAACTCCAGACCACCAGAGAGACTCAAAGGGCTTGTTGGCTGGCCTCCTGCTCAGAGTCTGAGGGATAGAAAAGGCTCCAACCACCATCAACCATGCACCTGGACTCTGATGTTGTGAGTCCTACCCCACAAGTGGTGCACCCGAGTCCTGGACTCTTGGTCATGGGCATGAAGGCGCTTTGCCAGCCCAGCTGTGGTCCTTTGAAACAGTACTGAGGAATTGCAATGCATCTCTTCGCAGCCGCATCGGAACCGCCGCAGCGCAACGCATCCCTGACACTGGAACCCAAATTGCAGCCTGCAGCTTCTTCACAACTGCTGGTGTGCGACATATCTTCGACACAGGAATTCACCTATCAAGCCCTGTGTTGATGCCTCCTCAATTTTGATGCAGGATTCAGCATCGCAGCTTCACAGCACCTCAGAACCACAGCTGTGTGACACAACCACAACGCAGGGTCTCACAGTGCTCCTCAAACCAAGATTTAGGGTACTTTGTTCAGTGGGCACTTTTGGGTCCATGTATCTGGCCTGCGCTCCGTTGTAGTCGGCCTGAACCTGTGACTTTGTCCCGCTCCGACACAACCAGATAACTCCAGTTGATACTTTGTGCTTCTAGGCACTAGTTTTACTTATAACTTTAAAATTGCATATCTCTCGTTCTACTGATTGACTTTTTGTTGGTTTGGTCTCAAATAATGTATTCAATTTTACTCAGTCTTTCAAAAGTGGTGTGGGATTTACTGTTGTGTTTTTGCTTTGTTACTGTTTGAAGCGCTGCATAAATACTTTACACTTTGTCTCTAAGTTAAGCCTGACTGCTTTTCTGCCAAGCAACAAGAGGATTGAGCAAAGGTTAATTGGGGGTTTGCATGTGGATCACCCAGACAGAGATCGTGGTCATGCTTTAGTTCGGTTTCACCCCTTTCAACCAGTCACCCAATTTCCACAGGCAGAAACAATACGCAGGGAATGCCTTACTCTGTTTCCGAATTGCTCTGTCTGAAATTAATGCATTAAACTCTCAGAAATTCCAAGTTACATGCTTGAACTTTAAACAGCTCAACTGCAAAAAACAGGCATTCATTATACAACCCCTGAAACGAAACAAGCATTTGCAATGCAATAGGTCTCGCATTAGGAAAGTTTGAGCTATTGGTCTTGTAAATGACAATTTTTTTATTTATGTGTTGGTTTTGAAAATAGATAAATTAATAGCTTTGTCATTTACAATGGCAATAGTTATAACTTTCGCAAATGTGACACCTATAACCTGGGGTTGCGCTGAGTGATGCTGTGGTGGTGCTGAGTGGTGCTGTGGTGGTGCTGTGGTGGTACGATGGTGGTGCTGAGTGATGCTGTGGTGGTGCTGAGTGGTGCTGCGGTGGTGCTGAGTGGTGCTGTGGTGGTGCTGAGTGATAATGTGGTGGTGCTGAGTGATAATGTGGTGGTGCTGAGTGGTGCTGTGGTGGTGCTGAATGGTGCTGTGTCGGTGCTGAGTGGTGCTGTGGTGGTGCTGAGTGGTGCTGTGGTGGTGCTGAGTGGTGCTGAGTGATAATGTGGTGGTGCTGAGTGATAATGTGGTGGTGCTGAGTGATGCTGGGGTAACGCTGAGTGATGATGTGGTGATGCTGAGTGGTGCTGTGGTCGTGCTGAGTGATGCTGTGGTGGTGCTGAGTGGTGCTGTGGTGGAGCTGAGTGATGCTGTGGTGGTGCTGAGCAGTGCTGTGGTGGTGCTGTGTGGTGCTGTGGTGGTGCTGAGTGATAATGTGGTGGTTCTGAGTGATAATGTGGTGGTGCTGAGTGGTGCTGTGGTGGTGCTGTGGTGGTGCTGAGTGGTGCTGAGTGATAATGTGGTGGTGCTGAGTGATGCTGTGGTGGCGCTGAGTGGTGCTGTTGTGGTGCTGAGTGATGCTGTGGCGGTGCTGAGTGATGCTGTGGTGGTGCTGAGTGGTGCCGTGGTGGTGCTGAGTGATGCTGGGGTGGTGCTGAGTGATGCTGTGGTGGTGCTGAGTGGTGCTGTGGTGGTGCTGAGTGGTGCTGTGGTGGTGTTGAGTGATGCATTGGTGGTGCTGAGTGGTGCTGTGGTGGTGCTGAGTGATGCTGTGGTGGTGCTGAGTGGTGCTGTGGTGGTGCTGAGTGATGATTCTGTGGTGGTGATGAGTGATGCTGTGATGGTGCTGAGTGATGCTGTGGTGGTGCTGAATGGTGCTGTGGTGGTGCTGAGTGATAATGTTGTGGTGCTGAGTGATAATGTGGTGGTGCTGAGTGATAATGTGGTGGTGCTGTGTTGGTGCTGAGTGGTGCTGTGGTGGTGCTGAGTGATGCTGTGGTGGTGCTGAGTGGTGTTGTGGTGGTGCTGAGTGATAATGTGGTGGTGCTGAGTGATAATGTGGTGGTGCTGAGTGATAATGTGGTGGTGCTGAGTGATGCTGGGGTAGCACTTAGTGATGATGTGGTGATGCTGAGTGGTGCTGTGGTGGTGCTGAGTGATGCTGGGGTGGTGCTGAGTGGTGCTGTGGTGGTGCTGAGTGATGCTGGGGTAGCGCTGAGTGATGCTGGGGTAGCGCTGAGTAATGATGTGGTGGTGCTGAGTGAACCTTTTGAGGGGGCCCCACAGGGGTGCCTCGACACATTGTACTGGGGGGCTGACATTAATTTTCTGGTTTTGAAGTCAGAAAGTTAAGCAAATACTTGTACGATTTCACCTGAGAAAGAGTGGCGCAAGACCACGTGTCTGTTTACTTCAATATTGTGAATGGCAGCTTAGACAACTTCAGGGGTTCAGGACAGGCATGTCTGGTTGTGCACGTGTGACCACCGCCAGTTTCTTTTCCAACCTGGCAGAGAGAAACGGTCATACATTTGTGTCCTCGTGTTGGTTGTATTTACAGCCCCCCCTCGTGTACATAAAACTTTCCTTATGATTCGCATTGAGGCAAGGGAATTCTTAAGAGTGCTTGTGTGCAAGAAACTGGGCAAGGAAAAAGGTTTGGGTCCTGTATCTGAACTGGCTTGGACCACTCAATTATGCACAACAAACAAAATAGCCAGACAGATTTACTTTTGGATTTTCGATACCACCCAGCCTATCAGTTCTGGGGGAACGACTATTTTATTTTTGTATTTTTGTATATTTTTAGCAAAACATTTTCTCATTTGATTTACATATATCATCAAACAGACAGTTATCAAACAGTGAGAAATACATACAGACAAATAAAATGTGCGTAATATGTAAAAGTGTGCAAAATCCTTACAAACAAAACTATCACTTTTTTAGAAACAACACCAAAAACAATGTAATCAGATACCTAACAATTATTCCACGCTAGGAACCAGTCCTTTGTATTAGGTACAAGAAGACAAGCGGACAAACATTTTATGAGCACTGCCTGCCTATCTTACTAGGCCGGGGTTCAGGAAGTGAATTATAGGATTGCAAAACTAGGAATAACAGAATGTATTGAGTTTTGAACGACCCTAGTGGCACCCTTCTTCTTTTTCCCAGGCTTGAGGTCAACGCGTTTCGAACCACAATATTAGTATGGGTTCTCCTCAGGACACGGACTGGATGGAGCCGAAACTGTAAATGATAATAATGATGAAAGTTGGTGTAACAATTGTGTGGAAATATTAAAAGGTTTAAAACTCAGACTCGACACTCGGTCGATGATATCAAAAGGTACCTGAACATGGCACTTGAACGTCACTCGTGTATCGTTGCAGTTAGATGGCCTCGAGAATGCCTGAATTCTGTAACCAGACAACAGTAATATTAAATGCCTTTCCTTGTAACAGGTGCTGCAACGTTGTATAGGATAGCTTGTACATGAGATAAAGCGTACCTTCACATGAGAATGCATCTTAAACGCAATCGGGAAAGAAGTTTTCTTGGAACTGTAAGTTTAGATAACGGCCTCGTGGTTCATTGGCATATATCGTGAGCAAGCTGTTCTGAAAAGAAGCGGGGAGTGTTTTGAAATCTACCGCCTCGTTATTGCTGCATAGATGCACATATAGTGGCGCTATCACTGACATATAAACTTACTTGTTCGGAAGGAGCGACCGGCTCTGTTAGATCAAAGACGTCGTCTCACATGAATGATGACCTCGTAGTTTGTAGATAGATTTCTTAATCAAGCTAATCTGAAAAGTATCGGAGAGTGTTTTTTAGATCTACCGGCTCGATATTGTTGCATACATGCACACTTATTGGCACTATCACTGGCGTTTTGACTTACTGTTCGGAAGGAGCGACCTGCTCTGTTTGCTCGCGGGCGGCGTCTGGAATGAGCACGCCGCGAGCAAAGGAGACTTAGTTAAAGGAGCCGCGTGTGACCGAGAATGCTGGTACACGTAGTCCTGATCGCAAGCGGTTGCGGCAGGCGTCTACCGCGGACCCAGGTGCTACAATTGGTAAACTCCGGTGGTTACAGTTCGTAGGCATTTAAAACGCAACAGTTTGAAAAAGGGGGAAACATGTTTGAACTGAAAACATAACGGACATACATACCGCATTGTGGCGCTGTCATGCATTGTTACCGTGGAGACGGATAGAGGCGTCTCACAGGTTGTTTAATTCGGACAGATCGTTCTGTCCGGAGTTAGCTGTATCAAATTTCAGAATGAGATAGGCCTCCCTCTGGGACAGACGTATTTCTGGGTCCCCGCCTCCACCAACTTTGATCACTGATAGCACAGTCCATTTCAATTCTTCCGCCTTGTGGTTATGCTGTAAAAAATGAGCCACAAGCGGGGCAGTGAGGGTTTTGTTGTTACTTCTAGACCGGTGCTGGATGATTCTTTGTCGCACCTCCTGTGTTGTTTTGCCAATACACACCTTTTGGCACGGGCATTGGATAGCATATACTACGTACTTGGTTTTACAATTCGTATGTTCCTCATGCCGCCAGGATTTCCTTCCATCTGTGAACAGGGATCCTTCCATTGTTAGATTGCACACGGAACAGGTGCCACATTTGCGATGGCCCTTCACCGGATTCATACCGATCAAGGTACTCTGGGTATCACGTTTTTTTTGGGGTCTTGTAGATGTGATCTGCTCCCCTATGCTCCGATTCTTCTTGAGTGCGAATAGGGGTAATCCAACTTCAGGCAGGACCTCTTCCACTAGGTGCCAAGAATTGCGAATGATTTTCTGGAGAGGGTGTGTGTGGGGCCCAAATGTGGATACACAAACCATCCGCTGCGTTGGTGGTCTTTGTCTCTTCTCGAGCAAGTGCTCCCTAGGCGTCCATCTAGCCCTTTTCATGGAGTGTTTGAGAAGCTTCCTTGGGTAGCCTCTTTCCTGTAGTTTTTTGACCAGTGCTTGACCACGAATGTCAAAATCTTCAATTTTTGAGCAGTTTCTTCTTACCCTAAGAAACTATCCATAGGGAAGATTGTTCTTGAGGCTTCGAGGGTGATAACTTTTGAAATGCAGGGCATTGTTTTTATCCGTCTTTTTTTGGTACAGGGAGCATACTAGCCCATCAGATGACGCCTTGACTTCCACATCTAGGAATGATAATTCTTTGGCATCAAAGGTGAGGCTGAACTTGATGTCAGGCTGCGGTTGTTAAGCCATGTATGGAAAGCTTCCAACGTTTGGACAGTTCCGTTCCAGACGCACCACACGTCGTCTATGTATCGCAGCCACTGCTGGATGTGGACCTTGTACGGGTTGTTGTTGTATACAAATTTTTCTTCGTATTGCCCCATAAATAGAATGGCCATTTCAGGGGCAAAAGGACAGCCCATCGCTGAGCCTTTAACCTGTAGAAACAGCTCATCATCAAATGAGAAGTAGTTTCTTTTAAAACGCTAATGCTGCAAAGGCTAGAATTAGCTCAGTAGGGACTCGATGTGGACGGGCCTTTGGTCCAAATATATTTCGAGTACATCCAGTCCATCTTGCTGAGGGATTTGCGTGTAAAGTGATGCGACATCCATCGTCACCATCAGCTGCTTGGCAGGGTCGAACTGTAAGTTTTTGTTTTTGATTAAATTGTTTTGGTGTTGTTTCTAAAAAAGTGATAGTATTGTTTGTAAGGATTTTGCACACTTGTACATATTACGCACATTTTATTTGTCTGTATGTATTTTTCACTGTTTGATAACTGTCTGTTTGATGATATATGTAAATCAAATGAGAAAATGTTTTGCTAAAAATATACAAAAATACTAAAATAAAATAGTCGTTCCCCCAGAACTGATAGGCTGGGTGGTATCTAAAATCCAAAAGTAAATCTGTCTGGCTATTTTGTTTGTTGTGCATAATTGTGTGCAAGACATAGCACAGACGGACCAGGGAACAGGACGCCATTACATCAAAATGCCGGAGTCTTAAGAGCCCTTGTGAGCACATGCCAGGACATAATGACCAGGATGCAGGGCAACATGATGCCCTTGTGTGCACAACTCGGCACAAATGGAGCTCATAAACAGCGAATCCTAAGAGTCCTTGGGTGCAAGAGCCAGACTGATAGGGTACAGGAAGTCATTATGTCATAATGCTGGAGTCTTAAAAGCCCATGTGTGCATAAGTCAGCACAGAAGAACCAGGGTGCGGAGCGTATTGATACCCTTGTGTGCACTGTGCAGTACAGATGGAACAGGATGTAGGATGTCATGGTGTCATAATGCTGGAGTATTGCTCCGGTGCAGAGAGCCAGCCCATATGGTGTAATGATGCAGGAGTGTTGTCAATGTACGCACTGGCCGGCACAGAGGCACCATTGTGTAAAAAGGCATGCTTTTATCATGCATTCTTGTCTTTGTGTTGGCAGGCTAGCAGAGTTTGACCCGGGTGCAGTAAGTAATGCTGCCATGATGCTGGAGTGCTGTCAAGGTACGTACTTCAATCCAATCCAAAAGTTCTTTATTTCGGCCATCAAGGCCATAAAATATGCAATAAAACATTAAAATCATCCAATCATAAAAATGCAATAAAAACATTAAGATCATCCAATCATTACAATATTGCAAGGAGATATTTTACAAGGAGATGTGCAGCCCGTAAAAGCAGTTAGTTGTATTATATATGTAAAATGTGTATAATCAATATGCTATGCACTGATAATTCATCCTCCAGTTAAAAATTAGATAAGCAATAATTTTTGCCTTGTCATCCACATAGCTAGTAAATACTTAGAGACTTCAATTACGATACAGCTTGAAGTGCTCGTCTTTAGGATTCTGAAAGAGTGTAAGCAATTTCTGAAGCCTAAATTCCTACAGAGTCGTACCAGCCAGTGCTTCCTTGATCTGCTGTAAGCGGGGCAAAAGAAAAGCACATGAACTTCATCCTCCGCGCTACCGCTGCATCCTGGACAAGATTTGTCATCCGTAGCAGACCATTTCCTTGTGAAGACTTTAAGAGGCAGGGTACCATACCTCTATTGAATAAAGAGTTTCCTTGCAGTGATAGGAAAAACAATATCCATAAAACCTTCAAACTTAAAGGAACTTTTGGAAACCAAAAATTGTTCAGTTAGGGTGCCGGCTTTTGGAGCACACACAGCCATGCTTAGAGTTTTATCCTTAAAAATCCTGGTCAGAGTTTTGCGGGAGACCTCGTAACAACAACCCCGTTCAGGGTCCTCCCACAAAACAGCCAAGCCCAATCGTAAACCTTCTCGCTTAACAAAGGCCAGCCAAGGTGTTCTATCAGAGCAGTTAAAGCTCAGCACATGCTTCAGTTCTTGCCTATAGTATGACAGTTCTGTGGTGGACCATAGCCTATGCCAAAACCTCAGTGGTTTCAGTGCTAGCTCATCTCCTATAGATGGGAGGCCGAGATCTAATCTTAAGGGTAAGAGTGGGGTGCCTTGTCGTAACGACAGCAACCGTCTAAGGAAATTTGTTTCTACCTTGGTAAATTCAGTGCTACCGTTGTACCCCCACAGCTCTCCGCCATAGAGAGCTGCTGCTCTGGCTTGGGTTTTATACATCTCCAGTGCTGGACTCACTGGCTTGAAGGTTGAAGAGTTTGAAACCTTCAGAATTACCCCACCAGTTGCGATAGCTTTAGACAGGATCTTACTTGCTGTGGTCCCCAAGATACATTTTCGTGCAAAGTTACCCCAAGATATTGGAACGTCATAACCCTTTCCAACCTGTCCGACCCTAGAGTCGGATTTGGTTGGGTAGTTGCCGAGGGATTAAATATCATAAACTTTGTTTTCTCTGCATTTATCTCAAGGCCATGGATTCTGCAGAAGTCCCCAAACCCGTCCAGTATCCGTTGGATCCCGTTGGGGATTTGGAAAGCAGGAGGGTGTCATCGGCAAACATGCTTGCCGGAACCCTCCTGCCTGCCAGCCTTGGGGCGTCATTGCTGGGGACACTGTCAAGGTGTGATATTACACCGTTTACGAAGAGGCAAAACAGGGTCGGTGCTAAGACACAACCCTGTCTCACCCCCCTGCCAACTGGAAACCTGGGTGACAGTGCCCCATCCCTTTCACATCTGACCTGGGCGAAGTTCCCTTCGTGGAGCCTGATCAATACGTGCAAAAGCTGGGGCAGGACGCCCAATTCCCTGAGAACCGCCCACAATTTCTCTCACGGCACCAAGTCAAATGCGGAACTGAGGTCCACAAACACCATGTAGAGGCTGCCACCCTCAATCTTTGCCGTTTTCCAGTAAAGGAGAACGAGGCAAAATATCTGGTCCATGGTGGATGTGTTCCTCCTAAATCCTGCCTGAAGGGGACTTAGGATCTCATTATTCTCCATCCATCCCAAGAGGTGATCCAACACAAGACGAGCAAAAAGCTTTTGGGAGACATCTATAAGGCTGATCCGCCTGTAATTGGCTGGGAGCAGAGGGGAGCCCCTTTTAAAGATCGGAACTATCTCTGCGACCAGCCAAGTAGAGGGGATCTCCATGACCCTTAAAATTGAATTAAAGATAATAAGCAAGTAGGGGGCCCAGATCTCAGGTTGGTGCCTGAATAGATCTCCAGGAAGTTTATCAAGACCTGGAGCCTTCCCCAATGCGAGTCTCCCTATTGCGTTGTGGACTTCCCCCAGTGTGAACCCCAATGGATCATATTGTTCAGATGGAGTTGGAGAGTCGGCCTCAATAAGCGCAGTGGGTTCATCACAGTATAATGCACTGAAATTCAAATTCCCATTCTGAGGCAGCGATATTTGGTTCTACAGCCGCTCTCGGATCCTCTGATCCTGTATTTACTAGCGACCAGAATTTTCGTGCATCTCTTGTTTCCAGGGCCATTATTAGATTATGCCATCTGTCCCAGTCCCAAGCTCATGCATTTTGTGTTTATTAGTGCCAGACTTAACTGCTGAGATCAACTCAGCCTTGGCCTTTCAGCATGTAGAGTTATACCAGGCTGAAGTAGGTGTCCTCTTCTTCCTTCGAGTGGACACAGGGTAGAATACATCTCCCAGCCCATCAACTAGGTCTGCATAGATATGCCCTAGTTTCTCGTTAAAATCTGCAGCTATGGGTTGATTGATCAAAATGTCCACCTCGGTGAATCGTGGAAGGGCCAGATCATAAATTTTCGCTACATTCTCTGGGGAGTCTACTAGTTTCCCGCATTTCACCCTTCGCCTATTATTTGATAATCCCAGTCATTTGTTTCAGAGATGGAACTTTCATTAGGCCCTGGAAAAACCATTTCCAGACAAAGGGCATTATGATCACTATCGGCCCTTGCCTTTACACTAAAATCCAGAACCTGGGACCACATGCTTGTTTCCACTAAGATATAATCTAGGCGTGATTAATGACCCTTCCTGGTGAAGGTACACGTTGAAGGGCTGTCGGACGGAGTACGCCCGTTGCAGGCCCTCAAGGCGTTGTTCAGGGTAAAGGACATAATCTGTATCGCCAAGGCAGACCATGATTTTGGACTTGGCGATTGACATGGGGGAATCCCCCAGTAGTCGTCCTCACGCATGAGGGCACCCTCCTTTAATCCCAGAAGTGGCTAGAACTGGCAGTTGACATCCCCTCCCAGCAGAAGCTTACAGTCACCTGGCAATGCCCCTAGAAAATGGGATAATTCATCTATGGTGGGTGATTCCATTGCCAGACTGACTGGACGGACGTGAATACACGTTCACAACAGCTAGTTTGTAAGCATTTGGCCATTTGAGGAGTATGCACTGGACATCTTCCGAGTGCGTTAACATATTCTCCGCGGTACAGCCCAAATGGGTGGCAACCCAGATTGCAAGGCCGCCTGATGGCCTCCCTTGTCCATCCCACCTGGCAGGAACATAGAAAGTTGCAAAGCCCTCCCTAGGGTAAACCCCCCTAGCCCATGTCTCCTGAAAAAGACTAATGTTGTTGTTATCCACTAGGGAACCCCAGTCTGTGGAGTCAAATTTATTTGCTAGGCCTGCAACATTCCATGATAGTATAGTCATCCTCTTTGGGTCCGGAATGGGTGTTCTCTCCACCTGGTAATCCTCCTCTCGTTCTAACTGAGTGGAGGGCGCCCCATCTGGAAAGGCTGGCCCAACCAGATCCTCTGAGTCTGATACCTGGTCAGATCCCGTAATGGCTGCATGAATATCTGTCTGAGAACTTAGGGAATCACTCTTTAACCTCTTTAATGCCCTGCCTTCCCCCGTTATGTTGCTAACTTAGGTACTCATTTCTTCGACTAGCTCATTGCGGTCCAGTCAGTCTACCGCATCTAGGCAAGTGAACCTGTTCTGCAGGGCTGGGTAACTCTGTGCGGGCATCTGATCGTGCCTAGCCCCTTCTAATCTAACCCCATGATGGTTTTGCACTAAGTACCATCCACCTGCCCTATCTTGGAAATTGGCTGGTGGGTAGAAAAAGGATAGCGGGTAAGGCCGAATTGTTGACCCGATACTGTTTTGACTCCAGTTGCAAATATGCTCAACAGTGCGGGGATTCCTAAAATTGACCAAAATGCAGTCGCCCACTATAGTTTTGGGCCTGCATCCCACCCATGAAGCCCTTTGTCGCATCATTAGTTCACTGGTGACAAGAGGGGGCAAAGGTCTATATACATTCAACCAATGGATCAGTTTGATTTTTAGGGACCTGTATGATTCCTTTTCCTTGTTCCTTATTTCAGGAATACCAGTCAGGATCACCAGGTACGGACTAGTTTCCGGTGGCAAATCAATACTAGGAATCGCCTTAGATGCTCCCGGGGACTGAATCTGAACATTCTCCGTTGGTTTTGTCACACCCAAGGAGCTACTTTTACTCAGGTTTTCGTGGTTAGGGGCGGAGAGGTCTAAAGTACAACCCAGGGGCGCGTTATTACCATTACTAACACCAACAGTTGGGGTGGGCGATTTATGCACAGAAGCGCCCTCACACCTAGTGTTCACAGCTACATTCCCCTGTTCTACTACCTTGGTCTTTCTCTTTGACATAGTACCCCTTTTAGCCTGGTCAAGTTGGATAAGCCTATGCTCAATGTGCCCTAATCTATCTTTCAGTGGTCCAGCCAAGGTCTTAAGCAGATCTCCTAGAATAGTTATTATATGATCATTAGCTACATTAGAACCTACAGCCTGCTGGACCACATCCATAGTACTTTGACCAGAACCCTGTTGGTGCAATGTCTCGGTCCCCTGAGCAGCCAGAGCATTTCCAACACAGCCTCCCTCGTCCACAGGTAATATGACACTTTCAGTCACAGCTTTAGCAGGCTTCGATTTCCATCTGCCGGCCACACAAGTTACTGCGCGCTTTCTTTTTGAATTACCCCCCTCTTACTGCCCTGAACATGTGTAGTTAATGGTTCTTCAGAGCGGTCGGCCTGGTTTGAAGTATCCACAGTCAATAGGTGGGTCCACAGCTTGCTGAGATCCGAATGAAGAAATATGCTGCTCCACGTGGAATGCAGGCGAGGTGTGGACAATGGCTGAAACTAACATCGTGCCTGGTAGTTGCTCGCGTTCCGGTGTGCGAGCATTAGCAATTTGGCCCATCAAAGAGCTTTTCGCCATAGCAAGGTCCTGCGATACACGTCGCTCCATCAGAGTTATCCCCTGATCAATCACCGAATTAGCCCTTGTAATAAAGTTATCCAGGGTACCTATAAGCTGGCCCCTGGCGGCCATGGTTTTATTTCTCAGTTCCCGGGCGGTCATTCCTGATTAATTTTACAATGGCCAACACCCAGATAAATGCTCATACAGCCCTCTGGAATTGTGAGTCTTACCAGAGGTGAGGCGTAAGAGGGGAAGCCCGGTCCGGTCTCTTGCGGTCTCGAACGGGCTAAAACGGGCCCGCCCGGCGCTCACCCGCGTCGCGGGTAGATGACGTCAGTATTATCCTTCCAGGCAAGGGGCATGTGCGCTGAGGGAAGAGGCTGCAGCTGTGAGAGAAATTGCCAACTGGTCCTTGCAGTCCCTCCGTTAAAGGCTCCTGTCCTGGTAAAACACACACCTCTGTGAGCGGCACCCGCGGAGCGGGGACCGCAAAAGGTAATAAAGAGTCCAGGCAGTGGGCGTGTGCGCTGAGGGAAGAGGCTGCAGCTGCGAGGGAAATTGCCAGCTGGTCCTCGCAGTCCCTCCGTTAAAGGCTCCAGTCCCGGTAAAACACACACCTCTGTGAGCGGCTCCCTCGGAGCGGGGGCCACGAAAAGTAATAAAGAGTCCAGGCAGTGGGCGTGTGCGCTGAGGGAAAGGCTGCAGATGCGAGGGAAATTGCCAGCTGGTCCTCGCAGTCCCTCCGTTAAAGGCTCCAGTCCCGGTAAAACACACACCTCTGTGAGCGGCTCCCGCGGAGCGGGGGATGCGAAAAGTAATAAAGAGTCCAGGCAGGGGGCATGTGCGATGAGGGAAGAGGCTGCAGCGGCTAGGGAAATTGCCAGCTGGTCCTCGCAGTCCCTCCGTTAAAGGCTCCAGTCCCGGTAAAACACACACCTCTGTGAACGGCTCCCGCTTAGCCGGGGCCGCGAAAAGTAACAAAGAGTCCAGGCAGGGGATGTGTGCGCTGAGGGAAGAGGCTGCAGATGCGAGTGAAATTGCCAGCTGGTCCTCGCAGTCCCTCCGTTAAAGGCTCCAGTCCCGGTAAAACACACACCTTTGTGAGCGGCTCCTGCGGAGCGGGGGCTGCGAAAAGTAATAAAGCGTCCAGGCAGGGGGCGTGTGCGCTGAGGGAAGAGGCTGCAGCTGCAAGGGAAATTGCCAGCTGGTCCTCGCAGTCCCTCCGTTAAAGGCTCCAGTCCCGGTAAAACACACACCTCTGTGAGCGGTACGTACTGGCAAGCACAGATGGGACCCCCAGCTTGCAGGAAGTTAAGATACAGGAATCTAAAATAATATACAATGTCAAGAACAGCATCACCACGGAGCGATAAGCAATGATGTAAGAGAGGCTTTTTTGTGCACATGGACCAGCATAGGAGGACCTTGGTGTAGGAAGTCACACTGCCATGATGTCACGGTCTTGTCCTTGTCCTTGTGCACATACGCCACCACATCAGCTCCACGTTCATGCTATGATGCATGGACAGCATAGCAGCACCACCGTGCAATACCCCATGACGTCATGAGACAGGAGTCTTGTTTGAGTTCACAAGCACCTCCACCGTGCAATAAGTAATGACACCGTTATGCTGGAATGATGGCCTCATGTGCAAGACACAGCATAGCAGCCCCACTGTTCAATAAGCCATGACGTCATGAGGCAGGAGTTGTGTTTGAGTTCACATCAGCCAATAAAGCACCTCCACGGTGCAATAAGTAATGACGCCATTATGCTGGAATGTTGTCCTTGTGTGCAAGGGCCGGCACTGCAGCCCCACAGTGCATCAAGTCAGGATATCGTGAAGCTGGAGTCTTGTCCTTACTGGCCAGAGCAGGTGCACCGCCGTGCAGGAAGCTGTGATGGTGAAGTCCTGTCCTCGTGTACAGGCCAGCACAGCAGCACCACAGTGCAATAAGGAATGACACCATTATGCCGGAATGTTTTCCCTGAGTGCAATGGTAATCACTGCAGCCCCACGGCGTAATCAACAATGATATGACACTCCAGGAGTCTTGTCTTTGTGTGGACAGGCCAGCACAGCAGCACAATGTGTAATTAGTAATGATGCCATGATGCTGAAATGTCCTTATGTGCAAGAGACAGCACAGCAGCAGGGGGTGCAATTAGTAACCATGCCATGCTGCCAGAGTGCTGTCCTTGGGTGCACTGGACACAGCGCAAGATGGTGCAAAAAGTAATGACGTGATGTATGGGGACGTGTCCTTGTGTGCAAGCCAGCACTGCAGCGCCACTGGGCAATGTCATGACGTTATGATGCTGGATCCCATGTGCGCACTAGTGGCACAGAAGTAGGCACAGCAGGCAGGAAGACGGTATACTGGAGTCTTGTCCTCGTCCTTACTGGCCAGCACAGCAGAACAAGGGGGCAGGGATGGTCGCGTCTTATCAGGCACAGCAGAACCAGGGGGCAGGAAGGCATGACACTGGGGCCGTGTGCTTGAAGAGCTGTGACCCTGCTAGCTACATCAGATACCATGATATGCGAGCCTGGTCCTTGTCACTGGGGGCTTGTACACAGTCTAACTAAGGAGTGGCGGTGTATCTGCGTCACCCAGGTAGTCTACCTGTATCGGAACGGAGTCCTGGGGCTGGGCATCTCCGGAGCTCTCGAAGTTATAAATTAACAGATGTCAAAGCCCTACCGTCTCTTCCAATACACTATCAATAGGGGACTCTCCAGGGATCCGCCAATACCACAACATAACGATTCAGAAAAGGGGGTGGTGATGAACAGAGTGTCTGAATTAAGCAGACCACTCTTACCCAGTCCAAAGATCAGGGCTTGATCCATCACCGTTATTTATCTCACTGCACCATCCCAGCTCAGAACCTGGCTATATGCAAATCAGTCTGTCCCTGGCCCAGTGCATCATGGGAACAGGGCAGACTAAACTACCAAGCCAATTCTTCACCAGAAAGGAGACAAGCTACCGGGGACCGGTTTCTGACATTTCAGCCGTCTTCGGCCCGGCTTGCTTGAATCCTGATGGTGCAGTGAGAAAGGGACTCATGTCTGAGTATACCCTGCCACACCTATAGTGGCCAAAAACGATTCAGAAAAGGGGGTGGTGATGAACAGAGTGTCTGAATTAAGAGACCACTCTTACGCAGTCCAAAGATCAGGGCTTGATCCATCACCGTTATTTATCTCACTGCACCATCCCAGCTCAGAACCTGGCTATATGCAAATCAGTCTGTCCCTGGCCCAGTGCATCATGGGAACAGGGCAGACTAAACTACCAAGCCAATTCTTCACCAGAAAGGAGACAAGCTACCGGGGACCGGTTTCTGGCATTTCAGCCGTCTTCGGCCCGGCTTGCTTGAATCCTGATTCTTATACTGGGAAGGAAACAAGCTTCCGGCTGAAATGCCAGAAACCGGTCCCCGGTAGCTTGTCTCCTTTAATTTTCCTATTAAGGTTGAGCAACCCAGGGCCATACTGCCATGAAATTCCGGAAGGATGAATATACTCCACAAAGGAGGACAAGTCATTCTCTCAGTTTTATTGTGAACCTAGAAACAACTAGCCAGTGAATGTTTTAGTTGTTTCCCTCACCCCGAGGCCAAGCACTATTCTATCAAAATATAGAAAGCAAGGGACTAACAAAACAAAAATGCATTTGAATTTTCATTTATTTTTCCATTATTCAATTGTATGATTATCAGTTAAATTAATGCAGAAATATACCATTTTACATCAACATTTATTCCCTAAAAGAAAAAATAAATATGGAAAAGTACCAATAAGATGGCCAAACAATAAATATGGATAAATACAGAAGGAAATGTAAATAAAATAAACCATAAAACCAGGAGCCCTAAATATAATCATCTGTGATCATTTACCTGAAAGAAAAAAGAATGAAGAAAAACTGTAAGGTCAGTGTTCAGCAAACAACTTTCATAACCTCTAGAACAGAATTGTTCTGTGTTTAGTTTTCAAGTGTTTCTCTAAAAATAAAACCAACATTGAGAAAAGACAGATAAGCAAGCTTCCTAGACCTTATTCTCACCCACCCCTGAACAATGGTAAAGTCGAAACATAATCTAATTTTCCCAGACATTACCTGAGTTATATCAACAGAGGATAGCCACTGGGATACCCACTGAGATTAATCATATCCTAATAATGCCTTCAGAACACTAATTGTTCAATAAAACCTTCAGCACACATTTTAGAGTAAGTGGCCCAGATCAAAATTGTGTACCATAGCTACTGTTTGTGGTTTTAACCTAATATGGGTCTCAACATCTTTCAGAACATCAATCCGATTCTGAAACACTTCATAAAATGTGTGTAAAGTTCTTTCAGTCTCTTAATCATCATAACTGTATAAACACAAAAAGGATTATTTTCACCAGAAGCTACTGGGTTGTCAGAACCTGGTTGTAAGAACAAACCCATCCATGCCACCCAACAATATTCCCTCCCTTGATGGCCACATAAACACTTTAGTGACCACGTTCTTACTGAGGCATTCCAATGCACCAACACATTACCACAACATTTCAATGTATTTTCCCCCAAATGCCATAGGACTAACAAGCATATACATGAGAGCACATTCTTTCCAATGTTCCAAACAAATTTTATCTGATAAAATAGTGATAGTTTATCATGAGTCTACCATCAATTAAAAATTGATATCATTTACACACACATCACTTAGGGGTCATTAACTGCATGCACATTTAATACTGAATTATCTTCCACTGTTAACACCAAATTATCAAATTTGTCATAATATTTGGAAACAGAAACTTCACACTTGGTAATTCTTATTGCTTCCCTACCCTATCTATACACTACTTTTACAAAAGGTGCAGCTTTTACCCTGGGATAGACAATTAGTATTATTGCAAAACTGAGCTTTAGAGCTACACCTAAAACAATTTCCAAATATGTGTCTTGTAATAGAAAATCTGTTTTGTATATTAACAACATACACAGGTTCAGTAAAATATGTTGAAATTAAAGAGACATTTCACACACCAACACCTTGCTAGAACCCACAGAAACCTCAATGCCTTTTGCAATGTCAATACGTTCTACAACCAATGAGTTCCAGCAACTTAAAAATCTTTCTTGAATTTTCTTCGAGAAGCAATTAAAAACAAATTGGTCTCAAACATACACATCTATGTTGGTCTGGAAATCACACGTTGCTGCTAAAATCCTCAATGCAACAATGTACTCTCCCATGCTTTCCTCTAAATTATAGTTATCTCATTAAAATAATCTATCTTTTCAACACTGTCAGAATATTGTTTGTATAAATGTGCCAGTGCTTCCTGATACTCATCCTGTACAACTAATTTCCCTCATAGAGCATCCTCCTCAGGTAAGTTATTGAACACTTCTTGTCCTGCTTGATCCAAATAACTAATAAGTAGAGCGGTCTTCTTCTCATTACATATTTAACACTCTGTAGCAGACTTGTTTGGAGAGTTATTTTCCCAGTAGGGATTTGACTATTAGAAATGTAGGCTCTTTTATTACTGACTGGTTCTTGCATCTGTGGCTAATTATTAGTAGATTGTTCCCACACTTCATTGCTCAGGCATACCTACATACATCTGTTTCTGTAGGGATTGATCACCACAACCAAGATGAATTCAATTGGGGAACATTTACACTTGGTCCACAACAAATATACAAAGTGATATTTCTATATAAATATAAGCATTATAAAATGACAAGATGAATGGTACAACACAAGATGCTCACTTTCCTCAAGCCTGTCTGAAAAGTTCTATTACAATAATCTCAATTGTGTATCGTTTGATAGATAACTAATAATCTTACTGAGAAGCAAAATGACAGTGTTCATGACATGCTCTTTTTGTCATCATTTATAGTGGATCAGTTATAACCCCTTGCAATTATGGGTTGCAAAAACTGTTTATCAACACATGCATATGTAAAGCCCGGCCGGATATTCCGGCGATAGTGTTTCATTCATTTTGTGCCTGAGGGCTCAGCCTGAGCTAACCCTGTGAGTATACTGGTCTGCACTGGAACATAAAAGAACTAGGTATAGGGCAAAAAGGAAAAAGGTCGAAAGAAGTCAGGAGCTGCTTGTACAAATGCATCATTAACCAGCACATACAAAGCCAAAAGTTCTGACTTGTTTCCAGCCATCTGGCTTTGTCAGTGTTTGTTTTGCTTTGTCTTGGTTTTTACAAAACGTTACTGTTGGAGAAGCTGCTGTGCTCTCTTCAGCCTAAAACAAATTGACAAAAAGCAAAACATGTATGATCCCAAAAAAACATACATTGCCATAGTAGTCTCTGCCATTGAAGGGAACTGCATTATATATGGATGGACTCCTTGTGAAAGGGCAGATGACATCCCTCACAGTGAAGTTAGCCAATGACTGAAGCAGGCTGATTTACTACCCCATGTTGTATGATCTGGGGGGAGAAGTACCATGTCAATTACACAATAACGGACCAATAGATGAAGAGGACTGGCTGAACGTCTCTATCAGTATATTATACACATAATTTTAGTAAAAGCAAAAGGTTTTGGTTAATGCCAGTCCTAATAAAATAATTATTGGCAAAGCCAAAAGGTCCCACCTAGAAATCTTAGTGGCTTTGCTAAGGTTTTTAAGCATGCTGTAAGGCATTGTGGCTGTTGTGCATCATGGTCACAAAAAAGGGTCATGATGTGGCACCTCATTATTGTATAGGTGCAAGCATGCGTTCAACATACACACTTGCACCGACAAAAAGACGTTTTATATATTTTTTCCACTGATGTAGTGCGAAGCTCTTCAAAACAAAAATAAAGGATGAGTGGGTTGCTTGAGATAGTTGGGGAGGGGCAGAGGATGAAACAGCAAGGCAGGCAGAGGGAGAAGCAACAGGTCAGTTTGAGGAGAAGCAACAAGAGGGAGAGAATATGGGCAGGTTGGAGACAGAGGTGCATGGGCAGAGAAAGCTAATCAATATTAAGCAATGGATGTGATCTAAGCACATGTATACTCTTAGTATCAGCGGAATTAGCGCCGCAGCGGAATTACCGCCGCGGCCAAGGGGTTAAAACAGTACGACTGAAGGTTTTAAAGACTGCCCTCAATCTCTGGTGTAAGATAAGGAAATTGCTTAGCATAGGATATTATTCCGACTTTCACCAATATGGGACTTCCCTGGTACCCTAGAATATATGAATGATGGGCTGAGTTTTCCACTAAGGCATGCTGGGGGTGTCACCTGGGGAGACTTGATGACAATGCAGGAGATATGACCCTAGGAAGTCCTTAGAGTGAAAATTGGGGACAGCCTATCCAGGTTCGAATATGTGAAACTGTCATCCTGGGTTGCGGCCTTAAAACTTGAGATGGGAGGGACTGAGAATTCGAGTTCTCCCTCAAGGATATAAGACCTAAAAGAAAGGAGGTCGCTGTATGATATTGGAGATTCTGAAAGCGGAAGATAAGAAATTAAAATCATCACATATGGTGTGGGGAGATACCATCCAAGGGGTGAACTTACAATCAATCTGGTGTGACTCCTTAAAATTACTATATTCAGTCATTAAACCGGCAAATTTAAAGCAAAATAATTTATTTACTATTAACAGACTATACTGGACACTTTTAAGAATTGCCAAGTTGTCCCATCACCCACCCCAAGGTGTAGAAGGTGTGGATTTTTAAAAACTAATGATGAATACATTTTCATTTCGTGCCCCAGGATAAAAGTGTTCTAGAGTGTTATTGAGTCTATCCCAAAAGATATTTTTGGGTCTAAAATAGCCATAAATTCATTGTTAGTTTTGTTGGAGTAGATAAGGCCTCACACAGTGTAATGGGCAGGGAGCAGAGTGGTCTCTAGTTCTATCTGATACTTATAGCACGGAAGGAAATCTGTAAACAATGGATTGATCCATCACCCCTGAAGGTAGCAGACTGGACATGCGGCCGCCTGGGTTTGGTGTTCGGACTTGGAATGTAAGAAAGGAAGTACATCTGGGATATGGGCAGACTTCTCCAGATGGAACGGAACTTAGGGAATAACCCTAGATAGAACACTGAGTTCCTATGAACTACACTGAGGCACCACCCTAGGTGAAGGACTGACTTGGGCAGTGTAGAGCAGAGGGGCCAAAAGCGAATACAACAGACTGTAAGGTGCACAGATAGAGCAGTTGTAGGTTTTCAGATGCTACTGTGATATTGAAGAAAGAGAAACCTTCTAAGGGGTTCACTGATACACCTGGTCCTTTTAACCAAAAAAGAAGAAATTGGCATGGAAGCTGTAGTATAAAAACAATGTATTTATTAACCACATATGAGTGAGACTGCGTCATACGGTACCCTCAGGCCGATGTATGAGACAGTCTAAGATGTACAGAGAACAGGGGTATTATATATGCATAGGTTACATAGTCAGCATAAAACCAAGGGGAGGTCCTGGCACATACAAGAATACTTACTGACTAATATGGCTATACAAAATTTGCTTGCTCAACAAAGTGGGAGGAGAGACATTTTTCTTTACATCAGCAAGAATAGCTTGACAGTTCTATACTAGGACCAGGTGCAGTCTACCAGTTAGGCCTTTCTGAGCATGTGAAGGGCTCTGGAAGAGGGAGAAAGCACATGGCGAGCACATGGCTAACTAAAATGTCTGCCATTAACAAAATGGCTTTCAGCTCATGCTAACAGGGATTCCTGCAATCTTTAACAGATAGTCATTTTAGCATGAGCTAAAGACATTCCTATCATCTATTAGGAACATAGAACATATTTTGCACATTTATTCTCATAAATTAATCAATATCCTAATCCATTTCTAGGTGGGTACTTTTCATTCTAAACATTTTATTAAGCGGGTATATATAAGGTATAAGCACGAGTACAAAGAGAACAGAGCATTGGGTCATACAGATAGCAGGAGAGAGTAATGGCTATTATTACAAACAGAACTATCAATATTTTTCAAACCTAAACAGAAAGCAAATCCTAGAACCATCTAGTCAAATTCTATGTGAAAAACATTTTCAATAGACTTTTCCAGTGTTCCTTTTATAAGGGCTAGAGTATCAATTAATATAGTCAAAAACAATCCTGCTTCCAGGGGACCAGGAGGACCACACAGGGCCATAGGAATTAGGATGAGAAGCTGCAACGGGCTGCTCCTCCTCAAAAATGGTACGTCCGAAAGGGGTATGTTACTAACAAAAAAAGAAGTCCTTGGGAAATTGAAGACGCTGTACAACCAGCCAGAGGGGAGTCTTCTCCCAGTGTCTGTTGAGCCTCACAGACAGGCTCTTGTTGTTCCCACGGTGGAGCTGCACAACCCGCAACTCAGGAATCACAGCCCAGTTTGAGAAGAAAAAAGTTTTTTCTTTCAGGATAGGGCAATCACCCCCCCCCCCCCCCCCCCCCCAGGGCAAATGCCCTCAACTATCCTGTCCAGTGTCTTAGGCAGTGCACCAGTTTTCTTCGCTTTGATCTAGCAGGCACCAAGGGCACAGCACCTGTACCCTAAACTCAAGTCATTCCCTAACTCCTGTATTGCACCGCTGGTGCACTGCTCTTTTGTTGGGGCCACACATTATATCCAGTGTGCCCAGGCACCTCTTGATCAACAAACAAAGGTGCAAACGTGAAAACTTGAATTCACTTTGGGACCAGGATCAGAGGCCATATGCTAGTATCTCTGAAGCAACCCTTGTTTCAAAAGGGGTCACCTCAAGCAAAAGCCTCCTTGCCGTCCTTGTCGGTCTGTGACTCTCAGCTGGCCATTAAAAACTTGATCCACGATTTCTCCTTTCTGATTTGTGACCCCGTCTTTCACCCAAGACAGTGGCAGGGTACACACTTCACATACAAGTGCTTCCGCCTTCACTGAGGTCCTAGTTGGCAGCAACGCCTGTGCTGGTTACCTTCACCTTGGCTTCAAGCTGGACTGGTGCTTACTCCCTGGGCTGGATCTGATGTCCAGACCCCTCTGACAATGGTTGTAAGGTAGCAAATATCTATTGGTGGACAGAACAAAAGGACTTTAGTCAAGGCATACAAATAATCTATCAACAGAGAGGATAGTCTCAGAATACTTCCTAGTCTTGGGGCGCTCCATATATTAGCAAGGCACCCACAAACCACTTCATCTATCTGAGAGTAAACAAAACCTGGACCTATTACACTATTTGAAGCAGCTAAGGAAGTCTGTGTTCATTTACTGAATTCTGAGGAAAAAAGAAAAACAATACAGACATACTCTAAATCCTTGCATTTGTGTATTCCTATATTATTCATCTGAAAACCCTCAAGAAAGAGAAATGTTCCACACGTTTACTTATAAACTTCACATTACTTGTACAGGACTGCAGACACTTCTAAAATTATTTCTCTTAATAAAAGCACCTACATTCTACGCTTAGGACCATGCTCTCATGTTATAGGTGCAGCGGGAAAGTCTAAAACTGCTAATTTAACAGGGATTCTTATTACATAAAGAACTTTTAAAAAACTTCAACATAGTTGGTACATACATTTCTTCAGCAGAATATGTTGTGACAAACTCCTATGAAACAATATTTTTTTTCAAAAATTATTTGCTGAGGATCACATGGGCGTCTTTCCTGCATTCTACTTTTCACAATCCAAACTATGCAACATCAGCTCTAATAAGGGCTGTCATATAACATGAGAATAACATAAACAATAATGGTGTTATCACCTGAGAATTTTAGAACAATAACTACCCACATCTAGTTCCCCTTAAAGATCATATAAGGGAACAGCACTCTAGACTACTCATCCTTTCACAATTTCATCAGACAGGATGGGCAGTAACATAGCATATTTATTTATTCATTTTATTAATGCTAACAATTTTAAAAACAGTATTAATGAATAGCCAAATAAATGTCTAGGAAGTATTATTTGTAATGGTATGCTTATAGGGGTTTTCTTTTCCCTTTTTGTAGCACGTTTCTTAATACAAGTAAATTCTATCTGTTGCTTCCTAACCTGATAAATTAAAAAACTAAAATGTGAAAATTGATTTCCTACCGGTCTGGGTGGAGAGAAGGTTTTCTTTCTGCCCCAGCTGGAGGAACTTGCAGGTAAAGGGCAGGGGGTCAAGGCAGCTTGACATCTGCAGGACCATAAGTCCTAAAGCCTTGTTAATGGGGGAAGTGGGGGGAGGAAGAGGGGTAGTGGGGGGGTTGGATGGGCTGAAGGGTCACAGAGGTGGGGGAAAAAGGGGGAAAAATCCACAGTCTCAATGAGGGAAAAGAGTAATAAAATAGAAATGCAGTTAAGAGTTTGATGTTTATTCTGTGTTATAAATGCTAAGAAGACATTCATTATTGAACTTGTTTTATCTCTCTAATGGTTTTCAGAAGGATTAAAATTTGCTCTTTAAATGTCTCGGGCCTCAATAATACAAACAAAAGGAAAAGGGTAGCTGCTCGTTAAATGTCTTGGGCATCAATAATACAAACAAAAGGAAAAGGGTAGCTGCTGAACTATGAAACATCCAGCCGGATTTTGTCTGTCTCCAAGAGACGCACTTGCCTTAGAGTAAACAGCAACTTTTAACAGATCTAGGGTTCACAGCAGTTGTGGTTTCCCAACAAACAGTAATGAATCGAGGGGTGGCGATCCTAGTTAAAAATAATGCTTATACAGTAAGCCGCTGCCTGGCAGATAAACTAGGATGCTGGGCCATAGCGGAATGCAGAGTGGGGGGCCGTTTTTTCACTTTATGCACGGTCTATGGGTCCAATTTAGATGAGGCTGCATTTTTGGATGAACTAAATTTAGAGCTAGCGACTTGGGCAACGCCGCTGATTATGTGCGGGGTTTTAAATATTAACTTGACTAATCAGGAGCTGACTGGTGGATCACGCTATAGAGGTTGTAAACCCCGGGTCTTCAAGGCCCTTGATAATCTATTAAAGGATCATGGTTTAATAGATGCATGGGGCAAATTATCTCCGACAGATCCAGGATATACGTTTTACTCTTTTCCCCACAAATAAATGGTGAGACTGGATTATTTTTTTTAACGACTGCATCTTTAGTCGGGGCTGGCATGCAAATATTTCCTAAGATCTCATTGGACCATGCACCAATCGTCTTGGAAATGGCAGGCCTTGGTTTTGAATCCAAACCAAGACAATTTTCTTTTGATAGGAAATTATGTGTGAATGGTCATTTTAGAGAACATATCTCAAATTGGCTTAAGGAATTTTTTGTCAATAGTAGACAATCGGCTCGAATAGGTATTATATGGGATTTGTTCAAGGCTTGTATTTGGGGCGAAGTATTGAGTTATGGCTTATATTATCAAAAGAAGCTTAAATCTGAGATGCAGGGATTATATGGTGTATTAAGAACAGCAGAGGCGAAATTGACTCAGGGTATAGCACATCAGGGGAACATTTGGATCTAAAGAATATCGTTGCCATGAGTCGTGCTAAAATTAGGGGAGTTTGGGATATGGAGAATGCAAGAAAATATCTGACTTATAAAAAGCAATGCCATGAGTATGGAGAAGCAGTTGTGACATGTCTCACACTTAAATTACGTATGAAAGAAGCCTCCCGTCCTATAGTAGCATTAAAGGACAGCTCAGGGATTTTATGCTCTGACCCTCAAGGGATTTTAGCTATTTTTCACCAGTTCTATACAGAGCTATACACACAGCAGAGGGGGGTAGTCATTGGAGATAATTTATTGCAGAGTGGGGCTTCTCCTCAACTGGACCCAGAGGTAGCGGATCAGCTTGATGCCCCCATTAACATGGAGGAGTTAGAAAGTGCAGTCAAGAGCTTAGCAATGGTTAAAGCTGCTGGTCCTGATAATATTCCCAGAGAGATCTATAAGCTTTTTTTGATCAATTAAAGCAAACAATGCTGGCTACTTTTAGGGCGGCGCAAATGGGGGATGCTCCTAACTCTTGGGATGAAGCCACTATTGTGGTTTTTAGTAAGAAGGGTAAAGATCCAGAAGTGCCGGGCTCATATCTTCCGATTTCTTTATTGAATTGTGACGGCAAAATATACTCTAAAATTTTGGCTAACCGTCTCTCTAAGGATATTTCTTTGTTAGTATCACCAAATCAACATGGATTTGTACCTAGCAGAGGTACAGTCTCTTTTCGCGAAATGCGGCCAAGTTGTGGAATGCTCTTCCTTTACCACTCCGACAAGAACCTAACCTGCTCGCATTTCGCAAAAAGTTCAAAACAGCACTGTTCCCTAAGATATAGATAAGCTGGCCCTCTGTACTTTAGGTTTCTGATGGCTATTTTCCTCTGTTTAATATCAAGCGCTGGGATGCTTCCGAGTAGCCATGCGCTATAGAAAAACCTTTTACAATTACAATTACAATTACAGTGGCACATGTTAATAAAGTGGTGACCCTTTTGGTATCGCCCATGTTGAGAAACGACAATTAGGGTTAATTTAATGGACGCAGAAAAAGCATTTGATTGCGTGGAGTGGCATTATTTGTGGAGATTAATGGAAAATGTGGGTTTTCAGGAAGGTTTTATGACTGCCTTACAGGTCTTGTACGCTTCACCGGTTGCTAGAATAGCTGCAATGGGGATGACCTCAGATGCAGTAAAGATTACTAGAGGGACGAGGTAGGGATGCCCCTGCTCCCCCTTTCTTTTTGCTTTATACATAAATCCGCTTGTGGACATGCTATGTAAGAGTGAGTTGATTAGGTATTTCGTGGTATAGGATGTCCCTCACTCAGTATTTGCATATGCAGATGATATAGCTGTCACTTCTGTTGATCCGGCTACAGCACTGCAGGAGATGGAGCGGCTGGCACTTAAATTTGGCCAGGTGCCTGGCTATAAATTGAAGATTGCCAAAACGCAACTGCTCTGTACTGATAATATTAGACTGCATTTAAATTTGGACATTGATGACAGAACTAGTAGATGCTAATTGGGTGACTTTACTGCGCAATATCCGGGATTCTTTGGAGAGATGGAGCCGCTTTCATTTTATCCTAATAGGTAGAGGCAATAGTATAAAGATGAATGTCCTTTCTAGGGTATTATACTTATTTAGATCTATCCCTTTGAAAATTTCGACAACCCAATTGCAAAACTTGCAATCGCTTTGTTCTAAATTTCTTTGGGCCCCCGGTAACCCACGTCATGCCAGCAGATTTATGACTCTTCCTATTGTAAGAGGTGGCTTGGCAATACCTGATTTTCTTTTTTATTATTATGATTGCTTTTTGCAAAAAAATGCTGGTATTACTGACCGGCCAGGACGTGGGTGACTCAGCAGAGGCTCCCTTTATATTTCATTTAATTTTAGAATCAGAGGCAAAACAATGTTTATTCAAAGAAAATGAAGGTAGTACTACAAAAAGGACTAGGTTTAAAGTTTTTGAAGCTGCATTTAAAGTCTGGAGAAAGATACGCAAGCTAATAGACTTAGAAGGGCTAACATATTATACACCAACGGATTCGGTAAAGCTCCTCCCATCCATATTTTGGGATAGTGTGGCCTTAAGTTCGAGACATAAGGGTATTGGTCAAATTGGAGATCTCTATGTGGATGGGGGACTCATTATGCTATATCAAGATCTTGCAAGGCAGTACAGCTTGCCTAACGCCCAATTCTTTAAATTTCTCCAAATGCGTTATTTTCTTAGTCGTGAACATTTGATATTGAGACCAAATCCACTTATTGAGGGTGTCAGGTCCCAAGCAAAAATTGGAGTGTTATATAAAATATTGTTTTCTTTTAGAATAGATGATCTGCAGAAATATAATGAGCGATGGGGTGTATTGTTGCGAGAACCTGATATATTTATAGAGGATGCCATTGCTAGATCCAGGGAGGTTTTTTTATCTGCGAATTTAAAAGTACAATTTTTCAAAACCGTTTTCAATTTATATTATCCCCCTGCACGTATGTTTAATGGGGAGATCATTATGATGGTAAATGTTTTCGTTGTAGGGGAGACAATGCAGAAAGTATCCATATAGTTTTTAGTTGTGTTAAATTGAATAATTATTTGAAGGATATTGAAAACTTTATTTAAAACATTCTTGGGACTTCGCTCAATATCTCACCAGCCCTAATGCTTTAAGGGATTGGTCAGGTTGTAAAAAAGGGGAACTTTTTTTATAAACATCGTCACTTTTTATTTTTTGCAATGACTGTGGCACGAATATGTATAGCTTCCGATTGGCTATGGCCTGAGCCTCCAACGTTTGAGTGTTGGCGGGCCACAATGTACAATTTAGCTAATCTAGAATTGAGTCTGTGTTCTATAAAGGGGGCAAGAAAGCGTAAATTAGGATTGTACATATGGGGAGCCTTTTCTGAATATATGAATGCATGAATCAATGCTCTTTCTTTTTTGCTGTTTTGGCTCCTTTGGTTGGTTTTTCCTTGCATTGATACTGTGGAAATAAAAGAAATTAAAAAATTTTAATCAGACAAGATGGGCAGTTACATAGCATATTTATTTATTCATTTTAATAATGCTAACAATTTTTAAAACAGTATTACTGAATAGCCAATTAAATGTCTCATGGCTGTTTCCCAGACAGCTTAGACAGGCTCAAAAGAGAGTGAGAAAAAGAGAGAGAAAACATAAATTTGCCTACCCTTAATTTGTAGAGGAGCTAACCTCCTTCCCCCATTTATTTCGACAGTAGGAAACCTGAAACAGGTTTCACTTCTGTTGACACTATATAACTCCAATTTGTGGCAACTGGGCATTAACAAACTTGTAGGAGGTAAATAACACATTTAGTTAGCTAGAAAACTTTAATAACCAACCACCAATTCCTTTAGCAATTGTACTAGTTGTAACATGAGGGCGAATGAATTCAAACTAAAATCCAATTGCCTCCTTATCTCAGCCCTTGCACAGTAATCTTTAAACTAAAACTACTCGTTTTATATACATGGCAGAGCTATGCTTTAATCAGGGCCCACATATACCACTAATATTTCCTTCTGTTCATATGGGTGCATAAAAACTTGCCAAAAATAGTAAGCAAAACTTCTCTTTTTCTCTCTGCGCTGTCATCTCATCTTTCAAAAAATGTTCAGAGGTCAAAGTGTCAATGCAAACCTTGCCTTTAGCCCTGCTAGGCTGCTAAATGCAGAACTTGACCTTTAAGGCTTACCAGCTGTCCTATTTTTGTGCAAAGCTTTCCATGCGGCTTTTCCAATTCAAAGCAACTAAAGGAGACACACAATAAGTCCTATTCTGTTCCTGTTTGCCAGTAATTTAGAGGTATGATAATAACTTCTGCTGGTTTTTCATACATATTGACATTTTGTAAGCAGTGTTCGGTGTGCTTTTCTAGCAGTATAGAGGTCAGCTGTTCATTCTATACTTCCATGTGTGCATTTGCTGTGCCCAAGATCAGTTTGAAAACTGCTCTGAGTGGCAGAACTGCTTTTAAAAAGTACATTTTGCCCAAATTTGACTTTGGTGCTAGGGGCACTTAAAAATGAATAACCCACAATGTGTTTGAATATTAGAGATCCCCAGAGTGTCCTCTAGATATACCAGGAATGGGGGATTCGAAATGTATAAGGTACACCCTTAAAAAATGAGTTTTGTATGCCTTGGTAAAGTGACATTTTATATTTGAGTCCGACCCCCCATTGCTGTAAAGCGCCACTTAAATTCAACTTTGATGCTAGAAGTTTATAGTATGATTATAGGCCATTATAGAGATTAAAAAACGTTTTTAGTACACTTATTTTTAATAAACTTTTTTTCATATAATCAATCAATCAATCAGGGAATTTATAAAGCGCACTACTTACCCATTAGGGTCTCAAGGCGCTGGGGGGTAGGGGCGGGGAGGTGCTGCTGGTGGTCGAAGAGCCAGGTCTTGAGCAGTCTTCTGAAGGCCGGGAGGTCTGCGGTCTGTCGTAGGTGGAGGGGTAGGGCAGTCCAGGTCTTGGCGGCGCGATAGGAGAATGATCGGCCCCCGGCGGTGGTTCTGTGGATGCGTGGGACGGAGGCCAGGGACAGGTCGGCAGAGCGGAGTTTCCTGTTGGTCACATAGAAGGGGAGTCTGTTGTTGAGGTAGCTGGGCCGCTCATGTAGAGTGCTTTGTGTGCGTGGATCATGAGTTTGAATTGGATTCTTTTGTCAATGGGGAGCCAGTGCAGGTCTCTCAGGTGCGGGGTGATGTGGTCTCGGTGTGGGACATCTAGGATCAGGCGTGCGGAGGCGTTCTGGATTCTTTGGAGTCTGTTGATAAGTTTGGATGTTTGGATATTATCAAAATTCCCTTTTTTTTAATAACACCAACCCTTTTGATGGTTTCACATATGAAAAGCAAGCCTCATTCCTTTCCTATCACATTTAATTGCATTCATTTATAACCCTAAGCACAGAAGCCTTACTTGAAATATGAAAAGTCTGCACCACTTTTTAAAGGACAGTTATTTTTTAACATCAGAACCACGGATGTGCTTATTAAAAAGGCATTAAGAAAGGAAATCCCTACTTTCAATTTTTTCTCTGTTATCCAAAATAATGAAACTGTCTTTTGTAACTTTTAAAATCAACAGTCTGTAATGCAGGCCTTTATACCATGTTTGCACTAACTTAAAATCTAGTTGACTCAGCAGTTTCCTTGTGGCTTGGGACCAAGAATAACCATGTATTATTGACGCAGCTGTTTCTCTGACCAGTAGGCGACTAATTCTGCACCTTTCTAAGGAGAAAAAACCCTTTTTAAGGTCTCACCTACGCAGCGCGCAGGCGCCACCTAGGCAAAAAGACCTTTTGTTATCAGTACGGCTTTTCAGCCAAACACGTGCATGCGTTCCATTGCCTTCAATGGCAACGCGTGCACGTCTGGAGATTCACTTGCGGGAGCGAGCGCTGCCATATGGCAGCAATTATCGCCCCCGCAAGTGAATCGTGCAGCCCCCCTCCTCCCTCCTGCTGCAGCGCGAGGCGCGCACACATCCTACTTCTGCCGCGTGAGCTTGTGCTTGTTTTTAGATAAGAGCTGAATGTTTCCACCGAACAAAGCCTTCTTCCCTCACCCTTTAGACTCTAAAGTTTCAAGGGAAACTGCTTTGGTTTATGTCCGGGGAGGCGTATCCAAGTTGTTCCTACCTCAGCATCATAGCTTTAGACTAATGCAAGAGTGAGTATAGTTCTGGTGCTCAAAGCTGTCGTAGTCACAATCTCAAACCAGGATGCGTTGAAGAGACTGATGCAGACGTCGGCATCATGAAGACTAATGCAGGTTTGGGCATCATGTGCGAGATTTCACAGTCCCTTCAGCCCAATCTCTTCACAGAACGAGGCCAGGTAAGGAATACATAACCAAGCCCTCTGAAGCAAAGGAAAGGTGATGTGCTAACAGTACAAAAAATGTGAAGGTGCAAGACTCCTAAATATGGGGATTGCACCTCTTTAATTTAATGCAGAGGGCCATTCACAAGCTGAATGACCACTTTCTGGGGGTAGCTCCTAATGCCTGTTGGCCAATCCTCTCCTGCCATGAAACAATGAAAGGTGTAAAAGCGGAGAATGTAGCAAAGTTCAGTGATCCAGCAGTTGCAGGCTCCGATAGCAGGAGAGGGACAGAACAGTTGTAACTCGACGATGGGGCTTCCTACCTCAATGGGGCCTCCCTAATTGAAGGAGTGGTATTACGTGCCAGCTAATGTCAAGAAGATTGTGGTATTACTGTGCAAGCTAATGCCAAGAAGATGGGGAATGGTGCATGTGCCCCAAACCTGGGGGACCTGCAGCAGTTATTGCATCTCCCAAAACATGTTGACCTAGGCCTCTGTTGTTTAGTATTACACACTTCTACGTTAGGGGAGGCAATAGCGTGCAATTACTTCAATCATTACCTAAAACTGTTACATTTCATACTTAAACAACTTCATTATGGCATTTCCATCAAGGTCAAACCTTCAATTGTTTTTTTCATTAAATTATCTACAGTTTGTTTACAGGTTAACAAATAAAAAGAATGTTTAAAAAAATGTAAAAAACAGGCGATACTGGAGTGCATCCTTTAATGTAGATACCTCTTAAGAGCAGGCTATTTTCACGAGCTGGGCACTAGAATGCCAAGGATTCTGTGGTAAATGCAGAGCAAACTTTACGCACATAACAGTGGGTCTCTTCCTTAGAAGGCCAGACGAGTTATACACAGCACTTTAAAATGTACCCTGCACCCTCGGATTTCAGATGTAGAAATCAAGTGCTTTGAACACAGACTTAACAAACAAGTTTGAAAGTGGACCACAATGTTTCTTTCTTTGCAGGCAGCCAAGGAGGTACTTGGGAAGACCAAACATATGTTATTTGCATAATTAAGGCAAAGACACAAGTAACTGCAGGGCAAAGACTGTGGCAGACAGCTAAGAAAGCATACTCTCCCAAAAGACATTCGATGGTACAAGTCTTCCGAAAATGCAATTTGCAACCATGTGCGTTGTTTGAAATACTTGTGTTCAAAGAGAAGCTGTTGACAAATAGTTGAGCGTCTGAATTTCTGCAAAGCGTCTTTTTAATGCAGTGTAGACTAAAGAAACAATTGGACCAGACACATGAATGACCAACTTAAGCATGATTTGCCATTTTTAGGATATTCAGGTTACAATTTCCTTTATGAAACCCTGCAAAGCCTAACTGGCAAACATGCTGAAAGCCTTTCTGTCTGCCATACTAGCACGAATATGAACATTCAGAAGCTAGACAAATCTCCACTAAAGAAATCTCTGTCATGCAAATACTGATATGTTTCCCTCAAGCAGTATGCGCTTTCAGGCACTGGTGCACAATTCTGTAAATGACAAATCAAACCTGCAATACATGAGGAAAAAAGCAAGATGGCGCCCGTTGCGGACGCTTAGGTGGATTGCTCGTTGCCCTTTCTCATGGCTACTTTGTAAATAACTCGCTAAATCACTACATTGTTGCCTTTCTACTCGCGGTAGCTCCTGGTGGCTCAAAGCGGCTTCCCTGCCTTATCCGACAGCTTGGTGGCAGGAAATTGGATTCGATCAGCTACGAGGAGAGCCGACTGAGGTAAACGCCCATTCAGTGGGAGCTCGGCGCTCGACGACCGGAGCTCTAACGCTCATCATTGGATTCGTTCTGCCTGCGGTTTGTGGCGTGTGATGGAACGAGCAAAAGGTAGGAAGTCACTGGACAGTGTGTTTGGGCCTCAGTTGCTCTCTGGCCGTCTGCGGTATTTTTTGGGAGACTTGTAACTCTGACGCAAAGTGCTGAAAACGGGGAAGAAAGATTGCTATGATGCCCCCTAAATGAGCAGTGGCAGACCTCGCGCACCTGACACTGATATGGTGATATAGATGGTAACAGTACCAACTTGTCGGTGAGAGGCAATATAGGAGAAGGCTCTGGGAAAACCGGGAAAAATATTGGCGCGGCTATGGAGTCTGGTACAGCAAAATCCAAAGATGGGGGTGAGAAGAAAATACCAGCAATTTTCTACGCAAATAAAGAGAAGTGCAAAGGGAAAGCACCTCCTTCTATTGCTAAGGACCTAGTACAACTGAGCTCATATGTGGCCTCTATAATTGAGTCTTGTGCACCTGATGTACAGAGTGGAAATAATATACTTGGGGATTGCACCAGTGCTGAGGAGTTGGGTTTGGGGGCCACAGCCATAGCACTGGAATCATCTGAGTGTCCAAGAGGTCTTCTATGTGACTCATCTAATGAACAAATGCTGATGCCTGATACAGAATCTGGTGATTTTTTTTCTATGTCCGACCATTCTAATGCATCATGTGATGACTTAGAACTGCAGTATGCAACACAGGTGAGAGTTAATGATGGTAGTGAGCACAGTAGCTCATTCCTCGAGTACGCTGTGGGTCTCAATAAAAGGCAATCTCATACTGTGCGTAATTAATAACAAGGTTTACAATATCCTGTGGAACATTTACAGCCGCCGGGGGAGGAGGAGATTTCTCTGTCTCTTATTTATCAATCAATTATGTCTCTTCGGGTTGAAACACACGAAGAGAGCCAGAGAGTCCAGAATATATGTAAGAAGCTACAAAATTCTGTTTGAGGGATGGCATAGTCACAGGTTGATTTTGTTTCTAGCGTCAGCGAAGCCGAAGCACGGATCTCCAATTTAGAGGACGAGTTGGCTCAGCAAAATTCCCAAACTGCTTCTATTCAATCGGTCAAGGATGATCTACAATGGAAGATGGCTGATATGGAAAACTGCGTGCGTCGGAACAATCTGAGAGTGATTGAGATCCCTGAGGGGAAGGAAGGACAAGATCCACAGCGCTATGTTGTTGAACTTTTCACTAAATCCTTCCCCTAACTATCTAATTGGGACTGGGACGTCAAATTGAAAGAGCACATCGCTTTCCATTTAATAGGTGTGTTGTGGCTGGTCCTAGCAATATTCAGCAGGAGGAGCGACCTAGAGCTTTTTTAATTGCATGTAATAGTTTTTTGGCACTGGAGGATGTGTATCGCTCAACACGGCCTAACAAAAAAGATCTGGGGGGGATTTCGAGTTTTTTGTGCAGCCAGATTTTTGTAGACAAACAGTAGAGCTTAGATGGCAGCTTTGCCAGCTGATGGCTAGATTTCAGGCGAAAAGTGCTCAAGTATACTTGCTGAACTCAGCAAAACTGAAAGTGATCTTCAAGGATCGCACACATTTGTTTTCTAATGAAAGATCGGCTAATGAGTTTTTGAAATCAATTTAAGGGGCTAGTTTACTTTAGTTACAGCACAATGTAGCGCTAGGTCACTTGTGGTTAATCGGTTAATGTTATTTTTATTTGTGTAAATATTGCGTTTGTATATAGCCATGAATAGGGAGCAAGGGGGAGCACGATCACCTGCATCTACAGGAATATGGGTCCTAAAGCCTTGTTCGGGTGGGGAGGGGAGGGTTGAGGAGCTGGGATGGGGACAGGGAAAGGGTTGTGGTGGGGCACTGGGGTGGGGGAAAAAGGGTCAAAAAATCACAGTAACTCAAAGAAGTAATAAAGTTAGAGGTGTTTGTCAAGTCTATCGAGCAAAATGTGTTGGTCAGTATGACGGTGCTAATACACCCCTATGATGTCTAGGCGGGTAAGGATCTGCTCATTTAATGTTTGTGGTCTTAGCAATTGGCATAAAAGAAATAGAATCTCAGCAGAGCTGCGTAGTATTTATCCAGACTTGGTGTGTCTCCAAGAGACGCTCATACCTTGGTCTCAGCGGGCAACTCTAGAAACGTTGGAGTTTTCTTTAATTGTTGCCTCTCAACAATCATCATTGATTAGGGGGTAGCGATTCTAGCAAAACTGAATTTAGTTACTGTGGGCCGCAGTCTGGCTGATATAGCAGGGAGATGGGCCATTGTGAAGTGTCTAATAGGGGATATTAAATGTACCCTCTGTACAATATATGGCTCCAACTTGGATACCCTTCAGTTCTTACAGAGCTTAATGCAGAGCTAGCAATGTGGGGGACACCTCTTATAATATGTGGGGACATTAATATTTCTTTATCCACATGAGAATTGAAGAAGGAGCCCCGGTACTATAAAGGACGCAAACCAAAAGTATTTAAAGCTTGGGATAATTTGGTAATAGATCATGGGTTAGTAGATGCCTGGGGATGCAGATCCAGGGTATACTTATTATTCCTTCCCCCACAAAAGGTTTGCTCGTTTAGGCTATTTTTTTTTCAGCCTCACTAATTATGGGAGCTTCAATCCAAACCTTGCCTAGAATTACATCTGATCATTCTCCAATTGTGCTTGGGGTTCCTGTTCCGGCTTTGGTTTTGACGGCTAAAACATTTTCTTTTGGTCGTAAATTATGTTTGAAAAAAGATTTTCAGAGACATATGTCTGAGTAGATTAAAGAATTTTTCTCCATCAATCGGTATAATACGCAACATGCAATAGTATGAGACTCATTCAAAGCATGCTTCAGAGGTGAGGTATTGAGCTTTGTTAGTCATCAGAACAGGGAAGGAAAGCAGGAGATACAGGAGCTATATATGAGATTGAGAGATGCAGAAAATAAATTAATACAGGGGGCCACTGCATGTGCATGAAACTTAGAAGAACTAGAGGAAGCTGTAGAGGTAGCGAGGTCCAAAATCAAGGGAGTTTGGAATGTGGATAATGCCAGGAAATATCTGGTCCAATAAAAACAAATTCACCTATTTGGTGAAGCTGTCGGCCGGTGTTTGGCGCTTCGTCTACGTATGAAAGAATCAGGGCGGCGCATTGTTGGGTTAAAGGATAATGCCGGAGTAGTTTGCCAGGATCCCAAAGGGATTTTAGCTATTTTCCATCATTTTTATTCAGAATTGTATGTGCAACAGATACCTTTTAGTATATCTACCCCATATAGTATGGATTGGGTTATAGCACAACTTGAGATTAGTGAAAGGGAGATTTTAGATGGGCTGATCACTATGGAAGAGCTGGAAGCAGCTGTCAATGGATTAGCTTTGGGGAAAGCTGCTGGACCTGATAAACTTCCAGCAGAAATGTATACGCTCTTTTTTAGTGTCTTAAAAGAGGATATGCTACGCACATTTAGGGCAGTACAGAATGGATCTGCCCCTAAATCATGGTCAGAAGCAACTATTGTGGTTTTTGGCAAAAAAGGCAAAGACCCTGAACTGGTGGGCTTCTATAGGCCAATTTCATTAATGAATTGCGATGGCAAAATATATTCTAAGATCTTAGCCACCCGACCGTCTCAAGTCATTACCCCTTTAGTGTCTCAGAACAAACATGGCTTTATTCCTGAACGCAGTACAGTATCACATGTCAACAAAGTGGTGACTCTGTTTGATGTTGCACATACAGAAAAGCGGGAACTAGGCCTTATATTATTGGACGCAGAAAAGGCGTTCGACCGTGTGGAGTGGGCTTACTTCTTCTTTCTTTCTTTCTTTTTGGGGTTTTATATAGCGTACGGCTACTCAGAAGAGTGTCCCGACGCTTTGAATTGCACACAATCTCATAACACAACAAGGAGAGTAAATAAAACAGAGAGAAGAAAACCTAATAGGGCCAGGAACTAAGAGGTAAAAAGCCAAGTTTTAAGCCCCTTCCTAAATGCTAACAGGTTAGGGGAGCTGCGCAGGGACACAGGCAGTTTATTCCACAACTGAGGCGAAGTAGTTTAAAAGAGCGGCCTCCGGTGCGGGCTCTCTTGACACGAGGAACCGTAGCAAGAAACAAGGCTCCTGACCTGAGCGGCCTAGCAGGGTGGTAAAATGTTAGCCTTTTCTGAAGGTATTTTGCTCCGGAGGAATGCAAGGCTTTGTATGCCAGAGTAAGAGTCTTAAAAATTATCCGCTTCCGGACAGGAAGCCAGTGAAGCGCCTCCAGGAGACCCGAGGCTCTAGCACAGCGAGAAAGTCCATAAATGGCGCGTGCTGCCGAGTTCTGGACAACCTGTAACCGTTGGAGCAGGTATTCTGGCAGGCCGAGATAGAGGACGTTGGAATAGTCAATTTTCGAACCTATAAACGCCTGAACCGTGATCTTCCTGTGTTCCTCCGATAACAGGGGAAGAAACTTGCGTAGCATCCGGAGCAGTCCAAAGCAGGTGCCAGTGAGACCGATTACCTGTGAGCGTAGTGTGAGGCCATTGTCGATCTTAATCCCAAGGTTTTTTGCCACCTGGGACGAACTTGCTGGTGGAAACATGTTCTCAGGCCACCACACTTTCCAGTCCGGGTCCGAACTGCACCCAAAAAAGAGGACCTCGGATTTATCCGAGTTGCACTTGAGGCTGTTATGTTGGAACCACTGAAACACAGCCTCAAGGCAACCCTGGATCCTACCTCCATCGAAGTCCGCACCCTTCTCACAGGTGAAGAGGAGCTGGGTGTCATCGGCATAGGACACGATCTGAGCCCCGAAAGACTCCGCCAGTGCCGCCAGAGGGGTCATGAAGATGTTAAAAAGAGTTGGACTCAGTACTGAGCCCTGAGGAACTCCGACACCCAATGGCGACATCTCGGCGGAGCAAGCAGAAGCCCAGACCGTTTGTCGACGGCCTGCCAGAAAAGATCGAAACCACTGGAGCACCGTCCCCCGGAGACCGATCTCTGAGAGTCTTTCAAGAAGACCCTCATGGGGGACGGTGTCAAAGGCCGCCGACAGATCTAACATCACCAGCATCGCTCTCCCCCCCGAATCCAGCACCTCCTTTATCGCCTCCGAGACTTCCAGGAGAGCTGTTTCGGTGCTAAGATTGGCGCGGAAACCTGACTGGGTGGGGTGCAGTAGGTCGTGGGACTCCAAGTAATCGGCAAGCACTTTATGCACATGCTTTTCAATGACCTTCGCGAAGGCCGGCAGGAGCGAGATAGGTCTATAATTCGCCAACACCTCCGCATCCAGACCAGGCTTTTTAAGCAGGGGAATAATTATTGCCTGCTTCCAGGCCTGGGGAACCACGCCCTGTACAAGAGAACAGTTCAGCAGGGGGTTCACAAGTGGATTAATGACAGCTGCCATTTTAGCCAGAAATTTAGCGGGGCAGGCATCCCGAGGGGAACCGGATTTAAGCCCAGCCATCAGGTCAAATGACGCGGCCATCGAGAGAGGCGGGAAGGCTGCCAGGGCCACACCTGCGTTAGGCAGGGTAACAGCGGTATTCCTCACCCGATCGGGCATCTCAGGCTCCAGCACAGGGAAGGAGTCCTGGATCCGTTGGATCTTAGATGTGAAAAAGTCCGCAATCGCCCTGACCCACGGCGCAGGAGGGGGGGCCTGAGTTGGTGCCTCGCGTGAAGTTGTAAACTCCCGCACAATGGCGAAAAGCTCCTTACAGGAATTGGAGGCAGCTTCAATTTTTCTCGCGAAATAAGCCTTCTTCTCCGAGAGGATGTTCCGATGATATGCTTTCGCCAAAGACCTGTAGGCGAGTTTCGCCGTTGCGTCGTATTTCACGTGCCATGCTCTTTCCGCTACCTTGCATTGCCGACGTGAAGCCGCCAATGCTGCCGTAATCCAAGGGGCAGATGCACCTTTTTCAGGTTTGCGGAGGGGTTTCAGAGGCGCAAGGTCATTAAGTCTCTCTGAAAGCCAGGCCTGCACTCGCTCCACTTCCTCCTCTAAGACCCCCGTTAGCGCACAGGGATGGTCCACGCAAGACTGAGCCAGCAGTTCCGGAGTAACCCGGTGAAGCGCCCTGAATCTCACGGGAGTCTGCCGGGGGGCAGCGGAAGGCTTCCTAACTTCCGGGAAATAAAATTTCACCAGCCTATGATCAGACCAAAGCACCTGAATAGGAGCCAGCATCTCTATGGGAGTCGTAGAAAAGGTCAAATCTAGGGTATGTCCCTTCTCATGGGTCGGTCCAACATGATAGGGAACCAGGCCCAGAGGGGCTGTGACATCCAGCATTTTAATCGCGTCAGCATCCGTTTCCACGTCCATGTGGACATTAAAGTCCCCGGCAACAATACAATGCTCTGACGTGAGTAGCAAGGAAGAAGTCGCCGACTGAAACTCTTCAAAGAAAGAGCCCGTGGGCCCAGGCGGCCGATAAACTAGGAGACCCTTCAGCGATTGGTGTGGAGAAAGGATAATGGCAAAGGCAAGGGATTCTCAATCCTTAATCGCGTCCGAGGGGATGATGGTACAGGAGGCCATTTTGTTCACTATTAGTGCAACCCCACCTCCACGCCCCTTTGGCCTATCCTGCCTGAAGATATTATACTCGGGGGAATAGCAGTGGCAATATCTGGGTTAGACGCCTCGCCGAGCCACGTCTCGGTGAGCATCAGAAATAGAGGTTTTTCTGACTCTAACAGATCGAATATATCCAGAGCATGCCGACCAAGAGATCTAGTATTAAGCAGTAGGCCCAGATGTTTAACGCAGACCGCCGCCTTCTGCGGCGCACCAACCAGATGTTTCTGCGGGCGCCAGCCACACTCAGGGCAGCAATGCTTGCCCTTGTGGCGAGCAGGAAACACCGTAGGGCAGGAGCCATTAATATGCTGCCAGGAGCGGAGTTCAGATCCCGAGTAGTGGAGCATAATGCTCACAAACAGAAGAAAAGATACAGAATAGATGGCCCAGTCCTGCCCGTCGCCTCGTACGCCTCCGGGACGCTGACGGGCGCAGACGGGCAGGACTCTGGCACGACTCCGGCTAAGCGACGGCGTCCCGCTGCGCGGGAAAGGACGACTTTAAATAGGCGTCTCCCACATCCACTCGAGCGTCGGGACGCTCCAAGATGGCGCCCGCGCACACACACACTCACCCCAACAAAAGATGGCGCCCGCAAATGAATCAGCCCCGGAACCCGGACCCGCCAAATGGCGGTGTGTTTTCCAAAATTAAATGCGGGTGAGGGGACAGAAGCCCAGTGGAGCGGCGATTAAAAACAGGGGATAAAGAACCTAAACAACAAAAATAGGCAAAGGGAGTTTTAAAAATAGCAGTTGTCCGAGCTAGGTGTCAGCGCGACCTGCGCTCGTGTAGCAATTCACAGGAAGCCTGAAAAAGTCAAGTCCGCCTTAAATAGGCGTCTCCCACATCCACTCGAGCGTCGGGACGCTCCAAGATGGCGCCCGCGCACACACACACTCACCCCAACCAAAGATGGCGCCCGCAAATGAATCAGCCCCGGAACCCGGACCCGCCAAATGGCGGTGTGGGACCTGATGTCATGGATAGGTTTTGGTACACGGTTTATGAATGCCATACAAGTTTAGTACACTTCACTGGTCGCCCGGATTACATCAATGGGTCTACTCTCTGAAACGGTCAATATTACTCGAGGCACACGGCAGGGGTGTCCCTGCTCCCCATTACTGTTTGCGCTCTACATTAATCCATTCATAAAACAATTAAGCAACCACTCTCTGATTAAGCCTTTTAACCTCATAGATGCTATTAAACATTCCTCCCCAGTGCTGCGCTGTCCATTGGAACTAGTGCTGAATGGACGTCCAATGGTCGTGCGCAGCACTGAGGAGGTAGTGCTGCCGTCGGCCAATGCACCGAGGCAGCACTTAAGGGGTTAAGGTTCATAATGTACCTTATTCAGTGTTTGCATACGCAGACGATATCACAGTAACTACTTCTGATCCTGTGTTAGCGCTCCAAGAGATCGATTGACTGGTACTATTATTCGGTCAGGTATCTGGCTATAAATTCAACGTGGTCAAGACACATGTTTTAATTACTGATCAGGTGATTATGCATGACACCCGAGTGGTAAAAGAAGTGACGTATGTGGGTATTAGAATTAGATCATCCATGTTTGAACTGGTTAATGTCAACTGGACCTCGCTGCTACGTAGCATTCAGGATTCATTGGATAAATGGTCTAGACTACAACCTACTTTCATAGGCAGAGCAAATATCATTAAGATGAATGTCCTACCTAATGTCTTCTGAGCTGTATGACTTCTGAGCTGTACCATTGGAAATTTCTGTGGCACAATTGCAGCATTTACAGTCAATTTGTTATTAGTTTCTTTGGGCTCCGGCTAAACCTAGACGAGCCATGAGATTTTTGACTTTACCAATTGAACGGGGGGCTCACTATTCTAGATTTCACTTTTTATTTCTATGCTTGTTTTTTGTTAAAAATGCATATTGTATTAACGAGAGAATATATTGGCAACATTGCAGAGTCCCCGTCTATTTTTCAGATTTTGTTGGGTCCTGAGGCACGTCAATGCTTTTTTAAACAAATTGACAGCAGCTACTACAAGCGCACAAGGTTTAAGGTGTTGATATAGCCTTTAACGTTTGGAAATACGGAAGATCTTCCTACTTGAGAAACGTTCCCGCTATACTCCAACAAATGCTCTAACGCTTCTTCCTCCTATTTTTTGGGATGCTATTGCTCTGGGCTGGAGGGCAAAGGATGTAGTCCAATTGGTGGATTTTTTTTGTAACAACGGTTTTCTGAGGCCTTATGAAGAATTATCCCGTCAGTATAATTTGCCTAAAAATCAATTTTTCAAGTTCCTTCAGCTTAGAGATTTTACTTTCCGGAAAAAAGTTAGATCGGACTCCAGTCCAGTAGTAATTGCTGTCCAACGCCAGGTTAAAATTGGGGTGATGTATCAATTAATGCTGTCATATAGAAAGGATGACCTGGATAAACACAATGCTAAATGGGATGTGATTTTGGGCATTGATAATATAAGCTGAAAGGATGCTATAATTAGATCTGGGGAGACCTTGTTGTCTGCGAATTTGAAAGTTCAATGCTTTTAAACTTTTTTAATTTGTACTACACTCCGCTATGTATGCGTAAATGGAGGACGAGGCAAGATGGGAAATGTTTTCGTGTGGGGGGGACAATGCAGATATGATGCACATCTTTTTTTGTTGTCTGACAAATTATATTCAACATATTGAGCAATTTTTGACCAGAGTTATAGGAGTTCAAATTGATTTAACATCCACAATGATGCTCTTTGGTATGTGACCCGAAGTGGGCTAGGGCACTCTCAAATATATATGTAGACAATTTTTGTTTATAGCAATGACGGTCGCTCGATTATGCATTGCGAAGGATTGGCTACAGGTTGAACCTCCCCCCTTTGAACGATGGAGGGCAAAGATGTATAATTTATTCAATGTAAAGTTCAGTTTGTATTCTGTTAAAGGGATTAAGAAACGAAATATTGGGTTAGGAATATGGGGGAAGTTTTCTGAGTATGTGTCTATTTGAGGTTTTTTCTTAATTTCTGTATCTGTTCATTGAGTTACTGTGGAAAAAAATAAATAAAAAATATTAATAAAAAAACAAACCTGAAATACACAATTCGACTACATTTTTCAAAATCCAACTCTAAACATCAAAGAGTTGTTTAATAACCATGGATGCTCTTCTTTCTGAATAAAACCAACATATGAATATGTCTGTTATCCCACTTTATAAGTAGAAGTCTGAAGCACATGGATGCCGCGGTTCAAGAGTATCAAATAAACTGTCTTTATTGCTAGTAGATTTAGTGATCCTGGATTAAGACCAGTGGTGGCTGGTGACATATGAAAGTGGTGAGGCGCAAACGGATTTGCATACTGCACCGTAGCGAGCGAGCACATTTGAGAAAGCAGGAAAGTTAATAAAGCAATTGTGAAAGTGCAGTTTATTACATTAATAGATGGCATAACATAGGTAGCTGCTTATTCAGTATAACCACAGAGCTTCATACATTCATTCAGCCAGAAGTAAATATTTGCGCTGTAATTATATGTTTTCCCTGCATCACACAAAACTTCATCTATCTGAATGGACTATTTCCCGGGAAGAAACAATCTGCATGCCTTGCATGTTCACATGTGAAAACATTCTCGACGTTCACAGCTCTGCATCGCAAAGCAGTTCTGCAGTTCTGCCGAGCTATAAAGGGCACCCTGTTTGAGCTTGGGAAAATCACATTTACAGCGATCCATCTAGGCTACTATCAGGCACTCTGACACCCCAATCCCAACAACTGCCTCCTCAGTCCCCTCCTCACCCCAAAGGTAGACACAAATGTATTTTACGATGCTGCTTTTCCTGGCAGCCTCTTAACTTACGTGCCTGACTTTTGAGTGATTGTCCTATGCAAGAGGCACAGAGAGCGATAATCAAAACTGTGCCTGGACAGGCTGCTAATGCTACCAAACAAACCTCGCTTCCTCCTTTGGAGTTTACAGGGCCATCCCACACCCCCATGAAAAACAGAAATAATGGTGATAAAAAGTGCATATTAAAGCAGCTTGCACTTACATTTCCTGAAACGACCTAGGTTCCAATTGGAATTGGACACTCGTAGAGCTTCAGGCGGGGTGGGGGGAGGGGCTGTCAGCGGTGAGGCGGCCACAGGTGGGGGGCTGACTGGCGTCTACTGGGGCTCAGGCTGGACGCACGTGCAGGGGTCGGTTTAGGGGTAGCGGCAGGGACTGGGAGGTGTCATGGTCCAAGCATCGTCGTTCTAGATTAGAACAATAAATCACTTCGCTGTAACCTACTCAGAGCTCGGGTTCCACACGAGTAGCTGTTCTGAGAAGGAAGGAATGGCCCCTCCAGCAGCCACAGTAGGTGGGTGAGGGGTCGCATGCATGAGTGTCAGTGGTACAGGACGCGTCTCAGCCCCTCCAGATGCTCAGCCTGACCTGCCTGGTCCCTCGGCCTATAGCCACTGCATCTAACCGGATCCAGAGTCTTCAAGGCCGTGGCGTACAGAAGGAGTCCGCCTCTGGGGCAGGAGCGACGGGTCACGCTCTCGCGTGTTTACTTTGGCCATTCTTGCCATGCCCAGCCCGGAGAACGCATATTGTTTGTTAATGCCTAGGGCTGACTGGAGGAGCAGCAGCGCCCAGTTGCGCTCTGTGTCTTGAATGCCGGAGGATTAAGGGGAGGGCAGCGAGAAAGAGTGCGGGTGGAAGGGATTGGGAGGGGCGGGTGGGAAAGCCTGCGAGGCCATAAATCAGTAAATAACGGAGATTAAACCTTTCCATATGCTCTTGAACAGGTGATGTGTGCATGAAGCAGGGCAGTGCACACAGCAGGTGTGCTATAAGTGACCCTGGCACCGAGGGAGGGTCAAGAACAGATGGGCAGAGGCGGCAGAGCAGACACTGGGGGCACAGAGGACACTGCGCTGATGCAAGCCTGCCATCAGTCAACCTGGCACTGAGGGGGCGGAAGGATAGGTGGGCAGAGGCGGCAGTGCAGATACCGGGTGCACAGAGGGCACTGCGCTGCTGCAAGCCTGCGATAAGTGACCCTGGCACCGAGGGGGCAGAAGGACGGACAGTTGGGCAGAGGTGGCAATGCAGACACCGGGGGCACAGAGGGCAGTGCAAAAAGCGGGCGTGCTAGTAGTTATTACTATAACTATGTCAACTACTGAAGGAGGTACTTGCCCCGAGTATATGTAACAGTAAGAACTAACTGATACTCACTAAAAAGAGACTTGTACTCACTGTAACTAAAGTAGTCTGGTGGGGATAACGACGGGTCGAGACTCGAGAGAGAAAGCACAGGCTGGCTGATGCGCACACACCACGAGGCGAGTCCCAGGGCCCCAGAATCGGATCCAACGTCAGCAGCGCCGCGCGCCGCGAAATGGCCAATCACTGCATGACTACATGAAGTCAGACACAGTGATTGGCCATTATGCAGTGAGGCTGAGCCACCCACGCACGGCATCCAATAATGGATTGCCCTACCCTGCTGCACGCGACCGGCCAATCCTGGCGCTGCATGCGATGGATTTAGGCCCAGATCCTTGTACTGGGGTGAATGTATGACATTGTTCTACATTCTGTCCATCAACTATGTTTTTTGCAATTTTCACCCCGAGTGTGCTGGGTATACTCAGACGTGAGTCCCAGGCTCTCCACACCACTGGAGTCAAGCTATCCAGGCTGATGAAGGCTGATAGCCAGAAACCGGTCCTTGGATGCTTGATTCCGGTCTGGGAAAGACATGGCTTGGTAGTTCGGACTGGACTGTTCCCATGAGGCACAGGGTCAGAGCTGATTTGCATATAGCCAGTGTCTAACCCAGGGTGGTGTGGAGTGCAAAAAAACGATGGATTTAGGCCCAGATCCTTGTACTGGGGTGAATGTATGACATTGTTCTACATTCTGTCCATCAACTGTGTATTTTGCAAGGATTAGCTAGGGGGGCACACTGACTGATCGCCCTGTCGCCCTTTCTAATGCCGGGGGCTGCCGCCCAGTTTAACCAGCACCCCCCTGGTCACTCGCTAATGGGGGAACTTAAATGCGCATGCTCGGGCTAGTTTCAGCCCCAAGCTTCACTTGCACGCTAGGTACCACCTAGTGTCTGTGACTGCTGCTGCAGCTGAGTGAGTGCGTGGACTGTCACTCAAGCTGCGCAGCAGTCCGGCCCCCCTACGCGCAGCGCACTCCCGTTTAAGTCGGGTGCTGCCCAGATTCCCGGCGGCGCTCGGATGATCATGATAATTACTTATAAAAGATAGTGACATATTATTTTCCTTGCAGCCGCAGGTCCATGGGCTAGTGGGGCTATGCCCCTACGCCCCAATGGACGCACCGCGGCTGATTAAGACTCCAATAAGTACTATCTGAGAGGCCTTATGGCCAAACTTTAGGACTTTGTTGTATCCTTCCGACGGGTTCCCTTATTTCTGTTAATAGATATAGCTGACGTGTAATGTGTGTGATTCACTTTCATGAGTATTATACGGTAGATTAAGCACCTGGTGAAGTGGGGGTGCTGCTGAAACAATGTTGATGCATGTGTCAAAAAGTACTGTTGCTAGAACATGCTTATAAGTAACCCTTGTTTAAACAAACAGGAGCTAAAATGTCAGGAGCATAAGTTATCCACGTGGCTAGTGTTTTGTAGTCTCTTTTCTTTTAGCTCGTGTTCACTGCAGTCTGGGAAATATAGCCTTTCCCCATTAGTAAACGTAGCAGTTCTGTGGAAAAACGTGTACTCAAAACTGGCTTTAGCATCCATGACACTTGCCTGAAGCGTGCATTATCCTGGAACGAGAAGTAGCCTGTGGCATCTTTAAATCTGTAGGGTTCTATGCGTCCAGAAGAACGGTTGGCATTTCAGTAAAAAACGCACATGATCTGTTCCACTGCTCAGTTGATGGTTCTCCAGTTAACATACCATCTTTTTAATTCAAATTCAAGATGTGCAAGGCCATACCAACTTATTAAATAATCATTCCAAGGTGGTCTGTCCTAGTTTTTTATAGAGGGCCGGAAAATTGGATTAGATTTAGAAGTACAGAGAGCCCTTTATCGTTTAACATTCTAGTCTTTTTAAGAATGTCATTTTATGTAAAGAGGCAATTGATCATGCATGTTTTATGCAAAATCTGGATGGTTTGCAGGTAGATGTATATAAGTGAGCAAAGAGTTTTCTCTAGTTGGTTTCTTTAGTCACCTTCATATGTTTGGCCTATAGCTGTACGTCTTAAAGGTGAAGTCTGTGTAGCATTGGTGTCACAGACTTTAATACTGCCATGATCACATTGGCCATCTGTAATGGCTGCCCTTTTCTGGCTCCTTTAAGAGGGAGAATGATGGAGAGTGACTCCAGTCTATCACCCCCATAGCATAGGGATTAGGAATATAGACAGGATCCCTGCCTTTTATATAGTAGAGTATTTTTGTGTCCCTTTCCTTAGTGTAGGGCTTATGAATTTAAGTTAGGGGATAGATACATAAGTATTAATCATGATTTGCCCATTTGCTAAAGTGTTAGGATATTTTCCATGGAGTTACGCATATTGCGGGCCCTGTAGGCCTTAAACGAGACAGACTCCATCTTGCCCTCTGCCCGGTAGTTCGAGAGGCTTTCTAGGTCAAGTGTAGTGTTTTAGTTTCAAGCTGTTGTTCGCTTGGAGAGAACCGGCTCAGGCTGGCCCTTATCGAAGGAATGTATTTTTCTCCACTCCGAAGACACAACTTCAGGCCGGCCGGCTGGGAACGTGTCCTTGGTACGGGGAGGTACAAGAATTTGGTGGGCGGCAGGTTGCTGGCCGTAGCTTTCCATGAAGGAACAGGCTTTGATATTAGCGAAGGTGTTAGTCAGTAGTCAGTTAGTTCGTAGGCTGCATCTAGCCGTTAGCATCTCTGCCATTAATTATTTCATGGCGGACAGTCGCCATCTTTGAAGTCCGAGAAAGATTTAAGACCGAAACTCTCTGAGAAAAACTGAAGGAGAATTAGCGCGGAGCGCACTGACACAGAGAGAGAGAGAGAGACGGTAGTTAATAACCAGCAAGGTTCCAGTGGCCTGGAGGGAAGCAGACGAGGTTGAGCCTAGCGGTGCAGACGTGTACTTGTGACGGCTGGGGTGTGACTGCGAGGCGAGCCAGGACACAGAGACGAGAAGGGAACCTAGATGACTGCCGAGTCCCAACTTCATGTTAACAAGGTGACCTCTGCCCTTTCCCAATAAGCGCGCTTTCTAACCTTTACCTTTTCTTTACAGAAATTATGTTGCATAGTAATGTGATATGTGTCTATTGTCAATAAAATATCCTAGTTCTTAGAGAACTAATGTGTGCCTTGTATTCCTGTTCAATCCTGGTAAATGGATCTCCTAGTTGAGAGTTGTTTGCATGAACGGATGTGAAATCCCGATCAGGTAAATAGTGATCGAACAAAGAGGGAGTGAGTGGACCGTTGATGCCAAGAATAGGAGGTACATCATATCATTTGGGAACTGTATTAAAAGTCATTATCATAGTTTCATTCCAAGTAGATAAATGAGACCTTGTCCTGATAATTGCTCATAGGAATGTGGTCGTCGTTGATATGCGGCGTTAGTGAGGGCGTTGGGGAGGATTACCAACGCGGATACCCACAGGATTGTGGCTTGCATAAGTGAGAGCGTCAGGGGGGATACTGGCGTGTAGATCTACCGGATTGTGGATCGTTTGGAAAGGAGAGCATTGGGTTCTGCAGGCCCATGTGTAGACGCACCGGATTGTGTGTCATATCTGCCCTAGGGTAGATCGGTCTGGGTCGGTGTGGCCGCGAGACCAACTGATGTGAATAAGATATTGTAGAAAATCTATGCATGTGTATTGCTATTCCCCATCCTTAGGTGCGACCTGTATATACCTATATATATATATATCCATATTCATTGTGAATACGTTCTAAGGAGGGAGGTGAGTACGTTTTGGCTGGGTTATAGGGGCCCCTGGGGGCTGATCCCATCTAAGCGGAAAATCCGGCCATTACATCTGGCGTCACGAACTGTTTACGAAGCCTGTGTGCGCTGTATTGTTTTGATCTTGTTGGTTTGCGCTCGGCTCGTACGTATAATATTTTGTGTATAATTGTGTATATAATTTTTGTGTGTCAATATGTTTGCGAAAAAATCACCGTCGGTTTTCAAGTTACCGATTCAGATTCCCGGCTGGGAGTGTACGCCTTACGAGGCTTTGGCCCGTGAATGGGCTGATTCTACTGGTTTGAGTGAAAATTGGTCTTCTTGTTTGGAGCAGGCGGAGCCTGCCGATGTGGTATCGTGCTTACAGAAGGCGCCAGTAGTGAAGGGTGATGAGCTTCCTATTTTAGGACGCAGAGGTTGGATTGTTCTTAATGCGTACAGGATACTTCATGAGAGATTTGTTCTGCTACAAAGACAATTTAAGGACATGGAAGGACAGTGTGTTGAGTTGCAAAATGCGCATACTCTTTTGCGTTGTCAAAATAAATTGCTTGCCGACAAACTTGAAACATATCAGACCATAGCCGAAAGAGCTGCGGTCCGCATTGCACGATATAAGTATAAACATCGTCGTGGTCGTGTATCTACACGTAAAGTGCGTCTGGTTGTAGCAAAAGCCGGAATGGATTGGAACCCCGATGAGTGGGACGGTAATATTTGGGATTCAAACACTTCAGACTCCTCGGCGGAGGAGGGTGACAAGCGCGAATCTTCTCGCTCCGGACGTGATTGTAAATCTACTTCATGTACTGATACGGTTCCTCACAGCGACCGTGCTTGTTCTTCCCGTTCGGATGACGTATCTTGCCCCGATTGTTCTTCTAAATCTAAGATGCGGGCTTCCTCGGAAGCTCTTCCTGAGGTTTCTGCTCACCCTGTGTTTCGACGCAAATTACAACAAGCCCCTGGTAATCCGGGTGGTATTGCTTTGGATTGTATTGAAGATTTTACTCAGCAGGAGGTTAGTGACATTTTACAACGATTTCGACAACGGCCTGGTGAGGCCTTGCTTACCTGGATGGTGCGCCTCTATGAACTTGGCGCTGCCGGTATTATGCTTGATGCTGTTGATTGCTTACAGTTTTGCTCTTTGAGTTCTGATTCTACTATTCAAGATCATTTTCGAAACTATAATGGTGCTGGTCAAATTACTTTGCTCCAACTTGCGTCTGACGGCTGTAATCATAAATATCCAACTGAATCTGATTGGCCTATTGATGACAAACCATGGTACACTTTGCGCGATGCGTCGCAACGTTTAAAGGAGGAAGTCATGAAAACGGCTATCTTTCTTAGTACTGCTGATAGATTGTTGGATGGTCTTTTAACATCTTCTGTGCGCAATCGCATTATCCGTTCTTCGCCTGTTGCTTACAAGCAGGTCATGATGACTTTGTTGATTAATGAAACTGGCAATCCTTTGTCTGCTGTGCTTGACTCTGTTCGTCAGCTTGGTGAGCTGGGTGAGTGGTTTAAACCTGAGAGACAATCTCGACCTGAGGGTCGTACTGCTGGGGACTTTCCGCCCGATTCATGAAGCAAAATTGCACTCGCAAAGGGCAAGATTCTCAGAATCTTGCCTTTTGCGAGTGCAATTTTGGCATTTGGGATTCACAATCCCAAATGCAAAAATCGCTAATGAGGAATTAGCAAATATGCGAGGATTAGCATTTAAGGAATCTCTATTAGAGATTCCTTAAAGGCTATTCATGACACTTGCAAAAATTGCGATTTAGCAAAATTGGGCCGCTATTTACCGAGAGGTCAGACCTCTCGGTAAATAGCAAAAACATAGAAAAATGCTTTTAAAAGCATTTTTCTAAGTTGCATGTTGCACACACACATGTCCTTTGGACATGTGTGTGCGCAACACCTGTTCAAATGTGCATTTTAGGGGTGCTACAGGGTGTCCTTTGGACACCCCTGGCACCCTTAAAATCGCTATCTGATTTGCGAGTAGCAAATTGCTACTCGCAAATAAGGGATACTCCCCATTCATTCCTATGGGCCTTTTGGCCCATAGGAATGAATGGGGAGTTATTCCTTTTTTTGCGAGTAGCAAATTGCTACTCGCAAATAGAGAACATGTAGGAATCGCTATTGATTTAGCAATTCCTACATGAATGCCGTTTTGCGTGTCCTCAATAGCGAGTCGCTATGATTCGCTATTAGGGCCACGCAAACGGCCCGTACATGAATCAGGCTGTATAAGTTCTCTAGACGTGACATGTTTCTTGCTCTTATTGTTGATGGTGTCAAAAGGGAGGACATTGACGGTGAGCCTAACAATCGCTTATGGGATATGTTTCGTAAGCGTGGTTTGGATCGGAAGGAGGGTGCCCGTCGTGTGCGAAAAAATGAGTATGATCGTGGTTCGGATGACAGTGGTGATGAGAGACGACGTGTGAATTCTGATCGCCGTGATGATCGGCGTTGTGAACGTGATGCATCCCCTCATCGTATTGGCGGGAAGGGGAGAGAGGATGACCGTGAGAGGGGGAGAGATGATCGTGTTTCTAACCGACAGAGAGAGGAGAGGAGTTATTCCCCTGAGATGAGAAAAAGGGAGGATCGTAACAGACTTTCTGACCGTGAATCACAATTTTTTGAACATGACAATAATCCGTTTCGTACTGGAGACGGATATGAACAAGACATTTTGATACCGAAGAAAACTGAGAGAATTTACCCTGATTTGTCTTGGTTGACGGAACGCGGGAAAAATGACTAGGAAATAGGTCAAGCTCCGGTACACAAGTGGGCTCACAGAGACAACAGACCCTATGTAGATATTGAGATTTTTTGGAAACATCGTAATATCCAAAGGGCCCGAGCATTAGTTGATACTGGGGCGGAGGCCACTTTAATTCATGGTAAATCAAGGAAATTTAAAGGACAGTCTTTCACAATAACTGGTTTGGGTGGTAAAGAAACACCCGCAGTTCAAACTGCACTCGAAATTAAAATTGTTAGGATTCCTCGTAGAGAATACTCTGTGTTGGTTGTACCACTTTTGGAATATATAATTGGAATTGACATTTTAAAAGGAATGACTTTGCATTTGGATGATGGTTGTTATCAATTTGGAACTAGACAGTACATTTCGACCAGACCCGTACGGGTTGGCCGTTTGCGAATGCCACCTGTTAAAATTCCTTTGGCCACGAAGGTAATTTCTCAAAAGCAATATCGTATCCAAGGTGGTCATGAAGAAATTACTGCTACAATTCAGGATTTGGTTGATGCGGGAGTTATAACTCCGGTTACGTCTGCTTGGAATAATCCCGTCTGGCCCGTGCGCAAAAGTGATAATTCTTGGCGCATGACTGTTGATTATCGAGAATTGAATAAACACACACCTAAATTGACTGTTGCAGTGCCTGACATTGTCACGCTAATTCAGAGAATTCAAAAGCATCCAGGTACATGGTATGCTTCTATTGATATTGCTAATGCTTTCTTTTCAATTCCAATTGCCCCCGAATGTCAGGAACAGTTCAGTTTTACATGGAATGGACGTCAAATGACGTTCCGGAGTCTTCCTCAAGGCTATGTACACAGTCCTACGATCTGTCACCGGCTGGTGGCAGAGCATTGGACTGAAGTGCCCATGAATCCACGGGTTCAGGTCTGTCATTATATTGACGATATTTTGATTCAAGGTGAAACGCAAGATCAGGTACAGTCCCATTTAGATCAGATCCTTGATTGTTTGCGAGCGAAAGGTTGGGAAATTAATCCTGACAAATTACAAACTCCATCCCAAAATGTGAAATTTTTAGGTATCAATTGGCATGAAGGTCACAGAGAAGTGATCCCACAGGTGAAGCGAAAAATACTTGATTTTGCAGTCCCTAGGAACAGGAAAGAGGCTCAATGTTTCATTGGTTTGTTTGGATTTTGGCGTCAGCATATTCCCCATCTGAGTCAGATTCTGGCTCCATTATATCGAGTCACTCGTAAAAAGAATGCGTTTGAATGGGGTGAGTCTCAACAGAATGCTTTTAATTTGGCGAAAGAAGCTATTCAATATGCTTTGGATTTGTGGCCGGTGGGTGAAGGTGATGTGGACTTGAATGTGTCCGTGGAAGGTCTGTATGCCAATTGGAGCCTGTGGCAAAAGCAGGGCAGACAAAAAGTACCTTTGGGTTTTTGGACTAAAAAGTTATCTGAGGCTGGTGAGCGTTACTCACCCTTTGAGAAACAATTACTTGCTTGTTATTGGGCTCTGGTGGATACCGAGCAACTGACCCTAGGCCATGCTGTGATTTTGAGGCCTGAAATTCCCATTATGCAGTGGGTTTTGAGTTCACCGAAATCCCATCGAATTGGACATGCTCAAGAGGCGAGTGTGATTAAATGGAAATGGTACATTCAGGACAGGGCACGTGTGGGTCCGAAAGGTGTGGCGGTTTTACATGAGCGAGTGGCGCAGGCGCCCTCCAGTGAGACTGGAAGCGATTGTTCCGTACCCGTGGTGCAGGAGTCTCCTGTTAAGTGGGGTAAATCATTTGATGATCTGTCCGCGGAGGATAGAAAACATGTGTGGTTTACGGATGGTTCAGCGAAGTTCATCGGTGAGAAAAAACATTGGAAGGCTGTTTCCTATAATCCAATCACGCAGAAATTATTGAGTACGACTGGTGATGGTAAGAGTAGTCAATATGCTGAACTCTATGCAGTTTACCAGGTTTTGAAACAGGAATTGCCTGGCACATGTCATATTTTCACTGATTCCTGGTCCACTGCGAATGGACTGGCGGTATGGTTACCAACATGGCACTCTCATAATTGGGAATTGCATTCAAAAGAATTGTGGGGAAAAGAATTATGGCAAGAAATTTGGGAGTTGCTCCCGCAGAGTACTGTGACAATCTTTCACGTGGATGCTCACACTCCAATTGACTCCCTTGATAAATTTTTTCATAACATTGCAGATGAGAAATCTAAAATTGCTGAGGCAGTGGTGGACATGCAAGATTCTGATTCGGCGGGATTGGCGAAGTGGGCCCACCAGAAAGCGGGACATTTTGGAGAAAAGGCCACTAGCAGGTGGGCTGCCGATAGGGGCATTCATATTCCTTTTACTTTAATTAAAGATGCCATTCTACATTGTCCCATTTGTCAGCATTCTAGAAAAAAGGAGGTGCCTCAAATTGTTCGAGGCCACTTACATCGAGGAAAATTGCCCGCTCAAATTTGGCAAATTGACTATATTGGTCCGCTCCCTATGAGCAGAAATTGTCAGTATATTTGTACAGTTGTTGACACTTATAGTGGCCTTCTGGTCGCTTTCCCTTGTAAGAACGCTACCCAAGTGAATACCATTAAAACCCTGGAGCTGCTTATTCTGTACTATGGTGTCCCATTCCAAATTCAATCAGACAATGCATCCCACTTTCGTGGAAGATTGGTACAGGAATTCTGTGTGAGTAATAACATTGATTGGGTGTTTCACATTCCATATTATCCACAAGCTTCAGGACTGATTGAGAGAATGAATGGTTTGTTAAAAGAACAATTACGTAAATTGACTGATGACCGATATAAGAATTGGAAGGATGTTTTGTTTCAAGCTCTATTGATTTTAAATAATCGCCCTTTGTTACATGCTGAATCCCCGTTGATGCGTTTGTTTCCTCCAAATGTTGATGTAAAGCCTAATTCTCTATCCAACACTGTCATGTATTGGGAAATTACCCCCGGTGCTTTGGCTCCATGTAGAGCGACCCCAGGTTCTGCAGGCCTAGACCTGCATGTTTTAAAGGATGCAAACTTACCAGGAAAAGACCGAATCATTGTTGAAACTGGCATTGGTGTCTGTATACCTGCCGGTAGTTTTGGATTAATTGCCCCCAGATCAGGCCTGGCCCTGAAAGGTATTCAAGTGCTCGGAGGAGTAATTGACAGTGACTATCAGGGAGAGATTAAGGTTCTCCTGCTTAATAGCAGTGAGACTGATTTATTGATTAAAAAGTCTGACCGTGTTGCTCAGCTATTGATTATGCCTGTCTTCTGTGGTGAGATCAAGAAAGGCTCTGCCCCAACGTTGCTAACTGTGCGAGGACAAAAAGGCTTCGGATCATCTGATCTTCCTGGAGCTAAAATATGGGTGCAATCGCCTAAAAATCCTCCTGAACAGGCTGATATTATTGCGACCGGTCATGACAACACCGTTTTGGTGATGAAGCCAGGGAAAGATGGCTGGGAAGCTGTCCCAGCTGACAAATGTTACTTGCGAGAATGATTAAGGCCTGTGTTTGTATTTTTTCAGATCATTCCCTGGACTGCTGCTGCAGGATGTGTCGTCGTTGGACTCCTTTTGGTCTGCTACGCCGGGAGAGGAGAGGATCCACCGACTTCGGTTGATTGGAAAACCCGAGTTCCGCGTTCGACATGGACTACTTCTTCCAATTTCTGGATTACTTTGGCTAAGAGAGTGACGAACTCTCCACATTTTTGCCTTACCCCCATGAGGTCTGTGACTGACATTTTGGCGACCTGCCTGGTTGCCGTCCCAGCATCTACGGTGACTTTACGACATATTTTTAATATCTCGAATGCCCGACCAAATGTTATTCTGGGCGATTTTGCGGCCCACAAATTTTGTCCCTTATGTACTGCTCTTCCAGACCTCGATATCCCTATTCATTCCCAGATTACTACTTTTAATATTACCCCTGGAGATCTGTGTTTTATAATGACATGTGATCCTAAAGCTATCACCGAATGTATTAAGCTAAAAAAACAAGCTGCAACTTCTTTTTCAGCTCATCAACGATTGCTGTGTTTAAAGAGACTTCCGAATTCATGTCTTTCTGTGAAGAATAATATGACATGTCAACGTCTGTTAGTTGCCCCTAGTTATTATCGTTCCATGTTATTGCCATCTGGATGGCTCTTTTCTTGCGGGAATTCATCCTGGCCTTATATTCCTGCAAATATTTCTGGTGGCCCATGTGCCATCACTAGATTGAGTTTATTAATGTTTTCCTCACATCCCTAGTTCACATTCCCGTATGATACGAGATTCAATGTCACTACATGAGGATTGTGACTCTTCTGTTCACCTTTTCTCCAAGTCGGAATATCTTGGTTTAGCTTTTTCTATTATTGGAGTCCCTGCGTTGGCCGTTTATAATGCGAAAACCATTGGCAAGATGGCCTGTTGGATGGTTAAATCCATCAATCAAACGTCTACTGTTTTATCTGACCTGTTATTAGATGCCCAGGGTGAACGTAGAGCGATTTTACAGAATCGCGCAGCAATTGATTACCTTTTGTTAAAACATGGCCATGACTGTTCTGATTTTGAGGGCCTATGCTGTTTTAATTTGTCCGACCATTCTAAATCAATCCAAGCCCATATTGACAAACTCCACGACTTGACTGCAGAAATTAGACAACATATAGATCAGGGTTTCTTTGACTGGCTCTTTAATTGGTTACCTGACCTACATTCTTTACGACAGATTTTAGGGGGAGTTATCGTCGCCATTTGTGTTTTAATAGCTATTTGTTGCTTTATTCAGTGCATTCCTTCCCTGCTTCAATTTTGTAGACTTAGCAAGAGACATAGGTCAGTTAATTTTGTTTCCTATTATTCTTCTACTGATGTGAGTTCTATTTAGTTTGTGGTTTATAGACTGGAGTCAAGGGGTGTAATGTAATGGCTTCCCTTTTCTGGCTCCTTTAAGAGGGAGAATGATGGAGAGTGACTCCAGTCTATCACCCCCATAGCATAGGGATTAGGAATATAGACAGGATCCCTGCCTTTTATATAGTAGAGTATTTTTGTGTCCCTTTCCTTAGTGTAGGGCTTATGAATTTAAGTTAGGGGATAGATACATAAGTATTAATCATGATTTGCCCATTTGCTAAAGTGTTAGGATATTTTCCATGGAGTTACGCATATTGCGGGCCCTGTAGGCCTTAAACGAGACAGACTCCATCTTGCCCTCTGCCCGGTAGTTCGAGAGGCTTTCTAGGTCAAGTGTAGTGTTTTAGTTTCAAGCTGTTGTTCGCTTGGAGAGAACCTGCTCAGGCTGGCCCTTATCGAAGGAATGTATTTTTCTCCACTCCGAAGACACAACTTCAGGCCGGCCGGCTGGGAACGTGTCCTTGGTACGGGGAGGTACAAGAATTTGGTGGGCGGCAGGTTGCTGGCCGTAGTTTTCCATGAAGGAACAGGCTTTGATATTAGCGAAGGTGTTAGTCAGTAGTCAGTTAGTTCATAGGCGGCATCTAGCCGTTAGCATCTCTGCCATTAATTATTTCATGGCGGACAGTCGCCATCTTTGAAGTCCGAGAAAGATTTAAGACCGAAACTCTCTGAGAAAAACTGAAGGAGAATTAGCGCGGAGCGCACTGACACAGAGAGAGAGAGAGAGACGGTAGTTAATAACCAGCAAGGTTCCAGTGGCCTGGAGGGAAGCAGACGAGGTTGAGCCTAGCGGTGCAGACGTGTACTTGTGACGGCTGGGGTGTGACTGCGAGGCGAGCCAGGACACAGAGACGAGAAGGGAACCTAGATGACTGCCGAGTCCCAACTTCATGTTAACAAGGTGACCTCTGCCCTTTCCCAATAAGCGCGCTTTCTAACCTTTACCTTTTCTTTACAGAAATTATGTTGCATAGTAATGTGATATGTGTCTATTGTCAATAAAATATCCTAGTTCTTAGAGAACTAATGTGTGCCTTGTATTCCTGTTCAATCCTGGTAAATGGATCTCCTAGTTGAGAGTTGTTTGCATGAACGGAGGTGAAATCCCGATCAGGTAAATAGTGATCGAACAAAGAGGGAGTGAGTGGACCTTTGATGCCAAGAATAGGAGGTACATCATATCATTTGGGAACTGTATTAAAAGTCATTATCATAGTTTCATTCCAAGTAGATAAATGAGACCTTGTCCTGATAATTGCTCATAGGAATGTGGTCGTCGTTGATATGCGGCGTTAGTGAGGGCGTTGGGGAGGATTACCAACGCGGATACCCACAGGATTGTGGCTTGCATAAGTTAGAGCGTCAGGGGGGATACTGGCGTGTAGATCTACCGGATTGTGGATCGTTTGGAAAGGAGAGCATTGGGTTCTGCAGGCCCATGTGTAGCCGCACCGGATTGTGTGTCATATCTGCCCTAGGGTAGATCGGTCTGGGTCGGTGTGGCCGCGAGACCAACTGATGTGAATAAGATATTGTAGAAAATCTATGCATGTGTATTGCTATTCCCCATCCTTAGGTGCGACCTGTATATACCTATATATATATATATATCCATATTCATTGTGAATACGTTCTAAGGAGGGAGGTGAGTACGTTTTGGCTGGGTTATAGGGGCCCCTGGGGGCTGATCCCATCTAAGCGGAAAATCCGGCCATTACACCATCCTACCAACGCTGTTCCTGCCATAGGGCAGTTAAAAGGAGCAAATAGGTTTCGCCTTTGGGACCTTATAAGTGTATAGCCATGCAACACTTGATGTTGTTGCACCAAGGCTATTGTGCTGGATAACTAAACACTTATAAGGTCCCAAAGGCGAGACCTATTGGCTATGCCAATGCTTGGTCTGTATTTGTAATGTCCTGAAAAAGTTTAATCCCAATTTGTTGTGTCAGGCAGCTTCTTCTCAGCAAAACAGCTTAAACACAGCTGTTTGAAAGCTTTTTTTCTTGTAATGTAATCACGGTGACAGTCTTTTTGAAAGTCAGGTATTTCAAGGCCGTCAAAATCTATCGTTTTGATAATCGCGTGTTTAGTTCAGCAACAACCAATTTACTCAGATGATGTGAATGCCTTTAAATATCTAATATAATGTATCTAAGGAGAATTCTGTAACATTTTGTAGTTTAGTCCTAGTTATTGCAAAGCACACAATGTGTTTTTCCCTTCCTTCCGAAGAGGCCTATTTTATTCCTATTGAATGTGAATTCTAAAATTTATCTTGAGCATTGTGGCATTTTCACACATGTATAGTTTCGTACTCGTTCAATTTTAATGATAGCGTTCAGCTATTTAGCATATGTTACATAATTCATTGCTTGATTATTTTAAAATGTTTTTTATTCATTGATATTTTGCATAACAGAATGACAAAAAAAACACATTGAGCTCATTTCGGACATTTTCAGAAGGGGTTCATACACTCAGAACACACAATACAACAAGCTTAAGGCTAGCCATTCTTACACAGAAAGCGCAATCGCTGCTCACTCACACAAGTACCAACAGTGTCAAACTACAAACCACATAGACATTCAAACACACGATTAACCCACAAATCAACACTTAGGACAGAAGCAAAAGACAGCCCACAGACTGAACTTAAACCAAACCTTGAAAAATACTAATTGTAAGTCATATTTACAAAAAAAGCTCTCAAAAGTAGCCCAAAAGACTGCACAAAAAACAGCCCTAAGACTGTTCCGTGTTCAAGAAGCCAAAATACACCAAATTCAGCAGTCTTGGCTGGCAGAACACCCCAGAAAAAAACTGCTCAACATATCACCACTTATGAAAGTTAAAGTGCACAGATCAGGATCCTTTTTTATGTACATATTTAATTCCATTGGGTACTTAGTCACCAAGGAAGAAATACGTTTTTAAATATACCTAAACCTATTCAGGTATCCCCTCTAGAGGAGCCGACTGATTCCGTTCTAGTTCCATATTGGTACTTCCAAGAAAGCAACACATTCTACGAAGTGTGCTAAGAACAGGCATGCCAAGAATATTGCAGCATATACATTATTATTCGCCAAGTGGCACGTAAATCAATGTGTGCCGTTCAAGTTTTAAAAAATTTAGAGAACAATCTCCTCATTACCTGTCTATATTAATTGCAATTCATATATATCCAAGCAAGTTCCAAGATTTTTGTCCAAAACAAGCAAAAAAATGTTGATGACCTTACCAAGCACAAATCTCCAGCCTTTCACTGCCAAGTTCTGAGTGACCTAACAGTCGTTTTAGAATACTCAGGCCAAAGAGGTTCTCAGTCGGGAGCGGCTACCTCCTGGAGCGCCAGATCAGGGAAGACCAGAAATATACTGGGCTGCAGAGACAGAGAATCTCTGTGTGCAGGGTACCTCCTCAGTAGAGTCCTGTCCTGTCCTCCTCAGTAGATTCCTGTCTCCCATCAAGACCACTCCCTTGGATAGCCGCTTCTCCAATGAGGTCCATGTTTCGGGCGCTATTTGAAGAAAAAGAAAACATCTAAGGGGTTCACTGATGCACCTGGTCCTTTTAACCAACAAAGAAGAAATTGGCATGGAAGCTGTAATATAAAAACAATGCATTTATTAACCTAACATGAGTGAGACTAAGTCATACGGTACCATCAGGCCTCTGTATGAGACCGTCTAAGGAGTACAGAGAACAGGGGCCTTCTATATGCATAGGTTACATAGTCAGCATAAAACCAAGGGGAGGTCCTGGCACATACAAGACTACTTACTGACTGATATGGCTATACAAAATTTGCTTGCTCAACAAAGTGGGAGGAGAGACATTTCTCCTTACATCAGCAAGTATAGCCTGACAGTTCTATACTGGGAGCAGGTGCATTTTACCAGATAGGCCTTTCTGAGCATGTGCAGGGCTCTGGAAGAGGGAGAAAGCACATGGCTAGCTAAATTGGCTGCCAAGAACAAAATGGCTTTCAGCTCATGCTAACAGTGATTCCTGCAATCTTTAACAATATGAGGACTAAAAAAAAGAAAAGAAAAAAAAGGAGGTGCCCAAAATCAAGTTGGGATAAGCACAACTGCTGGAATGTAATAGTCATAATTGTTTTTCTCCATTTTATTTGTGTTATATTCAAACAAACACGTTGCCATCCCAGCATTCAGGGACATATAAAGAGAGGTGTAAAGCCATAGTTTTTGAGCAAGGGCGCAAACAACTTTAACAAAGGTTAATGCAAGTAGAATCTGGAAGGTTAAAAAGTGGGCCCCAATGTCTGGCACCTTTAGTAAATTGTTGTAGTGTTGTTGTTGTAAGTCTTGGTGGTGGCTTGTCATTGTATAGTGGTTCCATTTATATAGCACTGCTTCCTCCTGACAAGGTGCTAAAGCGATTTGGACCTTCTTCTGTGCAAGTGCAAAGGATGGAAGTGTGTGTCTGTTGAATGTAGTGTAGGTACTGTGCATGAGAACCAGAGTTTTGCTTTTATCTTGTCTATCTCTGCAGCAATGCCTGAGCTTGAAGCAAATAGGATTGAGGGAATGGATGCTTAAGTTTAAGAGATTTGCCATGCAAGCGAATCCCTATCATTGATACTACAATCCAGCAATAGTGGTGCAACTACGGTCAGCAGACGTGTGATGTGGGCAGTTTAATGATGTGTTACTTCTAGTGGGGCTCAGTAATTTACACATACTAATGGTAAGTGCTGTAGCCAAAAGTTTAGCTCACAAGCCCCCGACCAATGCTATTGAAGGTTGAGGTGACATATACTAAGGCAGTGTAGTCTTGATACCACCTTATGCCTCTTTCATCTACCACTAGACACCCTGCCTCTTTATCTCACTCTTGCGGGTTCTTTTTCACCCTGCTTTCTCCTTTCTTTTCTTTTGTTTTTCTCTTCCTTCTTCTTTATCCCTTTTGTGTATTTCTCTCTCTTGATATGGATAGAGCCCCACCTACACGTGCTGTAATGTAGTTCCTATATTCCCAATAGGCTCTGCGCATTGGAATAATATATCCTATAGATTAGACGTAGGACTGAGGTCTACTAGGTCTCTATCAAATATACTAGCCTTGATTGTGAGTGCCAGCTAGCTCAGAGGTCACTAGAAACTTTCTCGAATTCACAAGAAGGGAGTAGTTTCTGACAAACGCATAAACATGACAACTTTGTTTCCCCAAGATAAAACTGATCATCAGAATCGTGGAAACAATAGATATATATTTCACTCAGTCAATCGTGCATGCTTCATTTCACAAGAGTTGCAGAGAAATAGATAGACGGGCGTTTTCAATAATAGGATTTATTGAACAGTCTTCTTTCTCAAGCATAAGAAATGAACTGCTACAATCATAAAATAGGTTGTAACATATAACGCATACAGTATAAAAAGTAGAACAAAATAATACTGTAAGAGCATTTTATGGTTCCTAAACCATAGAAAAATACATACATAAATAACAGAGGCTAAAAGTACTCAACTGGTGCTTCTAAAATACGGCTACCCCGGTGTACCTAACCTAAGCTTAGTACGAGGGAAGAAGTAAGTGAGGTGTAGCATAAATGTAGTATTCTTTTGCCAAGAATCTGTCAAAGATTTCTCTTAGGGTCTAATCAGCTCCGTACCTTAGTTTAGAATGGAGAAGATCAGTCTCGGGACTCGATTTCCCAACAACCCGCAAGGGTAGCTTGGAAACACTGGAGCTGGATTTCTCGGCAGGAGAAAAGACAGCGTCTTTCTCAGTGCGTCTGCTGGAGGGTCGGCTTCCTTCTGCACTTGCTGTAGCAGGATGCATCGGGCAAGTAGATAGTAAAACTGCTCCTAACCACTGTGTGTTTGCTAAGGCAAGTGTGGGTATATTTATACCTTGAAGTTGCAGAGTTTGACGTAAAGGTGGACATAATAACGTAATTAAAGAGTCTTGGTTCTTTGAAAACTCCATGAGCTCTTAGACAAGTCAGTTCTCGAGCAAGGGAAAGTCCCTAGTTGCTGAAGCCGAGTTTTCCAAGAAATCATTGTAGATTTTCAGAACTAGTGGAAGTAGCCCTGCCGTATTTGGACTCCATGAGCTATGCCTAAATATGGTTATGATTTCTATGCCTATATAAGGATAAGGTGATTTATACCTATATAAGGGCATGAATTGGGAAATTTACAATAGTGTCCTAAAATGGTTTACAACACCCACCAGACGCTATTATGTTCATCTAAGAGTAAATACTAAAACATAGAAGCCAGAGTATGTGTTTTTACAATCCCTCCCAAAAAATACATGAAATGTATTTTAAAAAAATGGTCGTACACAAAATGAGCATTTGTACAGTATGCATCTAAAAGCAATCATTTCATTGTAAGCATATGATATGATATTAGAAATGCTAACCAAATGAATCACAAAATTTACATTTATGAAATGGCTCTAGGCACAGAAGAGAAGTTCGAGACCATTCCATAGCAGAATATATAAGCTAGTTTGATTTGTGCATTAGGTCAATATTGTTTCTAGGAAGTAGTCAAAGAATTCTTGTTCTCTAAGAATAGTTCTACTTTAAGCAGATTACTTTGTGCCAAAGTTCAGTCTGTTTTGGAAAAAATCAAATTAAATTGTAGTGAAATAGAGTTCCAAACTTGGAAGCTTTTATCTTGAAAAAAGTGAAGGGCGAATTTGAGAGTTCCAAAAGAATGCTGTGTGATAATTTCAAAAGTTATTCTCGGTGTCAGTAGAAAACATTAAGTCATCAAGGCTGGCAAAAAAATCGTCTACCACAGTAAGTGAAAGTTCAACCACTTCATTAAGAAGGTCAATTGTGCAGAGATGTGAAGCATCGGTGTCAGCCGCGTTAGCAGTGTTCATAGCAGATGGTACCTGTGTGCCTGTTGGTCCGCGTATCTCACCTCCAGTGAGATCTCAATGAATGGCATCATCAGGATTGGTAGCCGTTGGGGGCAACACAACACATGAGCCGTTACCGGACCCAGTAATGCATCAGCATCCATTGGCATAACCGATGGTAGTGTTACAGATATCCAACACGCATTCCTCTCCACAAAGCAGGCATTGTAGAACAGGTAAGATGCAATGTTGCCAGATTGGTCTGAATGACAGGAACCATGTGGTATTCAGATCTCTCAAACGAGTCAAGGCAAGGAACTGTGTTATGCGTTCACGATACCTCATGGCCTGTAGCGCATTCTCCATGCTGACCTGAGCATCGCTGGTGCCTGGATTTGCCATAACGGAGCAGAAGGAATTAAAATAATATCCCTGCTATGAGTCCCAAAATGAGAGGCAGGCTGCCGAACCCAGAGTGTACGAAATTAGGAAAAATGCCCAGGACTGCTTCAAAGGGTGCTAACAGTCCTGAAAAAATCATCTTAACTACATGTGCAATACCGCTGGTATCAAACATGTGAAAGATACTACCTAACATTTCTGTGAAATTTATTGGCAGTTTGTTGATAATAATGCATGTATCTCTGCAGAAGTCCTTGCAACTTGCAGATTCTACGTCTCTTTGGACGAGGTCAGTGGCACAGTTTTTTGCAAAAGAATGGCTTTCATTCTGCTTAAAGTATCAATTTGTATAGAAGAGATGTTCAGTGAAGGCCATAGTGGCGACTCCCGGTCTCGCATGGTTTTAGAAAACAATACTTGCATACAACAAGTGACCCTGGCTGACACACTAACGAGATAGCCTATTCCGGGCATCATTCCACAACAGCTGTGATCATTTAACATAATGTAGCTACCATTGGAAAGCTGCCTAAAAACTGGATCTATCACCGCTGTGGGCGAACCTTGCAGGTGGCAAGAAAGGTTATTGGAAGAACCCTCATCATGAACCATACCCGGCGAGACCCGCCATCTACAAAGACCCGGATCGACCTCGAACCCTAGTTGTGAATACTACGACTATTACTATCCGGCCTCATTTGCCGCAAGCATCATTCTCCATCGCTCTCCCACGTAAATCTTGATATACTCCCATTAAGACGCTCGCATTGCGTGAACACCCGATCAGGATCGGGTTGGAAGTATCACCGTTCCACCGACCCCGCTCCTCATGACCTTTTAACAGCCCTGAAGAGTCACGGGTTAACTCCCTGCTTGACGAAACACGCGTCGGCTGGTTTCATGTTCTCAATATATGCATTTCAATAAAAAAACGACACAAAAAGAACACATCCGTGTCACTCCATCCTTATCATTTGTTGGTGATCATTCATATTACACTGATTTGTTGTGTGCATCGGTTTTTGCTTACAATTAACTACAGGGAAGGATTTCCGCCATCCCAGCTTTTCAGAGTTTAGGGTTTTCTCTGATCCATTTGCACCAACCATAAACGAACATTTCTTTTGACTGATCCACTACCTGTTGAGCGCCAAAACATTTCTGAAAACTCACAAACCCATCGCAGAACCTCAACAACTACAGAGAGTGATTTCTCTAAATTAATATGATCAATTTCTCATCTTCTTTCAGCTGTTTCAATTTGTGTGACTTTCCATGCTTCATTGTATGCAGCGTATATACTGGAGAATATGAAACGTTTATGACGTGGATTACGAGGTCCCAGTAAGAATTCTCGTAAATAAACGCCATCTTTAAGCAAAGATAAGTGTTGTTTGATTTCTGGAAGTGTGGATCTCTACAGCCACTCAAGGCATAGTTTTCCTACACTATAAGTTGTTATTATCCCTGGATGTTGTCTTTGGATATATCTTGGATCTGCCCTAGTTCCTGTAAACCTTTGAGTCTTGTTCAGGAATCTATCTTGACAGTTATTTGTGTCTGTGGGCCAGATTAACCATTTTTTCCATTCAGGATTTGTTCTGTTCTGTTGAAAAATATAGTTTACGTCTACCTCCTCACCTGAAGTTAAATTACTATCAGGTGTGGGCTTCGGTATGCACGGTTTCTTTAAATCTTTTATCTTAGCAATGCCAAGACATGATGTCTGTTGAACAGTGTCATTTAAAAACATAATTTGTTTTGGGATGATACAGGCTCTGAACAATGCTTCTAAACCTTGTACCTGCCAGTCTTTTGTGCCCCAGTTTTTGTCTCAATGTTGTCTTTCCAAAAGTCAAAGCCTAAGGTGGACGATTGAGCATAAAATGCCGCAGAATAAATTTGTTTAGTATTTGTCAACATACTTTTCATGCCTGTCTTATTCACATTTTTAAAGTAAAAACATTCTGGGTTTGTAACATTAAAACCTGTAAAATATGGACATTTTCTAATAAATGTTTTAGAACTACCTTTGGAGGTGTTGGGCAATGTTCCCATTGATTATAAGTTAAAACATTTCCAGGGTTTGCAGATTTATGAAAGTAATGATGGCCAAAATGATAAAAAACAATATATTTCTTCATAATTTGATGAACCTTCTAAGTATTCATGTTTTGTGAATGTTGCTCCTATAAACACATCATTGGGGAGGGCCTAAGGGATATTTAAAGACCACGCATAGGTTGTATCCCCTGTGTACCAGAATATGCTCAACCTGAAAAACCTATGGGTCTAACTTCTGATTCATGTATCAGGAAAGGAGCTATGGTCTCAAATTGGGAGAGTACCAGCTCAAGGAGTCATCCAGAAGATGGTTGCCCCTGTGTTAGCAAAATAAACACCTGTGTTGGATTCCCATCAATATCATGTATGACCCATATTCTCATGTGGTCCTCCGTCCTGGGTACAGTGTCTCTAGATCATTGAGACCAAGTAGTACCGTCTGTGGACACATGGTTTACACATGCCAACACAAGGAACAATCATAAGGATCTGGTCAGACGGGTAGGTGCAGTGCAACAAAGAAAAGTGTGTGAAAAATTAAAATAGGATAGAGAATCTCATTCCAACTTTATTCTATCAAGACCTCTTCCTAATTAAAAACTAAGAACAGCGCAAAACTATACTACTGCAGTTTAACAAATATCTGCATAGGGGCCGACATGTTTCTGCCTAAGCGGGAGTATGACCCTAGGCTTTCATCAGGGCCTCTGTTCTCTCAATAGTGCGACTGCAAAAAATGTGTTGGTGCGAAACTCAAAACAATAATTATGTGATATTAAAGTAAAGGATATGAGTCTCCAAATACTGTGGCTTCACTCCTCCATGACACCTGGTAAATTTATTAGATCTGTGGAGGAAGAGACTAAACATAACACAGGAAAAACCATCTATAAGCAAGTTATTTGCCTTAAATATACGTCTAAATACAGTACATATAATCACTCACCCAGGGTGCCCGGGGAAGAGACCTCACCTCGTCCTGGTCCTGGCTCAGGCGTAGTGAGACCCCGCTCTGTAAGAGGAAAGCGCACCGGAGCTGAATGTAGGCTGCGGGAAAAATTAATCCACTGCAAACCTCATTCAATTCTGTACCAGTGAAAGTTGCTCCCCTTTCTTAAAAAGAGCTCGTATTGCTGGTGCTACCCCACTAACTGGGACCTCAACCCACTGAAACCCCTCAGTTGCTCCCCACATCTATTGGTAAGTGGGGTATCTAGGGGATGACTAAACCTCCCGCGAAAGTAATCTATGTCTCTCTGTTTAATTACCCCAGAGCTGTCTCCTGCTGGAGTTTGTCAGAAATTACTACATAAAAAGAAATTACTACATAAAAAGAGAAGCCCCATGTGGAGCTCCTTACCTGTCCGGCGTTGTCTCTGGCAATAGCTGATACAGGGGGAGGCACCGAGCTAGGCTCAAGCCCTCCTTTAGATAGTCACATGATGGTCTCTCCGCCAATCAAAATTGACAGCAAGTACCCAGCGCTGTCCTTGTGGTCTAGAGCTCAAATGGTGAATAGAGCCCAGCTTCTCAATTGTGGGAGACCATAAATGTCGAAATGTGGGTATATTAAGTGTGGACGCTGAAGCAGAAACTTCCACAAGCAGCTCTCAGTCTGTCCGGCATCGATATCGCGTGATCTCGCGATATTTCGGAACTACAGCATGACGTCATGGCGTCCATGTTTGTAGTCCGTTTGTCCTAAAATCGGATTTGACTCCGTAAACTTGTACCCCTATACTCAGTGTCCAGGTCGTTGCACATATGTGGAGAGTGCATGTAAAGAGGGGTCCGCTAATTAGGAAGATGAGAAATAGAGAATTAGCGCAAACCGGACCGCGCAGAAAAAACGGGTCGCGCTGGTCTGAATACCATACTGAGTTGCCTCCAAACTATACCCCAAGCGCAGGCGAGCTTAGTTTGCTCCGTGGACCTCAACAGATGTGTCCCAAACAGTACAAACCCCTGGCAATACTATGATCTCGTGAGAAGAGGGCGAACTACTGAATGACATCATAGATGTCTATCCTGTAGTTCAGAACCTCTTTAGAAAGGGGCAGCCAGTGAAGTTGGAGGCTGTTATTGTCTCTGACACGGAGATCATTCTTAAAGATAATACAGGGGGAAAAAGGACATGTCACTTGTATCTCTGTTCTTTTAGACCTTAGTGAAGGTGTATGAGGATTTGGAAAACCTTAGTATTAGTTTGTAAAAAGAGACTCAGGGGGCAGTAAAGGGGGACATGGGAATGAGCCTAGTGTATCTCTACCTCCCCTAGTGTCGCTACTTAGGATGTATATGTGACATCACATCTCCATCTTTCTCAAGGGAAATGTGTCACCTTTCCAAGGCGTCAAAGTATAGCTGAGAAGACCATTAAGTACTAAGTGTAGTGCATTCCCTGCTCAGAAAACCAAAAGGTTGTAGCCAGAGTGCGAGTCATAGTACGGCTGATGTATAATGCCGGTAGTTTATACAAGTCTGTATTTCGGCGTTTTTAATGAAAAAGTAAGACAAATAACAGATACCCTATACGTTCATTTCAGGTTCAGCCAGGGGATGTCATCATTCAAACCCTGTACATCTGTGCGTAGTTTGAACACCCATCTTTGCTCCTTTCGAAACAGAAAACTGGTCACGTCAGTGATATGCGATGGTACAAAGGGTTTCTCGAGTACAGTCCATGTGATTTCTGTTTCTCCATGCTTCTTCTCCAGAAAGTGTCGTGTCAACTTGGATATGTTCTTCTTGCACCGGAAAGTGCTTTTGTGCTCTAACATGCGTGTCTTTACTTTCCTAGTCGTCATGCCGATGTACTTTTCATTGCAAGGGCATGTGATCTGATAGATTAGATTCTCACTATTGCAATTGGAGAATTGGCGCAATTTCCATGGTCTAGTGGTTCTGATGTCTAGGCTGGTGACACTATGAGTCAAAGCACACATTGTACAGGTCCCACATGGGTGGTGCCCTTTGATTGCAGGTAGATCCCACAACGTTCCTATTTGTCTCTTGACTTGTTCTTGAGGACGAGTGTGTACTAAACGATCTCTCAAACTACTGGCTCTCTTGAACGCAAAAAGGGGATATTCAATCTTCTCCTTTCCGCTGTTGAGTATCCGCCAATGTCGTCTTATAATTTTCTGTACGCTGTTAGACTTGGTGTTGAAGGTGCTAACCATGGTTAACCGGTCTATCGGAGGTTCTCTCGTGGAGGCTTCAAGCAATGCTTCTCTGTTGTTGTTCGCCGCCCGTTTCCAAGAGCGCTTTATCCGTTTTTTGGGGTAATGTCTTTGTGTCAGTTGTTGTGAAAGAGCACTGGCATGGGTATTGAAAGTTTCTTTGGTGGAACAGTTATGTCTAAGACGTAAGAACTGGCCCACGGGCAAGTTGTCTCGCAAGGATTTGGGATGTTGGCTTTCGTATAGAAGAAGTGAGTTCCCTGCCATGGGCTTGCGATAAAGTTCCGTTTCTAGACCCTGTGGAGTGGTGTAAATGGAGAGATCCAGAAAAGCGATTCTGTCCTTGCTGGTCTCAATGGTGAACCGTAAAAAGTCATTTTGTGCATTAAGCCACTGATGGAATTGGAGCACTGTATCGGTGTTGCCTCTCCAGATTAATAACACATCATCTATATAGCGTTTCCACCACAATATAGATGCCAGGAAAGGGTTGGTTGCTGCCAATACTGTTTGTTCTTCAAATTTATGGACATATAGGTTCGCCAGCGAAGGAGCAAAAATACTGCCCATACTTGTCCCAGAGATTTGTAGGTATAGGGTCTCCTCAAATTTGAAAAAGTTTTCTTTCATGGCCATGGTGGCCAGGCTCATGATGAAAGGGGCTGGAGTAATGGAGTCAATTTCGGATTCCCCCAGGATGGATCTGATGGTATCTAGAGTCTCATCCTGGGGGATAGATGTGTCCAGAGACTCAACATCAAGTGAAACCAACAGGTCTGTTTCTAGGTTGAAATCAATTTCTGGGATAAATCTCAGGATGTCGGATGTTGCATGGTGTGTACTATGGGACGTAGAAAATGATCAACGAATGCAGAGAGTGGCTCTAGGAGAGATCCCTGGCCTGAAATAATCGGTCTCCCTGGAGGTGGTCGTTGTGGCTTGTGCACCTTGGGTAAGGTGTAGAAGTATGGCATAGTGGGTGATTGAGCTTGTAAGAATAAAGCTTCTTTCTGGGTTACCCAGCCTTCTGCCAATGCCTCTTCTACCATAGATTTTATTTCACAGGTCAGTCTCGTAGTTGGATCAGAGGTTAGTACTTGGTATGCGGTCCTGTTGTTGAGTTGTTTCAAACACTCCGTCCTATAGCTATCTACATCTTGTATTACGATGGAGCCCCCTTTATCCGCTGGCTTGACAATGATGGTTCGGTCTTGTGTCAAGGTTCGAAGAGCTTGTCTCTCTTGCCTGGATAAATTATTGAAGCCTTTGTTTTCATTGGACCAAATTTGCTCTATATCATCCCTCACAGCCTGCTCAAATGTTAGTACCTTGGGTGGGATGGAGTGGATAGGGGGGAGGAAAGTAGATTTAATACTTAAGCCAGTGTTAGTATCTTTGTCTTGATTGGGATCGTCAGTTTGTTTATCCTTCAAGAAATAATGTAATTTCAATTTGCGAAAGAACTGAGCTAGTTCCATTTGCAAAGAAAAGGGATCTCCCTCCTCGGTAAAGATGAAACCTAGGCCTTTGTTCAAGACACGTTCCTCTATATCAGTCAGGATCCGTTTACTCAAGTTCACCACTAGACTTGATTCGGGAGTTATGTCTATTCCTCTGCTCCTCTCCTCTTCTGGCTCCTCGTGCCTGCATGAGGGCCCTCTGTCTCGTCCCAGTGTACCTGTGCTTGTACTTGGCCTTGTGCCTGTGCTTGTCTGGGTCTTCTTTTTCCCCGAGATCGTCGGGGGCCAAACCGAAAAAGCGGCTGGTTGGGATATTGAGGGTAGCCCTGGAACTGTTGTTGGAAAGGTTGTTGCAAACCGCCAGGTTGACCCCACGGGGCTGGTGGCCACCAAGGTTGTCCTGGCATCATTTGTGGTCCTGAAAAGTTCTGGTATCTTCCAGATCTCCGCTGCCCTCGACCTACAAAAGTGGGGGGCGTTGTTCCTGGGTCGCTACCGGAGTCTGAGCTGGACCCTGAGTAATTAGACCCATATTTTCTACCACTGTGATTGTAGTCTGGTGCTTGATAATTGTCACTAGTATATGGGTATACTCTGTCCATCTTAAATTTAGCCAAATCTTTCTTAAATTTATCCAGCTTGGACTGGAGGATGGTATCTCCATAGTCCTTGGTATCCTTGTCTGATTCATCCTTCTGTTTCTTGTAAACGGGTGAAGTCAAGGTGGCCTTGATTTGTCCTTCTAGGACTTGTATTTCGATTAGTAGAGTATCTGCTACCCGTTTAGATGTGCTGATGATCAGTATCAGCCAGTCGCGGGTGCAGCGCCAGGCTATCAAGGACCAGTCTTCCAAAAAGGCTTTGTCATTAAGAAAGAGTCGAGGTGCGTTCGTTACTATAAGCCCAGGTGGTGCACAGCTCGCTCTTAAGTACTCTGCCATGATAATACCATGGGTCTGAGTCCGGGAATGCACTTTTTTTAAAGAGAGGACTTTGGTCCAATCGTCGGTACTTGTCACTGTTGGTGCTGGTAGGGTCTCGAGAATACTCGGCATATTGTCTAGGATCGATTGATAGACAGTATCGTCGTATGCTATGCCTCTGCGTTCTGACATAATGAATAATGGTTAGAGCAACCGGAGGGGAGAAAGGGGGAAGTCCCTGAAGCAAGGACAACAGCACAAGCAAAAGAGACCACTGTATTAACTAGCGATCTATCAACAACTATCTCTTTAGGTACAGTCGTATATTGGCCCGCGGCAAAATGCCGCTCAAAACATCTATAAACACATCATTGGGGAGGGCCTAAGGGATATTTAAAGACCACGCATAGGTTGTATCCCCTGTATACCAGAATATGCTCAACCTGAAAAACCTATGGGTCTAACTTCTGATTCATGTATCAGGAAAGGAGCTATGGTCTCAAATTAGTGAGAGTACCAGCTCAAGGCGAGGTTTAGTCATCCCCTAGATACCCCACTTACCAATAGATGTGGGGAGCAACTGAGGGGTTTCAGTGGGTTGAGGTCCCAGTTAGTGGGGTAGCAGCAATACGAGCTCTTTTTAAGAAAGGGGAGCAACTTTCACTGGTACAGAATTGAATGAGGTTTGCAGTGGATTAATTTTTCCCGCAGCCTACATTCAGCTCCGGTGTGCTTTCCTCTTACAGAGCGGGGTCTCACTACGCCTGAGCCAGGACCAGGACGAGGTGAGGTCTCTTCCACGGGCACCCTGGGTGAGTGATTATATGTACTGTATTTAGACGTATATTTAAGGCAAATAACTTGCTTATAGATGGTTTTTCCTGTGTTATGTTTTTCTCTCTTCCTCCACAGATCTAATAAATTTACCAGGTGTCATGGAGGAGTAAAGCCACAGTATTTGGAGACTCATATCCTTTACTGTAATATCACATAATTATTGTTTTGAGTTTCGCACCAACACATTTTTTGCAGTCGCACTATTGAGAGAACAGAGGCCCTGATGAAAGCCTAGGGTCATACTCCCGCTTAGGCAGAAACATATGCAGATATTTGTTAAACTGCAGTAGTATAGTTTTGCGCTGTTCTTAGTTTTTAATTAGGAAGAGGTCTTGATAGAATAAAGTTGGAATGAGATTCTCTATCCTATTTTAAATTTTCACACACTTTTCTTTGTTGCACTGCACCTACCCGTCTGACCAGATCCTTATGATTGTTCCTTGTGTTGGCATGTGTAAACCATGTGTCCACAGACGGTACTACTTGGTCTCAATGATCTAGAGACACTGTACCCAGGACGGAGGACCACATGAGAATATTGGTCATACATGATATTGATGGGAATCCAACACGGGTGTTTATTTTGCTAACACAGGGGCAACCATCTTCTGGATGACGCCTTGAGCTGGTACTCTCACTAATTTTAGACCATAGCTCCTTTCCTGATACATGAATCAGAAGTTAGACCCATAGGTTTTTCAGGTTGAGCATATTGTGAATTTTGCTGACATTTCTAAGTCTGCCATCATGTTATTAGCAGTTTCAAAGTCCCAATCATCGGAGAAAGTGCTGGGTGAAACAAAATCACTCAAGGAAACCTTAAATTGGTGTGGAATTTTCAGCAGCTCGACAGGGCCATAAATGTCATAATCAGTTGTATCCCAAGCTATTCCACCAGGTAGAGGAACCGCTGTGATGTTCACTGATGACAGGTCTCATTGTTCACGATGAGATGATTTGTGTGGCTTCAGAAGCAAGTTGATGTTCTTACTTGCTGTGTCGATTTTAATGTGTTTTCCATCTATCAGCTTTCCCAAACTTAAAACAAGAATGAGCCATAGCAGGAGATAAAATACACCTAATCAAATCCAAAATTCAACCCATGGTGAAAACAGATTTGTTTTTGCAAGCTCTTGACCAAGTTCCGTTAATTTTTCCTTGAAGGTTTTATTTGCTGGCGTAGTTTCAGGTTCACTGGGATCCTCAGAAAAGTTATCAAAGTTGATAAAATAGCCAGAGGCAGTTCTGTCAATAGTTGGTATTGCATCCGGATTCTTTGAAATCGCTGGAGTTGCTTGTTTCCCTTGACATGTTTGTATAGTAAGATGCTACATCATTGTAGACGGGAATTTCTTGATGAACTGTTATTTGGGTTTCAAGAGGCACAAGTTCCATGGCTTTGATGCATAGTCCTTCTTTTCTCACTGTAGATTCTTCAAAGGTGATGAGTCTTTCAGTTTAAACCTCTTGTTTGGTAGCAAGATTTGGTCATCTGCTACATCTTGGGAGCCCACTGGGCCTACTACTTATTATTGGCCACATGGTGTGGTTTTACCAAGTCAATCGATACAGACTGGTTTTCCTTTCTTCCAGCAAGGGGCGGCAGTAGCACTGTTCTTGATCCGTAGATTGCTAGTACAGGTACTGGTTTTCTGTCAGAAGGCCCAAATTCCTTCTTGTCTGCTATTTTCTCCCTGACTAGATCCCCACCCTTTGGAATCCAGACAGGTCTCGCTGGGACAGGTGGTTTTTCTTTAGTGGTCGTTGGCTTTTCACTGGTGTTGCTTAGACTTCTTCTTGTTTCATTTAAGTCCTGTAAAACAGCCAAACGATCTTTGATATCAATTGGTTTTTGTTCCACCACTGAAGTGTGACGATCGAGATCTTCAACCAACATTCTAGTAAGAAAAAGGATTTCATATGGAGTGATTCCACCCTGAGAATTTCTTGGCAGGTTATTAAGACTACGTTGGACATTTATTAGATGTTTGACCACCCATCACCCGAACCTAATACCCTAGCTCAGTCAGTCAGTCAGTCAGTCAAGAATCTTTGTTAGATTTAGTTAAAAATCATACAAAGAGATAAAAACATTAAAATACAAATAAAGACTATTTACAATATCATACAAATCAGTGCATACAACGGGGTGCAATTCCATGCTATAAATAAAAAGAGCAAATTCATTTTATGCAAAATTTAAAAATAGGAAAACTCATTTAGAGGGGCCCATTACTGTGTTGCATTTTTTTTTCTTTAGTTCTAACTGCCGCCACCAAGAAATTTGCCATGCAAAATGTAATACGGATCTCGTTCAGTGATTGAAGATAGAGCAGAGCTGGTCTCACCTGCGTGAAGTCAACCTCCTTTAAAATAGGCAAAAGATATTTTTTCCTAGGCTCTAAAAAGAAAACACAAAACATGACGAAATGCATAGTGTCTTGAACAGAAAAATTGTCACAACAACAGGGAGGGGCTAATTCAAGTTTTTCTCAGGTTTTAAAGTTGCCCAAATAAAAATGTACCAGATTAAACCTAAATTTTGTCAGGAAAAACCAATGGAATGGCTTTGTTACGACGCCAAGGTAAGGTGCTAGTGCAATGGAATTTACAAGCAGATAGTGTTTCCTCACTGCCGGTTTCTAGCTGTTATAGATTGCTTTATGTCACGTTTTTTCTCTCCACAACCGAATTTCCCTCAGGATGGAATGGACTCAAAAATCGCAATGCAACGCCCAAGCTGGCCATGGCCTCCTTGTAAACCCTAGAGCTAAAACCAGGAACCTGGTCAGAATGTAGCGTGCCGATTGCTTATGTGTCGATAAAGACTTGCAAATCTTTTATAACAGTTCGGGCGTCACCCGAGCGCTAAGGCCACATCCAAATGAATCTTGTCTTAATATTTGTGGGACTGCAACAGTCCATTCGGACGTCCGCATGTAGATAGCCTTATGCTGTCTGTACTGGGCTGACTACGCTGTAGTCAGGAATCTGGTGGTGTTCAAAGCTGTGGTATTTGTAACAGTCATCGCAATTAATTCCAAATTCGTATATATGAGCTTTCAACCCTGGCCACCAGTACATCTCCTCTAATTCTAATAGAGATTAAGAGATCCCTTGATGTATCAGACCCTCTCCCATATGTGCTTCATGAATCAGAGCACCTCTCCGGTTCCTGTTTGGAGTTAGCCTATCCCCCACTCCAGGGATTCGAGCAAAAGGAACAGAGTTTGCATCAATTAGGTATTTATATTTGAGTGGATAATTTAGAGGTAATGTGGCTCCGTTGCCTTTGCTCATGGCATTGACAGCGAGCATGGTTTCACCGTCTATTGTTGTTTTTGAACGATTGATTGTGGCTATGGAAGCCATTTGCACCGCTGCTTTTGCGGCTTCATCAGCCAATGAACTCCCTTCAATGAGAACGCCATCACGCTGATGATTCAGTGTATGGATCACATGAGTCTTTATGTAGTTCTTTCCGTAATAGAACTACTTGTTCCCATAGCAATTTATGCTTGATTGTGCCACCTTTTGCGTCTTTGAAACCGTTTTGAACCCAAGTCTGCAAGTATTCATTGTAAGATTGGACGCAGTAATACGAATCGCACACTATGAGTGGGCTAAATTCGCGATCGGTATTTTCAAGCATCATCTTGAAAGCTTGGAGTTCAGCACGCTGAGCTGTACAGTCTCCTAGAGATTGAGTTTTTGTGACCATAGGTCGGAATTTACCATCGCGCCAGCGACCTTTAACAATCGCGCATGCTGCACTATAAGCTTGTTTACCCCCAATCGTGGGCTATGCTGGTCCGTCTGTATAAATTATACAGCCGTAATGTTCGAGAGGTAGAATTTCAGTAGGCAGAGGACATTCTTGTTCGTATTGGGGAAATTCTTGTGTCTTCAAGTAAGGGTCAAAAACATATTCGACGTCTGTTGCAGCAAGAGAATTAACGCATTGTATCCATCTTGGATGTAAAGCTTTTGCATTTGGAATGCTTGCCTTTGTCACTGCCTCTAAGTCAGGTACAGGTGTAACGACTTTTATGTGCTTACCCTGTGCGAGGGCTCTCTCCTTTGCTACAGCAGTCTGAACGGCTGTCAGAATTATTTCTGTTGAAGTGAATTTTATTTCAGCTCGTGTGTACAAGTGTGATTTGTAAGCTATTGGTCCCTTTTCACCTTCATTAAAGATTAGGTATGTGAATCCGCATCTCCCTGGGATGATTCAGATTAAAAGGTTGCGTACATTATCGCATGTTTGTAAATGTTTTGTTGCCAACATGCCTGTTTGTACTGAACGCAAAATTTCTGTGTGATTTTGAGTCCAATTAGTTGGTTTGAAATCAGGTTTGAATAATTCGTAGAGAGGTTTAACCCTTTCTGCGTAATTCAGAATGTAAGTTCTTCCGAAGTTTAGGAATCCTCAAATTGACTGTAAGTTTTTCCTCGTTTTTGGAGGTTGGAGCAGCGCACATTTTTCTAAAAAGTTTGCTGCCAGGCTTTTGCCTTCACTTGAAAGTTTGTATCCTAAGAATAGGATGTTGAGGTGGGCAATTCTTGATTTTTTAAAGTTGAATTTATACCCTTCAGAGGCGAATTCAAGTATTATGGTGTTCACCCTGCTCAAGTGCTGGTCCAAATCATTATCTGTAGGATAGATGTCTTCGACATAAGATAATGCCTCATCATCATACGTTTGTAGTAACTCTGTTACTCTGGCTGAAAATAATCCAGGACTGTTCTTGAATCCATTGGGGAGAGGACAAAAGTGTTGTTTGGCCCCATTATTGAGAAAGCGGTCAAATACCTGCTTTCTGGTGCAATGTTTTGACAGAATTTTTTCTGTTGAAGTGAATTTCATTTCAACTTGTGTGTACAAGTGTGATTTGTAAGCTATTAGTCCCTTTTCACCTTCATTAAAGGTTAGGTATGTGAATCTGCATCTCCCTGGGATGATTCAGATTACAAGGTTGCGTACATTATCGCATGTTTGTAAATGTTTTGTTGCCAACATGTCTGTTTGTAATGAACGCAAAATTTCTGTGTGTTTTTGAGTCCAATTAGTTGGTTTGAAATCAGGTTTGATTAATTCGTAGAGAGGTTTAACCCTTTCTGCGTAATTCAGAATGTCAATTCTTTGAAGTTTAGGAATCCTAAAATTGACTGTAAGTTTTTCCGCGTTTTTGGAGGTTGGAGCAGCGCACATTTTTCTAAAAAGTTTGCTGCCAGGTTTTTGCCTTCACTTGAAAGTTCGTATCCTAAAAATAGGACGTTGAGGTGGGCAATTCTTGATTTTTTAAAGTTGAATTTATACTCTTCAGAGGCGAATCCAAGTATTATAGTGTTCACCCTGCTCAAGTGCCGGTCCAAATCATCATCTGTAAGATAGATGTCTTCGACATAAGATAATGCCTCATCATCATACGTTTGTAGTAACTCTGTTACTCTGGCTGAAAATAATCCAGGACTGTTCTTGAATCCCTGGGGGAAACGACAAAAGTGTTGTTGTGTCCCCATTATTGAGAAAGCGGTCAAATACCTGCTTTCTGGTGCAATGTTTTGACAGAAGAAACCGTTTGAAATATCTAATGTAGTTTTATATTATTTGAGAACGATGTTATTCATCAGTGCTGCACGGTGTGCATTTTGTACTGGAACATTTTTGCAAAAAGTCTTTAAATGTCTGTAGTCCAAAACTAGACGATATGTATTGTCTGGTTTAGAGACAGGAAACAAAGGATTGTTCATTGACGAGGTGCATGCTTCAATCACCCCTTGGTATTCAAATTGATCTAAGATCTCCCTGACAGGTTTTTTAGCTTCCTGCTCTACTGGATACTGCCTCTGAGCAGTAGGTTGATTTTTCAACTATATTTTATGGTGAGGAGAGTCCTCATCCCATCCCATATGATTTTTATATAATGCTGGAGCCTGGGCCATAGCCCATTTCCTGGCATAGGTATATTTTTTATGAATAGGAATATGATTAGAGAAGGCTGGCATAATTATTTCTTTGCCATGTGGGCACTCCCTGACAAATTCAGGTGGCTGGTCTTTTTCAGCCAGAAGGATGTCATAACCCTTAGATAGTTTTCCCCAAAAGAGTGCTTTTATTTTTCTAGTTATGTCCCCCTCTATCTGGAGTGTTACTTCATATAACTTATGGGGTACACTAACCCTGGTGTCAGCAGTTTCAAACTGAATGTATTCATTCAGATCCACTGTCTCCAGATGATCTTTTAAGATCCTGCGAGCTATGGTGACCTCTGCTGGGCTGTCCAGCATTGTCTAGGCCCACTTCCCGTTCTTGAGTTGTGTCCTCAAGATCCTCGGCATGTCTGATTTTAATACTTGCTACCTTCTTTTTGGAGAATTGAGTTTTCTTATTTTTTGGAACGTGTTGATTGTCTTTGGACTTCACACGTTCTTCTTTTTGTTCTGATCGTCCTCTTCTTTCGGATTTCTGCGAGGAAGTCTGAAACGTACGAGAGGATTGTGTATCAGTATCTTGATATCTACCAGGTTTTCTTAAATTATCAATATTTCTAAGGTTATACCTCTTTTCAGAGTGCTCCTTTTGAGGAGATCTACCTCTGGACTGAGAGCGCTTCTCTGTAGGAAGTGGCTTGTTGTAAATATCTCTGTAGGAAGTGGCTGTCTACTATTTTCCCATTTCTTTTTAGGAGTAGTTAGATTATTTTTGATAAAAACTTTTTCAGGATTTTCTGTTATTTCAGGCTTTACAGGTTTCCCTCCCAAACTATCTCTTCCTAGTTCTTCATAGGATTTTTCAATAATTCTGGCAAGTTCATGTGGTTGCTCAGTAATATCGAGTTCTTTTAATTTTTGACAGTTTGCCACCGATGCTGCTTCACCTTTATTGTTAGCTAATAAGATAGCTGAAACCTGTTTGAAATCTTTCAGTAATTTCATATCAAGATTCAAGGCTGGTTCTGGACCGTATTCATTTTGAATCTGTCTCAGAACGTCTGGTATTACCGCCATAGATGGGACACCATGTGTTTTTGTTTAGATTGATACAAAAAGGGGATGGTGATGAACGGAGCATCCGAATCCATCAAACACTCACACCCAGTCAAAAGATCTGGGTTTAATCGATCACAGTTCTTTAGCCCACTCTGCCACCCCAGTTCAGACATGGCTATATGCAAATCAGTCTGGCCCTGTGCCTCATGGGAACAGTCCAGCCCGAACTGCCAAGCCATGTCTTCCCTGGACCGAAAACAAGCTTCTGAGGACCGGTTTCTGGCATTCCAGCCGTCTTCAGCCCGGCTTGCTTGAATCCAGTGGCAAAGTGAGCAAGGGACTCACGTCTGAGCATACCCTGCCACACTTATGGCGGCCAAAAGCGGTAAAAAAGGGGGTGGTGATGGATGGAGCATCCGAATCAATCAAACACTCACACCCAGTCAAAAGATCTAGGTTTAATCCATCACTGTTCTTTAGCCCACTCTGCCACCCCAGTTCAGACATGGCTATATGCAAATCAGTCTGACCCTGTGCCTCATGGGAACAGTCCAGCCCGAACTGCCAAGCCATGTCTTCCCTGGACCGGAAACAAGCTTCCGAGGACCGGTTTCTGGCATTCCAGCCGTCTTCAGCCCGGCTTGCTTGAATCCAGTGACAAAGTGAGCAAGGGACTCACGTCTGAGCATACCCTGCCACACTTATGGCGGCCAAAAGCGGTACAAAAGGGGTTGGTGATGGACGGAGCATCCGAATCAATCAAACACTCACACCCAGTCAAAAGGTCTGGGTTTAATCCATCACCGTTCTTTAGCCCACTCTGCCACCCCAGTTGAGACATGGCTATATGCAAATCAGTCTGACCCTGTGCCTCATGGGAACAGTCCAGCCCGAACTGCCAAGCCATGTCTTCCATGGACCGGAAACAAGCTTCCGAGGACCGGTTTCTGGCATTCCATCCGTCTTCAGCCCGGCTTGCTTGAATCCAGTGGCAAAGTGAGCAAGGGACTCACGTCTGAGCATACCCTGCCACATTTATGGCGGACAAAAGCGGTACAAAAGGGGGTGGTGATGGACAGAGCATCCGAATCAATCAAACACTCACACCCAGTCAAAAGATCTGGGTTTAATCCATCACCGTTCTTTAGCCCACTCTGCCACCCCAGTTCAGACATGGCTATATGCAAATCAGTCTGACCCTGTGTCTCATGGGAACAGACCAGCCCGAACTGCCAAGCCATGTCTTCCCTGGACCGGAAACAAGCTTCCAAGGACTGGTTTCTGGCATTCCAGCCGTCTTCAGCCCGGCTTGCTTGAATCCAGTGGCAAAGTGAGCAAGGGACTCACGTCTGAGCATACCCTGCCACACTTATGGCGGCCAAAAGCAGTACAAAAGGGGGTGGTGATGGACGGAGCATCCGAATCAATCAAACACTCAGACCCAGTCAAAAGATCTGGGTTTAATCTATCACCGTTCTTTAGCCCACTCTGCCACCCCAGTGTAGATTGAAGCAAAGACTGTATCACAAGTGTCACAGTCCTCCACTTGTGGTGAATTCCCCATTGGTAAACAGATTGTTAGAATCCTGTGTTTTTCATGAGGTGTACTATCGGGAAATACTGCCTCTATTTGAGTAATTTTCTGGGCTAACCAGAATGGAATTTGTTCCCTTTTTGCAGGCAATTTACTGATTACTGACTGTATAGTCTGTGGTGTGATTTTGTTTGTGTTCCCCTGATGAGGGGTGTGCTGTGGAATTCTTATAGCAGGTTGGACTGTTAAAGTTCGCATGACATATTGTACCAATTGTCTATACATTTTAATTAATTGTTTTAGCTGAGCTAACAGTTCTGGACCTGTCATTTTTTCTATGGCACGATGTAGTGTATAGCTGGCTAGTACCGGCCATGATGCTCCTGGTCTACCTAGTGGACTGAGCCTGGTAATGTGATTTTGATGTTGTAGGGCGCCTTTAAACCAAAGCTGATGCTCTTGGTAAGTTAGTGGAATTTCAACGTCCTCGAAAGGAGCGTAATTCCGCTGGAGGTTACTCCATCTTGTAGAAGTGGAACACATGTGTTGTTGGATTTGCTTGTGGAAAGATGATCCATGAATCGAATACCCCCATCTGCCGATATTCATGCGCCTCTATAACAAAAATTACCCTACCACCTCTTGGTGATAGGCCATTTTATATAAGCTTTATAGCTATGGTTTTTCTTAAGTTTTCCAGGATAATTATAGCATCATCATCGTCTTCATTAAAACCTGTAACGTCTAAACCCGGTGGGTTTGCATTTACTGCAGCTCCACCAGTTGTGTTGTTGTCGATGTTAACGGACATTGGTTAGTGAAAGTTGCAGAGCAAGTTTCAATGAAATAAAGATAAGGTGCACAATATTTTGGAACACTGTATCCTTCAACGTTGAACAAAACCAAAAACTAATACATAGGTTTTTTTCGTCCTACTTAGTTATGGCGGATATATTATCCTTTAACCCACTCCAGACGTCTATTGGAGTTTTTATGGGATAAAGGTGTTCTCTTTGAAAAGCACGACTGAGTTACTCTAGTATCTAGCGTAAATTAGTGCTTTACCAAACATTGGGTGCCATGTAGTGTAGTTCCTATATTCCCAATAGGCTGTGAGCATTGAAATAATATATCGTATAGATTAGTCGTAGGACTTAGGTCTACTAGGTCTCTATCGAATATACTAGACTTAATTGTGAGTGCCAGCTAGCTCAGAGGTCACTAGAAACTTTCTTGAATTCACAAGAAGGGATTAGTTTCTGACACCTGCATAAACATGACAACTTTGTTTCCCCAAGATAAAACTGATCATCAGAGTCGTGGAAACAATAGATATATATTTCACTCAGTCAATCGTGCATGCTTCGTTTCACCAGAGTTGCAGAGAAATAGATAGACGGGCGTTTTCAATAAAAGGATTTATTGAACAGTCTTCTTCCTCAAGCATAAGAAATGAACTGCTACATTCGTAAAACTGGTTGTAACATATAACGCATACAGTATAAAAAGTAGAACAAAATAATACTGTAAGAGCATTGTAAGGTTCCTAAACCATAGAAAAATACATACATAAATAACAGAGTCTAAAAGTACTCAACTGGAGAAGGTCAGTCTCGGGACTCGATTTCCCAACAACCCACAAAGATAGCTTGGAAACACTGGAGCTGGATTTCTCGGCAGGAGAAAAGACAGCGTCTCTCTCAGTTCTGCTTCCTTCTGCACTTGCTGTAGCAGGATGCGTGGGGAAAGTAGATAGTCGAACTGCTCCAAACCACTGTGTGTTTGCTAAGGCAAGTGTGGGCATATTTATACCCTAAGGTTGCCGAGTTTGAAGTAAAGGTAGACATAATAACGTCATTGAAGACTCTCGGTTCTTTGAAAACTCCTTGATTTCTTGGACAAGTCAGTTCTCGAGCAAGGGAAAGTCCCTAGCTGCTGAAGGCGAATTTTCCAAGAAATCGTTGTAGATTTTCGGAACTAGTGGAAGTATCCCTGCCGTATTTAGACTGCATGAGCTATGCCTAAATATGGTTATGATTTCTATGCCTATATAAGGACATGGTGATTTATACCTATATAAGGGCATGAATCAGGAAATTTACAATAGTGTCCTAAAATGGTTTACAACAGTGCTACCTACTCAAATTAAGAACTTTTGCCAACCCAGCTGCGGAATGGGACGGGGAGAAATAGTCTAGTGTGACTAATATATATTCAACAGATTGTTGTTACCAGGAGGATTAAAACCATGTTTACTGCTTATATCCAAGACAAAAGTTCTATATAAAAATATGGCACAAGTTAAAACATAGTATTTCATTGTTTTTACTACATCTTTGTTACTGTGCTTCTTGCAGCACCTTTACTCTCTCCAGCTGCACCATATGCCTATTTATTGATTTATTTCTGCTAGTGAATGGTGAAAGTTTTCACTTAGAAATGATGTTGACATAAGCCCGTTGTCGCTTCTCAATTAAGTGATCTATGACTATGAATGCTGAAGTGCTGTCTCAGTATTGTACAACTCCCTCAGGCCCGAGCGCGTAAACCGCTCAGATTTACACTCCTGTGGACAGGAGTGTAGAGAGGAGGGCATGGGCCCTGCTCCAGGAGAGGAAAATAGTCCCTTTGACTGCACCTGATGCACTGATGGTAGCTACGCCCCTTGGGGGTGGGTGTACACAGATAGACTGCATATCGCTTATGGCTAGATAAGCGAGACAAGTGCCTTTTTCTGTGCTGCGCCAGCCCTGACGGGGTCTGTGCGCTTCTTTTTGGCGTCTTGAGCACATTCATTAACTCAATAGTTAATGAATGTTTTGCTGACAGGCGAGCTTGAAACACAAAGCAGTAATTACCTCTTTGGGAGTGGCAGATGGCAAAAAATCTGTGCCAGGGTTACTCTGGCTTGACCCTCCTCCATTTACAGGAGCACAGCGGGTCCCTCCTTAGCTGCGCGAGCAGTTCTCTCTTAGAATGTTTTAAATGTGTATATATTGAGTCACTCATTCAGTTCCCCGTCTTTGTTTACATTCTTCCAGGGCCCTGACAGCGGATCAAAAGATAATATCTACTTAGGGCAGGAATGCCACGATCCATTGAGTGTTTTCCACTGTAGCATCAGCTTCCATACAGAATCAGGGGGAAGTGTATTATCTCTACTCTACTCTGGCATTGCAGGAATGCCTTTTCCTACAAACAGTGGAATGTGTAAACGGCAGGATGTTGATGCCTGACCGCTACATATGATGTGCCTTGCAATGTTTTTTTTGCACGTTTAAAAAGTGCGAACTTGATCGGAAGATATTGGAGGGCTGTACATGAGCACAAGTTACTTTACAGAAGGATACGTTCAGGGGCTTGAGCCGCCCGTGCGTCACTTTTTATATTGGAAAAAGTGACGCACTGGCAGCGCAAGGGTTTGTAAATATGCCCCTCATTTGTTTTAGTAGGCACGGGGAGAGTAAGTGATTTGTCCAGAATGACAGGATGTTGGGCCAATGCAAGACTCGAACCTGGCTCCCCAATTCTAAATTCGGCAGCTCTGACCGATAGGCCACATCCTTAGCCCTGAAACCATAGCTGCATCCGCCCACATACCCGCCCAACCCCTGCCCACCCCCCACCACCCAATGTTTATCTCTACATAAGGCCTGGAGATACACATATCTCATTTCACCTACCCTGTACTCACATAAAAAATGTATAACTGACCTATGGATTTATTCACCCCCTAAAAATCAGAGTGTCACGTGCACTGTTGTAGGACATATGTACAAGTGAAAGAAATATTATTTACAAATGCACAAAAATGCAAAAGTTAACGAAAGTTGCGATATCCAATCAGTTTTAACTTTCATTGTCCATTTAGGGTGCTTTCGCAGTCACCTCAGACCATGGGAAGAGTTTGCTACAGCAAGTGATTTAATTAGAAGGTTCTCACAAAATGAATTGCACGTGACACACATGAAAAAACAAGTCACCTGTAACAAAATTAGATTTGATTAACAAAGGCGGCTTATTAGTGTCATGATAAATAAATGGTGTTCTGTAGAAATCAATGTTTTGTTCAAAATAAGCTCCTGCGTATAATTGAACTATTCTGTTATTGTTTTAAGTCCAAAACATTTATGAAGAGCCTAGATACAGAATAATGTGATAAATATTATAGAGTATTTTTCAACAGGTATAAACGAAGTAAATCAAACATTGTGCTTGACAAAAGTTGACTAATATACATAAGATATATGAGTTGTTTGGATGTAAGATGCGTTGTGATGACATGCAATAAAGATTATTTACACCCCAAAAAGATATATGTCTGTTTGGAATGTGGCCAGACAACCAATGACAGAGGTGATTGACAGTTTGGGCTGTACTGTTCTTATTGGAGCAGGACCAAGGCTGATTTGAATATATCTGGGTCGAATCTGAGGAGGCATAGTGGGCAAAAAACAATGGGATGGGATGCAGTGCGGGTAATTAGCAGTGACTGAGATTAAATCAAGCATTTGTCACATAGTTTAGTTTACTTCAGAGGAACCAAAAGGCGCCCCTGAAGTCAATGTAACTCACAGCGAGTATGCAAGAAGTCAATGACGTCAGAATTAACATAATTTTAGTTTCAAGTAACAGCAGGTCTGATTTGCCTAATATCAAAACTGAAAGGAAAAGGTAATGACTAAGGACAAAGTTAATTCTTGGGCTATATTATAAACTTATTTTCACTTGCAAAGCTTGCGGTGAACTAAATTGCAGGGTTCACGAGTCCACAAAAACCAGTTGCAGTGTGCCAATGACACATTTCAATCTCCAATTGACTTTGTGACTCAGAATATCCACACTGCAAGCCCTGACAACTCAAGGAAAAGGGGAAGAACAGGGTTTTATCGTATCCTTGTAACTCAGATATGATCCAGTGGTTTGTAATGGCTTCTGCTGCTGCAAATCTTAACTGGTTACAGACCTTTTGAGAAAGGTGGTACCCATTCTGAAAGTGGAAGCTGTCCAAGAGGGAAATCTTCTCCTATGCAAATGTCAGCTTCACACATCAAGGACCCGCTGCATATGTTGCATACGCTCTAAGCTGTCTTTTCACATCTTCAAAATATTGCCAACTTGCTGTCCCTTTGAAGGACTGTGAAGGAAATTCAACTTTTCTTCATGGTCACCCCCGATTTTTTGCTTTATTATTGACCCTATATTTCTGCTGGTTTGGAACTGCGGACTAATCTTCCAGGTTATTTTCTGTGTATAAAGGGTCCGATTCACAAAATTGCAGCCTTTGTGACCGCAAAATAGCTTTTGGGTATGTTCCAAACTCAAATTGCGATTTGGTAACTTGTTACTGAATCGCAAAATAGGTTTGTGATTCCATATTGATTTACAAATTGGAAGGGGTGTGTTTAGGACGTCCCTTCCAATTTGCATATGGCATGTACTAATGGTTGTCAACCGCGATTGCATTGCTAATCATTGATAGGCCTCCGACTTCTCAAAGGAGGTGGGTGACAACCCATTCACAAACAGGAGGAGGTCTCTTAGAGACCCTTTCTCCTTTGTGAATGTTGAAAAAAAACATTTTTAGGAGTAGTCAGTGTTTCCTGGGATCACTGCTTACTTGTAAAAATGTTTTCGAAACGTTCCCTTTGTTTTTAAACGCATGCCTTTTTCATTTAAAGCAATCACAGACATTGTGGTCTGCTGACTCCCAGCAGGACGCGATACCTGTGATGGTAGTGATTTGTAGTGGGTAACAATTTACAAACAAACTCATTCATATTGATGAGATAGGTCAGATTGTGACCTCCTATGAAACCAATACATTCTGTGAAAGTTAGTGCTAACCAGGAGTAAAGTGCTGGTGCCCCCCCCTTTAAACATGGTCAGATTGGTGTTCTAGTAGTTCTAATTATTAGCATATTGAATGTGCCTATAAGTCCCTAGTATATGGTACAAGGTGTACTCAGGGTCTCAAAGTTAAATGCCACTAGTGGACTGCAGCACCTATTGTGCCATCCAATACAGTGACCGTGTACCTTAAGGTTTACCTTGTGTATCCTGACTGTAGCATTATAGAAAATAAAATTTACCCTGTCAAAATAAACCTTTTTTATCAGTAAAAAGCTCTCTTTTAAAACTTAATAAATAACCCTATGTAGGCCTTGTCGTCCACAAGGCCAGAGGCATGGTATTTAAAAGTAGGACATGTAGAACTTTAATGTTAACATGTCCTGACAGGGACTAGCCCCCAAAAGCTATTTTTCACTATAGCAGGCCTAGCTGTCCTGTGTAGAAAACAGAAATTACAGATTAAAATGTGTATACTGTATCTCAGGAATTGGACTAGCTAGAAAACTAATGAAACTAATATTTTTAATAGCTATTAAAAATCCAATTCAATGGTGAAGTTGGATTTGTAATAAGTATTAAGGAGAAGTAACTTTTAGGAAGTTACCTTTTCCTTGCCTGAAGTTCCTGGAGGTTACATTTGCATTTGCCGTCTCATACCTGACAATCAGTAACTAGCATTTGGAGAAGCGTGAAAAAAGTTGGAATTGCCTGCCTTGAGCAAACAGTAAGCTGCCCTGATTTGGCAGAGAAGATTCCATCTAATCACCCAAAATACGCAGTGAGGGTCTGTGACCATCGTTTTTTACATTACACTGTCATCTCCTGGTTGAATGTTAAATCCTGATTGACAGGTTTGCTAGGATCACATACAACAGTTCTGGGGCACTTAAAAGGAAGGGAAACAGGATGCCAATACAATTCATGTGTATCCACTGTCTGGTTGCTGGTATACCCTGCTTTGTTTTGCCAGACTTCTGTCTCTGGGTTTAATGGATGTACTATGGCTGCATCAAAATGGATTTTCGTATTAGATGTGAGAGGTCACTAAGATTTTTATAGTACACTCCCCAAACACAGTTCACAAAGCCCAAACTGAGTGTAGCTGAAGATTTTTGCCATTATGAAAATGCCCAAAGTGGGTAGGACTGGCCCCTGGAATATTTACCCCATTAGTGTGGGTGTGCCCAGGAGTCGTTCCCAATCACTATATCATGCCAGGGATATATGTGGCATCTCCAGGCACCAACTTTAGAACACTTTCTGGACCTGAGAAAGAACAGAAGGGGACTGGACCAGCTGTTTGTAACCTGAGATGAGTCATGGAGGACTGAACCTGCCCCTCCTGTAGCCAGAACTCCAAGGGTCATTAGGCTGATCTCATGTTAAAGCTAAAGGGACCCAGCAAGCTACAACAGCCAATTCCTGCAACTGCCCAGGTGACTATTTGCAACTGTGTCTGGATTGGACCCTGTTGTTGGCCACTGCCTGACATTCTGTGAGTCTTTAAGTGCCTTCCCTGAGGTCCTCCATTTGAGTCCTCTCCCTTGGAGAGAGGTCATTTAGCAGTTTTTACTGCCGTTTACCACCAGAGTGTTCCTGGTGGTGATGGGCAGTGAAAAGTGACATCTAATTCTGCCAATCTAAATAAGGTGGGAAAATTAGAGGTTTGCCACTATCATGGAGGATCCCTTACCATCATGGATACAGTATAAATAGACTAACCTCTCTAGCCTTGAAAGACCTAGTTTCTTCACTGGCCCAACTTCCATCAAGGAGGTGAAGAGGTCGGTATGGGATAAAACAATTCTGGCGCGGCGGTCCAGGGATGGGAAGTTGGCTTTATTCACTTCAGACTCCTTTAGAAATATGCAGTGATTCAAACGTACTCTGGGATTGAACCATATTTAGAGTGAGTTAACAACCCTTGGGAGAGATCGCTCCTTACTAGACTTCGCCTGGGTTCCATTAGATGGAAATTGTGTTTTCCTCTAGGTCAGTATGAAATTTCCACCATCTGTTGTTGTCCTTGCGATGAATCATCTAATCAAACTATACTGCACGCTCTGTTTTTCTGTAGGTCTTACAGAGATTTATCTAAGGGCCTGCTTATCCAAGCGATTCAAAAAGCAAAAACTAAAAACTGTAGAGCTGCGTTTTTTTACCTACAGTCTTTGTGCTCTCAAGATATATGTCTCAGAATTTGACTCTTTTTAAAATCAGTTGTAAAACTATGTAACTCCCTGATCTTTTAAAGTAAGTTTTAAAAAAAATTATATTTTTATGAAATTAATTATTTGTTTTAATTTTGAATGGTGATTTTTAATCTCATTGCTACTGTATTATGTTTCTGATTATTATCTTTGTAGGTGTTTTTATGGCCATTTTGGTCTCCCTCTGGGAGAGGGTGTGGCCTAACAGCTACAGCGATCAGCCTTGAAGCTGGGGAACCGGGTTCGAGTCTCGACAGGGACACGCTACATCCTATGATTCTGGGCAAATCACTTTTCCCCTTCCCTACCAAAATTAATGTGGCTATCTGTAATGCAACCAGTGCTCATGTAAAGTGCTCTGATACCTTCTGGTCGAGTTTGCGCTATATAAAACTCCCCCCCCCAAAAAATCTTAATTGATTGATTGAGGTCTGCCTCTGATAGCCCCTACTCCACATGGCCATCAGAGAGGTTTAATAACAGCAGAGACGCAGTAGCCTCTGCCTTGATTAAACTTAAGGTCCACCAACTTTTACATTTGGCAGGCCAGGCGGATCATTTTCTTAGCTGTAAGTATACTCTGTTGCCGTTGCGGTGGAGTACGCATACCACCAAGATATAAATCAGGCCCTAAATAAGAAATTAAAATCTTTGACCAGGATTAATCTAGTTGGTGTGTCCAACCCACTATCCTTTGCGGTTATCCTCAAACTGCACCTCGGTCCTGGTCTACCACAACCATTGACTATCATTTGCACTTTATGCTTCTTTGCACTATTTCTACCTACTCATTCTTAAAACATTAAAATTCAAATCTCTGGTTTTCTTTATTGGATTTTTGTCATTTTGGTGTCATTTTGTTTATAAATGTTTACTCTAGTGTTCTAGTTTAGTTTAGGATTTTCATTCTTTTGCATTTCAACAGTATATCTGTTTTGGTCCTGCATAAATACTTTGCATGTCTGCTTCATGCCATAACTACCTGGGGATTGAGCTAAGGTTAATTTCATGACTTTGAAGGTTCACCTTGACTAGTATTGTGATTATTGATTGCAGTGGGGGGTCACCCATCCCAAATAATAATCCAATTTCTTAGAGACTGGGACTGTAATCACAGCATTTTGTGAATTCAGAGATAATGGTCTGCTGTTCTTCTTATTCCTAAATTTCTTCTTTCATAACTATTCAGAAAAGTTCACAGAGGAAATTTTACCTCATTAATTTTCATAAGGCAGCACTTGTACAAATCCAACATAGTGCAAAATAAAGGATTCATTCACATTGCAGTGCTGCGTTAACACAGTATCCAGTTTGGATCCTGAAGTTTAGTTAATACTTCCGGACCATAGTTAGATAATGTCATAGTTACATAAAAAAGATGTAATTTACAGATCAAAATTACATAATTCTAGACCTTAACGAAAAAGTCCTTGTAAAGGAAATAACAAACGATTCAGATGCTGCAAAAATGGTTCAGAGCTTTTATTGATTCAGTCAACAACTGTCTTTTGAGCAGATACTAGTTAACAGAATCATTTAAATAAGAAAACATTCACACTTTGGCTTTCAATAATAATCATAGTCTCAAAATTTCACTGACAACAAAACTGGAGAGAAATATCAAGAAACTAGATAACTTACAGAGGCCACAAATGAGCCAAACGTTCAACACATTATTGAAATAAACCAAGATGGCTAACAGCCTCCTTTTACAGCCTGAAACACAAGAAGGCAATATTCAAAAGTCGCGGGGGCCCTGAAAATTAGCTAGTATCACCACAGTGAACGGGTGTAACTTCATAGGGGATGTTTACTAAATTGTAGGACATGGAGCAGCATCTGATGTGCTGCAGGCATGGCCTAAGGGCAGACCCAGCACAGCCAAAGGTGTCTTCACTCAATTGCAGAAGGCAGAATAACAGACCTTAAGTTTTTTGCAGACGGAAGCACTAGCAACTGGACAGTTGATGTGAGACCTTGGGTTGGATTTAGCCACCCAATGTAGTGAAGATATAAAAGAGACTACCACTGCTGCAATGAACTTAGAGGCCTATGTTGGTGTGCAATGGTGTCAGTCTGACTGGGATAGAGGGGGCAACCGTAGTCTGATTCTTAGTAAGGTCTGCAGCACTTCAAGTGAGTGTTAGGCCCACTGTGGGACCAAAATTACTTCACCAACCTGGTTTTCAATCCAGTTCTGCCCCACTGGGCATAATTAGGGATCCTTTGATTTTGACAAGAAGAGTTCCCAGACTGCCTTAAAAATGGTCAAGTCAGTTCGCTTTTAAAGAACCCCACAGGCGATGTAGTTCATCTGAAAAATGTCCATCCTTTGTCATGTCTCCCCTTTCTTTTGAAAAGGTGCTCAAAAGATGTGTTGCATCATAACTTACTCAGTAGAAGTCAATCAGTGATATTTTTGATGAGGATAAGGCAGTTTTCAGACAGGACCACAGCACATCAATCAATCAATCAATCAGTGACATTTGTAAAGCGCGCTACATACCCGTAGGGTCTCAAGGCGCTGGGGGGGGGGGGTGCCGCTACTGCTCGAACAGCCAGGTCTTCAGCTTCTTCCTGAAGGAGAGGTGGTCTTGGGTCAGGCGCAGGTCGGACGGGAGGGAGTTCCAGGTCTTGGCGGCCAGGTAGGAGAAGGACCGTCCTCCTGTAGTCGCTCTTCGGATGCGGGGGACGGTGGCGAGGGCGTGGTTGGCTGATCGGAGGTGGCGTTTGGGAGCGTAGAAGTTGACTCGGCTGTTGAGGTAGCTCGGGCCTTGGTCGTGTAGGGCTTTGTGTGCGTGGGTGAGGAGGCGGAAGGTGATTCTCTTGTTGATGGGGAGCCAGTGAAGGTCTCTCAGATGTCCGGAGATGTGGCTGGATCGTGGGATGTCGAGGATGAGTCTGGCTGAGGCGTTTTGGATCCGCTGGAGTCTCTTCTGGAGCTTGGCGGTGGTCCCGGCGTAGAGGGCGTTGCCGTAGTCCAGTCGGCTGGTGACGAGGGCCTGGGTGACGGTCTTCCTGGTCTCTGTGGGGATCCACCAGAAGATCTTCCGTAGCATGCGTAGGATGTTGAAGCACGCCGAGGAGACGCTGCTGACTTGCCTGGTCATGGAGAGGGAGGAGTCCAGGATGAAGCCCAGGTTTCGTGCATGGTTTGTCGGTTTGGGTGCGGTGCCCAGGGCGGGAGGCCACCAGGAGTCGTCCCAGGCGGAGGGAGAGGAGCCCAGGATGAGGACCTCCGTCTTGTCCGAGTTCAGTTTCAGGCGGCTGGTCGTCATCCACTCGGCTACCTCTTTCATCCCTTCGTGTAGGTTGGGTCTGGCGGCGGCGGGGTTGTTGGTCAGGGAGAGGATCAGCTGGGTGTCGTCGGCGTAGGAGATGATGCTGAGGTGGTGTTTGCGTACGATGGCCGCGAGGGGGCTCATGTAGACGTTGAAGAGGGTGGGGCTCAGGGATGATCCTTGGGGGACGCCGCAGATGACTTCGGAGGCCTCTGACTTGTACGGTGGTAGGCGGACTCGCTGTGTTCTTCCGTCGAGGAAGGAGATGATCCATTCCAGCGCCTTGTCCTGGATTCCGATGTTGCTGAGGCGCCGTATTAGGGTGCGGTGGCAGACCGTGTCGAATGCCGCGGAGAGGTCTAGGAGGATGAGGGCCGCTGTTTCTCCATTGTCCATCAGGGCTCGGATGTCATCGGTGGCGGCGATGAGGGCGGTCTCGGTGCTGTGTTTGGCTCGGAAGCCGGACTGTGAGGGGTCGAGGGATCCGTTCGTCTCGAGGAAGGCGGTCATCTGCTTGTTGACGGTCTTCTCGATGACTTTGGCTGGAAACGGGAGAAGCGAGATGGGGCGGTAATTCTTGAGGTCGGTGGGGTCCGCTGTTGGTTTCTTGAGTAGAGCGCTGAGTTCGGCGTGTTTCCAGCTCTCGGGGAAGGTGGCGGTGTCGAAGGATGTGTTGATGATGTCTCGCAGGTGGGGTGCGATGACAGCGTCGGCTTTGTTGAAGATGTGGTGGGGGCAGGGGTCGGTTGGTGATCCGGAGTGGATTGAGTTCATCGTGCGGATGGTGTCTTCTGTGCTGATCGGGGTCCAGGCGTGGAGGGTGGTGGTGGGCGGGGGTGGCTGGTCGGTCGTGGTGTGCGTTGGTTGGTTGTTGAAGCCGCTGTGTATGTCTGTGATCTTGTTGTGGAAGTAGGAGGCGAGGGAGTTGCAGAGGTCTTGCGATGGGGTGATGTCGTTGTTTTCTGCGTTGGGGTTGGAAAGCTCTTTCACGATGTTGAAGAGTTCCTTGCTGTTGTGTGCGTTGTTGTCCAACCGGACCTTGAATGCTGTTCTCTTGGCGGCGCGGATCAGCTGGTGGTGTTTCCGGGTGGCAAGTTTGTAGGAGGTCCTGTTGTCCGGTGTCGGATCCCTTTTCCAGACTTTCTCGAGGGCTCGGCAGTTCTTCTTGGAGCTCTTGAGTTCGTCGGTGAACCATGGGGCCTTCTTGCTGCCGGGTCTGCTAGGTGGGGTCCTCAGCGGGGCGAGTTCGTCCGCGCAGTTGCTGATCCACTTCGTGAGGTTGTCGGCGGCCTGGCTGGGGTTCGCTGAGCTGGCAGGAGGGTGTTGGCTCAGGGAGGTGGCGAGCTGGTCTGCTGTGATCTTGTTCCAGCTTCTGCGGGCGGTGTGCTGCTGGTGGTGGTGGGTCGTTGTTCTCTTGAAGGTAAAGTGGACGCAGCTGTGGTCCGTCCATTGAAGCTCTGTGGCGTGGCTGAAGTCGATGTCTGTGCTGGATGAGAAGACGGCGTCGAGTGTGTGTCCGGCGAGGTGGGTGGGGGTGGACACCAGTTGCTTGAGTCCCAGGTTGGCGAGGTTGTCGAGCAGGGTGCTGGTGTTGCGGTCGTACCTTGCTCCAAGTTGTTGACAGTTCACAGCCTTCAGATTCTTGACACTGGTAGTGTCGGCCTACCCATGCTCTTTGACTTAAACATGCATTCAGTATTGGGAATTACTCCTTGTGAATCAGATTTCTTCAAAACAATAATGGGATTGGCTGTGTAGTTCTCAAATGGTTTGATTTGTACCTCTCAAACTGATCGCAACAGATCAGAATTGATAATTGCCTCTTCAGCCCGGTTGTGAATTGAAGGTGAGTGTCCTATAGGTTTTTATTTTTGCTGCTAATGTTTTTAATATTTAAATATAACCTTATAGAGTCCTTCTGGAGAACCCAGCGTCCTAATATCATCAGTGCACAGATGTGTCTCAAGATCGCCTTCATCAATGATGTTGCCCAAATATTCGCTAGTAGTGGAGGACTTAATGACTACTGAACATTTGAAACTTAAATGTGAATTTCTAATTATCTCATCCACACAATCAACTTTACATGGAAAATCATGAATTGACACCTGTGGGATCCTTGATTGCAAGCTGGAGATCATTTATAATGTAGAGTCTGTAGGATCACTCTTGATAATAAACTCAAACTACATACACAAATTAATTTTGTAGCGTATTTCCAACTACACCTTCTGTGGGGAATTTGTCAGTTCATCCCAGAATCTGATCTCAAGACCTTGAACCAACTCTTATACTGTCAATGATCAAGGCCGGACTGGCCGTTGTGGGTATCAGGTGTTTCCCAAGGAGGCTGGAAGGATGGGGGCCACTTTTGTAGCAGTGCAACAGTTTTAAAAGCACAGCATTGTTTCTTGTTTATCCAACAGTTTTCAGGCAACAATAAAAGTGGCAAGATAACTCTGGTAATTAATGTACCTGAAGGAGAGATATCAAAGTTTTGTAAAGTGTCAGTTTTGACTCATCTAAGGTAGTGCAGAGGGTTAATATGTACTATGCAAATCACAAAACAATATTTTATGTGCATACCTCGGTGGATTACTGCTTTTGTCACAGAGATCCTTTTGTTACTGTGCAGTTCATTAGTTACAATAGTAATCTAGGTTACAGAATTCGGTTTTTCCCTAGTCTTTTATTATTCTAATTCTGCTAAAAATGGTTTGTTTGAGTAGAAAGAAATTCCTATCAGTAAAGTCAACCCTAACCACTGTGTCACCTAAATCCAGAGTTTGTGCTTCCCCAGACCAAGGACTCTTAAATAATGCCTACCAGTATCAATGACATGTGAATCCTACACATTGTAGTCCCCTTTGTCTTATGTAACATTTTCTATACACTGATTTACACACATATGATTCATTGTCTCTGTATGTGTGTGTGATGTAAAATGTTCTGACACCTTACACTGGTATGAGAGGTGCTATAAAAACAAATGAAATCCATGTGACAGAGGGGCTCTGGAGAGATGAAACCGCCACTATGGTAGTCGTATTGCCCGTGTTTTGTATTGTGGCAGGTGCTGCGCTCTGCAGCTCCCACCGCAATACAAAACAGACACCCCAAACATATCCCTGCAGTATGGCAGGCACCAAGCGGTGCCTACCACATTTTGCAGGGATTTGTTGGGGGGCCACAACATCCAAAGTCAAGGGTAAGGGGGGCCCGCTACGGGTCTTTCCTGAAAAGTCTGGCAGAAAGGGACATTGTAATCTCTACGGCAGTGACTGGCATGCATTGCCAACATGGTAGGGACTACAAGCCCCTCCATCGCATCGACGGGCTCAAGGAGCCTGTGGGAAGTATGGCGGTCGGATTTTCTAACCGCCATCACCCACTCCTGCCATTGTAATATGGGGGGCGGGAAACATGTCTCGGATGGCTGTCTCCCTGCCATCATAATCAGGCCCTAAGAGATTTGCTCATATCGCACCAGTACTAAAGACTCTTCATTGATATTTTTTGGTGTCCTCATCACGTTTACACCTTTGATGCCCATTCTGGACTCACTGGCATGCATTTTTGTAGTAAAGTACACTTTTTTAGTTACTTACACTTTGGTAGTAAATTCTTACCTGCAAAATTTGTTATGGGATGGTGTTGTAGTACCTGTGGTTGGCCATGTGTATAGTACTGCATCATTATTTCCACCAACAGAGTCAAATACAACCAAACCTTGGAATTCACCTGGTCCGATCACTCTGTTGTTCACTTCACCATCACCAGAGTCCCATGCACCACCCCCAGTCAATACAGAAGCCTCTACCGCAGCTGGACAAAAGCCAGACAGCACCAATGGACTGACCTCAGCAGCTCCCAGCCTGATGTCTCCACCAACTTGGATCAAACAGTATAGAATTATTACGCCTGGGTCACCAGAGCGGCTGACCAAGTCACCCCTACCAGACCTACCGAAACACACAGATACCACCAAAAAAGCCTGATGGTACACCCCAGAAATCACCACGACGAAACTAAGATGCAAACAGCTGGAAAGAAAATGGCGCTCCAGCAGAAACAACATCAATAGAGCCACCCTCAAAACCCCCTCAACCGCTACCACCACCAACTCAAAGTCATGAAAAAGGAGGCACTGAAACTCTGCATCGAGGCCAGTACCAAGCAGACCAAGAAATTCTTCACCATCATCAGAGAGTTCACCCGCACCCCCCAGCCACCGAAAACTCGATCCCCACCACACAGGATCTCGGCGATGCCCTGGCAGACCACTTCAACAACAAGATTGCCACCATATATAAAAACTTTGATTCCCAATCCACCGACCTTCTCAGCATCCCCACTCCTAAAAACACTGCCGGCGGCCACCTCCCCACCTCATGGGAACAACTTAGCACACCGGAAAATACCACCTTAATGAAATCCCTTCACTCCGGATCACAAACCAACCCATGCCCCCACTGACTATTTAACCTCAGGAGCCACATTTACCGATGCATGGAAAACGCAGAAGTCAGACCCTCCTCAAGAAACCCTCTGCAAACCCCCTTGATCTCCAGAACTACTACCCCATCTCACTTCTCCCGTTTCTCGCTAAAATCCTGGAGAAGGCCATTAACCTTCATCTCATTGAATACTTGGAGAGAAGCAACCTATTCCACACCTCCCAATCAGGTTTCAGAACCAACCACAGCACTGAGGCAGTAATGATCGCCACAAGGGATGACATTTGCACACTCCTTGACAGATGAGAATTGGCCACCCTGATCCTTCTAGACCACTGCTTTCCAAACTTTTCATGTTGGTGACACACCTTTTTGTGAAATTTGTTTCAGGGACACGGTAACGCGAGCTAGCGCAGCGAGCTAGCCCGAATCACTCACAACCCCACACACACACACAACCCCACACACACACCCGTACACCCCCCCGCACCCCTCCACACACACACACACACACACACACACACAACCCACACCACATACACACAACTCCACACGCACACACCCCCACACACACATCCACACACACACACAGTTACACACACACACACCCACACACACACCCACACACCCACAAACACCCCATCCCACACCCCACACACCACCCCACACACAACCCCACACACAATCCCACACACACTCCTGCACACACACACAACCCACCCCACCCCACACAAACAAAACCCACCCCACCCAATCACGTTACATTCCACACATATTTACAATTTTATGCACAGTGAGGTCAACTAATTTGCCCAGAATCACACATTTTAAAGTCAAATGCCCTGGTTGAACACTTCCAGAACGCTGATCATAGCCCTGATGAACTTTGCTGGCTGATCTGGAAAAGGCCTCTCTGGGCCCAAGGTGTGGAAATATGGGGCGCATACTAGATGTGAGGGAATGCAAATGCATGCCACTTCTTGACACGCATTTGTCAATAATGGCCTTAATGAATCTGAAGTCAGCCATGCCAACTAGCGTGTCTCTCGCATGAATGAGTGGCCACACACACGTGCATTGGTATTTTGGCAAATATTCACATAATACAGTGCATTAACATCCTCGTGGATTACCTACCTTGTAGACAAGATACAATGTTTTCCTCCCTGACTGTATTCATGTATTTTGAAATGCTAATAGTGTGTAATATAGCAAGTATTTCTGCACTTGTATTCGCTATGATTTTGCCTCCCTCCGTGGAGTGGATACAACTCAATGATGTAATTTATTTTGTAGCATTCTGGATGTAATCATGTTTGTAACAGAATGCACATTGATAACACATGCTATACAAACAAGAAACAACAGTTTCCTCCTTGACTATATCCCGACTGTATCCGTGTATTTTGACCGGTAGAAATGCTATTAATGCGTAGTATGGCAATTATTTCTGCACCAGCATTCGCTGTGTTTATATAATGGAACACTTTTTATAAATATTCGGTATGTAAATACATTTTTAACACAATGCGCAATATAAAACACGGTTTACACCCAAATAGCTGGATGTAATATCCCCCAGACCCCCTCCGTCGTGTGTGTCACGGCTCCCGGGCACACACACAGCCACACCCGAGCACTTAACAGGTCTTTAAAAGACCACTTAACGTGCTAATAAGGCTTTGTTATTCATATTAGAGCCCCTGCAGCGCCACTCTGCCTTTTGCTGGAAGGCCCGCGGGGGTGATCTAAACAGCATGCTGATCGCCCGACACACCTACCCATGGGGCGCGACACAGTAACCTGTTGCGCCACACAGTTTGGAAAGCTGTGTTCTAGAACTTCGACACAGTCTCCCACCACACACTCATCAGCCGACTACACCAGATCGAAATCAAAGACGACGCTCTCAGATGGATGGAATCACTCCTCACGGGGCACACCCGGAGAGTTCACCGCCCTCACTTCACATCACAGCCCAAGTACACCATCTGCGACATTCCTCAAGGTTCATCCTTCTACCCTCTTCAACATCTACAAGATGCAGATCGCAGACATCGTTAGAGCCCATGACATCATCATTTCTTCCGCCAATGACACCTAACTCGTCCTCTCGCTCTCTGCAGGACCCCAACACGATGAAAGCCAACTACCACAACTGCTTGAGGAGCGTTTCAGCCTAGCTGAAGGACAACTGACTAAAATTCAACACATAAAAGACTGAAGTGTTGATCTTCAGCAGAAACACCACTCTCTGACGGCTGTCAGAACTTTTTCCCTGCACCCACGGGGAAAAACCATGCCCACATCCTCTGTATCATGCTGGATGGTGTCTCTCCATGAAATGGCAAATCAACACCATCTCATCAACCTGCTTCCTCAAACTCTACATGCTCTGCAGAATCTTCAAGTGGCTAACCATCAACACCAGAAAAACAGTGACACAGGCCTGCATCACCAGCCAGTTCTACTTTGGCAACGTACTTTATGCAGGTACCAACAATGAACTCATGGGAAAACTCCAGACAATCCAGAACACAGGAGCCAGACTGATCCTCAACCTGCCCAAAAGAACCTACATCACTCAGCACCGGAGAGACCTCTACTCTCTATCCAGAAAAGATGGCAAATTGAGCTCCTGACCCAAGCCTACAAAGACCTTCACTACCAAGGACCTTAATAGATGAACCACCGCCTGAACTTTCACCTGCCACCCAGAAACCTCTACTCTGCTCAACTCGGCTTCGCCCAGACACCACACATCCATCGAAGCCGGAACAAAGGGTGCTTCTTCTCCCACCTCACCGCCAAATCCTGAAACGCTCTCCCCCTCCACCTCCAAACCTCCCCATCTCTGACAGATGTCAGGAAAGGACTCAAGAACTGCCTGTTCAACTGAACACGTGCAACACAATGCCTGGATACCCTCACAGGTGATAAGCAGTGCTTTACAAAACTGATTGATTGATTGATTGATTGATTGATTGATTGATTGATTGATTGATCAGTCTCAACCCAAACAAAAGCAGTGCTCAAGGGGATCAATTTACAGTTATCCTTACACCGAAAAATACTCAACTCACATCACTCAAAAAAAAACACGTGGAACTGATGAGATATTTGATAATAGGAAGACTAAAATATAGTAAATAGTAAAAAATGTAAATGGCACCTCATTAGATACATGCCTTCTAATACCCATCATGATGTAAAAACTGCAATGTTATATTTCTCTCTGGAGACATCTAAGTGTTGCTACCTTGCACAAGCCAGCATAACCAAACTTATCAGGGTTTAGGGCTTTATTAGAAACACTAACAGAAGCTTTGAGCAATAAATATTAGTTTACTGAAGTTGGAGAGAGACAAAGAGAACTGTGATAAGAAAAAACAACTAATAGCATCAAGCTGCATTTTATTTATATACTATCAGCTCTGCACCACCAGGACAGGTCCAACGGCGCTTGCAGCCATAAGCACAACTAGAATGTAAGCCCCTGAGAGAGCGCAAATTTGAATAAAAAAATATGTATAGGCCATATTTACAAGCATATCGTGTAACGTAGGAATGAAACATATATCGTAACAGGAAGTTGACGCTTATGGCGTAAAAGTCAACGGAAAGTGACAACATGGTATAGAAATGTATAACTGTATTCACTTTAGAATGTATTAGACTTAGAAAGCTCGTATATGTAATGGGCTAATGTAGAAATGTGTAGAAATGCTTACGAACAGAAGAACGTGCAAAGCAGAATTCATGTACGTGAGTAACATGAAATGTAGAAACAGCGAGACAAAGTAACATGGAGAAATGTGCAAGAGTATATATATATAGCATAATGTAATGAAGAATATAAAGTTATGTTCTATGTATGAGATTTATATTCTGTGTGAATTATATTCTATGTATTAAGGTTCATATTCTACGTAATCGTATTCTATGTAAGATGTTTTTGCACATGGGCAAAGTATTTGCTAAAAAGCGTTCATATATAAATGTATGTTAAAGGTTATACTGTGTAGAAGAAGTTTGTAGGAATGTAGAAGGGTTTAGGTCATTTGTGATTATAACCTGACTGACCAAGAGTTCGCAGGAGCATAGTCCAATGTATGTAATTTAGTGGACTCACAGGAGTCGTGAATAGTCTTCACTTGAAGATGCGAGCCGAAGAGTCTAGCATTTGTTAGATTTAAGGTGACAAATGTCGAACGAAGTTTATTGCCTAAACATGAGAGGAGGCGATTGGAATTTGAGCTTTGTTTTGAATGACCATTCACAGGATCTAGTAAGGTCAAAGAAATAGTTATAAGTTAAAGTCTTGTTTAAGTTCATTTGACTTTTGATCTGAAAGTGTCAATTAAAGTCGCCAACAAGAAGATGAAGATGACATCTAAGGAGAAGGGTCAACTTAACGGACGACGCGAAGAGATGAAGCAATGGAAAGAGCCAGAAACTGACATCATCGGGGAAAGTCCGTGGTGGGCGTCAAGGGGCGTTCCACCCACACTGTGATCGTGTATTTTAGGGACAGCACCCCGGGGAGAAGGTAGCAATTGGAGATTAGGAACAGCGAGGTGAATTGCTCAGAGCGAAGGCAAGGGTAGATGCCTTGAGCAGATGCGCTGAGAAAGATCAGAGCGCAAGGGAGCAGTAGGCCGAGGACCCTTAGAAGAGCGGATGGGTAGGCAGATAGGGTACTGCTTCTTAAACTTAAGTTACCTTTAGAGGCTAAGAGAGTTTGAACTTCTTCGGAAGTCAAACTGCTGACACCTTTCTAGGGAAGAAACTTGCGAAGTAGGGATGTCACCTAGTATAGAGTAGGGACAGATTTAACTTGATTATTTTTCTCTTTCTGTAGATGACGCAAAAGAACCACTTTACATCGAAGCTTTAAATTGCTGATTAAGGAATTGATTGTATTCGTTGTATACCTTGAGGTTTATCCTGAGAGGATTGTATTTGCATTTAAATTTGACTTTTATATAAAACTTTTAAACTTTATCAGTTGTAAGTGGTTCTTCAGAGTGGCGTCATTTAATGGGGTTGAACTAAACCTGTGTGGGGGTGGTCTTTTACTCAATGACAGATACTAGCGGTCCAAAATTAACGAATGAGATAAATTATTAAATTGATTATAAATTGATACCAAAATCTCATTCCCCGCAGTTGGTAGCAGAGTAATGATGGTTATCTTCTTGAGGAAGACGACCTAGGCCAGGTTTTAGTTTACCCCAAGGTCCCTAGTCATCGACGAACAGAAGAAGAATCCCTGCTGAAGAAGGTGCTGACGGTGCGTCGAGAGAAAAGCAGCAGAGTCGGTCGAGAGTGAGTATAAGGGTCATGCGTTGTAAGATTGCGGTGTTTTATGTTGTTCCTGTGTTGTAATGTCAAGCGGAGTTGAATGCCTGTAGTGTGATTGAGGGAAGGTTGTGAGCGCGCGCAACCGGATAAAAATCTTATGTCCAGAGGGCTTAAGTGGTTCGGGTGTATCGAACACCCAGAGTAATTTGTCTACCATTTAATGGGGGTCATGAGGTACCATTGATCGCCCGCAGACCGATGATAGGGGGAGCGTTTGAGTGAGTGTATGAGTAAACGCATGCTGGTCGTACGTTTACTGTGTGTAAGTAACCTATCAGTTGAGGCAAGCGTCCGACCGTAAGAGGAAAGACGTCTCGCCAGTTGAGGTGACAATTACAGTTAGACTGTGGCCGTACAGTCAGAGAAAAGTGATCGCTTGGACGGAAGTAGTCATTTTTCGGCGTATGAATGAAACGCATGTGAGACCGCGAGACGAGTTGAGAAAGAAGGAAATTGCTGCAGAGAGAACGAGTGACGTCAGCGTAGAGTCGCGCTGAGATTGGTCGGTTAGCGTAGAACCGCACTGGGATAGGCTGATTAGCGAGAATCGCACAGGGATTGGTGGTTGTCATCAGGACGTAAATAAGGAAGAGAATTAGTAAAGAAAAATCGTAGATCAAAAATGAAGTGCTTTAAGGGTTTAAGAAAAATCTTTAGGAGGAATAGAAGAAACTTATATGCTGGAGAAGAAGCTCCACCAGAAGGCACACCAGCTTATCATATGGCAGTAAATGTCGGTTTACACTCGATAATGTGGATCTCCGAGTGGAATAGGCTAACAGAAGGGGAAAAGGAACTGACGTTTCCGAGATTCGGAACGTTTAAGCTAGACGTGTTGAACCAACTGAAAGCGGTAATGCTTGCGACAAGACCTCTACCGAGGCCAACACAATTCGAAGCTCTTAGTGCGTGGTTTAGAGCGGCACACGAGAAGAGTTTAAAGAGGCGTCAGGAAAGAGTGAGACGATCAGTAAAGGCAGTACAGGATGCCAAATGGGATGAGGAAGCTAAGAAGTGGAGAGTGCAAAAGATAGAAGCAGACAAACTGTTCACCATGATAGAAGCTACGGGAGAAAAGAAACCTCCAGAGGAGGAAGATGAGGAAAGTGAGACGGAGGAGGATCTGATAGAGAGGCTGTTAACAGATAGACCACCTCCATATAGCGGTGAATCTGCAAGTCCCATATTACAGCAAGGGGACGGAGCTAGATGGGGAGAATATAAATCGATCCCAGTAACAGAATGGGACTCCAACAAAAGTGAGGAAATACCTCAAACTAGTTCCGAACAGAGAGTAGTGGGAAGATTCGTGGTCCAGAAGGTGCCAGAGACGCAATGTGCAAGGTCGTACCAAATGCCAGACGCTCTACAAGTACCTGTTACCATAGGCCCTATAGTGTCAATTTACAACCCAGAGGGGGTCCAGCAGGAGGAACAGGCACGATGGGACAGGGAAAGAGCGGAGATAGAGAATAGGAATAACATGATGAATCCTCAAAGACAGAGATTAGCACCAGTGAGTCGGAGTACCCCATTAGATTCCGCGACGGGTCCCTGGATAGAACAAGGGGGTCAAAGAGGATCAATGGATTTGAGGGGACCTAAACCGAAATCCTATAAGGAATTAAGGGAATATCTGAAAGAATGGGATACTGCCGAAGAAGCTCGGAATAAAAGTTTAGAAACAGGAGCAGAGTGGAGAGACCAGGATAACAAGATCCTCTCTCATTGTGGAGCTGGCGAAAGCAGCCCGGAGTGGGAGAGAGGGAGTCATGGAAGCAGGGGAGATACTTGCCCTACTACCAGTGGTAATAGGCAAACGTGCAACGACAGGAGTGCAGGGTGTGGCGAAGTGCCTCGCGTCACCTTTAGTGAGGGAGAACGAAGGACGCAGGAATACCGAAACACTTTCAGATGCACACACCATGCTCCGGATGAAAATGTGCAACATTGGAATCACGGGAACATGGAGAGTCGCGAAGGGTCTCGCCATGCGTCCGGTGATCAAGAACGGAGTCATGAGAATATAGGGAGTCGTGAAACGTCTCGCCATGTATCCGGTGATCACGAAAGAGATCGCGGGAGCATGGAGAGCCATGAAGGTCCTTATCGTTTGTTAAGTGATACCAGACAGCAAGCGAGTTACAGTGGTTTAGAACAGCACGGAGGATCTTATCTTGTATCTGGAGAAACCGAATCGAAAAGACGGAATGTAGGGTTGAAGGAAGGAGCATTGTTCCACCACACCCCAAGGGAAGATGGAAAGGCTTGGGATTTAGAGAGGTGGGAACAAAGAGATGGAAGAAAGATTCCTCATAACTCACCTGTGCTCAGGCGAAGGGCGCATAGTGGAGGTGAGAGGGATATGAGAGAGCAACCTAGGACTGACGTACTGAGAGCCGAAATAAAAGCAAGACGCATAGATGTAATGAGTTTAAAATCAGACTTAGATGAAATAATTGACGGCACAGTGGCAATCGAGAGGTTAGAGCTGTACTCACCAGATGAGATACTGTTTTTATCCAAAGATGTTACTCGGAAAGCGAGAGCAGCTCATGAAAAGTTATCTGAATTGGCAGAAAGGTACATGATAGACATATCACGAACTAAGGCTTTGCAGGCCAATCATAGGTTGAATTGCACGGATCTAGATTTAGATGAGCGCAGAACGATTGGGCTGAGAGTACACATAAGGGAATTGGTCATGTGTATTAGAATATGGAGAGATCTGGATAGATGGGAGGAAAAATGGTCCAAGAAGGGATCTGTCAGACGGAGTACACTTGTGAAGTCTCAGGATACAGAACTAATGCGAATGGAAGCTTTCCCTTTGCGAGAAATCGCGAACGGAAACTACGTGCATGTACCATGGAGCAGGGGGGATTTAGCGGCATTCACTAATTCCTTCCCGAAGCTTAGAGAAAATCCCGTAGAGTGGTACAAGCAGGTAGAGAGATTCGTGAAGATCTCTAAGGTACTGTGGATCGATTTGAACACATTGTTCGATATCGTGGTACCCGGAGATTTGTGGACGGCATGCAAACTTAGTATTGAATGGCCCACTTGTGAGCCTCAGAGAGATACCCAGACAGGTGGTCCATCAGACAGAGTCATGGAAAAATACGAAAGAGTAATAACATGGCTAAAAGAGAAAGTGCCGGTGCAAGACATAGACTGGGTTAAGATAGATCGAACAACTCAGGAGCCTAAAGAGACAGTTCACGAATTCTATGAGAGGTTACTGAAAGCATTCAAACAGTACAGTGGATTAGACGTAATGGATCCTAAAGACATAGGACAGTTTGTGTCAAAGTTTGTTCTCGGATTGAGACCAGATATAAGCCTAATGATTCAACAACACTTGATCTGTTGGCAGAACAAACCTCTAGACGAAATTCTGAGGTATGCAAGATACTGTAGCGATGAGATAGACTCGAAGGCAAAGAAGCTCAAGGAAAAGTTAATGCTGGTACAAATGCAAGCAGCCGGAAAGGGTGGACAGCGACAGCAGGGAATAGGAACGCAAGCAAAGAAACAGAATAATCAGAGCAGAGAAGAGGAAGAAAGACCGAGACCGAGAATGGATATCGCAACACTGAAAAGGACAACCAGGTGCCATCAGTGTAACGAGGTGGGACATTGGAGACGCGAGTGTCCTTATAATATTGAGACAGGGGAATTAGAACAAGAGGAGGAAGAGGTACAGAATAACGTGGTTAAGGGAGCAACAGTCCCGAAGGGAAAGTTTATCAAAGGGGGGACTCAGACTCCTCGAGCCCCGTTTCCTCAACCGCCTCGAATTACGAATGGAGGGAAAACCTACAGACAAATGCCATTATTCGTAGGAGGAGAAGAATGCTACTACGTTGATCCTCTTACAGGGCAACGAGTGAATAGGGAAGAAGATTGTACTTTAGGAGCAGCCCTGGAAGTAGATCAGAGAGGACCATACGTAGAAGCTGAAGTAGCTGGATGTCCTACGACCTTTTTGGTGGATACGGGAGCCACTAGATCCACGTTGAGATCAGCGGTAGTCCCAGGTCTGCCGATATCAGGAGAAATGATTCAGGTGGTAGGAGTCGCAAACAAGAGGATGACGAATCCTCTGACGGAACCAGTGTCAGTAAAGATAGGGAATTACAGTGACGAACATCAGTTCGTGATCTGTGATTCTAGCCCGGTGTGTTTGTTAGGAAGAGATCTGTTGTGTAAACTGAATTGCACAATACATTGCACACCTGAAGGAGTAGAAGTGCAGACCAACGATGAAGATGCTGATTTCAAAGTTGTGAACTCGCAAGAATGCGTGGAACTATATCCTACCTTAACAGTGGAGGAACTTCCACAGGATTTGAGGGAGAAAGTGTCAGCTGAGGTGTGGGACTTTACTGGAGAAGAAATAGGATTAATCAAGGGCAAGGGAGTAGAACCAGTAAAGATCTTGGTAAGACCCCATGCTGAGTATCCAAGAACGCCACAGTACAAGTTGACACCAGAGACGATTGCAGGAATAAAACCTGTGATCGAATCCATGATTAAACAGGGAATACTGAAGGAGATCGTGGGTAGTCCATGTAACTCCCCGATTATGGGTTTGCAGAAACCTAGTGGAAAATACAGAATAGTGCAGGATCTTCGAAAGATTAATAATATCGTTGTCTCATGTTGTCCAGTGGTACCGAATCCATCAGTGATATTATTTCAGATACCGTTCCAAGCTGAATGGTTCACAGTGATAGATTTGTGCCAGGCTTTCTTTTCGATTCCTTTAGATGAAGAGAGCCAGTATCTTTTCGCTTTTAAGCTGGAAGATCGCGTTTTAACATGGTGTCGTATCCCTCAGGGGTATACAGAAAGCCCATCGATTTTTAACCAGCTTTTAAAGAGAAATCTTGAAAGTCTAGTGCTGCCCAAGAACTCAGTTCTAGTCCAGTACATAGACGACCTCCTAGTTGCGTCAGAAACAGAGGAAGCTTGCAGAGAAGACACCATCACCTTGTTAAATCACTTGGCCGAGAACGGGCACAAGGTGTCACCAAGTAAATTGCAATATTGTAAGACTGAAGTGCAATACTTGGGCCACAGGATTGAAAAGGGGAAACGGAAGGTGTCGCCAGACAGAATAGAGGCGATTATGAAAATGAACGCGCCTACAACACAAAGAGAGGTCAGGATGTTTCTAGGCATGGTCGGTTATTGTCGGCAGTGGATAGCTAACTTTTCACTGAAGGCAAAACCTTTATTACAACTGACGCACAAAGGAGTGAGTGATCCGGTACCATGGGACAAGGACTGTTTGATGGCATTTTTGCAGCTTAGGGAGGACTTATGTCGCGCCCCGGCTTTGGGAATGCCGGATTACACAAAACCATTTTTGCTTTACTGCTGCGAAAGAGAGGGATGCGCTTTAGCGGTTTTAGCTCAGATCCATGGAGATGCGCGTAGGCCAGTGGCGTACTTTTCGGCTACATTAGATCCAGTAGCCGCAGCGTTGCCCGGATGTCTCAAATCCGTAGCTGCAACGGGTGTCAGCATTGAAAGATCGGAAAGTGTGGTAATGGGACATCAGTTAGTGGTGTACGTACCGCATTCTGTGGAATTGTTAATGACCAGGACTAAGACTCAGCATCTGACGAATAGCAGGCTCACACGCTACGAGCAAGTCATACTGGCTGCCGAGAATGTGACCCTAAAAAGATGCTCCGTCTTGAATCCTGCTACGTTGATGCCGCTTCCAAATGAGGTGGATGATGAAAATTGTACAGATCATGACTGCCTTGATGTGACTGAACTATGCACCAAACCAAGACCCGATATCGTAGATGAGCCATTGACTGACCCTGATGAAATTTTCTTTGTTGATGGTTCATGCGTAAGAGACGATATCGGTCAGCTGAGAGCAGCTTATGCAGTTTGCACGATTACCAGAGTTGTAGAAGCCGCTTGCCTGGAAGGAGTACACTCCGCTCAGGTAGCTGAAATTGTTGCTTTGACGCGTGCCTGTTTAGCAGGTAACAAAATTCGAGTCACCATATACACCGATAGCCAGTATGGTTTCGGGGTAGTTCACGATTACGGGCAGTTATGGTCTCAAAGAGGTTACATGACCTCCTCGGGTTCTCCCATTAGGAACGGAGAATTCGTGAGACTTTTGTTAGAAGCATTGCAAGGCCCGACAGCTATTGCAGTGGTCAAATGTGCTGCGCACACAAAGAATGTAGACTTTGTGTCGCAGGGTAATCGCTATGCGGACGAAGTAGCGCGTTATTGCGCAGAGCAAGGATATTCTCACACAGATGTGAAGGTGGGGGGAATCCAAGAAAGAACTGAATTGACAATGTTGTTAGACACTGTAGATACGTGGGATGAGTTAAGGAGTGTTCAGGAGAATGCACCAGATGATGAGAAAAAGAATTGGGAAACAGCGGGTTGTATGAAAAGCGAGATGAATTTTTGGGTTTCTGCCGATGGGAGAGCAGTTTTACCAAATGAACTTGTTAGTCCAATGGCAAGGAAATTGCATGGATCAGCACACATAGGAAGAGATGCCATGGTGAGAGTATTCAGACAAACGTGGTTTAATCCTAAGTTTAGAGTAGCGGCAGAAGCAGTATGTCAGCGATGTGCGATCTGTCAGCAACTAAACGTGGGAAAGAGAACACCAGTTACATTGAGTCACATTGGGAGGTCTGGGGGGCCTTTCAATAGGATGCAGATTGATTTTATAAAAATGCCTCCATGTAACAGACTCAGATACGTTTTAGTGATTGTCTGCATATTTTCTAGATGGGTTGAAGCTTACCCTACACGTAGGTGCGATACACTTACAGTAGCAAAACTGTTGCTTAGAGAGTTAATACCGAGGTTTGGGGTGCCATCCTCTTTGGAATCGGACAGAGGAACTCATTTCAACAGCGAAATAGTGAAGATGTTGTGCTCAGCTTTGAATATTGATCAGAAGTTACACTGCAGCTATCGACCAGAAGCTTCAGGGATTGTAGAGCAAATAAACAGTACAATCAAGTCCAGACTGGCTAAAATTTGTTCATCGACATCCCTGAGTTGGCCAGACGCACTTCCAGTGGTTCTTATGAGCATACGTAGCACACCTGATAGGAAAACAGGCCTCTCTCCACATGAAGTGCTAATGGGGAGAGCTATGAGATTGCCATCGGTACCAACTGCAGCGTTATTGAACATCACAGACGACTTGATCTTGGACTACTGCAAGGGACTATCTGATGCCATTAATTCTGTGTCCCTCCAGGTCCAGGCTGCAGAGGTTCCATCAGCACAAGATTTGTGCCATGACCTGAGTCCGGGGGACTGGGTCTTGGTGAAAAAGCATGTCAGGAAGAACTGCTTAGACGTGCGTTGGCGAGGACCATTTCAAGTCATACTTGTCACGAACACTGCGGTGAAGTGTGGAGGTCTGCCAAACTGGATACACGTTTCACACACTCGAAGAGTGCCAACACCTCTAGAAGAAACAGCTCCTCTCTCGGATGAGAATCCAGCGGAAAACGGAGAAGCCATAGAGGGGGAAAGCCAAGCTGTAGAGGTGATCGAAGAGGCTGAGACTGTGTTGGAACAGGACGACGAAGGTCAGGACACTAGCGAGACCGAAGTCGCCTCAGGAGAAGAAAGTAACTGGGAGACTGAATCGGATACCGAACAAACTGAGAGTGACCAAGAGACTGGTCCAAGAACAAGGAGCAGAAGAACAAGGAGTGACGAAGCCAGTTGGCCGGAGAGAAAGAAAAGGCCAAGCTCGGAAGAAAAGCAAGAAAGAACTCTTGTCCCGATCGCTGAAGAATCGGATCAGGAGGAAGAAACGACAGACTCAGGAACTGAGAGTCCACGAAGGTCGAGAAGGGTACGTGTGCCCTGCAGAAGGTACGCCACCCCAGAGTGGACTTATCTAGCAGATGTCTTGGGGACAGAAATCTGGGAGAGTGAAGAGCGTGAAAGTAATCGATCTCGATCCATTTGTGGCAGTGGAGATATGGATGTTGACTCCTGGACTCGAGACTGAGGGATTACTGACTTTCACACTTCCCATACCCCCATACTTGAGTCGGATTAAGGATTTAGTGTTGAACAGATTACAATTTCCAACATTTGGTCATCAAATATCAGAGGAAGAAGACAAAGTCATTCGTTTTGAATTATTGGAACTTGTTGCAAGAGCTGCAGGTGCAAGAATAATTGTTGATACATAAAGACTTTTGTATATAAGCTATAAAGAAGAAGATAACCTAGAGCCGAGTGGAAAGAAGAATAAAATTAGGGTTTACATTTAGAGGACGGAGAAGGGTTAGGGTTGTCTGTTGTTAAAAATAAAGAGACATTGTTGCGAAAAAGAGACTTTGTTGATAAAAGAGCTTTACAAACTGAGAAGAGAACAAAGCAAACAAAGGACTGAACTGAAAAACTTTTCGCAAAAGAAAGAGTTGCGCTATTTTTGACAACATGGAGAACGGCAACCCAAACAGAAAAGCTAGATGTATAGTAGGTACACTTATAGCAGTAATGATATTTCTCATAATTACAGTAGTGACAATATCATATATAATAGGACATGAAACAGATAAAGAAATAGCAGATGTTAAGCTTGTAACGACTTTGAAACCTGCTCTTGTGGGAAAGAAGGAGGAGAGCAATGTTATACGTGAAAAGACGTTACTAGCAGATGAAGTTCGTAGATTACATGTAGATGAGTCACAGGGAAACTTTAGGTCAAACGCATATGCTAAACTGTTATACGAATATATCGATGCCATGGAAGCCAAAGATTGCTACGTTTGTATGCAATTGCCGGCTTCTGTAGACGAGGGCATCAGATATCATCATCTCCCATTGACTTATGGGATAACCTGTAGTTTACTGCTTAGCATATTTTATGGTAGAGAAGGATTTGAGTACTACTTTTCAAATTATGATTCGGTACTGCCAGAAGTTCCGAATTATAAGCAAATGAATAAGTGGGACTATTACAAAAAGGAGGATAGACTAGCCAAATTCTTTCTTCCTTGGGATACATTAGATACTTCATATGCATGCAGAAATAATATGACTTGCAAAGTGTCAGAGATTGAGAAAAAGTTCATAGCACAAGTAGATGACCGATACAGAAGGCAGAAGATTCTAAAAATGTCAGGACAGTGGAAAACTGATTGGACCGAAGAAGAGAAGGCACATAAACAGAAAGGGAGCAATGGTCCAATAGCATTGGATAGAACGCAGAAAGGAAAGTTATGTTTAACTCGAAGCAAGACATATTATGAGAGTGAATTCGTAGGTGAAGTTAATTGTGAGCATGCTTTTAAGTTAGAGTATTATACGAAAGATTTTATGAAAGGGATGCAGGCTATTCCTAATGTATATTTTGTATGTGGGAGAAATGCCTATGTAAAACTGCCTGACAATTGGTATGGTTCGTGTTACTTGGCAATTGTCTTCCCCAAAATATATCATGCAAAGGATTTAGCGGCCATAGAAAGAAAGGCTTCGACAAGAATGAAAAGGGAAGTAGGAGATGCAGAAGTAGTAGGAGACGTATTTGGAGCGATGTTTCCTATGTTAGGTTTAATACTTAACGATGTTAAGATCAGGAGACTAGCTACAGTCGTAGATAGATTATCTGCAAGTACTGCAAGGTCATTAATGCTAATAGAAGGTGAGATGCAATCGATCAGAGCAATGGTTCTTCAGAATCGACTTGCTCTTGATGTGATATTAGCAAAAGAAGGCGGAGTTTGCAAGGCTTTGAAGGTTCAGGAATGTTGTACTTATATTCCTGATAATTCAAAACCACTAGAAAAGGTTATAAGAAATATTACACAGATTCATCAAGAAATCGAAGATTTGACAAAAATAAATGTTTGGGAAAAAGTAGGTAAAGGAGTGGGAAAGGTTGGAAGTTGGTTTGCTAATCTTGGCAAAAGTATAGTGTGGTACATATTAAAACCTGTATTAATAGTATTAATTTGTATAATTACATTGTTAGGATTAGTAAAACTATATAAATGGTATAGGATGAACCGGTTACAAAGGTCTATGAGAGAACAAGAAAGGAGATTAGCGGCTTTACAAGATCAACAGTATAAGAGCTTGAGAGCACTTGAAATGATGAAAAGAGGGAATGATGTAACTGGTTCTGTTTAAAGGTGTTATTCAAATTGCATTTAGTGATGACTCCTAAAAGTCATCAAAGGGGGGACTGAGAGAGCGCAAATTTGAATAAAAAATATGTATAGGCCATATTTACAAGCATATCGTGTAACGTAGGAATGAAACATATATCGTAACAGGAAGTTGACGCTTATGGCGTAAAAGTCAACGGAAAGTGACAACATGGTATAGAAATGTATAACTGTATTCACTTTAGAATGTATTAGACTTAGAAAGCTTGTATATGTAATGGGCTAATGTAGAAATGTGTAGAAATGCTTACGAACAGAAGAACGTGCAAAGCAGAATTCATGTACGTGAGTAACATGAAATGTAGAAACAGCGAGACAAAGTAACATGGAGAAATGTGCAAGAGTATATATATATAGCATAATGTAATGAAGAATATAAAGTTATGTTCTATGTATGAGATTTATATTCTGTGTGAATTATATTCTATGTATTAAAGTTCATATTCTACGTAATCGTATTCTATGTAAGATGTTTTTGCACATGGGCAAAGTATTTGCTAAAAAGCGTTCATATATAAATGTATGTTAAAGGTTATACTGTGTAGAAGAAGTTTGTAGGAATGTAGAAGGGTTTAGGTCATTTGTGATTATAACCTGACTGACCAAGAGTTCGCAGGAGCATAGTCCAATGTATGTAATTTAGTGGACTCACAGGAGTCGTGAATAGTCTTCACTTGAAGATGCGAGCCGAAGAGTCTAGCATTTGTTAGATTTAAGGTGACAAATGTCGAACGAAGTTTATTGCCTAAACATGAGAGGAGGCGATTGGAATTTGAGCTTTGTTTTGAATGACCATTCACAGGATCTAGTAAGGTCAAAGAAATAGTTATAAGTTAAAGTCTTGTTTAAGTTCATTTGACTTTTGATCTGAAAGTGTCAATTAAAGTCGCCAACAAGAAGATGAAGATGACATCTAAGGAGAAGGGTCAACTTAACGGACGACGCGAAGAGATGAAGCAATGGAAAGAGCCAGAAACTGACATCATCGGGGAAAGTCCGTGGTGGGCGTCAAGGGGCGTTCCACCCACACTGTGATCGTGTATTTTAGGGACAGCACCCCGGGGAGAAGGTAGCAATTGGAGATTAGGAACAGCGAGGTGAATTGCTCAGAGCGAAGGCAAGGGTAGATGCCTTGAGCAGATGCGCTGAGAAAGATCAGAGCGCAAGGGAGCAGTAGGCCGAGGACCCTTAGAAGAGCGGATGGGTAGGCAGATAGGGTACTGCTTCTTAAACTTAAGTTACCTTTAGAGGCTAAGAGAGTTTGAACTTCTTCGGAAGTCAAACTGCTGACACCTTTCTAGGGAAGAAACTTGCGAAGTAGGGATGTCACCTAGTATAGAGTAGGGACAGATTTAACTTGATTATTTTTCTCTTTCTGTAGATGACGCAAAAGAACCACTTTACATCGAAGCTTTAAATTGCTGATTAAGGAATTGATTGTATTCGTTGTATACCTTGAGGTTTATCCTGAGAGGATTGTATTTGCATTTAAATTTGACTTTTATATAAAACTTATAAACTTTATCAGTTGTAAGTGGTTCTTCAGAGTGGCGTCATTTAATGGGGTTGAACTAAACCTGTGTGGGGGTGGTCTTTTACTCAATGACAGATACTAGCGGTCCAAAATTAACGAATGAGATAAATTATTAAATTGATTATAAATTGATACCAAAATCTCATTCCCCGCACCCCTGACCCTGCCCATGCCCCCAGCATAGTGCAATCACTGGCTGTTTGCAAGGTCAACATGTTGACCTCTACTCGTGAAGCCTTGGGGGTCTGACTAGCTTCACCTTGCCCTTGGCAAAATGGGTGTGGTCCACTTACACAAACTCAATTTAAAGGAAATAGCTTAGACTCACAGAGCTAGAAAATCAGCATTTTCTGCAATATAGAAAGGGTTGCTTCCCGACTTAGTTTAATTATTCAGCCTATTTAAACAGCATAACGTGCAAAAGAAAGTATTTTATTGGTGTTGCATAGACACAGTCCCAGCTGTCTTACAGTCACAGGTAATAACAAATCATAAGTAAACATACATGCATAGGCACATGTCCAGATGGATTTAGGGACAGTCCTATTCATCAATTGGGCTGTTTACCAGTCAGTCACAATTTGATTCCACCCACCCAAAAATATATCTTGGGGTAGTGGATCAACTTTCCAGTCATTGGTTTTCTTGCACTGTGAGTGACAACATTTTTTCAAATCATGTCACATCTGCCTAAAAATAAAGGTACTTCAGTGCCAGGGTTGGTGCACCTATACTTTACTTTGCCATTTCTGTTTTATTTCTGTTTTTTATCTTTTTTTGTTATTTCTTATTGTGTGTTTGGCTATAACTCCAGGCTACTGTAATGTAAACTCAGTAGTACCTTTTCTTTGTGATCAAAGAAATAATATTTTCCAGTGATAACCATTAAAGCTAAAATGGATTTCTAGTACACCTGTCTGCTAGGATAAGTAGTACTGCTCTATTAATATCTGGTAGTTAAGTTTGTATTGCAAGTATATGACTGCCACGCTTAAGCAGCGACGTTGTTTCTTGTTTTTTTAATATGTGTAGCACACGCTTAGAATATAACGTGAGAAGCTTGCCAATGCCAGAGATATTCGGTCTGCCAGTGCTTGTTTTCAATGTGGTGTCGCTTGCTTTCAGTTAAAAAATTATGCACGCGAGTTTTTCGAAAATTCGTGATGCTGACTGTGCTAGCGCCATCTTTATTTGCACATCCCTTGAGTAACAAAGCGGTGGCGTCAAAAACTATGCCACATTGAAAGAGAGCTGGATTTGATGCACGTTAAATGCATTCTATTTTTTTTTTTTTGCAGAACCTGCCTGGCAGGTGCAGAACAGGTTCTGCTTTGGCAAGTGCCAGCAGCTCCGCCAGGTGCAAGCGAGGCGTGGCAGCAGGGAGACACACAGTGACGCTAGCACAAGTATTTAGTTTCCCTGATGTTGGACACGTCTAATGATACTACCGCGCGAGAGCTTTTTTTTCCCCCTTCTGGCTTGGTTTTCATGCACTTTGATATTACAAGTGTCCTTGGCGCAGGGAATTTTATCTTTAAAAGAAACTTGTTTGTGACTCCCTCGCATCTGGTTGTGAAACAATTTCGACTAATCAAAATATGCTGAACACTCGTAATTTGAAGTCCAAGCCAAAAAACAGTACTTGGTTTCACAACAGAATGCATATATTTACAATTAATAAATGCAAAGTTCAAAACATAGATGTTATCTGGTCATTTTGATTTCTCTCGATACTCATGAACAGGAGGGCTAATAACACAGCGATCTCAAGCGGGTCTCTTGCTGCACGGACACGTTCACCCCAGTCTATCGCGCTGCATTCTGGTACATTGGGGCAGATTTACAAGCCCCTTGCGCCTTATTTACGCCGCCGTTGCGTCACTTTTGTGACGCAACGGCGGCGCAAATCCTGCTCCATGGTGTGGGGGTACTTACAACGTGACGCATCTGGGAGATGCGTCACGTTGTAAAGCCCTGCGCCACATGTAGGCGTTCCTGTGCAGGGGGGGGGGCGTTCCGGCGCAGGAACGCCTCCTAAAAGTGGCTGAGTGAAATCTACAAGATTTCACTCAGTCACTTTTAGGCCCATGCTGCGTCAAAACCTTGCGCCTGCCTGAAGCAGGCGTAAGGATTGACGCAGCATTAACTAGATAGTGCCCCCAGAGCTTTTCTGGAGCTGCGTCGCGCTTGCGACGCAACTCCAGCAATGCGTCACTTTTACGGCACTGATGCGTCACGCATCTGTGCCGTTTTTGCACCATGGTGCGCCGCATTGTAAATGCGGCGCATCCATGATGGTGGAGTTGTGGAGCACAATAACTGGCGAATCCCTGCTGATTTTCAGGGATGCGCCAGTTATTGTAAATATGCCCCTTAAAGTTTTATATTTCCACTGCGCATGCGGGACTTTGAGTAATAGACTGCACAGCGGTGTGTGTTCTACTGTCTTATATTGTATTGGTATTTGTATACCTCTTTCCTACCCTTCGTGAAGCCCAACGAGCTATGTAAATTGTCAGGTGAGTATCTTTCCATTAATATCAACAAATCTGGGTTTGTAAAGCGCGGCTACTCACCCTTGGCGGTCTCAAGGCGCGGGGGAGGGTGCAGGGGATCACTTCACTTTTATAAAGTGCTTTGTATCCTTACTGTTGTTCAGGTCCACTGGAATTGTGCAGTAAAAGAGGACCAAATTATGAGACCGGATTGATGTGATTAATGAATCGATCTATATGGCCTTTGGAAGTAAGATTAAAAGAACATGTTGAAGCAATCAAAAAGGCAGGCAAAAGACCTCCACTTAATCAGCATTTTCGGAAAAATCATAAACAGGAAGAATTGACAAAGAAATTGGCCTTAGGCATAGACTATATACAGACCCGTTATGCAAATAGCATTATGGGTGTCGCAGACAAGCAAGCTGACGCGTCACGTTGGCGGTCCCCCGCGAGCAGTCGATGCTGTAGTGGGAAGAGAAGGGCTGGCAGCAACTTGTGCTGATTTTCAATATGAGGGGCGCGGTCTCTGTACAGATGGTACCAACTGCGGTCGCGAGGAGCCCAAAACCTTGATTTCAGCACCCATGAGCCACACCAAGGGTCCAGGACCTGAGAGACACCACTCGAGGGTCAGGAACCTGCTACAGCTGGGTCCAGGAGCTGTTTGGGGAGCTTTTTATGTCCCTAAGGCTAAGATCAGGAGGCCAGCAGACTAACCCTTGGCATCATTCTGGAGTGCTGGGTTCAAGATAAAGTTGCAGGTCCAGTTCTTTCCCAGGCATCAGGTCAGCAGATAAGGGCACCAGTTCCTTTAGAGCAGTAGTTCAGCCGAGTTTCCGTTTTTGTTGCTGCACAGCAGTCTTTCTTCCTGGCAGAGTAGTTACATGTGCAGAAGGGTACTTACGTAATGGTGTCAGAGGGCCAGTATTTATACCCACTTTGGCCTAGATTCAAGATAGCCTGGCTGATGAGGGTTAGGAACCGAAACCGGTCCTGGGATGCTTGTTTCCGGTCCAGGGAAGACATGGCTTGGCAGTTCGGGCTGGACTGTTCCCATGAGGCACAGGGCCAGACTGATTTGCATATGGCCTTGTCTGAACTGGGATGGTGGAGTGAGCTAAAGAATGATGATGGATAAAACCCAGATCAGTTGACTGGGGGTGAGTGTTTGATTTGCTTAAACGCTCCGTCCATCATGCCCTTTGGTATCGCTTTGTTCACCCTAAATTGGCAGGGTATGCCCAGACATGGGTCCCTTTCTCACTTTGCCACTGGATTCAAGATAGCCTGACTGATGAGGGTTATGAACCCGAAACCGGTCCCAGATGCTTGTTTCCAGTCCAGCTAAGACATGGCTTGGCAGTTCAGGATGGACTGTTCCCATGAGGCACAGGGTTGGACTGATTTGCATATGGCCATGTCTGAACTGGGGTGGTGAAGTGAGCTAAAGAATGATGATGGATTAAACCCAGATCAGTTGACTGGGGTTGAGTGTTTGATTTGCTCAAATGCTCTGTCCATCATCCCCTTTGGTATTGCATTGTGTGTAATAGAGAGAGACCAGAAAAGCACCATATCTACTAAGGTATGTTACACTTCTGCTCTCCCTCTCGGACACTGTGTGCTGCCTAGCACTAACGCAGGCCCCCTTGGGCCTTGCTACAAGGGTGCCTCTGTTAGGAGCAGGATTATGTTTGTGCAGGAAGGGTTAACTTCTTGCACAAAAGCAAATCTTTAAAGGCATTTTTTCGTTTTCTATGTGTGATGCAGACTGCATCACACATAGAAAAAAAGCATTTGCAATGCAATAGGTCTCGCATTAGGAAAGTTTGATCTATTGGTATTGTAAATTACAAATATTTTATTTATGTGTTGGTTTTTAAAATAGCGAAATTAATAGCTTTGTCATTTACAATGCCAATAGTTTTAACTTTCGCAAATGTGACACCTATAGCATTTGTAATGCAATATGTGTTGTATTTACATGACTTAGATGTATTAATATTACAAATAACAATGGCTATTTTTTTTAAACAATTAATACTTAAATAAAAGTTATTGTAATTTATAATGGCAATAGCTTAAACTTTTGTTAATAACTTTTGGGAAGATTATGTTCAGTGTATTTTATTGTGATGAAAATCCAAGAACAGCAGTGAAATATTAACATCTTTTTGTGACATTTGTAATAAAGCTTGAAACATTGAGAGAACATATTAGAACCAGTTTTTGTTGAATGGTTGCACAGAGTGATGCTGTTGCGTTCAGTGCTGCTGAGTGATGCTGTGGCGTTCAGTGGTGCTGAGTGATGCTGTGGCGTTCAGTGGTGCTGAGTGATGCTGTGGCATTCAGTGGTGCTGTGGAGTTGAGTGGTGCTGAGTGATGCCGTGGCGTTGAGTGATGCTGTGGCATTGAGTGATGCTGTGGTAACGCATAGTGATGTTGTGGTGCCCCTGAGTGGTGATGCTGTGGTGGGACTGAGTGATGCTGTGGTGATGCGATAGATTGACAGAGTGAGTGCGATAGATAGATAGAGGGAGGGCGATAGATAGAATGAGTGCGATAGATAGATAGAGTGAGGATGATAGAGTGAGGGCGATAGATAGATAGAGTGAGGGCGATAGATAGATAGACAGATAGGTAGAGTGAGGGCGATAGATAGATAGACAGAGTGAGGGCGATCGATAGATAGACAGATAGATAGAGTGAGGGCGATCGATAGATAGATAGCTAGAGTGAGTGCGATAGATAGACAGATAGAGTGAGGGCGATAGATAGACAGATAGATAGAGTGAGGGCGATAGATAGATAGAGTGAGGGCGATAGATATATTGAGTATGGGCGATATATAGATAGAAATTTAGAGTGAGGGAGATAGATAGATAGATAGTTGACAGAGCGAGGGCGATAGATAGAGTGAGGGCAATAGATAGATAGAGTGAGGGCGATAGATAGAGTGAGGGCGATAGATAGAGTGAGGGCAATAGATAGATAGAGGGAGGGCAATAGAGGGAGGGCGATAGATAGAGGGAGGGCGATAGATAGAGTGAGGGCAATAGATAGATAGAGGGAGGGCAATAGAGGGAGGGCGATAGATAGAGGGAGGGAGAATGATAGATAGAGTGAGGGCAATAGAGGGAGGGCGATAGATAGAGGGAGGGTGATAGATAGAGGGAGGGCGATAGATAGAGGGAGGGAGGGCGATAGATAGAGGGAGGGAGGGCAATAGATGGAGTGAGGGAGGGCGATAGATAGATATTGGGAGGGCGATAGACAGATAGAGGGAGGGCTATAGATAGAAGGAGGGCGATAGATGGATAGATAGAGTGAGGGAGGGTGATAGATAGATAGAGTGAGGGAGGGCGATAGATAGATAGATAGATAGATAGATAGATAGATAGATAGATAGATAGATAGATAGATAGATAGATAGATAGATAGATAGATAGATAGATAGAGTGAGGGAGGGTGATAGATAGATAGATAGATAGATAGATAGATAGATAGATAGATAGATAGATAGATAGATAGATAGATAGATAGATAGATAGATAGACAGACAGATAGAGTGAGGGCGATAGAGTGAGTGAGGACGATAGAGTGAGTGAGGGCAATAGAGTGAGTGAGGGTGATAGAGTGAATGAGGGCGATAGAGTGAGTGAGGGTGGTAGAGTGAGTGAGGGTGGTAGAGTGAGGGCGGTAGAGTGAGGGCGGTAGAGTGAGGGCGGTAGAGTGCTAGAGTGAGGGCGGTAGAATGGTAGAGTGAGGGCGGTAGAGTGAGGGCATGAGGGCAGTAGAGTGTAGAGTGAGGGTTGTCGAGTGAGGGCGGTAGAGTGGTAGAGTGAGAGTGGTAGAGTGAGGGTGGTAGAGTGAGAGCAGTAGAGTGAGGGCAGTAGAGTGAGGGCGGTAAAGTGGTAGAGTGAGGGCGGTAGAGTGGTAGAGTGAGCGCAGTAGAGTGAGGGAGGTCGAGTGGTAGAGTGAGGGCAGTAGAGTGGTAGAGTGAGGGTGGTAGAGTGAGGGCGGTAGAGTGAGGGCGGTAGAGTGGTAGAGTGAGGGCGGTAGAGTGACGGCGGTAGAGTAGTAGGGCGGTAGAGTGGTAGAGTGAGGGTGGTAGAGCGGTAGAGCGGTAGAGTGAGGGCAGTAGAGTGAGGGCGGTAGAGCGGAGAGTGAGCGCGGTAGAGTGAGGGTGGTAGAGTGGTAGAGTGAGGGCGGTAGAGTGAGGGTTGTAGAATGGTAGAGTGAGGGCAGTAGAGTGAGGGTGGCAGAGTGGTAGAGTGAGGGCGGTAGAGTGGAATAGTAAGGGTGGTAGAGTGGTAGAGTGAGGGCAGTAGAGTGAGGGTAGTAGAGTGGTAGAGTGAGGGCGGTAGAGTGGTAGAGTGAGGGCGGTAGAGTGGTAGAGTGAGGGTGGTAGAGTGAGGGCGGTAGAGTGAGGGCAGTGGAGTGGTAGAGTGAGGGCGGTAGAGCGGTAGAGTGAGGGCGGTAGAGTGGTAGAGTGAGAGTGGTAGAGTGATGGCAGTAGAGTGGTAGAGTGAGGGAGGTAGAGTGGTAGAGTGAGGGCGGTAGAGTGGTAGAGTGAGGGCGGTAGAGCGGTAGAGTGAGGGCGGTAGAGTGGTAGAGTGAGGGTGGTAGAGTGATGGCAGTAGAGTGGTAGAGTGAGGGTGGTAGAGTGAGGGCGGTAGAGTGGTAGAGTGAGGGTGGTAGAGTGAGGGCGGTAGAATGAGGGTGGTAGAACGGTAGAGTGAGGGCGGTAGAGTGGTAGTGGTAGAATGAGGGTGTGAGGGTGGTAGAGGGGCAGAGTGAGGGCGGTAGAGTGGTAGAGTGAGGGCGGTAGAGCGGAGTGTGAGCACGGTAGAGTGAGGGAGGTCAAGTGGTAGAGTGAGGGCGTTAGAGTGGTAGAGTGAGGGCGGTAGAGTGGTAAAGTGAGGGAGGTAGAGTGGTAGAGTGAGGGCGGTAGAGTGGTAGAGTGAGGGTGGTAGAGTGAGGGCAGTAAAGTGAGTGGCCTGAAGGTGGCACGCAGCTCTCTGCTGCTGGCACATTCTCCTACTGAACTATCATTCTAGTTTGGGAGTATTAGCATTTTTAATGCAGTTCTAAGCCATGCATGCTTCCCCTGTTGCGAGTTTTGGTCTGCCCAGGCCATATGCTGTATAAATATGGAGACGAAAATACAGCGTTTAGTTTCCAAATGTATCGCCTCGTCAGGGAGGTAGTAGGTGCTTTATAAATAAAAAAGAGAAAATGAAAGACTCTGGGACGGACCGGCTGGCCGGTTACAGGTTATACTTAATGAAAAGTTAATGTTTCCTCTAGCCATCAAGTAATAAGCATGTAGCTTCAGGAGGGGGGATTAAAGAGAAGCTATTTACAATAAATTAATCGAGACTTGCATAGCGACTTATCACCCAGTAGGGTATCCAGGCGCTGAAGATGTGTCTAGAATTAAAGGAGCACACCCTTTAATTCAGGAACACGCTTGGCCCGCTGATAGCCGTAAAGCTGTAAATGGCACTGGTGGCAGTGTTTTTTGTGGGGAGGGGGGCGTACACGGGACAATTGGACAGCCTGTGCTTTCAACATATGGGAGTGGGGAAACTGACACACAGTGTGGAAGGTGCGCTTTAAGGCTGTACTTAAAAAGAGCGGGTAAAAAAAGCGACGAGAGAAAAAAGAAAAACAGGGGGAAATATTTACTTGTGTTTAAATACGAAGAGCAGAGGTTTGTTCCCAGGTCTCGACGGGAAGAAGACAAGTGTAATATCAGTGACGTGGCAGCTGCTTTAAAGGAGGCTTAGGGGTGAGACGCAGGCCCGTCTGCAGGAACAATTAGCTGTACTTATGTGAGATCAAAGACAAAGAGACACGGTGCAAGGAAACAGAATGCTACTTAATGACTATGAGAGGACGTCCTACTTGCTGACTTTACCCTACGCTGCTGTTTTCACTGAGGGGTGGAGACATTGGGAGAACAGCCACAGACAGATTATTAGCTCAACCCCCTTCCCTGCCCCCGCAAGAAGCGCTAGTAAAGTACTGCCCATGATGAATCTGAGTGACAGGCATCTCTCGAAGGAACAACAAGCAGGCAGCATCTGAGGGCCCGGACCTGCTACGGCTGCGGGTAGTAGAACTTTGAGGCAGGATGGGCAAAGGGTAGAACCCCACCTCCTCCTCAACCTGTTCCTCTAAAAGAGGGAAGGGGAAAAAGAGAGGGGGAGGCAGAAAGGAGATAGAGAGAGGCACAGATAAGAGGTGGTATATCCCAGAGAGGTGCAGAAAGTAGAGAAGAAAGATCGTAGTGAGTGGGAGGCGGGGTCCAAGGGGGAGAGAATTGCATGAAAGCAGAAGTGATATCCTGCAAGATAATTCAGCCATTGGTTTAGGAAGATGCATGACAGAGAGAGGTAGATGTGAAAGAAACAACTTAGAGAGAAAGAAGAGAGGACGTGGTCATGGGAAAAGTGAGAAAGAAGACAAAACATGGCATGGGAGATAAGAGGAGAGTGACAGAGCAACTAAGCAGAACTGTGGCAGACCAGACTGTTGAAGAGAGTAAAAAGACAGAGAAAGAACAAGCTCTTGGCATTGCTGTGGGGGGGGCGGGGCGGGAGCGCATTGGCGGGGGAGCAGCAGCCTTTGAATTAGTGAACTGCGGGCCTTCTTAAAAGGAAAGAAGAGACCCCGTGGGGGAGAGGGACGAGAGGGAGGGCGAGGATGACAGAATGAGAGATGGGGAGATAATGAATGTAATTAGGGGGGAGGAGAAGTGAGGCCGAGCGTGCACTGCACATGCTGGGGAAATAACAAGATGCCTGTGGGAGGGAGGCTGATGGCTTTGATGTGGACGCGCTTTCCGCACAAGTGCACCACACGAACTGTAGGAAATCCGCAATGGTTTCAGACCTTGGTTTGGCCTCTATACTCTCGTCCTATTATCACTTGCGGGATTAATAGGCGAGACCTAAAAAGGAAGTAACAAGGAGAAATAAAGATATTTCTCTGTGTCATGCCTGGGTCTGAAAGACGTACCTTTTTGTTGATTTCCCAGGTTTACTAGCTTTAGTAAATCTGGGAATGAGTCAATGCACCAAAATCCATGGGAATATCTATGGGAATACCCATACTCCATCCATGGAATGCCTCCCAGCTTGAAATGTAATGGAATGCAGCACATGCAACAGTGCTGTGTTACATTTCTTTACAAAGTCACGCAAGGGCACTCAAATCAGGCCTTGTGTGGCTTTGTAAATTCCAAATAAGCCTTTGAGTTCCATATGTTGCCATACGTGACTCAAGGGTGATGCAAAGGCTTAGTAAATCTAGGCTTTATTGTGCATTCCTGATTATTCCTGGTATCTCATCTGGAATTTGCTTTCAGCACCCAAAATCGCCAGATGGCATGCACACCGCACAAAGATTTATAGCACATCTCAAAATTTCAATGGGGTCAGTTCGGGATAACCAGGGCATTTACAATTGGGCTCTAAGGCTTATGTACCACACTTCAATTATTCATGGCGATATTTTGGTAAACTGTATTTCTTTTTAAAGGTTTAGCGCTTCCAATTTTAATTTTGTACTTTCGAATATGTGTTCTCAGCATCTAGTATTTCCACCTACGCACAATGTATTTCCATTCATAAACAACGTCAACCAGTTTGTCAGGTATACATTTAAAGTGATTAGAAGCCTTATTTGGCTTGCATAAAGATTTGTACTTTTGTTGTTGCACTGAGGACATCTAAAGCATGCATGTGATGTCACAAAATGTTAATGTCTCTAAAGCAAGGTGACCTATCACTGTCTTCTCTCCTGCCACTCAAAACTGTGCTTCACTCCACTGCCAGACTTATCTCATCCACATGGAAGTTCAACCAGACAACTCCGATGCTCATCGTGTTACATTGCCTTCCTGTTGAGGCTAGGATCAGTTTTAATCTGGGATCCCTAGCCTACAGAGGGAGGACCTGGCCTGACAGGGCTGAACTTTTCCAATTGGAGCAGAGTCAAAACTGATTTGCATATGGCAGAGTCCAAGCTGAGGTGGCATGGTAGACAAAAAGCAGTGGACTGGGATGTGGCTCAGAGTAATTACCAGTGACTAAAATTCATTCAACATTCCATCCACTTTTTTGTATAGTTTTTAGCCTGCAGAACAGTCCTCTTCAATTCGCTACCAAGGGTTTCTAACTTTCCTCAAATTATCAGGGGAGTCGAGAGGTCTCAGAAGCAAAAACAATCTTCTACTGGAAACCCCAGGCTTTGAAGCCGCTCATCCCGAGCATCAGTCCTTCTCAGGAGTGGCTACTCGGCTGTGAAACTCTCTTCCGATGACCTCAGGAGTAAACCTACCCTCTTGTCATGCAGTCAACATCTAAAGAGTTGTCTTTTCAGACTGTATCTAACCTAAAGTCTCTAAATGTGCATCTCCTATCTGCAAACCAGCTGCACTCCTTGTCTTCTCTCTTCCCGGGACCCCTGAAGGGCTCCTCCTACTCTTCCTCCAATTATGTCATTGCATCGGTCTCCCTCCTCCTGTCATTGGTCCGTTCTCCAAATGAATCCCCTCTGCTCTCACAGTCCACATTTCCTGCTCCCCCTCACCCTAAGCACCTGTTTTAACATTCACACTGGTCTCTTTTCTTCAATGTAGGAGGATATTGTCATCATTCTTGGCATATTGTAAAGCGCCTTCATACTTCACAGTGCCTATGCGCTATGCAAACCCGCTAGTAAATAAATAAATAAATAAGGAAAAGCACATATGATTTGAATTGTCATTTTCCACACACATTACATTTGTTTGTCTACAACTCATTTTATAGTTTTGTTATTCACCTGACAACAATATATCCCCATATATTCCCATATAGCTGCAACACACGTCTAGTTTTTCCCTAGAAACGTGAAGGCTTACATCTGAACAGCAGCGACGGTGATGGCTGGTCAAATGATCAACTTCAGACACATGCATCTTTCAAGAAAGGTTTCAATTTCCATTTGGAAAATTGGCTAAATAAAAAGTCAACCAGTTTCCCAAAGCCAAGATACTATTCATGCAGTTATCTCCTCGGAGGCCGCGTGCTCTTACAAGTTAGCGTCACGTATCCTCCGACGTGAGCAGACAGGCCTTGTCGGCTTCGGATGGCCGGCGAAACAGAGAGAAAGGCCTGGAGCAGCTTGCAGCGTTTACACACATGCTAGCCACATACTGCTGCGTCACCACTGAAGACTTGCAGTGCTCGACTCGAGCCTTTCTTCAGGTGTCACTTCGCCCATCCGGAGGGCAAGCATGAAGCATCTGAAGTTGTGTTTTTATCTCTAATCTGTTTGTTATGATCTACTTTCTAAAAATGACATAATACACGATTTTACAATTCTTTCTGTCCCCAGTCTGTCCTCCAGCTGAAGAAAAGAATCCATTTCAGGAAGGCTGAGACTGCTGTCCGAGGTAAGGCTGGATCTAAAAAAAACAGAGAGACACATTCAGAGTCAGACAAGTGGAGACAGAAAGAGAATGGATGGATGGATGGATGGATGGATGGATGGATGGATGGATGGATGGATGGATGGATGGATGGATGGATGGATGGATGGATGGATAGATGGATGGATGGATGGATGGATGGATGGATGGATGGATGGATGGATGGATGGAGAAGAGAGGTCGATAGACACAGATAATGATAGACAGATACATAGATGTAGCTAGACATAGATTGATTCATTAAAGGAAGGAAAGTAGATATGATCTTGCTTTGGATTTTTGTTTTTGAAAATAAAATAAAAATAAAAACAACACATTGTGGGGAACCGCCTTGAGAGCAGTTCCTCTCGAGCATAAATATCAGTTGGGCCAACAAACATTTCTAAACTTGGTAGATGAGACCTCTGCCAGGGTGACAAGGTAAAATACTCAGTCGCCCTAACATAGGATGGTCCGACTGCCAAACCATAAATCGAGCCTTTTGTCTGTCCTTTATGGGTGCTGTGAATTTCAAATCAGGCATGAGTGGGCTTAGTTAGATATTTTGCACTTTATTCACTTTTTGCTTTTTATTCACCTTGACTTTCTCTACTACATTCTGTCTCCATCATTTCCTTTTGCCTTGTATATCAAAATTTCATTATTATTTGATATTTACTAACTTGTTCCTTTCCATCTTTCTTCATGTAGGAGTATCTCTTGCACTCTTCCTGTGTCATTCCCTTTTAACCCCTTCATCCCCAGGCCTTTCCATTTTATCTAATTCCTCCACCCATCCATTCTCCTTCACTTCTTCCTTTTTCACATGCACCCTTTTCCTTTCTCCCAACTATTGTCCTAGTTTCTTACAAACTATTACTCCTTATTACCTGCCCTTTGTTTCCTGCGTCAAAGATATAGCCATCTCACTTAAAAACGATATTCCTTATATATAATAGGGGTAGAGTTACAAACATTTAAACACAGCGCAGCAAGGCAACTCGCTGTGCTGTGTTCTGTGAAAGAGAGACAGCAGAAGTGCACCTTATCTACAGGCCCGGACTGGCTGTTGCAGGCACCGGGCAATCCCCCGGTGCCCTGCAAGGGTAGGGGGGTTGGTTTTGGGCCTCTGGGGGGCGTTTTTTGTTACAGGGCCGTTGCTGCAAAAAATGGCCCTGTAACAAAATCGGCCGAAAACTGGCCCTGGGTGGCACCCCAGGCCGAGCACTTTGCCTGGGCCGGTTTTGGTTCCTAGTCCGGCCCTGCTTATCTACTAACATATAGTGCGTTTCTTCTATCTCCTAGCACTGGCACATTTGTGGCAGCCTAGCACCAATGCAGGCACCCTTGGTCCATGGTACAAGGGTGCCAGCATTACACACCGGATTGTATGTGTAAAGGAAGGAATACTTCCTTCACAAAAACAATCCTTAGATGCATTTTTCTCTTTGTATCTGTTGCAGAATGCAGCACACACACAAAGACGAAGTAACAAAGAGAAAAAGAGATATTTCTCCTTTTTACACCTCGGGTGCAATCCCAGGTTTACTTGCTTTAGTAAATCTGGTATTTGATCAAAATCCCAGAGTGGATGTATGGTAACACCCATACTCCGCCCATGGGACTCCTTAACGCTTGATAATTCAAGGCAGTGGTATGCATTGCCTTGATTTACTCTGGATTTACTAACCCATCCAGAGAAACGCTGGGGGGCTTTGCGTAGCTTGGTAAATCCCATTTAAGGGCTTGCGTTGTCTCATCAAACTAAAAGTAGGTAAATTACATGCTGGGATTGGTGAATACATAACTCCCTTGAACAAAAGTATTCCAATATCAGGCCTTAGAATTACACTCGTTGTGGAGTTACTTTGTTAGATGTTTATATCAATTATGGGCACATAGGCAACAGTATGTCACATGACAACTTTTTTTAAGGCAATTACAAGTATTGCGGGATAACAATATGGTCTTCAAAGAAAAATAAAGAACAAGCATGATGCTATGGCTGCTGATATTTCGAATGGATGCAGGCAGTAAAAGTAAGACTTGCAGGGATTGGCAGCTGAACACCCACAGTAAGACAAAAACTTGAAGTTTAATTAAACAGATATCAAGTATTTCATTCAGCTGTCTGATTTACACTCTTCAGACATTGAGACTGCCAATCTCACTTTCCTCTCTTCTTCCAGTTCACTTCAATAGATAGTCACTCTTCGCTGTTGAAGTCCATTCCAATGAGGACCGCCCCCTCTGTTGCAATGAATGACACAGGCCATCCTAGACACAAGTTACAAGAAGCAGGACCCCACTAAGTCAATGAGTAACATTTGTCCCAAAGATCTTGCTCAAAAGCACAACATTGGAACTCTCCCAGAAATCCTTGCTGCTGATGGATACATTAGCCCGAAGAAAGGCACCATCAAAAGTGACTTCCCATTACATAGACAGGCCAAAAGCATGGTACCGAACAATCCGTATAATAGTCTGTTTTATGAAAGGTGTGTCAGACTCGATGTCACATTCGTTTTCATTTGTGAAAGAATTATCAATATCAACAATTAAAATGACGGACTCTCATGATCCGGGTCAATGGAAAAGACATGACAGCTTTTGAAGGAATATTTTGTGAACTTTAAAGGGTCAGTTACTGAGAGCCTCAATTACGGGCCCTACCGGCACTATGGTGCCACCAGAACGGTACTTCTTTGACGTTTCGGTGGTGCAATGTGCCACTGGCATATTTATAAGACCAAGGCTTTTTGACCCTGCCCCAGATTTCTGAGAAACCGGAAGTCTGAGGCAGCGCCAAAATCTTACACCTCCCCTGGAGGGAGGTGTGATGTCGCGCCCGTGATGACATGGTCGCGACTAGTAGTGCAGGCCGACCTTGCACTAGAGGGCGGTGCGCCAAGAGCGATTCCCCCTCCGATCGGACCAGAAAGAGTGGTCCCATGCAGTCACATGACCAAAGTTTAATAAAGTAGAATGCCATGGACGTGATGTCAGTAGACGCTCGGACGTGTCAGTAGTTGCATCAGCATACCTGGCTCTGTGTGGTTTCTTCACAGGCTGCGGAGTCCCCTTGCCTTCACGATCAGCGGTAAGGTTTCACCGCTGATATAACATGAGGCACAATAGAGAGAAATATCTTTATTTCTCCTCGTTTTTCCTCTTTCTAAGTGTGCTGCATTCTGCAGCACACATAGAGGAAAACACCTCTTGTGATTGTTTTTGAGCCGGAAGTTTTCCCTTCATGCACAAAAATTATCATCCCGGCAACGCAGGCACCCTTGCACCATGGTGCAAAGGTACCTGCGTCGATGCACGGCAGCCCATTGTGCACCGGCTCTGGGGAAATGGCCAGGAATGTGCATTCCCGCCCTTTTCTTTTGCTGTAGGGCAGTGTAGCAGCAAGGCCCGCAGCCCTACCCTACAGCAAAAAAAACATAAAAGAGTCCCTGAATCTTTTAAGCACTTGAAACATACGTCTGTCTGGTAATGCCAAAGTGAATGCCCTTTGACTCAAGATACTAATATTCGGTGACTACCAGCTGACATCATCATCTGTTTACTCACCCACCCGTACAGCAAACAGTGACATCACTTATCTAGAACTAGCTCCTCTCCGAGACATATGTACAGAACAAACCACATTTCAACCTCTCCCATCAAACGCCCACAGATTATTCCAGCGTTCTCTTTGAAAACAGTGCTGCAACACTCCCCCCCCCCCCCCCAACTCCAGCAACATTCTAACAGGCTGCATAATCGCAACAGATCATGAATTTATAACCCTCACATTATAATGGGCCTTCTCACCATCTAGTCAGCCCAAAACCCAGTCCAGGGTACACACAGCTTAGTGCCCAAAATCAGTTACCGCTTGGTGGACCAAACTGAAGCTATGCTCAGTAGCAATTTAATTAGATTTCTAAATGACCGCTTGCAACATGTCTCAAATTCATCTACCAGAACAGACATGCAAAGAATGCAGGACCAATATGGCGCTACATCTCATCGGTGACACATTGCCTACAGTTTTTGAACTTCTAAACGTCATAATTTCGATGTAATGCTGTCCGCTGTACAATCAATCCAAGTACCTCACTCCTCTTAGCAGTGCTGTGTCCCCCACTGGGATGAACTTCCTCCTTCTTGGATGTTTTCCCAGAACAGATCATGCGGCGATAGATGTTGACCAAGAAAATGATGACTGGATGATTGCAGCTTATGGGTTGGCAGGCCAGACTCAAGAAGCCACTGCTTCAGAAACATGCAGGCACAGCTGTCATCAAGGCAATTAATGGCCAGACCCCCACTGCTGGCCGCACACAGGAGCTCATGTTCACACACAATTTAGATACATCTAACTGTCATCACATCCACAGTCCTGTACAGATCACTCCCTCATCTCCTGTACCTCTCAGACTTGCTTTACTGCCCTATCCTCAGGGAGAGCCAAATTCCCTAAATTATTTCTATGATGCCTCATAAGAACATGCCAGCGGAGGAGTTTGAAGCTACGTGTTGGTCCATCAATATCATTTTTCTAGACACATGCAACCTCTATATTAACATTTCAACCACACCGTTCAAGGAGGCGCTACTTAGAACCAGGAAGCAAAAAATCAGGCTTCAAATCTACAAACTTGGCTGAGAAGCAGTGAACCATCTGCAACCTTAGAAGGCAGTGGAGTAACATCTACGTCAGCGATGGATCTTAGAAGCTCCCACTGTGCTATCAAAAGATCTAAGATGCCCTACCTGCTCAAAGGTATCATAGAGGACACAAAAGAAACGAATATTCAATGGGACTGTGAGGAATGCTATAGTTCCATAATGCAGAGCCACTTAGACTGCTGTGTGAGGGCATTTTCTGGAACACTGGGCTTGGTGGTATGTGCTTCCAGGCCTGTAGGGCATATAGTAGTTGTAGGTGGTGCGGGTGAAGGTCAGAATGCACCTTCAAGATTCTCACCCACGCCTACAAATGCCTCCACAACACCGGCCCCCAATACCTCAACGAGAGAATCTCTTTCCACGTACCCAAGAGAAACCTCAGATCCAAACCCTGCACATCCGCTGAGCCAGAATGGGTGAAACAGTCTTCTCCTACTTCGCGGCCAAGACCCGGAACAAACTCCCGAACTAAATCAGTCGCGGCCCCTCCCTGAACATCTTCAGGAAGACAATCAAGACCTGGCTCTTCGACTGAAAGGAGCTGCTTACCCCCATGCCTCAGCGCCTTGAGACCCTCAAGAGTGAGTAGCACACTTAGAAATACACTGATTGATTTATTGAATGAATGCATTGATAGAGCTTTGTGTGGTTTTGTGTGCCTCAAAACATAAGAGCCCGGACATCATGAAGCCTCTATTGTGGGGTCACAGTAGCAACCAGCACAAATTAAATAAAAAGAGTCACAATCAACGATTTAAGACACAAATAATGTAATGTGTGGTATGAAAATTTAAAAACACACAACAAAAATGTTTGCCTACTCTACATGGAATAGCTTAATGGCAAAACGTAGCCTGGCACTGTGTAGATTCTTAACAGTAGTACATTGTGTATCTAGGTACAGGCACATTGGAGATGTCTAGGTAGGTGAGTGGCGCAGTAGGGTTGAGGTGCACCCAAGAGTGAAGCGAAACTCCTGATAAGAGAGATATACATGGGATATGGGTATAAACGTGCAAAAAAGAGGCAAAAGGGCATGATGAGTTAAGAGCAGAGTACAGATTAGCGTTGTGGGATAAAAGATGGGGAATTCCATTGTTGCACTCAATGTGTATTTCGACATCAAAGGAATCGTAATATATTGGGAGTGATAAATAGCACCCAATTAGGATTTTTGCCCGAAAAAACAGGCCATATCAAGCGATTTTTGGTGTGTACCATACCAAAATGTTCATGTCACGTCATTTACTGGCATGTTTTCCATGGTTTATTTTCAATCTACCTGGGGTAAATGCGAGGTGCGGAGCTTATCACACAAATCATAATTGTGATGATACGTGCGGTAACAAGTTCCCGAGCATATCGCAATTAATCGATCCATCCCTGATCGTGACAACACACGCTCGAGTAAGTAAAAAGAAAAGGGTGTTTGTCATTTATTGTCTGCTAAGTTTACTACACTACAGCCTGTACCAGAAGGAAGGGAAGTGAGGAGTTGGTGTTTACACTGTATCTGTGTGTTTGTAGGGAGGGAGAAGGGTGGTTCATTCTGTGGCAATATACCAGCTGTGCTGCGTGAAGCATCATAACATTCTCACGGTGCTATCAAACCCTACTAATTACGGGTGTGGTTGTGAGCAGTGTGTTGCACTACAAAGTGGAACCTTGTTCCTCCGAAGGAACCACCTCACTCATATTCTGTCGCTTAGGGAAAATCCCTGTGTAGTGAGAGGACACAGTTTATCCCCGGAGGGAAGGGCACATGAGAGAGACCTTTGGATTGTACTGTGCACAGCAGTGTAGCAGCTTAAATCTGGGGTACACCCAGAGCTTTAAGTGGGATGAAAATACTGGGGGGGGGGGGCTCTCAAAGGGGCGTGGCCAATGTAATTACGGGCGTGGCTTAAAAACACATAAACTAAAAGTATTTGCTTAGCATAGTGTGCCGCCCGACTTGTAATTTGCTGTTTCTGGCATTGTATCCACATATGATACAACAAGGGACATCATACCTACAACAAGTCGGGACTATTGGCTTTGTCAATGGTTGTTAGTTGCACAAGATAAATAAGCACCAACCATAGCTTGTATATAATATTGAAAAAGCTTCCACTTACAACCCTGGTGACACCAGGACAATGTTGCTGCTCCTAAGTTTCAAAAGCAGAAGGGAAACCCAGAGAGAAAATGACTCTCTTTAAAGGGTTTCCCTTCCTCTACAACGCTCACCTGGCATGACGTCATGCCATAAGGTCTCCACTAGTGAGAAGTGAGCAGTGTGAGCAGTGCACATCGATGTTCCTGCTGTCACTGCAGTCCGGGGAAAAACGGACCGCCTGTGCCAGGGCACAAAACAGAGCCCGATAGAGAACTGTTTCAAGGCCCCTTTTAGAAACTGCTGGTGCTCAGAAACAGTGAGCCCCGGCCCACTTAAAACCCTGGGTACACCTCTGCATTCTGTAGCGATCTGAATACTGTAATCTATTGTTAGTGTACAATGGCGTGCCATGCAGGGCTTAAAGTGGAATGAAAAAAACTAGGGGGTCTCTCAAAGGGGCGTGGCCGATATAATTAAATGCGTGGCTTAAATATACGCAAGTAAAAAATCTGTGCTTAGCATAGTCTGCTGCCCCAATTGGTATTTTGCTGCTTCTGTCATTGCATATAGATATATAATACTGATGCAACAAGTAACATTACACATACAACAAGCCAAGGCTACTGGCTTTGCCAATGTTTGTGTAAGATAAAGCAGCAACAACGATGGCTTTGTTGTGTAGAATATTGAAAATGCTTTAGTTCTGAAATGATGAGACTGTGAAAGTACTATAGGGAGTCCCTTTTGAAGTTACCTCAGAAGCAGTAAAGGGTGGTGCTGCTGCAGAGGTAAGATTTTTTTTTTCACCGGAGGGCAAAAATGGAGAGCCCGATAGAGACCCTGGGGCAAAGTTACAAGCCCCTTGCGACATGTTTACGACACCGCTTTGTCACTTCTGTGACGCAGCGGCGTCGTGAACAATGAGCTACTATGCGACAGATTTACAACGGGACGCATCAAGCGAACTGCGTCGCGATGTAAAGCCCTGCGCTATATTATACCTGCATCAGCTAAAATGTATGCAGGGTGGGCGTTCCATCTCAAGGAAGCCCCGTAGAAGTGATGCAGTGAAATCTACAAGATTTCACGGAGTCACTTTTACGGCCATGCAGCGTCAAAACCTTACGGCTGCTTGAAGCAGACGTAAGAAGTGACAAAGCATGTTAAGTATAGGGCACCCCTGAGCATTGCTGGAGTTGCGTCGCGCTTGCGACACGACTCCAGCAATGGGCTGCCCTTATGACATAAGATGCGCACGCATCTGACTATCCTTGTGCCACGGTGTGTCGCATTGTGAATGCAACGCGTCCGTGGTGGTGCAAGGTTATGCCTCTGTGTCACATTTTTACTGGCGCATCCCTGCTAAAATACAGGGATGTGCCAGTCCTTGTAAATCTGCCCCGCTGTTCGGCACCTGCTTTATAGAACTACCAGTGTTGAGCACCGGCAAGACCCGGCCCACTTAAAGCCCTGGTGCTATGGATGAATTAAGCAATACTGCTTGTATATTATGCAGCTGCAGATCTCCTCATACCAAGAGGGAACAGCTTTTTAGATATGCCCTACACTCCAAATATCTTGCGTGATCAAACCATCTACTTGGAAAACAGCACGTGTTAAAGAAAAAATCCTCGCCTCATCGGGTACTGATTAGTGAATGAGCTGGGGTTTATTAAGCCAGCCTCCTCTGGATCTCCCGAGGAGATACGAGAGAAGCCTGAGAATGTGTGCAAAGAGGGTATTTTTGCCAGCCCTGCAAGCATCGCATTCCAGGTTGTCTTAGAGGAGTTGGATAAATCGAGAGTTGTGGCGGGGGAGGGGACGGGAGGGATGTGATTAAACATATCAGCACCGCTGGCAGTTATTCTCCACCCTTCAGGCACCCACAGATAAGAAACCAGAGTATGTGTACACAATGATGAATAGTTGTGTTTATTTTAGCAGCAATCCACGGGGCAAACGCTGCTCTCAAGTGACCTACCTACCCCAGTACCAAGTCAAAATCTGGTGCCACCAACCGTCCTACATTGCCCCACAATGGCAATCTTGATGGCAGTGCTTGATTTGCACCGGTGGTTTCCGGTGCGCTGGCTGTCTAATTTAAAGAGGAGTACAACAACAGTTGTTTAATAATTCAATATACACTCAAAATTAATAATAACTGCAGGCCAAGCCATTTTTTAGCGTTTGGTGGCCTAGAATAGTCTGAATTGTCACACTTGCTGGAGTGTGATGGTTAGTAGTTGTGTTGGTATTGTCATTGGCAGCGGCAGTGGGGGGTGCAAGCTGCAGTGGCCTCCTTACGAGAGCCCTAGCACTTATCTTGTTACAAATTAAGCAGTGCTTGATGGCAGCATGCCACACAAACAGATCTCATTTGCACACTTCTCTCTCAGCCCCTGGTATGGAATAGTCGAGTCCAAATATGCAACTGCTTCGGGAATGCATGTCCTGTAGGCTCTTTCCAGGCACTGACTGCCCATAGAACAGTACTTCTGCTTCGACAGCTGGCTATACTTCCCTCCCTTCAGCAGAATACCCCACTCTTACTCCTCCAGATAAGTAAGAAACAGCCACACTGAAACCTGCACCACCTCACCACATCACCCATCCTTGACAATATCCCCCCTTTGTCCTCGTCCATACACCCTGTTCCCAAAACCAGACACAGCCTTCTCACACACCCATTCTCCATCTCCCACATATGAAACTCAAGCAGTCACCCCCAACTTACATCTCCTGATTAATGCAGGGCCTAGATTTACCAACAGTTGGTACATACATGATCTCTCATTATAAAATGTTAATTATTCCTTACTGTGACCTGGCTTGTGGACAATGTTGCTCTCATTATCCAAGAAACAATCCCATGCGGGTTTAGGGTCCTGATCCAGAAGAGGCGCCAGTTCTCTTCCCAATCCTCTCTCTCCTTTCACATTATCTAGTGGCCTTTTATCCAACCCTGATATTTCTGACTCATTCTGCAACTTTTTTGCATTAGTAGTACTTCACCAGCCCTTATTGATCACGCTTGATGATTTAAATACCTAGTTTGGCCTCTCAGGTCAAGGGTCAACAAAAACAAACTTTCATCTCCGGTATGCCATGATCCCCACAATTGTGGAGCCTATAGCTTAGACTTCCTGTAGGCTTGCTATGGGACCATCTTCTCCAGGAATCAAGCCTTAGACACCCAAGAGCTATACTCTCCTCTTAAATGATCACAATATATCATTCTTCATCTGAATTTGTTCACATTCAGCATGACTTGCCTTTGAAGCACTTGGTGTTACTCCATCCTCAAAAACCTCTTGAGGTCATTGGTGCAAGAGTTCACTGTTGTAGAAAAGGCAGTTCTTTTCTTCAGCTATTGGATCTCAGAAGACAGCAGCTCCCCGCTCATGCTCTATTGGAGCCACCTCCACTACTGTGCCCTGATATGTGTAGCCAATCAACCTTGCACTCTGGTCCTAGAACTGAAAAAGAAGCACTTAACCAGTAGTGACCTTACTATATGGCAGATACTTAGACCAGTGAGAATTGTATTCAAAATATAAAGCAATATCATTCCCATGTCAAAACAAAGATAATTCTGGAAAGAACTTTTAAATAGCTTGTCTACTTTCCAAATCCCTAGAGTATGCACAACTGAACCCATCTCATTAGAACAATGTTGCAACTTGTTGACTGACAGCTTTGCCAAGAAAGTTATGAAACTTGTGTCCCACCTCGCCAAAACATTGACTGCTTTGGAAAATTGTGCCTTCTTTCCTTGAAATGTCTTCTGTTTCCATCATTGTTGACCTCCATAAAGAAATGCCAGTAATACCATACTAACTTATTGAAGAATCAGCCAATGATGCCTTAAAGACTCCAGCCACAATTTAGGATCACAAACGGATTCCTGCCCACCAGCCACCTTCAAGAAGCACTTGTCACTTTCTGTAGTCTCCTCTGCAGTAGCAATCCATTCTCAACATTTCCTACCTTGCCTAGCCAGATGACATAAGGACCTCCTGCACAAAAGTTCTTCTGAAAATGTCCACCCTTGACCCAAACCGTCCATATAACAACTCAGAATGAGGCCTGTATTTGCTTATAATATAGCCACTGAACCTCATTTCTGCTGCAGTAGAATAAACAACAACTCACCTGCACTGGAAGGGATTCACAGTTACTAATCTGGAAGAAATCCAGAATATGAAAAAAAGGGATAACTGACAACCTAGTAGGAGAAAACCTAGGAAGCATTCGGGAGGGGACGAAACAGTCAACAGCATTTGGGTGCACTCTCCCACTATCCCCAGCAGGCAGGTTGGCTATAGCCAAACTGCTGATCCTCCCACGATTGCCTGTTGTCAGCCATCTCAAAGATGCTGAAACCGTTTTCTTTTTTTTTATAGAGCTACACACCATGCTCTCAGACCTAATATGGGTAGGGAAGCGGAAAAGAGTAGCACTCTATAAAATGGAGCTCCCACTGGTAGACATTGGACTCTGCATCATGAACTATGAGTAGTATAGGTAGCAGCGCAGTGCCAGTGACCCATGAGATGGGTGGATGATGGAAGTGGACCACAAGGGAAGGTATTAGCACATGTATTAAGACAAAATCGCATACTTGATTGGAAAATTGGTGTGGGAGCACACTGCTTCACCTCCCAGCAGGGTCGCCCCTAAGCATCATGGTAGATGCAGTCCGCATACTTGATTGGCTGGTCTCCTCTGGGCTGCCGACTTTGGGGATGTCCTGACTTCACAGAGCTGCAAAGGCCTGCTGGACAAAATATGTCCAATCCAAAAGTTGGCCCATGCCCATACGCTGCACAACTACCGCTGTGGGTGCTACCAGACCGTAGGTAGACTTCAATAATGTTTGACAGATGATCGTGGACTCAGGCTGGCATCACCCAAGTGGGAGATATGTATGGCTTGAGCACGTTGTGTGCATTCTCAAACATTTCCAAGAGATTCGGTATAGGACCGACCAGGGCATGGGAAACAGCACATTGACACATGGACTGCATTCCTTGTGGGGCCAGTCGTAACCGCCCACAAACATCACGTTGCAGTGCCTGCTGACACATAGCAGTGGGCATAAAGCTGTTACAACCCTCTCCATCACCCTACAGTTGCAGCGGTCACATCCCTGACACGATAAATGGGCACTATGCCTTAATTGTGACATGTTGCACAAACAGTGGGTTGCAACTAAGACATACACCAAGCAGGTCTCTCACAACTCCAGGTTCAAACGTATTCAGGTCAGTTATTTGTATCAAACCTACCTGTCCCGAATTGCATTGGCTGCATGTTCCTGAACGCGCCCTCTCAGTGTTCTCAGTCAGTGGTGGCTAGTGAAATTTGAAAGTGGTGAGGCGTAAGACCAAGCCATTACCCAGGTCAGCTTTGCGAAGTTTCTCTGGTGTATATGAGGCTAGCTGTTTCAGTTTAGTGTTTTTTTATTGCACTCTGGAACTTGGTGTTTTCTTAATCCCTTTATATGAAACAAGGACTAGGAGTCCCACAATGCAAGGAACCTGTATTGAGACGCTAATCACACAGGGATGGAATATATGTAGCATCACTCATTTTTGCTACAACTGCACATGCAGGGCCTCATTTATAGGTTTTGTGCCATAGGGCAGCACAGCAGGACTTGCTGTTGCGCTGCCATACCACAAAAGAAAAGGGCAGGACTGCACAATATCTATTATATACGGCCCATTCTTGTCCTTTTAGCCTGCGCCGGCACACAATGGGCTCCCGTGTGCCAACACAGGCACCTTTGCGCCATGGTGCAAGGGTGCCTGCGCTGCCGGGTGATTATTTTTGTGCAGGAAGGGAAACCTTCATGCAGAAAAAAAATCACAAGAGGCTTTTTCCTTTTTCTATGAAAGAGGAAAAATGAGGAGAAAAAAAGATATTTCTCATCGTTGTGCCTCCCTTATGCCTCCCCACGGCAGGCAAAAGTGTTTGGCGCTCCCTCAGACTTACGATTTCTCGTAAATCTGGGGCAGTTTCAAAAAGCCATGGATGTTGCTGAAAACACCCCAAGGAACATCCATGGAACTACCCTTTCATGCTGTTTTCTGCGTGAAAGGGGCATATATTTATAAAGCCATGTAAAGCCACTTAACATGGCTTTGCATGGCCTTATAAATATGCCGGTGGCACATTGCGCCACCGGAATGCCAAAAAAGTGACGTTCCAGCGGCGCAATAGTGTCAGTAGGGCCTAATAAAGTAGGACTGCATTGAGAAGGAGATTCATGACGAACAGAGAGGGGGCAGGGTGGGCACGGTGCAACCTGCAGATGGGAGGAGAGCAAAGATGGTGGCAGGGAGTGCTGCAGGGGAGGTAGAAGTAAATGACCACTAGACTTTGCAGGAGAGTGGTGGAGGCTGACATTGAGAAGATGGGAGAGAAGAGGGGAAGACTGGCGCAGTGGAGGAGAGGTAAGCACGCAAAGGCAGAAGATCAAAGAGGGAACAGGACAGAATGAGAGAGAGAAAACAAAGAAGGGGAGTGGGACAGGGGCATCTGTAGGAAGAGAGCAAAGTGGAGGAGCAGCAAAGAGGAAGAAGGAAACAGCGGCAAAGGAGGGACAGATGTGGGGAATATGGGCTGGACAGGTAAGGGAGCAGAAATAAAGGTTGTGACAGGGCAGGCCAGGTGGTAGCATTGGCAGCACAAAAGAAGCGAGTAGGACCGGAGTACTAGACCCAGAGGGAGAGCAGAGCAGGGACTGGCACTATGCAGCCCAGCACCCCATTAGCCCCATCCACTCATCTAAAGGTCTGCTCAAATGTGTATAACATAATCTGTGGCAATATATCATGAGGCACTTGCTGCCCCTGGCTAACACAGATTGGATGTTTTCAACAACAAACCGAGGGAAAACCCTTCAATTACGGATCCATACAGTTCAGAACCCTCAGCTCCACCAGGCAAAAAGCAGATGTCACAACCACCAAAAAAATGAGTTTAACTCAAAACTCCACCAGGTGAAGCACATCTCTGGGGCTCGACAGTAGATGACTTGAGGGCCTTTAACACCAATGGAAGGTGACAAAAGATAATCGCACTCCAGGTCTTAATGACTCAAGCCACTAAGCAAGCACACTTATTATTCGAGTGAAGTGTCAGTGTCCTTGAGGCAGAGTTAATTCTCAGGCCTGACAGTCAGAGCAGAGAGGATATGCTTCCCCTGACACAAAAGCAACTTGTGGATGGATGCTAAGGAGCTACCGAGCTGCAGCATTTCTCACATCTGAAAAAGTGTTTTCTTTCTCTTGTGCTTCAATCTCTCTCTCTCACTCTACAGCTGAGCACGCACTTCATAAAGCATAAATACGGTACGATAGTCACTTACTTCACTCAGCTAGCAGAACAGTGGGGCATATTATCAAGGGGGCGTGCCAAGATGTTAGCGACTGAAAACAGTCACTAACATCGCTATCTCCTATTACCAACTTTTGGAGATATTCGCGCTAAGCGTGAATATCTCCAAAAGCTGACACCTGCCCTGAGCAGTTCTTAGCCATGTTATCCAATGGGAGGTGGATAACATGGCTAAGAGCTTTAGCTCGGTAATGCATGAATATCGCTACTTTTCAGCGATATTCATGCATTGTGGCGATTTTTATCGCATTTGCGATAAACCTTGGTAATACCAAGGTTTATTTGCGGTAAAAATCGCCGCAGCTCAGCGGTAAATTTTTGTCTCTAACCAAGCAATAGCGATAACTATCGCTATTTCTTGGCAATATGATCCCAGTATTTCTAAGCTGTCTTACCCCAGAGCTGGCAGGTTTTGTATCTGCTCCCATTCTACAAAAATAAATTCCTCTTTTCCAAAATCTCAGTATGCCAAACAGAAAATGTGATCCCAGCATGCATAATGCCGTCACAGCCGCTGTGCATGAGGGGAAAGCATTGCGTCACTCCTAAAGAAACATAACCAATCACTGTGTGGCTTGATAATAAAGCTACACTCTGATTAGGTATGTTCTTTAACCATCCAGCCCCCACACTGTCTCCAAACGTGGGGCCGTGGGAAAGGTTACTCTCTTTACAACCAAACCAGAGTTTGCTCTCATGCAGCTTCAAGTAAAAAAGGCTTGAGAGCAATGTCAGGATTGGTGTGAGCAGGAGAGCCCAGCACTCCAACATAGACTGAGGGCCTGTGCTGTGTTTCCCAGACTCCCTCAAAGAGAGTGGATTTGAGAGGTCCAAGGTGAGCATGTCTGGTGGACACAGTTAGAACCCTGTTCAACCCCACATGAGCACTGGACCTCAGCCTGATGCCATTTCTAATCATCAGGATAGGGCCCGCCCTGGAATCACCCCATACAAACTAACACATCAGATAGGCCAAGTCCGGTCCTTTGAAGAGTTGGGCTTGGGTAATTTTAAAATGATATGCTTGTGGGTGCCCCTACGCTCCTGAGGAGGAACCGCCCCTGTCCTTGCTGCGGTGCATTTGAGGCACCTTTTTATCAAACAGTGCAGTAACACCTGGAGGTGGTGAATGCCTGCAAGCAGTAATTTCGAAGTTGTCAGAACTGGTGGGAAAAGGCCTGTCCCTTTATCCTAGACTCTGCCTTTTGGGGTGTTTTCCTCTTCCAAAAAGAATAAACTAGAGTGCAGGACAGTCGTCCTAACCCAAATATTATTCAAATGAATTGTGATATCTTGGAAGGCGCCTGACTTGACAGTCCTGGCGGGGGAGGTATGATTCCACCCTTCTAGATGGAGAAATATGACTACACCGGTACCCCTGGTACCAGCTTAACAGAACCCTTGTATCACAAGATGGAGGCTGCCAGCCACAGGCACGCGTCTGCCCTCCTTCTGCTGGATGAAACTCCAGCAGGGAAGGCTGGACAATAGGCTTCCTGTCACAGAGAGGTGTAACCACCTCCCAGACAGGTTTTAGTGTATTGGGGCTGGGTGGGTGCACTCCAAGAGTGCTTTGATGCCTGCACTGGGGGCAAATTTGGTGTCCCTGTGCATGGTCCAGCTCAAACCGGTTGCAGGGGCTACCAGCCCCTGCTCTGGTGTGAAACTGGACAAAGGATATGGGTGTAACCACCCCTCTGTCCTGGCCCTCCCATAGGTGGGTCCCCAGAGTTTGTCACACCCCTTCCTTGGGTATAAAGTAGGAACCCCTGACTATAGAACTTTAGATTTTACCTGGACGAAACTCTGCTACAGAATCCCAGAACTTCAACTATCTACACTTCATTGGATGACCGAAGAATCTCCCATGGTGTAAAGGAGTTCCTCCCCTGAAAGGCAGGCACCAAAGATGCATCCGTCCAGTTTGCAACTACGTAGCTCCTGAAGGACTCTCAAGACTTTGCAACACAGGAGGTGGGTTTCCAAGCATCCCCGAGGCCAATCCACGCTCTCAGCAAATCTAAGATCCAAAGCCCTTCTGAGGACTGTGCAACCCGAACCCCTGAATACTGTGCACATTTGCAGCAGCATATGCTTCTTGGTGATCCCTGAGACTGTGCTTTGGGCTACTTGCAGTCCAGACCCTGAGCAGTGATTCCACCAAAGATTACTGGCCTACACTCCTCGAGTGACCCGTGGGCTGGTATTTAGTGATTCCTCTCGAGGTCCCTTTGTGATCCCTTGTCCGTCAACTTGTGGGTCCCTGAGGAGGGTACTGTAACTTTCAACGGGTTTACCTGGTTGCTCTTGACATGCCTTGACTCTCCATTGCTTGGGGAGTCACCAGGACCTTGCTTGTCTACACAGAAGCCTTTTTACTCTCACTGCATGGGTTGCTGTTGCAAAGGCTTGTTGGTCTCCGATCCAGACACCGACCCCCCAGCACTCAACATCTTTTGTGGGACAGCTAGCCTTTAGACCCTGGTCATCGTCGACATATCCTGATCCCTTTGGCAGTGGAGTAAAGCTTCACCTAATCGCACCTGAAACACCTGACATTGGTGGTCATTGGTCTATCGTGCCCCTGGCCACCCTGAAGTTACCCAGACTCTGTTCACTCTGCTTTCAGGTTCTTCAAATCATATATTCAGGTTTGGATCACACCGGACACTTTTCCTTTCCACGGCAGAAGCACTTTGCAGCAACTCGCCATTGAAAACAGTGATGATTCCCGACACCATTTGGCACCTATGCACCGGCTTCCCTGGATGAGGTAACACAAATACTCCAGTGCTCACATGGGTGCTGGCCTTGGAACCTTCTAAGTCTAAAAGGGTTTGCTCCAAGTCCCTAAACTTTAAATTTCCAAATGCGACTTTCCCTTAGGATTGTACGGAGCTGGCGGCTGTGTTCTCACACTGCATGCATCCCCATGGGTCCCCTGTGTCACTACCTTGTATGGTTCCTTGGGGTCCCAGCGATTCTATGTGCTCTAAGCACTGTGTCTAGTCAAGTCGTGGTTCTTTATACCACTTTCTTAATATATGGTTTGGTATCCTTCTGGGGCAGAAAGTATGGGTGTTGGAGCCTGTGGCCCCAGCAGCTCTCCAAGACAAGTGGAGTGGTCTTCATACTATAATTGAGCAAAAGGGAGAGGTTACCTACCTGGTAGACCTAGGAACTCCCAGGTGCCCCCATAAGTTGCTTTATGTCAACAGGGTCACACCATATGTTGACAGGGCAGACATGGGCTTGCTCATGGCTACTGGTGAGGGACAGAAGGAAGAGAGTGATCCACTCCCTGACCTGCTCTCACAGAACCCGGATGATGGTTCAGTAGATGGTGTAGCCTTGGCAGGCAACCTCACTGACAAGCAACACACTGATTACAGAAAAGTTCTACAACAGTTTAGACATAGGTTTTCACTGACTCCAAGTCAGACTACCTGGTGCGCTCAGAAAGTGGACACAGGGGACAGTCTGCCTGTTAAAAATAAGATTTACAGGCAACCTGACCATGTAATGGAGTTTATCAGCGCTGAAGTCCAGAAGATGTTAGAATTAGGAGTTATTGAACCCTCAGATAGCCCTTGGGCTAGTCCAGCAGTCTTAGGGCCAGATGTAGGAGCCCTAATACCGGTCGGTAACGGACGATTTCGGCTGTTACCGACCGGTATTTGGCTTTTGAGATGTAGGGGGCATCTGATTTACAGAATCGGTAAATTTACCGATTCGGTAAATATACAGAATCAGTAAAATACCGAATCGGTAAATTTACTGATTCTGTAAATCAATATGTAGGTGGCACTTCACAGAGTGCCACAGGCCCTTTAGGATTCGGTATTTACTACCCAATCCTATTGGGTGGTAAAATACCGATTTCAGGTGTACATGCACATCTGTGCATGTACACCTATGCCATGTGACACACAGACATACCCTTAGGGCATGTATGTGTGCCACATGGCACACAAGCCTGCACTTGGGGTGCTACAGGGTGTCAAAGTAACACCCTGTTCCCCCTGCCAGGATTCGGTATTTACCGATTTGGTAAATACTGAATCGGTATTTCCCTTTGATTTCTATGGGCTTCAAAGCCCACAGGAATCAAGTGGAAATACCGGTTCGGTATTTACCGAATCGGTAAATACAGAATCTTACAGATTCGGTAATTGTGTTTTAAATATTACCTACATCTGCTTCCTTCTAATTTACCGATTCATAAATACCGAATCTGTAAAATTAGGTATTTATAAGTCGGTAAATTAGATTTACCTACATCTGGGCCTGAGTCCCCAAACCTCACACCAAAGATGGCAAGAGAGAAATGAGGTTGTGTGTTGACTACAGGGGTCTCAATGCAGTCACTAGGACAGATGTTTATCCAATTCCAAGGGCAGATGATCTCATAGATACTTTGGCCTTAGTCAAGTTTCTGAGCACATTTGACTTGACAGCTGGCTACTGGCAGATCAGATTAGCTGATGATGCAAATCCAAAGACAGCATTTTCTACCCCTAGTGGGCACTACCAATTTGTGGTGATGCCCTTTGGTTTGAAGAATGCACCTGCCACTTTTCAAAGGTTGGTGAACAAAGTCCTTACAGGCCTGGAAGACTATAGTGCAGCATATCTTGATGATATTGCTGTCTTTAGCTCCACCTGAAAGTATCACCTGGTCCACCTGAGAAATGTTTTGGAGACCCTGCAGAAAGCAGGCATCACTATCAAGGCCACCAAGTGCCAGATAGGGTGGAGCTAAGTTGTATACCTGGGCCACCTGGTAGGTGGAGGTCAGGTTCAACCATTGCAGAGCAAAATCCAGACCATCATGGACTGGGTGGATCCAACCACCCAGACTCGGGCCAGAGCTTTCCTGGGCCTGGCTGGGTACTATAGAAGATTTGCCAAAGGTTATGGATCCATAGTGACTCCTTTGAATGACTTAACTTCTAAAAGAATGCCAAAGAAAGTTCAGTGGACAGTTAGCTGTCAAAAGGCATTTGACGACCTGAAGCAGGCCATGTGCACTGCTCCCATTCTACAAAGTCCTAACTACTCCAAAGAATTCAGTGTCCAAACAGATGCATCTGAGTTGGGGTAGGGGCTGTGTTATCACAATTGAATGATGAAGGTCATGATCAGCCAGTAGCTTTTATTAGCAGAAGGCTGACCCCCAGAGAGAAACGTTGGTCAGCCATTGAGAGGGAGGCATTCACTGTGGTTTGGGCTCTGAAGAAGCTAAGGCCATACTTGTTTGGCACTCACATCATTTCCAGACAGACCATAAGCCCCTCCTATTGCTAAAACAGATGAAGGGTGAAAACCCAAAACTTTTGAGGTGGTCCTTTTCCCTACAGGGGATGGACTATACAGTGGAACATAGACCTGGGAGTAACCATGCCAATGCAGATGGACTCTCCAGAAATTTCCACTTAGAACATGAAAACTCAACTGGTCAAGGTTAGTTTAATGTCCTTACCTGGGGGGGGGGGGGTGTAGGAGAGTAGGATCTGCTTCTTACAGTTACCCACACTTTTTGCTGATGTTTCACTGTTTTTCCACTTTAATCTGGCTGGGGCCCTGCTATTCAGGACCCCAGCCTAGCTGCTTCCTCTCTAAAATGATTGCATGTACTTTAAGTGCACCACAGATTGGATTCTGGGGTACCCTTATAAGTCCCTAGTATATGGTATTCTATATACCCAGGGCATAGGTCCCCCAGAGGCCTCTCAGGGGCTGCAGCATGTATTTTGCCAACCCTGAGAGACCATTCAAAATGACACAACAGGTCTGCTACAGCAGCGTGTTTAAGGTGGTGTTTGCACCCCTTACTTAGATATAGGTTCCCTATATCTACCTTATATCACTGCACATATAAACCTATCAGTCACCCCTATGGCAGGCCTTATCAATCCTGAAGGCAGGGTGCTGGGTTTTGTGTGAGAGGTTGCCCATGCATGAGCAAGGCCCCACTGCAGCCTTCGGAATCTATCCTCCGGGGTTGTTCTGTGATGCAGCCATACCATATACTCTTAAGTGCATTATTACCTCGCAGTAAATGCTCACTTGGAAATGGCTGCATCACAGAACAACCCCAGAGGAGAGATTCCGAAGGCTGCAGAGGGGCTGCCTATCATAGTGTGCAAGTCACCGCTATTTCTTCATTGACCGGTAGGTATTCATTTTGTGGTGTGCCAGTCACCGCTTTGTTACTTGGCTCCTGGATAGTTTCCTCCTCACACTTAGCCTCACAGCTATGAGGAAGATCAGGCAGGTCTCGTTGTTGTTATTCATGATCGGTTCTTCTCTCAATATGGCCGCTGTATGTCATGGGAGCATGCGATTGGGTTTCCACATTCACAATTGAGGGACAACCTAATAAAACAGGCTCATGCAGGCCATTTGTCTATAATAAAATCAAAAGAAGTTTGAGAGCCAACTTTTGGTGGCCTGGGATGGATGTGGAGATTGAGCGAGCAGTAAAGTTGTGTGTGGAATGCACTTGTAGCGATAAAGTGTTAAAAACGAAGCAGGTTTCTATGCTTTGCAGGGGTTTACTGAGTCAACCATAGGAAGAGGTGTCCATTGATATTGTGGGCCCATTGAATGGTGAGCAAGCCACTCCCTATCTAATAGTGATGATTGACCTCTACTCAGGGTGGGTAGAGGTAATTAATGTCAGGGATATTTCAACTGGTAGCATCATTAAGTTCATGGAGGGTGTGTTCAGAAAAGAGAGTTTTCCAAAAAGCAACTGGTCTGACAATGGTCCTCAATTTTGCTCATAGGAACTAGAAAATGATCTAAAGTTAAGTGGCATTAAACACAAGAAATGTGCCATTTATTATCCGGAAAAGGACAGTGCCATTAAGCGGTGTAACAAATTCATGAAGGAGAGTACACTGTTGGACAAGGTGAACTGTCTGTACAGGATGCATGAGTTACAGGAGAGGATAACTGCTTCCTGTATGTCTCAGCCCAGATGTCCAGAAATGTGTCCCGTGTTTGGGTGAGGGAGGCCTGTATTTTCTCCATTCCCATAACATACCATAAGCGATGAAGCCATCCCGTGTGTGTAGGTTTCCTGGAGGTGCCCCAGAGTGACAGGATATGTTGGGTGCCCGCTCCCATCGCCAGCCCCATCTGCTTGCCTCTGACCGATTTCAGAGGGAACGTGATGGCGTTGGGGAGGCCGAGGAGTGTGTAGGCCGGGAATCGGGGAATTTCTGTGTCGAAGTGTTTGTCAAAGCTGCGGAGCACTTCCTCCCAGTACCCTTGAACATTTGGACAATCCCACAAGATGTGAGTGAGTGTCCCTCTTTGCCCGCAGCCCCTCCAGCACCCGGGGTCTCTGCGTGGGTTACCCTGATGCAGCCGGGCCGGCGTGAGGTGCCAGTAGTACGCTATTTTCACCGCTGCTTCCTTACTGGCTACATTGCGGGCGGTGTGGTGGGCCCTGAAATAGATGTCCTGCCACTCTCTGTCTGTGAAGGTGCGTCCCAGTTCGTGTTCCCATCTGTTCTGTCCCGCCGACCGAGCAGCAGGGGGAGGTGGGCCGAGCATCACGTATAACTCTGTGATTGCGTGTCTGTCGTTTCGTTTCGTGTGAAGCCAGCGTTCATAGACTGTCAGGGGTCTGCCTACATGAGGTTGCACGTCTTTCTCTAAAAGCCAGTGTCTAATCTGGAAGTATTGGAAGCGTTGTATCTGTGGGAGCGTATAAAAGTCCTGCAGAGTGCCGATTGTCATAAAGCCCTCGGGGTTGAAGAGGTTACCAGCCGCTTTGCATTCCGAGTCGCGCCACTGCGGAAATGACCGTGGGGCCATACCCGGAGGGAACGCTGGATTTTCAAAAAGGGGGGACATCGGGGACGGGAATGTGGTGAGGCCTTTTGGCACCGCTACTTTGTCCCAAACCTGCATCACCGTTCTCGTGATGGGGGACTTCTTGAGTTATGAGGGCCTGTCCTTGCGGCTCAGGAACGGGATCTTCCATAGGGACATCTGGCCCATGGCGCGATCCTGAAACAGCCACCGTTTTTCAGATTCGGGTCTGTTCCATTCTAAGAGGTAGCGAAGCTGCGTCGCCTGAAAATAGCGAAGGAGGTCAGGCACCCCGAGACCGCCTTCCGCCGCGGTTCATGTATTGAGGTCTCTGCGGAGGCGAGGACGTTTACCCGCCCACACAAAGTGTGTAATGGAGTCATGCAGTTGTTTAAGCACTCCGATCGTGGGCGTAACTGGGATGGTCTGAAAGAGGTATAGGATCTTGGGGAGCAGGGTCATTTTTACCGCTGCTACTCGTCCCAGCCAGGAGAGCGGCTGACGCCGCCATCTCGCAAGGTCTCCGTTGAGGGCTTGGATCAACGTCGTATAGTTCTCCTCAACAGTCTGGGTAGTGCTTGGGGTAAGAGAGATGCCCAAGTAGGGTATTGACATCTGCACAGATAAGTCCCCGTACGTGCGGTGTTCATGTCGCGCCGCTGTCGCGTTCCGACCCAAGGGGAGGACTAGGGATTTCTCTAAGTTCATCTTGAACCCCGACACCTCCCCGAAGCGCTCCACCTCCAAAAGGAAAGCCGGTACCGACGTCGAGGGGTCCTCAAGGGCCGCCAAGATGTCATCTGCATACAGGCTCACGGTTTGTTGTTCGCCGCCAAAATGAAGGCCTGTTATGGACACGTTGTCTCGGATCCGTTGGGCCAAGGGCTCGATGTACAGAGCGAAAAGCAGGGGTGAGAGAGGGCACCCTTGTCTGGTGCCCCTTCTAATGTCTAGGGGTTCCGAGCGTACTCCATTAACCGAGATCCTGGCCTGTGGGGTGGCGTACCATGTGCGGAACCTGTCTCCGAATCCATAGCGCATCAGGACGGCGTCTAAATAACCCCAGTCCACCCTGTCGAACGCCTTCTCGGCATCCACGGACAGGAGGACCGTGTCGGAGCCATTGTAATGAGTTTTATCAATGACATGGAGCAGTCGTTTAGTGTTGTCCGCGCATTGCCTGTTGGGAACAAATCCCGCCTGATCTGGCTCAATAATCCCCGGTAGACATGGGCCCAATCTAGCAGCCAGCACGCTCGTGAACAATTTTAGATCGATGTTGAGAAGGGAGATGGGCCTGTATGCTTTGCACTGGGACGGGTCCTTACCCGGTTTAGGGATAACCACAAAATCCGCGTCCAGCATGTCCTGGGGGATGGAACCTCTACCCTGGAAGGAGTTGAACAACCTGGTTAACAGCGGAGCGATTTGGGGGCAGAAAGCCTTATAAAAGGTGGCAGAGAAGCCGTCCGGGCCTGGGGCTTTTAGAGGCTTGAGGCGCGCGATCGTGGAGATGACCTCAGGGGCGTTATGTTCGCGTCGCGGAGGTAAGTGTCGGTGAGTGTCTGTTCGGGTGGCGGTTCCACTGGGTACAATGAGGCATAGAACCCGCGAAAAGCTTCTGCGATTTGGACATCGTCTTGGGCGATCCCGTCCCGAGCGTGGACAGGGGGTACCCTCACCTTCAGGGTCTTAACCTTGAGGCAACTCGCCAGTAGGCATCCCGTTTTGTTCCCCCCCACGTAATACGTGTGGCGCAGCCGCAGGTCCGCGTACTCTGCTCTGTCCAGGTCTAAGCTGGCCAGTTGAGCCCTAGCCGCCTTAAGCTGTCTCCATATCCTGGGTGCTCCGGTCCGTCTATGGGCTTGTTCGAGATCAAGCACCCGTGCCGACAAGGAGAGCCTCTTTTCCTTCCAAGCCTTTGCATCTGCCGCGGCCACCGAGATCAGCTCGCCCCTCACCACCGCCTTAAGCGCCCCCCACACCGCAGTTAGGGAAACCTCCGGGGTGTCGTTAGTCTGTAGATAGTCTATGATGCGGTCTTGGAGTGTCTGTGTCACCCCCTCGTGTTGCAGGAGGGCGTCATTGAGACGCCATCTGCCTCTGCGTGCGCTAAGCGCCGGGGTCTGCAAGTGCAGTAGGAGTGCGTCGTGATCCGAAAGCGCAGCTGGGAGCACCTCTACATCCTCCATCAAGGAGGACACTTCTGCGCTGCCAAAAAAGTGATCAATGCGTGCGTAAGTGCGGTGTACGTGGGAATAAAAGGTGTACCCTGGGGAGGTGGGATGGTGCGCGCGCCACAGATCCGTGAACTCCTCCTCTGACAGCCAACGGCTCCCCTCTCGTGTGATCGCCCCAGTAAACCCCTGTCGGTGGCCTGACCTGTCCATGTCGGGATTCATCACTAGGTTTGCATCTCCTCCCACCAGTACCGCCTTAACGTTGGGTTGCAGTGCCTCTGCTAGTGCCCCTTTTAGAAATGGTTCCTGATTGGAGTTTGGAGCGTATAAAGACCCAACTACCATGTCCAGCCCCCCTATGTGAAGTGTGTAAGCCAGGAATCTCCCTTTAATGTCAGCTACTTTATCTCCTATGGTCCCCTTGAAGTGACGTGCTACCAGAAGAGCCACCCCCGCCTTCTTCTCAAGGGTCGAGGAATAGTGTTGAGTCGGGAATGCCCTGGAGCGCATCAAGTGCCAGTCTTTGGAGAGTAAGTGAGTTTCTTGGAGCAGACAGATGTCGGCCCCCGAGTTTTCTAGACAGGACAGGACGGCTCTGCGCTTTATGGGATTGTTGAGCCCTTTCACATTTAAGGTGAGGATTTTCAGCGCAGGATTAGCCATTCACAGGGGAAATGTGGACCTGGCAGTGCATGCGATGTGCCCTATGTGCGCCCGGCCTCCGTGCCAGTGTGTGTCGACGTAGATGAGCCACGCCGGGAGGGATCCAGAACCTTCCATCCCACCCCTCCCAGACCCCGACCTCCCCCTCCCCCGATCCCTTTCTCCCCCCAATTCCCCCTCGTCCCCCAGCCCAACTCCCCGTCCCCCCCTGCCCGCCCTAACCCCAACATGTAACTCCCGTCCCCAAGTCATAGTCCCAGGCCTATCCAAAGTCAAATCAGGCCTGTAGGTAAAGTAGGTGAAGAGGAATGTGGCAGCGGCAGCCATTGCGGCCCCCGCCCCCCCCCCCCCCATTACGGAGTAGCAATGCAAGTGTGGCCCCCCATCAGTGCACAGTTCAGGGTTTAACAGTGGTGTCTTTAACGACCTCCTCGATGGCCGCGGCTTTGTCCTTAGCAATCGTTCCTGGTATCCGGGCGGTGGGTGTGTCTGTGGCCTCGGCGTCTCCTCACTTGCTGCCAGGTGCCCTCGGTCGAGCGGGGTCGGGTTGCTTGCGATAACCCCGGAGAGGAGGCCCCGTCCGAGTTGTCGTCGGGGAGTTCAATACCCAGCAGGGCGCAGGTGTCCTGGAGCGAACGGAGTTGGTGCAGGGTGCCTTCCCATTTGAAGATCAGACAGAATGGGTGACCCCATGAGTAGGGCACCCCCTTGTCTCTCAGGAACGTGGTGACCACTCTGAAATCCTTGCGCTTCTGCAGAGTAATCGCCGAGAGATCCTGATATAGTTCAATGGAATGGTCACGGAATCGAATGGGTTGTGCCTTGCGTGCGTCTCGTAGGATCCTCTCTTTCAGGGGGAAGTCCGCGAGGAACGCCAGAATGTCCAAATTCTTTGATTAACATATCCTTTTCTCATTTATGGGTTCCAATTTAGCCCCTGGTCTTTTTTCTGCCCAGCTCTCTATCAGTTTAGCACCATGAAACCGCTGGTGTACGTGCGCTGTACAAATAATTTTAAATAGAAATAGAAATAGAAATAGGGGGGGCAGGAGCTCGGCGAGGCAACCCCACCCGATGAGCGCGGTCAATGCGGATGGGGAAGTCGGCTGCTTCGTTGAGAACCTCTCGGAAAAGGTCTTGGAGATATTCTGTGACGCTGTTCCCCTCCGCTTTCAATGGCACACCCCGGTCCCGTATATTGTTCCTCCGAGAGCGGTTTTCAAGGTCCTCCGCGTGGGCCTGGAGGCCCACCTGCTGTTCCTGAAGACGGATGACTTCCTGCTGGAGGAGCACCAGATCGTCCCCCCGGGTCTGATTCGATTCTTCTACCACCATAACTCTTTCCCCCAGGCCCTCCAAGTCCCGGCGCAGTTCCCTCTGCTCACTCATCATGTCCTGCTTCAGAGTCTGGAAGTCCTCACGCAGCGTGTTGAAGAGGGACTCTAGGAACGATTTCGTGATGGGGACTTCCGCAGGCTCCTTGGTCGGGGTGACAGTCTGAGTCGCCGGCATTGTAGGCGATTGGGTTTTCCCCGATTTAGAGGAGGATTTCAGGAAGAGTTCGTTGATCGGACGGCCCCCTCTGCGCAAAGTGCTCGACATAGGTGGGTTAGGAACCGGACTGTTCACGTCCCAGCACAGTGAAGGCGTCGTATCAGGGGGGCTCACCAGCTCCGGCACCCGCGCAGCACGGAACGCCGGGGAGTAAGGAGTGCGGCCTACCGGGCTCGGTCCCCACCACGTGGGCCGGAATTGGCCGTGTAGAGAGAGGATAGCCGGTTCACCTGGCTCCTATTGGAAAATCAGGGTGCAGTGCAAGCCTCGGGGTGCAGTCCAGGCACAAATCACAGCCCCCAGCAAGTGTCTCAAGGTCTCTCACAGGGCAGACCCCGGGCTCCCAACACCTGTCCCTCTGCCGGGGGCGCGACCACTGGCCCCCCGAGTTCCCAGCTCCTCACCTCAGATAACGTCGGGCCGCCTGTGGCTCTCTCAGCTGCCTGCGGGGCCCGGTGGTTCAGCTCGGGTGGGCCTCAGCCGGCGCGCAGAGTCGGGGGGGGGGCGGGCAGGGCACCAGGTCTTGTGTGTGCACTGTTCCTCACCGCCTCAAGGCCCTAGCTGGGGCCCAGCGTAAAGCGTCCTTTAGGCCCTGCCCGCCTCATCTGTCAGTCGCTTCGCCGATCGTGATTCAGTATCGGGCCAGGGGCCCCTGGGGCGGCATGCCTAGGCCCCCCCCGGTCCGCTGTCAGCCTCTTTGTCGGGGGAGCCTGGGGCGCACACACCGCCGCCGGCAGGTCCGGGGTCCGCACAGGCCAAAGCCGGGGACCAGAGTAGTGGCGCTCCCGGGCAGCGCCGCGGGACAGTCCCGGGGCCTCCCGAGCACCTCAGTGGCAGCAGTCGGGGCCTTTTCTTTCCGGAGGGAGTCGCGTCTCCAGGCAGCAGTCCTCGACCCTCCCACGTCGCTCCGCAGCTATGCCAAGCACCTCGGGATCGAGGGAGAGCCGCCAAGTGCAGGCCTGGATCTCGGTGTCTTCCCGCCCTGTAGAGCGGCGGCGGCAAGGGTCTGCAGCGGTCGCCCTCCGCGGCGATTTCTGGGGTCTCAGGGTGCACCCCACAGCATGTCGCGCAGGCAGCGACGTGTGGGGGGCCAGATGCGCTAAATATTAGGGCTTCAGCAGGGTTTTCAGGGGATCAGGGCGAGGAGCTCCGCGGCTACACGTCCGTTCCGGCCGCCATCTTAGCCACACCCCCATTTGAACTTTTTAAAGGGAGAGCGCCCAACGAAAGACTTATGTTGAAAAGAAAGAAGGGTTTTGATAGGAGGATAAATGTCCAAAATGTTAAAGTCACAGTTGGGGATGTGGGTAAAATGAAAGCACCTGTAGGTTGTGTAGCATGGTCCAAGTTCACCTAGGCACAACAAGTTATTAAGATATTTTGTAATGCAGTAAAAACAGCCTAAGGAAGGATTTGGAACAAGAACAGTGTTGTGCTTGTTAAAAAAGAGATGAAAAAAAAAGTGGACATTGGTGATGAAAAGAGTGACCGTGATGGTGGTGGAAGTTCAAGTGGTGTGAAGAGAAGTGACAGAGGTGAGAGGGTGACTCCAAGATCGGATGGGAGATCTTGGGATGATCAGAATGGTATTAAGGAGAGAAAAAAAGGTGAGTTATCAGAGGAAAGTGCCACCACATTATCTTAAAGATGTTGTCATGGCATAAAGGGATCTTAGTGATTTCACTATCTCAAACGTGAATAGTCTGGTGTTAGTTTAGGGGTTATTAGTCATGTAAAAAATAAGGAAGAAGGGAGATGTGTGGGGTCTCCTGCATGTGGCTCTATGAGTAGAAGCAGACTCAGCTTCCACACCCCTCGCTCCGCTCCACCAGCTCCGCCCTTGCCGCCGTCCCTCGCATCCAACGAACAACCTCAGGCGGCAGATCCTTCTCCTACCTCGCCGCCAAGGCCTGGAACACCCTTCCTACCCACCTACGCAGACCGAAAATCCACTCACCTTCAGAAGACTTCTCAAGACCTGGCTCTTCGAACAGTAGCGAAGCTTCCACTCCCCCCCCCCCCCCAGCGCCTTGAGACCCTCACTGGTAAATAGCGCGCTCTACAAATAGATAGATTGATTGATTGATTGATTGACATGCAGATTAGTAGAATTAGGAACGCTCAATAAAGTGTTCTATGCCAGTTATATGTGTGTCATCCTGAGTCAGTTGCTGTCAACAGGCAATGGATGAGGTGTACTTATAATTAACCTCTCATGAAGCCTAACTGTGCGGGAAGATCATTCTTCTAAAAATTACACCGGGTGGATTTCTGTGGATTCTGGATGTTTCAATCACAGAAAAGTGATGAAAATGCATGATCTGAGGCCTATTTAGAGGTCTGCAGGGCATTTTGTGGAATACATTCTTGTGGGATTCACACAGGGCACACCACCCTGGAATCCCCTTGTTGTCTACTTGTTGTCTACTTTTAAAAAATGTCAGTGGTTGGTAGGTTTCCATTGGTGGCACGGCCCCAAATACCACAACGACTCCTATTGCTGCTCTTCTCCACATAGCACATTAGGGCCTTTTGTGTCAAGGTCTCTTGGCCCACCCGCACAAGTGAGGTACCATTTTTATCAGGAGACTTGGGGGAATGATGTGTGGTAGGAAATGTATGGCTCCTTGCAGATTCCATACGTTTTCTTCACAGAAGAGGAAGATTTGTTTTTAGTCAAAGTTTGAGGTTTGCAGGGCATTGTGGGTAAGAAATTGGCATGGAATGCATATGGAGCACACCGCCCTGGACTCCCCCAAATGTCTAGTTTTCTGAACTGTTTGTGTCTGGTAGGTTTTTCCAGGTGGCAGCGTACCCAAGCCCAAAGAGTGTGCTGTTCACCTTTGTAAGTCAGATAATATTTGGAGTTAGCCACACTCTACTGGGCCATATGTAAAAACAACACCACGAAACAATTGAATGACCTCTCACTTATCAATGGATTAGGAAGCTTTAGTCCAGAGAGGCACAGAAAGACTGATGAGGTTTTAGGGGGTAGGGTGGGATGTGATGTTAGAATGGGCAAGATCCATTCCCATCATTTTATTGAACATTTATAGTCCTGCCATACAATGGGCTTTCTGAGCCCCTGGCGGGGGCAGAATACTATTGTTCCATTTACTTGGGGGGGGGGGGGGCGGGGGGCATGGCCATGCCCATTCTGGCAGCAACCACTCCTATATTTCAAAAATAACATTTCCTGGCATCTCAAGGGCTTTTTGCCCTCTTCTGGATGGGGAAGGGGGGGCAGATTGGGGGTAATTGGCCCTTCTGCCTCCCTGAGGGGTAGAAAGTCTATTGACCCATTTGCTTGGGTGGAAGCATGGCCATGCCCATGCTAAGCAGCTACCACACCTATTTTGTTAAACTTTCCCTGGCATAAAGTTGGCTTTCTACCCCCCAGAGGGTGGCAGATCGCATATAATTACCCCCATCTGCCCCAGGACAGGAAGACTGTTTCCCAATTTTTCCTGGTGTGTAGTGAGCTTTCAGCCACCCCAGGGGGCAGATCATGGATAATTACCCAATTTTTTGGGATGTGGGCATAGTCATGCCCATGGAGGGGAGCACCCATTCCTATTTATGTGTTACTTTCTTGGCATCTAGTGGGCTTTCTGCCTCCACTGGGTGCAGATTGGGGTAATTACCTCATCTGCACCCCAGGGGGGCAACAAGAGTACTTCCCTCTTCACTTAGGGTGGGAGCATAGCATGACCATGCTGGGCAACCCCCACCACAATATAAAAAAAATCCCTGGCGTCTAGTGGCCTTTCTGCCCCTGCAGGAAGACAGATCGGGGATAATTACCCTAATCTGTCTCCTGAGGGGAAGAAATACTGTTGCCCCATTTATTTGGGATGGGAACATAGCCATGCTGATGGCAGGCAGCCTCTCTATATTATTTAAAATAAACTTTCCCTGGCATTTAGTGGGCTTTTTACCCCCTCCAAAGACATATCAGGGGTAATTGCACTGCTCTGCCCCCGGGGGGGGGGGGGGGGGGGGGTGGCACAGAAAGACTGTTCCCCATTTACTTGGGTTGGGGTCTTGGCCATGCCCATGCTGGGCAGCCCCATCCCTATATTTTTATATCACTAAAAAAATCCCTGGTGTCTAGTGGGCTTTCTGTCCCCTCGGGGAGGCAGTATTCAAGGTAATTACCCCATCTGCCCCAGACAGGGGCAGAAAGACCAATATATACATATTGCCACGGGTGAGCACAAGTCCTTGTCCAAGGGGCCACTCCCCCGGTCCCTGGTGTCTAGTGGGTGGATCCCTGCTTGGGCATCACTCTCTGGTGGCGATCAGGGCTTAATTTGATCCAGTGGTTTCCGGTGCTCAGCACCAGCACTAAATCATTCACACCAGCGCTTGAGCACCAATTAAGAATACATTTATTTTTGGTAAGGACAGTGAGATTAAGTGAGTCACAAGATGTTGAGCCGATGCTTAATCTAGAACCTGGTTTCCCAGCTCTGAGCTTGGCAGCTCTGGCCATTACACCACATCCTCTCCCAACTTGTACGGTTTCATGGCTTCTATTTTAGCGCTGCTAACAAGAGAAATAGGCTGGTGGAAGCAGCCTCCTGAAGAGACCCCGGCACTACAAATCTACCACTTGTGGTGATCCCCAATCACGGATCCACTAGGAAGTGGAACCATTGGAAAGAGGAGGTTCTCCCCTTTCCATTAATACCCCTCCAATGAGAATCAGTGCGAGGGGGCTGAGATATAACCCCCAGAGCACTGAATCAGTGAAAGTAAAATGAGCCCATCGTCTTGTTTTGCATTCACTTTTACTTCAATGACGTCAGAGGGGCCTGTTCGTACTTCTCCACTGTTGGCCAATGGTGGACATTCGCACTTGAGAGGCAGTGCACCTGTCAGCCATTGGCCGAAGGACGCACTCGAAAGGTTAAATGTGTGCAACAATATTTAGGTTATGGTACTATTAAAGTATATAGGTATTGTGCATATTACATATTTTAAAGGTATCAGCAATATTATAGACACTCATGTTGTCATTAGCAATATTTCTTCACAAGCAAAAGTGGCCTAAGTGACACATGACAAATATCAGACATCAATTCATGTTATTTCTGAAAAGTAAAACATCCTTCATTAAGATTTTCACTTCAAGTCTGACAGAAAGAAGGTAATGGATAATTTATTGTCAAAGTCAAATACATTTTGAAATATTATTCAAGATAAAATGTTTACTCACAGAAATATCTGGTCAATTATTTAAATGTGAGTACAGTGCTCCTAAAATGTAACTCCACACATTGATAACAATGTTGCTACTTGGTGACATATGCAATATATATTTATATAATATGAAATACATATGGCAATATTCATTTCAATGCTATTTTGTATTGCTAACTTACCCTGAGATGTGGCTAACTCCTCAAGATTAGCAGTACCAGTGCCCTCAATACCAGTGACCATTTAAGGTCCTATGAGTTCTGCCTCCGGCTCCTTCATTGCTCACAAATTCTCTTGGATGTCAGGTCCTCCACTAGTTTGTGCTGCAGCGTTCACATTCTTTGTCAGTTTTTCCTTGGTCTTGCACTTATAATCATGTCACCTTTTCTTGCATTCTACAACAGTTCTGTGTGTTGGTGCTACTTCATTTATTTTAACACCTATATCTCTCCATGAACCTTTTTTAATGGATAATGGTAATTTTGGGCCCACAAACAGATACTTCTTTTGTTTTGTCATCTCCAAAATTAAAATGTTATTCTCCTCCTGTGTAAAATTGACCTTGCTTTTTCTGCTCCGAGACAACCCACCCTTTTTAATATCAACCCTCCTGGGTGATAGCATCTTCTTCACTTGCCATGTTCAAAAGCAAAAATATTGTAGTATTTTAAACTGAAAAGCAACTGAAAGACGTCTAGTGTGACACAACTATGACTTTTAACATGCACGTAGGAATTGCGTCACGGAAGGTCAAGTTGCGTTATGGCACGTTGTGCTACAGCACAGGGTTTTGCACCATAATGCACCACATAGTAAACATGGGGCAAAATACAACCCATGTTTTTCTGATGCAAAGTAGCACTTTATCACTTTTTGTAAATCAGGTCTTCTCCCCATAGCTAACCTTGTGTGATATAACCTGGTGCTCATGCACAGGGCTCTAAATGCCTTTGGGCCACGTTTGCAATAAATACAACTGCAAAAAAATGGATATGGGAAGAGAAATGTTTTGCTGGCAGGGGTAACACTGTGCGCAAAAAAAAGGGAAAGAGGCTTGACTTCCTCATTCAGCCAACACCCATGAAATTATTCCACCTGGAAAAATTGGGTCTGGTACTCTTACACCACTCAAAATTGGGGGGGGGGGGGGGTCTATTTACTGAGATTTGACGCCATCTTTGCATCATAAAATTGATGCAAAATGAATCTAAATCTTTTTTTACTAATTTACTTTCCAGCCCTAAACTTGTTTAGCTCTGGAAAACACTTGAAAGTAGCGCTGCTTTATGTTACTTATCGCAAAAGGGGCGTACCGTGGGTGGTGCATGGGCGTTCTCATGCAATCACCCAAGGTTTCTGATTCGAAACCCTATTTACTTAAAAACTCACACAGGGTTTAGCATGAGAAAATAGCGCCCATTTCAAATAGGTGCTGTGAAGGAGAAATGCTATCATTTCTCCTTCTTTTTCCGACCTTGTATGTGTGCTGCACACATACAAAGTGGGAAAATGTTTAAAGTTAGTCTGAGAGTGGTTTTTTGTAGTGGAAAGCTATCCTTCCAGTACAAAACCTATGCTGGACTCACGTCGACACCCTTGCACTATGGTGCAAAGAAGTATTCTTGGTGTACAGCAGCTAATTTCAGCGAGGGGAGAAGGGTGCTATATTTCTGTAAATATTGCGCTCTCATGCTCTCTCCTTCCAGGGGCGGCCTTAGGCATGTGCAAGCTGTGCACCTGCCCAGGGCCACCAAACCCCAGGGGCCACCACGCCAATATATATCCTTAATATGATAATCCTCTGAGGATGGATACATATTTGTGTGACGGCCCCTGGTAGGGATTTGGCGGCCTCTGGCTCTGTTCCACTTCCAAACCTCCCTGACCCCCGCTCTTCACTGGCCTTCGCGCTCCGCCCCGCCCGGACCCCCTCATCCGGGCCCCCCTATCTACGCTCCCTGCCCAGGGCCGCTATGAACCTAGAGCCGCCCCTTGCTCCTTCCCCCGCAACGCATGCATCGCTTTTTTGCCTGATGGTCTGAGTTGGGTGAGATTTGAGTGAATCTGCCCCTGGGTGTGGAAAATCCTACCCACTTTGAATCAGGTAGAGTAGAATTTGCTCCGCCGTACTCAGACTCGGGCCCCTAATGTTAGAGATAGGTGTGCTTTTGTTGGTATTGGCAGCGGTAAATTTTAGAGGATTAGAGGCACAGCACCGCAAACTTCTCACACTATTCACAACTGTGCGCATAGCTGCCTGAGTAATAAGTAATGTAAACACCATGCTCTTCAGTACATACAGAGGATTGAACCTTTCTATAAAAGATAATCAAGGCAGTGCCCTTTTGTGTCAATAGCCTGTGAGAAAAATTATGGAATAGGCATAGCAAACAACTGAGAGACAGAAATGGTAGCAGAGAACTGACTGGCCTTTCTGAGGCACCAGCTAGACTTGTGACTTTCATTCATCATAGCAGTCTTTTGAAGGTATGTGACTGAAATGTTACTTACACTACCACACCTATACAATAAGTCAGAGTTGCAGGGATGAATTATGACTGACTAAGGGCCATATGTATCAACATTCCGTTTTGCGATTCCTAAATAGCGATTTTTAAGGAATTGCTATTTAGAAATCGCAAAATGGTATGTATGTAGAAAATCGCTTCTTTTTAGCGATTCCTTAAAATTCCATAATTGCGATTAGCAAATTGCTAATCGCAATTAAGGAATAGTTTCCCATTCATTTTGGTGGGCCAGGAGGCCCATAAGAATGAAGGGGAAATTGCGAATCGCAATTTGCTAATCGCAAATTGTGAATATTTTCAAGGGTGCAGGGGTGTCTCAAGAACACCCTGCTGCACCGCTGAAAATGACATGTGTGCGCATATGGCGCACATACATGCCCTAAGGGCATGTATGAGCTTCACATGGCACCTTTTGATTTTTTAAAAAAATGCTTTTTTAAAAGAATTTGCAACTTACCAATTTGCGATTCCTTAATGCCATTTTGGAATGTTTTTTTCCTTGATACATTCCATTTAAGGAATCGCAAAATTTGCAATTCCTTAAATGCAATCGCAAAATAAGGAACCGCAAATATAGCGATTCCTTATTTTGCACCAAAAATGTTTCATACATACCATTTAGCGAAAATGGGTTCGCAAACGCCAGAATTCTGCGAATTTCAGCATTTGCAAACCCTTTTTGCCTTGATACATATGGCCCTAAGTGTCAACCCTCCCAGTTTTTCCTAACTTGTGACTGACTCTGGTGCAGTGTTTGTGGCATCAAAGAGCCTTAGCCTGACCTGGGTGCTGACTGTCATACCAGCAGATAATCAGAGGTAGTGAGCTGACTTAGGATGGAGTCTGATGCTGACCAATCTGCCTTTAAGAAGCACAGTCCTGCCCTGTGAGTGACATGGCCGAAGACCACAAGTCAAGTATGACTTGTGTCTAACTGACTTTGCTGCAGCCCTGCCCTTCTTTCAAAGGAATTGGTGTCTAGTTGTCTCTCCAGGCCAGTTCACTTAGGACCTCCATTCTTTGTGGCTTTCATTCTGCATTGATTTTGGACCATCCTGTCGCACTAACAATGTGACTACCACAGTTCCCTTAAAATCTAGCCTTTGGCAATAGGTCTGACTGGCAAAGAGGCATAGCACAAAATGATGGCCTCTTGCAGAATCTGGCCAGGCTCCCCTACATTTTCACTTTAGTCTGGCCACCTAACTAAAGTAAAAAATGCCTTGTCCAAGTGGAGTCCGGTGAAGGCGGTGACGGTGACGGTGCACCACAGAGGACCATGTTACCTCTCTGGACTGACAAATCCTGATGAATCCATTCAAATCTTGTCTCCGGGCATGCAAAGCAAACGTCCTTCATCAGTCTGTTCTCTCTCAAGCAAGAGTACTGCATAAGCCTTCCTCATTCTTCACCACTGTTCAAGTAATAAATAGATGAGAAGCACAGTGCAGCAAATGAGGGAGAGGAATGGACACTCTGCACAATGGATACAGCGAGCAACACCGGTGGAGATGCACAATTTAAGCTACCCCCTATACGTCACCAAAGAGCAATACTTTCGTGCATTAGAACAATATATTTACTGTGTACCTTATACTATTATTGTAAAGCGAAACACCACACATACTGCTGGAGTGTGTTTACTGTAGGAAGTGGAGAAGTGTGGCTCAATGGTTAGAGCGGCAGACCCTGATTCAGAGGTCTTGCCTGGGACCAGGGTTCAATTCCCTGCCTCGGCGGGTCTTGGGCTAAAAAATTCCACAGACCTGAACATTCTTGCTTTGGTGCCTATTCTAATCATAGAGTCCCACTCTGCAACTCTGGTCACTAGTTTGCTTAATCTCCACAACGGCCCCCACAACGCTAATGATGCCTGGCTTACACCCTGGGGGTGCCCAGGAGTGGACGCCTCACAGGGAAAGCCAGGACGGGTTCCACAGCGGTATTTGTACAAGCGCCTTGAGACCCTTGCGGGTGAGTAGTGCGCTATACAAGTATCAATTCACAAGTAGTCATTCATATAGGTTTGTGCGCTAATGTTGCTATTATATAGTCACAAATTGCAGTTCTCGTTCACACTTATGCTTGCGTATTTATCTATGTTTCAAAAGAAAACCAGTTTAGGCAATTTTGTTTCATGAATTCTTAATTATAATGAGTGTTTAAACTGTGACTTTTATGATTTTAACATGATTTGAAATCGAATAAAGTATATTCAGATTCTGAGTAATACTGCTTTTACAGAAATTGCATTTCATATGTATTCATTTATTGTTGGATTTTAGCGGAATCGCTAATTGGTAATCGCAAATACCTATGCATGTAGGAATCACCCAAAAATTTGTGATTCCATAACATTTAGTTAATAGCGATTCGGAAATTGCGAATTACTATTAGCTAATGTGCCTCTATTCATTTCTGTGGGCCTACAGGCCCATAGGAATGAATGGCATTGCATTCGCTAATTGCAATTACCAACTGGTAATCGCAAAAGAATGCAAATCAAGGGTACATTCCCCCTGCAGCACCCCACAAAAAAGGCAAGTGTGCATATGTAAAGCACACACAAGCCCTAAGGGCATGTGTGCGCTACATGGCACTTTGTAAAATGCATTTTTGCGCATTTTTCAAAGCATGCACATATTACCATCAACTTGAAGTTGTTGGTAATTAGCGTTTCCTAAATGCATAGTTCACATTTAGGAAAGGCTACATGCACCGGCATTAGGGAATCGCAAATTGCGATTCCCTAAATGCATTCTCAATTTTGGTAATCGCAAAAAATTGTGATTACCTAAATTGCGAATTATAAAACCTACATGCATTGAAAAAAGTCTTTTCCGTTTGCGACAGGAAAAAGGCTCGATGCATGTGCCCTTAAGTCTTCAACATGAAAGTTTTGCTTACGATGCAATGTTCTTTTTTTTGCAGGTGCGTTCCAATCATTTCATAGTTAGTGAAAGCCATATTGTGTATTAAAGATGTTGAGGAACGGAAGGAGAACTTTTGGCAAGAATGAGAGGCGCTAACAAACTAAGAAAAAACTCCTATTCATGTTGTATTAGGAGCGGGGAGACATCCAAGGTCGTTCTGCTATTCAAACCACAGGATGGGCAAATTGAGTGAAGGTGCCAATTTCTACTGTTGGAAGGTGAAAAACGACTAGAGTTGATGACGTAGAATTCTCGAACGTTCTGTGGGTTTAATTGGTGTTCACACTTTAGACTATAGAGAAGATACAATTTGGACTAAGCGAGGTACAGACCTCTCTGTTCATATGTTTGAACTGGGATTTCCGGTTGTCAGAGTATGCACCTTGTACAAGCAGGAACCACCACTTTAGTCAGGGTAACCTAGATACACACCAAAAGATATCCTATGCTCACCCTTTGGTAGCTTGGCACAGAGCAGTCAGGCTTATCCAAAGAGGCAATGTGTAAAGTATTTGTGCCACACACACACACACACACTCACACACACAGTAACACAATGAAAACACCACAAAAAATACCACACACAGGGTTAGAAAAGTAGATTGTATTTTTATAAGTATAATAAGACCAAAAAGACAAAAATCCAATAAGTAGATCTGGAGTTATTCATTTTTTAAAGATGAAATCGAATTATAGCGCTTAGAGTTATAAACACCAACCGGGGACATTTGGTCATGCTAGACCGGGGTGAGTCCAAAGTTCAGCCCGACCGCGATGGAGGGTATGCCGGCTACAGGACTCATGCATGTTCTGCTGAAAAAGTACCTTGAATGAAGGAAGCATCAACATCAAAGACTCAATTCGAGAAGTAGAAGAGACACTGGGTCGTCTTCGATCCCATGGATGGAGACAATGCATTGGTTCCAATTCACACAGTCGATGAAGGCTTTGTTGATTAACCCCTTTACTATGCAGGTGATGCATTGTCGTCGAGCCACACAGTCTGTCAGCCACATCGGGATCAAAGGGCAAAAGCATAAGTTCCAATTTACGCAAAGCCATTGATGTATCTGTTTTAAAGGATCAACACAGCCGAAATCACCTTTCAAGGGCCCAGGACTGATTTGTCACCACTTGGCAGGGCAGGACTCACAGATGGGAGAGTCCAGGTGCTGTGGCAGGGTTTGATGGCTCTGAGACTGCAGAACAGGGGCCAAGCCAGCAAGCTCTTGGAGTCACTCTGGGTTCAAGTGTGATGGGTCGAGTCCTTTTTCTCAGCAGGGTAGAGAATAGTGAGGCAGCACAGCAAAGAAGAAAAGCAGTTCTTCCAGAACAGCAGCCAAGCAGAGTAGCAATCCTTGTAGCACGGCAGTCCTTATTCGTGGCAGAGTTCTTTCACAGCTCCAGTAGTGTATGTCATGGTAGTGTCAGAGTCCAATTACTTATACCCAGATGTGTCTTTGAAGTGGGGTGAGTTCAAAGCAGGTCTTTGAAGTGCACAGGTCCCCCTTTCTTACCATCCTTGGTCCAAACTATTCGTAGGGAGTAGTCAGCCCTTTGTGTGGAAACCAGGACACTGCCTATTCAGGGGTAAGCGTCAGCTCTCCCTTCTCTTCCTACCCAGGAAGAGCTATCGGAATCCAGATTGATGTAGATGAGTTCTCTGTCAAACCCATCTGTCCTGTATTTATGGCTATCAAGAGCGAATCCTCAAGGTGTAGCTGTCAGCAACCCCAGACGTATGTTGGAGACAGCCTGTAAGGCACACAGTAGTAAGAGCGGCAAAATCAACTTTAGCCATAAACAGGATTTATCATTTCCATTCCAAAGATATGAAACATGATGCAGCTACTCTTTTCTAATCATGAATTACAGTTTAAAAGCCTTTTAAGCAATTTCTAATGTTAGCCTATGAGAGTAGTAGGCCTCACAGTATTGAAAACTAATTTAGCTGTTTGTCAATACTAGCAAATTTACAACCTACGGCAGGGTGCTGTGTAAATTAAAGAATTCACACAGCACCCTGCCGTTAGGGCTAGCTAGTGCCTTACCTAGGGTGACGTATTTGTAATAAAGAAAGAGTTTAAGGCTTGGCAAGTGGTTTTAAATGCTAAGTCCACGTGGCAGTAAACTGCAATGGCAGGCTTGAGACAGGTTTGAAAGGCTACTTATGTGGGTGGCATAATTAGTGATGAAGACCTACTAGTAGCATTTAATTTACAGGCCCTGATTATATGGTATACCAATTTACAAGGGACTTACAGGTAAACTAAAGATGGCAATTGTGTATACACCAATGTTGCCATGTTTAGGGGATAAGCACATGCACTTTAGCACCGGTTAGCAGGCGTAAAGTGCTTACAGTCCTAAAGCCAACAAAAAGAACCTGCAAAAAGAGGAGGTAAGCAGGCAAAACGTTTGGGGGAAGACTGAACTAAGGATGACAGCTCTAACATCATATTTCCATTGTGTGGCTTTATGCTATGTATTGCATCGATTTGGAGAACTTCTACTGAAGTCTCAACCATGCTCACACCTTCCTGCCTTCCCTGAGTTAACTAGGTTTCCCTAATTTTCCGAACTTTAGTTTAGGACTAGTTTAAATTTCGATTTATTCTTGTATAGAAGGGAAACTTTTGCAGTGATCTCCAAATCCTATTTCTTATCATTTGTATTGCTGCTGCTGAATTTCTTGTATGCCTTATGCTACTAAGACTCAAATTCATTCAATGGTTCAGTTTACCTTTGATTACAGTATGTTCTTACGATTTATATAAAGCAGTTTGGCCCTTAATTTGTAATAAAACTAATTTAATTTTACTTTAAAAAGCCCAAATGGGCTGCACTAATGAATTTTTGGATTGATGTTAACTCACCTTTTTCTCTCAGGCAACTAGACAAGATTAATCGCAGGACAAATGGTAAGGTCAGCCCAGTGCTCCATCAACGGGGTGGGTGAAACCCTGCGGAAAGTGAGTGGGGGAGAAGCTTCATGAAGACTGTGAGTTGGAGAAGTGCAGCATCCCAGTAGTAATTGTGGAAAAGCAGTGTGCAGACCGTGAGTTGAAGCATAGCACCAGGCAGGCAGTAACAACGGTGAAATATTGTGCAGACCATGATGCAGCGGGTGTTGAGTGACTTGGGAGAAGTATTGTGCAGATTGTGACCTGGGAAGATGAACTGGGCAGGCAATGACTGGGGAGAAGCATTGTGCGGAAGGTGAGTTGGAGGGGAATGCAGCGGGCGGGCAGTGACTGTGAAGAAGTATTGTGCAAACCGTGAGTTTCAGAAAGATGAAGCTTGCGGGAATGACTGGAGAACAGCATCATGCTGACTCTGAGATGGGGAGAAGCATTGTGCAGTCTGTGAGTTGGAGAGATGCAGTGTGCAGGCAGTAATTATGGCGCAAAAGACCGAGAGTTGGGAAGATGCCTCATAAGGTGGTGACTGGGGAGAAGAATAACACAGACTGTAAGTTGGAGAGCTGCACCAGTCAGGCGGAGACTGGGAAGATGCAGGGTGCAGACGTTGACTTTGGGAGAAATGCAGTCTGCAGGCAGTAAATTGGGAGAAGCATTGCGGAGTCTGTAAGTTGGGGGAAGTATACTGACTGAGGAAAAGCATGGTGCACACAGTGAGTTTGGAAGAGATGAAGTGGGCAGGCAGGGACTGAGGTAATGCACTGTGCAGACTGTGAGTTGGGCAGGTGCAGTGTGCAGGCAGAGACTGGGAAGAGGTATGGCACAGACTGTGAGTTGTGGAGTTGTGCTGTGTAGGCAGTGACTGAGGAGAAGCATGGCACAGACCGTAGGTTGGGGAGAAGCGTCATACAGGCAGTGACTGGGGAGAAGAATAATGCAGACCGAGAGTTGGAGAGCCGCAAAAGTCAAGCAGTAACTGTGGAGAAGCAGGGCACAGACCGTGAGTTGGCGAGCCGCACAAGTCGAGCAGTAACTGTGGAGAAGCAGGGCGCAGACCGTGTGTTGGAGAGCCGCACAAGTCGAGCAGTAACTGTGGAGAAGCAGGGAGCAGACCGTGAGTTGGAGAGCCGCACAAGTCGAGCGGTAACTGTGGAGAAGCAGGGAGCAGACCGTGAGTTGGAGAGCCGCACAAGTCGAGCAGTAACTGTGGAGAAGCAGGGAGCAGACCGTGAGTTGGAGAGCCGCACAAGTCGAGCAGTAACTGTGGAGAAGCAGGGCGCAGACCGTGAGTTGGAGAGCCGCACAAGTCGAGCAGTAACTGTGGAGAAGCAGGGCGCAGACCGTGAGTTGGAGAGCCGCACAAGTCGAGCAGTAACTGTGGAGAAGCAGGGAGCAGACCGTGAGTTGGAGAGCCGCACAAGTCGAGCAGTAACTGTGGAGAAGCAGGGAGCAGACCGTGAGTTGGAGAGCCGCACAAGTCGAGCAGTAACTGTGGAGAAGCAGGGAGCAGACCGTGAGTTGGAGAGCCGCACAAGTCGAGCAGTAACTGTGGAGAAGCAGGGCGCAGACCGTGAGATGGGGAGAGGTTCCGCGAGTGGGAGGGGCATCCTGCACACTGAGTTGTGGAGATGCAATGAGCAGACAGTAACTGTGGAGAAGCAGGGCGCAGACCGTGAGATGGAGAGAGGTTCCGCGAGTGGGAGGGGCAACCTGCACACTGAGTTGTGGAGATGCAATGAGCAGACAGTAACTGGGGAGAAGCATAGTGCCTACCAGGAGTTGGGGAGATGCACCGGTCAGGCAGCGACTGCAGAGAAGCGTAGTGCTAACCATGAGTTGGCGGGCTGCACTAGCGGGCTATACACTGACTGGGAAGAAGCATGGTGCACATGGTGGGTAGGGAAGATGCACCATGTATGCATCTGACCACCACTTTGGAGTATAACACAAACAAAGCCACGTTTGTTGCATTTGCTAATGTTTGTTTTTATTTGATGCTGGCAAGTATTAAAAAATGTTTGTGCATGTTATGACGCCTCCGGTCTTGACATAACTTAATGTCAGCCTACAAAGCAATTCATTGTCAGTGTGGAGTCCCTGGATTAATTAGTATGAGAAACCACCTTTCATACAATACTGTTAGATTTAGTGGCTTAAAGCGAATTGATTTGCTGCCAAACATTGAATCATTATTTTCCTAGTTGAGTGATGAAGTCGTTTTAGCATGATTACTTGTTCAACACCACCAATGTCTTCAAACAATTTGGTTTAAAATAGGAAAAGTTAACATATGAGTGTTTTTGTTAACTTTTTGTCGATTGCTGGTGAACGTATTTCATTTCCATGCACATTTATTTATGTATGGTGTTGTTTATTTTGCAGCTTTATAAAAAGTTCATATCCTGTGGAAAAAGTGATAGTCTAAGTGTGGAGGATTAACGGAAGTAAGAGTTCGATGGAAATGACGCGAGAGCTCTAGTTCACTTAAACCGGAAGGGATCCTTGGTGTAGATTAGGCAAGGGTTTCCCCAATAAAATGAGCATTGAACTCGTTAACGCTTGTACTGAAGGCCTATAAAAAAAAAAAGTGATTTACTTGTATGTTCCCCAGACTCTTTTAGTACTTCAGATTTTCTAGTTTGTCCTCATACAAAATGCTACCCCGAGCAACACCCGACGTGTAATTTACAATGATTTTCAATTGTGTGGCATAACTTGGCAATAAAGCCCAAAGTGAATAGAAATTAGGTATGTTTAAATGCACCGAAGGTTCTAAATTTAGGGTTAAGTAACCTACATAATACTGTAATATTTATTCATAAAAATGTTCAGTAGACTGGAGGCTTTTAAAACAGTGTTTTTTGGGAACTCATTGACAATAGAAACTGGAATAATAAGTGAAACAAATAAATAACTACAATACATAAAAGTGTGTTTTGAAATATTGTTTGGAGAGCAATGGCCAAAACCACAGGCGTGAAAGAAATTCACAGGAGAGAAACTGAAGCAACTTGTCATGCATAATCGCTGCAGTATTTGGGCTCAAAATCGCGCAGCTAGGGAGGTGCACTTGGAAGGCAGTGACAGGGGAGAAACATCATCCAGACCGTGCGTGGGAGAGCTGCAACACACACGGAGTGACTGAGGAGAAACATCATCCAGACCGTGCGTGGGAGAGCTGCATGCACACACAGTGACTGAGACTAAACATCATGCAGACCGTGTGTGTGAGAGCTGCACCACACACACACAGTGACTGAGGAGAAACATCATGCAGACCGTGCGTTGGAGAGCTGCATGCACACACAGTGACTGAGACTAAACATCATGCAGACCGTGTGTGTGAGAGCTGCACCACACACACAGTGACTGAGGAGAAACATCATGCAGACCGTGCGTTGGAGAGCTGCATGCACACACAGTGACTAAGGAGAAACATCATGCAGACCGTGCGTGAGAGAGCTGCAACACACATGCAGTGACTGAGGAGAAACATCATGCAGACCGTGCGTGGTAGAGCTGCATGCACACACAGTGACTGAGACTAAACATCATGCAGACTGTGTGTGTGAGAGCTGCACCACACACACAGTGACTAAGGAGAAACATCATGCAGACCGTGCGTGAGAGAGCTGCAACACACATGCAGTGACTGAGGAGAAACATCATCCAGACCGTGCGTGGGAGAGCTGCATGCACACACAGTGACTGAGACTAAACATCATGCAGACCCTGCGTGGGAGAGCTGCACCACACACACAGTGACTGAGGAGAAACATCATGCAGACCGTGCGTTGGAGAGCTGTATGCACACACAGTGACTAAGGAGAAACATCATGCAGACCGTGCGTCAAAAAGCTGCATGCACACACAGTGACTGAGAAGAAACATCATGCAGACCGTGTGTGTGAGAGCTGCACCACACACACAGTGACTCAGGAGAAACATCATGCAGACCGTGTGTGTGAGAGCTGCACCACACACACAGTGACTGAGGAGAAACATCATGCAGACCGTGCATTGGAGAGCTGCATGCACACACAGTGACTAAGGAGAAACATCATGCAGACCGCGCATGAGAGAGCTGCAACACACATGCAGTGACTGAGGAGAAACATCATGCAGACCGTGCGTGGGAGAGCTGCATGCACACACAGTGACTGAGACTAAACATCATGCAGACCGTGTGTGTGAGAGCTGCACCACACACACAGTGACTGAGGAGAAACATAATTCAGACCGTGCGTTGGAGAGCTGCATGCACACACAGTGACTAAGGAGAAACATCATGCAGACCGTGCGTGAGAGAGCTGCAACACACATGCAGTGACTGAGGAGAAACATCATGCAGACCGTGCGTGGGAGAGCTGCATGCACACACAGTGACTGAGACTAAATATCATGCAGACCCTGCGTGGGAGAGCTGCACCACACACACAGTGACTGAGGAGAAACATCATGCAGACCGTGCGTTGGAGAGCTGCATGCACACACAGTGACTAAGGAGAAACATCATGCAGACCGTGCATCAAAAAGCTGCATGCACACACAGTGACTGAGACGAAACATCATGCAGACCGTGCGTGGGAGAGCTGCATGCACACACAGTGACTGAGACGAAACATCATGCAGACCGTGTGTGTGAGAGCTGCACCACACACACAGTGACTCAGGAGAAACATCATGCAGACCGTGCGTGGGAGAGCTGCAACACACACGCAGTGACTGAGGAGAAACATCATGCAGACCGTGCGTGGGAGAGCTGCAACACACATGCAGTGACTGAGGAGAAACATCATGCAGACCATGCGTGGGAGAGCTGCACGCACACACGCAGTGACTGAGGAGAAGCACCATGCAGGCTGTGTATGGGAGAGCTGCACCACACACCCAGTGACTGAGGAGAAACATCATGCACACCGTGCATGGTAGAGCTGCATGCACACACGCAGTGACTGAGGAGAAACATCATGCAGACCATTTGTGGGAGAGCTGCACCACACACGCAGTGACTAAGGCGAAACACCATGCAGACCGTGCGTGGGAGAGCTGCATGCACACACAGTGACTGAGGAAAAACCTCATGCAGACCGTGCGTCAAAGAGCTGCATGCACACACGCAGTGACTGAGGAGAAACATCATGCAGACCATTTGTGGGAGAGCTGCACCACACACACAGTGACTAAGGAGAAACATCATGCAGACCATGCGTGGGAGAGCTGCATGCACACACAGTGACTGAGGAAAAACATCATGCAGACCGTGCGTGTGAGAGCTGCACCACACATGGAGTGACTGAGAAGAAACATCATGCATACCATGCGTCAAAGAGCTGCATGCTCACACGCAGTCACTGAGGAGAAACATCATGCAGACCCGGCATGGGAGAGCTGCACCACAAACACAGTGACTGAGGAGAAACATCACGCAGACCGTGCGTGGGAGGGCTGCATGCACACATCACTAGAATAATCATGCAGACCGTGCATGGGAGAGCTGCACCACACACACAGTGACTGAGGAGACACTTCATGCAGACTGTTAGTTGAGAGAGCAACGTAGCGTGTAGGCAGTGACTGGAGAGAAGAATTGTGGAGACCAGGAGTTGGGAGATGCAGTGACTGAGGAAAAACATCATGCAGACCGGGCATGGGAGAGCTGCACCACAAACACAGTGACTGAGGAGAAACATCACGCGGACCGTGCGTGGGAGGGCTGCATGCACACATCACTAGAAAAATCATGCAGACCGTGCATGGGAGAGCTGCACCACACACACAGTGACTGAGGAGACACTTCATGCAGACTGTTGGTTGAGAGAGCAACGTAGCGTGTAGGCAGTGACTGGAGAGAAGAATTGTGGAGACCAGGAGTTGGGAGATGCATCAGGCTGGCAGTGGCTGGGGAGAAGCATCATGCAGACCATGCATCTGGGAGATGCATCGGCCTGGCAGTGACTGGGGAAAAACGTCATGCAGACCATGCATCACGGAGATGCATCAGGCTGGCATTGACTTGGGAGAAACATAATGCAGACCATGCATCGGGGAGAGGCATCGGGCTGGCATTGACTGGGGAGAAACGCCATGCAGACCATGCATCGGGGAGATGCATCGGCCTGGCAGTGACTGGGGAAAAACGTCATGCAGACCATGCAGCACGGAGAAGCATCAGGCTGGCATTGACTGGGGAGAAACGTCATGCAGACCATGCATCACGGAGATGCACCTGGCTGGCATTGACTTGGGAGAAACATCATGCAGACCATGCATCTGGGAGATGCATCGGCCTGGCAGTGACTGGGGAAAAACGTCATGCAGACCATGCATCACGGATATGCATCAGGCTGGCATTGACTTGGGAGAAACATCATGCAGACCATGCATCGGGGAGATGCATCGGGCTGGCATTGACTGGGGAGAAACGTCATGCAGACCATGCATCAGGGAGATGCATCGGCCTGGCAGTGACTGGGGAAAAACGTCATGCAGACCATGCATCACGGAGATGCATCAGGCTGGTATTGACTGGGGAGAAACGTCATGAAGCCATGCATCAGGGAGATGAATAGGTCTGGCAGTGACTGGGGAGAAATGTTATGCAGACCTTGCATTGGGGAGATGCATCGGGCTGACATTGACTGGGGAGAAACATCATGCAGACCATGCATCGGGAAGATGCATCGGGCTGGCAGTGACTGGGGAGAATCGTCATTTAGACCATGCATTGGGGAGATGCATCTGGCTGACAGTGACTGGGGAGAAACGTCATTTAGACCATGCATTGGGGAGATGCATCTGGCTGACAGTGACTGGGGAGAAACGTCATTTAGACCATGCATTAGGGAGATGCATCGAGCTCACAGTGACTGGGGAGAAGTATTGTGTAGACTGTTACTGGGGGAGACATGCAGTGTGCAGGCAGTGACTGGAGGCAAGCACGGTGTAGACCGTGTGTTTGGGAGATCCATCGTGCAGGCATCAACAAACAGCACTGAAGCATAACACTGAAAAAGCCAAACCTGTTGCATTTGATTATGATTGATGCTAGTAAATAGCAAATAAAAATGGTGTATATTTTGAAGCCTTTAGTCTTGACAGAACTTAATGTCATTAGTATGAGAAGCCACCTCGATAAAATATTGTTACATTTAGTGGATTAAAGCAAATTGATTTGATGACAAACATTGAAGTATTATGTTTACTAGCTGAGTTGTTGAGTTTTTTAGAGCAATTCCTTGTTGAACAACTGCACGGTTGCGAAACATGTTAGTTTAAAAAAAGAAAACTGAATATTTGCTTAACACAGATTGTGTTTCCAATTTTATTTTATTATTCATGAACCCCTTTCAGTATCCATTGGTGTTTATTTATGTACATATTTATTTCTTTTGAAATTATATAAAATACTGTGCATTAACGTGGTTAGCTCAGATGATCGTGTCCTAATATTCACACGTTTCTGTGTAAAAAAGATTAAACAAAGTTAGAATTCAGAAAAAAGTTTAAACAAGGGGGTGTAACCCGGGTATATCAAGTCCTGAATATAAATAGGACAGAATATAGTTATCGAGATTACATTTGCAACATTTGTATTGAAGGCCAATCCTAACAAGTAAAATACCTGTATGTTTTCCAGACTATTGTTGTAGCTAAGAGATACCTTTTCTATTTTATCCAAAAACACATGCTACCCGGAACCAAAAACCAAGCTACGATTTACAATGTTTTTCCACTGAGTGGCAATCATGCATCACTTGGAAATGAAAACCAACATAAATAGAACTTAGGTGTCAGCTAGTTTTTTCAACCTAGAACCGGATCTGGTGACTCAGTTAACTAATGCATCCACTACACAGGACTGTATTTAATCTCATGGTCACAGTTTCGAATCCCGGTGGATCTCCTCAGCCTTTCATCCATCTGAGGTTGATAAAATGAGTACCGTTGTGTCTGAGTGAACGTGTGCTTTATAAATTTACATTATGTGGATTCAACCTCTTTTTGTTAACCTAAAGCTTAGCTAACATGAAAATATTGCTAATAAAAAACAATTTCCTCGTATTTATGTGTGAGCAAACATCAGATATTATGGCCAACAGCAAGCATCTCCCAATCCTGTATACCCACTCCACTCCAGATAAAAATGATCTTCTGCAGGGGTGAGTTGGCACATCGTATGAAAGAGGAACAAGCCAAAACAGCAACCATGTCAAGTGACATTCTGAGAAGAGAAATTGGTAGAAATTTCTCAAGGACTGGGCATCCAGTATTTGGGCCATCGACTCACCGATATTCAAGAACCCATGCAAATGTCATACATTTTGGAAAACTAGAAACAGAAGATAATGCATGGAGTTCTGGCTTGTATGGGTCTCAACTCTATTTGTCATTCTCAATAATCTATAAATGTCTACAAAACACAATGTCCTCTTGTTCTGTGCCGAAAAACATAGGAATTCGCAGCTAATGCTAAGCATCCTATCATCTTATGTTCCAACAATCACTAGGAAGTGATCAAAACTGCACCAATGACACATGACGTCAGTGCTTGAAATGAACATTTAGTAGTACTGGTACTCGGTACCTGCTAATTTTAAAGCACAAGTGATATTCTGAGCATCAAACATGGCAGCATTTTCCAAAGAGGATTTCTTAGCATTTGGGCATTATGTAGGATGGCAAACAGTGAATCCTGTGAACCTCAGACATTAAAAAAAATTAGAGACCAAGGGAAAATTAGGGAGGAGGAGCTTGTGTGGATCCCACAACTTCTTTTATGAAGAATGTCCATGATACACCGAACTATGGCTATTATCTTTTAAAAACAGTAGCCCACAAGTGTGCTAGGTACATTGTGGGGCCAGGAATGCAGAAAAACACAACCAAATTAAATGACATTGTAAAGAGCCAAAATTATAACAATTTTCCACGAGCGACACTGCAGTGTTTGCACCTGGGGTTAGCTGGCGCTCACATAACCCTATCAATTAAATTGTTTTTAAAACAGCAACTCAGGGCAATCCATGGAGGTGTCACTTGTGTGGGTGGGTCCCACCAACAATTTCGAAACTTCAATTTGTGGTTAGAAAGAGCATAATTTCCTTTCATACATGTTGGAAAATAGTAACATGTGAAGGCCACCTGCAAAAGTCTTATAGATATTTGTTCTGACACTTCATATATTAAAACGCGCAGCCCATATTTGTGAGTGGGGATCTCATAAATAACAGTAAGGGGCAAAGCTCCAAACACATCACGTGACATTTCTTGGAGTAAATATTGTAGTAATTCCCCTTTAGGCAGCGGGGGGTGGCGATCTTTGAAAGTGGTAGAGTGTAACACTTGTTGTGAATTGTAGTGAGCAAAGTGAAACAGAATGACTTCTAAGTTGGCTCGTGGGGTTGGGTCCTTTTATGTTGTGCCAACCTAATAAAACCTGCATTTTCCCTTGTTTGTGTGAAAGCATATTTATCTGAAGGGAAATAAACAGTCAATGCACAGTTGTGGTATAATAAAGAGCAAAGTTGACTTGCCAAACGCTCGAGTGAGACCACACAGTTAGCCAAACTGCCAAAGTAGTCTGCCTCATTGGGCTGCGTTGGACGTTATAAACATGAGACTGTACATTGAAATAAACTTTACTTGCTCCATTCTCTAGTACATGCAGCTGCCTAATTTCAACTTCGAAAAAGCAAAACCATCATTTTAACTGTTGAGCATTTAGGCACAAACTCTTTAACTTGTAGTAGGCTACTTAATTCATTTTCAAGGCCCTGAGTCGAAGCAATCAACATTACTTTGTATAAACAGACTAGCCACCCCCAAGCCACATTCTGGTTGCATCTTGCGCCTGCATTCTCACATTTGTAAGAAGGGAAAATGGGAAATGACCGTTTTTATTCACAGCAAGCACTTTTGCAAGAGCAGCTTGAGAGTATGTAAAATGGAGGATCTTTCACAAATGGCTGAACAATGCCTGCAACGAATTACTTTTCTTAGCTTTCAGTGCCCAGGGCCCCAATCAAGCTTTCCTGCGATAAAGCAGCTTTACCGTGCCTGACCCTGCATTTCTCACAGCCCATGATCACAGAGTGGAAACTTACCAGTTTCTGTCAATCAGCTTCTATTAAGCGAGCATATTGCTAAAACTTCTGGCAGATTTAAAGTAGAGGATCATTTAAAAAATGGTTGAATGATGGTTCACATATAATTTATGCTATAACAGTTTTCCATCTTCCATATGCCACAGTCACAGTTGTCCTCCCTCAATATTTCCTCCAATTTCCCTGAACCAGCATTTTCCCACTGGGCACCACAACCGAAAAAATATCCCCCTGTGTGCCTGTGCCTGTGATTTTCAACAAATGTCTGTGATCTAAAGAATGCCTCCAGTATGCCAGTGCCAGCATTTTGTCAAATGTATCTCTGGGACAATGACAGAATCACAGGCATAACAGCACATTCTCACACATTCTCAATCTTTGAAACTCTTACACTTCCTCATTCTCACTCACTTTTTCTTGCCCTTTCGTTTACCCTCCCTCCCTCACTCTCACTCATTCATACCCACTTACTCTCACTGACCCTCACTTGCCTCCAATCTTACTCTCACTCCCTCCTACTTTCTTCCTCAAACACGCTCACTTGCGCTCACCCTTACTGTGACTTATTCTTATTCCTTTATTTGTAGTCCATCATGCTTGTTCTTACTTTCATTCACTCATAGTTACTCACCTACTTGACCTCACTCTTCCTCTCATTCATTCTCTCTTATTCTCACTCATTCTGACTCACTCATTCTCAGTCATAGTTGCACTCACCAGTCCTATCTTTTTTATGTGAGTTATCTGCAGTCATAAGCGTACTATTAACTCATAATTTGTGAGTCCTCAAAAAAGTAAACTTACAGCAAAGTATAAGTTTATCTTTGTAAATCAAACCCACTGTCACTAATTCTCACTCATTCTCACTCACACTCATTTTTACTCACAATCCCCTGCACTCAATTTTACTCATTCATACTCACTTTCACTCATTTGCAGTCACCGTCACTTGCACTCATTCTGACTCACTCACAACCACTATCATGTGCTCATTCTTACTCTCACTCACATCATTTCACTTATACACACATAGCCACACACACACACACACACACACACACAAACTTACCTACAGGTTCACTACATTTAAAAAAAATGTTTTACTTACCTCAGATGCCTCTGCAGGTCAATTCAAACTCCTGGTTTTCCTTTGCCCCTTGGTTACAGATACAGAGCTGTAGCAGGAGACTGAAACTTTGACCATGAACAATTGTAGGTTCCAGGTTTTGGTCTCTTACATTTTTGCTTCACCCTTTCCTAACTCTGTAACTGATTGAGAAAGCAGTGGGAAGCTGATGTTCATGTAGCCCCAAGAACTGCAGGGCTCACCTTGAGTGTGCCTGGAGATACCTTTCCCAGTGATGCTGTAGCACATCACAGATATTAAAGACCTAAGGTATGGCAGGACCCTGGGGCCATGGTTGAAACATCAACAGTTCTCGACAATCTAAGCAATTTACAAAGCAGCTAAGGCAAAAAGAACAGCATTTGCAAATCAGTCCTAAGTAATAAATTGGTTTACACCGCAAAGAGCATCCATCTAGCAACGATGCTACTGATGAAGCAGAAAAAGCAATAAAATTCAGTTACTTAATTAAATCCAATATAAAAACACTAGAGCATTGTTTTTTATAGGTCTTCTTTATTATAAACTTCTTCAAAATAATATAAAACCAACACATTTCATTCATATAACTTTTTCAGGACTGCAAGATCTCACAATTATAAATTTACATGACTTTAAACACATACACATACACACACACATATATATATGTATATATATATATATATATATATATATATATATATATATATATATATATATATATATATATATATATATATTACCTACTGGCGGTCGCCAGTAGGTATATATAGTTAGGATTTTTTCCCTATGGCATTTCTGAAAATTCTATGTCTAATAACTTTAGCGTTTGTGGACGGAATCGGCTGAAATTTTCAGGAAAATGGCACATTTTGTTTCTGAAAACAATTGAGAGAGCAAGGGATAGTGTCACTTGGAAAGTGACAAGAGATATCTCCTATTCCCCTGGTAGGAATATTTATGCAAACAAAAAGAAGGAGTATCCCCAGCGTCAGGTTTTTGAAGGAAAAAGCTTCCGGAGGGTGAATTGTTTGGCAAAAGAAAAAAGGAAAAAAGTCAACCTTTTTGATAGGAAACCCCTCACTCACCACCTAGTGGTGACTTGCTTCATCATCGGGGTCCACCCTGGTGACCTAGCGTCACCAGGATGTGCTTCGACACCTGGGTTACAGTGGAGCAGGTGTGACTGTTTGTGCAAAAAGAGGTGTTAAAAATTGTCCTGGTAGTCTTAAAAACAATCTTTATTACAAAGTAATCAGAACAATGTTTAAAAATTATTGGCGAGATATACCTTGGTGAGTTACGGCCAAGGTATCTCTATATGTGTGTGGGTGGCTTGGTCAACATGTTTCTACCTTCAGGGCAGTAGCCCGGTATTCTTCAGGACCAAAAACAGGTGGATGGGGGGTGTGTGCCCCCTAAAAGGCACACCCTCACCTGATCCCCTGTGAACCAACTGGAAAAATTACCAGCGGTAGATGTGCTCTTTAAAATAACGAGCAATGTCTGGTTGCAAAAAAAGGACCTGTGGGGGGAAGTAAAAGAGTACCGGATTCAGTAGAATTTCTATACTTTCCTGTTACGTCGTGCAGTGTCTCTGTGAAATGGATAATCATGCCATGGGACGTGCCCTCCGAGTGATCCAGTATAGTGTTTAATACGGGTGGTTGGCAGGGAAGTATTATCCGAGTGTGCACTCTTGTCATAAGGTGCTTAAGTTTGTCATGCAGTACGTAATTATTGCCTTCATGGGGATATATACAAACATGCATTTCATTTCAAATGCATACATACTTAATTTAACATTCGTCTCATTCAACCATCTGTTGTGCCCAGTGAATTTCTATGGGCGTCTCTAGGTGGGCGTGGCAGGTAGTGACATGTCCTCGTATATCCAATGATACTAGGTAGTGCCCCGAATTATACTAGATTGTGCCACGATTTATATATTTTAACAGACAAGACACACAAACAAAAAACCGCAAGGGTCCGTTAGGGATCGCAATAGTTGTCGGTTTTGGGTTCCATCTCAAAACCGACAACTATTGCGATCCCTAACGGACCCTGCGCTCTTTTTACTCATACCTTTCGCGCCTTTTCAGAACTAGGTTTGGTGGTTAAAAGACCCTACCCCCTGCCCGTTGAAGTAATCAAAAGGCTTAAAACAAGTAAGCCCCATGTTCGAACCATGAAACCTATGTGCACTCCTACATGTTTTTTGTTTGTGTGTCTTGTCTGTTAAAATATATAAATCGTGGCACAATCTAGTATAATTCGGGGCACTACCTAGTATCATTGGATATACGAGGACATGTCACTACCTGCCACGCCCACCTAGAGACGCCCATAGAAATTCACTGGGCACAACAGATGGTTGAATGAGACGAATGTTAAATTAAGTATGTATGCATTTGAAATGAAATGCATGTTTGTATATATCCCCATGAAGGCAATAATTACGTACTGCATGACAAACTTAAGCACCTTATGACAAGAGTGCACACTCGGATAATACTTCCCTGCCAACCACCCGTATTAAACACTATACTGGATCACTCGGAGGGCACGTCCCATGGCATGATTATCCATTTCACAGAGACACTGCACGACGTAACAGGAAAGTATAGAAATTCTACTGAATCCGGTACTCTTTTACTTCCCCCCACAGGTCCTTTTTTTGCAACCAGACATTGCTCGTTATTTTAAAGAGCACATCTACCGCTGGTAATTTTTCCAGTTGGTTCACAGGGGATCAGGTGAGGGTGTGCCTTTTAGGGGGCACACACCCCCCATCCACCTGTTTTTGGTCCTGAAGAATACCGGGCTACTGCCCTGAAGGTAGAAACATGTTGACCAAGCCACCCACACACATATAGAGATACCTTGGCCGTAACTCACCAAGGTATATCTCGCCAATAATTTTTAAACATTGTTCTGATTACTTTGTAATAAAGATTGTTTTTAAGACTACCAGGACAATTTTTAACACCTCTTTTTGCACAAACAGTCACACCTGCTCCACTGTAACCCAGGTGTCGAAGCACATCCTGGTGACGCTAGGTCACCAGGGTGGACCCCGATGATGAAGCAAGTCACCACTAGGTGGTGAGTGAGGGGTTTCCTATCAAAAAGGTTGACTTTTTTCCTTTTTTCTTTTGCCAAACAATTCACCCTCCGGAAGCTTTTTCCTTCAAAAACCTGACGCTGGGGATACATTTTGTTTCTGAGCAGCCCCTGAAAATTTGGGGGGGGGTCGTCAAGGGGGGGCAGAGAAAAAAGGGGGGTCCCAAAACGCGTTTTTCCCATGTTAATTTCTATAGGGCGGTTGGACTCACTTTTAGGCCGAACGGCTGAATGGATTTTCACGAAACTTGGCAAAATTGTAGGGACTGTTAGCCCGATGTGCCTTTGCTAGGTCTCAATATATGTGCTTCAGTGGATTTTGAGAAATTACCGTTTAAATCAAGATATATATCTGTAACAGCGCTCCGGGCAGCGATCCGGTTAGCGAACTTTTCGCGTATCGGAACTTTGCGAAGCGAAGCTGATTGGCCCTTCGGTGTCTGTCAACATTCTAAACAGTCCGGAGCGGCCGCCATCTTGTCTCTCGGTAGGATCGAGAGACAAGAGGAGGCAAAAACAAAGGGGGAAATTACCATAAGGGGGCATAGTAGATCCTCGTTGACCCCCTAGGTTTTATGTGGAGGTTTTAAAAGGGCCTAGGAGGGTCCCTAAAAAAAAATATATATATATTTTTTTTTTGCGTGGTAAGCGCCAAGTTCGCGAACCGGAAAGCGTTCTGGGCAGCGTACTTTAAGGATAAAAGAATGATAGACTTTTCTAATACTGTATGTTAATTATTTGTTGTTTTTGTTCGTTTTTTTATTTATTTATTTATTTTGATTTGAAAAAAAATTATTTATTATTTTCATAGTTCATTAAAACTTCCAGCATTATATCATCTGCTATCTCGTCGAATATGGATGTTTCTGTCTCTTGTAAGGTTTGAATAAATTGTTCGTCAAAAGATTGATCCATAAAATCTTCATCCACATTTTCTTCAGTTACAATGTCTTCGGATGTAATCTCGAAGGAAACATTAGTTTCTTTTTGCTCCCCTTCCATTTTTTTTCTGTAAATTGCATAAAAAAAAATTATATTAGAAGACTTAGGGCACTGTTGGGTTTAAGTTCAGACATGTCGTTCTGTTTTTTTAACAGTGAAGTTAAAGTAAGTAAATTCATAATTATAGCAGAGAAGTGTAAGTCAATCAATAAATGTAACAGAGGAGGTTATCTGTATCTATAACTATAGCAGGGGGTCAGTAAATACTTATCAATAAACATTTTTACAAATTAATTTAAAGTGCCACTTACAAATTATCAAATAACTTTACAGGGAGGTGAAAAGGCTCTTGAAATGTAGTTCAGGAAGTAGCAGTGAAAATGGCTGTGTTTCCTTCTCTTTCTTTATATATATTCAGGTATATAACCAATCAAATGTCAGGTAATAAAAATTGTAAATGAAAGTAAAGTTTTCATTGGTTGTCAATTCCAATATTTTAGATGTGTTTTGTGAAGTAATTTACCTCAGGGTATTTAGATAGGTCTACAGGCTAAATGGCTAAATGAAATTTCAATCAAATTTGTGAGAATGAAAGGGATTGTTATGTAGTATGAGGTAATCTATATTTGGTGAGAGTGTCTCTAGTCGTTTTTCTGCTAATTACTTTCCCACCTTTTTTTAGGACCGCTTTCCGGAAAGCGGCCCGGTTAGCGAACCTCAAGCGTCACGGGAGTCCACCATTTTGTGTTTCGGTCGCATTAAGATACAAGGTGGAGGGCAAATAATGTTCAGAATGTGTAGAAGGGGGCACGGTAGACTTATCTTGACCCCCTAGGTTTTCTGAGGGTGGCTGAGGAGGTTTAAATGTGCGGAAAAAAAACATTTTTTAAAAAAATTCCGCGAGGTTAGCTTTCGGTTAGCGAACCGGGGAGCGTATTTTGTGGAAAATTATCGAAAAAAGTTAGAAAACAATAATAATTGTGAGTGATTAGATGAAGGGTAGCTCTGAGAAGAGCTTTTGGGTTTATGGTACATTTAGGTACTTATAAGTAGGTACCAATGCACATTCTTAAATTCAGAATGAAAATTCTGTTGCCCTCATCTGAGAAGTGAACTCCATCTCCTCTGTAGATATCTTGCATGTAGTAACGCAAGTTATTGTTGTACAGGGAGCCCATTCCATGGTCTCTCATGAAAGCTGAAACAGATTTGTTTACATGCTTCCTCGATTTCTCAATTTGTGGACAAAATTGGTTGGACCACCTCCATTTCTGTCTTTGGCATATATTGGAATATACCAAGGCAGTTTGAGGAAAAAGTGCCATTAATTGCTCAAAGGTGTCCTTTAATAGCATTTCCAGACCTACTCCTGTCAAAGTGCCCAAATCATTACCTCCACAGTGCACAATTAACAGGTCAGGTTTTGGCAAATGCATAAAGGTTTTCACCAATGGTATCAATTGGTGACATTTTAATCCTCTTTGGCCCAACCACTTAATTTCCACATCTTGTAAATTGAGGTTGTGTAAATTTCTGTTCTCGGCATACCTTTGAGCCCAGTGGATGTAACTATGTCCAACAATCCAGACGTTAAACATGGTGGGAGAAGGTTGTGCTGCAGTCAGATGAAGTGTGGTAATGAAAGGGCAGTTGAAACAGTAGGAGTTTGTAAAGAAAAAAAACTGTGGATTTCCAATGCTAATGATTCATTAGCAGTGATTGGTGTATTTCCATTTCTGAAAACATAAAGTTAGGGTGCATGGATGTGTTCTTTGAAAGATGTAATTTGAATGGTCAAGGAAGAAACTTTTAATGAAAGATTGCACTGGATACGCAGGTGCACTGAGAGTTCAGAGTTCAATTGAAACATTGTTGTGTGAATTTGCAAACATGAGAGGTCTTCCAGGAGGTGGTTGCTATGGAAAAAAGGCAGAGAGGGCAGAGGGGGGAAGGGTTTTGATTTGAAAAAAGTGAGGGAAGAGTTATGATTGGCTAATATGAGAGATATGTGAAATGAATATCTGTATTTCTGTGCTTTCAATAGCTGCAGCTTCTGGAGTGCATCGTTTTTCTTCTGCTGAAGACAATTTGGTGTATTTCTGAGACTGTTTTCAAAACTCAAAAAGTATTTGCTAAGGTGAGAAAAGATTTATTTATTTTAGATAGAGAATAGTATGAATTAAGGAGAAAATAATGAAGAAAGCAGTGTTTTTAAACTGTGGCTTTGTCTGTAGTGATATAGAAATAGATTTTGTTACTTAGAGAAATTGTAATTGCATATTCGGTGTAGCATTCTGGAATGCAGTTATACAAGTTATTGTTGTATATGAAGCCCAGTCCATGGTCTCTTATGTAAGCTGAAACAGATATGTTGTTTATAAAAATAGTTTTTGAAATCAATTACATTTCTGCATATGTACTGCTAGAGCTTCATAGGTTGTTTTGGGTCATATTTATAAGGCATTTGAGTGTCTTTGATGTTATTTTTCCTTTTTAAATGGAAAGCATTCCTCATGGGGCCCTGAGCAGTTCTTAGCCATGTTATTTAATGGGAAGTGGATAACATGGCTCAGAGCATTTGCTGGACAATGCATGAATATCGCTGACTTTTCAACGATATTCATGCATTGCGGCCGTTTTTTTCGCATTTGCGAGCAGTTCTTCGCCATGTTATCCAATGGGAGGTGGATAACATGGCTAAGAGCATCTGTTGGATAATGCATGAATATCGTTCACTTTTCAGCGATATTTATGCATTGCGGCCGTTTTTTTCGCATTTGCGATAAACCTTGCTAAGGAGAAAATGATGAAGAAAGATGTGTTTTTAAACTGTGGCTTTGTCTGTAGTGATATAGAAATAGATTTTGTTACTTTGAGAAATTGTAATTGCATATTCGGTGTAGCATTCTGGCATGCAGTAATACAAGTTATTGTTGTATATGAAGCCCATTCCATGGTCTCTTATGTAAGCTGAAACAGATATGTTGTTTTTAAAATCCATTTTTGAAATCAATTACATTTCTGGATATGTACTGCTAGAGCTTTGGGTCATATTTATAAGGCATTTGAGTGTAATTGATGTTATTTTTTTCCTTTTTAAATGGAAAGCATTCCTCATGGGGCAAGTGTCTTGTAAATACGTTGCCACCTGCGCTTGGCAAATTTAGATTTTGATTATGGGAGTTACATAGCCATGTTAATAATGTCCAAAAAATGGTGCTAGGGCATTCCAGAAAACGCTTTCATGTGTCTCAAGGATATTTTCAGTCATTTCCTCTTGAATGCAGGTATACAATTGATTTATATGTTGTGTTTAAAAACGATTCTTTTCTATAATGTTATTTTTTCCTTTTTAAATGGAAAGCGTTCCTCATGGGACCATGAGCAGTTCTTAGCCATGTTATCCAATGGGAGGTGGATAACATGGCTAAAAGCATATGCTGGATAATGCATGAATATCGCTGACTTTTCAGCAATATTGATGCATTGCGGCCGCTTCTTATCGCATTTGCGAGCAGTTCTTAGCCATGTTATCTAATGAGAGGTGGATAACATGGCTAAGAGCATTTGCTGGATAATGCATGAATATTGCTGACTTTTCAGCGATATTCATGCATTGCGGCCGTTTTTTATCGCATTTGCGATAAACCTTGCTAATAGCAAGGTTTATCTGCGATAAAAATCGTCGATGTGCGGCGATAATTTTTGTCTCTAAAGAAGTTATCGCTAGTGGTTGGTAATATACCCCCGCGTTTTTGGTTGCAGGAATCGGGAGGCGGGAGAGTAGCACTGAAATCAGTAGTCTGACGTCTGAATCGGGAGGGTTGGTATGTGTGGATTCTCTACAGCTGGGGCTAGGTGATAGCCTGGGACCGGCCTGGCATCTAAAATGGCTCGTGTGTACGACAAAATTGTGGCATTGTAAAAAAGACAAGATTGCGCAGACAATGTTTATCAATAAGGATTCATTTATAACGAAATATTTTATCGCACTGACAAATTGGTTGTCAACACTTCTCGATTTCCTTCCAATCGAACGTTAACAGACGTGACGCAGCAAAGAAAAAAAAAAGTTCACGCAGAGCCGCTGGAACACATGTATCAACATATATGAGCCTTCTCAGCCACGCTCAGAAAATATAAGGGATTAGGATACGTCTCCCGCACCCCCTTATACTTAGTAATTTAATTAAAACGAAGCACAAAATGGTCTCCCGCACCCCCTTATACCTATTCCCGTTTTGCCAGCAGTTTGCGGCCCAGTTTGGTGTTCGGAAAGCGCTTCTACCGTGAAAAATATATTTTTTTTATTTTCCCCACGGGACCCTTTAAAAACCCCAACATCATTCCTAGGGGGTCAAGAGGGGTATACCTTGCCCCCTTTCATTAAATTCCCCCTTCGTTTTTCACCTCTTCTTCTCTCTCGATCCTACCGAGAGATAAGATGGCGGCCGCTCCGGTCTGTTTAGAATGTTGACAGACACCGGAGAGCCAATCAGCTTTCTGCGCGCAAAGTTCCGTTTCGCAGGTGGGAGCGTATTTATAAGAAACTTGCACCATGAACAACGCTTTCCATTTAAAAAGGAAAAATAATATTTTAGACACTCATATGCCTTATAAATATGACCCAAAGCAACCTATAAAGCTCTAGCAGTACATATCCAGAAATGTAATTGATTTCAAAAAATCGTTTATAAACACGGCACATAAATCAATTGTATATCTGCATTCAAGAGGAAATGACTGAAAATGTCCTTGTGATGCAGTGCTGGTGCAAAAGATTTTCTATGTTAAATAATAAGTAGGACGTTAAGTTTTTGATGACTGTTATTCATTTACTGTTTGGTAATAGTGCTTAATAACATTTTTTATTATATTTTTCCACAGATTCAACTGCAGATCTTTTTTAAATTTGAAAAATGCCTACAAAAAATAGAATAAGAAAAGCTAGAAAACGTCAAAGACAGCAGGATGATGTTTTATTGCAGCAGTCCTCTTCCCCAAATACTTATCAAAACACCAAGAAAGCTCCGGGTAAGAGCACAAAATCATTCTTAAAAAGTATTTTTAGTAAAAAAAGTATTTTTCGCCAAAATGTTTCAGTTCAGAAAAAGAAGAGTAATTTAAATGGAAAGGAAAGACCCATCAAAAATGTTATTGGTAGAGGAAGAGATAACTCTGTGCATGATAGTAGAAGGAAACAACAGTTTAGGGACATTCGACATCGAATGTTCCGTAACAGGATAATAGTTAATTTATTAAGAAATATTAAAAAAGGCCAACAGAAAGCGGCATTTTATAAGAAGAAGAAAAATGTAGAGAAAATTATTGATCATGCTTTTGAAATTAAGCGGAAGTTGTTTATTTTGGTAATCAATAGAATTAGGAAACTAAGCAAGGTAATTTCTGATTTCAAAACAAACAGTAGATGGAAGAGAGTAGTAAATCGTAGTAACTTTTGTGAAGTTTTTTCCGGAGAATGGATGCATAGTTCAAGTTCTGAGGCATTTTTTAATGAGGAGAGTTATTTTCAGGATAATGATTTGATGTTTGCAGTTGACACCAGTGGTCGAGCTTATGAAGTGAAGGATGGTTGTCCAGTTGAAAAGGAAAAACTTGTGACAACAGAGACAGAAGAGGTGCTAAGTGATGAGGTTTTAGGAAGACGTCCTAAGGGTCCTGTGTACATTTGGAAGTGTAGTTCTATTTGCAGTGTGCGACAGGTTTCCATCAATTTGCTTTGTGATTTTATACGGACATTTAATAAGAAAAGTTTGAAGCAGAAAATGAAGTTGTTGCAAAATTTAGATCCTTGCAGAGTGAGACAAATGACAGGTTTGCGTGGTCATTCACTGGCTTGTCTTTCCAGGAGAGTATGCCAGAGTGTTTTTCATCATTTCAGGATGGTAGCAGTGCATCATAATAAAGTGAGAAAATTAGTGAGAATGTTGTATTATGCTAAGAGTCCAGCAATTATGCTTAAACAATTATGTGCTGCTCTTTTGCATGGTTCAGAAATAGATGTGAAGAATATTTGTGAAGAAATTGAGTTTTGTTACTTTAGTAGTAAAGATGAGAATGTTCAAATTGACCCTGAAGTAGAGGGTAATGTTGAAGATAATGTACAGGTTTCCAGTACAGATAATTTTCAGAAGGAAATTGCCACTTTTCAGATGAAATCAAGTGAGAGGCCTAATTTCACTTGTGTATGTTGTCGACGCACTTATTATAAGAATCAGACTAAAGTAGTGGATTTATATGCAAAAAGTGAAAGGGAAAATAATAGTGAATGGAAGGATTTTGCCACATACTTGATGGTAGAAAATTATTTTGATTTAGGATCGGATCAACGTGTGTGTACTTATTGTTGTAATAAATTAAACCAAAACCAGATGCCTGCTAGGGCAGTACATAATAATCTGGAATTGGTTGAGGTTCCTTCTGAATTGAAGGATTTAAATACTTATGAATGTATTTTGATTCAAAGTATCCATCCCTTTCAGGCTATTGTAAGAATGGAGCCAAAGACAGGGAAGTTGCCTCCAGCAGATTTACAGCGAGGATTAAAGGGAAGAGTTGTTTATTTGCCTCTAGATTTGAACAAAAACATTAACACAATTGGAATAGAAAAAGTGGAAGAGGAACCTCTGGTTATCTTAGTTAATGGGGTTCCGACAAAGAATAACAAAATATGGCAAGATTTAGTGGATGTTAGGAAAGTCAAAAAAGCAACAGTGTATTTGAAGACAAATAATAAGTACTATAAGAATGTATATGTTGCAGAAGAGGAAGTAAGTGATGAAAAGGATAGCGATTTGTGTGCTGGCCAAATTGAGAAAGTAGAAGCCTCTAAAAGTGAAGAAATATATGAACATTATAGTGTTCATCCTTTGCATTCCAAGGAAGTCATGGGGAATGCTATTGAGTTGTTTCAAATGAAACAAGCTAAAGGGAGTCCCATTAGTGTTTGGGAGGAAAGTTTGGAAGCTCGGTGTTTCCCACAGCTATTTCCCACAGGTCGAGGAGGAAGATATGATGAGCGACCTCATCAAATTCCTGCGTCTGAATACCGGACTTTACGATTGTATGCAGACGATCCTAGGTTTCGTCAATGCATTCCATATTTGTTTCATCTCCTGTTTGAAAGCGATCTGTCTGGACTGTCATATGCAGTTAACCACATCTTAAAAAGTGGTATACAGATGCGAAATATCTCGGCAAGGGACTTCATGCATAAAGTCAATGTCCAAGACAGTATTTTGGATTCTCACTTAATTAATCTCATGGCGTGTCAGCGTGGTACTAATGAGTACTGGTACCGTCGTCATGGTGATTTAAAATGTATGCTGAGGAACTTAGGAACTCCGACATGGTTCCTCACTCTGAGCTGTGCCGAGTATGGCTGGGAAGACTTACTTGAATTTCTACGAGAGGCAAATGGAAATATTGAAAACATTGAATTCAAGACACCTGGAGAACTGTGTTCTTTGGATCCTGTAAATGTATGCAGGTACTTCAATCATAGATTTGAAGCTATGATGTCTTTCATCACAAATAAGAAGAATCCACCTCTTGGAGAGGTGTTGGATTTCTTCTGGAGAAAGGAGTACCAAGCAAGAGGTGCTCCTCATATACATATGTTGTTGTGGATCAAGGATGCACCTAAATTTGGAACAGATCCGGATGACTTAGTGATGAATTTCATAGAACAGTATTCTACGTGTGCTGTTCCAAACGCAACGGAGAAGAAAAGCCTAAGAGAACAAGTTTTACGTTTCCAAAGCCATCGTTGTGGAAAGTACTGTCGTCGTAAATTCAGAAACAAGGACAAGTTCTACACCAAATGTCGTTTCAACTTTCCACGACCGGTGATTTCTAAAGGAAAAGTGAACAGTTTGATGTCTTCACTGCGACATAATGTGACGAGGAAATCACCCAAAAATACATACAATTTGAAAAGGAACGAAGAGTCCAAGTACATCAACGACTACAACCCAGTGATTTTGTCCATGTGGAATGCTAACATGGATATACAGTTTGTGGGTGACAACTGTATGGCTGTGGCTCGGTATGTGACATCTTACATCACCAAAAAAGAAAAGACAGAACTGAAGGATATGTGGGAGGACATTTCCCATGAAAAGAGCCTCAGCAAGAAGTTGTACAGTTTCAGTCTGAAGATGTTGTCGCATCGAGAAATCGGAGCTTACGAATGTTCAGATCGATTGTCTTCAGCAAGTCTCTATGCCAAATCCAGGAGTATTGTTTGGGCGAGTCTTGGTCTTGCTGCAACGCGAAATCGGGTTCTAAAACCTGTCCGGGAAATTGAATATTTGGCAGAAAAGGAACCAAACAGTACCGACATTTTGAAGACCAACATGTTGGATACATATTATCCAAATCGAAGCAGTCACCTTGAGAATGTTTGTCTATATGAGGTTCTACAAAATTATATATTCAAGAGGAACATCAAAGAAGATATTGAGAAAGGAGTGTATGCTGTAATTGGAAGTGAGGGATGCCTGGTCAAGCAAAGAAAATGCCAATTAGTAAACCATCGAAAATTGAGTGGCGAATCTTCAGAAACAAAGGAGTTTTTCTATTTAGCACTTTTGCAACTTTTCAAGCCTTGGCGTGCAGAAGAGGAACTGCTTGGCGATTTCCTCTGTTACGAAGACTCTTTCAATGCAGCCAAGGAGTCCATAGAATGTCCTGCTTTTCCTAAATATCAAGAAATGCTAACTTTGGAAATTGAGCAGGAAGCAACGATTGCAGCCGAGATTGCCAGAGACAGTTCTCAGGACAGTCAGAGTTCTGTTTCATTGAGTCAAGATCCACTTGGAGGACCTATTATCGAAAATGAAGCTGCCACTGCTATGAATGAAGTGGAAAGAGCCATGGCACATGCTCAGGGGGATTCAGTTAACTTAGAAGACTTGGAAAAACAACTCAATGTTGAGCAGAGGAAAATATATGAAGAAGTTACCAAGCAAATTGAGCATGGATTAAGTCATGAGAAGAAAGAGTGCTCATGTACATCGTTGAAGCCTGTCCGACTGTATGTGAGTGGAGAAGCGGGAACTGGAAAAAGTTTCCTTATTAAAGCAATTTCATGCTATTTGCAGGAAAGGACTGAGTCATCGCTGTCTTGTGTTGTCACCGCTCCTACTGGACTTGCAGCACATAACATTAAAGGTATTACTTTGCATCGTCTACTGATGCTGCCGGTGGAGCATGACAACAAATTACAATATCACAAGTTATCTGGGGATGCTTGCTTTGAAGTTTCAAGAGTCTTGAGGAAAATGAAACTACTTATCATTGACGAAGTAAGCATGGTTTCCAATATCATGCTTGCCTTTGTGCATTTGAGAATGCAAGAAGTACTTAAAACTGAATATGATGTGTTATTTGGTGGCAAACACATCATTGTTTTCGGAGATCTTCTGCAGCTGACACCAGTAAAAGGAGAACCTGTGTTCAAAATACTCACGCATGAAGATACCAGGAAGTGCCTAGGGAGCATTGGCAACGTCAATATATGGTTAAACTTCAATTATGCTGAACTGCATGAAAATATGCGTCAGGCAAAAGATGAAGATTACAAGAATATTCTACAAGATATTAGAATTGGAAAAGTGACCGAGCATGGAAAAGAAGCTTTGAATGCACGATTACTTTCAAATTTATATCCCGAACAAGAGATTGTGGCTGAGAATATTTTTCAGAAAATTACTGAGAAGAAATCCGGAATATGTTTGATGCCAACTCTTGCAGAATGTGCCATCTTCAACAACAAAATGTTGAATTTAGAAAAGCAAGAGATTGTGAAACTTGAAGCTATTGACAAAATAGAGCACATGGGATCAACAATTATTTTGTCAGAAAATTTGAAATCAAAATTGGATTCATTAGAGAAGACTATATCTAAAACAGCGGGTTTTGAAAAGACTTTGAATGTGTGTTTAAATTGCCGAATCATTTTGAGAAGAAATTTACATGTTGAAAGAGGTCTGGTAAATGGATCAATGGGTAATGTTGTTGATTTTCAGAAGTACAGAAATAGAGATGGAATAGAATTTTTAAAAATTAAATTTGATGGCATTGAGGAAGTACAGCTAATTGGTCGTTGTTCTGCTAGGTTTTTGCTTGTTAAAGACTTATATGTTCGCCGTAAACAGTTTCCTGTTTGCTTGGCATATGCGGTAACAATTCATAAATCGCAAGGTTTAAGTGTAGACAGTGCATTGGTGAATATTGGCAGTTCTGTGTTCAAGGAGGGTATGGCATATGTGGCATTGTCACGAGTAAGAACTTTATCAGGATTGTACTTGATTGACTTTGATGTCACAAACATTTGTGCGGATCTAGATTGTGTTAAGGAATACAATAGGTTAAGAAGAGAGTATGCGCCACATTTGCCTCAATATCCTTTGTTTGAGAAACGTGTGGTAGGCCGCAAACGTAGAAATATCAGTAATAGTAGGGAGGTTGTTGCAAAAAGACTAAAAGTTAATGAACCGAAAATTGTTAGCAGAAAGAAAGTGGATTCTGTTGAAGATGTTGTCGGTTTTCAATTTGAAAACAGTTCTGGTGTCAACTGCTATGCAAATGTAGTGGTTAATGTTCTCTTTTCACTAGAGAGTTTAAAAGAACAGATTCTGTTGAATTCAGAACAAATTTTATGCTGTTTATTGAATTCTGTTTTCGAGAAATGTAGCAGTGATCGAACAAAAGTAGAAAGTGTGTCTGAAGTTCGTTATCTGTTAGATGAATGTTCAGGGCAAACAGACTTCTCTGAAAATAATCAGCAAGATTGTCAGGAGTTTTTAATGTATATGCTTGATGTATTGCAAGATGAGGGTGTAGATGTAGATCACCTGTTTGGGCTTTCTTATCAATGGCAGCATGACTGCGAGAATTGTAGGGTATCAAGTACTACTAGTGTAGACTCAGAAAGATTTATATATTTAACTTTGCCAGACAGTAAATCAGTCTCCTTTAATAAGCTAGTAAATGCAGCGGATCACAACATGGAGTGTAGCCAATGTAAATCTGAAATGATGTCAACATTATTTATACGTAGATATGGACAGTATGTCATTTTAATGATTCAACGATGTAGGCCTGATGGATCAAAATTGTCAACTTTAATAAAAAAATTTGTGGCTTCTCAGCTTTCAATATCAGGAAGGACTTTTGTAACTGTAGCAATTATCTATCACGATGGTCCTTCAACAACATCAGGACATTATACTGCTTATTTAAAGTCTCGAAACGGCTGGTCATTCTGCAATGATTCCGTTGTAACTTTCAAAAAAAAATTGCCGTTTGACCTTAAAAATTCTTACCTGGTGTTTTTAAAACCAAAATTTTAATGAAAGAATCTCGGGATTTCCTGTGAAGAATTGCAAAAGGTTCATGAAGTAGAGGGAATGTAAGTCTGCAATGCTGTCTAGATTATTGGTCCAAAACTTTTAATTATAATGTCAATTTAAAAATCCAACTATATAAACCTGATGCAAGTAAGTCTGCTTCATAGAAAGCAGTATCAGTGTCATAGGAAAAGGAGAACATGAGTGACAAAGAAGGGTAAGATATTAGTAGTCCAGGATTGTGAAAATAATCTCAAATGTTTTTTTTTAGAAAGTTGCGAAAATAGAAAATGTCGGGATTTGATTGGAAGAATTACAAGAGTAGCGAATCGCGGCAACATGATTTGGCCTAGTGGAAACATGTGATAGAATGAGAGAAGTGTTTTGTTCTATGTAACATATTTTTCGTATCGATGGAGGTTTTCTTTCAGAAAGTGGCGGGCTGAAAATATTTATAGCACAACAGAGTGAATGCTGTTCATAGGAGATCCTTCGACGTCATTGAAAGTAAGTTAATTTTAAGGAGTTTTGAAATCAGATTTCTTAGATTGTATGGGTTTTTTAAACACAGTCATTTTGATTGTGTTTTTTTTCCCCGCTGTTACATGATGAATACGTTCAAGTCACTGATTTAAGTGAAATTTGATACATTCTGAGAACAGCAAAAATAAACCATAAAACATGTATAATTAATGTTCTTCTGTTTGTACTTATGATATACATTTAGAAATGTGAGGTAGATATGGAAAAACTGAGTCTTCTGTAAGTGTCAATTTTAATGCTTATAGTGCTGTATTTCTGGGTACTGTTTTTTTTAAAAAAAGGAATAGGCCTCACCTCAAAGAAAGCTCTTCAAAGCACACATCTTATTTGCATCCTGAAACTATCATTTAAAATATTAGAGACAATTTTATGATGGCTTTACATCTTTTTTGCGCTGCTATTGCATCACTATTGTGAGACATCAGCAGTGCAAAAGAAGTACCATGTTCAAAAATAGGTCTCAGTTCATCAGCATGAAGATACTGTTTATTTAAAATATATATCTTTAGGATTGTGTAGGGGACGTAGAGAAGCAGAGGCTTCTGTAAATGTCAAAATTGTTGAAAAAGTGTTTCTTCTTGAACCTTTTCCCTTTTCTTTTGTAATTTTTAAATACATGTAGTAATATTTTTGGAAATGTATGTTTTCTCTTTTACAGATTGAAAGTATGAAAAAATATTTAAAAAAGGTAACAAGAATTATAAGGTAAATGTTTTCTACTCTTTTTACCCGCAATGCACTGCTGATGATGTCACTGACACTATCTCTGATTTACTCTCTATAGCTGTCTTTCTTTTTACATTACTCTTTGTTTACTTCCCTTATACTAACTCTTCTTTTTTTAAAAAAAAATTTTTTTTGGTTCGCTTCAAGTTCGCGAACCGGTCAGCGAACTTGAAGCGAACCAAAAGAAATAGAGCTTGCTAGAGTGTTAAACATTCTAGCAATTATATTTGAAAGGTGAGGTAGTTCTGAAAAGAACTTTTTTTTAATGTTTTTGTTGTTTTTTTAATTTTTTTTTATTTTCCGAACATTTTTTGTTTTTTTTGTATTTTTAGAACAGTTTTATGTTTTTTTTGTGTTTTTCATGGAGGGGAAACAACAAAAAAACAGGCATCGAAAAGGGCTCAACAGGAGCAAAGAAAAAATTACTGCTTGGGTGGGTTAGGGCAGTTATGGTTATCATACACCAAGTTTATTAAGTTTACGCTCATGTTGCCACATGAGAGCATAGCACCACAATGTATGCACGTAAACTTCATGTGCTTGAAGTTTGGCTGTATGTTTGGCACAGTTTCCTGTGCCTCTCTTACAGTCAAATTTATATTAGAAGTTGATTTGGCCACAGGAGTTGTCGGGGGATTATCTTGCAGATCCCTTAACTCTGCCCCGCTGTAATTTAATGGATGCCACCTGACCATATGGCGATGCATAGTATAGTTGCCCATACTATACTTTTTCTCTGTGCCTCGAGATAATCTTTTTTTGCAAATTAGGCAGGTGGCATATTTGGCATAAACTTTCTTCTCCCCTCGAGGAATTGAGAAAAATTGCCAAATGAAACTTGTTTTCCTTCTGGAAACACGGGGCAACTCCGGAATAAATTCAGGTTCATCAGTGTCCTCTTCTTCTAAGTCGTCTTCTTCTTCCTCTCTGTTTGAGATGAATTGAGATGGTGGTCCTCTCTTGTCATGAGGAGGTTGAGGTGGTGGTGGGGGTCCATCAGCTGAAGCAAAGATAGAAGCCATTGTAATCAAAATGGAAAATGGTCTTTCTCTCACCAAGATGAAAGTCAGAGTGAGGAAAGAAGAAGGGGTTTACGTGATTTTGGAAAAGCAAAAGTTCGGAACCAATGAAAAGTGTTATTTTTAGGTCACATGACCTAGTCATACATCATTTGGAAACCAAAAGTGAAATGAACCAATGAAAACTTCGATAAACAAGTCACATGACTTGTTCCGCTCACGTTACGCGGTGCGCGCCGCGTCCCGCATCGTTTCCGGTTCGCGGTCCCGAGCACTTTCGGGAGCGCTAAAGCGGCGCGTCATAAGACGCATTCGCGACAATTATACGTCGCGCTTCCGCGACGCGTCACAGTCCCGCTAACGTAACGTTTACCGGTTCGCGTACTAGATCGCGGCATCAAGATGAGCTAACGGAAAGCTTCCCGGTTCGCTTACCGGAAGCGAAGAAAAAAAATATTTCAATTAAAATTATCAATAAACATCTAAAATATATTTTGGTTTTTAAAGTAGAATACATTTTACAGCTACAGATGTTAGCTTTTAAAAAACCAATGAAATTCACAGAAAAAACCATAGGTTATAGTCCATATATAGTTAGGAATTTGCATTTATAAAACCTTGAAAATTCAATGAAAAAACCATTGGTTATAGAACATATATAGTTAGGAATTTGCATTTACAAAACCTTGAAAATTCAATGAAAAAACCATTGGTTATAGAACATATATAGTTAGGAATTTTCATTTACAAAACCTTATTTTACTCGCATAAAACCATTGAAATTCCATATATAGTTAGATGCGCTAACTATATATCGCGCACCCGCAATCCACTGCTGATGATGTCACATATTACATCATTCATGACATGGTCAGTGACATCACTGATGACATCACTGATGACATCTCAAATGACATCACTGATGACATCACTGACATCTCATTTTACATTACTGATTACATCACTGATGATATCATTTATGTGATAATACATCTTCAGACTCTAATATAACCTTAGATACACTCAGTGTAAACAGGCACTCACAGACTGTAACACATCCATGGAGTTACCCACACACCTAGTCAGTCATGCAAAGAATCAATCACACCTCCATTTCCTCAACTATACAGTTATACACACCTTACTTATGCAAACATCTACTAACACATATTTACTCTCTTATACAATCATTGATACAAGTTCACAATGATTCATACAGCCACTCTCACATTCACTGGCTCTTATGTACAGTTATTTATATATGTCAACTCTCACATGGAGTGTGTTTTACATATGTACTTACTTTGACATGTAGAACTGAGATATCCATTCACTCACCAATATACTCATGCACACAGTCAACTGTCCATACAGCTGTTTCTACATGCACTTTTGAACCCATACACCTAGGGAATTAACTGCTCACACATCTATGCACAGAGTTATACACCTCCCAGCCACCCACACACATACTCAGTCTCCCATACAAATACTGGGGCAACCATTCAAAAACCCATATAGTTACTGATATAGCTACTGATTTAAACATGCAGCACTTTACAGAAGAACATAAATAATGATTGCCAAATTAAGACACTTTAATCACTAACCCATGCACTCAGTGAGACACATTTAATCACTCCCTCATACAATCAGTCATGCACCTACTAAATCCTTCATTCAGACATTTATACATCTACTCATTCTTCAATATGTAAGACATATTTTAACTTTACAGAAACATACAGTCACTGGATGTTGTCATCAGTGATGTCATCAGTGATGTCATCAGTGATGTCATCAGTGATGTCACTGACCATGTCATGAATGATGTAATATGTGACATCATCAGCAGTGGATTGCGGGTGCGCGATATATAGTTAGCGCATCTAACTATATATGGAATTTCAATGGTTTTATGCGAGTAAAATAAGGTTTTGTAAATGAAAATTCCTAACTATATATGTTCTATAACCAATGGTTTTTTCATTGAATATATATATATATATATATATATATATATATATATATACCCGAAAATCCACAATAATAAAGACAATCCTCCAGGATGACCAATTCTTTCAGCTAGAGGCTCGCTATTAGAACCGGTTTTGAACTACACCGATTATTTCTTACAGCCATTTGTGGAACAACTCAGTTCTTACATAAAGGAAACTAGCCATGCATTGAGGATACTGCAGAAAATAGAGTGGAAAGAAACATAACAAATGATAACCATGAACGTTATCTCACTCTGTACCACCATTGAAATTGATGCAAGCCTAACAGCCAGCAATTATTTCTTGCGTGAAATGAGCATTCATCTAAAAAAACACAATGAAATGCTTGGGGATATGATGAAATTATGCTTAACAGAGAACATCTTCCTGTTCAGAGACAAAATGTTCCGCCAAAAAAGTGGTACCGCAATGGGATTTTCCTTCAGTCCAAACTACGCGTGCCTACTAATGGGTTGGTGGGAACAAGAGGTGGCCTGGAATTTCAAACAACAGAAATTTGTGGAAAAAAAAGTCAGTTGGATGAGATTCATCAACGACTTGCTAATCATATGGAATGGAACAAGAAAGGAGTTTCAAAAATACTTTAAATCCTGAATGAGAGCTTGAACAGTCTGAAATTCACTTTTGAATTAAGCAATCCGAGAATAGTATTCATGGACACAAAAATCTGCATAAGTGGAAATAAAATACAAACCACTCTCCACAGGAAAAGCACAGCCACAAATGCCACATTGCAGGCAACCAGTTTCCACCAAAAGTCTTTAATAACAAGCATACCTTATGGAGAATTCCTCCGGATCCGGGGAATTTGTAGCGAAGAAACAGAATGGATAAAACACAGTAATATTGCAAAAAGAAATTCAAGAACAGGAGATATAACATAAGCGTAATCAATGAAGGATGGACTTGTGCTAATGAAAAACCCAGAGAAGAATGTCTGAAAAAAAAATCTCCTCCTTCTGATGAGGATCCAACAAAAGAGAGGAAAATCAGAATATTTGCAGATTTCACGCAAGACTCAAAAGCAGTAATGTCAATACTACAGAAAAATAGGAGAATTTTACGTTGGATAACACTCTGTCAAAAATTGTGGGGGATCATCCAATTGTAACTTACTACAGAGCGCGGAGTTTGAAAGATCAACTTATGCACAGCCACTTTAAAACAAAGGACCAGAAAGAAAGTTGGCTACAGAAAAAAGGCTTTGCGGAGTGTTTCAATTGTAAAGTTTGCCAAATTGCCAAACCGACCACAGAATTTCAAATGGCAAACAAGAAATGTTGGAAAATTCACAAACTAATCACATGTAAGAGCAAATACGTAATTTACTTAATTGAGCGCCCATGTGCGCTCAGATATATTGGAAGCGCTACATGTGAATTGAAGAAACTGATTCTTGAGCACATACGTGCCACAATAAACAAAGACAGAACCAATGCAGTAGCAAAGCATATGGAGGCTGTATACAAAAGCGACTAGAAAAGTCTTAAATTCTATGGAATTGAGACAGTACAATCCAACATAAGAGGAGGCAACAGGGAGAAAATCCTCCGACAAAAAGAATCCAGACACATCATAAATGCAAGAAGTATGACTCCATTTGGATTAAATCAATCAGAGGAACTTTAAATACACTTGTAAGAGTGAAGATCATGGCAACAACAAAAAAAGTGTCCCCTAAAATAAACACAAAATAAACGCATCAAAAGTATAAGACCAAGAAAAGAGTCGTAATATGTAAGCTGTTCAAGAAAAATGACAACAATGTGGAATCCAATTGTGAACTGTAAGGAAAAACATTGGCAATACCCTTAAACATATTAAAATATCTGAATGAGAGGCCCATACATTTGGTCATGTATAATGCAATGCAGAATCGAAGCACATACAAATACGAGAAGAAGCGTGTCGCAGTTTCAGCTGTTGCTGTCGCATCACCGGAGAAGCGTGTCGCAGGGCCTGTCACTCCTCCAAAGCTACAGAGTTCGCCGCCGGGCATGCACGCATCGTCCTCACGTCGTCACATCGAGGGCACCATCTTATCACATCGCACCAGATTGTCGCATCGCATCGAGGCGCCACCTTGCCGCATCATAACAGGAATGCAGTACGAGAATCAACGCATCACCTCCTCTCCGGTAAGGACCACGAGGCATTCCCTACTCTGCGCAAGCAATGAGGCGCGACGCATCGTTGCCCCGAAGCAAGGAACCGACGCATCTCCATCCCTGCAAACCTTTTGTTTGTTTTGCGTTACGAATCAAGGTACTTTTTGTGAGAAATGTGTTGCATTTATCATCAACTTGAACTAAGTTACTTCTACCATCTTTAAGTCAATTTTGAGTACAGTATTGTGGATTTTTGCAGTTTGTGGTCTTGTGTTAAGTCTATATACAGAATACTTATTTTTATAAAAACCTATGTTGTGTCAATCTGTAGTGTTTTCACTGTATTATTGTATGTGTTCACAAATGCTTAATACACTGCCTCTGAGATAAGCCTGTCTGCTCATGCCAAGCTACCAAGGGGGTGAGCAGGGGTTATCCAGTAGTGTAATCCCCTTTCCCGGATTTAGAAGCAAGGTTCCCTATTTGGTCAAAGGTGTATACCATTGCCAACTAGAGACTCCCAGTTCTAACAGATATGCTTTTGTGATGTCAGTAGCATTTAATATTGCAAAATGTAGATAGTTCCAAATGGACATCCCTGGAAACTGAGGTCAAAATAGGTGATGTTTACGTATTAGTGCAGCGTGAAGAATAAAAACAGGGCCCTAGCTATCAGTAGTGCAGCAGTTGCAGTGGCTCCTCAGAACAGTGATGTGAGTGGCCACTGCACCTCAAATACGTTGTCTTTCACTAACTTTCCTAGCATAAGGGTCCATGGCATCCATGTTCACTACTGAATACAATAGTGCACCTTTGAGTGCCCAACATTACAAATAAAGTAAATAATAATGAAGGTACCCTGTACTGTTGGTGATGCTAGGGCGACAGCTTTCGTACAGATGGAGCAAGTAGTACAGCTGCCATGAAGCTGTTTCCATTCACCTGTTCCGGTGGTGTGACTGCTGTCACGCAGTTTCATTATACCTTATGTAATAGTAATAATGCTTCTACACTGTTGTGTAACCTATTGCAAGCAGCATTAATCTTGTTTTATATATCTCTCACAGGTAGGACTGTTGGTGTAACTCTGTTGCTGTAAGATTTGTACAGGTAATACTACAACATTCATGGGCTTTCATTAATATTAGCAATAGCAAAACTACCACTGCCAACTATTTCATCATCTCAGGCAGCTAAAATTGCTCTAGCTTTTTACAGGTTGCAGTGGGCGTGCCTGGGCAGGTCTGGGGGCAGGTTGCCTTCAGAGTTTTGGAGATGGAAGGGTATTTCTGCCTGGGGTAAGTGCCGCATAGCTGGTTTATGTTCCTGTGATCCAGTTTGTGTTTCCTACTGCGGTTCTACTGATACGGATGATAAGGCAGCATATGAGGAAGAGAAAGCATGGTGCAGAGAATTCCTCTTCAGTCTCTAGTTACTCCAGCTTTTCCCCTTCATCTCCTAAACGCAGGGACAGTGGGGATGCTAAATCGAGGAGGTTGATTCAGGAGATGCTCTTGGGAATGAGGGATTCTACTAAGCCTAAAGGGAGGGGTTCTGTTCCATCTCCTTCTTCTTCAGGGTCTGAGGAGGAGCAGCAGGGGCCTGAGGATTTGAAGGGGAAGTATGTGTCCAGGGACCTGCTGCCAGAGTTGATCAAAGCGGTAGAAAAGGAGCTGGTGATGGACGGAGCATCTGAACCCATCAAACACTCACACCTAGCCAACAGATCTGGGTTTAATCCATCACCGTTCTTTAGCCCACTCTGCCACCCCAGTTCAGACATGGCCATATGCAAGTCATTCTGACCCTGTGCCTCATGAGAACAGTCCAGCCCGAACTGCCAAGCCATGCCTTCCCTGGACCGGAAACAAGCTTCCTAAGACCGGTTTCTGGCATTACAGCAGTCTTCAGCCAGGCTTGCTTGAATCCAGTGGCGAAGTGAGCAAGGGACTCACGTCTGAGCATACCCTGCCAATTTATGGCGAACAAAGTGGTACAAAAGGGGATGGTGATGGACGGAGCATCTGAACCATATGCAAATCAGCCGGAGTTGATCAGGCATGTGAAAAACATATATGTGTTCCCAGAAAAGGAGATGCCTTCGACGTCATCTGGGAGCTTGCTGTGGTAGTTCCAGTACTCGGCGCTCCTGGGTGTGCCTGTGCACCATTATATTTCTGAGGTTATCAAAGAAAATGGAAGTGCCCGGATAAGATAATGTTGCCCCGCTTCATGGCAACATTCTTCCTCTTGCAGGATATGCAGAAGGACCTTCCTGTTGCCATTCCCATATAATCCTTTGTGGCAACTCTGGTGGGGCGGACCTCTTTGATGGAAGAAGCGGTCATCAAGGATGCAGTGGATAAAAAGGTGGATGCTTCCCTTTGAAAGGTCTATTCCAGTTCCCATCTCGCTTTTCAGGATGGGATCTATGGTATTTATGTGGCACAGTCTTTGCTGATGGATCTCAAGGCGTTGTTCAGGTCCTTTGACGATGCTTCTGACTGTGCTGGGCTGCTGGATCAGATTGAGCACCAGGTTGAATATCTTTCAAATATTTCCTTCAATGTGGTCAGGGCTTCGGCCCTTGCTGGTGGGGCTTTTGTGGACGGCCGGAGGAATATCGTTCTTAAGGACTGGTGACTGATTCTGTCCAAAAAGAATCCACACTGAGGTTGCCTTTTCATGGGTCTTTATTGTTTGGAGCCGGGTTGGAGGACAAATTACATAAGTTGTTCAAGGAAAGGAAACATTCATCCTCCCTCAAGAACACAGCTGTGGAGAGACATTTTTTTAAGCCCAAATTTCCTTTTCGTTCCTCATCCAGGAAGTAGTTCCCCAAGGCTCAGGGTCGCTTCACTGCTGCTCGGGGTGGGACCAGAAGGCGGGGTCCCCCCTCCTAAACCTCGTTCCTAAGTATATCATGGTGCAAGAATTCATGGTCGGTGGCCACCTCCAGCACTTCCTTCAGACATGAGAGAAGTCTACTTCAGACTCCTGGGTGTTGGACATTGTGCATCATGGCTACAGGATCGAGTTTGCAGAGGTCCCTTTGGCATCTGAAATTCATCCCACTTCTTGGCCTTCAAAAACCGTGAAGCTAGTGGCTCTGTCCAAGGGGATTCATTCTCTGTTACTGAAGGGTGCCATTCAGGAAGTCCCTCCTTGGAGCAGGGTAAGGGTTTTATTCAATCATTTTTCTGGTGGCAAAGGCTATGGGGGGCTGACGGCTGGTTTGGGATTTGAAGGTTCTGAATCAGTTTGTGTTGCATCTCTCCTTCAAGATGGAGACCCTGCAGCAGATTATTCCTCAGGTGCCGAAGGACAATCTGATGTGCACCTTGGACTAGCAGGATGCTTACTATCATGTGCCTGTTTATCCACTCTGCCAGAAGTTTCTGAGGTTATGCATCCGGGGGGTTCATTACCAGTTTCTGGCCCTTCCATTTTGGCCTGAGGTCGGCCCCCAGGGTATTTTCCAAGGTGGAGGAAACTCCGGTGGCCTCCCTTTCTCTCCAAGAGATCCAATTGTACCAGTATCTGGACGATTTGCTCCTCCATGCTCCATCGGAGGAACTGATCCTGGGGCATCTGGAGATAGTGTGTGCCTCCCTCAAGGCCCATGGGATTCTCCTAAACTGGGAGAAGTGTCAGCTGGTGCTCTCTCTGGACAGGATGTTCATTGGGGCACTGTTTTGGGCCAACCTCTACAGGGTGTTTCTGTGGTTTGCTTGGATCTGAGTGTGTTGTTTCTTGGCCCTGGCAGTGATCGGCAAGTCCTGTCTATCTGTTCACCATCTGTGGCTGTATCTGCTTTCTGTGTGGAATCCCCGCTCCAGCAATTTCGATCTGGTATTTCTTTTTTCCCCAGCGGTTTACCCGCATTTGGAGTGGTAGACTCGGGAAGGCGGTCTGGAGCGGGGTGGGCCGTGTTGATGACGGATTCCAGCAAGTTTGGTTGGGGTGACACTCTGGAGACAGATCCTTGCAGGCCAGCTGGTCTCTGAGGGAGGGGGCGGAGATCCTCCTAATGAAGGGAGTTGATGGCTGTGTCCCTCGCTGTTGGGGGATTTTGGGCTTTACTGGTGCGTTCCGACAACCAAGTCTCTGTGGGATTTTTAAACAATCAAAGGGGGATTTGGTCCCAGTCCCTTGATGCGGGGTCTTGGCCTTTTTTCCTTTGGGTGGAGCAATAACTTCTGTCCCTGCAGCTGTGTATGTTCATGGGTGGACAGTAGGGTGGCAGATGCCCTCAGCTGGTTCTTCCCTTCTGATCCGAGCTGTATCTGACCAGAGAGGTGTTTCAGCAGGTGTGCGTGAGGTTTGGTGCACCTTTTCTGGATCTTTTTGCTACCCAGCACAATGCTCAGGTTCCTCAGTTTTGTTGTCGGGCTCATCAGCTGGGGGGCTGGATGGTCTGACGATGCCTTGGCCCTACCACCTGTTGTATGCTTTCCCTCCGACTGCACTGGTTGCCCCGTTTCTGGCTCGTCTTGGGGGAGACTCCAGGTTGGCAATTGTGGTGGTGCCCTTTTGGCCCCATCAGTCTTGGTTTCCCTGTCTCAGGCTAATGGCTGTTCAGGGTCCTTGGATGGTGCTGTGCTTTCCTTCCCCTCTGTGGGATGTCCCGGCTCTGGCTCTGGCTCTTCCACGACTTGGTCTAGAAGTTGAAAGGAGGGGTTTGCAGTGGCCCAACAACTAGCACTTGCTATGCAGCAGACCTGTTGTCCTTCCATTCTGAGTTCTTATGAGCGTCATTTGGGTAATTTTAGCTGTTGGTGTAGATCCCTTGTAAATCTACCTTGGTAGTGTTTCCTCACGGATGTCTTACAGTTTTTATGGTAGGGCTTTGAGAAGCTCCTGGTCGTCTTGATGTTGAGGGCCCAGTGGACTGCCATTAAGCCTTTTCGTGCTCCCTGAGGAACTCTGGCAGATGTGGATGGTCTGGTGATCTGGTTGCTTCGCAGTTTCTCTGTGACCCGTCCTGTGGTGAAGCCACTTTTTCTGTTGTGGGATCTGTCTTTGGTGTGAAGGCTCTGGTGTTGGCCCCCTTCGAACCATTGGAGTTGGTTGACATTGAATTTGTAACTTTTAAAGTGATTTTTTTGGTGGCTTTCACTTCGGCTCAGCGGATTGGGGAGTTGGGAAGTTGGGTGCTCTCATGGTCAGGGAGCCTTACTTGTCTTTTTCCGAGGATGGTGTGGTTTTGCGGTTGGATGCCTCTTTTGTGCCTAAAGTGGTGTCCCAATTCCATAAGACTCAAGACCTGGTTCTGCCGGTCCTGGTTGAGGTTCCGGACTCTTCAGGGGACTTGTACTGGTCCTTGTTGGATGTGAAACATGCTCTTTTGCTGTATCTGGATCTCACTAAGGCTTTTCTGAAGTCTGAGGCCTTGTTTGCTTCTTTTAGGTCAGCTACGAAGGAGGATAGGGCGTCCTACCTCTCCATTAGTTGGTGATTGTAACAGGTGATTGAGCTGGCTTATTCCCTGGCAGGTTGTCCTCCACTGGCTGGGGTGCAGGGCCATTCCACAAGAAATGTGGTGGCCTCCTGGGCTGAACTGCATGGGGTGTCCATTGCTGAGGTGTGTCAGGCGGTGACCTGGGCTTCCATGAATACTTTTGTTTGCCATTATTGTCTCTTGAATGTGTTGGGAGGATGTCAATTTGGGTTAGGTGTTTTGCAGGCTGTGTGCTCCTAACTGTAATATAGCCTTATAGCCCGCCGTAGAGGGCTACACCGTCTATTAAAGTCCCTCTCCAGCGTTAAAGGCCCCGAGCCGAAGGCTAGGGCCTTTAACAAGGGAGAGGGACTTTAATAGCGGTATAGCCCATCTACGAAGGGCTATATGGCTATTCGAACATTCTGTCAATAGAGGACAGAATGTTCTAACAAAAAAACAAAGACTTTTGGAAGCATGAGGGGATTGGAATCCCTTCAGGCTCCCTGAAGCCTTTGTTCACAGCCAGAGCTGTGAACAAAGAAACATTGGAATGTTGGAGCTCCAGGCTTATACCAGGCATTATAAGCCCAGATCACTCAATTGTTTTCAATGGAGCTCCCAACATTCCAATGTTCTAATAATGCATAAACCTGTTTGCTCTCATTTTAGTTTGGCTCCATGGATACAGAATGTTCATGTTTGAACTGCCAGGGACTGTTTGCCATTCCCTGGAAGTTGTGGAGATGAACGGTCAATAAACTCAAGGTCTCTTCCACCTACCTTGTGTAGAGTGGTCACTTCACTAACTCTGCTTTTTTTCTGTACCTGGTTTGATTAAATTCGCTTGGGGTCTGTATTGCAGATGGTGTCCAGGATGGTTTTTTCTTGGATACGGAAGGCCAGTTGTCTGTCTTTGGTATTCTCCGTTAGTTATGAATGGGACAAGGACTTAGGGACCTGGGGTTAATGTCCTATTACTTGCCAGTAATCTTAATTACTCATGGTCCTGTGGCCCTCATCCCTTTCATTGCATAAATTATTTTATAACCATTCCATTTTCTATGCTCTGCCGAATGGAGTATGGAGCAGGGCTAATATGTCATTGCTGCTGATTGGCAGCGATGACTAGTGGCCCCTTTGTTTGAAGTGTGCATTGGTCGGCTATATAACTATGGCCAACCCGACATGTGCAATTCAGCCCTCTCCAACCCAGATGTCTTAGGCCTCCAGTGCCTTTTGCAGTGCTGAGGCAGCCTGCTCCATCCAATCCAGACACCTTTGGATTGGATAAAGTAGATTGCTGTATGATGTCACGTCACACTCGGAGGTGTCTGTAGTCAGAAACTAAGAGCATCAAGAACATGTTGAAGGATAAGTTATGTGAAAGTTTTACTTTTTCTTTCTTGTCATTTTTAATGAAACTTACTTTCATAATGTATGTGTTTGTTTTTATGTATATACCACCCCACCGCTTTATATGTCATTGATTGCCACTGCTAAACAGGCACATGGCTGATGTAGTGGTAGTTGAGTAAAGTTGGAGGACAAATTACATAAGTTGTTCAAGGAAAGGAAACATTCATCCTCCCTCAAGAACACAGCTGTGGAGAGACTTTTTTTAAGCCCAAATTTCCTTTTCGGTCCTCATCCAGAAAGCAGTTCCCCAAGGCTCAGGGTTGCTTCACTGCTACTCGGAGTGGAACCAGAAGGCGGGATCGCCCCTCGTAAACCTCGTTCCTAACTATATCATGGTGCAAGAATTCATGGTCGGTGGCCACCTCCAGCACTTCCTTCAGACATGAGAGAAGTCTACTTCAGACTCCTGGGTGTTGGACATTTTGCATCATGGCTACAGGATCGAGTTTGGAGAGGTCCCTTTGGCATCTGAAATTCATCCCACTCCTTGGCCTTCAAAAACCGTGAAGCTAGTGGCTCTGTCCAAGGGGATTCATTCTCTGTTACTGAAGGGTGCCATTCAGGAAGTCCCTCCTTGGAGCAGGGTAAGGGTTTTATTCAATCATTTTTCTGGTGGCAAAGGCTATGGGGGGCTTCCGGCTGGTTTGGGATTTGAAGGTTCTGAATCAGTTTGTGTTGCTGCTCTCCTTCAAGATGGAGACCCTGCAGCAGATTATTCCTCAGGTGCCGAAGGACCATCTGATGTGCACCTTGGACTAGCAGGATTCTTACTATCATGTGCCTGTTTATCCACTCTGCCAGAAGTTTCTGAGGTTCTGCATCCGGGGGGTTCATTACCAGTTTCTGGCCCTTCCATTTTGGCCTGAGGTCGGCCCCCAGGGTATTTTCTAAGGTGGTGGCCACTCCGGTGGCCTCCCTTTCTCTCCAAGAGGTCCAATTGTACCAGTATCTGGACGATTTGCTCCTCCATGTTCCATCGGAGGAACTGATCCTGGGGCATCTGGAGATAGTGTGTGCCTCGCTCAAGGCCCATGGGATTCTCCTAAACTGGGAGAAGTGTCAGCTGGTGCTCTCTCTGGACAGGATGTTCATTGGGGCACTGTTTTGGACCAACCTCTACAGGGTGTTTCTGTGGTTTGCTTGGATCTGAGTGTGTTGTTTCTTGGCCCTGGCAGTGATCGGCAAGTCCTGTCTATCTGTTCACCATCTGTGGCTGTATCTGATTTCTGTGTGGGATCCCCGCTCCAGCAATTTCGATCTGGTATTTCTTTTTTCCCCGGCGGTTTACCCGCATTTGGAGTGGTAGACTCGGGAAGGCGGTCTGGAGCGGGGTGGGCCGTGTTGATGACGGATTCCAGCAAGTTTGGTTGGGGTGACACTCTGGAGACAGATCCTTGCAGGCCAGCTGGTCTCTGAGGGAGGGGGCGGAGATCCTCCTAATGAAGGGAGTTGATGGCTGTGTCCCTCGCTGTTGGGGGATTTTGGGCTTTACTGGTGCGTTCCGACAACCAAGTCTCTGTGGGATTTTTAAACAATCAAAGGGGGATTTGGTCCCAGTCCCTTGATGCGGGGTCTTGGCCTTTTTTCCTTTGGGTGGAGCAATAACTTCTGTCCCTGCAGCTGTGTATGTTCATGGGTGGACAGTGGGGTGGCAGATGCCCTCAGCTGGTTCTTCCCTTCTGATCCGAGCTGTATCTGACCAGAGAGGTGTTTCAGCAGGTGTGCGTGAGGTTTGGTGCACCTTTTCTGGATATTTTTGCTACCCAGCACAATGCTCAGGTTCCTCAGTTTTGTTGTCGGGCTCATCAGCTGGGGGGCTGGATGGTCTGACAATGCCTTGGCCCTACCGCCTGTTGTATGCTTTCCCTCCGACTGCACTGGTTGCCCCGTTTCTGGCTCGTCTTGGGGGAGACTCCAGGTTGGCAATTGTGGTGGTGCCCTTTTGGCCCCGTCAGTCTTGGTTTCCCTGTCTCAGGCTAATGGCTGTTCAGGGTCCTTGGATGGTGCTGTGCTTTCCTTCCCCTCTGTGGGATGTCCCGGCTCTGGCTCTGGCTCTTCCACGACTCGGTCTAGAAGTTGAAAGGAGGGGTTTGCAGTGGCCCAACAACTAGCACTTGCAAAACAGCAGCCCCGTTGTCCTTCCACTCTGAAGTCTTATGAGCGTCATTGGGGTAATTTTAGCCGTTGGTGTAGATCCCTTGCTAATCTACCTTGGTAGTGTTTCCTCACGGATGTCTTACAATTTTTGTGGTAGGGCTTTGAGAAGCTCCTGGTCGTCTTGATGTTGAGGGCCCAGTGGACTGCCATTAAGCCTTTTCGTGCTCCCTGAGGAAATATGGCAGATGTGGATGGTCTGGTGATCTGGTTGCTTCGCAGTTTCTCTGTGACCCGTCCTGTGGTGAAGCCACTTTTTCTGTTGTGGGATTTGTCTTTGGTGTGAAGGCTCTGGTGTTGGCCGCCTTCGAACCATTGGAGTTGGTTGATGTTGAATTTGTCACTTTTAAAATGATTTTTTTGGTGGCTTTCACTTCGGCTCAGCGGATTGGGGAGTTGGGAAGTTGGATGCTCTCATGGGCAGGGAGCCTTACTTGTCTTTTTCCGAGGACGGTGTGGTTTTGCGGTTGGATGCCTCTTTTGTGCCTAAAGTGTCGTCCCAATTCCATAAGACTCAGGACCTGGTTCTGCCGGTCCTGGTTGAGGTTCCTGACTCTTCAGGGGACTTTGCCTGGTCCTTGTTGGATGTGAAACATGCTCTTTTGCTGTATCTGGATCTCACTAAGGCTTTTCTGAAGTCTGAGGCCTTGTTTGCTTCTTTTAGGTCAGCTACAAAGGAGGATAGGGCGTCCTACCTCTCCATTAGTTGGTGATTGTAACAGGTGATTGAGCTGGCTTATTCCCTGGCAGGTTCTCCTCCACTGGCTGGCGTGCAGGGCCATTCCACAAGAAATGTGGTGGCCTCCTGGGCTGAACTGCATGGGGTGTCCATTGCTGAGGTGTGTCAGGCGGTGACCTGGGCTTCCTTGAATACTTTTGTTTGCCATTATCGTCTCTTGACTGTGTTGGGAGGATGTCAAAATGGGTTAGGTGTTTTGCAGGCTGTGTGCTCTAACTGTAATATAGCCTTATAGCCCCCCGTAGAGGGCTACACCGGCTATTAAAGGCCCTCTCCAGCTTTAAAGGCCCCGAGCCGAAGGCGGGGGCCTTTAACAAGGGAGAGGGACTTTAATAGCGGTATAGCCCATCTACGAAGGGCTATAAGGCTATTAGAACATTCTGTCAATAGAGGACAGAATGTTCTAACAAAAAAACAAAGCCTTTTGGAAGCTTGAGGGGATTGGAATCCCCTCAGGCTCCCTGAAGCCTTTGTTCACAGCCAGAGCTGTGAACAAAGAAACATTGGAATGTTGGAGCTCCAGGCTTATACCAGGCATTATAAGCCCAGATCACTCAATTGTTTTCAATGGAGCTCCCAACATTCCAATGTTTTAATAATGCATAAACCTGTTTGCTCTCATTTTAGTTTGGCTCCATGGATACAGAATGTTCATGTTTGAACTGCCAGGGACTATTTGCCATTCCCTGGAAGTTGTGGAGATGAACGGTCAATAAACTCAAGGTCTCTTCCACCTACCTTGTGTAGAGTGGTCACTTCACTAACTCTGCTTTTTTTCTGTACCTGGTTTGATTAAATTCGCTTGGGTGCTGTATTGCAGATGGTGTCCAGGATGGTTTTTTCTTGGATACGGAAGGCCAGTTGTCTGTCTTTGGTTTTCTCCGTTAGTTATGAATGGGACAAGGACTTAGGGACCTGGGGTTAATGTCCTATTACTTGCCAGTAATCTTAACTACTCCTGGTCCTGTGGCCCTCATCCCTTTCATTGCATAAATTATTTTATAACCATTCCATTTTCTATGCTCTGCCGAATGGAGTATGGAGCGGGGCTAATATGTCATTGCTGCTGATTGGCAGCGATGACGAGTGGCCCCTTTGTTTGAAGTGTGCATTGGTCGGCTATATAACTATGGCCAACCCGACATGTGCAATTCAGCCCTCTCCAACCCAGATGTCTTAGGCCTCCAGTGCCTTTTGCAGTGCTGAGGCAGCCTGCTCCATCCAATCCAGACACCTTTGGATTGGATAAAGTAGATTGCTGTATGATGTCACGTCACGCTCGGAGGTGTCTGTAGTCAGGAACTAAGAGCATCAAGAACGTGTTGAAGGATAAGGTAAGTGAAAGTTTTACTTTTCTTTCTTGTCATTTTTAATGAAACTTACTTTCATAATGTATGTGTTTGTTTTTATGTATATACCACCCCACCGCTTTATATGTCATTGATTGCCACTGCTAAGCAGGCACATAGCTGATGGAGTGGTTGTTGAGTAAAGCTGCTCTTATTGCATTTTTTGTCACATGGTGAAAGCCTAATGTCCCTTATTGCAGAATGCTCATTGCCAGTACTTAGTTAAATACAATATATTAATTGAGGTTATTCTTTATATGCATGGGTAATACACTGCTGTAGAATTATCACACTTTTCTCCTCTTATATGTTAAAATGTAGGGCCTAAAGTATTAGGAGCAAGGCTTAAAAAGCAGTTGTGCACTGACATTTTGTGACTTGTCTCGGATTTTATGATGTGACCTATGCAGTAGTAGGTTGTATTACAATATGTTGAGCCACAGTGTGTCACAGAACATCCTACTTAATTAATATCAAGAAGGCAGCTTGCAATTTGTGACAACCCCTACCTTTGTATTGTCTACAAACACACATATGGTGGCTTGAAAGAAACAGCTGACCACCACCCCTGCGTTTGCATTCCCAAATTGGAAACGTTGGGGCAGATTTACAAGCCCCTTGCATCACTTTTACGCTGCTGTTACGTCACTTTTGTGATGCAAGGGTGGCGTACAAAATGCAGCAAACTTACTACTTGACGCATCTAGGGAGATGCGTCACATAGTTAAGCCATGAGTGACATTATACCTGCAGCAGGTATAATGTATGCAGGGTAGGTGTTCCCACGCAGGAAAGCTTTGTAAAAGTGACGCAGTGAAATCTACATGATTTCACTGGGCGACTTTTAGGATGCCACTGCGTCAAAACCTTACACCTGCTTGAAGCAGGCATAATGAGTGACACAGTATATTGGAAATAGGCCACAACACGCATTGCTGAAGTTGCGTCGTGCTTGCGACACAACTCCAGAAATGTATGACTTTTCTACCAAAAGATGCATCAGAATTTCTGACGCATCTGTCACTCCTTGCGCCGTATTGTAAATACGACGCATCTATGGTGGAGCAAAGATTTTTTCACTCAGGTGCAGGAAAACTGACGCATCTCTACAGATGCGTCAGTTTCGTGTAAATCTGCCCCATTGTGTTTTTTACGCAGGTCATATTCCTTAAAGGAACTGTTGCTGATTTTAAAGAAATACGTTTCCTGTTTGTGAATCTATTAGGAGGAGCAGGCAGTCATCCCCTAAATCACACCCTGTCCCCTCCGAGGTTGCCCAGCAAGAATTACAAAGGGGAAGTTTCCCCAACAGACATTTACCACCTCCCTTGGGGTGTCGGTAACTGGTTGCAACCAACTTGCTCGGCCCCGTGATTCATGGCTCAACGTGCCATGCAGAAAAAAGGCAGTGTAAGAAAATGGAAAGAAATTGGCTTAAACAGCTTCTTCTGGCTGACAAGGCAATCTATCAGCTGGTGTTAAAGAAATAATACTCAGTAATTAAGGCTACCCAGAGTTCCTTTTTTTGGAGGGAAAAATACATGGAGCTGCCAATAAGCCACAAGAGAACCTTAAAGTTGTAAGTACTTTTCTTCAAACTCTCTCATTAGCCTATCTATTAATGCTGGCCCGGATTTGTGCACTAAATTAGTTTTTTTTGCTGAAAGCAAAATCATTGCAATTCAAAAAAACTCACAGGCCTTACCTGGGTCAGACAGTAGTGACAATGAGGACATCAGCTGCCCTGTGCCCCATGCTTGCATTCTGGCTTAGCCCAGACCTATTACATTGGAGGTGTCGAATAAGGCCATTCTCAACCCCAAGTCAGGCTCTCCCTCTGGCACAGGCCCTTTTTGTTTTTTAAAGCGTAGGCAGCAATGATTATCAATTCTGTTTATAATCAGCTTTTTAACCTATCATTACAATGAATGCAAGTTTTCTATGACTGAAAGGCATTCTTCTCTTTCAAAAGCACATCACCAGATAGGTCTTTATTGACCAACGTTAGACCCATTTCTTTATTACCAAGTGCAGCTAGTGGACTTTGGACAAAGGTCTAGTGCAGTTCTGATTCCATTAGATCTGCCAGCCGCTTCAATACAGTCTCCCTTGCTATTCTTTTACAACGTCTCATGACATTGGAGTTAGTAGCTTGGCTTTGAATTTGATTAACTCCTTTCTCAATGTGTATATGGTATATATGTTCCTCCTCTCCCCCGACTGCTCTGGTGGAGTACTTTGGCATAAAGATAATTTCAAACGCAGATGATAGACAACTGAAATAAAATGAAATGAAAGGGGCTTTTATATAGTGCATGGCTACACGGAGGCATCCCAGCGCTGCAGTGGGTGCTAAAGGGGGGAAGACTTTCTGGGAATAGCCAAGTTTTCAGTTGTCTGTGGAATGTCAGATGGTTAGATTCCTTACGGATAGGGAGAGGTAAGGAATTCCAGAGCTTAGCAGCATTGTAAGAGAAAAGGCATTCGCCTGTTCTGGCCTTCTTAATTCTGGGTACCTCTGCCAGGTGAAGCTCGTCCGAGTGAAGACTTCGAGTAGCCTTGTATGGTCTAACCAAATTTTTGGTGAAAGGTGGGTCTTTTCCTATGCACGATGCAGAGGGCTTTAAAATGTATTGTCTCCTGTACTGGGAGCCAGTGAAGTGAGCATAGGGTAGGCTTTGCTGAGCAACAGTTTTTGTGCCCGTGAGCAGTCTTGCTGGCAAATTCTGTACAGTTTGTAGTTTAGCGATCACTGAGTTGGGGGCACCCATGTAGAGAGCATTAACATAATCCAACCTAGAGATGATCAGGGCCTGGATCAATAGCTTTCTTGAGTGGCAGGGTAGAAGAGGAAGTATTTTTCGGGTTGTTCTGGGCAGACCCTAGTAATCGGCAGTGGTTTTCCTGGCTTGGGCTCTGAGAGTGAGATCTTGGTCAAGCCAGATGCCCAAACATTTTATCTCCTTCTTTGGCGTTGGAGCTAGGCCCATGCAGATTGGCTACACAGTGCTCGAGTTGAAGCTTGCTTGGTTACCCAGCAACATGAGCTCCGTTTTGTCACCATTGAGCTTCAGGTGAGATGAGCTCATCCAGCTGACGACTTCCTTGAGACAGGAGCACAGGTCTATGGTTGACTGTTCTGCCTGGTTCAATGCCACGATTAGCTGGGTATCATCAACATATGTGACTATGTGGATTCCAAAAGGGGCAACAATCTCTGCAAGGGGGGTCATATATATACATTAAAAAGAGTAGGGCTCAGGGACAAGCCGTGGGGAACTCCACATTGCATCGGAACTGGAAGGGATAAGGTGTTGCTTTCGAATACCTGGAAGTGTCTTTCTTCCAGGAACGATTGTAGCCATGATAAGGCCATACCTGTCACTCCCACCTTTTTGAGACGGTGAACCAAGGTGCGGTGGTTCACTATGTCAAAAGCTGCACTTAAGTCCAGGAGGATAATGGCCGAAGATCCTCACGAGTCAAGTATCTTTCTTGATTCTTCCACTACCGCTATCAGTGCAGTTTCGGTGCCTTGACTGGGGCGGAAGCCTGATTGTGAGGAGTGAAGCAGATTAAAGGTTTCCAGGTGCGCTGAGAGTATGCGATTGACATATCTTTCCGCGATGTTACTAATTCCGGGGAGTAGCGAAATAGGGCGATAGTTGCCCAATGCGGCGGGGTCTAAGTTTTTTATAATAAAGCCTTCACCATTGCATTTTTCCAATCTCTGGGGACTGTACCCGATGCTAAAGAGGCATTGATTAAATTGGTGATGGGAGAAGTTACCGTGGGTGCTACCAACTTCAAAATGTTAGGGGGGTCAGGGTTGAGAGGTGACCCACTTTTAACCGAGTCTAAGATGGAAAAAAATAATTCCTCTGTGAGTGGAGTGTATGATTCTGAAAAGGTGGTTGTTATTCTGAGGTTCTGGGTCAGAGAGCATGGGTGTGTGCTCATTGTCTGTGTGTGGGAGATGCCTGAGAATATTATGAATTTTGGTAGAAAAAAAAACTGCTAATTCATTGCATCGGCTTCCGGACGAGTCAGGGGCAGCAGGAGGATCAGGGACTTTCAAGAGTTTTTTAGCGATCCGAAATATTTCTCTGAAGGAATTAGAAGAGGAAAAGATCTTTTCCTCATAATAAGCGGCCTGGGCTGCTTTTATTTCTATTTTGTATGATGCGATGGATGACCTATATTTGGATTTTGTGTCTACTGAGAAGTCTTTCCTCCATGCTCTTTCCAATCTTTTACACTGTTGTTTCAAGAGACGAAGTTTAGGGTTGAACCATGGAGATTTATTAAGTCCATTTTTTTAATATAGTTTTTCTGGGTAGTACTGTATCGAGTGAATGCTCAATCCGAGAGGAGAACTTTTTGTTAGCTACAGAAGGGTCAGTGTCATGATTGGGTTTGGTTGATTCCAATTCGTGGATCCAGTACTCTACAAACAGTTTGGGCCAGGGACGAATTTGGGTGCGTGTTGCTAGCGATTGAAAGCCTGTGATAAGTGTATGCCTAGAGAAGGGGACTAAAAATTGGTGTGACTAGAGAATGAAAGCCTGTTATAGGTGTATGCCAGGAGAAGGGGACTCAAAATTGGTCTGACAAAGGAAGGGGAATAGGGTCCTTCCCTTTTAGTTCAGCTACACTTGAAAAAATAGGATCAAGGAGATGTCCCTTGATATGCATTGCTTGCTGTGCCTTTAGGTGTAGTTGGTAAGCTGCAAGATCATTCGCTAGGTCAGTAGCCGACCTTTCCAAGGAGTCGTCAAAATGAAGATTAAGGTCTCAGAGAAGGGTAAAATTGGACCAAGTACTAGCAAGATTTATGACAGTTTCCAGTAGAGAGCTGCAGAATTATCCCTGTGCTCCAGGGGGGGCGACATGTGAGAATGGCAACAAATGTAAGTGAGGGGGTGAATTCAATAGAAAAATAGGCATTTTCGCAATCTAGTAGAGGGCTGTCCAGATTGCGACAGAGCAAGTGGTCTTTATAAATGATTGCGATCCCACCGCCCTTCCCGCTACTTCTGTCTAGATGCTGAATCAGGTAGCCAGGGGGGAGCGCTTGTACACTATCTGGATCTGAGTTTGGCGCTAGCCAAGTCTCAGTGAAAAACAGAACATCTAGTTCTGTGTCTTGTAGTAACATTGAGATTTCCATGGTGTGTTTTGGCAGGGATCTACAGTTAAGCATTGCCAAATTGAAAAAGTTCCCTGCCGGGGAAGGGTGGGTAGATGGTGGAGAAAATTCATATGAGCAGTGTAAACAGCTGCCCTGTGACTTCTCCAGGGAGATAGAATCGATGCAAATTAACTCTGGGGCTTTATTCAGTTGTTTTAGTTCTTCCCTTGTGTAGGGGAAGAGGGCTGAAGGTGAAGGGGCAGGGGGTCTGGTCCCTGGGCCCGGTTGGGTGCGGACAGGAACCCAACTCCTTCTTATATGTGAGAACGGCAAACTGGCTACTTTGGATTTTTAAAGGTTGCGTAATAACAATTTTCAATTAGATGCAGGGCAATAACTTATAGGGTAATTCAGATAAAACATGCGTTCTACTATTTGACTTTGTCTTTTTGACTGGTGAAATAATTGATGGCCGAGAGATCTCTCTCTCCCCCTTCCCCCTGCACTGGATGTGCAGAATTTAAGATTAAACTTGACCATTAAGTGCCTTTAAAGCTACAATTTCGATGGGCGATAGAGTCCTGCTTCTCTACCCTTAAGTCACTTAAGAAATTGCTCAAGTTACTGCCATTTGAGGCCCAATTTACAGTGATCCATGCTTTAGTCCCTTCTAGGCTGGATTATGCAAATGCCTTTTACTTGGGCCTTCCAGACAACTTAGTTAAGCACCTTCATGTGGTCCAAAATGCTGCAGCACATATTTTGTTGAAACCTCGAAGCACTATTTATATCACTACTCATTTGTACATGCTTTATTGGTTCCCTATAAAATAGACGATTATGTGTAAATATTGGCCTCTAGTGCATCAGACGTTCCATAAATCAGGTCCACAGTATCCTTCGGAGAGAAGTAGGCCTTATAAACCGTGGAGAACTTTGGATTCAGCCAAAGCTCTCCTGACAGTGATTCCTTCTCATCGCTGTTCCAGGAGAGTGGATTTATTCCTTTCGGTCCTAGCTTCCCGGGCTTGGCATAGACTCAGTAAGTCTCGGAGGCATTAAAAATGATAATCTTTTTCGGAAAGCCTGAAAACCAGGGCACAAGTCCTAAAACAAGAAGTGGGGGGACGCTGCCACCGGAAGTGACGTCACGAAATTTGGCTTGCCCCATCGGGCTCATCGCCTCTCCTCGCTCACCCAATAGATGCGATTGCATCTGGGAAGCCATGGCGTGTGCTGCAAAACAATCTAAAACTCTTTGTAGGGGTATCAGCTGTGTTTTATAGTCCTTCACACTATCGCAGCATGCCTTATGTAGATGTGAATCCGCAGGCCTGTTGTGCTCAGCTCACACCGTTTAGCAGCAGCGCAAGAATCGATGATTTTCCGTTTTGTGAATGTTTTCAAACACCAACTAAAAGGCTCAGGAGATTGTCCGGCGACCTTCTATTTATGTTCGGGATTGTTGCTTTGTATAACGGCTGTTCCGTGTGTCTGCGCTTTAGCTCATCTTTGCACAGAGGAGGCGGGAGGGTGAAGGATGTCTGTTGGCTCGCGCCAGGTACCCTCGTCCCAGAGAGGGTAAAGGGTGAAGTCCAGCTGTTTGGCAGGGGGGACGGGTAAAATAAGTGGGGTGACGCCGTCCACCCGCGTGGTACCCCGACTCGAGCCCTGCTGAAAACCTTTTCTGTTTACCTCACTGTAAGTCCAGCTGGCTGGAATGTCAGCTTTTGAGCACTGGGACACTTCTTCGAGTATCCACGTTATAAATCCAGTCATTCATTCAATTGTGTTATAAAATAAATGATATATAATATTGTGACTCACAATTAGTAAGGGACGCCTCATTTAAAACACACCCTCATAATGGCAATTCAGAATGGCTTGCAAAGCACTTTTTGCAAGCTGGAGAGGCTTTGCCTACTTGCAAATTGGGTGTAGCAAATGCAACAAAAACATTGTGTGTTCATAAACCCTATTATTTGAGCAATACAGGGTTTGCAAGCACACAATGGCTTTGTACAACTGATCCCATTATAACTTATTTTTGGAGCTCCATTACTGTACCCACTGGAGATGGATCAGTCCGTGAACAAGACACATAGTCCATTTAATTGTTTGCTTAACTGACCAGAATATGTGACCAGTACCTCCTTAGCATGGAAGATACCTAAGACTGAAAATAAATCAGACAAAATAACCACTAAAGCTCATGACAGAACCAGGGATCCAGGCTGTTTGAGGCTTCTAACTGTACACAGATTGTTTACTGTGTTGTAGTTGCATCTGTATGGCAGTTCACACCTCTGATGTGGCGCTGAAGCATCTTCAGCATAGAGAAGAACAGGGACATGACACGATCCAATTTTGAGTAGGTTTTTCCGCATACTGCACAGATAATCCTCAAGCCCGTTAAATTACAAAACTAGCAAGGGGGAAGGACACCGCTTTGCTTTACCCCTATTACTGATGGAAATTTCTCTGTAAGGTCACCTTCTTTACTATAATGGACTCGTGCTGAAGTACGCGGGCATGTAGCCTAGGAAGAAGTGTTATAATTGTAGTGTTTATCACTAATTGTCCCATAATAGCCCAAAGTTTTGACCTATTCACTGTGTCAAATGCACATGTGAGGCCCATAAAAGCAAGATGGACACAAACCTTTTTGCCATTGTGTACTTTGGTATTTTCAGCAATAAGGTCAGAGTCTGCTCTATTGTTCCGAAGCTGGGACGGAACCCAAACTGGACATCAGAAAGGCCTTGTGTTTCAGCTGCCCAATTTTCTAATGTTGCTAAGATGACTCTGCCCAGGATTTTCAGTGAGCTATCCAACAGAGAATGTGAGCTATAGCAATGGAGTTGGCTCTCATCTCCCTTTTTAGAGACTGAGACGATAATCGCCTCCTGCCAAGTCTTAACTAGTGGTCCCACTATTGCAGATCTGAAGACATTGGTGATTAAGGGCCCCCAAAATTGTGAAAATTACTTATATATCTCAGATGGAATCCTATCTGAGCTCTGGAGCTTTCTCAGTGGGGCTGCTTTGTATAGCCTGAATAACATCCAGGACTTCGATTGTTCGGCTAAAGGCAACTGCAGATTCCAAGTCCTGAGCAAAGTAAATTCAATCTCCCCCTTCCACATAATCATTCTGATCATTTGTGCTAAAGATTTTTTAGAAATATTCCACCCAATTCTCAGCTGATATAAGAGTCTCTACTTTGGGTATGTCTCCTAGAAGGTTCTAGCAATTGACCACTTGCCAGAAGACTCTCAAATCTTTTATTTTGCTTGCTTTTATTGTGTCTCGATTCACCCTTCCTAGCAGCAATCACTTCCCTATAGATCCTCTGGCTTTCCATGGAAGAGTAAGGGCATCTTCCACTACGAGAATGACTAGCTTGCCCCAAACTTGGACAGAAAGGTCAGATAGCAGTTCCATGGCCCTTTTTGCCATATGCAACTTTTTTCACTTTACAGCCTCTGCCACTTAGATGGACCATGGCTAGGACTTCCAAAGTACAAATAAATGGGCATTTCTTGTAATCAGGGGACTTCATCTGAAAACCCAAATGCCATACATTTATGAGGAAACATAAGGATGTTTTTCTCTTAGCAAAAGTCTTTCCTTTGGTCAGCATAAATAGATTTATTTTAAAGGTTTCTTATAGCAAGAGGGGTGGGTCAGTTCCCATAAGTGTCATTTTTTTAAATGAAGACATTTTTTTATCTTTTAAATATGTTTAACTCCTAAGATCTCTTTTTTTTATTAATCTCAGAGAGGTGTTACACAAATAATTACGCTGAACAATATATACTATACAAAGTCAATTGTTATCCCATTCATATCATAATTCTTTTCCTAAAAAAAAAGGTCAACTCCTAAGATCTCTATGTAGCCAACAGCAAAAAAAGTTCGCAAATATGATATTGTTATGAGGCTAAGGAACTTACCGTAGCTCACTAATTACCTTCCTGGAATCTCTGTGTAATATCTACCTTACTAAGACAGACCGTAGAAATACAGAAAAATATTTGCTAATTACCAGGAAGTCTCAGTCTTAAACCATGAACACGAATATAAATGTACAAAGTATTCTTTGATTTCACTAATCTTTAATTTCAGAATATTGAGTTTCTTCAAGCCTGATACATATGGAGATTAATGTCATAGACGGACATTTTCAGACCCTGGTACAATGTTGAAGAATAAGGGCTTTATTTAGAGTTCGGCGTCTGGGATACTCTGTCTCAAAATGGCGGATATGCCACTGCATTACAAGGGTTATAGGCTATAATAATGCATAATATGCATAATATGACGGATGCAATATCTGCCCCATTTGTGATGGGGTATCCTGTCCGCCAAAACCCTAAATATGGCCCTATTAATTTAACACATTCAATCCCCCAAAATACACTACTGCTACATGTAAGGTTAAAGTAATGTTGCAGCATAAACCATTAATTGTGATGTGGAGGTGGAACCTTGGCTATCATAGTGCTTTTGCGTGCCTCATTAATGTATTTCTGCTGCCTTAACACTTTCTCTGCAACCTGGCACTTGAAATGCTTTTGTTTTGTACTACACATGCGGTACTGTTTCTAAAAACTGTTTACACAAAATTTGTGAGGGTACCTGTCACAAAGTTCAGTCATGACTTTTTAAGGCAGTAATATGCTGCTGTCACACAGGTTGTTTTAAACCTGGTGCAAGTGGCATTATTCTTTGTAGGCCTTCCAGAGCTTTCTTATGTCAGACTAACCATGGCTATAAGCATGTGGCAGCTCTAATTAAATGAAAGTATAACATGGTACGCAGATTAAAGAATGATCTCATATAGCAAAAGTGCACACACTTCCAGTACTTTCAGTTTCTCGCTAGGTCTTTTGTGATGAGGGTGAAAGCTCTTTAAGGCCAGACTTAAAAAAGAATAGCACATTTTATGAAAACAGGAGCAAGCATTACATTACAGTTTATTGTGCCTTCGTGCATGTTAAACAAGATCATCCCTTGAAACAGCGCATGCCTACATATATGAAGGGAAACAAGGTTGATAGGACCAAATGGAGGGCATTAATCTAAATTATACTAAGGTTTGAAGACAAGAACAAGCTTTGACAATGTCAAAGGCTATAGTTCTGCTTTAATGTGCTAATGGAGGCAAACCCTGGCCTGCACAAATGTGTGCCCGAAGTGTGCAGTGTCTCTCTTGTATCTGTGCCCCATTTTTTTTATTACCCCAGCTTCAGTTGCTGAATGAAAACAGCAGCAAAGCTTAGAGAATCAAAAACTGCAGCTCTGCAAGCTTGGGGAGTAAGAAGAGAACACAGGTATGGAAAGCACAGAAAAAGGCCGGAATCAAGCATTCCTGTGTCTGCTTGGAGCCGCACATTAAACCCAGACCTGATAGCTTTGCCTGTGCTTGATGTGGGTCTAGTTGAATGGAATCAAACAAAGGTTGTAGGATCAGTAGAACTAGTTTTTTTGTGAAGGTAAAAGTCTGGAACCCATCTTCTACACAAAAGTTAAGAAGCACTAGAGTTGTTGTGCATGTCTGTCTATTTAGAAGTAAGTGTGTCAGGTGAGGTGTAATCAGTGGTATGGGAGAGCAGTTACTGGTAGGAGAGTTCTTGCCAGAGAAATGAGTAGCATGGTTTGCAGACAGTCATTTTCAGTTTCTTGCCAAGCAGTTCATTTTGTGGCTGAATAACAATTTGCTGTTGTCAGTAATGGGTAATGATGTACGAGGTAAATAATCACACTTCTCAAATGACTCATATCTATGGGTGGTCGATTCATTCTGTGGAGAGGCAGAATGAGGGATGTATGTCGTTACAACACATACTTTTACAACGCATACCATTACAACGCATTTTTTACACCGCAACATCCATTACAACGCATTCCATTACAACGCATGCCATTACAACGAATTCTTTGAAACTACCTTTACAACGCATTCCACTACAACGCATACTACATTTACAACGCATACCATTACAATCATACCATTACATTGCATGTATGGTAAGTATTGGATAGTGTAGGGGTAAAAATTACTATTCTAACTCCAGGGGGTGCAGCAGTAGGGTAAGTGTTGGATAGTGTAGGGGTAAAAATTACTATTCTAACTCCAGGGGGTGCAACAGTAGGGTAAGGGTTGGATAGTGTAGGTATGCGTTGTAATGGTATGTGTTGTAATGACTGCGTTGTAATGACATGCGTTGTAGTGGTATGCGTTGTAGTGACATTCGTTGTAATGGTTGCGTTGTAATGGTATGCGTTGTAATGGATGTTGCGTTGTAAAAGTTTCGTTGGAAAGGTAGTGCGTTGTAAACGTTGCGGTGTAAGTGTTGCTTCCCCAGAAGGAGTTTCGTTCATCTGGTGTAGTTTTGGTCTCCGACAAATTTTCAGACAGTTTCCGTGTAAGGGTAGCTTTATTCTAGGTCACTGTCGAGATTGCCTTGGCTTATGCTGACATTGCACTGTTTTCTTCCAGGTGGAGTGTTTGGGTGTTAATGGGGTGGAGAGGAGCGGATGCTGTTGAAATAATGTGTGGTAGTCAACTCCATTTTGCAAACGGATTCATTTGTAGCTCACATATCTGGTTGTGATAACCTGAGATAGTATGTTTTTCCTATAACGGATTTTTGTGTCCTTTGACTAAGAAGAAAAATCATATTGTATTGGTCCAACATGGAATATCCTTAGTAATAAAGGACTAGATCACTTTCAATGGAACCTTGTCTGAGATTATGGTATTTGTCACTGAATAAGGTACACATATTGGAACTCTGTGAACTACACCTCTGTTGACCTGTGGCAAATTGTCTGTGCTTCTCCTTTTAACATGACAAAATGTGTGTACCCCAAATTGGCATATTTAACTTACCTATAAGTCCCAAGAATACAGCGCCCAAAGTGTACTCTGAGCCAGTAAGTTGAAAGTCACCCGTGGGCTGCAGCACTTATTGTGCCACCACTGCACAATGAAAACATGACTGCAGGCCTGCCGCCATTTGCCTGGCCCGCAGTTTTAAATTAGAATCCAGCCTGTCAAAATAACCCCTATTTGACTGGCCTAACCGCTCCTTTTAAATATTTATAAGTCACCCCTATTTGAATCCTTTTGCCCATTAAAGGAGGGTGCATAGTATTTAAAAGTAGCACATGTGAAGGTTAATGTTAAACATGTCCTTACAGCGACAAGCACCTTCAAGCTATTTTCACGGTAGCAGGGTTGACTGTTACATAGGAAAGTACTGGGATACAATATTAAGTTTAATAAATGTTATATTCCCTTAGAAAACAGCTACTGTTGGGACGGAAAAGTTCCTCACATAGTGATGACGTGCACCCCCTGCCTTAAGCGCTCCAACTGTAATGATGTCTGGATCCCTAATGCTGACTTTTCTTGTCATAGGCAAACGCAGATCATGCATTTGCGCCATGACATTTTCCTGCCTCTAGGATTGCTGTCTTATTGGAACATGAGAGGGTCGTCCAATGGTGCTTACCTTGCTACTGCTTCTGCCGGGAGTTAAGCAGCATGAGCACGGTGGTGGTAGCATACTGTTTAGCGATCAGCAGTAGTGAACAGGTGCTTTTTTACCTGTGTCACTAGAGAGAGACCTATAGGCTCACTCATTTAAAGTTCTCTTGATGTGTGTCTAACTCACCTTTGGGTGCCATAGTTTTGGTCCGTGATGCTGCGCAGTGCATATGTGGTATGCATGTGCTGGGTGTATGTGTGACTGTGTATGGTACAATACAGGAGTAATGCAGTACTGTGCAGTGTGTGTGTATAGTATCTGCATGTGCTGGGTTTATGTGTGTCTGTGAGTTTTTCCATTGAACAAAACAGAACCCCGGACGCTGCGATCGGAGGAGCAGGGAGGCCGTTCTCATATGATGTTTTAGATACCGCGAGGATCTTCTAATATCTAGAAATAGCTAATGAAGCACATCTAGCACGCGGCTACAGGGATTGACAGAGTTCCCTCTCCTGCATGAATAAAACAATATTATCAATAATCGGTGGCCCCTCCGACACAGCACGGAACTAACTTTTCTGATAACAAGACATTATCAAATACAACTAGACCCAGCTTTATCACTTGGGAAAGTTGTCGTCTTAAGTGTGGACCCACATCAGGACACCCTTTAAATATTTGATCTCAGTAATATAAATCTGAGCGTGATACAGAAATACTGGTTGAGAAACTGTCCTGAAGAAGGTTTTTAACCGAAACGCCGCGTCGACTTTTGTTCTCATGAACATTTTTTAATTTATTGTGGAATATACTGTATACCTTTTACATGATTATGGTTCTCCTGAACACTTTTTAATTTATTGTGCAACAAATTGTATACTGTTTATAGTTTTTTTGTGTGGACTGCCTAATAATTGTAAAAAATCTTTTTATCAATGAAATGTAATACATTTATGCTCAACTTTATGCAAAATGTATTCCTTGTAGTACTTTAAGAAGCTGTCATAAAATCAAAATACCACTATCCTTTAGTGAATGTTGAAATCACATACTGTCATTCATTCAGGTCTTCCAGATACATGAAATGTTGTTTATTGATAAAATACTCTAGATGCATTTTTGGTGGTTGTGCAGTAATGTAGTGCAGTCGTTTTTTTAGCTCTTCACTGACCACTCCTAAGGGGGTATTCGATCCTAGGGACACCTACTCTTTTTTAAATTTACTCCCCTGGTCCCTGAACCTTTACATCAGGGGGCCTCCTATACTTTTACTCTCTCTGTGAGTGGTGTGTTACATGAAGGATGTAGTGCTGTGTAGTGCGTGCGTATTATATGCATGCACTGGGTGCATGTGTGCCATTCAGGGAATCCAAAACCACCTGCCCAGGAGCCTGGAGCACCAGTGCCTGTCTGCTTGCCAAGACCAGTGTGCCCTATGAGCAAGAGGAGAGTGCTGGAGGGAGCAAGGTCAAGAGGGGAATCCTGGTGGGTGGATTCCCTTAGCAAGGTGTGAGGAAACAACTGCTGCATCAAACAAGTCATTGCCCATGTGCAGGGGAAATCGATGACCCTCATATGCTTGAGGACCGCTGTGAAGTGAGCTGTGATTGTTGCTGCACCAAACAAGTCATCAACTGTGTGCAGTGTGAAGTCGGCAACCCCATATTCCAGGTGGGGCCGCCATGAAGACTGTTGCTTACTTTGAGTTGAAGCATGTGTTCATCCCCTGTGTCTACTTCTCCTCGATAAGCCTTGGACTGCTTGACCGGCAATACAGCTGAAAGTAAAGCGCTGAAAGGGATACCTGACCCAGTTGCTCCGGATCCATAGTACATCAGGAGTAAAAGGTCTCAACACCCATTTTTGGGCCCAGTAACTACTGCTTGCCCCGTAACACTTTGAACAGAGCTCTGACAGCTACACATTTAATTTTGGGACTTTTAAAACTATTTATTACAAGGCAAATTTACTGATGAAGTCGAATTTGAAATAAATATTTTGGAAAGATTATTTTAAAAATTCACCTTTGCCCAGGCTGCAATCCCTCGAAGCTGAATCTGCATTTTGCTCTCTGCCTGCCAGTAATTAGCATTGCAATTGGTGTGACTGAGGTTTGAGCTTGCTCCCAACACAGGGGCAAAATGCCTAGGCTGTGGGGAGTTGTTGTTGTGAACTTGACAGAATGGCACATAGACTGAGCGGAAATACTTCATCTTCAAAAAAGCCTACTCTGTCACAAGCTGATATAGCTAATACAGAGACCTGCATCCTTCATTTGTCTCTACAGCCAGACCAGCCTCCAATACAGTGGGCCTCCTTTTGATATCGCAGTGTGTGTCATATCCTGCTAGAGTGTGAAGTCCTGCTTGACGGTTCTGTTGAAGTTTTTCATATGACATTGGGGTGTACCTCAAAGGAGAGGACCAGAATGGTAAAATGATTTGTGTGTATCCACTGTTTGGTTGGTAAACAGACAAAATATCCACTACAAAATATCGAATGGACATAATATCGAGTACAAAATATAGGCTGGACAGAATATTGAATGGACAGAATATAGACATCAAAAATATCGTTTTGAAGGTAAGTAATGTAATATCGAATTTTTAAATATAGATAGTCAAAATATCGAAGTACATAATATAGGTTAATAAAAATATCGAACATTCAATAATGTAAAAAATTTTTATAGTGTATTTTATGTGTTAAAATTGTTTATTTATGTTCTAATGTAATTTATTAATGAATTTAATGTTACTTACATTTTGTGTAATTTAATTCTGTAGCGGGTTGGGGGTTTATAGGGGAATAGGGTGGGAAGTAATTTAATTATAATTAATTAAATATGTAAATGTATTTATTGGTATTTGTTTATAATTTATTGTTAATTAATTTTTATTTTGTAATTAATTACATTTTAATTGCCAATAAATTTTTTTAATTGATTGATAATTATGTTAATTTAACTAATTTAATTTCTGTAGCGGGTTGTGGATTTATAGGGGAGTAGGGTGTGAAGTAATTTAATTATAATTATTAAATATGTTAATTTATGTAGTGTTATTTATTTATACTTAATTGTTAAATAATTGTTATTTGGTAATTAATTAAATTTGAATTGCCAATTAATTTTACTTAATTGATTCATTGATAATTATGTTAATTTAACTAATTTAATTTCTGTAGCGGGTTATGGGTTTATAGGGGAATAGGGTGGGAAGTTATTTTATCATAATTAATTAAATATGTTAATTTATGTAGTCTTATTTATGTATAATTAATTGTTAAATAATTGTTATTTGGTAATTAATTACATTTTAATTAAGAATTAATTTTATTAAATTGATTAATTGATAATTATGTTAATTTTACTAATTTATTTTCTGTAGTGAGTTGTGGGTTTATAGGGGAATAGGGTGGGAAGTAATGTAATTATAACTAATTACATATGTTAATTTTTTGGGGTATTTATTAGATTTTAATTGTTAAGTAACTTTTTAAATACTAATTAATTAAATGTTAATTTGTAATTAATTAGTATTAATAGATAACTAATTGTAATGATTAAATTAAATTCGTATTTGTAATTAATTAATTATTATATTATATTAAGTTGGTAATTACTGTTACTTAATTTGTTTATAGATATTAATATATATATTTTTAAATAATATATGAAATATCTACTTTCCCTACTGTTGCACTCACTGGAGTGGGAATAGTAATTTTTACCCCTACGCTGTCCAACACTTTCCCTACTGTTGCACTCTCTGGAGTGGGAATAGTAATTTTAAACCCTACGCTATCCAACGCTTTCCCTACTGTTGCACTCTTTGGAGTGGGAATAGTAATTTTTACCCCTACGCTATCCAACCCTTTCCCTACTGTTGCACTCTCTGGAGTGGGAATAGTCATTTTTACCCGATACGCTCTCCAACGCTTTCCCTACTGTTGAACTCTCTGGAGTGGGAATAGTAATTTTTACCCCTACGCTATCCAACGCTTTCCTTACTGTTGCACTCTCTGGAGTGGGAATAGTAATTTTTACCCCTACGCTATCCAATGCTTTCCCTACTATTGCACTCTCTGGAGTGGGAATAGTAAGTTTTACCCCAACGCTATCCAACCCTTTCCCTACTGTTGCACTCTCTGGAGTGGGAATAGTAATCTTTACCCCTACGCTATCCAACGCTTTCCCTACTGTTGCACTCTCTGGAGTGGGAATAGTAATTTTTACCCCTACGCTATCCAACGCTTTCCTTATTGTTGCACTCTCTGGAGTGGGAATTGTAATTTTTACCCCTACGATATCCAACGCTTTCCCTACTGTTGCACTCTCTGGAGTGGGAATAGTAAGTTTTACCCCTACGCTATCCAACCCTTTCCCTACTGTTGCACTCTCTGGAGTGGGAATAGTAATTTTACCCCTACGCTATCCAACGCTTTCCCTACTGTTGCACTCTCTGGAGTTGGAATAGTAATTTTTACCCCTACGCTATCCAATGCTTTTCCTACTGTTGCACTCTCTGGAGTGGGAATAGTAATTTTTACCTCTACGCTATCCAACGCCTTATCTAATGTTGCACTCTCTGGAGTGGGAATAGTAATTTTACACTTCCGCTATCCTACGGTAATAATATTGGATATTTTTTTATTATATTATGTTACTCTATATATATATGTATATATGTTTTAACAAATATGATTGTAATTTTTTTTATATAACTTTAATTAAATATTTAATTATTATGAAGTAATTTAAGTATTTTTAAGTATATTTTAGTAAATAATTTTTTATATTAATTTAATTTAACATTGTTTTTAATAAAGTCAATATTTTTACAAACTATATTTTTGTAAACGATATTTTTTACTCAATATTTTTGTACTTACCTGTTTGTAGATACAAAGTCGATATTCTGTCTGTCGATATTTTGTCGCCGATATTTTTGGTAGTCGATATTATGTCCCTCGATATTATGTCAGTGATCCGTTTGGTTGCTGGAAGCTTAGCTTTGTCCTACCAGATTTCTGTCTCCGTATTTTTGAGGTCCTGCCAGGACTGTCTAAAACTGGATTTTAGTGTTAGATGTGGGAAGATACTCAGATTACCATACTATACTACTACACACACCCTTAGAGCCCAAGTTTAGTGTGGCTGAAGAATTCACCCATCTTGAAAATGCCCAAACTGGGTAGAGTTGGCCCTGGGAACCCTTAGCCCTTTGGTAAGGGCTTTCCCAGTGGTCATTACCGCCCACTAGTTTGAGCCAGGCATGAATGTGGCATCTCCAGGTACTCACTTCCGAACACTCCTGGGCCTGTAGAAGATCAGAAGAGGACTAAACCTGCTGTCTGAGATCTGAGAAGACATGCTCTCCCTCTTGTACAGATGACACAACAATGAACTCCAAGAGACATAAGATTGACCTCCTGATAAAGCTACAGGGACACAACAAGCTACAAGATGCCTTTTCCTGCAACTGTCCAACTGACCTCTGGCTACTAGACCTGGGCAGGAACCTCCTGTTGGTGTCTGCCTGCCACCCTTTTGGTCTCTATGAGGCTCCCCTGAGGTCCAAGGGGGCTTCAGAAGTGCACTCTTGTGGTAGATTGGGAGTTAATGTACCAAAGTCGGATGGGAAAATCTTTGCCTAGGATGAACCAGGATTAGTGCATCTGTTTGCGGTCAGCATCAAATTGCGCCTAGGTCCTGTTCTATACCGACCAGTGACTATCATTGGCACTTTGTGCTTCTTGGCTCTATCTCTACTTAAAACGTTAACATTCATATCGCTGGTTACCCTTATTAGATATGTGACATTTTGTTTATTAAATATTGCTCTATTTTCTCATTTAATTTGGGATTTTTTTTGTTTTGCATTTTTACTTTATAGCTACTTTAGTACTGCATAAATATTTTACACTTTCCCTCTAAGTTAAGCCTGTTTGCTCTGTGCCATATCTACCAGGGGGTTGAGTCCACTTTAATGTAGTGGTTCACCCAAGCAGGGATTGTGGTTAGTACTTGAGGTGGGTAGCTACCACACTCAACTTATAACCCAATTTAGTACAGGGCTCATAATAGGATCAGACAAAAAATGCATAGAATAGGGACCCCCAGAAGCAGAATCATTTTCAGGTACCCACAATAAGCAGCCCAGACTCATGGTATAACTGAGTACAGAGAGAAAATGTGCTAGAAAGATTGTAAATTAGGTATAAAAGTTGTGCTTCAGTATAAATAAATTGAGGTGCAAAATAACACGTGGGTACAACTTCAGCATGAGTGTAAAACATTTTTTTTGTTGCAAAACTCATTTTTAGGTGCTAGACCACTTTTAGGTGCAATATTAACCTTTGTGCAAAGTAAGAAGAATTTTATCACACTTAGAAACAAAATCACATTAAGGTCAAAATAACCCTTTGGTCAGTAGTATGAGGCGAGTGGAAGCACTTTTAGCAGCACAAATATCATTTAGATGTAATATCGCCCTTAGTGCAACATCAACCAGTAGGTTGGAAACAGTTTTAGGCACAAGATACATTTGGAAGGAAAATCTACATTTAGCTGCACATGCAAAAATAGGTGTAAAATCATCCTTGCTGCAAATTCAGCCAGAAAGCACTCAGTACATAGAAAACATGCGATAGTAAGTTGTAAGATTAGAGATAAAGGGTGTGCATCGGAATGACATGACAGTGGTTAACTGTACACTGATTTGAAAAAGAACCCTTAGTGTAACATCAGCTAGAGTTTTGAAAAAGTCGAGAAGCACAAAGCACTCATGATCAAAATCATGTTCAGGAGTTCAAAATCACCTCTGGGGCAATGTAAACAGCATAACAGTATGATTTTAAGAACAAAATAATATTTAGGTGCAAAATCAATTTAATTCGCTAAATCATCCTAGTACAACATCAAGAATACTCTTAGAAGAACAAATCACACTTAGAAGGAACATCATATGTAGGTGCACAATAACCTTTGGGTGTAAATTCATCCTTGATGGAATGTTAGCAAGATGAGGCCCTTATAAGTGCAAAAATATACAGTTAGGTGGAAAATCACATTTGCATGCTAAGTCTCCCTTAGTGCAGAATCAGCATCAGTGTGGACAATGTTTTCAAACCAATAATTCACATTTAGGGGCAAATTCAGGCTTGAGTAAAAGTCAGAAGGAGAGTGATATCACATGTAGGTGCAAACCCACTTAGGGACCACATGTATCATGCATTTTACCGTTTGCAAACCGCCCTTCGGGAATAGTAGCGAAAACGTTTTTTCAGAGCACGCAGCGATCCCAAAGACCACCACCTGCTCTCAAAAAATGAAAAAAAAACTTTTCATTTTTCTTTTTTACACGCAACCTGTTTTCTTTTATGGAAAACCGGCAGCATTAAAAAAATTGCTTTATTTAAAAGCAATCACGGACATGGTTGTCTGTTGACCTCAGCAGGCCACAATCACAGTGAATTTATCAATTCCTAATGGGTTGCAAATTGTGAGCTACCTCATTAATAATCGAGCGTTAGGTCAATTTCCGACTCACTAGGAATCGCTAAATGAAAATCATGGAGTTTCATACATTAGGAATAGCGATTACGTAATTGCGATTCACAGAGAATCGCAATTTGGTAATCACTTTTTCCAATAATGACACATGTGGCCCTTAGTCCTAAAATAAAATGAAATGAATATGGAAGGGTGCTGCACTCAATTCACATAAGTCAAAATGTTAATCCGGTATGTGTGCTGTACTGGACTAGTGCCTGCAAACTATGTGAAATAAATGTATATGGCCTGGTGTTGTGAGTCACCAGGACTCCAGTACGCACTACTTCAATACAATTATTGTGACGTTAGTACATTCTTTTTATTTAAACAAACAATGTTAAAGCAATCGTTTTGTTCACTTTGATATTTTACATTCCTAAAAACGATATATTCGTATCATTACTTTCACAGAAATGCAAACAAATTCAATGGTTCGTACAACTTAAATCATAATGATTAATCTACACCCAATGCATTTCGGGACAGGTGCCCCTTCGTCAGGGGTCTGTGTATAGAAAAGGAAAAAAGAAAAGAAAGAAAGAAATCTCATTACTCTTGATGCAAGAATGAAACTGAATACTTTGATACGAAGTTTCTGTGATCAAACAGCTTCTTACCACGAGTATGAAGGAATTATAAATTCCAATAGAACTTCATGAATTTGTGTTATTTGGATAAGGGAAAACAATATAGGTTTTTTAGTATACATATCTATTTATTAAAATAGACATCGTATGGGCCAAGATATTGTGAAACTGTTACCTGAGTAATTAACTGTGAAAAAATCTGTGAAAAAAGCGAAAACGAGGGGAATATATATGAGAAAAAACGTACATAGAGAACATTCAAACTTTTCAAACATGCTCATTAATTGAGCTCACCTGCGCTGTAGTCCAATATTTTTCAAGAGCCAAAACAAAAAATAGAACCACAGTCAAGAACGCTGAATCAAGTTTGCGTGTCATCATGACTATTTCAATGAATTACACGGCGAGGGATTTACCTGCGAGCCTTAGTTGTTTTGTTTCGGTCTCGCCAGATTCTCAAAAACAAGTAATCCTGCCAATAAAAAATAACAGTCTTTTAAACACTGGCCAGCTCATAGCTATTTCAAAATGACCGTAGTTGTCAGACCGATGAAGCAATAATTTCTCAGATTGGTGTAAAAGATGGGCAACTCTATGCCAATACAGTTTGGTTGATAACATGGTGCAAACTCATCCATGGTGCAACATCAGTTTCTAAGTGAAAAACATTTGGGAGCACAAATCAAATTTAAGAGAAAAATTACAATCATGTGCAAAATCCGCTGGTGCAGCATCAACTTTTAGGAGCACTTTTAGGGTCACATTTGTGCCTCTATTTCACATGAAAGTTTTGTGTCACAGTTTATGCACAGTGAGCTAACACATAACAGCAAAAACCAAAAATCGAGACTTAAAGTACTCCTTTGGGCTGATCCAAAATGTGAATGACAATTTCTTCAAGCATTGGTAGAAGGGGGCTGTCCCAAATGAACCAATGGCTGAATAGAGCTGCCACAAACCCCTAGTGGTTTATGTATTTGGTGTTGTTGATGACATAGGCTCTGACAGCTAAGCAGTGCCACTTTTAGGGTGGTGCGACTGGTGCCACTGCACAAGGCGCAGGGCTTTGGCTGGAGGTGGCTGCTGTGTTTTTGAACTATCGTAAGGGTTTAAAAGCACCTGCTGTAAAGTTGCTCATGTGTCTGGCAATTTTCATGTAACAATAACAATGTCAAATTAACCCTAATTATTAATGGACATGCTGGAGAGAGATGTGAGTTTTTTCTAGTGTCATTTTTGACTCGTCATAACATAGCACAGATGGTTAATATGGCTGCTGCAAACCACTACACTATGTAGACCACAGAATTGTATTTAAGCAGACAGTGGGCTTGAGGACAGTGGTGTGTTATATGATATGTTTGTCTGCCCTCACCGTGTAATACACTCACAATTCCAACTTGGGTTCAACCAGGCTAGTTTGTTAAACCTTAGCTAAACCCTGGAAAGCTGTGGCTTCGATCAGTCCGGATTAAAGAAAGGAATAAGTGTAAAGCATTTTGAGCTCCAAAACAACAAAATAAAGAAATAAAAAAACATGAAAGAAATCTGACACAAATTTATAAAAATAGATTTTATTCTTAAGAATTTTTAGTCAAAAAAATCAACCAATGGATTCCGTAGATGCAGATGTTTACGTATATTGTAACAAGCATTGGTAAGCAGAAAGTTTAGAAACTCTGTGAAACTTTTGTAAATTTGTGTTTGGCTACTCCAGCTCGTTTTGGATGACCAACTCCAGCAGGGAGGAGGAAAGTCCTGCGGGCTAGTAAGAAGTTGTAGGACAGTTGCCTTGTTGAACAAATAGCCTCAAGTCCAGTTCCAGGCTCTATGGGAGAACTGCCATTGAATTTAACAGAGTGGTCCTGATACAGGCTGCTGAAGATGATGTATGATGCAGAGGATGCTGTGCAATCGACTGGGGCTACAGGGCTACACCTTGGTCCACGGTCCAGGTGAGGCAACTTTAACCATAGAGGTCAGTGTCCCTTGAAGTCCTCTTTGGTCCAGCAAAAGTCAAGTAGCCCCTGAACTCCTAGGTTCCGGTCACAGTGAAACCAGGGGTTCCCTTTGGTGAAGGATAACGTCCATCATGGGTGACCAAACTGCATTCTAACACCTCGTTCAGCAACTTTTGAGCATCAGGACTTGGCCTTTCTGGTTGCACGTCGGCAGTCAGTGGTTATTGCCCGATTGAGGTTCCTGATTAGCCAGGACAGGCTTCGTCATCTTTTGTGGCTTTGGCGCTGTAACAGGAAGTCAGATAACTGACTCTTGGAGTTCATCTCTTCTGTCTGGAGCTTGAGAGTGTCTTTTCCATGACGCAGGCACCACAGGTACAGTGCTCTTTTTGCTAGCCCAAGGATCATTAGGATCAGCCCAGGGATTGGTGTTGCCTCTCTTGTAAGGTCCAGGGAACAGCAAGGCAGTCCCTCTTCAGTTCTCTTTCCAGTCCAGATGCGATCTGAGGTCTGGGTGCCAGGGGCGCCATATATATGCCCATAAAGTGCCCTCAGGGGATGCAGCAATTACTAACCAATGGAGTACTGGGACCCTTCCCACCTCATGATGACTTCCTGCAGTGTGTGGCATCTAGCTATCCCAGAGTGCACTATTCTGCCCACTTCCAAGAAGGCATAACCCTCTCTCAGGGTAAGGAGCTTGGTAATGCACCTTAGAGGTGTGGTTATCTAAGGGCTACACACCAATGAAAAAACAGATTTGGCAACTGGTCTCCTCTCTCTGACCCTGATGGCAACCCATCTACCTGAACAAAGGAGCAGCCCATCTCATGTGTGTCCAAAATTTACCCTTCAAAGTTAGCTTCCTCTTTAAACCTCACCTGTTTGGCTCACACACTATGTGTCTTGCTGCCAGACAGAGGCAACACCTCTTCCAACAGCAGGCACCTATTGTTCCCACTCCTGGAAGGCATCCACACTTCTCTCCTGGAGGTCAGCAGGTTGTCTGGTGCCAGCATCTGTGAATGGCCACTGAAAAACTTGTGCAACAGAGTGGCAACTTTCTAAAAGTTACATTTCTTTAAACATTACATTAAATTTGACTTGGACATCAAGTTGGGCTTAATGTTCCAATTATTTTGATACTTGCATGTACCAACTTTAGTGGTCTCTTTCAGAAGTTTACACAGTTGAGTTGTCGGCATGTAATTGTGCATTCGCCAATGGGGCTACTAGTGTTTCCACAAGAAAAAATGACAATGTGGGGTTTTTACTGGACCCATAATAGGACATGTCCTACTTTTTAATACTTTAAAAAATACAGCACCTTGCCTTAGGACTCAATAAGGCCTGCTGTAAGGGTAACTTAGATATATATTGTTGGAAATGGCCCTTTTTGCAGGGTTATCCCTAAACTTTTTGCTTTTTCCTCCTATTTTTTCCTGACATGTGTGTGTTGGTTTTAGGACTCAGGGCACTTTATCACTGCTAATCAGTGCTAAAGCGCATATGCTCTCTGTGTAAACTGTGTTATGGATTGGTGTTTTCACTGCTAATCAGTGCTAAAGTGCATATGCTCTCTGTGTAAACTGTGTTATGGATTGGTGTTTCCAAGATTGGCCTATTTGATTTATGTGTCAGTCCCTAGTAAAAAGCACTGCAGGTGCCAGGGCCTATAAATCAAATGCTGATGGTGAGCTGCAGCACTGGATTGTGCCACCCACGCAAACAGCCCGTAAAGTATAAGTCTGGCCTGCCATTGCAGAGCCTGTGCGCAGCCTGGGGCTGCCATGTCGACTTGGCAAGTGCACACACTTACAAGTCCCTAAACCTTCCCTTTCATACATGTGATTGGCCCTCTGGTAGGCTCAAGGTACCACCATGAGCAGGGTGCATTGTATGTGAAAGGTAGAACATGCCCAGGTGTGTGTGGCATGTCCTGATAGTGAATTACAGCCTTCTTAGTTTTTCACTATTGCAGGGCTACCTGTTCCCCATAGGCCAGAATGGGCAGTTTGCTTACTACATCCTATAATCCTAACTGACCCCGGGAACATGGTAGGGATTCGAGTTTAGTATGCCTGAACTCAGAATGATAAAATACATCTTTCAGTGAAGTTGGTTTTAACATCTGTGCTTGAAAATACCACTTTTAGAAAGTAGGTATTTTCTTACCTAACCTTACAGCCTGCCCCTGCTAGCTTGTGTATTGTCTGTCTGGTTTGTGAGTGACAGGGGGTGGGTAGACTCCAGGAGACAGGGTGAGTCGGCACAGGGCTGAATAGACCTATCTGTACATAGATGGGTGGGAGGAGTCACGCCTGGGTCTGAATAGGGCTGTGTCTGCCTTCCACAATGCTGGCTCCAGCTCCTGTGGTGCGTCTGATGACCCTGGCCCACACTGACAAAGGAAGGAAGTGCACACTGGCAGAATGCACCTAGAACTGGTTAGAACTTGGGACAAAAGATTTGGATGGGCCCAGACCCCAGAGATTTAGATTACTTCTGAACTAAGGAACCTGCCAGGAAGAAGGACCGGGAAAGCTGGATGAGGAGTACTGCCACTATGCTGCGTGTTGTGGGGTTAGTGTGCAGTGGTTGCTTCTGTCTTTGGACTGGATTGTGCTTTCATCATCCTGCTTTTAGAATTTTCTCTAAGGGTTTGAAGTAGAGCTTGCCTCCTGTTGGAAGTCTCAGGGATAGAAAAGACTTCAGAAAACTCTTTTGGGATCAAGCAGACTGCCAAGAAGAAGAGCTGGAGAAGCTGTGAGGAGGAACTACCCCCTTACTGTGCGCTTTGCTGTGTTGGCCGCAGTGGCTGCGTTCGTCTTGGGCAGTGAAAGGACTGAACTTTCTGCAATGTACTTTTGTGAATGTCTCCAAGGGCTTGAGGTAGAGCTTGCCCCCTGTTCAAGTATTCTCAGGAACAGCAAAGACTTCAAACGCCTTATACAAGGCCGCTGCAGACTCCATGTCCTGAAGGCACCGCAGAGGGCACCGTCGGAACACCGCACCGCAACCCTGGTCTCACCGACGATGCCTGTCGACACCGCCACTGAGGCGCTGCTTGCACTGCGACCTGTGAGCACCACACTCCGCACAGCCTCGCTTCACGCCGAAGCTTTGGCACCGCAGAGATCACCGCCACAACACTGCACCGCACCGCAACCCTGGTCTCACCGATGATGCCTGTGACGTCGCCACTGAGCCACTGCATGCACCGTGACCTGTGGGCACTGCACTCCGCACAGCCTCACTTCACAACAACCCCTTGGTAACTCCGGCGATGCAGCTCCATGCCGGCCTCGACAATGCTGTTTGCACCATGGTTCGAGGGCACTGCTCGTAAAGTTATACAACGCACTGCCCCCATCCAGCACCGCAGCCTTGGCCTACTGACGCCCGTGCCATCGATGCCAGTTCATCAGCCGACGACAGGGCTTCAGCACCGACGACGCCACAGCACCGTGATGAGCACCGCCTTCATCTCACACAGCGACCCTGATCCCACCGACGACACCATCTGATGCCGCCACCAAGCTGCTGCTCGCACAGCGACCTGGGGGCTCCGCACGCCGCACCGCTGCACTTCTCACCGCAGCACCCGATGCCTGCCGAAGCCAGCGCTCCTGACTAAACCAGAGAAGAGATCGATCTGCAATGCGTGTGACTTCGAGGACCTGACGACTCCTGCACCGACCTCCGGAACCGGCACTAGCGGACGCCGTGTTTTCGGAAGCTCAACGAGAGGTCCTCAGCACCCTGCATTTCTAAAAGGTACTGTTTGCGGGTCTTCTCGACACCGTAGCTGACCCGCAATGTCACGGTCAGCCAGAACTGTTTGGTTTTGTTTGTTCACAATGCTGTGATAGCCCCGGACGGAGCTATCGACATCAAGGAACTGTTTAACTGAAGTACTGTATTGTGGATTTTTATTGTTACTGGATATTTTTCTAAACTGGTGTGGTGTCCTTTTGTAGTGCTTACACTGTATAACTGTTATGGGCAAGTGCTTTACACACTGCCTCTAAGATAAGCCTGATTGCTTGTGCCAACCTATCAAGGGGGTGAGCAGGGGTTATTTTAGGAGAGTAACTCCCTCATCCTGACAGGGAAGAAGGGTCGTTGCTTAGACACAGGTGCAAGCCCTTGCCAACCAGAGACCCCCATTTCTAACATATATTAAAAAGGAAGGCTTGGGCTTTGCCATTAGTTTAAATGGAAAAGTTGAGTTAGCAGTTTAAAACTGCTCTGCCAGTCTGTAATGGCAAGCTAGGAGACATTTTTTCACATGATCACATTCAGGGTGGCACAATAAGTGCTGCATCCCTGGTAGGACACTTTACCGTATAGGCCCTGGGTACCTTGGTACTGTATACCAAGGACTGATAAGTAAGTAAAGTTATACCAGTTTGGTATAAGCCAATCAAACATATACTTTTGAGGGTCAGAGCACTTGCACTGAGGCCTGTCTTGGCTAGCAGGCCTGATTGCACTCTTAGAGTCGAAAAAACAACAGCATCAGTCCAAACCTTTGGGGGTGATCATGCAAAAAGAAGCATTTCCTTACAGTGGGTTACTTCTTTTGTCAGAGATATCATTTTGTTACATGCAGTTCAAAAATGGCAATCCCAATGTATTGCAGTGAGCAATAAACTGTCAAAGAGCTGCATGCAAACTGCAAGGGTAGATTAGAACTTGATGTTTTTGCACAGACTTTCATTATCCCATTGTTGCTTAAAAAAGGTTAGTTTGGTTAGAAATACATTTTTATTAATAAAGCAAACTCCAAGCTATGTGTTCTATTTTAAATCTGAGTTTGTGTTTCTTCAGACCAAGCACTCTTAAACTATACTCCCTACCTATAAGGATGCCTTTTGACTCCCACACCTTGTAGTCCTCATTATCCTTTGTATCATTTCCTATTTGATTTGCACAGCGTGATTCATTAAAACTGTATAATGAGTGTTTTTTGTCTTTAGTAACACCTAATTAATATATTGTTGCTGTACCATCTGTATTCTCTCATCATTTCTATAAAAACAAAATATCTAGTGCCATATTTGCTGAGACACTGTTGGACTTGGCCCTTTTTCCCTGCATTTTTTCGCTTTTGTGGGAATCAACATGTCATGTTGATGAATGTGAAATACAAATGTTAAATGTTATGCAATGGTGTATGTACCTGTAATTCCATCATTGTAGAAATGCACCTTTGTAAAATGTCACTTTTAAAATGGACGCCATTTCTGTCTGCTTGAACCGCCTGACTGAGGAGGGTTGGCGGTCTAGTGTTTGAAGTGACAAGGAGCTCTACACTGCCCCCACAGTGAAAGTGAGGCTGGAACTGCCAGGGACCTTCTAGAAGCTTCCAGCTCTTTCCGGTAGGTGGGAGGAGGGGTGTATATGTAGAGCAGTAGAGATGCCATGTGCTCAGACTGAGAGTGGACTGGAATGAGAGGGGACACTTTGCCAGGAGGTACCGCTGCATGGACCGGTGTGCTGGCCCCTGAGTCCATCTGTACCCCTCTGCTGTCCACAGGGCCCGTGAGAGCCTTTGCTGGAGTGAAGACTGCTGTGTCAGGAGGAGTGCCACTTTCTGGAAGATGGCTGCTTCTAGGAGCTGCTGTCCTGTATGAGTGCCCACTGTCTGCTGATCTTGCCCAGCCTGGCCTGCCTGCTCTGCTGCCCTAGTGCCTTGTGAGTGCTATACTTTGACTGCCTGCACTACAACGAGGTGGGCGCTCCTCCCACAGGTGGGACCCTGGGAACTGTGAGTCACTTAGCGCCTGGTGAGCACCATATTTTAAGTGACTGTGCTGCTCTGCCTGCACTCTAGCGCCTGGTGGGCACTGTTTTCCTGATTACCAGAGTAGGTACACTATCTTCGGTCCCTGAAGCTTCTAGTGGGATCTAGTGCCTCGCAAGCGCTATATTCAAGGTGCCAGGGGAAGAGGAGCTGACGCCTGCAGCGCTGTGCTGTCAAAGCGCTATATTTCAATTTCCCTGCATGTGTGCTGCATTGGGGTGCTGCCAGAGTGCCATATTTGCATTGACTGTGCTCTGCTTGCTGCCTATGCCCTACAACTATGTCCAGGAGAAGAGGAGCGGACGTCAGCAGCGCTGGGATTCTACAGCACTATGAGGGGATCCCGGCGTGTGGGATTCCTTTCTGCCTTCTTGGTTGACAGTGGGCAGCTGCAACGTATTGGGGGGCATTGTGGTCCTCAGGAGAAGAGAGAGGAGTGAGAGACACTCGTGCCCTGCCCTAGTGCTTTGCGCACTTTGCTTTTGCTGTTTTTGCAGCCAGCCCTGACTTTGCAGGAAAGAGGGCATTTTAGCCCCGGAGAGAGGCCAGTTGGCCTGGGGCCAGTTTCAGAGTGTTGTGCCCCCGATTGGGGTGAACTGTTTTTATGCTGGCATGGCCTATTGCCCAATATGATTTCTTGCATAATATTGTTGCATAATGCATTTGTACCTAGGATGATACCTAATGTTTTTCCGTCCGGTTTGCTGTGCTGATTTTGGGCCATTGGTAATTTGAGAGCCCCCGAGTAGGGGCTCCCCAGGCGCAGTAGCACCAGAAGCGAATCTGCAACCTTGGGGCAGCTATTCCAGGTGTATTTACATAAAGTGTACTGTTAATGTTGCTTATGCCTAATGCATGTGGTTATATCGCTATTGGTTTCTTTCCCCCCTGATGCTTACAGAATGTTTGGGGGTTACTAGGGATGCACCATTATGCTAATGTTCTGTCCTAATGTGCACAATGATGAAATGCCTCATGTGTATGCCCCATTCTAATATGATTAGGCCCCATGTACCGCAGGAGGTGCCTTATGCATCTGCTAATGCCTACGGTGATGTTGCCTAGCGTTTTTGCCCTAATGAGAATGCTTCATGCCTACTATGTTGATGCCCACAGGTTGATGCCTAATGCTTTTCCCGCCTAATAGGTTATTCATACTGTTTGTATGCTTAACCCCTTCAGTGCTGATGACAAGGTCAACTCGTCATGGGTTTTACCTGCCCTGTGCTTATGACGAGTTGACCTTGTCATGAACAATGGGGATACTCAATGGGCAGCACACAGCGGGAAAACCCCTTAGCAGCCAAGGTGTTAATGCATTAATGCTGGCAATGCTTTTACCCTAATGCTACCTTGTGGGGGTCCTGCGTAAAGGGACTAATCCAAAGTGATTTTTAATGCTCCCATGGTTTAGGCCCCAGCTGAGCATGGTGTGCCTAATGATATGCAGAATATGTTCAACCGTTATGCCTAATGTATTTGTGTTTTCAGGTCCACTGTGACGGTAAGCCTAAGGTGTTGATTCAGGCTTTATGCCTGACCACTGTGTGTTTTATGCCTAGTGCCAATGGTTTCTTTTCCCCTAAAGCTGCGATCCTGGTGTTCTGAATACTATGCCTAACCTGAGGTTCCCATTCCAGGCTACGGCAACAATGATTTATGCCTGAAATTATGCATAATGTGTTTTCGTGATGAATGCCTTTATGCTACTGTTTTTCCCTAATGCCTAGGTGGCTGGTTTCATTTTTAGGCCTAACTTGACAAATGCCTAAAGTGATTTGTGCCAAGTGCATGTCTACTCACCAGTAGGTACGGCCAGTGAGACGTTATTGCTTATGGACTTTCAGTTATCCGTGGACTTGTGATGGTTCTGGCAGCGGCCCGATTGGCGCTGCCCTGAATATAGCCCCCCTGTGAATTATTCCCCGGTGCCGGTTGGCACAGTTTATCTTCACCTGTGATTCCATTCTGATGTGTTTATTTTACAATACACATGCTGTTTTTCACCTAACCTGGTGTGGAGTCTCTTTTTGTAGTGTGCCTTGTGTGTCACCTGTGTGCTGCGCGGATGCTTTACACATTTCCTCCAGAGTTTGGCCCGCCCACTCTGCACCATGCTACTCGTTTCTAACAGACACTGACAGAAGAAGCCCTGCATTAAATAGAACACTCAGTCCATCTACTTGTTTATTTAACTGAGAACCATATGTGATGTGGCAGCCTGAGTATTAGATTGCAGATAAATCAGATAAAATTAGCACAGCTCCTATTAGAACCCAGTAAAAAAGCTATTTTTAAACTGCGGTGAGCGCAGGTTGTTTTTTCGTAAACAATGTGGTGGTTTGTAATTAGTGCCCATGTACATTGACACATAAAACTTTCTCTTTTCCACCTTTCCAATGTTTTTATGTGACAAGCTTTTTATATGTATGTATGTATGCTCTAGTACTTATGTAGCTGTCTGGGAGGCATGGGTGCTCTGAACAGGGGGAGGAGCCATTGAATACAATGCACTATCATGTACAGTGAGGCTGGTCATCATTAATTTCTTTCTAGCAAGTAGGTAGGAGTAGTTCTGATGCTAAAGGGGATGTTTTACACATCCTCGGTGTGTAGATGGAGAAGGCCTGCCTTCTGGTAGTTTCTTTATTGTATTTCTTTTTCTCTAATCCTGTAATATCCTAGTATCTGGTGTGGCTGCACTCACCTTAGCCGGTTCGATGCTGATGACGGAACCGCTCCGTCATCAGCTGCGGATGGGCTGTGCTGATGACGGAGCGGTTCCGTCATGGCCCGGCTGTCGCGCCTGCACGGCGCTGATTTCGCGCCTGCGCGCCGCGTTCTATTAGGCGGGCGGGGCCATGACGGAACCGCTCCGTCACGAGCACAGCCCAACCGCGGCTGGTGACGGAGCGGTTCTGTCACCAGCATGCGGCCGCCGTGCGGCCGCCCCGCCCTTTTAGCGCTGCGGCGGAATAGCCGCCGCAGCAATGTGGTTAAATGTTTAGTTTCTCAGTCGCATATGAGATGTGTTGTTTCTGGTGGGTTGTAGGTGATGCAGCTGAACCTGAAGAGGTTACAGGCCTGGAAGAAGTGCCAAAGCAGTTCCTTCCATGTCAGGGCGATATGTTGAACTTTCCCAAACCCTTTTGATGTGCAGCATGTAGGATGCATTTCAGCTATACTATTGGGTTGTCATGGAGTTAATTAATCACATCTTTGCCTTCATCCAAGTAGATGGTGACCAAGGCTCACACTGTTGTTTTAAATTAGATTTAAGTAGGAAGGGCTTTACTTTTTCAGGAAGGAAAGAAGGTCCCAGGCTGTCTTGGTTTTTATGGACATGTGTTCTTTGAAGGAGAGGCCGCTGACAAAGATTAATCCAAATGATTTCACACTGGCTGTCAACAGGAGGGTGAACCAACCTTGGTTTATGGTGGATAGCCAAATCTCGAATCTGCGATTGTTTGGTGCTGTTAATGAAAAGGATAAGGAATCCTGTCTTTGTTAGATGCGCTTTAAGTAGGTTCTCAAAATCCAATTCTGGATTATCTACAGCAAGATTTTGAGTCCCCAAATTCCACGAGTTAATGAGATTTTGAGGTAAAGTTCACCATCCTTGGCCTATATATGAATCCGGATGTTCATGTAAGTGAGTATGAATCCAAGGGGTTCCATGTGGAGGTTGAATGTGGTAAGAAGAGGCTGGATCCCTATGATTGTCTGTATGAGATGGGGAGTTTCTGACATCGTCCCATTTGGAAGAGCTGGTGGCAGCTGACAAGATAAGAGATTAACTATTGCCAGGACTATCAGAGAAACAATTCACATTTTGAAGGTGGGAATCAATGGCTGTTGTCAGCAGCTGCACAGAGGCAGAGCAGGAACAGGAAGTAATTTTTGTCATTGATAAAGATATTGGCATTAGCTACTTTAAGGCTGTCTGTCTCTGCGGTGCAAGGTGATCTGAATTCACAATTAAAGCCCTACAGAAGGTTACTTTCTGCCATGATTTGTCAAATGAAAGGCAAGGTCATGTGGCAGTAGTTGATGAGATTACTTGAAACAGGTGTCTTTAGCAGTGGGGTAGCTACCCTGCTTTGTGTTAACCTGCAAAGGTTTTTTTTATCTGAGGGAAGAGCAGATGCATCTGAGGAGGGATTTGAGCACATCTGCAGAAAGGATTTAATGATGTTCGAATGTCATCTATGTAAGAGATAGCCTTGAGTGAATTAAGGATGTAGTTGCGTTCAGCATTCTAGAGATTGAAGGTTGTCCTTTTGGGGGAAGAGTGATGGGCTAATTAGAGAAGATGAGTGCTTTGTGTTATTGTCGGTGGATCTGACCTTATATCCTCAGCAAAGAAGTGATTGTGGGATTGGAAGGTGTAGGAGTGTATTGATGTAATGCTTAACACTATTAAAGAGCGCTTTGGTTCTAGGAGTCACTTAATTGACAGTTGTGAAGAAGGTAGGTTTGGTTATGGTGGGAGGCATCTGATTACTGAGCAGTGTGCTTTAGGTTGTGTAAGATCATTAAGAACATTGATAGGTCTCCATTTCTTTTCTTGCGTGTGTCTGCAATTCTTCGTACCTGAATGTTCTTTAGTGTACCAAGGTGCTGATTGTTTTGTCTTGGAGGATGGTGCTTTGAGTGGTGTATTGGCTTCCACAAGAGGTTTAGGGCTGTAATGCATACAGTGAAAAGACTAGTGACATCTAACATGGGCAGATGGTAGTTTGAAAATGTTCATGAATTTCTTTGAAGAGCCTCAATGGCCAAGTCTTTGAAGAAGAGCTATTTTTATTTTTCTCTTTTTGGTTTGCCATTATGCAAAGTGTCAGTGTGAAGGATCGAGAATTAGATGGTGAAGACGTCTGACCAGTCCAGATGTATCTGCCTTTGCAGCAAATGAGGGTGTTGCTAGTGGAGTTGGTAGGTTTAGTGATGTGTTGCTTGATGTCCGGAATGTTGAGGTGTGTGTAGAGGGATTCATTCATTGTTTTACTGTTTGAATCACTAGGAAGGTTGAAATCTATGATGAATGTGACATGGGTATGCTGAATGGATGTACAGGTAATAAGGTTAATAATTTCTTCAAAGAAGGACTTCTTGGGTTCGGTGGTGGGTCTGCAGATAGGTTTGAAGGACCGTTCCCAAAATGATGAGAGTGAGAAACACTAAGGAGGAGCTCAATTGATTTAGGTTTTAAGAACAACATGGATTTGAGTGGAAGTGGTTCTGAGACATATTTCTATTATAAAGAGTGAATCTGGGTTGTGTGACACAATGATATCAACTAAGTCAGGAGCATGGATAATTGCAGAGTGTTCACTGAGGAATATAAAGGAGGTGGTGTGTACTGTTGGTGGTATATATCTGATAGTCAGTGGGATGCAGATACGGTTCTATTTGTCTAGGTATGTGGGCATAGGGTGTGTGATTGCATGGTCGGGGTCTGGGTGTAAGGGTGGGTACATAAAGTGCAGCATGGTGTGTGTGATGTCTGTTGAAGATGACTCATCACTGATGCACGTGTTCTGGCCCTTTAAAGTCCTAACAGGCCCCAACAGGTCCAAACTGGCAAGACCTGTGTAAGAGCTGCCATTTGATGAGGACACCCAGGTGGGGAGCTGCCCTTTAATGGGGAAGATTTACTTCTGATTGGTTGGGCGGAATAGTGGGCTATATTTCACATAACCTTCAGTCTCTTGCTGACTTGAGGGAAGATGTGCAGCTTGTGATGGGTCTGGGGTGCATCATTGGGTCTTCTTAAAGGAAGTTAAATGACAGGAATAAAGATATATGTCTGATTGGGCGGGTGGTTTTGGTTGTGTATCATAACTTTCAGCGTCATAGTCAGTGGCGTCTGGTGAACTTAGAAAATGGTAGGACGTGATTACCTTCATCGATTTTGCATGCGCACAGTTAAGGTGCCCAACCTTCTTTGAGGAGATCCGGAATGTAAATAAACTAGCTCCCCCAACTCTAAATACTAACCTGAATGAAGCAGGGTGAAGAGGCTGCAGTGTTGCTCTCAGGCCGGCCTAGCAGGGTTGCAGTGACATTGCACAAGCACTGCTGAGAGATAGCCTGCATTGCATCATAAGACAGGTCAGAGGGCCATTGAAGGGTAACTCAACTCTTGTTCATGGTGCATGTTAAAGGTATTACTCGTTTTGGCGGGGGAGATAGAATACAACAGTAGGATTTGAAGACAGGTAGGGAGCACTCACGGCATTGGGGGGTGACTCTTCAAGTGCACTGCACGTGCGACACACGCCTGGAAGCAGAGAGTACAACTGATTTGAGCTTCTGTTGAGATTCTACTCTGCTGATTGGAAGGTAAGAAAGGCTGGGAAGATTCGGTGAGTCCATCTGCTTGATGGACTCCTCTCCATTCCCTCACAAAGTCCCACCAACACACACAAAATAAAAGGAGGGTGGAGTCAATGAATTTCCCACATGCCTTCACCACCCACTAATGACTGTGCTAGTCTGTCCTGCCCCCAGATTATTGAAACCTATGGCACTTAAGTGGCCCCACCCAGGTTCACAACCAAATGGCACCAGGGTCGATCGTACCAGTGGCACTGATAAGGGGACGCACCCCTTCCATGAAGCAAGCACTCTCACTTGGGCCTCAGGGGTGAGTGGAAAACTCGCTTGGCACAGGCACAGTTACATGTCCTGCAAAGAAAAAACCCATCTCATGCCTGATGGAGCAGCCATTTCTTATATTAAGCTGTTCGTTCCTTCGTTCTCCTCTTCCAGCCCTCCTCTGAGTGGCAGGACACCACATTGTTTGCCCACATACACCAACCACCCCTGCTCATAATGACTTGGGTGGCAATGCCCCAGTTTGTGCTGGACATGGAAAATAGTAATTGGGGTTATTTACATGTGGCTGAATGGCAGGAAGGAATGAGAATGATGCAATGAGGATGAAACATGAACAGCTTACTTATCTATTGGTTGTGGGTATACTCTTCATTCATTTCAAATGGAATTGGTCAAATTACTTTCAGATTAGATGATTCTTGAAGAGGTGAGTCTTCATCTCCTTTCATGAGTGAGTGAGGAAACTATAGCTTGGAGTTCAATGTTGTGTTTGCTACCTTGAGATTACCTGACATCTGGTTGTCTCCTGGCAGTTCTTGGTTTCGTGTCTGACAATGTTACGGCTGCAAGTATCGAAGATCAGGGTGATGAAAGCCAAGGCTGCTTAATCTTAATTCCACCTCATGCCTCTTAAATCCACAACCAGAAACTCCCTACCTCTTTATCTCACTCTTGAAGGTTCTCTTCGAGTCCTGCTTTATCCCTTTGTCAGTGTTTCTATGTATTTATCTTCTCCTTATTCCACACTTTTGTGCTTTTCTCTCCTTCGTGCTCTAGATCAAAGCCTATTGCTAAATAATAAAATGGGTGCCAGTCAGTCCCAACTGCAACCACAGACTCAAGCGCTTCATGTTTCTTTCTTTCTGGATGTTCCTCACTGTGCCCCTCTGTGTATGTCTGCTTGCTTGTGTGCTGTTTATATCAATATAGAGTGGGATTATCTGTGCAAATGTATGAATGCTGTCTATATGTGCCAGCATCTGTGTGTTGGTTTCTAGACACATTTGTTGCTTATTGTTATAGGTCTGACCTTTGACACAGCTTTAATTGCCTCCCATTACTATTGTTTTCCCAAAAATCTCATACATTATATATACATAGAGGTGCTTTGGATCAGTGGACTTGGTCCATTGGTCTCTTCAGTTGTCATTCAAATTTTCTACCACCCACCATGGAAGAAAGCATGGGGCAATGGGCCAGCCTGCTTTACACATCTTCTTTCTTCACTTTCAGTGAGTGCCCAAAGCCAGTGCACATTGTGCACATTGTTCACCTCAGCCAAAAAATAGTTCCTTTGGCTAAAGTGACAAAACTGGTTCAAGGTGTGTTTTTTATTTTATTTTTATATCTACTTTAAATACTGCTTATTGTGTTTCCTTTTACTTTTGTGACCATGTCGATGATTATATATTTTCCATCCCACTCTTGGTTATGTGGTTATTTATTCTTGATAATAAAAAATGCACAGCAAAACTGAAAGTCTTGGAATAAAAAAAAAAAGAATTAGTAACATGACCACATAAATGTTTTATTTTTTATTTTTATTGCAAGCATGTGTTGAGCATGCTTAAGTAGGCTTTTTATACTTTTGTGGAATATGCTTGCAATAAAAAGTAATCATTTCACTAGTTTGTCAAGGCCTGACATATTGGTTTCGCCTATGTTTGTTTCTGTCTTGTCCTACCACCTCTCTAATAGTCTACCATTCTTGGCTCTCTATCAAGCTGCAATTCATGTGACCACTTAGTTTGTGCCTGCCACCCTTGACACATGCCTCCTTTCCTCTCCAGTGGTCAATTATTGTCCATTTTCTCCTTGCTGACCACATACCCTAGATGGGGCATCAACTACGAGTGGGATTTGGGAAAGATCATTTCATTCGAGTCGAGTCGAAAAATACTTTATTCGACTGATGAGAGCCATAAAAGCACACCATTCAAACATATACACACATTTCAATGGACACACTATTTAAAAAGAAAGGGTAATATACATGTCCATAAAAAAGGTCCTCATCATACACATAATACATATGCATTACTTAATCACCTGGATCCAGTTAAAAGAAAACACATGATATGATATCATCCAATTTTCAATACATTTAAGATCTTTCAACAAATAAAATACCATGGTAAAAGAAGCTTTGACAAATATCCCCATGATAAAAAAGTGGTGTTTAAAAAATACATAATATTATAGACAAATTTAAGAGGCTTATTTTGCAGCTACTGCAGGGACATCTTCTTCCTTAATCTCATTGCTCCTAGCAGAAAGCTTGTGACCCCAAAGCATGTTACAGGGGAAGTTAGCATTTGTAAAAATAGCAAAGCAGGCCTTGCTTGAACAAAGTTTGCCTCTCTCAATAGCGGTATTATAATTTCTTGCGTTGGGAGGTATAAAGTTCACAAAACAAGATAAAATGCAAGGTGTCCTTTTCCGAGAAATTGTCACAGGGGCACGGTTTTAAAGTACCTGGCCACGAGAATCCCTTTGGAAAGACTAAGATCCAGGGTAATCAGTACTTAATTTGCAAAATATTAAGTTAAAAGGTTCTGACCAGGAGGCCACTGCAGCTTGCACCATCCATTGCCCCTGTCATTGCTGCCAAAACAACTACTAACCATCTCTCTCACATGTAAATGCGACAGTTCAGATTATTCGAGGTCCCCAAAGCTAAAGGAATGGCTGGGGAGGCAAGTATTAGTATTTTTTTATGTCTATTGTTTTCCTGAACAACTGTTATACTGCTCATCTCTAAATTACATGAGCAGTTCCACCTTGTGGCAGACTGCCCTAAGTGTAATGTTGACAAATAGGTGCCAGTGCCGAGCACTGGAAACCAATTAATTGCCGGTGCTCAGCACCAGAAAGCTTTGGCTCAAATTAAGCACTGTATCAAACCGGAATCTAGTTAAAACAAAACAATGTTGTATATTTGTTACTAGTGACAGATAGGGCTGTAGTTTTGGGGTCGAAATGAGAATTACATACCTTCTTACCATAGGCTTGGCTAAATCAAGGTCCTCCCTGGTCACCTGCCGCCTGTCTGAAAACTTTATTTTAATCTCCTTGATCGCTGCCGGTTCTAACGATGTTGGTTTACTATACATATCCGGGCATCCCACCAACGTCAATTGCTTCCTGATGTATTTTAACCACGTGATTTTTAGGGCCCCATCAAGGGCAATGCAATCCCTTATGACCATCTGATTCAAGGTGGGAGCAATACTAGACCAGGTCTTTTTCCAACACATCAAAGGGGCAGCAGCAATATAGTGCAAGATGTAGTAAAGGCCAAGTTCCTCATGTAAAATAAAGGCAGGGGTGCTAGAAGAAAGAGCTAGGAGGCAGCGCATAAATGTATTCTCAACTCCCTGGATATCTCTGACATACTTATAACCGTATGCATCGCACCTATATTTCGCCATAGGAATACACTTTTCTTTATAAATCTTCAATATGGCAGGTATTGGTTTCGATTCCAATCTTTTGGCAAAATCCCATACAACCACAACCACTCTAGCCAAAGTGTCCCTTTTTAATTGCCTATGTACAGCCCAGGACCCTTTATCATCAAATAACACCCCCAAGTACGGAAAAGTAGACACTTTCGACAATTCCACCCCCTTGCAGAAAAGCGTTGTCTTGGCGGCCTTCTTACTGCCCATTGTCACTGTTTGTTACTTTGTGAAATAAGTAGCATTTAAAAAGATTTTGGAGACCAATGGCGGTCCTGGGGACACCGGTGCGTCACTTTTAATATGGGAAAAAGTGACCTCCTGGCGGCGCAAAGGGCTTGTAAATAAGCCCCTGAGTGTTTTTCTCTCATTTTTTATTTGTCTTTGTCTATTTCACTTTTCACAAACAATTTAAGGTCTCCTGTCACTGCTTTGTGAGTCACCTCAATCATTTCTCAATTCCTTCCTGTTTAGCAGGGTTGCCTCTTTAATCACTACCAAATTACAATATTTTAAAATATTGATTCGTTGTCTTCTCCCTTGTAAATTACTTTTTTACTCTATATTTTATTCTGTTACAAATCTTCTTTTGCTTCATTTCCTTTGATTTATTATTGAGATTTTTATTCTTTTGAAATATGAATTACTTAGGACTCCTTCTGCACACTGTTTTTAGCTCTGTGGTGATCCTGTCATGAAAGTATTCCAAGTACTACAAAGCCAGTTTCACTACACAAAATGAAAGTGTGGCTTAATTTGTTTTCCTGGGCGTTTTGAAACAGTGATGCAGAAGATTTGTCTAATCAAACTAAATATAATTTCCTAATCAGAATGTAAGTGATTTAGTTGGCATCAGGCATAAGAAAGATTTAAACATTAAAACGTGACTCAAAGATATAAAAATGTTGGTAAGCAGGTCGAAACACGTTCCCATAAATGTACTGTGCATGATGAACTGCTGGCATACAGCCAATATCCCTTCAGCATGTTTCAGCAGAATCATGAGAGGTCAGTGAGATAAACTATATACATGCAGGGTGATGACGAAAGTGTACATATAATGGCAATACTTTAGAAAATGCATAGAAGGAAGCCGTAAAAGGGGCGATAAAACATACCTGTAGGTAGAGTACAATACAAAAACAAATATCTACAGGTCTTTTAAGGAACAGTGCTTTTGTTTGTACCTTGAAAAGAGAATTATTCACTAGCCACCTCACTGTGCCCTGCCTATCACTGTTGTAGTGATTTCATAGATAAACAAGTACATAGACTGCTAAGAAACAATTTCACTTAAAGTGGTTAGTTAAATCTTTCAAGATGAATGCTATGTGACATTTGCTAAAAAAACATTTGATTAAATGTCTTTTTTCAGAAATGTCTCCTACATGTTTCTATTTTTTAAAGGCGTGGCTGTCATTAATCATGAAGATGCGTTGTCGCTGTTGTTTTTTCTACAAGGTTTGCATGAATGTTTTTCCCTTTAACTCATCCCTCTCTTATATCCTGTCACCCACTGGGTGACGTTTCACATTTTCCTTTAATTGCTTGAGTGAGGGGGGATTAGATCCTCTTTAATCCACTGCTTTTTACCCCTACATTCGTTTTCCCGTTCTCCTCCTCCTACTCCTTTCTCACCCCTACTTGTTTTCTTTTTGGGGGTCACCCCAATCCCATATGTCACCTATTTAAAAAAAAAAAACATATTTAAACCTGCTTCATGCCCCTCCATTTTTAGGTTTCTCCTGGACAGCGCATGCGCTGCTCTGCGAGGCATGCTTTATTAGGGTATGGACTTGAAGTTCCGCCCACTCTCCGGATTAGTAGTCCCTCCTTGGTACCGCCTTGCCTTACTTTGTAACCTCCCATGAATATATCCCCTCATATTGTTTAGGTATTGTTACTCGGTAGGCTTTAATTACAGCCTCTGAGCACTATTTTCTCAAATAGCTTCTCCTAACGCTTTAAAGAAAATCTTTATAGCACAGCCGTCAAATGCATTTGCGATGCAATAAGTCTTGGATTAGTAGAGTTTAAGCTATTGGCACTGTAAATGACAATGCCTTTTATTTATCTGTTTTAACAACAACCCATAAGTGAAAGGCACTGACATTTACAATGCCAATGGCTCAAACTCTCTTAAATGCGAGACCTATTGCATTGCAAATGCTGGTTTCAGTTGTTTATGAGTGCGACTTGCGTACAATCATTCATCATACTACCTTTCTGTCTCCTTTGCTTTTCTCTACTTTTCTCATCTTAACTTGGGGGCATGTTATCAAGAAATGGCGTTAACATTATTGCTGCTTTAACGGCAGGAAACTGCAGCTAAAGCGGCGATAATGGGTTTGATAATATGCCCTTGTGAATTCCCGTAGCAGCCCATGTTCTGGTGTGAACATGGGCTTCTATTGGAGATCCACATTGTTTTCTACTTAAAATTGTTTTGTTAATAAATTATTGTTAGTTTGGAGCAAACTGTAATTCAAATAATTGTTTTTCCATTTAAGGGATTTTCTCCTTTTTAGGTTGTTAGAAATGGGTTTTTCTACAAATTTGCACACTACATTCAGTCACCGAAATTGTTTTTTATTTTGGTTCAGCGCACTATTTAATGATCTGTAAATAATCTTCCAGTGGTTAAATAGGAGTAAGGTGTACATTTTGCCCTTATAACTCACATATGTTTTTGACAGATTTCCTATAACGAGCTTACCCAGACGTGGGACAAGGCTAATTAAGGCATGCTAATGTTAAAAGGAAGTTAAACAAATAGTATGCAGCCTCTGTATTGATGACTCACCTTCACAAACCGATCTACATTTTATCTTTTTCTGTAAATTCTATAAAGAGCCAAACATAACATTTGATCTACCTCTTGTTTGGAAATACAATTTCAGGCAATATCTGGCAGCTCTATATTTTATCCAGATGCATGGGGACGCATTTGTGTGCTATTCTCTAATCTCCTTCTTGTGGTGAGCATTAAGGCGCTGTAAAATTGAATTAATTTCTGGACTTTTAGACAGTAGTTAAATGTAATTTTTTTATCACCTTTTATTTTGCACAATTATATTATTGTGAGTGTATTTTATCTTTCTTTTTACTGTATTAATGCTTTTTCAAGAAGGAAAGTTTATTTTAAACTAAATGTTTATATGTGAATAAATGTTTTTTATATATGTTCTTTATACGCAAAGAAATATTGTGAATAAAGGAATATTGATTGGTTGAGCCATGTGTATCATGTATTGGCTGAGTGTGCAACAGATGTCTAATACTCATCTCTGATAAGCCCAAGGCTGCTCGACCACACTACCCCATAGAACAGCAACTTGGGATTGCGAGCAGAAACACCTGTCCACTAGTAGGGGAATACCTGGACTCTTTTTCACGGTATACCTCTCTTTGGCATACCATATACAGAGCCAGCTTCCTACTCTGCCTACATCAGAAGGTGTGGGTTTCCACATGGACACATAATTGGCCTTCAATAACTCCAATTGAAAGACCTGAAAAAGCCATTATTTAAGACCTTGTAATTTTAGTGGCATTTCTCTTTGACATTGTGGGCCCGATTCACAGAATGCACTTACTACTTTTGGCATTCACAGAATGAACTTAAGACTCAATCCTAAACTTACTACTATTTTGGTATTCACAGAATGCACTTACTACTTTTGGTATTCACAGAAGTTAGGATTTTGTCTTAAGTTTGTCTTAAGACAAACTTAAGACAGACTTAAGACAGACTTAAGTTAGGATTTTGTCTTAAGTCTGTCTTAAGTCTGTCTTAAGTTTGTCTTAAGTCTGTCTTAAGTCTGTCTTAAGTCTGTCTTAAGTTTGTCTTAAGACAAACTTAAGACAAAATCCTAACTTCTGTGAATACCAAAAGTAGTAAGTTCATTCTGTGAATGCCAAAAGTAGTAAGTGCATTCTGTGAATTGGGCCCTACATGTTCACACCCTCCGCTTGTGGCTAGATTTACAAATACACTACCAAGTTTGAAACAAAGTTAAGTTTATTTAAACATATTTACCTCAGTTGGTTCTTGTGTTCGGGCAGTACGAGAGCTCAGTGCTCAGTTGTAGCTCACACCAAGAGAAGATGGCGTCTCACCTGCACAGTTTCCTAATGCAATTTCCTACAACTTACTCAAATGTGACAGACTTGTAGGTCAAAGTGGAGGTTCACTAACAATGTGTGTTCCATTTGTAGATTTTAAGATGCTTTTAATTCACAAGAATCCACAAACCAATTTGTAAAGAGACTGTTGTTGCTGAATGCAGCACTTTTCTGTCTGTCCCAATACATTTGCGGCCTCACAAAACAGCTGAAAGTCAATGCATTATCCCTTTACTATAACCGAGCTATTAGGCAGGTTAATGGAGAGCATTAGGCCTACAACATTAACAAGGCAGAGACATACTTTGGATGGTTCTCAAAAACCTTTGGCTTACTTAACCAGATCTAAAAATTGTGAAGGCATGGTCACAGAATGGAACATTATGTTTTTACTTACCCTAAAGGTGATATAAATTAGACAGCTTATCTTCACAGCATATGCAAATTCAATAGATATCTGCAAAACATTGAAAAGCCACAAATGGCTGCATCTCTCCTTAAGGAACATGTGGAAGATAATACAAGATAGTTTGAAATGTAAACAAGGGGTTTGGAAAGTGAAATTCATAGGAAATGTGATGTATTCAATTCTATAGCCTGGTCAACATCTACATTCGGGTTCCCTAATTTGTTAGACCATGCAACCTCTGTTTTATCAACATCATCCTTGATCTCAGCCCGAAGGATGTTGTATAAAGGCTTGATTTTACTGCATCCTTTGGACAATGCTTCCAAGAGGGGACTATTTTCAGTGGGAGGTGGTTTTGGTTTAATGGACTTCAGAGAACGGTCAACCTGGGTATAGGCGAACCAGTGATTATCTGGAATACCGTGCCTCCTTTGTAATACCTCAAAACTCATAAATCCTTCTACATCCATTATGTCTCGTAGTGTATTGATGCCCAGTTCACTCCAGAGGTTACACGGTCTAACAAATTAGGGAACCCGAATGTAGATGTTGACCAGGCTATAGAATTGAATAAAAGAATATTCAGAGCTACAAACCTAAGAGCCCAACACTATAAAACGGTATTTAACCTATACCATACCCCGGCGAAATTACACACATGGGGGGCTAGAGCGGATGATAATTGCCCAAGATGTGGGGGGGGGGTCAAGCAGATCTACTGCATATGTTCTTCTCTTGCACTCTCTTGACACCAGTGAAAAAAGAGATTGAAAAACTATGGGAGGGGCTGCTAGGTCATAAGATCGATCTATCCCCTACCCTGATGATTTTGGGCACAGATTCGAATTTAAATTTGGGCAAGGAAGAAGAAGCATTGGTATTTATTTCTGTTGCTGTTCTTAGGATCTTGATCTCTGCGGGGTGGAAGGATACAGTTGTACCATCCTTTCAAATGTGGCTATCTAGACTCCTTGGTATACACAATATTGAGATCTGCCTATATGAGTATAAGAGGGGGAAAGTACGGGACTTCGGAAGAAGGTTCTGGGCCCCGGTAACCAATTAGAGGGAGACTCATGTAAAAAATGTATGAATTGTTAAATCCGCATATTTGGATGTTTACTAATATTGGAAATATAATTATACACCCTGTCTCCCCCTCCTATTTGTATTCTGATGATTTTACATGAGCTTTTCCATTTTAGAAAGTCTTAACTATTTATCTAATGTATGTTTGGAATGAGTATTTGTCTTTTGTATTTAAAGAATATGAGAATTAATTATTAAGCCTGTGTCCTGAATGATCAAAATATGTACTTTTAAAAATCTTCCTTTTTCTGTGATATATTTTTTACTCCAAATAAAAGAAAAAAAAAGAAAAAAAAAAAAAAGGAAATGTGATGTATTCAACATCATAGAAAGAATAAGGGATGCGATTGTGCAGCGATTTTCGTATAGTTATAGATGCCCTGCATTTGCCACATAATCCATCATCTGCAGTTTTGAACCACAATAAAATGTGATTCTAGCTCAAACAGTTCAAAAGTTACTAAAAATGCGGCAACGTGTTGCCACGCAGTGGCAGGCCCTTTGCAAAGGTTGACTGTTCACCTTTCTGTTGCTTATTGCTATATTTGGGTGTTAAACTGGTACTAATGAGGTGAAACCAATGCCCACTCAGTGTTATCAAGTTTCAAAATGAGGAAATAATGAAGTAGTACTATTACAAAATGTGCCGCATTATACCGCATTATTTTACTTTTCTTGCCGCATAATTTACTCAACCCTGTCACATAATTTAGCCCACTCCTGCCGTATAATTACAGTGGCCCTGCCCATATTGTGTCTTTACAGCCAAATGTAGACGTGTGAAGAGAGAAAATAGAATTTTACCATTCCCTTTCATTTCAGTAGTATCCGAGATGATACTGCAATCTTTACATTGCTAATCTATACTATTGCAAGTGAGTGTACCCTACCATGCATCACCAAGGTGCCTTTTTAGGGCACTTTCATCAATGAGGGAGAAATTGATTGTTGCAAGAATATATTGAAGGGCATTTGTTCCATCATAAAATTTTGTGTTATATGGTTCATGTCAGAGGAACATTGTGGAGGAACATTTCTTTTTTGATGTTTCAATTTTTATATAGCGCGAACTCGACCTGAAGGTATAATAGCGCCTTACATGAGCACCGGTTGTGTTATAGATGGACACATTCATTTTTTGACATGGGGAGATTAAGGCAATAATCACAAAATGTTTGAGCCTTCTGCTAGACTCGAATCTGGTTCCCCAGATTCGAAGTCGGCAGCTCTAGCCATCAAGACATATCAAGAGAGAGTCCCATGATGGAAGAGGGGATTTTTAGAATGGTATGTTATGTGTTGTTGTTTAGTAATTGCCGCTGAGCACAGTCTACAGGATTACTACTTTCTATAATGTGACTACATACTTGTCAATAAAAAAGATCATGATACTGACCGTAAGAAAACATGCTTTGTAAACCTTCTACGATTTTAGTTTGTAGCACTTGAAGCATAGACCTATAGATGTGAGTGTGACCAACTGCATCCTTGGGCCTGAATCGCATGGACCACATCACATCACCACTGACGACACTGCTTTTGTTTCCTATCAAACAAAGGCTGCTCTTCGAGACTCTCAGTCGGATCCATCCATTTCCATTTATCCGGCAAAGTACCAGCATTTGGCGGGCAGCTTACCACAGCTCACCACATGTGCATGGCTCCTTCCAATGGAACTGTCTCCTACCACCTCTCCATCTAGATGCAGGTGAGGTGAAAGTCCGAAAAAGCCTGAAAAGCTTCCTCTTTCGTCAAGCATATTGTCTGAATCCCAGATAATTCCTGCCAACCATCCCATGTGATGGCCCTATCAGTTGCCCATTGCCCATATCTCTCGTCCTGACCTCTGCATTTACGTATTGCTACATTTGATGATACGTTTGGGTCTCTCTCTATGTGCAACACGTTTATTCAGAACATGCAAAATATTTTAAGACATTATCTGAAGAGTTGCAAATCAATTTCTAGTGAAATGACAAGGGTGATTGCAAGTTAGCACAGTCTACTTTGTCTTTAAACACTCTCTGTCATATTCAATGTTGCTTTCTATAAGTTGATCCTTATCACACCATTACATTTCTTATGTATATACTGTCCTGGTACACACCCATTTGCACAAGCACCAGAGAGCAATCTGGTGGGAACACAGATTTAAGAACACCCTTGGGGTGTTGTACAGACTGGGATTCTTGGAGCAGACCATTGACCTGCAGGTAGTAGGGCCCCAAAGGGCAATCAGTGTCCCACGGGGGGTAGTTTTTGGCAGGGCTGCCTTGGATGAGATCCAGGGTAGTCTTTACAGCACATCCCTCAGGCACCCCCACCTAGCCTTGATGGTGGCTCTGAAAAAATGTGTAGTAGGGTATTTACAGATTATCCACTCATCAGAAGTCCCTAATGTGCCTCTTTTCTGGATTATCACTGCTCTTCTCCTTGAAGGACATGGAGGCAACCAGCGCATGTAAAAGAAGGTCTCAAAACCCAAACTGTTGGTCTAGTACCACAGGCCAATCTGCAGAGATAAACATATTTTCCTGTAAGGTATTCCTTAGCTGACCGTAGGGTACAAGGTCTTAACTACAAGGTTATCCTGTTAAGGAACATTTGTGTGTGTGTGGTATGGGAACTTTCTTTTGTGTTTTTTAATGAGTTAAATACAGCATTAGCAACGGTAGTGTTGAATAACCAGCAGCCATTTTCTATGTGTTGTATACATCTAGCTGTTGAGACCTTCTTGCCGGGTGTGGGGGCTGCCATTAGAAAATCAATGGCTAGGTGAGGCAATGGGCTGAGATAATGATATCTTTGCTTATTTTTGTATAGCAAAAACGCTTTAGACTTCTAGTTAAGGTACTGTTACAGGTGCACATGACAGTTATACATTAAAGAGAAATCATTAAATATACTTAGAGCAGAATTTATCAAAAGCGGACCAGAAGATCCAACATTGTGAATCTCCAAAAAGGAATGCCTTAGGAAGCATGAGAATGCTGCTTCTAAAGAGTTTGGTGAGGAGGAAATGCAGATGGCTAAATAAATACAAATGACAATCACCTTGATGCTTTCTGAAACATTAGTTGCAGAGTTACTTGACCCTGCAGGCCTATTAGAATCTTGTGTGGGTCATGGGGAGAAACCTTTTGCAACACCCACTCTCGCCTGTAATGTAGACACACCTTGTAATTAGAAAAACATGTTGATGGCGAAAGAGAAACCCAGTGCTTGGAACCGCCTAGTAGTATAGCTACATTCCCTGCCTAATGAAAGAATAACTCAGGCACGCATTTTGTATTATTTAAAAAAAATTCGTACCAAGATAGTAGGATTCCAAAAAAGCATCCGGGGGAAAAGTGGTCTGGCTGCTTTCCGCTTATGAGCACCCTGATACCCAGAAAACTGTGCACCAAGTAGCGTATGCACTTAAATCCTCAGCAAGTGAAAAGTGATGGAAATAAAGCATGCGGGATTTGCAGTGATCTTGCAAGGCGGTGTGTGGTCAACATAGGTCTCTTTGACTTTATAGTATTGTCTGGGCACTCTGGGGCATATTTACAAGGACTTAGCGCTGCCGTAGCGTAATTTTTTTGACGTTGCTGAAGCTTTTTTTATCGCCTTATTTAAAAGTTGCAGCTACTTGCAGTTAGCAGCACTTTTCCAGCCTAAACGTGAATTTTCAAGATCACCACTTCTGTTAGTGGGACTTAATGAAAATGAGATGTAAGTTGGGCATTCCCGTGCAAAAACTGCAGCTAACCCCACTTCGCGTATTTAAAAGGAAGTTTACATCCAGCGATAACCCCTCAAAACTGCCGCTAAGTCCAGTTAGAGACAGTTTTTTCAGACCAGAAAATAGCTGGTCTTAAAAATGGTGCAAACACTTGGGGCCTCATTTCAGAGGTTTTCATGCTGGGCAGCGATTCAAGGAATTTTGCTGCGCTGCCCTGCGACAAAACAAAAGGGCAGGAATGCGCACAATCAATAAGATAGAGGGCGTTCCTGGGCCTCATTCATGAAAAGTTTTGCAACGCTGTGACAAAAAAATTGTTGCAACACTTCACTGCGCCCTTCTTGAGACATCATCGATGCACCGTATTCACTGTACAAAAAGAACAATTGATACACAGAATGCAGAATAATATCTTACATTCACCCCAGTATAGAGATCTGGGCTTAAATCCATGTTTTTTTGCTCCCCATGCCATTCCAGGTTGAACCAAGCCATATGCAAATCAGTCTTGATCCTGTGACCAATGGGAGAGTCCAGCCCGAACTGCCAAGCCAGGACCTCCCTGGACAGGAAACAAGCATCCTAGGATTGGTTTCTGCCAAGTCACTGTCAAGTATGCTGGGGAACTCCCGATGCAGGTGATGCAACAGGGCCCCCTAAAGCGTGAAGTTGCAGTGCTCTCACCACACAAGTTTGGCACAGCTCAGGGGCCTCACCCTCCACAGCGTCTGTCCAGCGCAACATTCTCTGGCCTGTGATGCAGAGAGGAGCGGCCCATCATTGTTAATCTCCTCCCTGCCCCCCGGTGTAGTGGGAGTGCCTGGTACACGATGCAGACCTCCCAACGTTGTGCCAAGGAGCGCCTCTACCATTCACAGCTCCGAGGGGTGCCAGGCGTTCTTCTCACACAGGTTAGCAATGTGTCTCCATGCGACCTCCCAGACTTCCCCACCAGGTACAGTCGATCGCTGACGCCTCAATGTCTACTGTCATGGCCCAGCAACTCCACATTACCTCTGCCTCCCACTCGGGTCACAGATGCAGGCCCAACGAGGCCTCCGGGCCCTGGGGACTGTCTGCGCTTTCAAGGTTTTGGCTGCCATGGTATTGCAAGGAGGGCGCTATGAAAAGTAACGCATCACTGTTTTTTACCAGCGTTGCACCTCGTTTCATAACTGTTGCCCTGAATCTGCATTTCCTCTTCCCCTAGGACTCTGGATAGTCATCCTGGCTGTTGAGTGGCTTTGGGTGTTGTTGATTGGTGCTGCACTTGGCCCTGGCTGCTCCATTCTGCATTCCTTTGCTTTTATTTCCTATTTTTCATTGGAAGTGGACTTATAGGCCTCAAGCGGCAAAAAAAGTTATGTTGGGCTGACTAACGTCAGTTTTGTTGCTGCTAATGGGCCTTTCGTCACTTTTCTCTCACTAAAATCAACATTTTGATGGGCTTGGCCCTAGTGTTAGGGGCAGGTTTCACCGCGGGTAGCCGTTACTATCGCCATGTAGAGACGTATTATAAATGCATCACTAACAGGGTGATCGTTTTTAGTGATAGGCCGCGATAACAAAACTGCTGCTTCCTAAACGCTACGGCTAGCTAGCAGCAGTTCTTGTAAATATACCCCTCTGAGTCAGAGCATTGATTCAGGCCAGGTGCAGAGGATTTGGGACAGAGATGTAGGAGAGCTGCATGACCCCATAGTTCCCGGAGATCAGATTTGATGCAGCAACTTTTGTCAAAATTTGGAAAATAGCTGTGTAGCTTTGTTTCTGAATTCAAGCCAGTCTTTGCACATGCTACTATTAGCCACTGGCTCCCCATACAGAAGACCTGCCAATTCAAGTTGCTGACCCATGCACACAAGGCTCTATACAATCAAGGACCTGCCTACATTAACCACCGCCTGCACTTCCACCAATCGTGGAGAAGACCACGCTCCGCCTCCCTTTCACTTGCCCATACTCTCCGCATCTACCGAAGCAAAAGTGGAGGACACTACTCCCACATCGCACCAAAGACCTGGAACGGCCTCCCCACACATCTTCGGACCATCACCTCACTTCAGGAATTCCGAATGGCTCTCAAGACCTGGCTGTTCAAATAAGCCTCTGGGACCTAAAAGCACCTGGATGCCCTATTGGGTGATTTACTGGCGCTTTATAAATCCTGATTGATTGATTGACAGAGTTGCGGGTGTTAGTCAATCTTCCCAAATGTGGGACTCGCAACACAATTGCAGGTGTTGAATCGAGTTCAGTAGATACTAACCGTTCGTTACAAAGTTGCAGATGATGGGCCTGTCTGTCCAGACATTGGTCCTTCGTAACACAATACAAGGGTTCCCTTACAAGATGCAGATGGCTGTGCTGTCTATCATGCCCTTCCAGTCAACAGGAAAGGAGTCACATGGGACCAACACAACAGTGCAAATCGGTACAAAATAATTTTTTGCTCTGTTAAAAGTTTACATTTCAATCGCAAAAAGAAATTCTGCTGGATAGCAAATAGTGCTAGCACTGGTGCAAGGGTTTAATAAAGTTAGCCAGATGTGTCTTCTCCTCCAATGCCATATTGCTTACATTTAAGGGCAGGAAGATACCTAGGTACAGTTACCCTATAATGTATGGCTTATGGATTGCTTTACTACTTGATCATCAACCTCAGTCTCAGTGACAGGTCAATGCTATCCTACCAAGGCTGTTCTGACAGGAATAATGGCCATCATAGTTCAGCCAAAGTATGTGGTCATATTGAGAATTTCTCTGAGATCACAGAGTGATTTTATTTTATTTTATTTTCTTTATTGTACTTCTAAAGCGCATCTGTCACCTTGCAGGCATCCTGGCGCTAAACCTTTCAGAAATACGCACTACGAGGCCACACTACATCATACACAGTAATAACATACAAAGCAAAATCCTGTGCCCAGGTGAACAAGAGAAAGTTGCAAAACTGAACAAAACTTGAAAAGAAAAATACATTCATGAAATAGAGGAAATTAGGGCTGACTCTCAGTCACTATGTGCTTGGATCTATGGATCGCAAATTAAAATGTGCCCATGATCACGAGATATGTGCAAACACATATTACATGATTCACACAAACATGTTCACTGGTGATTTAGTGAAGAAAAATGGGCTATGTTGTTTCTGTTTAGGTTTGTGCCCTATAAATCTCATACAAATAATGATCAGGGGTTGTTGTTTATGGCATTAGATCCGCAGGTTTCATTCCTCCATTTATGGTTGAACGCCTTTTGCTCGATCAAAACATTTTAGGTTAAAGGACTGAAGTTTACATTTCCTAGTTCAACTGAGAGGCCTTCTGTAGCTGTGAAGAATTGTTGGCACAACCGAAAGCTCACTTTGGATTAGTTCCATAAAAGCAAAGTAAAAGTCATCCGATCTTTAATTAGACATCCAGCAAACATACCTATATCATGCATCTAGATAGCTAGAAACACTGAAGTGCCTGTCAGGTGTGTCGCCCCCAAGGCCTCGGACCGAGTATAGCATTTAATTTAAAATTACTATATGCATTCCAGCGACAAGTGGGTATGTTGTAGGTGGTAAAGCATTCCACGATACACGCTTTATTAAGTCATTTCTGTGTGAGAGAATGTTCTGGCCTTGGTGTATATGGTTTACTTGTGGAGAAGTATGGCTCAATGGTTAGAGCGGCAGACCCTGATGCAGAGGTTTAGCCCGGGACCAGGGTTCAATTCGCCGCCTCGGCTGGTCTCGGGCTCAAAATTCCATGGCCTGATAATTCTCGCCTCGGTGCCTATTCCAATCATGGAGTCCCACTCTGCAACTCTGGGCAATAGCTTGCTTAATCTCCGCAATGGCCCCTACAACGCTAAGGATGCCTGGCCTCCACCTTGGGGGTGCCCAGGAGTGGACGCCTCACAGGGAAAGCCAGGATGAGTTCCACAGCGGTATTTGTACAAGCGCCTTGAGACCCTTGCGGGTGAGTAGTGCGCTATACAAGTATCAATTTACATTTACATCTCCTATAGGCTAAAGAATAATAGACTGTTATACTTTTAACACTGATAGAAGGCAAAAACACTGGAAATGCCGGAGAGGAACATGTATGAAAATAAACGTAAGTAAAACAGAACTTCAAACTTAAAATATATTAATTCGCTAAATCAAAAATACATTGGGGCATACGTACAAGCCCCTATCGCCAGCACAGCGTCACTTTTTCTGATGTTGTGGAAGCGAAAGGGGCATTGCCTTATTTACAAGGCAGCATTAAGCCACTTATCTTGGCTTAACGCTGCCTTGTACATAAGGCCCCCTTTCACGCTATGCTTAGCGTGAAAGAGGTGGCAATGGGTGTTGCGGTGGTCTTTCCACCGCAGCACCCACTGATTTTGACACTGCCCTCTATGTACAAGGGCATCATACATAGCAGGCAGTGCAAAAATTAAGACCAGGGAAAACATGGTCTTGAGTTGATGAAACGAGGAGAAATGCATTATTTCACCTCATTTTTGCTTTTCAGTGTGTGCTGCCTAGAGCAGCACACATGGAAAAAGCAAACTGGTATGGATTGTTTATGTGTAGGAAGGTCCCGCTTCCTGTACATAAACAATCTGTTAAAAAAAAGGCCATTTTGTGGCTTTCGTGTGTGCTGCATGAAGCAGCCAACATAAACGTGACAAAATGGCATTTTAGGATTGTTTATATGCAGGAAAGGACACCTTCCTACACACAAACAATCCTCCCCTGCACGTGGACACACCTTGCACTATGGTGCAAGGGTGCCTGCGTTGGCGCTACACTGATAAATGTAGTGCCCGCGTAGGGGGAAATGCAAGGTTGCATCATATCCTCGTAAATATGATGCAGCCTTGCATTTCAGAAGTGGCGGAGTGAGGCATTAAGCCATGACGGCTAAAGCCTCACTCCGCCACTTCACTTGTACATATCACCCATTGACTGCTTAAGTCTAGAGGTAGCTGTTTGGAAATTGTCTTCCGGAGTAGTCACGGTAATTGGAAGGCTGACAGTCAAGTGCAACTCACCCCTTTTGGCTGGCCACAGTTGAATTTAAGGTATTTCTTTCCTATGCAAGTTGGTTTGCAACATATGTATAAAAACAATATCTAATTTCCTTGTTCCAGTCAGCTGTGACATCACGAGTCACTTGCAATAAGAGAATTCTATTCCTCCTTTACTGTAATACGTTATTACAGCTGAATTATGATGTAAAAATCGAAAAGATGCAGGGTGATGGACCAGTTGGATAGCACCTCACTATGATGCTGCAAATTAATCTTTAAGAATCGTGCACACTGCTCCAGCACCTGTCACCCTTTGGTGCCACTGAGTACAGATTAGGATATACGCGAAGAAAGTATATTTAGTCCATAGGGCTTTCTTCAAAAGATTTCTTTATTCCAAAAGTTATGCTTAATTATAAAAACAGCCAACACGTTTCATTCCCAAAATGAAACTGAGGAACTTCATCAGGGCTTAATAAAGTTGTGAACTATTGCGCCGTGAGGGTATATCTTGTAATGTACTTTTGCCTTAAGATAAAGGTAAGCTCCAAATGCTACAGCTTGACACCTTGCTAAATGTCAGGACTTTCCTTCTGTGGCGCCTATCATACGTAACTTATGATGTCAAAATGCCTGCTCAAGAGCCAGCAGATAGGTGGAAGGAGGATCATGGAGCAAAATCAAAGCTGCTCTTTAAATATCGAAAGAGAGGATTAGCTTTTGGGCTCTTCTCAAGAATTTGTCTTGCAAATGAACTGTCATTAAGAGCGAGGACATTTATGAACGTATGTTTATTTATTGCTCTATCGTTTATTATACAAAGCAGGAATCTATCTACATGTCCCCACATATTCAAAATTAGAGATGTTTTTTTTCAAAGTGACTTACATTAAACTTTTTCTGATATCATTTTTCCAGCAAGTTACTAGCTGTATATTTGTGTGATTATTTGTGCTTTAAGGATTCCTCATTATTTCTACCAATGAGCAACAATATTAAATGTCTAGTAAGAAGGAACAACATATTCAAGATTTGTGATTTTTGGGAGAAAAGTAATGAATTGAAGTAGTGCAAAGGCTTCACAATATTCACGTAAATCTCCATTTTCTAGCCACTCCCTTCATCCCTCCCACCTTTACTACTAAGCCACAGGTGTACATGAGATTTCTGCAGCCATGGCAGAGATTTCCACTCAGAAAAAATCGGAGAGGCGGAGGTGGACACCTCCTCACCGAAGTTAGGGAACAGCGGGGCATATTACCAACAACTAGCGATAATTATCGCTATGTTGGCTTAGCGGCAATATTATTATCGCCGAGCTCCGCCGATTTTTATCGCAGATAAACCTTGCTAATATCAAGGTTTTTCTCAAAAGTGATAAAAATCGGCCGAAATGCATGAATATCGTTGAAAAGTCAACGATATTCATGCATTACCGAGCTAATGCTCTTAGCCATGTTATCCACCTCCCATTGGATAACATGGCTAAGAACTGCTCTGGGCAGGCGTTAGCTTCTGGAGATATTCGCACTTAGCGCGAATATTTCCAAAAGTAGGTAATAGGAGATAGAGATGTTAGTGACTGTTTCCAGTCGCTAACATCTTGGCACGCCCACTTTGCATGTCATTAGCGATAATTATCGCTGACATGCAAAGTGGGCCCCAAGATGATCGCTATCTCCTACTAGCTGTCACTAACTGGTGTTAGCAACAGCTAGGGATTAGGGCGATAAAATTATCGCCGCTTTAGCGGGAAAAATTCCCGCTAAAGCGGCGATAAGGCCCTTGGTAATATGCCCCAGCATTTGTAGTACTACTAAATGTAGTACAACGTGCAGTTTTAGGACGTGAAACTGCGGTTACACTGCAAGCTGTACAATGCATGCCATTACCCCGCATGCCGTTGCAACACAAAAGGTGTGTAGCAGGGGGTAGAAGGTGTTGGATTTAACTCCAACACCTTCTCTACTGTTGCACACACTGGAGTTGGAACAGTAAATTAAACTATTCCAACTTCCAGCGCACTACCGACAGCAAGTCGGGGTAAAGATTTGCGTTGCAACGGCATGCGGGGTAATGCATGCATTGTAACTTCATACAACCTTTCTGAACATGCCCCTAAATATTTCACATGCAAAACATAACTCTTAATACAAAGTTAGCACTTTCTCATTTTAGATTGCATTATTTTAATTTATATTTTCGAAACGGATGCTGGAAAATGAGAAAAAACAAAATTATAATAAAGCACCAATCAGCGTTGAAAAAGAAGATTCAGACACCATTCTTACAACTTACAATCTCTTGCTCAGCATCACTCATATAAAATTAAATAGTGCACAAAACCAAGCCTAAATTATTAGACAATAGACATTAATAGACAAAAACACCAACGCACAAATATAAGCAGAATAAAATGTCTGTGCTCTAAAACATAAACTAGGAATGCAACTTCAAAAATATATTGGTACTTAAGCTTGAACAAACCTTGCCAGACTTCAAAGAACAGTTTTCTGCTTTGGGGGTCCTTTTATCACAGAAACTATTATCGTTTAATCACTTTTGAGCCCTCAGTTAAACAAAGTTAACATGTGTACCATTGGTTCTTATTATACACCCAACAGGTATAGACATGCAGAAGCTAGAGTGATCAGTCACAAGTGTGGGAGCACAGATGAACCAGTTACTTATTAACTCTAGTTTACACATAGCCAGGGTCAAGAGTACCAGTCTACTGCTGCAGATTATGTGCCCTCGGTGTTAGCACAAGCTGACAACACCTCCCTAGCGGTTTTAACCTGCTCCCTTACAAATCAGTAGAAAGTGTAAATATGCCAGCTGCGTGTGCGTTTGTGTATATACCCCAAGCTGGGAGACAGCTGCCTGCTACGCTCACTCTTCCGTTGAAGGTGCTGAGGGCCTCATTTACAAAGAACTGGCGCAGGGCAGCGCCGCAAGTCATTTTGCCGAGCTGCCCTCCCCCTATTCAAATAGGCAGGACTGTGCCGTATTTACAAGATAAGGTGCATTTGTGTCCTTTCAGTCAGCACCAGCGCAAAATTTTCAGCTGAGCGCCAATGCGGGTGCCCTTGCACCATGGTGCAAAGGTGTCTGTCTTGCTGGCATTCATATTTTTGTGCAGGAAGGGGCACCTTCCTGAACAAAAACAATCATGAGAAGCTTTTTTCTTGTTCTTTGTGTGCTGCAGAACGCAGCACATGTGGAAAGAGGAAAAAACGAAGAGAAATGTAAACATTTCTCCTCGTCACGCCTGCTCCAGGGAGGCGTATGTTTTTGGCGCTGCCCCGCGTTGACATGATTTTGTAAATCTGGGGCAGTGCCAAATTCCATGGGTGTTGAGTGGGAACACCCACAACAGCAGCCATGGAAGGCCTCCTTGATGCAGAGTAGGGCAAGGCAGTGACTTGCGCTGCTTTGTCTTACTCTATATTATCTATGAGGCCATGCAAAGCCACGCTGGTAGATATGAATGAGAGGCCAGCGTCATCGGATCATCATAAAAAGTGACCCTCTGGCGGCGCAGACCTCTTTTAACCCCTTCACTGCGGCGGCGGAATAAGGGGGAGGGCGGCCGAGCGGCGGGCGCATGCTGGTGACGGAACCGCTCCGTCACCAGCGTCGGTTGCGCTGTGCTTATAACGGAGCGGTTCCGTCATGGCCCAGCCCGCTCAATAGAACGCCCAGCGTAGGCACGGAATTCGCGCCGCTCAGGCGCGTGGGGCTGGCCATGATGGAATCGCTCCGTCATCAGCACAGCGCCACCGCGACTGATGACGGAGCGGTTCCGTCATCAGCAGGGGAGGGGTTAAATGAAGCCTTAGTGCTCTGCAGTTTGGGGATGGCTGTTTGTCCTTGCCTTGTTTTTATTTACACAACTGCAGTTTATTCAAGGCTTACCACTTGCAATCGCCTTGTTTTTTGTAATTCCCTGCAATCCACCAACTGTCCGATGTGCCAAAATGAAAACTTGGCCAAATGTAGAACAGTTCAGATCGAAATGTCACTTACTGCAGTAAATAAATAAATACATTTGTCCAATTCCAATGTCTAAATTCCACTCCAGCAAGAATGTCCCGGAGAACAATTGGCATTCTGTCCCCTGTATGACCGGCTGCAGCACAACTACTGGCAGATCTCTGTCTGCCAAACTTTGAGGGAAAACAGTGAAAGCAAATACGCCCAGTGACTACATCTACAATATGTATATTAAATTAAAATGTGCTAGCCTGCAGTGGTGGCCAAAGCTCCCGGTGAGGGGCGGGGCTTCCCTATGATGGACAGACTCTGGAGTTCAGAGCTTCAGCTAGAGGCTGGCTCGTGCCATTCGCGTTATTCTACCCCAGGCGCACACTAGTCACACTGTCCTAGCATTTAATGGTTGGCTTGTCCTGTCTCTTGTATATGTTTGTTTTCATTTTATGTTTTATCATTTTATTGGCATTTACATAGCACATGTCAGTCACTGGAATGTGGGCCCCCTATATTCAAGGGGCCCCATGCGCTATTCTCAAAAAGGCCCCTTATTATCGTTTGCTGGCTATGGAAGACTGAAACCTGATGCAATCCATTTACTGTTTAATTTTGACACGACCATCCAAATGAACACCTACTAATCAGAAAGTAAAATCTGAATCAAAGTATAGTCTTCTCCATGTCTAACATGGACATGAAGAAGGTATTACATATACCTGATCAAGATCCCTTAAATAATCAATGAATGACATAATAAAACCACACAATAAACCTCGTAGGGCTTATTATTTGGCCATTTTTTACTTCATATTTGGATCACAACTGCCACATAATTCAGTCTTCCTCTGCCCCATTCATGAGGCCTGACTAAGGGACCTAGGGGCAAATATACAAGCCCCTATCGCCACCACAACGTTACTTTTAAAGACGTTGAGGTGGCGATATGGGCTGCGCCTAATTTACAAAGCAGTGTTAAGCCACTTAACGTGGCATAACACTGCCTTGTAAATAAAGTCCCCTTTCATGCTATACGTTGTGTGAAAGGGGAGGTCAATGTATGTTGCATTGGGCGTTCCACCGCAACACCCATTCATTTTGACACTGCCCCCTATTTACAAGGGATACGTAAATATGTGGCAGCGCCAAAATTAAGACCAGAGAAAATCTGGTCTTACTCCAGCGAAACAAGGAGAAATGTTTAATTTCTCCTCATTTTTGCTGTTTCCATATGTGCTGCAATGCACATGGAAACAGCAAAACACCATTGATTGTCTGCACATAAACAATCATTTTTTTTAAATGACGTTTTGCAACTTCTATGTGTGCTGCATTAAGAAGCAGACATAGAAGTAACAAAACACCATTTAAAGATTGTTTATGTGCAGGAAAGGACACCTTCCTGCACATAAACAATCTTCCACTGCGACGTAGACACCCTCGCACTATAGTGCAAGGGTGCATGCGTTGGCCCTAGCCAGCTAAATTTAGTGCCAGCTCAGGGGTAAAACGCAGGACTGCACCGTATTGTTGTAGATATGGTGCAGCCCTGCATTTCAGAAGTGGCGGAACGCCGCGTTAAGCCAAGAAGGCTAACGCCGCACTCCCTCACTTCATTGGAAATATGCCCCCTAGTGCCATAGAGTGGTCAATAGTACTGGCCTCATCACAGATAAGCCTAGTCTTTTGTTTTGAAACACTTTAAGACAATTTCAACCAACCCTCTAAATGTTGTAAAGGTTCTTTAGTAAAAGGCTTCCTCCACTATCATAAAAGCAATTCACCTGAATTTCTTTGAGTGCTTCCAGGAGCCCTTGGTGTAGCTACAGAAAGCTTTAGACACAGCATAGTGAGTGAGTGGGACTAGATCTCGTGTGTTTTTAAGGTGCATTATTGATTGTTTGGACTGGCCATCATGGCATGCCAAAGATGGCTACATTGTCCCATTTATGTTTGCATAAAATAGTTTTTTAACACTTCAGATACAACGTAGGTAGTAAGTGGGACACACTGTGTGTTCCTACATTTGTTTACTTTGCTGTCAAAATGACATTTTAATTGCTTATTTTTTGTTTTTCAGGATGGGCATGCTGTTTGGATCTTTTGGCCTGTCAAAGGCACTGTGCTATTCACCAATCACCTTAGCACATTCCTTTGTATCACTCTGATTTCAAAATTAAATGCTGCTGGATTTATAGCTTTGTTGGTTCACAAAATACAGAAGTGCTTGCACAAAGCCTTCCTTAAAGGTACAACACAAATATCGGCACTTCATCAAAAATATCAACTATGCAACATTTTATTAAAATATGTCTTTTAGGTTCACCGTTTACAGCGTAATCATCAGCAAATGGATGAGCCTCCCAGCACCTATATTTGTATAACCCACGATGTTATTTCATTATCGGATTTTCTTACTAGGACAGGTAAGGGCAACACACATAAAGTCGCCTAACTGATGCCAACCCCTTATCCCAACAAAAGCTAGATCTCCTGATTTTGTCACAGATTGTGATGCTTAGGATCAAGACAACTGCAAAGAAATAAGCCCAGCTACGAGACATGTTTAAATTATAGAAATAATGCAACAGCAAATGCTGTATTTCATTTCTGTACAGTACAGCAAAAATATTATTATGGTACTGAGAACACGTGCATCATTAATTGTAATCAGATGCTGTAATAATCGACCCGTATTGGCTTTTAAGGTTAACTCTAAGGTGTATTTTATTTGAAGGATGCCTTTTCATAAGAAGACATTTAGATGTCATTAGTGTGCTTTATGTATTTAATACTTTTGAACGGTAGGGGTGACTGCATTTGTATATGTATTTTTATGTTTGGTAAAATAAGTGTTATATTTACTTACAGGAATGTCTCCTACATGGTAAACAGGTGTGTACCCCAGCCCTGAGCTAATCGACTGCATATGAAACAGGTGTCTTAACTTTTCTTTGACCCAGCACTCTTATTGTGTGCATCATTGTGGCCAGGCATGTCCATAATGATTCTCGGGTCCAGAACCTGTTCTTTGACTTGGTAGTGCACCAAATGTGCCCTTTAACTCGACATGGGATTACTGTCCTTGTCCTAGTTTGCTGATATAAAACAGTGGTGGCAGCCTATGCTTTTTGGAATGTTGTTCTGAATATACCTTTTTCTTTGGTTCAGACGGAGTCCAGTATCCAAAGAACCCACTTATGTAAAGTTCTCCTTACATGTGGCACATAGACTTTTGCACTGATATCACATGTGCATGCCAGGTGCTTCTGCTTGAAGTGTGGATGGAGGCAGGATTTTGTGTTGTTGCAAATATGTAGTTCCTGAGCCCAGCTGCATCCATTTTTAATTGCCCTTGTTTTTACACTGCACAAGTAGGGTGGGGTACAGCTTCACCAGACAGTGGACATGTATTGCCTGCATTCATGAAGCTGACAGGAGGAGCCCTAGACACTGAACTGTGGGAGTACAGAGGCACGGCTCCCTTTAGATATTCAGAAGAAGTGAACTATAGACAGGACCACTGGAATTATGCAGCAGAGGAGGACCAAATTGTGTGGCACAGTTTACTAAATCATGCAGAAAGAAAAGATGAATTATGCGCCATAATGCAGCACATTTTGTGTTAGTATTACCTCATTATTTTATTTTTGCACATGTTAACGATATTTGGGAAAAAGGTTTCCTCTAATTTATACCAGTTTGATACCAAAATACAGCAATAAGCAATACAAAGATGAGTTCCTTTATTGACCAATGTTTTCAATAACATAGCAATAGTAGCCCCCCTCCCTCATGGAAAACAAGCATAATAGTTCCAATCTATAACAAGCCTTTGCAATGCAATCAGTCTCGCCTTTGGGACCTTATATGTATTTAGCTATGCAGCACATTAGCCTGGGTGATGAAACATCTACAGTTCTTTAACATGGAGGGAAAGTAAGTACCAAACTGCGTGACATGCCAGGTATGGGAACACATGGAGGGAAATGGTGTCTTTCAGCAGGAAATGGTATAGTCCAAGCTCTGTTTTTAATATAAAATCAGGGCGTTCAGTGGTCATTTTACTTAAAATACAAGATTTAAAAAATATATTATTATCTACCGGTGCTCGTGGAAGATCATTTCTATGGACTGGAATCTGGAAAATGCTAAAGTAATTCTGGAATTTTACTGACCTCTGATGGTTGTTTTCTATCAAGAAAGTTGAATAGAGGTAGTTGCCAGAAAAATTTAAAAAAGAAAGTCTTTCAGCAGAAAGGAATTCTGGTGTTTTACTGACCTCTACTGGTCGTTTTCTATCAAGACAGTTAAATAGAGGCAGTTAAACAGAAATAAAAGTCCCTACGCGGAAGCAGACAAGTCCTAGGGCTGATCTCCAGAGGCCACAAACTACATACATACATAAATATATACTAAAGTATATACAAGAAGTCTCGAATGCTTGTCCTAAAAAGGGAAACAAGAGTAGCCCAAAAAATTACAGGCCAATCTCCCTCCTAGATACCACTGCGAAACTCATGGGCCATCTGCTCCTAGCTAGATTAGAGGCTTGGGTAGGTGACAAGAACATACTAATGTAGTCCCAGTATGGGTTTCAAGGGCAAAGGAACTGTAGATCAGTGCCTGAACCTTTCATTGATTATGGATAAATATACAAGGGCTAAGGGTTGGAAAATCTATCTTGTATTTATGGACCTTTCAGCAGTTATTGACTGCGTTTCCCACCCAAAGCTCTGGCATATCATGGAAGAGATGGGGATCGACCCTCCAATAATGGATTTTATCCGGCAACTATATTCGGAGGCTTCAGCATCGGTCAGATTTGGAAAAAATGGAGAATGTACCCGCGCCTTTAAGATCTTGAGGGGGGTAAGACAGAGCTGTGTCCTTGCGGCGATTCTATTTTCCATCTATACAAAAGGCGTGGGAAATGCCCTTTTGGGTGTAACTCCCGACCTCCCCATGTCTGACTCCATCCAGCTCCCAATTCTGGCATATGCAGACAACGCAGTCCTTATTGCTCGAACTGGGATAGGGTTCGCGTCGTCTAATTACCACCTACGCTGCCTTCATGGACTCCCTTGACATGAAGGTTAATCAGTCAAAATCGTTCGTAAATATTGCCAGGGGTGGCGGCTAGAGGTAAACTATCCCACCTTCCCACAGAAACAGGAAAAATAGAGGTGGTAGTGTCCTTTCCCTATCTCGGGGTGCTCTTTGATAAGAACCAAACATGGTCATGATTAATTGACACAAGAGCCATGGGAATGGAGAGGAACTTGGGAGCGCTAAAGGTATTTATGTACAGGATGGGCATGAAACCTCTGGATGCTGTCAAGCACATTTATCATGCGAAAACGAAATCCGCGGCCACATATGGAGAGAGAGTTTGGTGCTTGGCACATACTGAATCACTCCAAATCATTGAGAATACTTTTTTTTAAAATCCTTGGTCTCTCTTCCGCAGTCAATATCTAATTATGTACTGCATTTGGAGCTGAGTCTACCCTACATCACAGACTCAATTAGACTGGCTCCTTTTCTCCTGTGGTTCTCCATCTGGTGAAGGAATACTCTCCCCTTAACTCAGATCATAATAAAAGTTTGTCTTAGTCTAGATAACTATAAGAAAATTAGATGGATAAAGCTCTGTTTAGGGGCCCAATGGCTTGCAGGCTAATGTCAAAGCAAAGATTGGTGGACACTTTTATGCTGATCGCCCAGTACACTCCTAGGGAGAATAACCACACAAAGCAGTCTATTCTGGCCTACCAACCACATTTATCTATTTGGGAAGGTGGATACCCCTATTTAGAGGAGGTTACCGCACCATAAATTCATCTTACTGTGGTTTCGGTTAAATCTGATCCCATTAATGTTGGGGTTTCCTTTGAAAACATTTAATCACTCTGACCTGATTAATTGCCCCTGTGACAAGTCCTCTGCCCAAACAGATCTTCATATACTCTTCTTCTGTGGTTATTATCTTAAGGAAAGGAAGAAGTATATTGCATTAATTTTAAAGAGCCATCACTTTGTTCAATGTAGCGTGGCACTATTTTTCCTAAAATCATTATCCTACCATCTAGTGTATTTCTCTCTAGCTTTATTCCTTTGGGCTTGTATAAAAATAAGAAAGTCCTTGGGATCATAATTTTTTAATGGAAATTTATTTAATTATATATATTGTATCTTAACTTATATTTGATTTGGCACTTTTAGCACCCATAAACTGAAACCTTGTATGAATTTTGTATCCCCTTTTATAGTATTTTTAGAAGAATCCAAAAGAAATGATTACTGCATTCAATCTACGAGAACTCATTTTAAATTTATTGTTGTCTATGTACTTTTATAATCTTATCTAGTAATGATCAAATAAAGTTGCATTGAATTGAATAGAAAGATGAGAAGTCAACCTTTGTGAAGGGTCTTCCACTACGCAGCAACATTTGTTGCTCTGTTTTAAGTAACTTTTGATCCGTTACAAACAACAGCAGACCATGATGGAGACGAGCTATCCCCCATGTTTGCGGTTGAGGGAGATCACCGTTCGCTGGCGGCCCATCCACCTCCTGGAACTCCGCTGCGACCTATCATTGTTTGTCTGTTAAACTACAGAGATAGAGACACTGCTACGTATTACCAGGTAAAAGGGCAAGATATCGTATCAAAATAATCAACTCTCGTTCTACCCGAACTACACCGCGCAAGTACAGGCAGCGCGTAAAGAATTTCAGAATGTAAGGAAGCTGCTCCTGCAAGAAAAGATCCCATATGCCATGCTATATCCAGTGCGACTACGCATCGGCGAGTTCGAGGGAGGAAAAACATTTTCGACACTGAAACAGGCGATGGCGCATGCTAAATCTTTGCAGAAATGACACAGATCTCCTGGCTCCACATCGGATGTTGAAGACTGAGTATTAAACTGTTATAGCTGCATATCTATGTGACGTTGTTGACTGCACAGAATAACGTTTTAGTTGCTGCTGGGGACTCTGAGGGTGTCACAGAGGTTGGGGGGTTGCCCGAGAGGGTGTTTCGACTTTGAATGCTATGTCTGGGACCGCCTTGATCCTGTTGATAGATTTGCAATTTTGTTGAGGGGTGCGAGAAGCTTTCAGGGGATTTGCTCTAGGATATGTTGTTTGTAGTTCGGCTGTTCCTGGGCAGACGCTTACTCTGCTTCTGAAGGCTGGCCATAGAGGGAGGGTTATTCTGTAATAGGTGCTGTGGCCCACTTCCGCCTAGTGCTGGGAGTGTCTGTTGCCGCCACAGCCCTCAATGGGTATGACCCAAAAAGTACAATGGTTGATATTGTTGATGTTGGGGCGGGGGGCGGGTGATCTGTGTCTTTGGCAGATTGGGGTTTCCAAAGTGGGAGGGGGGTTGGGGGCCTGGGTCTACTTTCTGCTTGAGGGATAGTGTCTGGAGATCTGCTCACTCTTTGAACTGCAGCGCGCAGGTGCTATTATGTTTTCTGCTACGGAAGGATGCTGGCTTGAGACCGCCCGTAGACTTGATTAATGGCGGGTGAGAAATACAATTGTATTACTTGGAATGTGCGTGGCCTGAACACACCCAAGAAAACCAGACAGGTGCTCGCACATCTGGATAGGCACGGTGTGCACATCGCCTTATTACAGGAGACCCACTTATCCAAACATACTGAGGGCTCCATAGCACGATGCTGGGCTACCTACCGACTGGCCTCCTCCTACTCTAATTATGCCCGAGGAGTCTTGATTTTCATTAAGAAGGGGATCCCATTTCAACCACTTGACACCTGTGTGGATGTAGAGGGCCGCTGGGCAGTAGTGCGTGGCAAATTGGGGAGGGTAATGGTGACTATTGCCAATGTCTATGGCCCGGTGGATGACGAGCCAGCATCATTCTTGTCTTTGTTCCAGGTATTGCGCACATGGCCGGAAACAGCATTATTGCTTGGGGGGGGATTTGAACACTCATTTAGATCCACAGCTGGATAAGTCTGCCTCGACTAGCAACCGTATGGTCAAAGTTGCCCAATGTGTCCGCGATTTTATGGAAGAGATGGGTCTGACTGACGCTTGGCGCCTAAGGCATCCTGAGGTTATGGAGGGTACGCATATCACGCCAGCTCATAGTACATGGTCCCGTTTGGACTACTGGTTGTCAGATGGTGTGGCTAACGGATGAGTGACAGAGGTTAGCGTACTGGTAAGGACTCTTTCGGACCACAATCCAGTCATGCTACAGTTAATGGTGCCACACAATATGTGCCACCCATTCACTTGGTGGTTCCGTGCAGATTCCCTCCTAGATCCTATATATGAGGACACGATTCAGAAAGCTATAGTACAATACTTTGACTTGAATGTGGGTACAGTTGACAGTGCAGGTATCTTATGGAAGACATTCAAAGTTACAATAAGGGGAGTGTGTATAGGTACATCAGCGGGTATCCTACGAGACCTGAGGGGGCAACTACGTCGTACTGAGGATAAATTGCATGAATCGGAGGCTTCTTATGATGCATCGCCCACACCCGAAATGCTGAAGCACATTAGAGAATACATTGAAGAATATAACTCCCTAGCTAATTCGGAGATGAAGTATATATCAAAGAGATTTGTGGCAAGGGCATATGGGGAGGGTGGTAGGCCCGGCAGGGTACTGGCCAACCCGCTCCGTGAACGAGCAGATGCCCCCTTGATAGAGCATATAGTAGATGACATGGGGGTGGACCACTTTACTCCTGAAGATATCCTAGGACAATTCCGCACTTTTTATGAGACGCTGTATGCCTCCCGCGGTGATATGTCTGAATCTGCCTTGAGTGAATACCTGTCTGATACAGCATGCAACTGGTTGTCTGAGGAACACAGAACATTTCTTAGCCTTTTAATTGACGAGGCAGGTGTCAAGGAGGCCCTCCTCTCACTACCTAACAAAAAAGCTCCAGGGCCTGATGGGCTGACAGCAGAATTCTACAAGCAGTACGTGGATCTGCTCACACCCACACATTCTAGCAATGTATGCGGAGGCGCATGAGGTAGGCCATCTCCCACCGTCTCTGAGACAGGCACTTATTATTACTATGATGAAGAAGGATAAGACTCCTACTCGGTGTGAATCCTATCGCCCCTTATCCTTCATTAACATTGACGCCAAGATTCTCGCTAAGATATTGGCCAATAAATTACATCCCCTGATGCCTATGTTGGTCTTACCAGACCAATCTGGTTTTATCCCGGACCGCTCCACATCCTGGAACCTCCGAACGATATTTGCCATGTTTCATGTGCTGAACCCGGTTTGCCTGCCGTGGCCGTGCTACTGGCCGCGGCCAAGGCGTTCGATTCAATCGCATGGAAATACATGATCTCCATCTTATACAAGATGGGATTCCCCCCTGTTTTTGTCCACTGGATACAAATTCTTTATACGGATGCTTCGGCAAGGGTAAGGGTGGGTGGCCTTACCTCGGATCCGTTCGCCATCCGGCGAGGAACTAGACAGGTGCCCCCTGTCTCCTTTCCGTTTTGCCATTGTATTGGAGCCCCTAGCATGCAGAATTCGCCAAACCCATAGGGCGGCGGCTCTGAATTTTAATATTAGGCCAGTGTGCATATCTGCCTACTCGGATGACATGGTTCTATATGTACGGGAGCTGCAAATATATCTGTCACAGGTCATTCGTGAATACATCCGATTTGGTCTATTCTCTGGATTGTCCATCAACTGGGAGAAATCTGTCATTGTTCCCCTCACACCTGCCAACAGATCGCCTCAGGTGGAATATCCTTTGTTGTGGACAGAGGACACAGTAAAGTATCTGGGCATCTGGATCCATCGTGATTCCACAACTGTGATACGGGAAAATTATGGGAAGGCCTATACTGAACTGGTACAGCAAGTCGATCGTTGGGTGGGTTTACCCCTGTCATTAGCGGATCGCATAGCGGTGGTCGAAATGGTGGTGCTACCTAAGTTCTTGCATTTATTTTGCAATATCCCCATTTGTTTAAACAAACATGTTTTTAAAACTGTGCAGACACAACTGCTTCGGTTGCTGTGGGGTGCGAAACCTCCAAGAATTAGCTGGGCTACGCTCACATTGCCGTTTGAAAAAGGGGGGTTCTGTGCCCCAGATTTTTTTGTGTACTACCTGTGTGGTCCCTCTTCAAGGCATTATTACACATGTTCATAGACTAACGCCTAGGACAGAGATTAACACCATCGATGCCACGATCTCGGCATGGCAGGACATTGGCAGAAGGACAGATAGACTTCCTTTGTACGCTCCAAATATAGCTATCTAGGGACACAGTGCTATTTCGGTAGCACATGAGCGGGGCTCGATCCGCGCTCTTAAGGAGGCAGGCATTTCTGTTATGGGTGACCTATATAGAGATGGGACATATCTTACCGGTGAGGATTTGAGCTGCATCCCTAACCCCACACCATTGTTTACATATACCTGTTGTCTATTGCGTAGAGCTGTCAGGGATCATTATCCCAGTTTCCCAAATGAGCCGGAAGTCTCCAAGTCGCTGCAGTTGGTTAAAACAGCGGCCACCAAGAAACACCTGCTCACTAGACTCTATAGGGTGGTGCAGGAAGAGTTGGTGCTCCCGAAAAATAACAGCCTAGGAAGGTGGAACATGGCTTTGGATTCACAGATTACGGTAGCCATGTGGGAACAGATCTGCATGGTAACGGGGAGACTATCGGCTAACAGTAACCTATGCATTATCCACCTGAAGTTTATACACCAGACCTATCACACCCCCACAAGACTCCACAGAATGGGACTCAGAGACACGAGCTGCTGTAGGCAATGTGGGCGTGAAGGGGCAGACTTTGTGTACTTAGCATGGCAATGCCGGAGGGTGCACTCGTACTGGGTAGAGGTGCTGGAGGTACTATACACCATGAATGGGCATCTGCTGGAATGCACCCCGCTGATATGCTTGTTGGGATATGTGCCTGAGGTAAAGGGTGTACTAGGAAGCTTTGTGAAAGTGGCTCTGTTGCTGGCTAAACGACGTGCGCTTTTCACGTGGGATGGGAAGCAGTGCCCGAAGTCTGCTAAATGGCTTACTGACATGGTCTACTGTCAAGAGCAATTGATCCTCTACGAGGAGGAGCTCCCGAAAAGATCCAGGTCTAAGGACATATGGGCCCCACTGCGGGAATACTTGCTGGCCCACAGCGAACAGGCTGAGGACGCTGTGGACACTCAGACTGGCTGACCTGGCTATCGTCATGTGTTGGGTCTAATGTTAATCACATGCATGTTTACTGTAAGAGTGTGCCTACCAGTTCAGGCATCAGCACCAACTAACAGGAAAGGAATGCTGATAGTTATGTATGTTATAGACTACAGAAAGAGGGGCTCGGGCGGGGGGGGGGTTGCTTTGTTGGAACTCTTGTTTTACGAAAATGTCCCTGTGATATGTCATTGATATACTAATTTGCCAATAAAAAAAAAAAAGTATTTGAGCTTACTTCAGAAGTATATACTACTGCCTAATGAGCTTGGACAAAGGACGGAAATGTGAGCATAATGCGATTTGTGCTAGTGCTAAGACTAATATAGAGCCACAGACGGTCTTCAGCGGGAATTCTAGCTTTAACCCCTCATTCTGAGGGTGTCACAATTTCGGATGCAAAAACTTTATTGGGCAAAGTCCTTTACCACACAGGGCCTGATGTATCAAAGGGTTTTATCCATTCCTTGCGTCTGGGGAAACGTGTCTAAATCAAAGGGGGAAGGAAGAGCAAGATATTTTATCGAGGTCCTACACCCTAGCTCCTTCAGGGAAACAGTAGTTCCTCCTCTGCCAAGTGGACACAACCAGTTGAACGAGGAGGCTGAGGTACGTGTAGCTGGAAGATCTGAAAATCAGATCTTGGTGCCGTCACACTTTCGCGTCATTTGAAACTTTAACTTCTAACTTTTTTTAAATAGCAGCAAACACTAATAGGTCCTCCTCTACTATAGGGGAACCCCTCAGCACCAGATAGAGGCATTAACTGACTCTTTTCTTGGTCCTGACGAAGTGCCGCCCAAAGATCGGGCTCTCATGGCACAAAACATGTTGACCACATCATACTAGTGACCACTTTCGACTAGTAGCTATCCTGGTACCTGAACACCACAAGATAGCACCACTGTTTTTACTTAGTCGTGGTACCCTTTCCCTATAATAAAAAAAAAATTTTAGGTTACCAGAGTCTATTTTAGTCACCACTCACCAAACTCTTTAAACTCCCTCACTTGCATTCATCTTTACGGCATCTTCAGATCAAAAGATGATGAAGCATGACACCCTAACGGGTGTGTGAGGGCACCAAGATCTGATTTTCAGATCCTCCAGCGACCCGTACCTTAGCCACCTGGTTCAACTGGTTGTGTCTACCTAATTTTGATAACAAACATATGGGGAAACGTGTACATACATAAGAGCCACAGTTTGGGTTTTTGCACTCGATCACAGGTTTTTCCAATTGAAATGGAAAATAAACTCCATTCAGGGGCGTAATGCAGGCCCTTGCAACACCTGCAGTACTGTACATCCCTTTGTGGGACTCCCATTCAGCAAAAGGCCAATGAATATATGAAATATGGACGGATCAAGGGCCCCTTATCTCATTCTTGGGGTGGAGGGCATCATTTTGCATTACGCCACTGATTCCATTGTTGGTTTGACTGCCTGGTAATTACGCATGATTCCACTTTTGCACCGTTTTTTCTGCACAAATTCTTCCTGATAGGCACAATTTGGGCAGAGAAAAATGCAGGTCTGTGAGCATCTTGACCTCAACTCAAACAGTATAATTGTGCGCAGACACCATTTGTGCCAAATTTAGGGCCATATTAGTCAAATAGTAACACAGCACAGTGCAGCGCAAAGCAGTAAGTCACATTGCTGCACTGCATTATATGGAAAGGGCAGGAATGCACCATATTTATCACAATACAATGAATTCCTTCCTTTTCCCAGTGCTGGCGCACAATGTGGTGCCTGGCGCAAACGCAGGCGCCCTTGCATCATGATGCAAGGGTGCCTGGGTTGCAAGCAGGACTATTTTGGAGCAAGAAGTGGCACCTTCCTGCACAAAACCAATACCCTGAGGCATAACAAGGAGAAATAAATATATTTCTCCTCGTTACACCTCCAATGGGAAGGCGTAGCATTTTTGCACATTCACAGGTCTACCAGTAATGTTAAAACTAGGAATTTGTCAAAATCCAGGAGTTTTGCTTGGGAACACCCTCACAACACCCATAAAACTCCTCCCTGGGGCAGAGTAACACAACGCAGCAATTTGTGCTCAGTTGCATTACTCCAGATGTATCAAGCCACTCAGGGCCACGTAATGTGGGCTTGCGCGGATTCATCAATTGTATTTAGTTGCTGCTTCGCGCATGCAACCCATTGCTTGGTGCATGTGCGACGCAACTACTTGATAAATCGGGCCTTCAATCATTATCACAGGACTGAAAATGTGCTTAACAACAGTCAAAAGCACACATTTAAAAGTATTAGAGTCACTTTTAGCACTGAAAGTGGTGGTCGCTTAATTCCTCATGAGGCACTGGAATTTTGTTAACCCCTCCCACGCGTCAGTCTTCTTTATCCACTGGTCTGTCAACTGTTCTTCATATTTTGCTTGCACTCATCACAGAATACTTCATGGGACAATGAGTCAGCCATTGGCTGCCTTTCATTGTGAGTGATGGCATTTTGTCTGAGCACATGAGCACATCCACCTATAAAGAAGTGCACTTCAGTAGATCAGTGCTGGTGGGCTGATAAATCACTTTGTAAAGGTTTTTTTCATTTAATTATTTATCTTTTGTTGTCATCCTTGTATGTTTAAATGATCTCTTCTGGTTACAGCAGCTCAACGTCAATAATACATTTTCTTTGTGCCAATAAGTATCATGTATATATGTGAGGCGCTTTAAAATAATGTAAATACCATTTCTAAATACACCTGAATACTGGGAAGCAGCTGCACAGTCTATTAAAATAATATGCTACAGCAAAACATTGTTATATTCATTTTTATTACAAATGTAGGCCTGCCATATTTAGGCAGTGGCATGTTTTCTTTTTCTTTTATAATATGATAACAACAGAAAAGTTAAAAATCTAACCATCCCTCTAGAATACCAGGGCCAATGCTTCTTTTTTTCAGGAAGTATTTACACATTCAAAAATAGAATATCATTTACGTATTTAGGCATGGCAACTTGTGAGTTTTTCCGCAAGAAAGGTTCCTGTGGTCCAGACTTGTATGTACTATCCTAACAATTAAAGTCTGGTACTGCTAATCAAAGTATGACAGCAACATCTTTGTGGGTGGTATGTTTTTTAAACAAATGGATCTTAAGGACATGCTAAAGATGCTCGTCTGTGTCGTTTAACTATGTATAAATGTTTGACTATTACTTGAATTTGTGTTTAGGCACTATTGTGCATAATTGTTGTATTGTTTCTGCGCTTCCTTGTCAATAAATATGTTAGTTCCCTGTGTTGTTCGTTACTGTTATTTTATTGTAACTTTGTTTGTCCCTGTGGGGTAGAGCGTCTGAGCCCGTACTATTTTTCCCTCATTGTTTGTAGTTGTAGTGGTTGTGGTTTGTTTGGGTTTTCACTTTATCAGTGAGAGAAGAAGTGTTTGTTTGCCTGTATGTTTTTGGCTGTTTGCCAAACTAGAAAGTTAACAATGTTCTGTTGTCTGGTGACGGGAACGGCCTACGCCTTTCTAGCAGTTTCCTCAACACTGAGCAACCTGCCAGAATTCGTGAGGTTTGCCCTGATGTTAAAACATAAATCGAAAGCGTTTCGCACCAATTTGCTGTAGTAGTTTTCTCCAGGCAATATTACTGTAAAAATGTACCAGGGGAAAATAGCTAATTAACTTAGCATATTATTTCTCATTTACCTAATGAGAAATGGAGCAAATATGTTGTTCTTCTCTACTGTTTAAATAAATGTGAAATTCAAGTCTAAAGTCAGGGAAAAGTCATTGTGAAACTAGTATCTCTCTCTCTCTCTGTCTCTCTCTGTCTCTCTCTATCTATCTATATATACATCAACAGAAAAAAAGGTTAAAGTGATGTAATAGGTGGAAATGTCAATTAAATCATACAGTTTAAAACAAAAAAAACTACTGAAATTCACCAATTATAGTTATCTCAAGTGACTATAACCTGAGCCCTAAAGTAACTGTAACTCGTGCTCCTTCCATGCACAGTGTTGTCATCCATGATGTAATTTCACATGTTACAGTGATGTTATCAATGATGTCATAAGAAATGCCATGAGTGATCTAATATGTGAGGTAATTAGCAGTGACTGGTGAGGGCACAAGTTTTAGTAACTTTATGTCACGAGTTGTAGTTACTTGGGATAACTATAACTGGGAAATTTGTGTTTTTGTTTGTTTAAAATGTTATGTTTTTAACACCTTCAGCTCGAATTTTCGCGCTGTGCTGAAGGTTTCGAAAAACGGGCGTGGTCGTGACGGAACGGTTCCGTCATCAGCACAGCCCAACCGACGCTGATGACGGAACCGTTCCGTCAGAAGCATCGAAGGGGTTAACTGACATTTCCCTCTAACTATAACATCTCTTTCAGCTTTGTTTTTTTCAGTGAATTGTACAGTAAGATGTCCATCAACGTGAACTTCATGGGTTTTGCGTGCAGGGCCTGTGCCCAACCCCCTATGGGTGCCCAACGTGTCTCCATGCACTACTATGTCAAGTAACAATATAAAGGGTGTTATTTTAAGTGAGGCAGGCCTACTGGCTTTGTATATACACACCAGACCTACTGGCTTTATAAAAAAAACACCAACAACTATAATCGAATATATGTTATATAAATTCTTCAGAAATTGCAATATTTATTAATAGAAATAACACAAACGCTGCTTCAAAATCCACTGATATTCACTAGTAATAGTTTACCGAGCTAACTATAATTTGTGCCCCAGGTATGCACTGCTTATCGACTCACATATACATCAGTCATGACATGATAAATTACATCATTGATGACATCTCAAATGGCATAATTAATGACATCACTGATGACATCACTAATGACACCATAGTCAAATACAGCATAGAGTTACTAAGTGTACACATTTTGATTTTTAGCATTTAAGCAGTGTTAGTCTTGGAGGCAAGTGTGGTGTGCAAGGTGAAAGTTTTTTGGTAAATGCTGAGTGAACCTGATGTGAGTTTCAGAAGTATCTTTCAAGGTAGGTGTGGCTTAAAGTCAAATCCTGTTCCACAAACTGTGTGAGGAAGGCTAAAGCTTCTGTTGACAGCTGATTATGCTCCAATGGATATCTTGACAAATGACCATTGTAAATACTTGTAATACAGTGTTATAGGCAAATTATACATAGCGAAGATGTTTATTTCCAGAACTTCTATTAAGATTTTGTAGCACTGCAGAGTGTTGGATAATGTAGAATGTGGGGGTGTCCATTTTAGAGGTGGTTTATCTCACACCTGTGTTGTAAGCATAGCTTTAAAGGTTGTAATCCATTCCGTCCAATTTTAGGAATGTGTAAAATATATTTTACCAAGCTACTGAATGTTGTCCATAGTGCCAAATACATACTGTCAATTCTTTACAAAAATTGTGGGTCTTTAAGAGGGTAACCCATTGAAGTGAATGGAAAATTGGACGCAAGTGTAGTGTGTTGAATTGCTTTCTTGTTGTTCACAAATCCTATAAGACACTATAACAATGACTTGATGATGTCCTCAGTAATGTCATCAATTAATGTATTTATGTTAGTGAGACAAAGTTTCACAGTACCTAATTGGTGAAAAGGAGTCGGGAAAAGAGACAAAGAAAATAGTTTTTTCTTTTATCCAGCATCTATACCAGAGACCTGAGACTGCATGGTCATTAGGCTACAGTATGGTTCTGACATCATAGCAGGTGTTGGCTAGGGGTTGGAGTTTAAGTGCAGTCAGGAAGAATGGCGCTCAGACTAGTATGCGTGGTGTTATATGTGAACCTGAGTAGGTACGGTGCTGCCAGGTCGGGGGAATTACCCAATAATCCCCGGAAGTGTATTAATCGAAGGACCCACACTAGGAAATGAGCACAGTCCCGGGCACACGTAGTGGGGGTATAACACTGGTGTGGAAGTCATGTGCGAATTACAATTGCAGTGATCAACACCAGTATAAAGTTGAAAAGTTATTTAATGAAGCAACGACTGAATTTGAAACAAACAACCAGCTGACACGTGTTTCATCACTAGGAGTGGTCCCGTGACTCTTCAGGGCTGGGAAGGATACAAAAGCATGGGGTGAAGGGGTAAAGGGAAACAATACACAAACCTAGTCATTTTCTATCAAAATGGGAGCAAGGGGAAAAGGGATCACCCTAAGTGCATGTGAATTATGTGTGCGGTCTAAGGCACAAGGAAATTAGTGACTTGTGTGCTTGTGCCGCTCTCGTGGTATTGACATCATGAAAATAGCGCCGGTTAGGCTGGACCAGCGATGAGGTGATCTCAGAAATAGCAGCACAGACCTCGCACCAGTATGCGGAGATCTCAGGGCACAGCCAAGCGAGGTGGTAGAAGTCTGCCGCAGGAGCTGAACATCGCAGACATCTATCATTGGGGATAAGTCCCATCTTGTGCAACTGAGTAGAAGTCCGGCAAAGCCTATGTAAATACTTAAAGTGAATGAGGCGCAGGCGGTAATTTGGGGATAGACGTTTGATCTGATTGCAACAATAGAGCCAGTCTTCTTGAGAGATTTCGACACCCAGGTCCTCACCCCACGCCACACGCGCCCGGTCTGTAGAAATGGGAGATGCTGCCAGTATGAAGGCGTCAATCTTAGCGACCAGCTTCCAGGGGGCGGGGGACGTGTAAAGGAAGTCAAGAGTGGCCATCGAGGAAGGAGGCTGGAGAAACAAGGGGTGAAACTCCCTGCAGAGAGCCCTGAGTTGATAGTAGAGCAGGGTGTCCATGGGGCCGGATTCAGCAGCAAGAGAGAAGAATGTGTCCCCAGGGTAGAGGTCCGACAACTGTGGAAAGCCCTTAGCGGGTTGCATGTTTAAACATTCCGGTTGACTGAAGTGGGGGGAAGCCGGATGATGAGCAATATGCATGGCGTTCGCGGAGATCATGCTGGAGCCGGAGAGTTTACGGAGCCCATCCCAGGCCCAGCGCAGAGTCTACACTGTGTCAATCTCGGCATGTGGGAGTTTCGACGGGGGCACCAAGACCACTACGCAACATAGGAAGTGTAAGGATATTATATGCAATTCTAGGCTGTCGACCGGCCCAGACCAGAATGATGAGCAATGAGCGGACTTTGCGAAAAAAGTGGGCAGTGAGGGGGATGGGAATATTGACAAATAAATATACAAACTTTGGGAGCACCACCATCTTGGCGATGGCTATGCGACCGGCCAGAGACAAAGGCACCCAGTGCCAGAGGGGAAACTTGGACTCAAACCAGTCCACAGCATGACCAAAGTTGGCTCTCCAAAGTTCGTCTATGTCCCGCTCAGCCAGATGCCTAAGTATCTTGTTGGACCCGACGCCCACACAAAGGGGTAGTCCGGAGTGAAGGGTACCGTGGCATCAATGAGGGGGAAAAGCACAGACTTATTCCAGTTAACCTGGATGCAGGAGAAGCCTCCAAACCGCATCACCTCACGAACCAGTGGCCTGGGGATCTCCTGAGGGATGCGAACATAGAGAGTAACGTCGTCCGCATACATGGAGACGACAAGAGCATGAGCCGCGAAGCCGAGACCTCACTGGGTGTAGTGCTGTCGAAGTCTAGCAGCAAGGGGTTCCATTGCGATGGCAAAGAGCATGGGTGACAGTGGGCACCCCTGCATTACACCTCTCTCGATGGAGATAGGCTCTGATATTTGACCGTTAATCTAGAGGCGGGCAGTGGGAAGGGTGTAGAGAAGTAGTATTTCCTGCACGAAGACCGGGCTAAAGCCCAAGTGAGAGAGGAGACAAAAGAGAAAGGGCCACTTTAGGGTATCGAAGGCTTTGGTGGCATTTAGCAGGGCAGCCACTGCCAGAAGCTCAGGGTTAATTTGAGTTTATGGGAGATTACACGGCCAGGAATGAGTCCGGACTGGTCCGGGCGAGCAATAAGCGACATGAGGGGAAGAATGCAGGAGGCGAGGAGTTTGACAAAGATCTTGTTGTCCATATTAATTAGTGAAAGGGGATGATATGAGTTGCGTAGCTCTGGGGGTTTGTCCGGCTTTAGAAGTAGTGTGAGTAGTGCCTCACAGAGCGAAGGGGGAAACTGACAGTTCTCAAAAGATTCATTGTACATGGCAGCTAAGTGCCGGACCAGAAGGTCTTATAAAAGGATGCTGGCAGGCCGTCCGAACCGGGGGCCTTATCACCGGGCATGCCATTAATCGCAGCAAGGATTTCTTCTTTGGAGAAGGGCTCATCAAGGAATTCCTGGTGAGGGTTGCCAAGCCAGAAGAGCTGAAGGGTATAAAAATATTGATCGAGAATCTTGTGCGGGGGCACAGTCCCAGCCGTGTAAAGTTGAGAGTAAAATGCAGTGAAGCGCGCCATGATTTCCTCAGGAGAGGTGGTTCTGTCAGGGCCTCCGTCCTGGAGGGCGGGTATGCAGGACGCAGCGTGAGGCGAGCCGAAGAGGTTGGCAAGGGTCTTTCCATGGCGGTCGCCTCACCGAAGCGGCGTGCCAGCGCCTCCCTGCCCAGAAACACAAGCTCTCTGTTGGCTACGTCAGCGAAGTAGGTGAGCTTCCCCTGGATCTGAGGAAGCGTGTCAGGGTTAGGCTCCCGGGAGTGGGAGGAGTCCATAGCCTTAATCTCCGTTTCTAATTTATCAAGAGTGCCGCGAATTGAGCGCAGGACACCGGACTGATTGGAAATGCATACTCCTTGGATGACGGCCTTAAATCCCTCCCAAAGCGTGGAGGGGGAGCCAACTGTGCCTTCGTTAAGCTCAAAATAATTTGTGATTGCGGTTTGTAACTCGTCGCAGAAGACCTAGTCGCACAGTGCGTTAGGGGGAAGCCGCCAAGAGAATGCGCGACCTGGGGTGTGAGGAGGCGACAACAAAGGCGAACAGGAGCTTGATCTGAGAGGGGTGGGCATCATGTGCTCAAGAGAGGTGAGCCAAGCAAAGCCGTCCGGAGTGGTGATCCAGAGGTCCAAGCGGGACCAGCAGCCGCAGGAGCCAGTTATGCAAGTGTCCTTGCGTGCCTCAGGGCTAGTGTGGCACCACCCGTCATATAAGGAGCTATCAGTGAATATGGAGCTCAATAGGGAAACTGTGCTTGCGTGGGAAGCGTGCGGACCGGAGCGATCTAGTGTGGTGGACAGCGTTACGTTAAAGTCAGAACCCAGAGGAGTGCAGCGGGCCCAGGGACGAGATGTGGTGCCAAACCTGCGCAAAGAAATCTGGGTTGTCATTGTTGGGACCATATAGCGTGGCCAATGTCAATGGTTGGGCCTGGAGGGTGCCATGAAGGACCACAAAGCGCCCCTCGGGCTCAATGATTACCTGGGCAGTCTGCCATGGAAGCCCTCTGCGCAGCAGGCTAGACACCCAACAGGAGAAGTTTGAGTAAAAGGAGGAATGTGTTTCACCCCAATGCCTGGAGAGGAGTCTGGAGGAGGTTGTGGGTAGCAGATGGGTCTCCTGAATAAAACAAATGTCTACCTTATGTCGGGTGAAGTGGGCATGAACCAGACGTGCCTTGCGGTGGATGTTAAGACCGCGGACCAGAGCTTGGTGTCTGTCATAGTGCCTTGTCAAGAAAGTTAAGGACGAGGAAGGGTAAAAGTGTGGGAAAACCTTGTGCAGTCGGGTGGAGAGATGCCATTATATGAATAGCAAGAAGCACAGTGCAATAACATTGGAAGTGCAGTAAATCACCAAAGTCAAGATTACAGCAAAAGCCTCATTCGGAGGCGACAATCCCAATATCACAAAACCCCCAATAAAGCGAATAGAAGCAGATATGCAATGGGGAAGCAATGCAGTGGAAGAGAGGAATGCAATAGAGCAACCCATACGGTTGAGATGGCGTGTCATGAAGGGACCAAAAAGAGAAGCATACATCTAAACAACCAATAGGGCCTCAGAGGGAGGCAACAAACCCCAAGACCCCCCTCCCCACCACCCACACCAACCCCCCAATCAGGCTGAAATTGCACCCATACCCACCCCTGGGACCCAAAACTGGGAAGGGAAAAGTCTATGTCCAAAAGGGAATCATCCTGTGGAGGCATGGCATCGCTCAGTACACACCCCTGCCAAGGAGGTGGCCAAGCCACGAGTCGTATCAGAAAACAGAAAGAATGACACCAGGGAGTCAGGGGCATCAAGCCCGAAGCTTAGTTATGATATGGAGAGCCCTGCAGTGGATAAAATACAAAGTGGGCCAAATCAAAACAGGTAACTGAGCAACATGGAGCACCATGGAGTGCAGTCAGGGATAGTGTCGAGAGTTCACTACAGTTCAGTCATTATCGCTAAACTTATCGGCAGTGGCCTGAGAGTTAGCAGGAGAGGAATGTAGTGACGGGTCCAGTTTCTTCGCGAAGGCCAAAGCGTCCTTGGGATCCTAAAAGACGAGCATCTTGGAGCCCTGCCTGACTCGCAGTTTAGCCGGATATGCCAGTGAATATGAGACTTCATGTTTTTGAAGGATCCGTTACGCCGGGAGGAACTCAGGTGAGAAGCCTGCACTGCCATAGTGTAGTCGGGGTAGAACGACAAGGAGTTGCCCTGATGATGAATCTCGCCCCTCTCTCTGGCTGCTCAAATAATTGCACCGCGGTCCCTGAAGTTCAGGATTTTGGCAATAATTGGGTGAGCCGGCAGGCCAGGGGCAGGACGAGGACCGAGGGAGCGATGGGCCCACTCGATGATGAAGACCGATGATAGGATATCACTAAAAAGTTAGAGAAAGAGCTGTTCCACGAAGTCCTCCATTCTTGAGATTTTAGTGGATTCGGGCACACCCGTGATGCGGAGGTTGCTTCTGCTGTAACGCGTCTCCAAATCCTCATTTTTGTTCCGGATCAACTCAAGTATCTTATCCATCTAACCCCGTGTCCACTGTGCAGTCCCTGAGGGAGGCGTCCAGGGCCAGCAGTGAGTAGGTGGTGCAGCAGAGGCAACAGAGGCCCAGGCGCGGTCAACAAAGCGGGCCGTCAACGGGGTGGCAGAGCACCAGGGAGGAGAGTGGAGAAGTGGTGCAAGAAGCCCGCAGATCTGGAGACCGACAGGCGAAGAGTGGCAGCTGCGGCACCGGCTCCAGGCACCGCAGAGGATGGCGGAGGGTGAGCGGTGGCAGCGGGATGACGCCGGCCGTGCATCCCTTGATGAGGGGCCAGTGTAGCGAGGCAAACAGAGGGAGGCATTACAGGGAAGCCACAGCAGCAATGGAGGTAGGCCAGGCCCCGCGGTGCGGCACAAATGCCCCAAACCCCACCACAGAAGCCCCCAAAGCATCAGCACTCACCGGGACCAGCGGGAGGCAGGCAGCAGATAGGCTCCAGCGGGGCACCGTGATTCCAGTATCAGAAGAGGCCGGCAGCGGCCGCAGGAAGCCATGTCCAGGGAGGGAATGGCCGAGGCACCCTCAGGATCGGTCCCCCACTGGCACCATGCCCAGCAAGAGGGTAGCCCCCATTGGGGGAAGCAGGTGACTGGCAAGGCCGCTGGCGCAGACAGGCAGGGAATGTGTGTCTGTAGGTGAAGGGCCCAGGGCCCGGCATCAGGCGGGTTGATGGCCATGAAAAACTGTCAGCCAGGCGGCAGCGGCTGAAATTGAAGGGCAGCTGAAAAGTCCCTAGTCGCAGTGGCGAGGCAATGTAGGCAGCTGGGAGGCCGCGCCGGAGGAGGGCAGCGAGTAGCGAGGAGTCGCGGGGAGCGCGCCGCCCTCATCGTGAGGCCCGATGGGGGGTGGCCCGCCAGGAGCTGAACGATGGCACCCGCGCAGTCAGAAGGCCAGGCCCTGACAGTACGGCACACGCGCTCCCGACCCCGCCTCAAGACGCCTTCACAGCGGTAACTCTCACCGGCTCCGATGGTAGAGGGCTGGAGGCAGGGCCCGAATCGATGGTCCGCTCACAGTGGTCCACCGAAGAGAGGCACCAGGAAGGCCAGGCCCCGCCAGCAGGAAGGCCCTCATCCGAGGCCCAGGCCCAGCATTAGATATCGGAACAGCAGCGCCGTAGGAGGGTGAGAGATGGATCAGGCTGTGCCCCGGGGCGAGGTAGGTAGAGATGTCGTGGCGCCGAGTAGCTATGATAGGAATGTCTGCAGGATTTCTGGCTGATTATCGGCTTGGCCGGCAGAGCCCACTTAGAGAGCGGCCATCTTGCAGCCGGCGAAGCCACGCCCCCTTCAATTGAAAAAGTTCAAATTTTCTGTCCCAATGGAGAGTCATTTTATTCTTTAGGTAAAGCATAATAATAACTGTCCAGAAGTGTGAAATATTATCTTGCTATAGAATGTATGAAAGACTCAGTCCGTAGATCAATTTGCAACCTGAGTAAGAACTTCCTCATTAACATAATTCCGAACAAATAATGAAGTCCTAGTTTGTTGTGCTGAATATGCCATTAGTGTTCCAAAAATAAATGCATAGTTTAAGTGAGGAGTGCTTTCTTGGATCACAAGTTCTAGATTCATATTTATTTAAGCATTTGACATGACACAAAATTAGATGAACAGGAAATTAGATGCATTCACTACTGAAAAAATCACCCCCAATAGGTACGTTTTCTGGAGGACATATATAAAGCACTGCAAACAGAGACCCTCATGGCAGTTTATCATGGACTCTCATTGAAGACATTAGGCACAGGAGCATACTATGCTTTGGAGACAACGCCTTCTGAGAAAAGGAATCATTATCTGAACAAGCGGGAAGCTTCAGAAGTAGAATAGTGCCCTACAAAGAACAATGTCCCATTGAACAAGGGTGTGTGAAAACGCCAAAGACATAGACGTAACAAGGATGTTCAACTTTTACCTTTCAATGTATTTTCATGCATCGGCCAAAATGTCTGAACCATGACCCTTGATGATGCAATAAGATTAGCTTTATGGAGCCACGGAACCCAAAAAATGTAAGATATGATTTCTTCTAAAATGTGAGCAATGTTCTTACCCACAAACTACTAACATTAAGTGGATCAAGTTATTTATTGTAAAAGCCTTTTTTCAAAACTCACATATTGACAGCTTTATCTGTTTTTTGGCAACATACCTGTTGCATCCAATATACCCTCAGAGTGTTTTTTTATGCCCACCCTTGCCCATGATTCAATGAATTTCTTGTCTATCTCAGTTCCCTGCTCTGGATTCAATTGATTAACTCTCTATTCTTGCATTTTACCAGCTCAATGTGCATTTCAGTCTCATTGTGTTTTGAATGGATGAGTTGTTTCCTTCCACTAATGTCAGAACCATCCATTGCAAAACCGGGACAGGTGAATATGTGGAGGTATTTAAAGAAAAACCTGTCCTCCAACATGAAGAGTGAATGCTGTCCCTGAATTTCAGTCCAAAATTTATATTAAATGTAATAAAAAATGTATATGCTGCAACAAATGTGCCTGAAGTGAGTTTGGCGCCCCAAGTGAACCGTCCTAAAACAGGGTACCAGGAATCGCCGATATAGGGGCCGGACATCTCCAGAACTCTGCAAAAGCGAAGAGCCTCAGGGGCTCCCAGCTCAAATGGGATACCCACAGGAGACTTTGAAGGGGACCTTGAGCTGCTTCCCCTTTTCCAAACCTACAAATTGACAGTGCACGTTCGAGAGAACTGGAGGGGATCTATTTAGAATCAGATTTATAAGAAGGGTGACAGGGCGGACCCGTCCAACTACGGGCTGATTGCCCTCTAATTTCTAATTCTAATTTCTAATTTAAAATACTTCTAGAGCGCAGCGTACACCTTGCGGTTTCTTGGCGCTGGGGGGATTGGCAACTGAGGGGGAAAGACCAGGGAGAGGTGAAGGGAATTTTGAGGGAGTTTAAGTGAGGAAAGCCTGGCTGAAGAGGAACGTTTTCAGATCTCTGCGAAAGGGGAGATACTGAGTGGCAGAGCGGAGGTGGTCAGGGAGTGAGTTCCAAAAGGTTGGAGCCAGGGTGGAGAAATTGGCCCCGCCCCACTTTTTGCGAGTGAAGCGAGGGATCTGGAGGAGGGACTTGGAGGAAGACCGAAGTTCTCTTATAGGTACATAAGACTTGATTAGTGAAGAGATGAAGGCGGGGGCAGTGCCCTGGCGGGCCTGGAAGACCATGCAGCCGATCTTAAATAGGGCCCGTTCCTTTATAGGGAGCCAGTGGAGCTCCCTGAGAAGAGGGGTGGAGTGGTGATACCGAGGAAGACCGTACACCAGCCGGGCTGCTTGGTTCTGGACGGTCTGGAGTCTACGCAGACTGTATGCGGGGATACCGTGGTAAAGAGCATTTGCGTAGTCCAGTTTCGATATCACAAGTGCGGCCATAATGATCTTAAGTGCCTGGGGGGAAAAGAAGCGGGAGACAGTGCGGATAGTGCGAAGAGAGAGGAAGCAGGAGGACACCACAGAGCTGATTTGTGAATGGAGGGTGAGTTGGCTGTTTATTTTGACACCAAGTGTTTTGACCGTGGTGGAGGGGGTCGGTGCAGTGCCAAGGGAGGGGGGCCAGAAGAGAGAGTTCCAGGGACTGGACGAACCACCAGTGAGAACCAGCTCGGTTTTATCCGGGTTCAGCTTAAGGTGGTTGTGGTTCATCCAGTCCCTGATGAATGTCATAGTTGACTGGAAATTAGAGACCGAGAGAGGAGACAGGGACAGATCAAAGATGAGCTGGAGGTCATCCGCGTAATTATAGACGGTGACCTCCAGCTGCTGTAGTGCAAAGATGAGAGGAAAGATATAAAGGTTGAAAAGTAAGGGGGAGAGAGAGGATCCCTGGGGGACACCACAGGTGACAGGGAGGGGAGTGGCCGTGAAGTCGCCTAGCCGGACCGCCTGAGTGCGTTCCCTCAGAAAGGAGGAGAGCCAGATCAAAGCTGATCCCCCGATGCCGGCCGCCTTGACACGGGTAAGTAAGATGTGTGGTCCACCGTGTCAAAGGCGGCGGAGAGATCAAGGAGGACCAGTGCCTGGTGTTTGTTTCCATCCATACCTTTTCTGAGTTTGTCCAAGACTGAGACCACGACTGACTCAGTCGAATGCCTGGGACGGAACCCGGCTTGGCGGGATGCCAATCCCCCATTTGCCTCAACATGGGCGCTGAGCACCGCGGTAACATGGCGTTCCATCACCTTGCCCAGAAAGGGTAGCAGGGAGATGGGGCGATAGTTGGCCGAGATAGAGGAGTCTCCTGGACATCGAAGCTAAAGCCTACAGTCCATCCTACTTAAAAAACTTGAAGACTGAGCAGAAGATAACAACCTCATCCCATTTCTGCAATCAGGTTTCAGGACAGCATGGTGGCCCTTTCCTCCTGGACTACTCTGCAGCCTTCGGTCGGGTAGACAGGAGCAGTTTATGGAAAAAACTACAAGGATGGGGGCATCCCGATGACCTTACTTTTAGCAACTTTATCTTTATATCTACCTGGGTTAGGCTCAAGTTAACACCTATGATCGTCTTGAGGACGATCAAGAATGACAACAGCCTCAAGCAGGGCTTTTATTTAATCTCTATCCTGCCAACATGGGAGTAGAGTTTAAATACGCTAACCTTATCCCTCCAAAGATTGGAAGTACCAAGATTCCTATTATGCAATATGCCGACGATATCATCCTTCTCAACCACTCGAGAATTGGTCTACAGATAGCTCTGAATGCACTTCACAACTATAACTTGGCTACTAAAATGGAAGAAAATGGTTCTATGACCAAAATACTCACTTTTGGCCAACCACTCAAAAAACAACCTATAGGTGGAGCCTGGAGGAGCTTCAATTATACAAATCCTACAACTACCTGGGTTTATGGTTCACCACCAAAGGTGGACATAAAAAGCAACTGAGACATGCTGTCGCAAAAGCTGAAGCCATCATCACTCTGAGTAAATGAAATACATTTTTCCAAAGCCCATCCACTGTTCCAATAAGACGAGTCCTGGCAGTCACTATGCTCCCAAATATTACTTACAGACATGAGGCTTACCCGGGTCAGCTAGTATGTATCTTAGACAAATAACAGGTCAAGGCATATAAAAGAGTCTTTATACTTCCTTCGTATTTATGGAACTGCCTGATAAGGCTGGAATTTGGTCTGGTGGCTGAAATGTGGGCAACCATGGCGTCCTTTGTAAGCTACTACCACAGGATAAGCAAGACCCAGCCCAACACAATTAAAGCAGTTATCCGGCCCATTTACAGCCACAGTGGGAATCTGTGGTCACAACACTTACAACTTGCAATTGAGACGCTACAAATTGAATAAAAGGTGTTAAATGGCCCACAGCTCTCATGGGCCATGCTCACATATGCCATGAAAAACAATCTCAATGAAGGTCCAAAAAAGAATGGTCCCGATCGCTTGGTTCGGTATACCTGCCCTGCTTTTTCCAATCTGCTTTTAGTGGCCAAAAACTCACAGATTCAAGTCATCATGCTGCTTGTTTTCTTTTAGAAAGGTCAAGTGGAGGCCAAAAGGTTCTTAGGTTGCCTAGGCTACTAATGATTTAAGAGCAGTATTTAGTCAGACGAAAGAATACAAAGAGTTCAGGCGGACCTTGGTACGCAATATATGCTGGGAGAAAAGGTCTTAGAATGACATCACATTTATTATCAGCATAAATAGAATATCATATACTTTGGTAATAGCTCTGGTGCTCACACAAAAAGTGAAAGTGCATGAAGTGGGGAAGTGCTGTGACATTTAAAATTTACATTGCATTGCAAAAGAACGGCAGTAAGCAAAACTCCTAAAGAAATTGAATGTAATAGTGGAGTCTTGGTTGGAGAGGTCGACGACTTTTCAAAGTCATTAATGTGAGATCTTCATCAGGGCGAGAAAGTGTGAGCTGATAGAATTGAAAGAGCCATAAGGGCCGTCAGGGAAGAGGAAGGGCCTGTAGTTAATCGGGCAGGGTTCTGTTCAAATTTATAACGTGTCAATGGCACGGACGGCTGGTCTAGGCAGGGTGCCTGTCGTGGAAGGAGGTTGTGAGAGCCGCAAGGGGCCGTCAGGGATTTTGAAGGACCAGTGGTGGATCACAGGTCCGTGCCATTGACAATTTATCAATTTGAACAGAACGTTGCCCGATTAACTACATGCCCTACCTCTTCCCTGACAGCCCTCCCACCTGAACTCTTTGTATTGTTTCGTCTGACTAAATACAGCTCTTAAATCATTAGTAGCCTAGGCTACCTGAGGACCTTTTGGCCTCCACTAGACCTTTGTCCTACACACCACCTAATAGTACCCCTGTGGTATCTTCCATTCATAACTCCCCCGGCGCCTCGCATGTAATGGAGCTGCTCGCGGTGACATCACTTAGAATGTCACCGCGACCAGCATTCCAAGGCGAGCGCCGGGGACTGTGAGAGGTGACTTGAATAAGTGAGGCTGTGGCTGGGGTCACAGGAGTTGTAACTGATGAATAAATACTTCCGTTGTTATCACTATCCTGAGTCCTGCCTTTCCTTTGGTGATCACTACACTGGCGACGAGGGAAAAACCTTCCTGTGACCTCAACACGCCCAGGGAACGTGAAGGAGCACAGCCGACCTGACACGGAAGCGGGCGCAGCTGTAAGTTTCCGATCGCAGCAGCATCTGGCGGTGACAGAACGGAGGATCATCGGGTACTGGCAGCGGTGAGCTGAACTAGGCGTATTGAAGAGAACTGCCCTGGTCTTCAGATGAAGTAAGGTATCCCCGTTTGCCAACTGCGCGCAGCACAGCAGCACCCTGACAGACTACCTCACCCAGGCGCCGGCAATCTATAAGCGCTAGTATCCTAAGACTGTGAATGTTCCTCAGCCTGGCGAGCTGTAACGAAAAGTATAACCCACCGAGAGCATTGTGTGTAGCAGGCGCGAGCTCCGCTCGAGCTTAGTCGGCGACAGCCTGTCACGGAAAAGACTCTCCTCTGAGACTTTCATCGCGCGTCCCATTAAAGAGCAGAAGAATTGCGCCGTGCGTTGACACCTCAGAGGCGTGTGAAACTGAAACGAACTACCGCCCTCCTCAGAGACCGCGTGGCTGTTATACGCCAAAATCATAGAAAGTGTTAACAGGGCAGCGCGTGAGGGAAAGTTAGCAGAGTTGGAGTGCATATTCCTGTCACGTTGGATGTCGGTGTGAAGTGCTTTGGGCTGCTGATAGTAGTGACTATATTGAGCGCTGCGAGGAAGCGAGGAGCGTTTGAGGCGGCTGGAAGGATCGTGGGCGGAACACCAGAAGGCGTCTAGAAGCGCGACGCGGGAGGCAGGAGGCAGAGAGGAGCCTAGGAGCGCAGCGGGACAGAGCTTTCATGTGGAAGTTCGAAGTCATATACCCTAATAACTTTGTGTTAAAATGACAGCGCAGCGTGGGAAGTGAAAAGAACGTCAGGGAGAGTAACCGTGGTGTGGTAGCACGATTTTAGAGCACGAGCAGGGTCACAACATTGACTGTGCATGGATTTAATCCTGAAAAGAGCTCAGCATGATGCACTGAGGGGTTCTGGCCTCTTTTGTCTCTCCACCACTGGCGTGGTTAAAGTCAGGCTTCACTGAAATATGGTTGGAGCGTAAGGTGGTGCATCGGGGAAACGTGACAGTAACAACCAGCACTACTCTACTCTTAATGTTTCTGCACCTCACCCCCTTATCTTAAGAAGTGTGCAAGCACTTTTCCCCCTGTCTGCTCCTGTTTAATGTCAGAAATTGAAGCATAGAATGTATACTTATTTAGGTGTATTCTAACCTAATTTTTTTTTTCTAGCGTCACTGCATCTAGGGTGTGTGTATTTTCTCTGGGTGTCAGCAGGGGAAGACTTAGCACCCAGTATGCAGAGTGTGACCCCTCCACCATTTTTCTTGACAACCCCTGGGGATCCCAATATTCAGTGGAAGAAATGGAAAAAAGTGTTCTTAAATTACGCCACTGTTTGTGGGCCAAACCTGGGCTTAGAAAGAAAGGTTGCATTATTAGCATACTATCTAGGCGCTGAGGGTGAGGAGGTCTGGATCATCTCCCAGATTTAGGGACACAGGAGGCAAGAGGTCTGAACGAGTTTGAAGTGAGCCTTAAGAAGTTAGATTTACACCACCTCCCTAAGACAAGCACGATTATGGAGAGGTACCACTTTGGGAAGAGAGCACAAAAAGAGGGAGAATCGACAGAAGATTTTGTATCCGATCTAAGGAAGTTAGCCGCCACTTGCAAGTTTGGTGGAGCAAGTGAGGAGAGAATCAGGGACCAATTCGTTTTGGCGTGTAGGATGGAAAGAGTGCGTGAAGAGCTATGGCTCAAAGACGACCCGCCACTGCGGGAGGTGCTCATTATAGCCAAGCAGGTGGAGCATATGCTTCAATGCGTCAAAGAAATTAAGCAAGACGCAGGGGAGAGGAAAAATGATGAAAAGGCCAGTGTCAATGAGGTGGTGACTGAAGGTGAAGTTGTGTCTGTAGTTAAAGGCCAGAAGTTAGTGAGTAAAGAAAACAAAGAAGGAGACCAGGGGGAATGTTCAAAGGTTCTTGCTATAGGTGTGGCAAGCAGGGGCACCTAGCTAACGACAGAGAATGCCCTGCTCTCAGATTCACGTGCAACAAGTGTGGGAAGAAAGGACATTTCAAGCAGTGCTGCAAGAGTGGGCAGGGAACCAGCAGGCAGAATAGGGACAGGACGAATGTGGTGTGCGACGAGATTGTTGTGCAGGTAAAAGAGTTACGAGCCCCCAGTCCTAGCAACCCTGTGTGTGCGGAAATAGTAGTGCAGGTCGAGGGAGGACTAGTCAGCAGTCCGAAGGACACCATAAAGGTTGGGGAGGTTGAAGTGGAAGCATTATTTGACTCTTGTTCTAGAATTACCATCATCAATGCTAAAGAGTTCTCGCGAGTGTCTAAGGGAACGATAACTTTGAAAAGAATGGATCTGAGGCCAGGGGGGTATGCCGGTCGCCCCATCTCCATGAAGGGGTATTTCCTGGGAAAAGTAGAATACAGCAACAGAACAACGGTCTCTAAGGTATATGTGTCCACAGTAGGAGACAACATCTTGGGGTGGCAGGCACAGAAAGAGCTAGGGGTCTATTTGAATCCCAACTGTGATCCCCAGATCCTGGTACAAGAAATTATTGAACACAAAGCAGACGTTGTAACTGAGTTCCAAGAGGTGTTTAGGGAAGAGTTAGGGTGCCTGAAAAACTACTGCCACAAAATAAGACTGAAGGAGAACGCCAGGCCAGTCGTGGCCAAAGTCAGGAAGCTTCCCATTGCCATCCAGGAGGAAGTGAAGTCTGAACTGGAGAAACTGTGCAAGGCCGGAGTCATCGAGCCGGTAGAAGCAACAGAATGGTTGGCCCCCATTGTGGCAGCTAAAAAGAAGGACGGGTCGGTCCGGCTCTGCATTGACTTGAGGGCACTAAAAAAGGAGGTCGTGGTCGACCGTTGCCCCTTACCCAACATCACCCAGATGATGAGCATGCTAGAAGGTGCCAAGGTCTTTTCCACCCTCGACCTCACCTCAGCCTATTTCCAAATAAAACTACACGAGGAGTCTCAGGAGCTCACGGCATTTGTGACACCCATGGGCGCATACAAATTTAAGAGGATGCCATTCGGGCTAGTCTCGGCGGCCGCCGTGTTTCAGAGAATCATGGGAAACATGTTGAAGGACATCCCAGCCGTCATGTGCTACCAAGATGACGTGCTTGTATTTGCAAAGAACCATGAGGAGCACGATGGTAGGTTGAGAAGTGTGCTGGAGAGGTTTCAGTCTCAAGGCCTCACAGTGAAGAGAGACAAGTGTGTGTTTGGCTGTGCAGAATTGGATTTCCTGGGACACAAGTTGACCACTGAGGGCATATGTCCAAAAGCTGAATTACAAAACACCATCGTGAACCTGACACCCCCCAAGGGTAAGGACGAGATCAAGTCATTCATGGGGATGTTAGAGTTTTATGGAAAGTTCATAAGGAACCTGGCGGGAAGGACATATGCCATCAGGCTACTGCTGAAGAAGGAGAATGAATTCCGGTGGAGTCAGGAGTGCCAGAGGGAGTTCGAGGATGTGAAAAAGGCACTCGCAGAAGCCCCCAGCTTGAAGTCGTTTATGCCCAACCGAGCAACCATAGTCACCACCGACGCAAGCGCGAAAGGTTTGGGAGCTGTCCTCACCCAAATTGGAGAAGAAGGAGAAGAGACCATAGCCTTTGCCTCGAGATGACTCCAAAAGTCCGAGAACAACTACTCGGTGATCGAGAAAGAGGCTTTGGCAGTATTTTGGGCGTTAGGAAAATTCAGAGATTTCCTCTGGGGAACTCGGTTCACCCTCCGAACTGACCACAAGCCATTGGTGGAGGTATTCAGCAAAAAGGGTTTGGATGCCATCTCCAGCAGGATAAGGCGGTGGGTAGTCAGCCTTCAAGAATACACCTTTGACGTTGAATACGTCCCCGGGACACAGAACCTCGCAGGTGATTGTTTATCTAGGCTCGTTGGTGAAGAAGGAGCAAGAGATAGGCTGGAGAAGGCGGGTGAGGAAGAAGAGGACCTTCAAATAGAGGATGTCTGCACCATCCAGAGGGCGCTGGGAGAAGAAACATGGAGAAAGGCGTTAGAAGAAGACAAAATCTTGGAGGAGATTTGCAACAGAGTAAGAGGCGTTTGGAAGCAAGGAGACAAGAAGGATGAAAACCTGCGGCCATACCTGGCCATTAAAGACGAGTTGTCCATAATAGACGGATGTCTATTCAGGGGTACGAGACTTGTACCTCCTGCAACTGTGAGAAACAACCTGGTCGAACTAGCCCACGAAGGGCATTTGGGCATCACCAAAACCAAGCAAAGACTCAGGGAGAGCTATTGGTGGCCGAGCATGGATCTGATCACTGAAAGGAGAATCAGAGAGTGCATTCCGTGCAGCAACAGCGACAAAGTCCTGAGGCAACAGACGCCCCCTATGGTGTGCAGGCCGCCCCCCTCAGGACCGTGGGTTGAGTTGGCTCTGGACATTGTGGGCCCCATGTCAGGGGAACAGCGGACACCCTACATTTTGGTGCTTGTGGATTTGTATTCCAGGTGGCCGGAGATAAAGTTTGTCAGCGAGGTCACGACCAAAACAGTCATCAGCTTTCTAGAGGAGGTGTTCATCCGGGAAGGGCTACCTAGCAACATTCTGACCGATAACGGTGTACAACTATGTTCGAAGGAGATGGAAGACTTCCTGGAGGGAAGGGGCATCAGACACAAGCGTTGCGCCCTTTACCACCCCGAAACTAATGGCATGGTCGAACGTTTTAATAAAACCCTCAAAGAGAGCATCCAATTGGCCAGAGCCAGCGGAATAAGTTGGAAGGAGGAGGCGTGGAGACGGCTAGAAGCATACAGGTTCACGCCACATCAGACGACGGGGGCCACACCGTTTGAATTGCTCCGCGCCAGGATACCCAACACGAAGCTAACCCCAGGATGGATGGAGTGGCACAAGGGGTGGTCAGACCGATCTAAAGAAGCAGAAAGCCTGAAGAAGCAAAAGGAAGCCATGGAAAAGAGAAAAGAAGGATATGACCGGCACAAAACCACAAAGGAAGTAGAATTCAAGGTGGGAGACAGTATCAAAATCAGAGCTCCAACAGGGAAGGCAAGTTGGTCAGAGTATACCAACCCCACCAAGATCACCAAACTATTCAACAATGCAGTCAAGACTCAAGAAGGGAAAATATGGAACCTGGGGAGGGTTGTAAGGTACCATCCACCAGAGAATACTAGGGGACAGGAGGGTGACCCTAGGCGGGACCCTTGTCCCACCACGAAGAGGCAAACCATGATTCCTCACTCAACCATCAGGCCTAGCAAGAGGGTGACCAGACCACCTAGACATTTTGATCAGTATGTAATGATGTAACAGGGTTCCCCTGTCCGTCTTGCCAACCCTCGCTCCAGGCCTAAGAAAATTTGACTGTTCCACACCCTTCGGGTGTTTCTGTGCCACCTGGTGCGTTCTTCAGTTCTTGTTATGTTTATGCTTTTCTTTCCGCAGGGAAGGGGGATGTGTGGTAACTTCCATTCATAACTCCCCCGGCGCCTCCCATGTAATGGAGCTGCTCGCGGTGACATCACTTAGAATGTCACCGCGACCAGCATTCCAAGGCGAGCGCCGGGGACTGTGAGAGGCGACTTGAATAAGCGAGGCTGTGGCTGGGGTCACAGGAGTTGTAACTGATGAATAAATACTTCCGTTGTTATCACTATCCTGAGTCCTGCCTTTCCTTTGGTGATCACTACAACCCCTGGTTTTACTACTGGGGTCCCCTTGTTCTTTAATCATTTCTTTTCTTTTAGAGAGATTGATGTGCACTTATCTATTTCTTAGAAGCTGCTTTTATACTTTGTGGTCATGCTGCTCGTTTTCATTTAGAGACGTCGATGTGCACTTATCTATTTCTTAAATGCTTTTATTACATTTTGATCTTAGTTTTCCACCCAGTACATCTTATACTAAGCCAGTATTTCTCTTTTAAATGACTTTTTGGGGTTTTATGAATGTTATACATAATGTCTCATCTACATTGTAAAGATTTTTATTAATCATACAATAAAGATTGCTTGACTGCAAATAAAGATTACTTGAGTGCTCGCTGGACTATTTTCTCTCCCTCTCTCTCTTTTCCCCGTCTGCCCTTCCTTTATAAATAACCCCAGCTGTATTTAAAAAAGAATTAGCCCCTACAGCACTCACTCTCCCCTTAGCGCCCTTCACACTCTGACGCTGCTAGGGTTGTTCCAGAAGATAGCCATCTTTAAATGTTTTCTCTCACGCTTTAAGGACAGTCATTCATAGATGGCGTCTTCACATGCATGCACAAAATCTGGACTGTGTAATAGCAGAAAGATAGCAGTCTGTATCTGCAGCTCCTCATTCCAGGTGCAGCCACAGCAAGACAACAGAAGGAAACATGGGGAGCAGGGTCCTCATAAACCCTGCCTTCTCTCCCTGGGCATATCTGTTAAGAAGAACAGTCAGTTCTGGAAAATGGCTCGATTTTAAAACAAGAGGGGGTCTGAACATCATTTACAGCGTTCTCCTTCTTTCCAGAAATGTACAATGAAGTTGGCGGACCACTTAACTCCAGTTTGTGGGAATTTAAAGTTACAAGGAGCAACTGTAACTTATCTTAAATGCAAAATGAAGGCCAAATTTATGATTAGAGTAGACAAAGTTTCTCCTTTGGGTATGTAGAAGTGGCATTTAGCTTGCAAATCAATCAACAATGAAGATAAACTTGCTGCTGTTTTTTTTAGCTTTTAGGTGTGGCCATCTTTAAAAAAAACATGAAAGTTGCGTGTTATTATTAGCAATACGAACTGTAGCACCAACCTCTCAAAATGTGCTAAACCTGTGAAACCTGTTTTTCTTCATTGCTCTAATTTGCAGTTTGGTGTTATCAAAGGGGTGGAGTTCATTTCACTGTATGTCATAGAAATATACCAGATTAAGCTTTGTAGTAGAAACAGTGAAAAGCGATGCAAATGCAAAGGTTTACTCTAGGAACTCACAACTTCTGAGAAGGGGACGAGGTGAGGTAGAGGACAGTGTTAATAAGTCATTGTTAAAGGCAGCTAATAGGCCTAGTGATAAGTACTTCAGGAACCCATCACTTAACCACTTTATTAGTACTCGTATCATTTAAAACGGCTGCCACCGTTTAATTTTACTCTACCAGCACATCTGGAAGTGCAGTAGTAGTGCAATACTCTTAATGGAAATTCAGAAATAAGCTACTATACTATAAGTTGGTCAGTCCTAGCACCTACAGCAGTGAGGTTACACTTTCACAGAAGCAGTGCCAACACTTTTCTGAAAAATTGCTCTGGAACACTGCTATATATGGCTCCACTGGCTTTAGACGTTCAGCCGTGGAGATTCTGGTATCCTGTGCAGATAATATACAGTTGATGTTTGTATTTCAACAATTGGACAGCACTATGATTGGACATTTTCAGGGTTGTCTTCCGGCTGTATGAAGTTCCGATGTGCAGCAGCTGTTTGAGTTGAGCTGTTTGAGTTGGGGAAACCTCTGATTCCAATATCAGTGGTCATAAAATTGGATGAGCAAATGGACACTAAATTATCATTTAACCACATGTGCAGTCGACTGCAGCTTTTTGTTGCGCCCTACCAAAATCTCTAAAAAGTCATTGATTTTTCTCAGTTTTCACTCTTAAAGGCCTTGGGCAGGCCCTAATCGCCTCCATGTTTTATTCAATCAATCAGGATTTATATAGCACAGCTAATCACCCAATAGGGTATCAAGGAGCTTGCCCGTGCCAAGGGCTCACTTGAATAGCCAGGACTTAAGGGCCCTTTGGAATCTGTCAAGGGAGGTGATGGTCCAGAGCTGCGAGGGGGGCTGCTACAGGTCTTTGCTGCGATGCAGGCGAAGGAGCATTCTCCACTTCTGCTTTGGTAGAGGCGGGGAGTGTGGTCCAGTGTTAGGGAGGCAGAGCGTAATATTCTTGACGGTTGATGGGAGTTCAATTAGTGGTTGATATAGGCAGGTACTTGGCTGTGTAGAGCCTTGTGTATGTGGGACAGCAGCTTGAATTGGTATCTCTTCTGTTTGTGGAGTCAGTGAGGTTGCCTGAGTCGGGGTGTAATGTGGGTTTATTGGGGAAGGTCGATGACGAATTTGGCTGTGGTGTTCTGTATGGTTTGAAGTCTCTGTAGGAGATGTGCGGCAATTCCTACGTAGAGAGCCTTGCAGTAGTCAAGTCAGCTGGTGATAAAGGCCTGTGTCACAGTGTGTCTCATGTGTAGGGGAAGCCATTTGAGGATCTTACGTGGCATGAGCAGAGTGAAGAAGCAGGTGGAGGAGGTAGAAGTAGTCTGATTTCAATGTGTTTCCAGGCATGGAGAAATGTTGCGGTTTTAAACAGGGTGATGAGTAGGGGAGGGCGGCAAATTCTGTTCCACTTGCGGAATTTGCACAATTTCTTCAATTCCACGTTCTGCACAGAACGCGGAATTGTCAAAAATTCTGCGATCCGAATTTGTGGGCTTGGTGAGTATATTGACTTGAGTAGAGGTATTGCACAAAACGTTGGCATCTTCTTTGGATCAATATGCTGGGCAGGATTCATTCTGACACGTCGCTACTGTCACAAAAATTAAACCTCAACAGGAAGCACTGTGCCACTTACATATAAAGTTGGTGCCCGAGTAGAAGCTCAAATTCAGTAATCAGCCCATAATATTCGTGAGCACGGTTGAGGCTGGGCAGGTGTGCTTCTTTCTCCCCATATCTACCGTCAAAAATTAGCTGTGTTCCTTGATGGAGGTCTTTGCATCCATGAGTTTCTCGAGCACAATCCCCGTGTAGTTCCTGTGACCAGGAGTTTCTTTCTCCTCATCTGCTGCTCTGATTGGTCTCTGACGCTTTATAAACAAGAGGCATGAGAACTCGCATAGAAGCCTTGCCCCCCACACACACTAGCGGTATGCAACGTCTTCCCGCCCTTTACCCACTATGATGGACAACTCACTTAAGGGACCCCTGCGCCTTTCGGCATGGTGGCAAAGTTACAGGCACACATATTCACTGGAGACAACTCTTCTGGCCTTTTACGCAGCTTAAGTGAAGGAATTTACCCAACGAGGTAGCACTTACTGATTAGCCACTCGTACTCCAGTTGAGTAGAGGTATTACACAAAACGGTGGCATCTTCTTTTATGTGCTGCTGGGCAGGATTTATTCTGCCACATCGCTCCTGTTACAAAAATTAAACCTCAACAGGAAGCACTTACAGATATAAAGCAGGCGCCAGAGTTAAAGCTCAAATTCAGTAACGCATTAATCAGCCCAAAAAATTTGTGAGCACAGTCAAGGCTGGGCAGGTGTGCTTTCTTATCCCCTTATCTACCGTAAAAAATTAGCTGTGATCCTTGATGGAGGTCTTTGCATCCATGACTTTCTCGAGCGCGACCCCCGTGTAGTTCCTCCTGTTACCAGGAGGTTATTTCTCCTCATCTGCTGCTCTGATCGGTCTCTGACCTTTTATAAACAAGAGGCATGTGAATTTGCATAGAAGCCCCGCCCCACACAAACTAGCGGTGTGCAACATCTTCCCACCCTTTACCCTCTATGATGGACAGCTCACTCAAGGGACCCCGGCGCCTTTCGGCATGGTGGCAAAGTTACAGACACACATGGTCACTGCTGGAGACAACAATTCTTCTGGTGGCACAGCAATTCTGCAAGGTCGTGGAATTCAAAGTGCTTGCAGAGTTTTTTTGCTGTTTCGCAGAACTTTGCGTAGCGCGACTACGCAAATTCCGCCCTCCCCTAGTGGTGAGTTCCTGCCCGATCCTTTGGTTTCGGAGACTGAAGATGTGGTGCGGGCATTTCATAATGGATGTGGTGTTCTGGGTGGAAAGGAGGATCCAAGTGGTTGGTCTTTGGTTCGTGTCAGTTGCGGTGTTGAGGAAGTCCATGGGTGCAGATTGAGATTTGATGTTTCTGTATATGATTGCGATCTGATCAGGTTGTTCCGCAGCTCCTGTGAAGGTGTGATGTTATTTTCGCTGGCTGCTGAGTTGGAGAATTCCTTAATAATGTTGGAAAGTTTCTTGCTGTTGTTGGTGCGGGTTTCAATGCATGCAACTAGTGCTGCCTTCTTTGTTGTCCTCAGCAGGCAGTGGTAGAAGTTGAGGGAGGTATTGAAGTCTGTCCTGTTGGAGGTGTCCTTGCTCGTGCGCCATCTCCTCTTCAGCTGTTTGCTGGTATGTTTCACTCTCCTGAGTTCTTAGGTGTACCAGTTGGCCATTTTTGAGGATCTTCTCTGATTGTTGATGGGGGTGATGCTGTTGGTGCATTTGGTTATCCAGGCATTGAAGTTCTTAATTCCCTGTTCCCACTTGGAGGGGGCAGCTGAGTAGGAGGTGTTGAGGGTGTCCATCCAGCTGGTCACAAAAAAATTTCTCCAGCTGTCATGGGGGGTGCTGGTCATCTTGAGGAAGGCGGTGTAGGGACTGGCGATGCTGAAGTGGACGACGGAGTGGTTAGACCATGTGAATTCTGTGATGTGGCTGCACTTGACGCGGTTACTGGAGGTGAAAATGTTGTCCAGTGTGTGTCCTGTGGTGTGCGTGGGGTCACAGACAATCTGGGTAAGTCAGAGGGTGCTCATACTGTTGAGGAGCTGTAAGGTAGTGTTATCATTGGGGTTGTTGAGGTCACCGAGGAAGATTTTGTCCTCGGAGTACAGGTCTAGAGCAGCAATTAAGTTTGCAATAGTGTTGCAGAATCTGGAGCGTGGGCCCGGGGGTTGGTATGTGAGGTTATCTCTGATGGTAGTCTTGTAGTGAGTATGGAGCTTGAAGTTGAGGTGTTCCATGGTGTGCAGGCTTTGTCGGTGGTGGTGGTGCATTGTATGGTCTCTTTGTGAATGATGGCTATTCCTTCTCGTGGCTTGTTGCGTTCCTGGTGATTGATTTTGTATCCATTGGGGATCACTGTGGTGTTGTCAGCGGCGGATAAGGGGTTGAGCCAGGTCTTGGTGAGGAAGATGATGCTTGGTGTGAGGGTGGTGATGAGGTTCCGTAACTCGGTAGAATGCTTTTAAATAGAGCGTGTGTTGAGGAGTAGGCAGTGGAGTCGGTGGGTTGCTTTGAAGTAATCAGGGTTCCCAAGGCCTACATGCTCCAAAGATAACCCACTTACATTCAAGAACTGTTGGCACGGAAACTGTAAAAGTCAAAGAACAAGTTTATTAAGACCCCATGGGGTGGTGGTACACTCATACAGCACCCTTCGGTAATGCAAGAGGTATCACACCGAACATCGGTGTGACCCTTTCTTTTATACAATTCTACAGGTAATAAAACGAACGCGCGGCACAAAGTTACAGAACATTATGTACATATAAGGGCATGTTTTGGAATACTGCCAGCTCATTGGAGGGTTTCAAACCCACTGGTCAGTTTCAGGCACATTCCTAAGGAGTGACTGGTCAGTGTGAACTGCGCATGTGTGGGCTTGACCAATACTAAAAATAGCCTGTTGCTGGGCAGACTCGAGTGGTCAATGGAACGGACAAAGGACTAAAGGTCACGCCGGCCACGAGGCCGCCCATGATCTAAGATGGCCGCCAACACATACAAAATGGCGTTTCTACGTATAGCTAATTTAAGCGGGAAACGTGTAGCAAAGCTAAGCGCTAACCCAGCCATCGTCAAAATACGACAGACGACCCTTTTAGCGTTTAGCTGAAGCTACCTCATAGTGGACATAATCAGGGTGTTCATCTTCTATATCAATTAGCATTATTTGTGTTACTTCTTTATGAAGCATCATTTTGTCATGAGCAAGAGCTCGTCTCGATGGTACACAAACTGACAAGCACATAGAACAAAAAACTGGGCCACATTGGATACATAAGCAAATGAAAAACAGAATTCCCACAATGACACATAGAATCATTAACAGTTTCCATCCCCACGTGGTGAGTATTGACCAGAACCATCCTGACAGAGTCCAAGTACCATTATCTAGATGTATTTCAGCCGCTATCTTATGTAGTTTAGTGATAGCATCATATACAGATGGTGAATTGTCAGGTATGTAGACGCAACAGCTACTTCCGATGATTCTACATGCCCCCCCACGGTCAGCTAACACTACATCCAGAACCATCCGGTTCTGAAGCGCAACAATTCTAGAAATCTGCACTTCTTCAGTGATATTTCCAAGTGCAATTGCAGTATCATTAGCCACAGCCTCAACAACACGAGTTAGTCGTCGGATCTTTCGACTGTTCAAAGCTGCCCCAACGAAGGAGAACAAACCCAAATTAAAGTCCACATACTGTTGCAAAGTAGTGTCCGTTTGATCGACATCGTCCAGAACAAGGGAACGTTTATCACGGTTTAAAACAAAGTCGTGATAAAGGATGTAATTTTTGTGATACATTGGTGGGGCAATGAATACAGGCGGCAATACAAAAGACACATAGCAAGTGCCTGACCATCCCAAAGGAAGCTGATGATAACCCTTCGTTCCACAGATGAAGTAGGTATTTCGGGAGGTTACAAACGATATACCAGTAGGACTATCAAACGTGAGTGTGGTGTTACATTCACTTTTCCCAACAGAAATTACACCTTTATTACGTATACATAGGTCTGCTTTAGTAGCAATAACATTAATAACATGTGCATTTGATACATTGACATTTCGCTGGTTGCTATACATTCGTGAAGCAGACACATTGTCAGGGCGGTACTCCTCATATTCAAATCGAGTACCCTCAGCTTGTGGATACCCATCCCGATCATGATGACACAATTTATTCAAACGAAAAAGCACTCCCCCTTTTGTGGGCCATCTCAAAGTAAAGAGGAGAGTATAAAATGCATTACAGGATCCATTATGTGAAAACGGGAGAGGGATGAGTGGAGTACCCCCTTTCTTCTGATGCCCAGGCAACATCCCACACACCCAGCAATTTGAAGTATTTGTCATATTGTGTGTATGATGTAGGATCTGAATAAAACTATTGTTCAAATAAGTCTGTCGGTGCCGTTCTTCGTGGTAAGGCAGGGTGAAATGGAAATGTTCAGATGGAGCCGGGGTAGTCGGCAGCAAATGTTCACGTGCAGGTACCACAAGTTCAACTACCCAGGCTATTACCGCAATCACCACAATAGTTAGGACAAAGAGAATGGCACCCAAGAGTCTCTTATCTCGTACTGCTGATAATGCCATAGTTCTGAAAACCTTTGCAGAGTCTCAAATAGTTCGAATTGGTCGCAAAGTTTCACATACACATGCGTGTATACCTAAAAAAAGAAAAATGTGGTGCTGAACTCCGAGGTAGCCGTTGTTTTCTTCTCCGGGCCAAGACGGGTGTCGCTACACTGGCAGAACTGATCCCCCCCCCTTGGAATTCCCGGTTTCCGTTTCACAAACCTGGAGCGGTAACCAACCAGTCATTAAAAATACAAAAAATCTTCTTATCGAGGACGCAAGTTGTAGCGCTCTCGTCCGGCAACAGCGTGGTCCGGGAAGGCTCCCTCAACTTCGGCCGACGTCACAGCTGGGCTCTTTTCTTTCTCCAAGATCTCTTTGTAGTCGGTCAGCACAGCAGGAGTCACCAGATCCGGAGAGACACGTCGGCAGTGTGTCGAATGCACCCACCGCTTCCTGTTGGTCACTCGTACAGCGGTTCGGGTTGCAAGGGCGTAAGGCCAGTTCGTGAATGGGGTACTGATCTAAGAGAGAGTAGCGCTAGCGGCAAAGCATCTGGCCACTTCAACGATGTAGACGCCACAATTTTGGCCAGTTTAAGTTTCAACGTAGCATTGTACCGCTCGACCAGACCTGCTGACTGAGGGTGGAATACAGCGTGGAACTTCTGCTGAATCCCTAACCCCTTCAGTACATATTCCACAATCTTCCCAACAAAATGAGGCCCATTATCGCTCCACAGAAATTTACAAACTCCAAAGCGAGGAAAGAATTCCTTAAGCAACACCTTAGCTGTTGACAAAGCCGTATTGTCTTTCGTGGGGAAGGCCTCAACCCATTTGCTAAAGGCACATACCACCACTAGGACGTACTTCAGGTTGTTGCAGCGCTCGAGTTGGATGTAATCCATTTGGAGTACCTCGAATGGCGCAGAAGGTGGAACGAACCCTCCTTTCGGAGTATGGGTCCCCTTTCCAGGATTGTGTTGTAAACAAACCAGGCAGGTCTGCACTACTCTCTTCGCAGTATTAGCAATCTCAGGATGTTCCCAAACTCGTGTTAAGAGCCGAGTGATTGCAAGAGCTCCGACATGCGCCAGTCCATGTGTCATCTGGACCATCGCCTGCATGTAAGCCGCAGGCAATTTCCACTTCTCCATGTCTTTGCTTCTCCAACAACCCTCGTCATCTAGTACCCCATCTGCTGCCCATGCCGCAAGTTCAGATTCAGTAGCTGATTTTTGAATATCCAATATTTCTGCTCTAGCATCACTCCATCGCTCAGCCTGCGATTGTATCACGTACATGGGGGAGCTAGTTCGGGACATAGCCGTTTGTCTTGCTATGCTGTCTGCAATGGCATTTCCTTGACCCACTTTATCCGTGATCTTTTTGTGGGCACTGCATTTTACTATCGCTACTTTCTTTGGGCCTAGCAGCGCATTTAGGAGATCACGCACTAGTTCTCCGTGCATAATGTGCTCTCCATGAGATGTCAAAAACCCACGTTCTCTCCAGAGTAGCCCGAAGTCATGTGCCACTCCGAAGGCGTACCGGCTGTCCGTGTATATGTTCACACATAAACCAGCTCTCAGTTCGCAGGCTCTTGTTAAGGCTATCAGCTCTGCTGCCTGAGCCGACTTTTGTGGTATCCTAGCTGTTTCTACCACTGTCTTAAGTGTCGTGATCGCATAGGCTGCGGAAGTCGTACCATCTGGCAGCCTTAAACACGATCCATCAACCCACAGTTCCCCATCCACATCTGGAAGTGGGACATCCTGTAAGTCAACACGACCCTTTGTCTGTTCCTCGGTCAGGAAAACACAATCGTGATGTTTTTCTTCCTGACCCTCCTCGGCCGGATAGGGCAATAAAGTGGCAGGGTTCAAAGTAGCGCATCTTTTCAGTGTAATATGTGGCGCAAAAAGTGTCAGCTCATATCCTGTTAGCCGTGCACTCGTGAGGTATTGGGTCTTTGTTTGGTTTAGCAGGGCATCTACTGCGTGAGGAACTAACACCAACAGTTTGTGTGATAACACTATTCCCTCACTCTGTCGTATGGCCACTGCTGTTGCTGCTACCGCTCGAAAACACCCAGGCAACCCTCGTGCTACAGGATCCAGAATGGCAGAGAAGTATGCACATGGTCTCTGCTTATCCCCGTGTAATTGCACTAACACTGACAACGCGCACCCATCATTCTCATGCACGTACAATGTGAAAAGTTTCGTGTAGTCTGGTGTGCCTAACACGGGTGCGGAACAAAGGGCCTGCCTCAACTGTTCAAAAGCCTTCTGACATTCATCTGTCCCCTCAAGGGGCATTGGTGTGGCTTTGGACAGTAACGCTAGCAACGGTTTTATGATATGTGAAAACCCCATAATCCATTGTCTGCAGAAGGACGTCAACCCTATGAAGGCACGTACATCTCTCTGCGTGCGGGGAACTGGTGTGTCTAAAATTGCTTGAATTCGATCAGATGTTAATGCACGCCCCTCCTTAGACAACAGATGACCGAGGTAGGTCACCTGAGGTCTACAGTATTGAAGCTTTTTCTTCGAAACCTTATGATTGTTCTGTGCCAAAAAGGAAAGCAACGCAAGTGTACTCTGTTCACATTGTGCATAAGAGTCAGCAGCAAGCAGAAGGTCATCCACGTACTGGATGAGAGCAATGCCAGACTGCAATTTAAAGGAATCCAACTGCCTTTTCAAAGCCTGGCTGTAGATGCTAGGGCTTTCAGTATATCCTTGGGGAACACGACAAAATCTATACGATTTATTATTTAGCGTAAAGCCAAACAGGTATCTGCTATCAGGATGAACAGGGATGGAAAAGAACGCATTCTTTAAATCAATTACACTAAACGTGATGGCCGTTGGTGGAACCAAGGTAAGCAAGGTCGTAATATCGGACACCACCGGATATTGAGGAATAACAATTTTGTTGATCTCTCGCAAATCAATAATAAAGCGATAGACTTTGCCGTCAGTATCTCTCTTAAGGATCGGAAGAATAGGGCTGTTGCAAACATTATAAGGGACCTCCTCCACAACCCCTGCAGAAATCAAATCCTGAACAATATGTGTCAATGCAATTTCACCTTCTCTCGAAATCTTATATTGTGGCACTCGTGGTAGAGGGGCCCCCTCCTTAACAGTAATATGTATCGGTGGAATACGCATCTCTCCCACATCCGTATCTGAGGTCGCCCATAACGTATGCGGTAGAGAGGCCAAAGCTGAAATATCTGAGATGGCGTAAAACCTGTCGGGGTCAGGATAATTGTCATTCAGGATAACCCGCACTCCCTCAGGAGCGCAACGTATTGTTGCTCGAAAATATTTAAGCAAGTCAATACCCAGGATATTATCTGGGGTATGGGGTGATAACAAAAATTGACCAAAACTAAAGTATTTGTCAAGACATAGTGCAAGGGGCTTGGACAATGGGCTGGGGGAGGGTGTGCCATCAAACCCTACACATGTAATCATTTCGCCAGACAGGGGAGCCCTCAGAACCAAGTTTTTCGACAAAGCGCTACGTGTAGCTCCTGTGTCGACTAGAAATTGATCAGTAGAACCCAGAATACCCGCTGTTACATATGGACCCTGCTGATCTACCGGCACTTCAACTGATTCCTTACCCCATCCTACGCAGTCCTATGCATGCACATAATCCTGGTGTTCCACATTCTCTCCCTCCGAAATCTGATATTGATTCCGCCTATCAAACATATTTCGTTCATCCTGGCCACGGCCCCTCTCCTCAACCTTTCCACGATCACTTCCGCCACCTCTCGCTCCCGTATAACCTCCTCTCGACCTTCCGCCTCCTCGACCACGCTGACTACGCTGCTCACGAAGTACCGGACAATCTTCGGCCCAATGCCCAAACTCCTTACAATAAGCACACTGATCCTCCGCTATGTCCGTACGACCATACGACGTATTTCTTCCACCCCGTCTACCTCTATCATTCCCTCTACCCTGTGTTCCCCGAACCTGCGCCAACATCACCTTCGTTTTCAATTCCTTCGCCTTTTTCTCGACACTTTCTTTAGCCTCCAATTCCTGCCGCTCATAGTACTGAGCCATAGTTAACAAAGACGCTGGGGTCGCCGTGGCCCAGGAACTTTCACTCGACTTCAATCTTTTTGCAATCTCCGGTAGGAGATTAGCCACATACTTATCTACAAACAAATGCCGACCCGTATCGTCTGTCAAAGATTGACCACTGTAATCATGAAATGCCTCCTCAAAGCGTGTAAAGAAATCTGAGACCGTTTCATCGGGTTTCTGTTTGCACGACGTCAGCATAGTCCAATCAATCTTTTTAGAGGGAACAAGCGTCTTTAATTTAATCAAGATAGCTGCCGGGAGATCTAGAATTAACTGACAAGGCTTACATGCTGGTTCCCTGTCTAAATCTGCAGCATTAATTTCTTTCCATGTGCCCCCCAATATCGTTTCATCATTATTTTTACGAATTTGCCTCCACATATCAGGTGGTAGAATTAGCCCAAAGAACAAATCTATATCCACAAGAGTCATCACACAAGACGAAATAGCCCCTTCCACCCCTTCATAAAATGCCGCCGGGTTTTTCCGAAGGTCAGGTAAAGAGTTTTTCAACGCCATAACATCTGCTCTATTCCAAGGCGTATATACCCAGTTATATACAAAATACCCTTTCGCATCCTTTGACGATTTATCATCATCTGTACCTTCCCCTTTAGGTGGAACATACAAAGGCGCGGCTTCACGCATAGGCATAACATGCAATGCAAAACTCTTATCTGGACCCCGGAGAGAACACTCCTTAATCTGCCCATTATTTTCTGATTCAGACTCCTTTTGCCTCCTTTTCCGCTCCTCCCGCAATCCGGTTGTCTCGTCTCGCAGCTGGATCAGTTGCTTGAATAGGTCGTCAACATCTGCAAGATCAAATACACCTTTAACCAAATTCTCACGATACACTGACAACGATTTAGGTTCTAACGTGTCTGAAAGTTCACGATACGCGGCAACCACTTCATCCGCCAAACTAGACAGAAAATACATTAATTCAAGATCCGACCACGCCCTCTTCTCCACAAGCAACTGATCCTGAGAAACACATTTCTTATTCACTTTACGAGCCCAACTACGTAAATGAGCGGACCTCTCCGCAGTAAACCTGAGAGCGGATACACCCTTCTGGTCCGACTTATCCTGTCCATCGTCCTCTGAATCCGCAGCTGGAGCCGTCGGCGAAACGTACGGAGGCGGTGACCGATCTAACAAAGAAAAATCATCAATTTCATTATTAAGGACAGGATAAAGTGGTCGACGAATAGGGAATTGACCCGTCGTTTGCAATTTGCGTTCCCGTTCCTCCCTCTCTCTTTTCTCCTGAGCCTCTTTTTCCTCAAGCTGTAAAGCCTTATCCCGAGCAGCCTTGCGCTGCTCTTTGTCCGCCAAGGCAACTTCACGTTTCATTCGTTCACGCACCGCTTTCTCCCACATTCGCACACAATCAAACATGTTTTGTCTAGACCTGCGTTGAAACAGACATTGCTCCACAAACTGTACTTTTTGTAAATCGAACGACCCATGTAGTGGCCATTGCAATTCAGGATCCGACTTTGTGTACTTGTGCCAGAGTTTACTGTACATTATAGGGGGAAGGCCATGTTTAATATACATTTCACGATTTGGTGTTCCCTCTGGGGGAGCCGGCTGTGATTCCGCTAACCTAATTGTGGTACCATTTCCAAGACAACACATCCCTCGAAGCGTGCTAAAAACAGGCATGTTCAAAGAGTATCACGAAAGCGTGACACCGTATAAAAGGCACTTACAGTACTTCACACAAATGTGCCGCTCAAAGGGAAAAAACAAAGTTAGAGAAACATCTCTACATGCCTGCCTATGTGAAGTGCACTACACATATAAGTTCAAAGTTCACAAATTCACAAATTCACAAATGTTAGCTAACTCAAATCAAAGTCATAGATCACAATTCGGCAAGCGTCCAAGGACTACCTTACCGATCACAAATCATAGAACTCCAGTAAGCGTCCGCAGACTACCTTACCGATCACAAATCTTACCCAAAATCTCAAAGGTCCAGATTCCAACTGCCAAGGTCTTGTAAGCCAAATCAGCCAAACGGCACTTTCTCAGCAACGCAGACACTCGAAAACTCAGTCGGAGACCGGCGCCACCTGGAAGGTCAGATCGGAAGGAAAGGAAGAAACACCGTGGCAGCCAAGACTCGGGTCACTCGTGGCAGCGCGCGTCCATGGCGAGTTTCCAAGCCTTCGTCACGACCTCTCCTTCGGGCATCCGAGTCGCCGATGAGTCCCTTCGTGGTCGCCAATTTGAAGTAATCAGGGTTCCCAAGGCCTACATGCTCCAAAGATAACCCACTTACATTCAAGAACTGTTGGCACGGAAACTGTAAAAGTCAAAGAACAAGTTTATTAAGACCCCATGGGGTGGTGGTACACTCATACAGCACCCTTCGGTAATGCAAGAGGTATCACACCGAACATCGGTGTGACCCTTTCTTTTATACAATTCTACAGGTAATAAAACGAACGCGCGGCACAAAGTTACAGAACATTATGTACATATAAGGGCATGTTTTGGAATACTGCCAGCTCATTGGAGGGTTTCAAACCCACTGGTCAGTTTCAGGCACATTCCTAAGGAGTGACTGGTCAGTGTGAACTGCGCATGTGTGGGCTTGACCAATACTAAAAATAGCCTGTTGCTGGGCAGACTCGAGTGGTCAATGGAACGGACAAAGGACTAAAGGTCACGCCGGCCACGAGGCCGCTCATGATCTAAGATGGCCGCCAACACATACAAAATGGCATTTCTACGTATAGCTAATTTAAGCGGGAAACGTTTAGCAAAGCTAAGCGCTAACCCAGCCATCGTCAAAATACGACAGCTTCTAGTGTGGTATGGCGAGAGATCGGCATGGTGCTTTGTAACGTGACAGTGGTCATGTTGGTACATTAGAAGGTGCATCTAGCGCAGGAGAATGGTCCTACTGTAAAGTGCGGTGCGGGGTGGCAGCAGTGTTCTCTGGGTCATCCGGAGTTTAGGGCACAGAGAACAGTGGCGTCCAAACCTGCAGGTTGGTTGGGAGATAGAGGTACTGGTGCTGGGCGTGGTCCGGGCGCAGATGGGCTTGCCTTTGGCTCACTTTCAGCCTGCCAACGGCGCACCAGCTGTGCGGCCACCCTGCTGTTTCAATTAAATAGGTCCTGGGAGGGTCACTGGGTGGCAGTGGGTGGGGCTTGACGGAGGTGGGAAAGGACAGTGGGAGCGGCAGCAGGGGAGTGAGGGGGAGGGAAAAGAGTGGAGAACAGGAATGCAAAAAGGCAAAAGGCTATACCAGAAGGAAAAAAGGAAAAGCAATAAGGCAAAAAGGCAAACCCAGAAGGCAAAAAGGCAAAACCAGAAGGCACAAAGGCAAAACAAGAGCCAAAAGGCAGAAAGTCAAAGGTGGAAGCAACGACTGGATCGAAAGCAGAGGGAGGCAGTCATACCAAGAGGAAGCAATACAACAGCAGCTGGGGAGCCCGACAGCAGCATGGGGAGCTGGGTCAGAAGATTAAACCATATTTGTATTGTGCCCGGTGATCCTATGAAATTGTTAAATAGGTTGCAATGCATAAAAAATGCAGCGGCATGACTGGTTCTGAAAATTACCAAAAGGCTGTCCTTTCTGAAAGGTCTGGAGCAACTGCGCGGGCTACCAGTCAGGCAAAGAATAACGTTTAAAGCATTAATGATCACCCATAGGGCCATACATAAAAAAGTCCCTTTTATATACAGGAGAAAGTAAAAAAAAATACACACCTCACAGGGCACGTCAATCAGCAAACAAAATATTGTATGTATTAACAGCAGTTCTTTTGCCTTTTCGGCTGCAGCTTGTGGAACTCCTTGCCTGACCAGCTCCTGAGCCAAAGTTAATCTGAAAACGTTTTTGTTTAGAGAAAGGTAGCTAGTTATGGAGGAAAAGTGTAAATGTTGCCTTTTGCTTTTCTATTTGCTTAGCACTGAGATGCTCCCTTTGGAAGCAGCTATACCCTATTTAAAAATTAATTTTCATGTATTCATTTCATTCAAGTGTGAGGGAATTCTGAAATTCCAAATCCTCTGATTATTTTCGTTGCTCAAACATCCACATCTGACTGTGGTATAATTTGTACCCATACTACATCTTGTTGAAGTATGAAATACCATGAAAATGGGAAACAAAATGAAAGCCTTTAATCTATATGTAGAACCCAGAACCATGCTTCCCTGTGTGTATGAGAAAGTTCCTTCATTCTTTTACCCAGGATACTACTAACTTAGTCAAAACCTCCTTTGCTAAAGGTAAAATACCCCAACCAATAAAATACACCATAATAACATCTATGCTCTGTGGGACCCATATTGATAACGTGACAATGCAATATTTATATGCCCACATCCAGAAGTAACATTACCTTGAATGTCTGCATTGACTGATTTCCTCTTGGAGAAGGTGAAATGCTGAGGGGAAGAACATGGTTGCTGGGGAATTTCTGTGATTCATGTAATTTTAGAGGGAGCAAGTAACTGTAGTCACCTACCATATCAGGAATTATGCGCTCAGGGGCAGCTCTAGGCTCATGGCGGCCCTGGGCAGGGAGCGTAGGTGGGGGGCCCTGGAAGAGGGGGTCCGGGCGGGGCGGAGCGCGGAGGCCAATGAAGATGGGGGGGTCAGGGTGTTTGGAAGTGGAACAGAGCTGGAGGCCGGCAAATCCCTGCCAGGGGCCGCCACGCAAATATGTATCCATCCGCAGAGGATTATTATATTAAGGATATATATTGGCGTGGGGCCCCTGGGGTTTGGTGGCCCTGTGCAGGTGCACAGCTTGCACATGCCTAAGACCGCCCCTGATGCGCTGCTCAAATGAGGGCAACAAGGCTAGCATGAACAGAGAAGGCCAGGCTGGTTACAGGACTAATTGAATCTCCCTCTTCAAAGAAAAAACTTAGCAGAGGAAGTCACCAGGCATCTTTAAGGACGCATGGAACAACACAACTTGTTCTGCAACTGCTAGTTGGCTTAAGACCAGTCGTTTGTGAACGTGTTTTTACTCATTGAAAATAATGCTTGATTTATATGTTTTTTAGTAAGCATAACCAGGCTTGAGTTGACATGACTAGGCAGAAATCAACCTTCATTGACATTCATTTTGCAGTGAAAGAAAGAAAATGTGCTTTTAAAATTACATGAATGAGTCTCCTACGTGCATGTTTCTCTGCTTTGTCTTTCCATTTCAGAAAGTGAAATAGAATGAATTTGTCAAGATGAAATGTATTAATTTCTGTTACTCGAGAAGGAATTCATGTGCAGAATGCTTCTGTATTTGTAATAAACCTAAGGTACTCTAAGTGAGTCTGCTTAAGACTAGATCATCAGTTGTACTGTCCATCTTTTTCATTTGTTGCACAAAAGCCATGTAATTGTCTTCAATTCCTATGTACAGCCTATTATAACACATATAGGGCCAGATGTAGGTAGGCATTTACCGGTCGGTAACGGCCGAATTCCGCCGTTACCGACCGGTAAATGCAATTTGAGATGTAGGGCCCTGTATTTTACAGAATCGGTAAATTTACCGATCGGTACATTTACTGATTCTGTAAAATACCGAATCGGTATTTTTACCGATTCGGTAAAATTGATATGTAGGTGGGACTCTTCTGAGTCCCAAAGGGCTTAACGAATCGGTATTTTACCATGAAATCCAACCTCATGGTAAAATACCGATTCCAGTGTGCATGCACATGTGTGCATGCACACCTATGCCATGTGGCAGGCAGACCTGCCCCTAGGGCTTGTATGCCTGCCACATGGCACCCAATCCTGTTTAGGGGGTGCCAGGGGGTGTCAAAGTGACAACCCCTGCACCCTTGTGAAATTCGGTATTTACCGATTCAGAAAATACCGAATCGGTAAAGCCTATTGATTCCTATGGGCTTTGAAGCCCATAGGAATCAATAGGCTTTACCGATTCGGTATTTACCGAATCGGTAAATACCGAATTTTACCGATTCGGTAAAAGGCAACATCTGGATTCCCTACATACCAACCCCTCATATTTACCGAATCTTAATTACCGAATCGGTAAAATTCGGTAATTTTCGGTAATTAAGATTCGGTAAATGTTACTTACCTACATCTGGCCCTTAGTGTTACAATCTTCATTGATAGTCAATATGGGTTTGGAGTGGTCCATGAATTTGGGCAGTTGTGGCCGTTAAGGGTTTGTATTACATCACCTGGCACTCCCACAAAATATGAATCACAAATTCCAGATATGCCTGCTGTCCTGCAAATACCAAATAACGTTGTTTTTGTAGTTAGCATGGCAACACAAGTCTCTGCCCCTTGCGGTACTCTGCACTGGGAAGGCGTTCCATGGGTGGAGCATGGGTGTTCCCACACATCCACCCATAGTTTTTGGTGCATCCTTAGAGTTACTAATAGGGAATGTGTAAAATTGCAATGCCATCCCAGGTGAGGCGTAACCAGGATAAATATGGTTATTTCTCCTCGTTTTTTTCTCATTCTACATGCTACATTCTGCAACACACATAGAAGGAGGAAAATGACTCAAAGGACTGTTTTTGTGCAGAAATGTGCCGCTTCATGCACAAAAACAATCTTGTCTGTACCGCAGCCACCCTTGCACCAAGACACAAAGGTGCCTGCGTTGGTGCTTGGCAGACAAAGGCGTGTCAGTGCCAAAAGTAAGCATATATGGCGCATTCCTGCCCTCTCTGTTTAATGCAGCAAGTTGTCTTGTTGTGTTGCACTAAATATTAGTCAACCTGGCCCTAAATTCATAACTGATAATGCCATAAATGAGGGCTGGATCAGTCAAAAGGAATACAGTCTCTTAAATAATACTGATGTATGTATTCCAGCTTTATATACTCTACCACATATTCATAAAGATCTTGAGTGTCCTCCTGGTCGCCCAACTGTTGCTGGTTGCCAGTCTGTGCTGGAGCAATTCTCCAAATACATGGATTTTTTTTCTAAACCCTATTGCGCAAGGTACAAAATCCTATGTTAGGAATGTCATTATGGCTACAACAAACATTAAGGGTTTTGACTTTGAGATTGAATCTGAATTTATAGTCACCTTGAATATTGCAAGCCTGTATACTAATATTCCACAGCATCAGGCACTAGATATAATTCAAGATATCTTAGAGGTGAGACCACGTCCATATAGCTTACCAACTTCCTTTATCGTGTGCAGAAATAGCGATCACAGAAAATGTCTTTCTTGTTGAAAACTACTTCTATCGGCCAATAAATGGGCCTGCAAGTGCTCCGGATATAGCTATAATTTATTTTGCTGATTTCGAAGAACAATACATCAATAAAGATTTAGGATTGAATGCAAAGTGATAAATGCAACCCTTGTTGAACATTTCTTGAGGAAAGTTCACAAACCAAGGGATACGTTCAGGTTTGTTATTTAGGTTGTCTGTCTATAAGAGGCTCAACTATATCAAAGCCGCCGTACTTTAAAAATTAACTGTTGGATTTGATAACTGGATACTGTCAGTTCTAGTTCAAATTCTGCAGGGGAATGGCATCATCTGGCAACTTTGTAAACATCTAAGAAAATATCTTGGCTTATTTGCTTTCTCTGGGATGAGTATATGCCCTTGTATGTATGCCTGTTTGTTAAAAAATATACTGATTTTGATTTAATCTCAATTAAATATTTAAGTTTAAATTACTATTGACTTTACATAATGATTTGGATGTACTGTTAGCAGGGGTTGTAATTCAATGAACTATCAAACCTAATGACCTGTATCTCTTGTGTATTGTTGGTCCAAAGTTAATTTGTTATTATGCGTTTTAATGGAATCAATACGTTGATTGTTATTTGATTTGTTAAACAGATGATTGATTTTCTGTATCTAATGCACGCTGTGTTGCTTTCAATATCTTGCTTTGTTGCTGTTTAATTCACTTTGATCAGATAGCAGGTGCTCTTGACCACTTTTTTCATATCAGTGAGCGGTTGTTAATCATTGACCAAGCGTATACTTTTCTGATTCGTTAATTAACAATCAGTAACACTATATAAACGACCTGTAGCAGGGGTTATTCAACTCTGCATTTTTCAAATGAGGTAGGTTGCCCCAAGGCTGCGTCAGCGAAGTATCTCGACGGCTGTGACAGTTTTATTTGCCGCCTTTTGTAGTGAGAGTTAGCGATTATTGGTCTTTACGTATAATGAAGGACACTCTCCTACCACTGTGTGTTTCTTTTGAGATTGATGTCCTAGTTTGCATGATTTAAAAGACTGCATCGCCAGTCAAAAGAAAGAGAGAAAGAGACTTTGTTCTTGTTCATTTCTAGCAATTTTTTTCGAAAGCGTGTTCTCATAATAATTTAGATACTTTGCATTTGTTTCATTCTTGGGTTTTTTCTTTAGTAAGAGGCTCCGTTATGGATGCAACAGACTCTTAGGAGTCTGCAGGACATTGGAGTTTGTGGGCATTATGGGGATTTTTAGGAACGTCCAGAGAAGAATTATTGAAGGGCAACTGGAGGTACTCTGTCTAAATACCAGTTTGATTATTGTTGAAAAGAATACCAGAAACTGTAACTGAAAAGTCTTCTTTATTCACGGCCTCCACTACGCCACCAGGACAACAGGAAACTTCTTCACATGCTCTATTCACGCTCAGTCTGCCACTCCCCAACATTCTAAGATAGCCTTCAGGGACAGAGGAACGTTCCAATGGGGGAAGATGTGGAAGGGGTAGGAGGAAGGTACCAAGTGGATGAGGACAATTACAAAGGAGCAAATACCTATTGCACGTGTAGCGCTACCTCCGTGTACAGTCTCCATATGCTAATTACCAAGCTGCATAAACATACACAGAATACTCCTGGTATTATAACACATCTTCCCTCCTAACAAAACAAGGAAACTCAGAGTATACAGGTATACCAACATAGTTAATACATATTGTAGTCCTTGTGCCAGTTAGGTGTACTGGTAGCCCCCTTGGTGTGCACTCTTTGGTCGGTGGTTCCCAGAGAGTTCCCCTGTGCGGGGGCCCCGGTATCATGGTATCTTGCCAACCGGTCCATGCTCCAGTTCTGTCCATTCTCTAAAGTCACAGTGTTATTCTTTGCCTCTACAATTCTTTTGGGCTTTAAATATTTGGACTCATAGTTGTCAGTGAGATTAGGCCTCTTCACCACCACCAACTCTCCTACTGCCCAATTTTGTGACTTGCATCCATGTTTCACATCATACCGTTCTTTATATCTGGCCTGATGAGATTCTACTTTGTCTTTAACCACTTCAAACGAATGAGAAGAAAATTCTCCCCCACCCATCCAAGAAGGGAAGAATTTAGTACTAGGTGTCCTTCTTCTGAGAGAGCAGAAAGGAGATATGCCAGTTATTGTGTTGGGAGTAGTGTGAAATGCCCATAACAACTCCCTAATCGACCTTTCTACAGGGACATTATTGGAATACGCTAACTGGATGTTTTCTTTAATCATTTTATTCACTCTTTCGATCATTCCATTTGCCCGTGGGCAGTACAAAGCTGTTTTGAGATGCATAATATTGAGCTTCTCCAAGAATTCAGACATAGCTGATGACGTGAGCTGTACTCCATTGTCCGTAACTAATGCGGAGGGAATACCTTCGTTAGAGAACGTGTTGCTCAAGAACTCGATTAAAGATTCGGTAGTGATTACATTGACCAGTTTCGTCACCACCCAGTGTGAATGGAAGTCTGTTAAAGTGAAGATAAACCGCTTGTTCATGCCTGACATGTTGATAGGGCCAATGATATCCAAAGCAAGTTCATCCCATGGTTTACTTGGGATTGACACTGGGGATAATGGAGCCTTATGAATATGTTTGGACTTGTCACTGTTTGCGCAAGCAGGGCAGTTCTTCACCTTGCTCTCAACCCAGGAATCCATACCTGGAAACCAGTAGTGCTCACTGAGTCTATTCTTTGTAAGGCTTCTTCTCAAGTGTCCTTCATGGACTAGATCAATCAGTTTATCAATTAAGTCCTTTGGGGGTATTATTTTGTCCTTCCTCCAGAGCAAATCCTCATGAAGACTAATCTCTTGCTTCACTTCCCAGAATGTACTCAACTCTTCATCAACATCCTTGCGATTCTCTGACCAACCATTTATAGTTAGTTCCTTCAACCTGCTGATGGTTTGATCACTGTTCATACCTTCCGCCCCCTCCTCCTTGCTAATGGTGGTAGAATGTACCTGCAAAATTGGAAATTCTGGAACTTCAAATTGCTCCACTTTGTCTAAGGGTACTCTTGAAAGGAAGTCCGCTGCCTTATTGTGTTCACCTGCAACAAACTCAACTTTGAAAATGGAACTTCCCAATCCTAACGCCCATTTGGCAATCCTGGGTGTACAACTGGTAGCCCCCTTTGAACTGAAAACGTACACCAAGGGTTTGTGATCCGTGCGAATGGTGAACTTAATGCCCCTTAGGTAAAATTTAAAGTGTCTCATGACCCAGAAACAGGCTAGTGCTTTCCTTTCTATTACCGTATAGTTCTTTTCTGCACTGCTCACGGTATGAAGGGGAAAGCAACTATTCTTTCTCTGCCTGCGATGAATTGGGACAGAGTAGCGCCTAATCCCTTATTGCTGGTGTCCGTGGTCAGGATGGTTTTCCTTGAAGGATCAAAATTACACAAATATGGGGCATTAAGGATAGCTGACTTAATGGCCTCAATAGCACTTTGGTGTTTTTCTAACCACTTGAACTGGGAATGATTCTTGGTGAGATCTCTAAAATCTCCAGCAATATCCGCAAAGTTTCTTTGCATACTTTGCCATGTACTCAGCAAGCCCTAGGAAAGACAGTAATTCTTGCTTATTGGTGGGAGCTTGAGCTTTCTCAATGGCCTCCAAAAGGCTAAGCTTAGGTCGAAAACCCTCTTTGGATATTGAGTGCCCCAAGTAATCTACAGTCTCCACTCCAATTCTGCATTTCTTCTCGTTGAGAGTGAGCCCTGCTTCTTTGAATTTTCCAAGAACTGATCTGAGATGTGTATCATGTTCCTCATTAGTGGCACCATATATTAAAACGTCATCTTGGAAGCATATCGTATGAGGAATCCTTTCCAAGATGTGTTTCATGATCTTTTGAAATACCTCCGCCACGGATGCCAGACCAAATGGCATACGGAGGAACATGAAGGAACCTAAAGGAGTGGTAAAGGTTGTACGTTCTCTCGACTCTGGATGGAGCTCCACCTGGTAGTAGGCGCTCGATAAGTCCAGAACACTAAAGCAACACGCCTCACCCATGGTGCTTAATGCTTCGTGAATACGAGGAAGGGGATATCTTTCTACTATAATGTTGTCATTGAGGTCTCTGAGATCAATGCATAATCTTATCCCGTTATTATCGGCCTTCTTTGCTATGACCACCGGAGAAACCCATGCAGTGCAGTCTACAGGAAGGATGACTCCTAGCTTTTGCAGTCTGTCCAGCTCTTTCCTCAGGGGTTCACTCATTAAGTGTGGTATTGGCCTAGTCTTATGGTTGACAGGTTTCGCATTAGCCTTGAGTTTGATCTTGTGCTGGAAATTTTTGAGGAGACCTAACTCCGAAGAAAATACCTCAGGAAAAGTTTTAACCCAATTGTCTCTGGAACTATGTGAGTCCATGGAAAAGACTTGCTCTAGGCCATTGGGATTAAGTATTATGCTCAGTTCTTTTTGGTGCTGCCCCCCAGTAGGTTTAAGCCTTCCTCCACAATATATACCTTGCCTAGATTAGTACGGTCTTTAAAGGTGATGTGAGAGTTCATCATTCCTTTGACAGGAATGGGTTCTTTGGTATAGCTACGGGGATTGATATCCACCCCCAGCAAGTCTTTTTCATCACACACATTAATATTCTTAAAATCCGAGATATTCATCAAAGTAAATGGCGAACAAGAATCCGCGTACATTTTAACCTCCTTGCCCTCAATACTGACCTCACATTGGGGATAATCTATGTGTTTGACTCTCTTATTTGGAATACAATTTTATTAATGGATTGTAACTTATTCTCTTGAGAACTAGAAGTGGGAGAATACCCTGAACTAGGACTATGGCAGACCCTAGACAAATGACCTTTTTTATTACATTTATTACACATTGCTGAAATGGCCAGACACCTTGGGTTATTCGCTAGATGGTTATTACTGCCACAACGGTAACACTTGAGTTTGTTGGTTACGGTAGCTTTGGATTTGTCAGCCTTGGAGAATTTCTCCCCTCTAATTTTAAATGCTTCTCCCTCCTCCGAGGTTTCCTCAATTTCCGATACTAAGTTGCTTTCTGCGTTGGGTTGCTCACCATGAATGGATTTAGGTCTTATCTCTTTCATGCACATTACCGTGTGTTCAATTGACTTGGCTATTTCGAAAACTTCATGTAAATCAGGTTGCTTTTGGAGTAACTTCTCTTGTATTCTGCTATTACTAGTGCATCTTACGATTTGATCCCTTATGAGAGAATCATTGAGGTCCCCAAATTGGCAGAGGACACTTAGACCCCTCAACACTGCCACATAGCTAGCAATACTTTCGACGTTCTAGAACAATGTTAACCTTATCACCAAAATGGATTCCCAGTTTAATCAATGACACTTCGTTTAAATTCGACGCCTCCTCCAAATCTGGTTCTGGTAAAGTGTCAAAAACCATCCTACCCTGGTTGCCTAGGTTGTGGAGGAGGACATGTTGCCTTCTGAAAGCACTGAATTTCTCTCCCCCAATAGCAATAAGATATGATTCAAACACTCTCACCCATTCTTTCCACAGGAGGTTGGGTTCCCCACATTAATTTAAAAAAGGTGTAGGTTGTGACATATTCGTTGCAGCCATATTGGTGGTGTAAACAAATTGCACAGACCCTCCCACAATAATAGTTAATGCTTGTAAGGCAGAAATTATGCCCCTGAAAGAATATATCACTCAAAATTTACCAGGGAATTACAAGCACCGGAGTGCGCATCACCACATATAGTGCCAGAAACAGAGCTAATCACAGGTACTTTCAGGGAAACTGTGCATAACAGTGTGAAATAGCCAGCAAACTGTACCCACAAACGTGAGGTGCTACGCAACAAGATACCCAATAATGTGTCCTCAAGTAACACTCTACATTCACCATGAAAATCTGAAAAAGTTAGCGTGGATGGTGCTGTGTGAGCAATAGTTAAACACAGTGCAATATCAATCCAAGATGCTGGTTGTAACGTGGAAAGCTGTGCCTATCAGTGCAATGGAAGCAGGCATCTGATGCGACCTTGAAGCTGTGCCTCTCAGCGTAATGGAAGCAGGCACCATACGACCTCTTGAGGTTGATTACCCAAAGCGATTTCCCTTGCACAGGCTCAAGGCTGAAATTGACAAGACAGGCTGTGCCTGTCAGCACGATGTGGTGAAAAGATAACCAAAACTCTTCAGACATTTACACTCACCAGGCACACGTGCTGAAATCGCCGAGACAGGCTGAATTCTACAAGACCGGCTGTGCCTGTCAGCACGAAGTGAGTTGACTGCAGGAACCAAGGATACGTCGCCCTCTAGCGCGTGTAACGCGACAGCGCAACGCTCTCCTCAGCTGACGGCAAGATGTTGGAGAACAGCTGCGTAGTCAAGGATTAGTCAGCACGAATCTCTTCAGCTGTTGTGCACAGCAGCAAAGACGCCGGAGGATGCCGACACGCTATGTTCAGGAATTCCGCTGAGAATAAGTGAAGGTGAAGTCCTCAGAGCACTAACACTAAGTCACTTCCGAATGCGCCGCATTCAAACGGATCGTCCCCACGGTCCTGACGGAACCGAACTAGAGGGCACAACCGCTGGGCAGATTGAGGAAAAGACTCCCATTAATTTGCCACATGTAGCTGACGTGAGGGAGAAGTTGTAGAAATTACGTTAATGGCATAAACCGCGACATACGTCGCACTCCACAGCTGCTCCTCAAAATTTAGACTCGCAGACCAAATGCGCTGCAGCCGCACTCAGCCTCAATTGAATAATGCTGAAGAATTCGTAATAAGGCCCCTAAATTCACCGAAGGCTCTGACGGAAATCAGAATGACAGTACCTTGACCTTGCAGGCCCCAAGGTTTTCTAAATTGGTGGATGACACAAGAAGGAAGGATGGCCGTGCTGCTCCCTCACGCAGACCAGTCGTCGCCAGTGTTGAAAAGAATACCAGAAACTGTAACTGAAAAGTCTTCTTTATTCACGGCTCCACTACGCCACCAGGACAACAGGAAACTTCTTCACATGCTCTATTCACGCTTAGTCTGCCACTCCCCAACATTCTAAGGTAGCCTTTAGGGACAGAGGAACGTTCCAATGGGGGAAGTAGAGGAAGGGGTAGGAGGAAGGTACCAAGTGGATGAGGACAATTACAAAGTAACAAATACCTATAGCACGTGTAGCGCTACCTCAGTGTACAGTCTCCATATGCTAATTACCAAGCTGCATAAACATACACAGAATACTCCTGGGATTATAACAATTATGATATGTGTGAGTATATCTCGATACATGGGAGGGACTTTTTAAACAGTTTGACACTGCTTTCAGCTTAATACATTTTGTGCTCAATAGAGAATATGTGTCCTATTCAGTGTATTGGGATAATATATTTGATGTGACAATACGTTTGGTCTCGTAACGATGTTTTTTATGACATGGTTTGCATAAACAAATGTTCTGTGTATTTGTAAAGTGCACTAACACCTGCAGGGGTATCCTGGCGCTGAACATAGGATGATAATGCCTCTTTATGTAGGGACATGAGAAATTGCAATCCTTTCGTGACAGGTAAACTGCAATCTGGTTGCCAAAACCAGTGTGGAACTCTTCCAGAAGTTTTGTTTTTTAGCGATTGCTCTCCAAGTACTTTATGAAATAAGGAATCTATATTTTACTGTGATAGGAAATTAGGTTATATTTGTTTAATATTATGCTGTCATTTATTTTTGGCAAAGTAGAGCAGAATATTTGATAAATGTCTTCATATCTAACTACTGAGGTACGAGAAAGATTTCAGATATGAGTAGATTGATATATTGTTTAACAACTTGGGGGCATATTATCAAGGGCTTAATCGCCGCTTTAGCAGCACATGTTGCAGCTGATTCTATCACCCTATTAACAATGCGGCGCTAACATGCATTAGCGCATGTTAGCAGCCATTTCAGTAACGTTATGCATCTTAGCTATATACATCGCTAATGAGATGCAAAGTATGCGTTCCTTCTGGAAACATCACGGAAAAGGTCGCTAACTGAACATCACGATATTAACAATGCGTACCTGCAACTTCTTAACAATGTAAAAAGTCACGCTAAGCGCGCTTTTCGCCGGATTCTAACACCTCCTAAAATCCTGACTTAGCCATGCCCTTAATGGGAGGTGGATCGTCAAGTTAAGTCTACCATGGCGTATCTACAAGGATTTCCCTATCTCTGTAGTTATATCACTGGATTTCCACGGATATCCCCCCCAAAAGCCGCTATCGTTGGAGTTTTTATCGCCCTGGTGATAAGCATTGTTAATCACGCGCTAACTGGGCGATAAAATCCGGCGATAAATAAAAATGCGCTAAACGCGGTTAGCAATATTTATTGGCCTCTGTAGATAATATGCTCCCAATTTTGTATTCAGAAGTAGTTGATCAAGAACATGAACATTTTCTATATGTGTCTGTATCATGTATATATTGTTGTTTAAAGGATAATTGTATTTGTTGTAAATCGAAGGGAATTGAATAGATAGTAAAATATTTTATTTTTATTTATCTGACAGCAACCTTTCCAAATATTTGCCATGAACCCTCGCCTGGTCCTGATGATAGTCCTGATTAAATCTTAAAGGGATTCAAAAGGTTAGCCAATTTAAACATCAAAAAGGTTGAGCTATGTTGGAAATATTGTCCCCGAGATTTTTTCTCTTTGAATACTCTGAGGAAAATATTTGTTTTGCCCTCTCAGTCTGAATGTTTCCTCCCTTTTGTTTGCTTTATTTGTATTAAAAGTATGTCTGATTGATTTAGTGTCTGATAGGGTAGAATATGGGTTTACCAAGAAGGATGCAGAACTAGCATGTATTTGTATGTAATTTTAATAATTATTTTTATAAGAAGCACAGAGGTTATCTCTCTAAGAATAAACCTTTTCCGTAAGATTGATTCTTATGATATCCTGGATCTATATATATATTTTTAATATAATGCTTATATAATAATTTCTTCCTTCCCCAAAGGGCACCTTGTTCTTTTGTAGTTGTAAAATGTGCCATACACAAGAGCAGATATGACAGCATTTCATTGGGTAAGGACTTCGCAGATGATGTTGCTAAGTGCTGTGCTCTTGCATCTGGTACATTAGAGCTTAATGAAAATTATGAAACTGAGGAGAGTAAAATAAACAGCGTTTTGTCAATGTCAGCTCAAAAAAGAATAGGCTGGTTTGCAGAGTGAGATGTCAGAAGATGAAAGAAAAGTTGGTGAAAGGCAGAAAGTCATCAAGATAAAGTAGATTTATAAAAGTCAAAAATGGGAGGGGTGTGTTGGCTGACTCTATGCTATTGCAAATGGCAAGATACATGCACGGTATGACTGCCATCTGTAAATAAAATTGATTTAATTCTCATTTTAGGATTATTGCTGAGATTCTGTGACAGAGATGTATCATCTGTCAGTAGATAAATGTTGGCACAAAGACAAGAATGACCATGAGTCACATAGGAAAATCAGAAGATCCTTTCACAAGATCACAAAATAATGTTTTAAAGATGCCACCTTGTCATGACAACCAGGCTATTGTTGAAGAAGCTAATCCTCAGATTTGGCCTGCCAACATCTTTTGAATCAGATAGGAAAACTCATTTTAAAAATGAGGCGTTGAGGATCCTATCTATGGCACTAAACATTAACCAGAAATTTCATTGTAGTCACCACCCCAATCATCAGGTGTAGTAGAAAGAACCTGCTGTGTACTTCAGGAGACTACTCTGCTGCCCCTGGAAGGACTGCTCTTTTGCCTGAAGCCTGCCTTGAACCCACCCTCAGAGATCTGCCCTGCTGCTTGAGCTCTGTTCCACTAGTTGGACACAGGCCTACTAGAGTGACTACAAGGGCTAGTTGACTGGCCTCCTGATCAGAGCCTCAGGGACAGAAAAGGTTCCAACCATTGTGAACCCATAAATGGACTCATCCTGAGTAACTCCAAAGCCTCCAGGACGTGTCTCTCCAGTCCTGGGCCCTTGGAAGTGGTGCTAAAAGTGCCCAGAGAGCCAAAATTCCAAACTCGGGAATTAGAAAATGTGTGGTTAAAAAAGTGTTCTGGAAACCGTGAGGAGACCTGGACCTACCCGTTCATCGATCCATCCAATATGCATCGCTTGTCAGCCTGACTTCACAGCAGCTCTTGCTACATTCTTCTCCACAGAAGCAAGTCCTGTTCAGTGGTCCTTCGCAGAAGGAGTATGCGTCCTTGTGGAGCCCTCGTCGGCTACGGCTTGCAGCTTTGCCCAGCTGGAGTTTTTCGACCTCCAAAAAGAAGACTAAGTCCAAGCGTAGAAATCTTCCCTACGACTTCATCCAGCGGATCCCCAAAAACGACCCCTCCTCCTTGGATATCATCTGCAACCTTGCCCCACTGAACTTTATCTACTCTAACATGTTTCCACTAAACGTCTTCTAAGCCTGAAGGTCCGAAGGTATGTGGGGACTTGGACCAATCCACCTCTTGTATAGGAGCCATGCTCTATCACGATCGGCCATGTTTTTCGATTTTGACCCGGTTTTTGCACGACTAGATGTCCAAGGCTGGCGCTTTGATCTTTAAGACGCTGTCATTTTTGGTGCAAAATAATTTATTACAATTCACTCTTTTTTTCTGAATTGATGTAGGGGGTTTTGTGGGTTTTGTTTTAAGTTTATTGCACTTTCTGTGCTGAATAAATACTTTACACATTGCCTCTAGGTTAAGCTTGGCTGCTTTTGTGCCAAGCTACCACAGGGTTAAGCACAGGTTAATTTAGTGTTTTTTTATGGTTAACCCAGACAGGGATTGAGGCTGTTGCTTGAGCAGGGTTAACATCTCACTCAACAAACAACCCAATTTCTCACAAGAAAATTTAGATTTTTAAATTTTTCATAAGTGTGCCTGTATAACTCTTTTAGGCTTGATTATAATTTTGGTTTTGTCTATGCCTATATTTAAGAATCATCTCCACAACTAAATACCTACAATTGAAGAAGATTGATTTTGTACTTCATTAGGTTTCCAGTTGAAGATAGATTTTTGTCTGCATATTTTTTAGTAACATTTGAGTTGAAATCAGTGACATATGAGCTATTTTTCTCAGGTTGACCTGATAAACCAGAACATTTGAACTGTTGAAAATTTTTTGTTCACATTATTTTCGCTTTTTCCTGCTTTTTTCAACATGTTTGTAGGACTCTTTTACTAAATGCGGTGCATTTTCAACTAACATTTTAGTGATTATTTGAATATTTTGCATCTTGCGTTGGAGAATAAGGCTTTAGTGAAAGACAGTTTTTTTTACAATTAATATGGCCACATGTAAAGAAAGATTGTGCTTGGTTTCAAATATTGTTTTTACAAATTTTATTTAATTAGTATTGATTTGCATTTTAAAGAGAATGTATGGATCTGTTGGAAATGCTTCAATTCATCAAAATATTGTGCAAAATAAACAGAGATAGAACATTAGCTCATAGAGATAGGTCCACTGGAAAATTTGAATCAAATACTTATGAACATCTAAATTAATATGAGCTAAATATGAATATATCTAATTGTTTTGTATATACTTCCTTGCCCTCGTTTGTTTCAGAAGGTATTACACATATACTTTTTTTCTTTCCAATGGTTTTTCTTGTAGCTTTTTTGTTTCTATTTTGTTAGGACCAGACCTCATTGAGGCACTCGAAGTAGACTATAACAACTATAGATAGATTGCCTGAAGATGAACATTTGGATGTCACTATTAAACATTATAGCCCCTTTTGTTCTACAATGGTAAACTTAATAGTAGTGATGAGAGGAATGTGTGGTAAAAACAACTACGTAGAGCCTAATTTTATTAGAGAATATAATAAAAAGAGAGTGAGAATCGGTACAAAAGCTGCTGAAGCAATGGATACATAGTTCAAAGAGGTAGCTGATACTAATTTTAAAAATTCACAGGGGCATTCTAGACTTAGGATTTCACAGGAGAAGAAAGGAGTTGTGTGTATGATGTGTGAGGAACATGATAAAAAAGACGCTTCAGTTATGATTGGAATTAATGAGTGTAGGTATAATTATATAGTTGATAAATATTTTATGGTTGATAACATTAACATTTGTGGTAAAATGGTTTATTGTAGTATTCTGGGTACCTGGGTAGGTTCTTGTTATCTAAAATTAGTGTTCCCCAAAATTCATCATACCTATGAGTTGAGTGGAATGAGTGTAATTAATTTTAAGGGAGAGAAACATGGATTTGGTCAAGTGCTTATAAATATGATTGGTGTGTTGCTATCTCCTATTGGGTTGGCTTTGAATTTTGTGAAGATTAGAAAATTAGTACTTTGGAAGATCGCCTTAACTACAATTAACGATTAAATGCTAGCTATTTGTGCGATGGTAATTCAAATTGGAATACCTAAGAAGATATATTTGGCAAAGGAATGTGGAGTGAGTCGTGTTATTCAGGTGTATCAGTTTTGTACGTATTTGCCTGATAATTGCATGGAAATTACTAAATATATTATTAATGTAACTAATATTGCAAGTGAAGCTAAAACGTTTGGAGAGACTGGTTGGTGGAAAACATTTAGTTCATGGTTTGGTAAAATTGGAAAGGGAATTGGAAAGATTGATGAATGGTTTAGTGACGTACATTGTGACTTACCGAAGAAAATACTAGCGCCATTCATAATATTAACATTGAGTACAATTTGCCTTATTCTAATATTCACATTTTTGGTTTCAAGGAGGTGTAAAATGTGATTGTGAAAAGAAGATGACCAGAAAAAGAGAAATTGAACATGAAGACCTCAAAGCCAGACGTTATTATGAACACAGGTAATGGAGAAGAGAAAATCAAAGAAACTGAATATGATTGATGAAGTGGTAAAGTGTAGTGTAGAAGAATTTAGTGGTGATTCAGAAATCATCTGAGGGGAAAGTGTGAATACCTTTATGTAATATCCTGTTGTATTCTTTATACTGCTGCTATGTACCTGGTTCATATCTGCTCAACCAGTGTGAGTGTTCTGTATGGAATGTTTGTGCGATGGACATGTTTGGAATGCTTGGGTGCCTGGTGTGAGTGGTGACAGTTGAAGATTATCTGAGCAGCAGGCAGGCTGCTCCTGGTGAGGCTGTTCTACAGGATCTACACAACTTGTAACTATAACTTAATAAATCTACATGAAACTACACCTCAGTTACTGACTTCATTACTACATGTTATAGTTAACTGAACATAATGATTGATTTATATGTTAGCATAACCAAACTTCAGTTGACATGACTAGGTAGAAGTCAGCCTACATTGATGTTCGTCTTGCAGTCAGTGAGAAAATTTGCTTTTAAATGTACATGTACGAGTTTCTTGGCATTTCAAAAAGTAAGTGAAATAGAATGTGTGTCATGGTATTGTTTGTTAGTCGAGCTCAAATGCATACATTTGTGTCCTCAAGAGGAAAGCCATGTGCAGAATGATTCTGTATTTGTAACAAACTCAAGGTACTTTGCCCATGTCTTCTCCAAGACTAGTTCATCACTTGTACTGGCTTTTGTTTTCATCTATTGCATAAATGTCATGTTCCATCATTTTTTATGTACGCCTTACTATATTATGCATGAACATAGATGTTCCTAAATGTTTCTTACTTGATGTATCATCATTTCCTGAAACGTTATTGGTTTTTATGCATAAGTAACTTTATTAGTACAACCCTATTATGTCGGATCTCACCAGGTCAAGTGTGTGGCTTTCCCTGCCTGAAGACTATGCAATATGCCCTTTTGGGATGTGTGCCAGACTTTTAAACCAAGCAGTCTCTAAGTCATTCTGCTTGTTCATTTATACTTAGACTTTTTGCATATTTCCTCACAGGCATATTCTACGTCAGTCTGTCTATAAGAAGATGACTTTCCTTACTTTTCAAACTATGCAGACTTTGCAGTAGTCTGTCTATTGACTTACTACTTAAATTATGTGAGAAGATTCTGTGTTAGTCCCTTTACTGAACTATATTTTAGTTCTGGCTATTTACTTGTTTTGGAAAATGACCGTAAATTGATCCCCTTTCATTTTCAATATTCAATGCATTATTAATGCAAATTTGAATTTGACAAACTACCTTTTGCTTTATATAATGATTTCTAAATTTTGAATCAACTTTTATGGTTTTTATTTTGAATTTTGTCCTGTGAACGTTTCTTTTATGTACACAAGTGTCATCATCATATGAGACTCACACGGCCTCGGTCCTCTGTCTAACCCCTTATGATTAATGAAAATCGTTGACACTGGTGAGCAACAGAGAGAACCTCTTTGCTACTTTGGACTCAGCAACATAACACTAAGGGACAGATTTTTCAAAAAGTCACACAATGCAGTGCAGCACCCAAAGATGCTGCGCTGCGTTGCGTGACAGGGAGGGAGCACGAGAGCACCAAAGCTACAGAGCTATGGGTCTCTCCAGGGCTGATTTTAGCTGCCATGCGCCACGCACACACCTTTAGCACAATAACACTAGGTTGTGTGCCTGAGTCTAGCATAGGTTTTATACAGGAAGAGTACCCTTCCTATACAAAATACCATGCCTAGACAAATTTAAACTCTTTCGCCGCTTTGTATGTGTGCTTCACAGTGCAGCACACATGTAAAGTAGGAAAAAAAAGGAGAAATTATTTTTTTTCCCTCTTAACGCCTCCTTTCAGATGAGGTTAACTTTTGGCACTAAACCCTGTCTACAATTATTTGTAGATATGGTTTTTCGTCACAATACGAGGGTGGGTGCATGGAATGACCATCTACCATCCATGCAACGCACCCTTGGTGCTAAGTAACACAAAGCAATGTTTCACACTGCTTTGTGTTACTTGTAGAGTACTTTCCAACACAAAACAAGTTTTGAACTGGAAAGTAAATTGGTAAAAAAACATTTTGTGCTTGTTAGTCAATTTGGTAATGCTAACCCAGCGCAAAATGTTTGAAAATCTACCCCTACTAGTCCTTGGTCCACACACTGCATATTACACAGTCGACTATGACATGGTAATAAACAGTCAGAAAGAGTGGATGTTAATTTGTCCCTTAGCTCTTCAGTGGTTTCAATCATTTCTTCCAAGCCCAAGGCAAAGGTTATGATTGACACAGTTATGTTTATCACTTGGAATTTCTCTGTACGACATGCAGAGATACAGGCGTCAGCCTTATCACCCACTTATTGAATGCCCACTTGTGTCCACTTAGCTAGATGATCATGCCTTACAGCTGCTGAAGACTCTGACATAAAGATTTGCCTGGATCCTGAATCAGGAGAAGTAAGCCAGTTCACAAAGTGTTTGGATTATGTTTACCTTTCGAGTAAACAAAGGCAGGTGCTCAAAAACATGAAACATTGATAATATTACTACAGAGTCTTAAATATTTAACACTAAAAAACATGTCCCCAAAACTGTTCAAGTGGTTCATTTCAAAGCACTTTCAGTCCAAACCTGAGTAGTAGTTGGGGAGGGTGGGTGGTGAGATCTGAGCTGTAGATGATTATATTAACTTGCATATGTGTAAATAAAAAATGTAAGAGCCTTTTTATTGCATTTGAAAAGATGGTTTGAAAATGTTCAGGATCCTCTTGAATTTCAGTTGCCAGATAAATGATGTAATGTAAGATAGACGTTTTCACACAGAATACAGCAGTCACATAAATTGGAAGGGCCTTCAAATGTATGGACATTTTAAAAAGATAGTGGTTATAAGTAATATGTCCAGTACGAATTATAGACAAATTGTTTCTTCTTTGGAAATTATCATTCATGCATTTAATTAACAGTAGGTTATAGAATGGAAGGCCATACTTTTGCAAGGTCCCATGTAACTGAATCCCAAGATGGGAGCTTATGCTATATAATACTGTACTAATAAAACTCTGACTGAAAACGTGAAACAACCTTTACAACACAACTTTTACACCACACTAGCATTACAACAAAACTTTTACAATGCAACATCCATTACATCGCATGCCATTACAACGCAACCATTACAACGCATGACACTACAACGCATACCACTACAACGCATGTCATTACAACGCAGACCATTACCACGCATAACATTACAACGCATAGTACCCTTACACTATCCAACACTTACCCTACTGTTGTACCCTCTGGAGTTAGAATAGTAATTTTTACCCCTACACTATCCAGCACTTAACCTACTGTTGCACCCCCCTGGAGTTAGAATAGTAATTTTTACCCCTACACTATCCAACACTTACCCTACTGTTGCACCCCCCTGGAGTTAGAATAGTATTTTTCCCCTACACTATCCAATACTTACCATACATGCAATGTAATGTTAGGCGTTGTAATGGTATGTGTTGTAAATGTAGTATGCATTGTAATGGAATGCGTTGTAAAGGTAGTTTTTAAAAATGTGTTGTAATGGCATGCGTTGTAATGGAATGCGTTGTATTGGATGTTGCATTGTAAAAAATGCCTTGTAAAGGTATGCGTTGTAAAAGTATGCGTTTTAACGTCATACATCCCAGAAAACATCAGGTTTATTACACCTGGCCTGCCTTCATTGCCGTGCCTTAGGGAAGGTTTATGATGTTTTCAGGCAACGCATCCTACCTGCGAACCTTTCTGTGCTGTGCTGCACTGTCAGTGAAAGTGAGGGAGCAGAACAAGGCTATATTTACTGAAATTATGATGCTTCCATATACCCATGTAATGGTACGCTTTAGGCACCAACGCACACTCCCTTGCACCAAGGCTATGTGTTCCAGGTTTTGTACTGGAAGGGTAACCTTCAAGTACAAAATAATATTTGCACATAGTATAACACTTTTCCCATTTTGTATGCATGCTGTACACTGCTGCACATCATCTACGTTGGAACCATTTTGAGAAAGAAAAACGCTTCTCAAACTTTAGGCCTCCTTCAAGGAGACATTAATTTTTTGCGCAAAGTTCTATCTTCCTTTTTGTAGTAGCAAAGGCCTTACATCAAAATCCATGGGTAGTTGCATTGGAACGTCTATGTACCACCCATGGAATGCCCCCTTGATGCAAAGAAGCACAAATTGCTACTTTGCCCTACATTAGAACTACTTTCCAATGCAAATCAGGATTTGTGCTGGACAATAAATCCAAAAACTACACTTTGCACCAGTTTGTGTCACTTTCATGATTGCAATTCGACTTGAATGCATAGTTGCTTGATCTCAATTACTTGGTGGTCAATGGGTATCATCCCTACATTCTCAAATATCAGTGACTAATGGTTCCACTGACAAGGCAAACAAATGCGGGGAAAGAGCCCAGTTCAGAAGTGTGCCCATGTGAGTATTGAATACGTTCCTATAATTCTGAAAGACACTAAATTGAAACTAAAGTGCATCAATGGAAACTACATGGGACAATTCAGTCTATTAAGTAATTAAATTCGAATATTGCTCCCAGGTTACATGCCCATAACTTTTGTTGCATTAACGAATGTTGTGGCTAGGGTAGATTGCATTTGCTATGTCAGAATTATTACTGCAGTGTTCGTATTTAGAGTACATCCTGTCCAAGTACAAATTTATACTGGGCGTTCGGAGATATTGGCTCAACTATCCTACAACATAGATCATTGCCATACCCAGTAGAACAAATTGCATTTTTGAAAACAAGTGTTTTGGATGCAAGGGAAGACTAGTCCAGACCAGCGGTGAACTCTGATGGGTTTGTACGAACTACCATCACATTGGACATTTAAAAGTTTGCTGTTCATCTATCCTTGGAGAAGGACGATTAGACCGAACTTTGAAAAGGTTTTTTCCCCCAAAACAAACTACCAACATGGGAGATGGCTCCCATGGTGAGCAGAGCATTATTTTATTTATTTTAAAAAAGAAAACTCCTTTTTGGGATATTTTTTTTAAAAGAAAAAAAGAAAACTTGTGCAGGGTTGCGTCATGCTGACACAGCCCTGCACCAATAAGCAATAAGCATTGACAGGAATCGCTGTGACAGTGCTCACTGCTAATGCTTTGTCAATGATTGCCTGCTTAGCCATCATTTATAAATTTGATGAACAGTCCCTCTGCCATGTAATTTACTCCATCCAAATATAAAATAGATTTTAACAGACAGAGTAAAGGAAGTCAGGGTAGCAGAGAACTTTACGTCCATCACCTGCCTGTACTCCGCCCACTAAATGTAAAGTTCACTGCAAGCCCAGCAGTGAACTCTATGGGTTTGTTTAAATCCCGGTCACTGCGGTTCATACAAAGCAATTTAAAAGTTTATTGTGAGTTTGTTTTTGAAAAAGAAAAGGTAAATGGCCCCAACACCATGGCAGTATTCTCCCATGGTACAGGGGTCATTTTTCTATTTTCACTGTCCCTCATTACTAGGATATTCCTGCCTTTGACGGACATAAAAAAGAAGGCTGTCCGACTGCCCACTGTAAAAAGGGTGTACAGTTAGATGGCACTTCTCTAACAACCCATACTCTATCGGCCACCGGAGGAAGGTTTATGCTGATGGAATACATTTTTACACTGTTCTCATGCACCCGGCAGTCAGCCTGACTCAAAATAGGCAGGCGGACCAAGGGTTTAGATGGGGTCCTCTGCCACTGTTGCAATGGAACACCCAGTCTGCCAAATTCTAAATTGGGGCGTAATTCCTCCTATGGTGTTTGGATAATTCTTTTATTTTCACTGTCCCTCTGCACCAGGATATTCCCGTCAGTGATTGACAGTAAAAAATGCTTTTCGATAACCCTCCTCTAAATAGGGCTGACAGCTGGATGACTCACCTCCGACAGCCCATACTCCCTCAGAGGAAGGTTTATGCTGACAGAGTAAATGTTACTTTATAGACATAAACCTGGCGGTCCATCCAACTCAAATGGGGGGGTGGGCGGACAAAGAGTTAGGTAGACATGGTACACCATCGTCATTGCAAGGGAGTGCCTCATCTGCCAAACTCCAAATTGGACTCCTACGGCCTGATTCATGTACATGCCGTTTTGCGTGTCCCTAATAGCGAATAATAGCGACTCGCTATTGAGAAAACGCAAAACGGCATTCATGTACTTTTCGGGGAAAAAATAGCGACTCGCACGCGGGCGCTAAAGCCGTTAGCGACCTACAAAAAACGCAGAATAATCGCTATTTCCGGCCACCAGCGATCGGGATTGCGACTCGCAATCCCGATCGCACGGGATAGCGACTCGCAATCCCGATCGCACGGGATTGCGACTCGCAATCCCGATCGCACGGGATTGCGACTCGCAATCCCGTGCGATCGGGATTGCGAGTCGCATTCTCGCGGGATCTGGAAATACGGGAAGACGCATTCCGAGCACCGTGATGACATCACAACCAGGAAGCAGCCAAATCCCACCCCCAAACACCACAGTGACGCTATCATTCGAGTGTACACGACGGAAAGCTGCCGCTAAACCTCCGTTAGCGACTCCCGACCCGGCCGAAATAGCGACCGCCATGTCCGACGAACCTCTGCCTGGCCCCAGCAACAGCGCTGGCCGCAAGCGCAAACTAAAGTTCTCCGAGCAGGAGCTGGACAACCTCATAGAAGGGGTGGTGGCCAAACACGACCAGCTCTTTGGTGCCAACTCCAGGAGGGTCCCAGAACAGGAGAAGCGGAGGATCTGGGTGGGGATTGCCTCCAGCGTCAACTCTGTGGGCGTTGCGGACAGGTCGGTGGAGGAGCTGAAAAAGCGCTGGTACGACCTCCGAGGGCGTGCCAAGGAGAAGGTGGCGGCGCGCCTCGGTGAGTCATCAGGCACTGGAGGTGGTGGACCGACTGTCCCACCCAACACCCCCCTGGAGGACCAGGTAGAGGACACCTTGGAGAGGGAGGCGTGTGTTGGCGTGACCACTCTGGACTCCTCCCGCCCCACCCAAAACACCCAAGGTAAGTGGCATGCGACTGCGACCCTGTCCCCTATGACCGTCCCTGCCCAAATAGGCTCACTCATTGGCCCTTAATCATGCCTATGTTGTGCATCAGGAAATGCCCTGAGGCATTGTGGGAGACGTAGTATGTCCACAATGTAGTAGTACCACAATGCGGCCAGAAAGGTTCCTAAGCGCACAAATCCACAGCCATCCAGGGAATGTCACCCAGCATGCATGTAACATCTGCACGTCTGACAGTCACATGCACCTAATGAGTATCCACTTACCCTCACAGGTGCGGATGATAGCAGTGACAGCGAGAGGCTGGTGATCGTCGAGGAGGCCCAGGAGGAGGAATCCCTACCCGCTACCCAGCCACCAGCCCCTGCCGCTGCGCCAACACCAGCAGCCAGGCCCCCCACCTTACCTGCTGCAACATCTGCAGGCCCACCGGCTGCCAAGGCCAGGCCCCCCACCTTACCTGCTGCAACATCTGCAGGCCCACCGGCTGCCAAGGCCAGGCCCCCCACCAATGTGCCTCCAGTGCCTGCCGCACCTGCGACACCAGCTGCTACAACACCTGCAGCTCGTCCAACACGATCTGGGCCAGCCACATCCGCTACACAGCGGCCGAACAGCAGGAGGGGCAATGGGCATCTCCATGCCTGCATGAGTGTGGAGCGGCGAATGCTCCGTTTACACCAGCGCCAGTCGCAGCAGCAAGGAGCCATCCAGCTCCAGCTGCATAAGATCGGCCGCAATGTGGCGGGAGTCGGCCAGCGGGTGGACCGCATGACGGCGGCCATGGAGCGCATGACGGCGGCAATGGAGGCCAATACTGCAGCGCTGGGGAAGCAGCGCAGTGTTGCACGCAGGCGCCACCACCAGCTGTTGAGCCAGCTGTCGACCTATAGTCGCTCAAATTATGTGGCAGCAAATGCCACCACCCAGCTGTCGCGGCGCTCTATAACCCAGCAGCACCAACTGGTCCAGTGCTGCGAGGAGATTACCCGGGTGCTGGAGCACTTGACCACCGCCGTGATCCCACTGCTTACACCTGTGCTACCGGCCATCGTAGGGGGAGATGATGCGAGTGAGGCTGCCTCCAGCGTGAGCAGCAACTCTGCCACGCAGGCCCCCCCACCTAGGCGCAGCACCAGGGCCACGCCTGGTCCAGCTGCCCAGGATGAGGAAGAGCCTCACAGGCGCCTGGGAAATGTGCGCCGGAAGCACCAATGACATTGTGTCAGGGACACAGGCGCAGGCTGAAGCTAAGCCTGCCATGAACCTTTACATGCAGTATGCTGGAATACTGGATTTTGTAAATAGTTGTTACCATGACCCTTTTATCTTGTGATTCAAACAAATACATTTATTTTGCTGCACACATTCGCCTTGTGTAATCATTACATTTTGCATGCAATTGTGATATGTGGGGTGGGGGTAGGGGGTGGGCTAGAAATTGTTAGCTGTGATGTGGTTGCGACGTCTGTGGCCTTCAGCTGGGTTCTCCCCGCGTGCATGGTGCGCATGTGCTGGTGGCCGGTCGTCCCCCTCAGATTCACTGCCTGAGATGTCAACTGGTATCCGGCGCTTGGTTGCAATGTTATGAAGCATTGCACAGACAGCCACAATGCGGCAGCACGCTGCAGGACTGTAATACATGGCCCCACCTGTCTTGTGCAGTATACGGAACCTGCTCTTGAGCAGGCCAAATGTCCTTTCAATACAGTTCCTTGTCCGGATGTGCGCAACATTGTAACGCCGTTGCTGAGGTGTGGCACGGTTGAGGTAAGGGGTCAGGAGGTATTCCCGTAGGGCGTAGCCACTGTCACCTGAATGAGAGGAGCAGATGTTGATTGCCTGTGCAGCGCAGTTACTTCATAGCAATGTGACATTGTCGACAAAGTGTACTTACCAAGTAGGTGTCCTTCCCCAAACTCTCCCCTGATCAGTCGTGTGTGGAGTCCGCTGTGCCTGAAGATAAAGGAGTCATGGGTACTCCCTTGGTACTGGGACACAATGTCAGTGATGATGCTCTTGGCATTGCAGACCATCTGTATGTTGAGGGAGTGGTAGGACTTCCTGTTGCGGTACATATACTCCGTGCCAGCTGGTGGGCAGATGGCGACGTGGGTACAGTCTATGCAGCCGAGGACATGGGGAAAATGGGCAACATTATAAAATTGTAGTTTAGTGAGGTCCAATTCCTGTTGGCTCGTGGGAAATGTGATGTGCCGGTGGAGCTGGCTGAGCATGGCGTCAACAAAAGTGTGGAGGCAGCGTGACATGGTGGGCTGGGATATCCCCCCAGCAGCGGCTACTATGCCCTGGAAACTGCCGGAGGCCAGGAGGTGCAGGCTGCACAATACCTGCACATGTGTGGGCACAGAATTGTTTCGCCTTGTTGGGTGCTGCATGATGGGGTCGAGTTCTTGTATCAGCCAGGTGATCATTTCCCCATTCAGCCTGTATTTTGCATAAATCTGTTCTCTGGTTTGGCCCAGCAAGGTGACCCGCTGCCGGTAAATCCTTGCCTGCCTCATGCGTCTCCTCCGTGCTGCTCGCTGTAGCCTTCGCCGCCTCACCACCATGTACATCCCAGGCATTGTGGAACGCCTAATGCTGCTGCTGAATGTCCTTATGTGTGATTGGTCAGGCCTGGACCTGTTGGTGATTGGCTAACAGTTTTTCAAATTTAGCTTCATCATGGCTTTTATGGTTACCACCTGCTTTGAGTTGTCCTTAAATTGCGCCGCGCAAACGTGCGATTTAGCGCTTTTTCGCTAATGTATTTCTTTCATGAATGCCGATTGAGACAATATTGCGTTTCGCTAATCATTTCGCAGATTCTGTGGTTGGTCGCTATTTCCGTATCGCTAATGCTCGACTTCCCGGAGTCTGCGACTATTACTGCGTAATCGCTATTCCAATCGCTATTATTTTTTAGCGATTTCGCTATTTCGTACTTGAATGCCGATTCCGTGTTTTGCACCCGCAATTGCGTTTTCGCAGCCATTGCGGGCGCTATTTCGCTTCATGAATCAGGCTGCTAGTCCCCATCGCTGAAAGCCTTTTCACCAACCTGCTTTACCACTGAAATATATGAATGGGTCATAAAAAGTGGAAAGCATGCTTCAGTGGCCCGCCTTAATGCTAATGCTTTGCAATACAGTTAATTTAGGACTGGTCACTATTAAAGTCCTGATGTGTAAAGGGAGCTCTAGAAAATGCTTTAAATAGTTGGTAAAGAAGGAAAGCTGCCTTATAAATTTCAAATCTTTATTTCAGCTAGAAGCCATAAAAGTGCAATAAGACTTAGTATAACATTATTAAACATTAAAATCAATCCAGTATACACCAAAAAGAGCAGTAAAATCGGTTTAAAAACAGACAAGCATCATTAAATGTACTTTTATAAAATCAGTACAGCTAAAACATTTCATAAACTCAACCAAATGGGCCACTAGAATGAGGAGATGCAATCTTGGTCCATAAATTCTCAAAGTGTTGGTGAATGAGGGGGAACAGCACCCTAAGCTTTCATGACGAGCAGATATAGTCTTGGACCACAACATCTCAGTGCTAGTGCATGAGAAGGAGCAGAATCACTAGGACCATCCTGTACTTTTGTGATATCAAGTCCTGTATTAGGCTTGGACATCCTATGCCTAGTCCTCTTCATCTTCAGGATGTAAGTTAAGTTTACTTTATTTTATTTAAATTTTTTCCATTAAACCCCTCCCGCCTCCCCACCGTCCCTTCCGCAGCGCGAGGACCCCACAACTCATTTCCACCCCCCCACCACCCGTAATGCCAGCCGCGACTGAGTTCGAGCATTTTCTTCAGAAACAGGAAAATTTGAACAGTAATGCCTTCCTCTAAATAAGACGCTAGGCCTGCACACTGCCAAAAGTGAGACAAAGCCCCTTCACTTCCTATGCTCTATGTGGTAGCGATTTTGAAGGCACTGACAGCATATGGGCTAGAAGTCATTGAAAGGCTTTGGGGATGGTCCACATTTGCAAACGCTGGAGTCCACTACAGTTGGCAGCCACTCTTTATTGTTGTGCGTGTTTATTTTAGACCGGCCATTATGCATTATTGAGTCTAGTTTAAAGTAATACATTTGACAAAATGTTCATTCAAAATTAACAAAGTCAGTAATCTCTAAACTGCATTTCTCTTAATGAGCATGTAATTATCGCAGTCGGCATAGCCTTCTGTAATTACAGCCCATTCGACAATTACATATGTGTAAACAAGACTGCATCAGCATAATTAATTAGTCTACTATTTAAGGACCTAAGCGCTGCACAAGAAATTCCAAATTGTCAGCCACTATAGAAAATGATAGACAAAATTACTCCAAATGATCGGATAGTCGCTAAAAATAAAGTTCTCTAAAACAGGGTTGCTAATTTGAAAGTTACTGGGGTATATACACAAAATACGCTAGACTGCTTCTAAAGCAACATAGGAAAAGTAGCATATCCTCCAGCCCCGGTCCGTCGACAAATTATCTAACTGCACAGCCTGCAGCACTGCAGGCCAGGGCCGACCAGTAACATGACGCAGTTCTGCCCTGGCATCATTACAATATTACGGCGGGCCATGAAGACTGTGTAATCTATGCTGCGTCACGTGACACATGCAAATACCACAGGTGATGGACAGAATGCAGAACAATGTCATACATTCACCCCAGTACAGAGATCTGGGCCTAAAACCATCGTTTTTTTTGCACTCCACACCACCCCAGTTCAGACATGGTCATATGCAAATCAGTCTGACCCTGTGCCTCATTGGAACAGTCCAGCCCGAACTGCCAAGCCATGCCTTCCCTGGACCGGAAACAAGCTTCCGAGGACCGGTTTCTGGCATTCCAGCCGTCTTTAGCCCGGCTTGCTTGAATACAGTGGTGTGGAGTGCATGGGACTCACGTCTGAGCATACCCATCCCACTCGGGGTGACAAATGCAAATACCACAGGTGATGGACAGAATGCAGAACAATGTCATACATTAACCCCAGTACAGAGATCTGGGCCTAAATCCATCGATTTTTTGCACTCCACACCACCCCAGTTCAGACATGGCCATATGCAAATCAGTCTGACCCTGTGCCTCATTGGAACAGTCTAGCCCGAACTGCCAAGCCATGCCTTCCCTGGACCGGAAACAAGCTTCCGAGGACCGGTTTCTGGCATTCCAGCCGTCTTCAGCCCGGCTTGCTTGAATCCAGTGGTGTGGAGTGCATGGGACTCACGTCTGAGCATACCCATCCCACTCGGGGTGACAAATGCAAATACCACAGGTGATGGACAGAATGCAGAACAATGTCATACATTCACCCCAGTACAGAGATCTGGGCCTAAATCCATCGTTTTTTTGCACTTCACACCACCCCAGTTCCGACATGGCCATATGCAAATCAGTCTGACCTTGTGTCACGTGACACAGCAGTACTGCACATACAGTCTGTGTGTAATGTGCAGTGCTGCTACGTCACACAGCACATATTAAACCGTCATCAAAATGATATCATCATGTCCCGCAGTAATAATGCCAAGGCAGAACTGCGTCATGTTACTGGTAGGCCCTGGTAGTGACACAGTGAGTTACTGCAGTACTGGCCCACCGTAATATTCCAGGGGCTAGTGGCCCATCATGACATATCATGCATAATGGCCGGTCTAAAAAAAAACACGCACAACAATAGTGAGTGGCTGCCAGCTGTAGTGGACTCCAGCGTTTGCAAATGTGGACCATCCCCAAAGCCTTTCAAGGACCCCTAGCCCATATGCTGTCAGTGCCTTCAAAATCGCTACCACATAGAGCATAGGAAGTGAAGTTGCTTTGTCTCACTTTTGGCAATGTGCAGTGTGCAGGCCTAGCGTCTTATTTAGAGGAAGGCAGTACAGTTCACATTTTCCTGTCTTTGAAGAAAATGCTTGAACTCAGTCGCAACTGGCATTACGGGTGGTGGGAGGGGGTGGAAATGAGGTCGTGGGGTCTTCGCGCTGCGGAAGGGATGGTGGGGAGACGGGAGGGGTTTAATGGAAAAAATGTAAATAAAATAAAGTAAACTTAACTTACCGTTCCGAGACTCCCTCCGTCCTGCGTTTGAATTAGTCTAGGCTCGTTGTCGTCGTCATTAGGAAGGCTGCAGCCTACAAGCAGCCTCCCTCCCCCTCTACCGCAGCAGCGCTGTGATTGGTGCGGCCGCTGCCCCACCAGCGTCATTTTCTCTCTGTATGCTGCAGCATACAGAGAGAACAGGGAGAGTGGGCGGTGTTTGTCGAGGGCAGGGGGGAGTGGTTTGTCCACTGTTGTTCATAATGACTCTTTGGGCGGCCTCAGGCTGCCCAAGCAGTCAGTATGAAGAATAGTGGGCAAGCCACTCCCCCCTGCCCACGAGAAACCCCGCCCACACCCAATTAGGAACTTCTGCTTTCTCACCGTGCGAGAAGACATAAACAAATGGTAGTTATTGCAGCAATAACTACCATTTGTTTCTGCCTTCTCGCACGGCGAGAAAGTAGGGGGGTGGCACCCAAACACCCCCATAGAGGAGCCGCCACTGGCCAGTCGTAAATCAGCTATTGGTATTTTGACAGATAGGAGCCGGCTACTGAGAAAGAAGAACCAGGACACAAAGTCCCTGGAAATAAGGGAGTTCTGATCTGAGGCCAAGACCTGGCACCCTCTCTATGAGGGCGGTGCCATAGGCACCATACTTCACTGTTGAGGCAGTGCCACAGATTTTAGTGTAAGACCGTGAAGCAGTAGAATATACACATAACCCTGTTCCAGCAGAGGCAACAAAGAGATGACCAATCAAATTGCAATGTCACTGTGGGAGCAAACCCCAATATCCTAAAATTCAGGATTACCCAAAAGTCAAATCACCCAAAATTGACTGTTGGCGGTTGAGCTCGGGTTGCTGTTTTGCTAAAAAAAACAACATTAGACCCATCGTTAGTTTAGCAGAGTAGCAAGAAAGAAACTTAGATACTCAATAACGGAATTTTAGATCATTTTAAAATAAATTGTCAAACAAATGGCATAAAGGCTCAAATTCAAAGTACATAGAAATCAGAAGTCTTAGGCCCAAATAAACAGCAACAATCAAAGAGAAACAGACAGAGTCCCCAGCAAAAAAAAAAATGTAAATTTATACTTGTATAGCGCACTACTCACCCACAAGGGTCTCAAGGCGCTTGTACGAATACCGCTGTGGAACCCATCCTGGCTTTCCCTGTGAGGCGTCCACTCCTGGGCACCCCCAAGGTGGAGGCCAGGCATCCTTAGCGTTGTGGGGGCCGTTGTGGAGATTAAGCAAGCTATTGCCCAGAGTTGCAGAGTGGGACTCCATGATTGGAATAGGCACCAAGGCGAGAATTATCAGGCCCGTGGAATTTTGAGCCCAAGACCCGCCGAGGCGGGGAATTGAACCCTGGTCCCGGGCTAGACCTCTGCATCAGGGTCTACAGGGTTTGTATACACAATTATTGCAAACAAATTAGAAGAAAATGCAGGCTCATGGTGGCATGATTAAAGATAAGAAAAGGGTTTTTAGCTGGGCGCACAGGGAAATTAATAAGTTTTACGTAGTTTGTGAGGAACTCCAGAGTATCGCCTTCTGCCTGGAGGCGTGTTAAATATAAGGGGGTAGCACTCTCAACACTGAGAAATGTCCTCCGGGTTCCAAAGCAGTCCTTTCATAAAGGTTTCATAGAAAATTGAAGACTTTAATCAGGAAAATTGTTTGAATGTTTATTCATATATTCATTCCTTGTTGCATTCACAAGTGTATTCCATCATTCACATTTCATTTTTACACTCATATGATCCCAATGCATTTCGGCATTCCAATCATGCCTTCATCTGGGGATATATTCTGTGAACGAAGAAAACGTGTTTGTATTTTACATGGAGTATAGTGTATTCAATGACTCAATAGTGAACTGTGACAGAAAGGGTTTGATTATACCAAAACGTGCTCGAAATCATAATGAAAGGTGACTGTCAGGATAACGGGGAGGTGTGTCTTATAAAGATCGTATAACGATCAGTTCAGGCGTATAACGTGCTTAAGGGTGAACTAGCAAAAAAAGATGTGAAGTGATAAAGTTGCGCGTAGTTTAAAACGCGTGGTGTAAAACGCGTGTGTCGCGCTGGGATTTAGGAAGCTTCGTGCTCTAATTACCAAGCGTGCCTACATAACATTTCGATTCGTTCTATGAGGAGGGCGCTTACGTGAGTGTTCGAAGTAGGTTCCTTGACGCCGACAGTCTTAACTGTGACCGGGTTCGAGTGGTTCCTGATTAAAGTCTTCAATTTTCTATGAAACCTTTATGAAAGGACTGCTTTGGAACCCGGAGGACATTTCTCAGTGTTGAGAGTGCTACCCCCTTATGATTAAAGATAACACATTTTACACAAATCAGAGGGTAAACATGTAATTATAATGTTTATAACACTAACCCACTTTAAAAAAAAATTTTGAGCAGTTTCTACGCAGTTGCTCTCCGGAGATGTGCATAACAATTTGAAACATTGCAAATACTAACCCAAGCAGAAGTAAATATAGCTAGGCCCCAGCAACAGAACTGCAGCAACAGAACTACAACAGAAGGACCTTAGAAATGTTTACATTGGGAACACAAGGAAGTTCATTCACAATACTGATGGCAGGAGGAATGAGCAGGAGTGAGAGGAACAGTATCATCGATGGGTCTGGTGGCTCAGAGGACTAATGCGTCCACTACAGGGGCCTGTGTTCGACCTCATGGCCACTCGTTCAAATCCCCCACGGGTCCACTCAGCGTTTGATCCAACTGGAGTCGATAAAATTAATACCATTGAATTGGGTAACAATAAACATCTGTTATTCAGTGCCAAGATATCTCTGGGTGAACGTGTGCTTTACAAATACACATGTTAGAACAGAATCCATGTAAGTTAATATGGTGTTTTATAAGAATGTGGTCCAACTAAATTAAAATAATAAATACAGTTCTGTACGTCATATTAAATTATTTTTAACTACAATATTATTAATTTGGCATTTGTGGACTGTATCCATCATAAAATATTAAATGCTCCCATATGAATTGCCCTCCAAAATTTTGAACTTAAAAAAACTAAAACAAATCTCCCCCTCTGATTATTTTATCATCACTAAAACATATTAATAAAACTTTATTAATCAGGAAGTCATTAGTAGACATTTCAATAGCTTTCTGGAAGTCTCCTTTGCCATCTTCATCTGGTTGTATACATACTCCTAATGTTTCCATGGATCTTTTTATTTTCTTCAACCTATTATTACCTTAATTCTTACATTTTCTAATTAAGTGTTTAGAAGATTTTAGTAAAAGAAATATACAATTGCACAAACCATTATAATTATGACTGGTATTAGGATTAGTTTCAAGCTATTCCCTCCCAAATTATGTATCCATTCACCAACCTTACTAAAACCGTTTCCAAATTTACAAAACCATTCCCAATAGCTATTCTCTTTAAAAGATTGAATAACGGGCAAGAGAAAATAATAATATTAACAATATATGAGTTAATAACCCTAAAGGGACTTAAATACAACATCTGTTTCCCCTAATTATCTTGCATACTCCTCCTTCTTTCACCAGAAGCTTATCTAATGCTAATCGTTTCTGAATAACCATACCTCTAATTGCAATCATTTCACCTGTCCTAATGCTCCAGCTGTATCTACTGCCAGCATATCAACTAAAATAGAAAAATGTCTAATTCTTACATCATTCATTGACACTCCTTTAGAAGGAATCAGAGCACCAGATATACCTAAGACTACTTTTACAAAGTTTTTTTTCATTCTTCTCAATGTAAAAGTCCACTGGAACATCACTCTTTCTCAATTGATCGATTCTAGGATATACTAAAGCTAGTTAGCTAAAAACCAATCCAAATTCTTAGCAAATTGAAATAAGCATTCGTCCCACAAAAAAATACTCAAAATTGGCACTTCATCCAGCAAATAATCTTTACTCATAATTTCTTTCACATTCAGTCTCACCCATATTATCAACTGTATCATCTTTCAAAAGCCGTCTTCTTACCAACACACCTCATCTTTTACCTGTTGCTCTATAGGCTTTCTTCCAAATGTCTCTCAATATCAAGCTCTCTATCATTGTATTCACTAATGAACTCTTTGTCTTCTTTACCCAAACCACATACATACTCCCCATTAGATTCATGCTCAGTTTGTATAATTATTCTCAAATACTTACCATATTTAACATGAGGTCTATTTAACACTATTTGAAGATTTTCCAAAGACACATTAAAATCTGTTTAATAAGGGGAAACAAAATCATTATTGTTAAAAATAGCAAAATACACATTACAAGACATAGAGTAAAATAATGGAAGTTGAATAATGATTACACCCTCACCAACAGAATTAGGAAGTAAAGTGGAAACATTATAGCTATTAATTTGCATAATCTTAATGTACTCTTTTATCATTCTAGCATACATGTTATCATGAAAATCAATAAATATATCATGTTTACATTTATTTCTAACTGTAGTTGATTCAGGACTCATAGAGGTATGTTCCACCAGACATGGTATCCATATCAACAGCCAAACTAAACCTAAAAGTATCATTAATAATAACATTAACCCTAACTTTTTACAGCATGTTTTGTACTCCATCTACTAATTTAGATAGTAAAGTCAAACGGTACCAAAATAAAATAAAAAAAGAATAATATATTTCTTCTTTTCTTTCTATTTTATTAAAAAATAATCAAAACAAGAATCAGAAACTACTCTCCTTTTTCTGGTGAGTTTCAAAGTTTCATTTCAGTCATTACGTATCTTAGTATTTCTTATCTTGTGCCAGGCCTATTTTTTATTTCAACTTTGTTTAGCAATTTCTTTTCTTCTTTCAAGGTGGCTCTCCTTCTGTTGCTGCCTCACTTTAAGATTCAGTCTCAAACTTGTACTGGCAATGATTCTCTACTAAATTGTAATCCTACAACTCTGCTGTTACTTCTTCAGATACTGGAGTTTGATATTACCATTCAGGTGAAGCATACTTTTTAGTTGGCACTCTCTTTCCGTCGATCTTTTAGCCACTGGTGACTCACTTCCACTAGTTTCAGATTCTCTCTGTCAACAACATTGATGACCTATTTGCAGTGCTTAATTTAAACCTGTGGTTGTCAGTGGGGGCAACCAGCACTCATATTTAGGGACTGCAACTTATTTTTCAGCATCAGACATTTACAGAGCAAGAGAGGTGAAAACACACCAAACGGAAATACGGAGGAAGAGAAAGACGGAAAAACCATCCAAAAGGAAGAAAGCAGGAGCGTGCAAGCGTGGGATAAGTGGCAGTGAGTTTCTAGTAGTGAATTAAAGAGGCATGAGGTTGATTTACGACTATGCAAACTTGGTACTCGGGCATCAATATTTAATTGCACCATTTTCATCTCAGAGCTTTGGGCTGTGGCACTCATGCTTTTACAAATTAATCATTGCCCACTTGTTTATGCTGGAGATGTCTTAGTAATCATTTTTTATCCTCCTAGACTAACACAATTCTGGTTTAAAAAAATAAATCACCTGAATAATCAAAACACCAATCTTGTTAACTGTTTCATGATATGCATGTCATTATTCTTTGTTGGTTACAACCTTTTAACGATGATTTTAAAGATCTTAAGTCAAGTGTTTACAGTCTGGAGGATCACTTACCATTATTTTCATGTAATTGATTTTATTAACACTGAAAGGATGGCTACCTCCTCACAAAATCACACAACCTATTAATGTTTATCTCCATATCAAACTCCCTCACTCAAAACTTTATTCCTATTAAAATATCTTTAAATTCGCTCTACTAAGAATTTTATATTTGATTTTTATTTATTTAGGGTCCTCATCTAAACACAGACTTGAGGTGTGGATTACACCAATTAACACCCCTGCAACAAAAGCATTTATAGTCACAATTAATGATGTGTACAAATAATTGGATGGGTTGTATGTATTTCAAATTCTATTGCTGACAAAAGTAAGTTTCAGATCACAACGCTTCAATTGTAAGAGTCAGCATGGTGGTCGGGAATCATAAAGGCTAGGCTTAAGTAGAATGAGGTAGTTTCTTTTTTCCCTAAAAAGTACACATGGAGCTCAAAGTCTAGAGATCTTGGATAAGGAAAGCGAACAAAGGGTCTGCTCTTCCAAGGCAGACGTGAGCTGGAGTGTGCAGCAGACTCAATGAACACACTTTTCTGGCTGGACCCGGCATTCGGGGAATCTGAAATAAGGAGTGGTCCAATTACATCATTTTAGCTACTTTGTTTGAATGAAAGGCTTATAGCTGGAGGTGAAAGCAGAGTTATTGTGGAGAGGATGAAGATTGGGAACATAGGCAGAGGAGATTAACTTGCAGAAACATATATTATTATTTCTCAAGTCTCACGTCAGAGAGGAACTGGACTAAGACTGAATAAAATGAGACCTATATAATCTATGTCTTGAAGCTGCATTTGCTGAAAAACTGAAGCATAAGGTTGCCTTTTCCCTCCTTGTGCCTTTTTACAATCAAGTATGATTTGTTACTAATCTATTTTACGATAATCAATAATTCATTATCCAGGATACCTAAATAATGAATTATTGATTATCATTAAATAGATTAGTTGATTTTAAATATATAGCTTCGTGATTTTATGGTATTTATGCAAATATGTATATTCGACGGTAGTCTTTGAAAGTTTAATTCCATTTAAAAAATATTTGTATTAATGTTATGTGTTATGCTATTTTATGCAAATTGATCTGTAAATAATGGATGTTTTATGAAATGCTTTTATGACTTAATTGTCGAATAAAGTATGATGATGAATGGATTTGTTACTAATATTGAAAGTGGAAGGTGCCTGGCAGGATATTTTAGAAGGGCAGGAGGATGACACCTCATTTAAACTAGAAAGAAGAAGGACCTCTGCAATTTAAGAAAAAGTATTGGGCTCACGTAGCGGGGGGGAGGACAGAATTAAAACACTGAAGCGGGTTGCTGCATTCTTGTTCTAGCAGGACAGCAACTGCCCAGTCACTTCATCTTTATTCTCATATGTGCAGGATTCCATTCTGGCGCATTCAGGTTTGGGACACTTAGCGAGTATAAAAACAGGTTGCAGCATAAATGCCCACCCAAAAGTCTGGCCTCATTCAGCCAAGCCTAAGTATATGTAAACTAAGGGAGAGATTAACCAAAATGTCACACAAAGCAGTGCAGCCCCCACGAGGCTGTGCTGCGTTGCGCGGCAGTGAGGAAGCAGAAGAGCGCCATATCTTTAGAGATATGGCTCTCTCCTCCCCTTTCCCTTGTGCCAGCGGTGGGTTCAGCTGCCATGTGCCACGAGGGTGTGTGCATTAGTCTAGCATAGATTTTGTACAGGAAGGGTACCCTTCCTGTACAAAATACGATACCCAGACACGATGCAAAGCTTTTACCACTTTGTATATGTGCTGCACAGTGCAGCACGCATGCAAAGTCGGAAAAGGAAGGAGAAATTAAAGCAATTCTCATTCCTTGATCCTACTTGAAAAGGGCGCAGTTTTCCTTACACTAAATCCAATCTACTTTATTTAGTAAATTGGGTTTAGCGTGAGAAACCTTGGATGGTTGCATGGGAAACCCATGCCCGCTGCTTTGCATTGCTTTTCCATTATTTCCAGTGGTTCAGTGCTGGAAAGTAAATTCTGAAAAAAAGATTTTGCACCGATTTTCGTCACTTTTGTGACACAAACACAGCGCAAAATCTTAGTAAATCACCCCCATGTCTTTAAAGATTACGTGGTTGCCGCTCAGAATGCTAACCATGATTGTTTTTCCACTTATTTCCTTACTGATGAGGAGTATTTTTACAGTAGTAGTAGTATCTATACCTTTAAAAAGGAGGACAGCTACTGATCAAGTGGTGAACTCCCGACCTTACCCGGTTGGCACAATTTTACTCATTTGACAGGATTTCTGCCTTTAGCATGTTACCATTCAGATTACTGGGCCTTCTATCATTATCACCCATTTTTGGTGAACAGGTTCATACACATCAGAAACGAAATCATGCTATAAATCACAGTCTTCCCTCTAGCATGGCGTCTTATCTTAAGAAAAAACAATGCTGCAGTGCACACAACAATTGCCTACGTGTTCATTGAATTTATATGCTGTTCAGTAAAACTCTGGAAGCTTAGAAGTGTTGAGTAAACAAGTCAGATCTTTAAAATTTTTAAAAAGCCCTTTAATCAAGCGGGTTGTGAGTGCAAGTCCTGAACTCAGTGTTGAATATCATCTATAAGTCCTTGAAAATATTACATTGTACTCTGATAGAAAAAAACCAGGAGAACTTTCAAGTTTTCTGAACTGCTTTCAGATCTTGCCCTCCAGCTTTTCCCACATATTTCAGGAACCCTCCCAAAAACTGTAGGAGTTCAAAGATATGCTATAGCTGCTGTTGGAACTTAAACTTTTGAACTTTGAAATTCCAGGATTGATTTTATTGAAAACATATGGAGCCAGACAGCACAGTCGCAAGACATGCGTCAATTAAAGCAGCCCTCAGTACAACCCCGTCATTGTGGACAGGGCCTCGCTGCCAAAATTCACTTCGCTGGCTTTGTTGTTGGTCACACACTTTTGGGAATGCATGTATGTATTCATGTGAGTTTCTGCTTTCGGAGAACATACTATATATTTCTCTATCACAACATTGGTGGAGAAGTGTGGCTCAATGGTTAGAGCGGCAGACCCTGATGCAGAGGTCTAACCAGGGTTCAATTCCCCACCTCAGCGGGTCTTGGGCTCAAAATTCCACGGACCTGATAATTCTGGCCTCGGTGCCTATTCCAAGTCCCACTCTGCTTCTCTGGACAATAGCTTGCTTAATCTCCACAATGGCCCACACAACGCTAAGATGCCTGGCCTCCACCTTGGGGGTGCCCAGGAGTGGATGCCTCACAGGGAAAGCCAGGATGGGTTCCACAGCAGTATTTGTACAAGCGCTTTGAGACCCTTGTGGGTGAGTAGTGCGCTATTCAAGTATCAATTTTTTTGAAATGTTGAGTGCTCCATTGAAGACAATGGAGTGCTCTAGGCCTCTAATGGGTGGCAGTAGCCCAGAGCATCAACATTCCAATGTTTGTTCACAGCTGTTGCTGTGAACAAAGGCCTCATGGAGCCCAGCGGGATTTCAATCCTTTTGGGCTCCGCGAGGCCTTTGTTTTACAAATTAGAATATTCTGCCCTCTAGGCGTGGAATGTTCGTATTGCCTTAGAGCCCTCCGTAGCAGTCTCTATGAGGCATTAAAGGGCCGCTCCTTGTTACAGGCCCAAGCCGAATCCCTTGTTAAATGCTCGAGACGAAATACTGGCCGGTAATGGCCAGTAGAGCCCTCTATGTCGGGCTCTAAGGCTATATTCTAGCATTTGAATGTTAAGAACTCCATTGAAGACAGTGAGTGGTCAAGGGCCAAAAATGTCTAGCATAGACCTTTAGCTCCACCGTACACATTTTTAGGTTTCGACCTGGCCGTAGCACTGCGAAGCAGTGCTCCGCCCAGGCGAAAACTTTGTTTACAGTATGGGGGACTTGAATCCACCCCTTCTTCCATTGGCTAGCTCCATAAATGGAGGCTTGCCATTGGAAGAGATTGGCTGACAATCACGCTTTCCCTGTGAAAACGCTATTCAGGGGCCTTTCCGTGTCTTTTTTTAAGTCCCGCCCTCACCTCTTCCCATTGGCTGGAATTTTACCTTCCAGCCAATGGGAAGGGGAGAGCAGGAAAAACACGCCCACAAGGAGTTGTTGTGCCTTGTTTATCCCCCGCCCTCCCTCCAGTTGTCCGTGCCTTCTTATGTTTTTATAAAATTGTTTGCCCTGATGGTTCGGCTAAGGCTTATAAGACAGACGGCTGGCTCTGCTCTTCCCAAATGTGTCTAAACATCCTACCACCCCCCTCCACCGAAATTGAATGTTTCCTACGCACATGGATTTCGTATTTCTCCTACTTGTAAAGAGCGCAGTGATTGGCGTAGGTTTTCTTTGATGTATTGCCATTTTTGTATCAATTCGTGTACATTTCTCCTGTTTTCAAAACAATTGAAATCACCTGTACCGGCCGGGGTGGAAGCTTTCCGTCCCATTCTTTCTTGGGATTTGTAGTTTCGCTGTGATGCCACTAGCCCAGGCAGCGTGATTAGTAAACTACAATTCCCAAAGGATGCTAGCGAGAGACACCGCTCAATGGTAACTAGACGCGCAGCGATTGGCCGGCTGAGATGCAGTCAGAACTTTGCTGACCAGCGAAAACCGAGCGTCTGACGGTGCCAGGAGGCTGCTGGATCGCGGGGAGACCGGTAAAGACGCCGTGAGTTTTAGCGCTGCTTTCGAGGTGAGTGAGGGTGCTGTGGCAACGTCCACTGTACAGGAATCACAGTCAGAGGGAGTTAAGATTGGGTGATCGCGCGTGTGGTTTTTGTGAGTCCACGGACAACCCAAAGAGGTCTTTCGTCGCAGTGCAGGCGATGGAGGAATAGGTGGTTATGCGGATTTGCTTCCATGTATGACACGTGCATCTGAATGTTCACGTGTTTACCCCGAAAGACTCCCTCCACCTCACACCTTTATATTGGTTTTTAGGGGTTTGTAATCGCTTCGAGGGATTGAGGACCCCGCTAGGAAGTTCTTTAGTCACTGTAAATTTGTCATGTACATTTATATTTTAGTTTGTACAGTCTGTGCTTGCTGTACTTAAGATTGTGCTTTTTGCCTGCGTCGCTTTGATTCTATGGCATGCTATTTTTGTTTTACCATTCCTGTAACAGTTCTCTCATCAAGGTAACTGGTTCTATTGTACAGTGCTCGGACACCTTCGGGTAAAGTCCGCGCTTTATAGAAATGCATTAAATAAAATAAGGATCAACTCCCCGTTCAAGCACAAATTCTTCCCACAAATCCCTAATTGCATGCTCGTTGTTTTAGGAGACCATAAGCTTCTGGTCTGCCTCGAAAACATGTATGTCTGCTTGACCTATTGTTGCCGATTCCTAACCATATAAATATTGGACCTTGACTCCGCCCCTCAAAGTATTTTTGTCGCACCTAATGCTATTGGCTTCTGGTGTAACAGGCCAACTGCCCTCGTGTGTTGCCACAGCAGGGCACGGGGTCTATTTTGCATCTCAAAAGTACACTGAATCTTCACAAATTGAATGTTTTTGTTTTTTTCTTCGTTTCTTTATTTTCAGAAAGTAAACAATTATCTCGCTGCTGCACACTTTTCAAAAACATTATTGTAGATTCTATGCTAGCCTCACCTATTTGCTTTGTGTGTGTGTGTGGGGGGGGTCTCTTCTCTCCCCCCCTCTTTATATTTTTTTTCTCCCATTCTGACCGGACCGCAAATGGTATATCTTCTGCAGTGTGGGACTGCAGATGATACATCACTGTTACAGTCCTTGTTATCCACTGCTTCTCTGTGGAAAGGAACCTGCTTGGGTTTGTTGCACTGGCCATATTAGCAAATCATGCAAGTGCGAGACCCGTATGAGCTAATGATGCCCACTTGTACTACTAATCCTCTTAAAATACTGTGGGTCAGATTCCTCAAGCATCGTACTGGTAAAAAAAAGATGAAACCTATTACTCTTTGGCTATTGACCTTTTCTGCAAGAAGATTGTTTTATAAGGTACTAAAACCTTTGTCTCAAACCACAAAATAGAGTACAAAGGGTGGGCTGGATGGAGTTTTGCCAGCCTATCCGCGGTCCATCTGTAAAAACAGTAGTTCCATTTTCACACTATCTCAAAATAGTCCTGGTCTGGAGAACCCACAGCACCCCTGTGGGCCAACCAGCTTGCCACCACTGGAACCAACGGCTGCCAGCATCTCTCAGCAGTTCCCTCATTAGTAGCACTTGCCCCAAAAATGACTATGAAGTGGCTGGGCGAGCTCTGGAGATGAATGGGAGTAATCTGACCGCTCCCTTAACAAGAGATTCTTCAGTTTCTCTTCTACTGCAATACGCCTAAAATCTGTACCAGTAAGTTCCTGGGCTGACAGTAGACATTTGGTTGAGAAATGAATATGCCAGAGTTTCTAGGTGTAATCTGGTATCCTCTTGCATGATGAGAATGGACAGAGAACGGGGTACTTAATACCATTAGAGCAACTTTGCAGTTGAACCCAAGGTACTGTAGCCTCATTTACTTTGTATCTAGGCATTGGAGAGTGAGGCTTTTAATGGGTATCTGCTCCTATGGTGACAGTGTTTCTATGAAAGTACACAAGTTCTGAAGTGGGCTCGGATGAGGATGAAGTCACGTCATGATAGCCAACTTCCTTGACAATAAATGCAGGACCACAGAGCATCAAAACACCTTTGGTCTTATACTAAGTCAGACTGGTCCTATTTCCCTCCTTTAAGTACAGGTCCTGCACAGCATTGGTGTAGCAGTAGCTTAATTCAAGCCACAAATGTTCAGATTTACTGATTCTTTCTCCTGTGCCTTAACGTAATCCTCTTATTGATGCCAATCTGCAAGCTTAAAGTAGAAGCCCATGCTTCCAGTGGTGACCCCAGGTCTTCGTTCCTCTCCCTTGGTTGAGGCTGAAACGAACCAAAGACTGCTATATTTCAGGTACCATCTATTCTTGCCAATAAGTTAGATGTATCACTTTTCACTGATGGTGTCGAAATTGGCTGGTATCTGTAACCACTATCCAAAACCTCTTGTCTGTTGTGAACCTTGAATATTCCACCTGAGGTTCCTGCAGGATAAGAGCCACCCCTAACCTCCATGGGGCCTAATGTAATACTGCGACCTTATAGTTATCCAAAAGTCATGTGGCATGACTGTTCAAGCACCACATCCTCTCACAACAGGCTCTAGATGACTGGCTCAACCGTTGCTAGCCTGCCTGAAACCCTTGTGTAACCCCCTCGTCGACCATTTCGGCAAAGGATTCACTTCATAGGCAGACACACAAACCTAAAAAAGGGTTGGTGAAAACGAATTGTTTTCAACTGCTGACTTCACACATGAAACTTGATTACTAGGACTTCTCTCGCACAAGCTTGCTTCCCTGCACCCTCGCTGTGCTTGCTCTCCTGAGTGTGTGGCTCTGGGTGGGTGTGTGTGGCTCTGGGTGGGTGTGTGTGGCTCTGGGTGTGTGTGGCTGTGGGTGTGTGTGTGGCTGTGGGTGGGTGTGTGTGGGTGTGTGTGTGTGGCTCGGTGTATGTGTGTGTGTGTGGCTCTGGGTGTGTGTGTGTGTGTGTGTGGTTCTGGGTGTGTGTGTGTGTGTGTCTGTGTGTGTGTGTGTGTGGGTGTGTGTGTGTGTGTGTGTGTGTGTGTGTGTGTGTGTGTGTGTGCGTGTGTGTGTGGCTCTGGGTGTGTGGTAGTAATTGCGGTCTGCTGAGCTCGTCCGTAGGGTACAATAGGTCTCACATTTGCTAGACATTAAGCTAATGGCAATGTAAATGACAATGCCATTTATTTATCTGTTTTCAAAACCAACACAAATACAAATTTTTGTCATTTACAATGCCAATAGCTCTAACTTTTCTAAAGGCGAAACCATTGCATTGTAAATGCTTGTTACCTTTGTATTTAGCCCTGTTTAATCCTCAATGAGTTTAACTTTCTAATATCACTATAGAAGCTCTACCCAAGCTAAATAGTTTGTTAAAGGTCCTCTCCTTCGTTATAGGCATTTGGGCAGAGGGCCTTTACCAGCTAGTATAGCCTTCAACAGTGGGCTATAATGCTATAAAAGAACAATGGAATGTGGGGAGGAGCAGCAACAACAACAGAGTGATCAAGGGCCAATAATGGAAGGCTTAGACCTTCTGCTCCAGCATTCCAATGTTTGTCTATTTAAATTTGAACAGTCTACCCTTAGTCGGTGTAATGAATGATAGCATTATATCACATTAACCTTGGGCTCTAACGTTGGTTAAAGGCCCTCCCCTCCCTATAGTTGCTCACCTGCGGCTTGGGTTCTTATTGCAGGTAGAGGGCTTATCACTACCGGTATGACCCTATGCAGCAGGCTCACTTTTCCTGAGTGAAGGTATACCCCGAATTGTCAACTTTGCTTCACAACCTGGAGCTGGTTGCATACATTGTCCTAGAGGTGCTAATTTGCCCAATGATCTTTAGATGCCTTAGTAACCTAGTATTGTATTATGTATTGAGTTTGGATGCATTTTGTTTTGTAGAGATGAGTTCTTGTGAAGAAACAAATAATATTCTTATTTTTATCAACTGGGCTGTCTGCAATAAAAAACAATGCTAGTGTTTTGCCTAAGAGGCATGTGGGCTTATCATTCATGTAGTGACAAATATACTCTCCATCTATCACCACCTGGCAGACTGAATAACAGCACTCTTATGGCACACACCACACACCTGGATTTCTTTGCACTGGAGACATGAGACAGAGTCAGCAGCCTCCATGAGACCATCAGAGAAACAGCCAGAGGCTTCAATGTAGGGCCGGACTGGCCGTAGCGGGCACCGGGCATTTCCCCGGTGGGCCAGAAGGGTGGGGCAGTGCTTTTTACTAGCATTCCCTCTCCCAGGGCCAGTTGAGCAGAAATCTGCCAGGGCTGGTTTCTGTTCCCAGTCCGGCCCTGCTTCAATGTTACTGAAAAGTGGATGGACAAGAGAGACTGCAAATTTCATGAAGACAAGGGCAGGATCCTCCACCTTCATCAAATTCATCTGCTTAGGTCCCCACAAACACCACTTTCCTTTGTCCATTTCTTCTTTAACTTCTCTATGGCCTTTGCCTGTCTAGCAGAAAGTTCAGCATTTACTTGAACAGTAAACTGAGCATGAACATGTAGTCAAAACAGTCATCAGATGAGCCTTCTGCCATTCCAAGGCCAATAGTAAATACCACCCCATGAGTTCAATGACACTGTTGTGGCTACAGATCTCCATTTGTTAGTTGACTTCACCTTTAGCTTTGCCACTGTGCAGTACTCCACTGCTTTTTGGCAAAAGGTTGATTCTATACAGATATGACATACAAAGTAGTTAGTTAAAAAAAGTGACGATGCAGATTCCTTTTTTGTCGGCTCCTCAGAATTTTTATGTTTATGGGGGATTTATAGAGTGCACAGCTACTCAAAAGAGTGTCCTAGTGGAAGGAAGGGCAGAGCGAAACAACTAGATAAAGAGGAAGGCCTTAAGCCTTTTTCTGAAAAGCTTGGGGTCCTGAATGCTGCAGAGGTTAAAAGGTAGAAGGTTCCAGGCCAAGGCCGCCTTGAAGGCAAGAGAGCTCCCTCCAGCTCTTTTAAGGCGAAATCTCGGGACGTGGGCAAGAAGCTGCGTGGCTGAATGCAGCTGTCTGATAGGAACATAGAACCTGAAACGCTTCCACAAGTAAACAGGACCATGTCTATAGAGAGCTGCATGTGCCAGGACCATGGATATAAACTTCACTCTCTCCATCACTGGCAGCCAGAACAGGTTATGCAGGTGTTGTCTCACGCTGCTCTTTAAGGGAATATTAAGAAGAGTTCTGACTGTGGCATTCTGCACCACCTGCTGTTTGTTCAGTAGATAGCGGGGCATACCTACGTATTAGGCATTGGCATAAGCAAGGCACGAGGATACCAGAGCACGGGTGACAGTTTCCCTTGCTGAAATAGGGAATAGAGGGAAGAACCTTTTAAAGCATCTCAGAGTACCAAAGCACAGGCCTGTAAGTTTCTTAATCTGAGTAGAGAAGCTAAACTTCTCGTCAAACCAGATCCCTAAATTTTTAATAGATTGGCCCTCAGAAGTCAGCATGGGAGATTTGTCTGGCCAGAACGACTTCCAGAACTGAGAGGGGAAGTTCCAGAAAAGAAGGATCTCGTTTTTTCCTCATTGTATTTTAACTGGGCAGCAGAAAGCCAGTGAAAGACAACTTTATTCAATATCAAAAAGAGAGGGAGGATTAGAGAACTAGTCCTTATCCCCTGAGGTAATATGTCTAATCAAAGAGCACTAGTCGTGATATAAGGCTCAAAACTGTATGGTTGTTGATGAAAAGGAAAGAAAAATCTCATTTCTTTTTATAAAGCCCTCACCCACCAACCTAGTTGGTGGCATGCTTCATAATTGGGCCCACCCGGTGACACCGAATGTGTCCCAGGTGTGCTACAACGCCTGTATTGCAGCGGAGCAGTTATATTACTGAGTGTGCGGTGGTGGTGACGTGAGAGTGTTAGTTTAAAAACTGTCCAGTGGTCCCATTACCCAAAGGGGTTATCTTTAATGTTTGGGCCTCTGGCAGTAGCAAAAACAAGGCGGTGGAGTGGTATTAGGGTACTCCTGCTTCCAGCTGGTGAGTCAGATTTAAGAGACTTGAGGACCGCTAAAGAGTCTGGCTTATCGATGGCTGTGAAGGCCAGCAATGTAGTCGTCGTAGCCAAAGACAGCCAATTAGGGGACGTGTTCCCTGCTGGGAGGCTATTGTCGAAGTTAGATTGAAGAGCTCGGATCTTATTAATCGAGGCGGGGTAGGTAATAGCTCTGCTCTGGGAGGAAGGAAGCTTTGAACGAATTTAAAATGTTCTTTGGCATTGTTCTTAGAAAGGCAATGCGCTCAGCACAGTGAAGACTTTTAGCTTGAGCGATCGATACATAACAGGACTGTTGAGCCTTTCAAAGGGCAGTCCTAGCAATCAGGCAATACTCCTGTCTCCCTTTACGTTTGAGTTTTTTACACTGTTGCTTCTGGGTTGTAAGCGCGATTGAGAAACATGGTTTAGAAGGGGAATCCCTAGTGCACTTACGGCAGTTCGCAGGCGACAGGTACTCAACCGCCTGAGAAATCCAGTTGGTGAAACTGTCAAGGGTTACTGTCAGGTCAATGGAGAGAGGCGGGCGTGACTCTGCAAGACCAAGACTGAAAGCAGAAGGGTCGATTCTGACTGAGGTTTTCCCCTGTGGCCCCAGACTGGGTGATCCCAATATGTGTTTATTATAGAATTTGCCAGGAGAAATAAATCTGAAAATGGTCAGACCAATTGAAGAGACAACAAGACAATTAGAATATCATAATCAGACTCACTCCGAGCCTCAATAGAAGAGATCACATGATCACCACTTTCCAGGATATTCACTAGTATGTGCCAGATATTGTTTCATTTTAAAGAGATCTATTGTAAGCGTGTGAAATGACTTGCACTTCTGCAAATTGGACTTTATTTATGAAATGTATTTTCTTTTGAGCCCAAATTTACTATATTTGGTGCAAAAGGAGCACTGCATGCAAATCTGATGCCCTACAGTGCATGAACAAAAGCTTTACAAAGAGTCACCTGCAAACGCCAGTCTTGAGCGGCTCTCAGATTAGCGCTATGGCGCCAAAGTGTTTAGTGTACGATTTGAACACAAAGTGCATCCACCAGTAAAAATGCCCATAGAAAGACAACCACACAGTGGTAGGCTGCATAAGATGTTTGCTATTGTGTAAAGCACAACATGTTACACATAGGTATGTAAGGTGATACTGCTTGTTTGATTTTGGTTTCACTTGGGGCAAAGCCATGTCATGCTATTTAAGTTGATTTGACTTCGTGTCAGAACCTAAGAGTGAGTGCACTGTTCCACTCCATGCATGTTCCCAACATGCCCTTTATAATAACAAGCATTGGCATATCCAATAGGTCTCGCCCTTGGGATCTTATAAGTGTTTAGCCAGAGCTATTGGCCTTGCCAATGTCTTTAAGTATGTTGTAGGGCACTGTGGCTGCTGTGCAAATGTTGAAAAGTTCTAATAAAAAAAGTGGTACTAGCTTTTTTGTTACTTTATATATAGCCAAGAAGACATTATGTACTTGCATTTGGTTGAGTAAGAGCTATTGGCATTGTAAATGACAATGGGCCAGATGTACGACCATTGTAAATTGCAAGTCGCAATCTGCGCTCGCTTGCGAGTCGCAAATTGCGAGTCGCAATTTGCAATGTACAACAGTGTGTGAGACACTGTTTGCTATTTTCAATGAGGTCGCAAATTGCATGCCTCATAAGTATTAATGAGGCACTCGCAATTTGCGACCCCACTGAGAATGGCAGGCCCTCCCAGGTATGTTGGCCTGCTGGGGTCAGCAGACCTCCATGTCCGGGACTGCTTTTAAATAAAGCAGTTTTTTTATTTTTAAATGCAGGCTGTTTACCCTAAAGGAAAATGGGATAAATAAATAAAAAAATGAAACGTTTCATTTTTTAAGGGCATGTAGTGGTCCCTAGGATCACTGCCTGCCCCTAAAAAATATTTTCCCCTGCATTCGCAAAGGGGAAGGGGTCTCCTGGGGACCCCTTCCCACTTGCGACTGCATTACTACCCTTTTGAAGAGGGTGGTAAAATGTGAGTGTTTTGCGACTGCAATTGCGGTCTCAAAACATTCATACATAAGGCTGAAAGTCACCATTAGGAAGGGACGCCCTTGGAACACCCCTTCCTAATTGCGAGTCGCTAAACACTATTTTGCGAGTCGCAATTATTTGCGACTCCCAAAATAGTGTTTGTACATGGCCCTATTAGATTTTGCATGCGCAAATGCATCGCAAACCCGTTCGCGCATGCAAAATCTCATTGTACATCTGGCCCAATGTGTTTTTCTCATGTGTTATGAAGTGTATGTATGTGGTGTATAGTTGAATTATGTGTGTTGGAATTTAATTATTAGCTGTGGAATTGTGTGGTGTGGAATTGTTTGGTGTGGAGTGGTTTTGTGCTGTGGAATTATGTGGCATGAATGCAGTGGAATTTTGTGGATAGTAATTATGTGGTATTTAGTGCACTGGAATTATGTGGAGTGGGATTGGGTATTTTATGAAGTGGAATTATGTGGAATGTTCAGTTCAGTTCAGATAAGCTTTATTCGATTTTAGTTTAAAAATCATAAAAGCATCAACAATACATACATAAATAAACACCTTAACATTTCATTACAAAGTTGTTAAAACAAGATTAAATAGGTATAACGAATCAGCTAATCAATATGGAAAGATTTCATTATCAGTAAAACAGCTCTAAAACAAAAAGTCATACGTACATACTGAGGAGCCCGGGAAGAACATTAAGCAAACCTCAATCAGTAATATACTTATCAGTTACATACTACCCTGTCAGTTTAACTAAGAGGTCACTCATGAGTGGCCTCTTAGTGGTGGGGTCTTAAAAATACAATTTTTTTTTTGGACAATAGTTCAAAACTGTTGGGGGCTAGAAGGTTAGTTGCGCTATAGGGACGGGGTCCCCTTCCCCGGGAGTAGAAATTCTTTGCAGTCGGTCTATGTAACGGGATATGAGGGGAGCTCGGGTAAAAATCGTGCAAGTCCCAAATGCGAATAGTGCCATGTGTTTCTTTGGGGTGGTAAAATTGTAAATAGGGGACGATATTCCTGTTTTTAAATTTAATTAGCACCAGGTCCCCAGCGATGTCTTTGGGCAGCGTGCCTAACCACCCCACCCTCCTGACACTCAAAATACCACCATCTAGCTCAGGTGGCAAAGGTCTATTGTTTTGTAGCCAGAAAATGACCTTATTTAGCAGGTCCTGCTGTGATTCGTGTGTTCCCTGGCTGAGTGCAGGGACCCCAGAGAGGACAGACACATATGGGGTGGCCTCAGGAGGTAAGTTGATACGTGGCATTCTTACCGGAGCGGATCTAGCCACTGTGTGAGTTTTTGGCGTAGGTTTTAAAATTACTTTGGGGCCTGTTGGGGTAGGTATACTGGGAGGCTGTATTTGAGTTTCACCGTTCTTACATATACCAAACTTATGCTTTTCGGGGGTGATGGGAGGGTTAGGGCAGACGGATGTAGCCATTATATTAGTTGGAGGAGAATACTTTTTGATTAGTTCCTCGATGCTAGTCAGCCTGTCCCCCAAGTCGTTAATTTTTATGACCACGGGTGAAATAACAGCTAACAACAGTTGCTCAATTTGGGCCAGTAAAGTCAATTGGGGGGAAAAGACAGGGTCATCTAATTTGTCCGTGGCCGTGTCCTCCATTGAGGTTGTTAATTAGAGGGAGATGATATTGGGCTGGTGCACAGATTTTGTGTACTTGCATAGTTCTCATTGTCAATTTCGCTGTTATGCTTCCCTCTAATGTTAAGATCCAGGGGCGAAGCGTTTACTTGATTTTGGTCTTTATTTAGCGGAGAAGCTAGGTCCCGTGGGAAGCCATTAGAAATAACACAGTTAGTGCCCACAGTAGGGGGGGTTAATGTATCAGGGACGTACTTTGTGCCACACAGGGCGTTGAGCTCCTCCCAAATGGACATGATGTCTATAATAGTAGTGGAAACGGCGAAGTAGTCAATAAGATTAAAGCATCACAATACCTCCTCCTGTGATAGAGTCAAATGGGGTGGCCCGTCCCGTCCTCCTCAGGTCCTCTGAGGGCCACAGAGGGCCCGCCCTCTGCCCGGGCTTCGCCCGGCGTCCTGCTCGCGTCCCGCGGAGCGGAGCGCTGCTTTAAGACGCCTCCTGGCGCTCTCCTGGTGTCAGAATGCAGCGCCGCCGCTGAGGCTGCCGGGGGATGTAGCCCCAGGGCGGCGGCGCTGTGGGCAGCAAAGATTGACTCCTGGCGGTGGCGGCTGCAGTGGGGGCCTTCTCGCCTCCCCCCTCCAAATGTGCAAGTCTCCCCGCGCTCCGCCAAGCAGAGCGCTGCTTTAAGGCGCCTCCTGGCGCTCTCTTGGTGTCAGAATGCAGCGCCGCCGCTGAGGCTGCCGGGAGATGTAGTCCCGGGGCAGCGGCGCTGTGGGCAGCAAAGATTGACTCCTGGCGGTGGCGGCTGCAGTGGGGGCCTCCTCGCCTCCCCCCTCCAAATGTGCAAGTCTCCCCGCGCTCTGCCGAGCAGAGCGCTGCTTTAAGGCGCCTCCTGGCGCTCTCCTGGTGTCAGAATGGTATTTTGTGTTCTGGAGTGGTATGTAGTGGAGTTTAATTATGTGATGTGCTGTTGAATTTTGTGGCATGATGTGTAATTTTGTGGTGTGGATTGGATGTATTTTGGTGTCCTGTGTATTTGTGTTGAGTTGAATTATTTGTTTTGGTGTTGAATTTTGTGGTGGGAATGGGAAATGTATGGAGTTGAATTGTGTTGCATCGAACTGTGTGGATAAGCAACACTACGGTCCTGATTACGATGTTGGTCAGAAACTAAACGTCCTGATTCATGAGTAGGCCCTATCGTGTTAAAAACAGGTTACCACAAAAGCAACCACGTTCAACAATCATGCAAGATGACATATGCCAAACAGCAAGTATTGAAGAGCATGCACACATGAAATCATACATACAACACTGCAGCTGAAATTAAGTAGGAGGGGGAACGAGTTCCAGAGGCAGGGGGCAGGGCTAGAGTGGGCACTAGGAAAAACAGGTGATAGTGCAGAGCTGGTAAAAAGAGACTCATTTGGTATTAGCTGGGCCACTTTTTTGTGTTTCCCCGAGTTGTCATGCTAGAAAATCTAATAATAAGGCAGCACTTTAGGCTATAAAATGGCAGATGGATAAAAGGACCCCTTACCCTGAACTGACACCATTATATTTAAGCTGTACGCTCAAAAAATAACATCGAAAAAATGCGTCAGAAGAGGTCTGTGTTGCAAGTGCTGCACCTCCAACAAATTATTGCGCAGGTGATTCTTTTGATAAAGTCTGGATTTTTTGGTGCCGCTGTAAGAAAGCCTATGAGCGTGCACGTTTTTACTTCGTAGGCAAAATGCAGCTATTTGAACATGTTATCAAGAAAATAAAGTAAAAGAAATGAATGTACAGGTAAGATTGGTGAGAAACCCAGTCTCGTTATGACAGCCTAAGGTACACAACCTGCATGTTCTTTCTAAAATGCCACAAAGCAAAAACTGTAATACAATGATGTCAGCAAACCCACCAAAGCAATGGCAAAGCATAAAATCACTCGGTAACCGATGGATGAAGGAGGGCTAACCCACAGCCCACTGGCTCTCTGTACTGCTCGTCATTGTATGTTTTGTTAGAGTTGTTCTAATTAGTTTTGAAAGATTTAAAGCTGTGTGTAGCCTTACCTAACAACATAAAAACTACGTTTAAAGGAAAACGTTGCATGGATTGTGAACAAGCACGGCCTGCAAACAGGCCCGAGTCCAGCCACCTTACAATACCACACAGGCCCTGGGCCGAGTGGAGTCTGTTACACTCCCTGGCTTCTTGGGCAAGACAGGTCTGAATTCACAGGAGCTAACACCACGCTGATATTTACAACAACAAACCGATTGTGTTTAAAATGTCACAGTGACAGAATTTAAATGTTTTCCAGTAAGCATCCCAGGGGGGGTAATAAACTGTAGAACTATGTAAATTGACAGGCAGCAGGCAGGCAACAGCCTCGTCCATGCCCCTTCATAAGCTGAGACATGCAACTCTGACATCACTGTACGGCGCTGGTCGAAGTATGTCTCTGGCTCTGCTGGAAGGACCAGGGGGAGGGGGGGAGGTGGGGATAGTAGGAGACATGGGAGTGGCATCGACGGCTCACAGGGCAGCCAGGGGTGCCCTTCCAGGAGCGGTGAGAAGGGGAACAAGAGGGAGGGAATGGGGAATGCGGGAAGTAACTTATAGAACTCTACAGTTGCTGAGGAGTTGGTATTACATTTCAATTCGGTACTCTGCCACCCAATGAGTGGGCATGTCGAGGATTTAGCAGTGATTGAGACTGCTTTATTTCTCAAGAAACACTTTTCAAATTACTGTGAGTTCGCCCCCGTCTCTTGCTTCAGTGTGAGTTTAGTCACACCATTGGCAACGCTCCCCACCCCTCCAACATAAACATGCATGCTAATAAATAAACACACAACACATTCTTGTGTGGGTAACATTTCTGCAGGTTTATTACATACACCGTTATGTAATATGGTGGGTTATCTTATGGGCGATCCAAGGGCAGGCAACCATCTGGACGGCCTGCCCACCTGATGAGCCAAGCAGCACTGGGCGACCCCCATCTGTGCTGCCACTTCTGGTGATCCTCTTCCCGGATCACGCGACACTTGGTCCCTTCTTACTCACGCTCCTTTCAGGGCGGAGCGTAGCATAGCAAACCCCCGGTTGTTGAGGTCCACAACCGCCTTAAGGACTAACGGGGCGCAACACCGTTTTCCAATAATCTCCCATGAGGCTCTTAGGATTTGGCTCTGGCACCCCCCTATGGTGCCGCACAGAGAGAGGTACCCTTCTGTACCCCTTTGCTTCCAGTTCGCCCTGTAACTCCCCCTGCAACAAAAAAGACAACATTACAACACTCTCCTGCCTGTCACAAACGACGCCAGGTATGTGGTAGGGTGGGAGACGGTGTGTCCAGCGCGTGAAGAGGAGGACAAAATGGAGGGGGAGGCCTATATACCCCTACCCCTTTCTTCACGATCTGGAAGTGACGCCTAACTCGCGTGCGCCCACCAGGCTGGGGGGACTCCACCCCAAGTCCCTCCCCCTAAGGGGGAGTGTGGGGTGCCCAGATGTTACCAGAGGGCTGCCCTCTTTAGTGGCCCCTTGCGGGGGCCTCGCCAGTATATCTGCTCCTAAGTCAGATAGCACCCCCGTGGCTAAGGTAATTTATTCCCATTGCGCATACCTTCCTTTTAGCTATGGTCAAGCTGTCTTCAAATATCGATGCTAATCCAGTCAGCCAGAAGATATGTTACTGCCAGTAAAATGGCAGTCCATTCATTGCCTTTGTTTCACTGCTTTTAACAACGTGACACAATGGCAATGAATGTGTGCAGGATCGGAAACTGGGTGGGAGCATTTAAAAGAAAGAAATAAGTGCCACAGCTTATGCCTCGCATGCCTGCTGCTTGCTGCCCAGGCAGCCAAAATCGTATGAAATAAAATGTGTTAAAAAATATAAAAGTGTGTTCATGGCACAAGGCCACTTCACTGAATAAAAGAAAGAGTGCGTCAAAAATCGATAAATAGGTCAAATTGTCAGGCGACATGCAAGCGCGGTAGTCGCCACAAAGTGAAAAAACGCACCCAAAGGCAGTACAAAGACCAACATTCTACCAACAAAAATAAAGGACTGAGAAAAGCACTTGAAGACACAAATAAAAAGTGGGGGGCATGGTCTAAACAACCCTAGTAGATACACTATGATTCAACCTAGGAAAGCGCTTTGGCACCATATGAGGTTAGGTTCAACACCCTAACTCAAAAACATCAGCACTGGAAAGACAATGGATTCTAATGGCAATTTTGCTATTATATTTATCATAAATAAATATTAAAATTGCTTTGCCCCACCTGCGCACAGGCCATGTATAGTGAAAGTCTAAATAAACTGAAGCCAGTTGAACTCCAGAACGTGCTTGCATCTCTACTTTATGAAAGAATTTGGGTCCTTGGCTGAGGGGCCCTAGCGGTTAGGTTAACAGGTCCTAAAAATATAAACTTTTGTTTACCTTTATTCAAAACAAACTCATGTTCCTCTGTCAGAAATCATTGTTTCTGATTTCAAACTCTGTGGATTCCCTGAAGCTGCCTGAGATTTTTTGTTTTATTGGCTGAAAGATCCTGTTCGTATTTCAAATCCAAAACAGCTGTTTACGCCTGAAAGCAAAAACAAGCATTTTTTTTCTATTTGTTGCAGGACATACACAAATCAATGCTTTAATGCCAAAAGACATCACCCTCCCTTGGCACCAGCCAAGTAGGTGCTAAGGGAAGACAATGTCTCTTGATGAACGTGTGATTACAGGGATCGGCCGCCTCCACTGCCTTGTGAAGCCTAATTAATATATGCTACATAGACTAGAAAGAGTAAAAGGTCCATTATGGTCGGTATGTTGCGTGCATGCTTCATGTTGTATGTTCTATGTAATGGTTTACGTGTTGGTAATGCCAACGATGAATTGAAGGTATTAAACATAACTTTTGGTCCTGAAGAAAGCCTGCTGACTCTTTGTGCACACACAAGGCTGAAACATGCAGACCCACTGATGTTACGGATCAAAATGCTCAGAAAAATCTTTCTGTTTTTAACCCCTTTGGTGTGTCGGACGGCCGGGAGCCATCCAAGGCCTCAATGTTCATGTGCTTCGGATGGCTTCCGGCTGTCTGCACACATGGCACAGGAAATCCCTCTGGTGCAGGCACCAGAGGGATTTCCTTTCTGTCAAAACACCCTCTGGAGCTGAGGAAAGCTTCCCCAACTCCCTAGGGTGTTCTGATAATTTCTCTGAAATGGCGATCGGCGCTCGTCACGCTGATGTCATTTAGGAGAAACTGAAACTGAAACTCAGTTTCAGTTTCACTGCTTCGTTGATCAGGGGGCTATCTCTTTCCCCTGAACACAGAGGGAGAGGTATCACTGGAAAGGGGAGAACCTCCTCTTTCAAATGGTACCAGGGAGGCGGAACGGCCCCTTGGGCAAGGGCTTTCCTCCCCCCATTATTATGGGCATATTCAGTCTTTCTGCCTCCCCGTGAGGCGAAAAGCACACTAGGCACCATGGATTTTATAAGGGCATATTTAGGGGTGGGGGCTGCCCGAAATGGACATGTCAATGCCCCCACCCCTCAAATTCCACTGTCTTTCTGCCCAAAATGGGCCCGCTAATGCCCCCACCCCAAAACAAAACCACAGTATTTCTGCCCCCCCCCGCCCCAGGAGGCAATAGCCCCTTATCTGCCCCCGTGGGGTCAGGGAGTCCAATAGGCACCAGGAATTGGGTATTTTTACCGTAGGGGTGGGGGCTGCCCAAAATGGGCATACCAATACCCCACCCCCACAACAAATTGCCACAGTCTTTCTGCCTCCCCCAAGAGGCAGAAGGGGGCAATAGCCATTGATCTGCCCCCCAGAGGGTAGAAAACCAACTAGGCACCAGGGATTCTGGGCAGCCCCCACACCCAAAAAAGTATTTCTGCCGCCTGGAAGGAAGATCGGGGCAGTAGCCCCTTTTCTTCCCCTCCGGGGGGAGGGGGCAGAAAGCCTACTAGGAACCAGGGATATGTTTATGGGCATGTCAGGGAGAAGCACAATAGGCACGGTTCACTCCCCTTTTTTTAGGCACACATTTTGGCTGTTTCAGTTATATTTATAGTCTCATCTACTTCCAAACGGAGACCCGAAAACCATTAGAAAACAGGGAGAGTTTGTGTGTGTGTGGACTGGAGTTTGGCTGACGGTCCGCAGGGACTGACCTTTGGCTGGCATTTCGCTGGTGGTGTGTGTCGGCTTGCATTTGGCTAATGGTGTGTGTGGACTCATGCTTGATGACGGTGTGTGTGAGATTTTTCAGCTAAATTTGAGGTTTGCAGGGGATTCTGGGTAGGAAAATGTTGGGGGATCCATGCAAGCCATACCTTCCTGGACTCCCCCAGGTGCCTAGTTTTCAGAAATGTCTGTGTCTGGTAGGTTTCCCTAGATGGCCAAAATCCCAGGTGAGCCCCGTTGCAAAACCAGGTCATTTTGTGAATTGGTACTTTTGATGTCTCCACAATATGTTTTGGGCCCTTCCCTGCTGCGGGCACTTAGCTCACCCACACAAATGAGGTACCATTTTTATCTGGAGGCTTTTGGGAATTCTGGGTGGGTGAAAGTTTGTGGATGCATTCAGATTCCAGAACTTTCCATTACAGAAATGTGAAGAAAACGTGATTTATTTCAGCTCGATTTGAGGTTTACAGGGGATTCTGGGGAAGGAAAATGTTGAGGAATCCACACAAGCCATACCTCCCTGATCTCCCTCGGGTGTCTAGTTTTCAGAAATGTCTGGGTTTGGTGGGTTACTCTAGATAGCTGCCGAGCCCGGGGCCAAATACCCAGGAGACCCCCCTTGCAAAACCAGGTTTTTTCGTGATAGGTAAATTTGATGTTTCCACAATACGTTTTGAGCCCTTCCCTGCGGAGGGCACTTAGTCCACCCACACAAGTGAGGTGCCATTTTTACCAGGAGACTTTGGGGAATGCTGGGTCGGTGGAATTTTGTGGATGCACGCAGATTCCAGAACTTTTCATTACAGAAATTTGAGGAAAATTAGATTTTTTTAGCTAAATTTGAGCTTTGCAGGGGAATTCTGGGTAGAAAAGTGTTTGATGTCTTCAATCAATCAATCAATCAGGGAGGTTTTAAGTGCGCTACTCACCTGTGAGAGTCTCAAGGCGCTGCGGGGGCAACTCTGGTCAGTCAAAGAGCCAGGTCTTGAGGTCTTGCTGAAGATGTGCAGGTTGGGGGCGCATCTGATGTTGATTAGTAGATCGTTCCAGATCTTGGCCGCGATGTAGAAGAAGGTTCTCCCACCCGTTCTTGCTCTGCGGATGCAAGGGGTTCAGCAAGGGTGAGGTCTGTGGATCAGAAGTTCCTCTTGGGTACGTGGAAGGAAATTCTGTCATTGAGGTATTGGGGTTTGGTGTTTTCTGGGCGGGTACCTAGTGGAGCTTACGCAGGTGTTGGGTGATGTGTTTGTGTCAAGGGATGCAGAGGACAAGTCTGGCTGCCGTGTTCTGTATGGTCTGGATGTTACGGAGCAGATACTTGTTGATCCCAGAGTAGATGGCATTTCCATAGCCAAGTCTGCTGGTTATGAGTGCGTGTGTGACGGTCTTCCTTGATTTGGGGGAGATCCATTTGAAGGTCTTTCGGAGGATGCAGAAGGTGTTGAAGCAGGTGGAGGCGACGGCGTTGACCTGCCGGGTCATGAAGAGGGGGTAGTCGAGTACGATGCCGAGGTCTCTGGCATGGTCCATAGGGGGGCGCTGCCGAGGGTGGTGGGCCACCAGGAGTTGTACCATGCAGAGGGGGAGGGTCTGAGGATGAGGACCTCTGTCTTTTCTGAGTTGACCTTCAGGCAGCTGCTGCTCCTCCAGGATGTGATGTATTTCATTCCTTCCTGGAAGTTGATAGTGATGGAGTCCTTGGTGAGGGAGAGGATGAGCTGGGTGTCGTCAGCATAGGATACTATGCTGAGTCCGTGCTGTCTGATGATGGCAGCGAGGGGGGTCATGTAGATGTTGAAGAGCGTGAGGCTGAGCGACAATCCCAGGGGTACTCCGCAGTTGGTTTGCGTGGGTTCGAAGAGGAAGGGTGGAAGTCTGATTCTTTGGGTTCTGCCGGCGAGGAAGGAGTGGAGCCAGTCAAGAGGGGTTTTCTGTATGCAGGGTTTGTGGAGTCTGGTGGTGAGTGTGCAGTGGGAGACTGTGTTGAAGGCTGCAGAGAGGTTGAGCAGTATCAGGGCTGTGGTGGGTCTTTGGTTGAGGAGGGTGCGGATGTCGTCTGTGGCTGCAAGTAGAGCGGTCTCAGTGCTGTGGTTGCTGCAGAATCTGGACAATACATTTTAGGCCCTTCCTTGCCACGGGCACTTAGCCCACCCACACAAGTGAGGTATAATTTTTAATGTGAAACTTTGGGAACTGCTAGGTGGGTGGAAGTTTGTGGATGCACACATATTCCATAATTTTCCATCACAGAAATGTGATGAAAACGTGATTTCTTCAGCGAAATTTGAGGTTTGCAAGGGATTCTGGGTAGGAAAATGTTGGGGGGGATCCACACAAGCCATACCTCCCTGGACTCCCCTAGCTTTCAGAAATGTCTGGGTTTGGTAGGTTTCCCGAGATGTCCGTCGAGCCCGGGGCCAAAATCCCAGGTGACCCCCCTCTTGCAAAACAAGGTTGTTTTGTCATATGTCATTTTGATGTCTTGAAAATACATTTTGGGCCATTTCCTGCCACGGGCACTTAGCCCAGCCACACAAGTAAGGTTTCATTTTTATTTGGAAGCTTTGGGGAATGAGGGATGGGTGGAAGTTTGTGTATCCACACAGATTCCAGAACTTTTCATCACAAAAATGTGAGGAAAATGTGTTATTTTTGACAAAGTGGGAGGTTTGCAAGGGATTCTGGGTAAGAGAACCTGGTGAGAGCCACACAAGTCACCCCATCCTGAATTCCCCTGGGTGTCTAGTTTTCAAAAGTGTATATAGGTTTTCTAGGTTTTCCTAGGTACCGGCAGCGGTAAGGTACAAAATCCACAGCTAGGCACATTGAAAAAATAGAGTCCGTTTTTATTTAAAAAATGTGATGTGTCCACGTTGTGGTTTGGGCCGTTTCCTGTAGCAGGCACTAAGCCTACCCACACGAGTGAGGTACCATTTTCGTACCATTAATTGCTACATACCCGGTACACAATGAAAAACTATTGTAGGATGCAGCTCAGTTATTGGCTCTGGGTTCCTCGTGTTCTTGTGAACCTACAAGTCCTATATATATCCCCAGAATCAGAATGGTCCAGCGGAAGTAACGGTGTATTGCTTTAAAGCATCTGTTATACTTATAAGTAGTTACTAGTGAAAAATGTTGGCACAGTTGTCTGTTTCTTTCAACCAATTTGCAATATTTCTTATTTTCAACTGTTAGTTTCCATTGAAAAACTTAAAGGATCTACACAAATGACATCTTGCTGAATTCAAAATGTTATCTACTTCTCAGAAATGTATAGTTTTTCAGGATTCATTATTGCTTTCACACCCATTTCTACCACTAACTGGAAGGAGGGTGAAAGCACAAAAGTAGCACAAATAGGCTATCCCAGAAAAATGGCAAAACTGTGTAGAAAATTTAGATTTTCAGACAAATGTCTGCCTGTCCCTGCAAGCAGGGATTATTGTGATTTCAGCACTACAAACCCTTTGTTGATACCGTTTGCAGGGAAAAAAACAGACACTTTCTTCTACAGCACTTTTCCCCATTTTTCCACACAAAAACAAGTTGCTGAATTAAGGCTAATTTCTGGATCCCCTCCAAAGGAATCCACAAAACATGGGTACCTTTAAAATCCCCATGATGTTGGAAGAAAGGATGCAAATTTGGCATGGATAAAATGTTACAGGGGCCTAAGCGCGAACTACCACAAATAGCCAAAATAAGGCTTAGCACAGGGAAGCAAAAGGCCTAGCAGCGAAAGGGTTAACTCGGCCAAAGGACCTCAATAGTAAAACGGAGTTAAGACCTGGAAGGCAATTTTAATTCACACTTAAAATCCCTTATTCTTAGTTAAGAGCTCCCAGTTAAGCCCACCCACTCACACTAGGTGTGGTGGGTGAGGATCCAGTGATGAAGCATGCCACAGGTGGTACCTTTGGATGAGTCAAACATCCTAAACAAACAGGTACTCCCAACTTTGCCAAGAGCGAGTTCGAACTTGTATATCTGATGGATGTTAGCCCACCACTCCGTGGCCCGCGGTGGAGCTCAGGACACCCAGCATCTAGCAATGCAAAGTCTGGCAGAGACAATGATTATAAACATCAGCCGCCTTAGGCCAGAATCATATTCCATTCTATATCCCATCATCATTTCCTTAGGGGTAAATTGTATTTGGGAACCACAGCATGATGCTGTCAGTTGACTCACCCCTACCCAGAACTCCTGCAGGATAGGTCATGTGACAAACATGTGGGGAATATCAGCAGCAGAACAGCCACACTTAGAGGAGCTAGTGTTATCAGCACCAATATTTACATCCCACCTCATAATTTTCTCTGATGTTTAGTATAGCATACAGATGGTCTTGAATTTCTGTAGCTTGAGCTTAACAGTGCACAGACCCATTCACAATCTATAGAGCACTGTATACTTTTGATGGCATAATCTTGCAGGAGAGCATCTTACTCTACGTAACAGCTAAAAGTGGAGCATCATCTAACCTATGCTCATAGAACTCTAAATAAATCTTTCTAGTTAGAGATTCCCTGCTAGCTTTGTGGGCATATGTCATGATATTAGAACCTACCAGGTCAATAGGAGCCTTGCATGTAAGCAAAAAGTAATTCCTCAGCTATAGGTATTTAAAAAATTAAACAAAAAATTATGATGGACATATCATAAGAGGCTTGAAGCCCAGAAAACAAGTGAAATCCATTTAAATCATACATTTTCCACCCCTAATTAGAAACCAAGCCCTGCAACTAGAGTAATGAAATACCTCTGGGAATGCCGGCTTATCCCATAACGACGTATTGCCATTCATTAACACTAAAGAATATTTTGTACATTTCTCCCAACAAATAAAAATAATATCCTTAATGAACTCAAATCTAGCCCACATTTAGTAATTGGGATCCATCAATCTGTAGGAAAAAAAGCCTGCAATACAACCCCCAATGTCAGTCGATATCCTTGTATTGACAGGTCTGGTTCAATGAGTGTGAGCAATTTGCGGTGTCGGACAGCAAACGCTGCCCGATAATGCGACTTAAAATCTGATAGCTGTAACCCCTCGTACCTGTACAGAAGCTTTAGAGATCTAGGAGCTTGTCAAGCACGCTTATATCCCCAAATGAAGCTATTTATGGCTCCTTCAAGTCGTTTGAAAAATTAATTTGGTACCCTGAGTAGAATTGCCCAGAATAAGTATAAGAATTTAGGCAGTATATTCATTTTTATGATATTGCAATGATCAATGATACTTATCGGAAGCAACAGGGGCTTGTAATTTAGCTTAAAGATGTCATCAACCTGCGCGCTCAATTTAATACCCAGGTAGGTAGCCAAGGAACTACTCCATAAATCAGAAATTTGAACCACTGGCCTAAAATTAAACAAAAACTGAGTTTTATCCCCATTTAATGTATAGCTAGAGTGTATGCTGAACTGGTGTGCCTCTTTAAACAAGCATGAATAAGTAGCGACATCGTCAACTAAGCGCTGATTTTGAGTTCGCAATCTCCAGAGACCATAGGCCAGATTCCATGATTTTTCAGCAATGATTGCAAATAAGATTCAAGATGAAGAGCAAACAAAAGAGGGTTCCCGCTGTATCTTTAAAAGGTAGCGAGGAAATCCCAGAATAAGCAAGCTTGGCACATGGAGTCTTATATAAAGACTGTGCCTATCTGCAAAACCAATTGCCAAGCCCAAAAACCCCCATCGTAACCCTGATAAAGTCTCAGACCACACGGCCGAAAGCCTTTTGGCGTCCGATAATATCATACCCAGCCTTTTTTGCTGATTTTTCAGCTACTTTGAAGGCAACAATTGCTGTTTTAATGTGACTGGTGGTCCCCCTGCCAGGGATGAACCTGTGTTGTTGCTGTGAGACTAAACCAAGGAGCATGTGAGCAAGCCAAGTTACTAGAATTTTAGCAAAAATGTTGGCGTCAGCGTTAATCAAAGAGATGGGTTGGTATGATCTCATCATTTCAGGTGGTTTATCCTTCTTAAAGGATAAAGTGCTGCTGGTCATATTCCCTATGCTGGGCACTTCACCACCCTTAGCATTGCTCTGTATCACTCTACAAAGGGGGGGGACTATAATATCTTTAAAAATCTTATAGAATTCCAGAGGGATCGAATACTCCTATGCAGCCTTGCCAAAGTAGCCTCTATTTCCCCAGCAGTGATGTCCTTATGAACTGTCAGCCTTTGAGATTCCTCTAAACACAGAAGCCTGCCATTCTTAATATAATCATTGACCCCAGTTAACCTCAATGTTCGAGTTTGGGTATACAATTCCTGATAGAAAAGGGAGAACTGCTCTGTGATAGCCCATGGGGAAGTATAAACCATTCCGTCGCTACCTTTGATATACTGAATTAAGCATTTAGCCCTTTTGTCCAAAATTTGGTGCGTCTGGACCCATTTCACCTGTTTTTCATATTCAGATTGAAGGCCTTGTTTTTGCAGCAGCTAGCAGTAACCTTCTCCCTCAGGTTTTGCCCCAGAAGGGACTGTTTATTTGTCAACTGAAGATGGATAGCTCACTCATCGAAGCCACAGGTACTTATGGCTCTAGCTTGTAGAATTTCCAGTTACGAAACTTGCTGGCCCAGCTGTCTAAATGCTTTTAGCATACTTTGATTTTTGCTAAAGATAAATAGAGCTGTAATCCCCCTAATATAAACATTTATTCTATCCCACACCACCAGCGGCCAGGCTGTACCTATATTGACACCCAGAAATTCCATAAGAGAGCCTGCTAAGAGTTTACAGTAATCAGAATTTGTAAGAAAGTGTCAGGGAAATGAGAAATTATACTGTTCTCCCCTTGCCGCAAAAAGTTTGATTGACAATAATATGGGGTTGTGATCAGAGGTAATTCTAGGGTAAACCTCCATTTCAGTGTTTTGTACCAGATGCCCTTTAGCAAATACCATGTCAATCCCCGAGTAATGTTTATGCAGGATGAAACAACAATATAACCCCGGGTAGCAGGATGCAGTGCCTCCAAATATCTGTCAGCCCATGCAAGCGGGTGAGCTCCTGAATAGATACCCTAATTCTAACCAAGCGAGGGGCAGCATGATGATTGGTGGAGATGATGCTAAATTGCATTACACAGGTGAAATCCCCCGTTAATAACAGCTCTGTGGCCAATCCAGCATTTCAAGACAGTGAATATCAAATATCCCAGGATCATCCACATTTGGCCCATAGATGGGACAGACAATACATTTTTGATGGTGTATTACCTGCTGTACAATCACCTATATCCCCCTAGGATCAGCAGCCTTTTTCAGCACCTTAAACTCTACGTTCTTGGCTACCATGGCAGCAACCCTCCGAATGGAGACAGACTGGTAGGTACTTATAACTGTGTTATAGCCCAATAGTTTGAGTAAGAAACAATCTTTTTAAGCAAGATGGGACTCTGTTAAAATTAACAGGAGTGGGCTGTACAACTTAATCTCCTCCTGTACTAACTGGCGTTTGTTAGATGAGTTAACGCCAGATACATTCCAAAACATGCGCTTAAATGCAATCATTTTAGCAGTACACCATACCTTGTGCAGACCCCCCAACATCAAAAGCCATCATCAGCGTATACCCCTGCAAACATTAATTCAGATTGGAATACTTGATTGTTCTGACCTATTTAATCCCTCAGCACCCCTAACCCAGCCATGGCAGATTTAACTACAAAACCTTGAGACTACCCCACACTAACATAAACTCACCCCCACCATGCCACAGACCCCCCTTGTATTCAACAAAGGGAATCACCCCCACCCTGAGGCTGTCGATGGACTTAGACAGCCCTGAGATACTACCTCCCCATGCCCCAACAAGCGCCAACCTGTCTGAACCAGAAAAGAGATAATAAGTGAATAATTAGCACAGTGAAACCCAAGCCAAGAAGAGCCCAGCTTATCACAATTCTAGATAAGCTTACACCAGCAAAGTTAGCATTATCAGCAGTAAAGCAGAAGAACAGTGAAGCAATAATGTACAGTGACAAAAGCAAGCCCAATCTACAATGTAGACTCTTTCAATCTGCTAAAGGCATGTGCAGCCACCTGTTCTGTAAGACAGATCTGATCCCGGAAATTATTAACAATGTTAAGCCTGGCTTGCTCTTGCAAAAAAAAAGACTCGAGCCCCAACTGCTTTAAGTGGATCGATCAGCTGGCCAAGTTTTCCACGCCTGTCCAATGTGAGTTTGCACAAGTCAGACCAAATAAAGATGAGAGTAGAGTCAACTGCCACAGATGAAGCAGGGCAAGCTTTCAGTGAGATTGTCCGGATAAATTCCAACACATGCCCTTTAATGCAATCATTTTAGCAGTACCTCATACCTTGTGTAGACCACCCAACAATAAAAGCCATCATCAGCATATACCCCTGCAGACATTAATTCAGATTGGAATACTTGAATGTTCTGACCTATTTCACCCCTCAGCACCTCTAACCCAACCATGGCAGATTTAACTGCATGCAAAGCCTCCTGTTTTGTAAGAAAGATCTGAAAACAGCCATTATTAACCATGTTAAGCCTGGCTTGCTCTTGCAAAAAGACTTGAGACCCAACTTCTTTCAGAGGATCGATCAGTTGGACTAGTTTTCAACACCTCTCCAAAGTGAGTTTGCACAATTCAGACTGAACAAAGGTGAGAGTAGAGCCAACCGCCACAGATGAAGCAGGGCAAGCTTTCAGTAAGATTGTCTGCCTTAATAAGAAGTTACCCACATATACCAAAATAGAGTCGGGGTGTGCCTGGCAGGCATTTGAGATACCTATGTTGTTGCCCAAATTCAAGGGAAGCCAATGAGCCCACTGAATTTGTGAATCCATGTCCAAATCCATGAGGTCAAGAAAGGCCTTGGCAAACAACAGCCCTCTGAATTGCCGGGTATCTTCCCCTTCTTTCCCTTCAGGTATACTGAACACCTGGAAGTTATTTATTCCTCCTCTGTTGATTCTCTAAATCTTCCAGCTTAATCTACCTCAGATCCAGGTGAATATCATGATTCTCAACAGACTTTACCGTGGCTGTACCCACTTCTTCTGCATCAGCCACTCGCTGCTGTAATTCAACCATCTCTGTAGAAGGAGCAGACACTTTGCCAGTGACTTCAGCTAAGTATTGTAGAATTGTAGGGTTATCTGCTCGGACGTGTGCATAATGTTGATGTGCCTCCACCTGCTGTGCCTATAGCAGCTAGAAGACTACCAACAGAGTTGCCTCCTGTGCAACATTCACTGCAATTGTATCTTTATAATTCCCTGTTGGGAGAAGCAGGCAGAGAGACACCTGGAGAGTTAGAGCTATACCCAAGGGCAAAGATCCTTCAGAGCTGAGGGACACTGCAGCAGACAACCTCATCGGGGGTCACTCCCCTCCTTTGACAATGGTTGGCCTTCCATGTTAACAGTGGGCAAATGGGAAATTAAAGACATTACCTTGCCCTTGAACATCGCCCAGTCCTGCAACAGACTGCCCTTTGTATTGCTGCTGGCTATCCAGCACCGAATCAGCGGGGCCAAAATCTTGGGGTGAAAGCCCTCAAAAGCTTCATTTAGGTTTTGGGCATTCCCATGGCCAGATCAAGATAGCCACTTGTTTTTCATTAGTAAAGACACCCCAGGAGTCTCCTCTGTTATTTCCTAAATGTGTGTATTGTAAATGTGTGTATACTTGTAAAGCGCACTATCACCTAGAAGGTATCTTGGCGCTGTATACCGCTGTGGATCCCGTCCTGGCTTTCCCTGTGAGATGCCCCTACTGGGCACCTCCAAGGTGAGGCCAGGCATCCTAGCGCTTTTGGGGGCGTTGCGGAGATTAAGCAAGCTATTGCCCAGAGTTGCAGAGTGGGAGCCATGATGAGAGTAGGCACCTAGGTGAGAATTATCAAGTCCGTGGACATTGAGCTTAAGACCCTGCCGCGTTAGGAATTGAACCCTGGTCCCAGGCCAGACCTCTGCCTCAGGGTCTGCCGCTCTAATCAGTGAGCCACACTTCTCCACTAACTAAATAACCTCTGCATACCAGCCCCACCATTAGCATCACCCAAATAAGTGGAGGCTAATGCTGAAGATAAAGGTGAAGAAAGAAGTTTAGGAGGGTCAGGGGCTGGCAGTGCTGCAATAAGACAAGGTGTATCCCTTGAATTCACACCCTCTGCTACAATACACCCCCACTCACATTGTCCCCTGTAGTGGACATCATGTAGTCACATCAAGTAGTCACAGGATCAGCAACCAGGGCTGCTCCTGGAGATATTGTTGGTAATAGTGCCAATGCGCCCCTGTAAGCCGGCTGTGATGATGCCATGGGGGAAGTAGCAAGTGAAGGAAGATTGGCACAATGTTGCAGACTTATGGGCTCAGCAGTCCAAATCTAAAATGTTGCAGTTAGTGGATGAAGCAGCAGACAGAGATTCAACCCTCCCATGCCGGGGTAGCTGCCGTTAATACATCCACCAGCGTAGTCCTTACCAGAAGCTGAAACTTCCCTAGAACATGCCTGTGGCAGACTCACAGCCGTGCTAGCCCACAAAAGTTTCAAAATTAAGCGTCCGACTTGAGAAGCGCAACTGTTTGTCACTGCCATGGGTCCGTCTCCTATGCTTTCCCCTCCCGTGTCTGCAGCCTCTAGCGCTTCAAGCACCACATAGGTTGTCACCAAACTGCAGGCCCCCATCTGCCTCACGATGCTGATGAGCGCAGCTGGCCATCCTGCCGGCAGGGAGCCTTAGGTTGCTGAGAATGCTGCTGGGAACAGAATGCCGTAGTAGGTAAAGCAATTACGTTGAACCAAGTCATGTCAGAGTTGACACATATGCGGCCTGGGGAAAAAGTGCAGCTTGCCGGTGAATATGCTGCAACAAGACAGTTAAATGAGGCTCAGCGCCAAAAGGAGTGGTAGACAGCAATCAGCGCTCAGTGGAGCAGCGGGGAGGAGGAGCTCCCTACTGTGGGATCAGCCCACCATCTTCCCTCCCCATAATCCCAACCCGCCTTTGTATAGGTACGGGTGTATTGCATCGACATGTCAGCCAAGTAAAGGGGAGGAAGTCTGCCGACTCCTTTGAAGTCAAGTATCAATAGTTTGCAGAGTGCCCTCTGTTTCTGCTGGTAGCCACTAGCTTTGAGTTGATGGAACTGTGGTGAATGTCTGTTAATATGGTTCAAGCTTGAAGGCAAGCAACATACAATATAGAGAAGGAGGTAAAGGTGGCCCACAAGTAACCTGTTACAATAAAATGGTTTAGAGAGTACATGTGAAATTATGTTTTGCCAGGGTGAAATGGAAGAAGTGAGCATAGTTTTCATATGTTAAGTGCATGATGCTGTGCTGGAATGGCAGTGAATTTATATGTAGGAAAGTCAACCTTTTTGCCCTATTATCCCAATTTTTGACTGATACTGGCGGCTACTGACTCTGAAAGTGCCATGGACTCTTTTTACCAGTGCTCTGTCCTTAAAAGGTATATGGTAATTGGTGTAAGAACAATTGGTTCAGACAACCAACCTGTAAGTCCCTAGTTTATGGTAGGGCATGTAAGATTAGAGGGGGAAACATCCTTTACAGCGCAACTTTTACACCGCAGTGCCTTTACGACGCAACTTTTACAACGCAAACCATTACAACGCATTGGGCTGGGGGCGCTCTAGGATGGGGAATAGGTTTAATTAACTATCCAACACCTTCCCTACTATCCACGGGGACTGGAGTTGGAATAGTAAATTAAACTATTCACTATCCAGCGCCCCAAAGCACTATGCGTTGTAAAGGCATGCGTTGTAAAAACCGCGTTGTTAAGGCATGCATGGCAAAAGCATGCGTTGTAACGACATACATCCGATTAGAGGCCCTAGCGAACTTAATGCACTTAAGTGTGCACTGCTGTAGGGTCTGGCATTATTTTAAAACCAGTCCTGCCTTGCAAGCTGGTTTAAAAATAAACTGAGTTCCAAATCGACTTTGGAATTAACAGTTCTTCCAAAGCTGCCTTTTCATTACATATAGGTCACCTCTAAGGTCTACCCTAGGTCCCCCAAGGGTAAGGTGCCTTGTTATAAAAGGCAAGGCCATTATAAAATATGTTTTATATGCCATAATGAGGCAAAAACAGCCAAAGTCATTTTTCACCATTGTAGTGCTGTTAGCTCCATAGGCTAACATGGGAAGGCTTCTTTAAACTTTATTAAAGTCTACCTTTTGTCAGGAGTTGGCTAGCAACATAATTCAATGTATCAAAATAATAATTACAATAAATCCCAAAACTCACCAAGGCCAAACTTAATATAGCTATTACAGGCAAGTAGTTTTAGAACAAAAGTTCTCTCAAGTTAAATAAATCAGCACTGTAGCAGCCTCTTCTGATTGTACAGCCTCTGACAGCCTGGGCCAAGCTGGTCCTTGATTAGGTGTGAAGAAGCCAGGGGCTGAAACAATACAGCCATTTGGTGGGAGGAGATTTGCTTCCTGGAGAAGCCAGGGACAAGTAGGGGGCTAGGGAGATAAACTGGCCTTCAAAGACAGGTGCACAGATGTCACCAGACCCAGTCCAGCCCCCACTTCCTTGATCACCAGCCGATTAGGGGAGAAGCTGGAAGGGGAGTTTAGAAAAAATTTAACCATACCTATGGGTTGGGTTAGTCAGCTCTGAACTCCATGGAGAGATTTTTCTCCATTTAGATTTTTGAAGAGATGTACATTCTGGAGCAAAAATATGCCACACCTCCCAGGTAGTTATCGGCAGAGGGAGACAACTTGAACCCCATTGGTGGGGGTCTCCCCCCCTCTTTCCAGCCCAGAATGGGGAATACATATGGGAGAGCTGCAAGAGCACCTCGGATCCCTGCCTGAAAGATCTGGGGAAGAAGGACTGCCTGCTGGACCCTAGGACTGCGCAACAGAGGACTGCAAGCAGGACTGCGCCTGCTTCACTCTAAAGGCTACACACAAGAATGCATTTAGCTGTCTTCAGGCATAAGGAGTGGACTCCCTGAACAGCAACAGGTACAAAAGTACTGGAAGAAGTCACCTGCAACATCCACTAAGAGGACAACTCCAGCTGACCAGTTTCATATGGATTTTCCTGGACTGACTATGTGCTTAGTGGGAGTTGGTGTCCCAGACCCCAAGAGGTAAACCAGGGCTTCTGAACCCTTGTCTGGTGCTGTGGACCTTTTCTGACCCTCAAGGAACCTTTCAGAAGAAGATCTGAAAGTTTGAGAACTTTTGGCAAACTTTTGTGAAAAGGTTACAGAAGAAGACCAGCATTGATGAAGAATGTCAAGCCAGAGACATTGAACCTATCAACGACAAAGACAATTTTCATATCCGAGGACCCTATTGCTCAACGTCGAGAGAAAAAGCTCGAAAAAAATGACTACATCAGAAGGGAAGAACTTGACTGGGCCAAACTGCTTACCGTATCCAACCTGTGCTCAATTGCTGTAAGCCTGAAACTTTGATTTTGTCCTAGTTCAGTGCAACCAGATAGCCGTGATTGGTGCTTTACACTCTTTGATGCTAGAACGCAATTTTTTAAATAATTTAAGCTTTAAAAACTCATATATCCAGTCCCTTACACTGGACTTTTGCCATTTTGGCGCCATTTTAAGACAATATTGGATTTTTATTGTATTGTGTCTTTTACTGATTTACTGTTTTACTGTTTTAGTGATATTAAATGCTTTACACAGTAAAACACCTTTACAACGAATATTTCATCCCGCATACTATCACTCCGCATACTTTTACAACAAAACTACCATCACTCCGCAATGCAATTATAAGGCATTGCATTATATCTTATATACTTTTACCACGCATGCTTTTACAATGAAATTCGTTGTAAAAGCATGAATGGTAAAAGCATATGTTTTTAATATTTAAGTTTAAGGTAAGTATATGGTGTTAGTTTGGGGGTGTTGGGGTATATGTTTTAGGGGTTCAGGGGTATTTTAAGGGTGGGGTATATGTTTTAGGGGTTCAGGGGTATTTTATATTTATTATTATTTTCTCATTATTTATTATTAGATTATTATTTTTTTAGGGTTCAGAGTGGGTTTTGGGTTATGGGGTACAAGGGTATTTTTAGGGTTCAGGGATAGGTTTGGGTTTTGGGGTACAGGGGTATTTTTAGTGTTCAGGGCTAGGTTTGGGGTTTGAGGTACAGAGGTATTTTTAGGGTTCAGGGCTAGGTTTGGGTTTTGGGATACAGGGGTATTTTTAGGGTTCAGGGCTAGGTTTGGGTTTTGTGGTACAGGGGTATTTTTAGGGTTCAGGGCTAGGTATGGGTTTTGGGGTACAGGGGTATTTTTAGGGTTCAGGGCTAGGTATGGGTTTTGGGGAACAGGGATATTTTCAGGGTTCAGGGCTAGGTATGGGTTTTGGGGTACAGGGTTTTTTTTGGGTTCAGGGCTAGGTTTGGGTTTTGGCGTACAGGGGTATTCTTAGGGTTCAGGGCTAGGTATGGGTTTTGGGGTACAGGCTTTATTTTTAGGGTCCGGACGGGTTAGTGTTTAAGGGTGCTGGGGTATTTTTAGGAGTAAGGGTGGGTTAGGATTTAGGGTTCCTGGGGTATATTAAGGGACCAGGGTGGGATTAGTTTTATGGGTGAAAAGGGTAATTTAAAATATATATATATATATATATATATATATATATATATATATATATATATATAAATATAAATTTTTATTTGTAAATATATATATAAATAATAAAAAATATATATACATATGCATTAATATATATATTCACTGAAAAAACCATAGGTTTCACACCAGTTATAGTTAGGAATTAGCATTTAAAAAACCTATTAAATTCACTGAAAAAACCATAGGTTTCACACCAGTTATAGTTAGCTGGAAATTTTACTGATATAAAACCATTGAAATTCCCACGTTATAGTTAGTCGGACTCACTATAACTTGCGCGTGCAATGCACTGCTGATGACATCACATATTACATCACTCATGACATGGTCAGTGACATCACTCATGACATCACTGATGACACCATCCATTGAATGTGTGTCTTTCTGAAAAATAAATATGTTTTATATATGTATATGTAAAGGTCGATGGGAGAATAAATGTTTAAATAAGTGTCTAAATGGATGGTTTAAAAAAAAAAAAATATTGAATAACTGCCTTATTAAGTGTATCTTAGTGAATACATATATTAGTGAGTAATGTTTAAATATTTAAATATATGTATCAGTGTTTCACTTTGTGTATAAGTGGCTGCATGGGTTGGTGAGTAGCTACATATGTGTGTATATGGGTTATTAGATGTTTTTTTAGTATCAGTATAACTGTCTGTATGATTTGGTGGGAGTGTTACTTAGCACATAGATGCATAAATGACTGGCTCACTGTTTGTATGTGTTTTGAAGACAGCATATGTGCCGGACTGTATGGGTGAATGAGTGTGTATATGTATGTGTTAGTAAGTGAATGACTGTCTTACTAGTGTCTTTATCAGTAACTACATATGTTTTAATCTAGTATATGTGAGTATTGATGTATATAAGTGAGTATATATGAGAGTGAGAGATTGAAAGAATTCTTGTTTTAATAAGTATGTCTTTCTATAAGTGATTTTTTAAGAGAGTAAGTATGTGTAAGTTTCTTTAGAAGTAAGGTGGTAGTGTGTGTATAGCTGTATATGCAAAAAAATGGATGTTCAATAGTTTATTTGCATGTGTGAGTATGTGTGTGAGCAACTTTTGGAAGACTGTCGGTGTGTTAACGGATGTATAGGTGTCTCACTACATATGATGAGTGAGTATATTTATGACTGACTATATAGAACTGTTGATGAATGAGTGGATGTGTATATAAATGGTGGAATTACTGAATTGGTTGTTGCAACTGGTATAGATATCTCCACTTTTTTGAAAATGTTAGTTTCTATTTTTGAATATGTGTTTCAAGGGTTACTTTACAGTGAAAGGAGGTCAGTCACTCTGTCACAAGGATGGTGTCATCAGTGATGTCATGAGTGATGTCACTGACCATGTCATGAGTGATGTAATATGTGATGTCATCAGCAGTGCATTGCACGCGCAAGTTATAGTGAGTCCGACTAACTATAACGTGGGAATTTCAAGGGTTTTATATCAGTAAAATTTCCAGCTAACTATAACTGGTGTGAAACCTATGGTTTTTTCAGTGAATTTAATAGGTTTTTTAAATGCTAATTCCTAACTATAACTGGTGTGAAACCTATGGTTTTTTCAGTGAATTTCATAGGTTTTTTAAATGCTAATTCCTTTCTATATCGAGTTTCTAACCTTTTTTTTTTACAATTCGCTGTTTTTTTGTAAGTATTAATTTTTTTATTATATTTTTTTTCTTTTGCGCTCTGGGTGCGCGCTCCGGGAAGCTTTCAGCTAATCTCTCCGGTAAGCTTTCCGGTGAGCTCACCTGAAAGCGCACCCAGAGCGCTACTGTCGTTCGTGAAAAAAAATATGAATGAAAAGTTAATAATAATGCAAAACATTTCGTTCCATACAAATAAAATCCGTTTTTTTTTATAAGGAAAATGATTATGTATTTCTGAAAAAGTTTGATGACGTCACTTTGGCGCGCAACGTAAGTGCCCTCGGAAGCGCCTACGATCGCGCCGCGTAAACGCACCCGGAAGCGCCCAAGATCGCGCCACGTTTGTGCCCCGGAAGCGCCTACGATCGCGCCGCGTAAACGCACCCGGAAGTGCTCCGGAGCGCGCTGCGTAAGCGCGTCGGGTCATGTGACCCTAAAATAACACTTTTCATTGGTTGCTAACAGTTTTTTTTACAAAGAATGAAATCCCCACCCATTTCCTTCACTTTTGCTTTGTACTTGGAGAGAGCAAGAGCTGTTCTGTGTACTATCTTCATCTCCTACTTTCCTGATCTACCGCAATGGCTGCAAGAGAGTCATCCAGCAGTGATTCAGAGGCATTTGTAGATGAGGACCCTCCTACGCAGAAGAAAAAAATCCATTTCATCTGGAAATTTTATAACATCCCTGAAGGAGAAAAAAAAGTCAACGCTCCAAAAGTAACCTGCAAAATATGTGGTAGTACTTTATCCAGAGGCAATCCTCTGAAAAAATATAGTTTTGGAAATGCCAATTTAATCAGGCATGTCAAAAGAAGACACCCAAACAACTTTGCGAGGGAGAGTGTCAGAGACCTGGCACGGAAATTACCCACAGATGGCGGCAGCACCTCCACTGGTGGAGCAACACCTTCGGGACCATCCCGTAGAAGAATGGTCCCTAACATACAGCCAGAGTTTGCAGGCATCAAATTTCTGTGCACGGAGTGTGACGAACTGCTCTGCTATGGGGAGCAGAGTGTTGAACTCATTGCCAAAAAGAAACAGCAACACCGCTGCCCTGACAGTCCCTAAATTTTCACATTTTTTTGCTCCTGTTGAGCCGTTTTGGAATCCCTGTTTTTTGTTTTTCCCTTGACAAAAATCCAAAAAAATTATAAAATTGTTTTAAAAAGCCAAAAAAAGTTCAAAAAGTTCAAAAAACACAGAAAAAATATAAAACAACAAAAAGAAGAAAAAAAAAAGTTCTTTTTAGAACTACCTCCAATTTCTAAATAAAAAATTCATTATTTAAAAACTCTGTCATCTTTTTTCCTCATAGTACGCTCCCCAGGCCGCTCCCCGGTGCGCGTACCGGGCGCTTCCCCCGCGCAAAACGAAAAAAAAAAATATTTTAAATGCCCCGCGGGGCCCTTTTATAGCCCCCACATCAAACCTAGGGGGTCAAGGGGGGGTCTACCCTGCCCCCTTATGGTCATTTCCCCCTTTGTTTTGGCCACCTCTCGTGTCTCGATCCTACCGAGACACAAGATGGCGGCCGGTCCGGACTGTTTCGAATGTTTACAGACAACTGAGAGCCAATCAGCTTTCTGCGCGCAAGTCGCGTGTCGCGCCGGGACCGGAGAGCGCCTATAGATATATATATTTTTTGGAACCTAAATTACTCAAAATCCACTGCAGCACATATCTTGAGACATAGCAAAGGCACATCGGGCTACCAGTCCCTACAATTTTGCCAAGTTTGGTGGAAATCCATTCAGCCATTCGGGCTAAAAGTGAAATCGACCGCCCTATGGAAATTAACATGGGGAAAACGCGTTTTGGGACCCCCCTTTTATCTCGGCCCCCGCTTGACGTATCCCCCCCAAACTTTCAAGGAAGAACCGGAGCTCGACGAGGCCATTTTCAGGAAATTTTCAGGCAGATTCGTCAACCGGTGCCAAAGTTATTCCAAATAGAATTTTGAGATTTAACATTGAAAAAAATCCTAACTATAACTACCTACTGGCGACCGCCAGTAGGTAATATATATATATATATATATATATATATATATATATATATATATATATATATATATATATATATATATATATATATATATATATATATATATATATATATATATATATATATATATATATATATATATATATATATATATATTCCTCAACACACTTTCACCAGTCGTTGCTCCACATGTTACGGGTGCTTCCTGGGCGCGCGGTGAGACGCGCAGTTACACTCCCAACTCTGGTTTGTAATTTACGGCAAACCAATTCACTCGAGTGCACGCAAAAAAGCCATTCATCGGGGTTTTTCAAGCAGTTTCAAATTATTTATTTCGTGCTTCTGCAGCCAGTTTGACAAACGCGTTTCAGCGTTTCCGCCTTCGTCAGTGTCAACTCATAACTTTCCTCATGCCAGTTTAAATAAACAAACAAACAATTACCATGTTAATCAACATAGAAAATGTCTCGTGCATTATGTACAAGTGAAAACATGAAAATAAACAGTGGACAAACCATGTATTCAAAAAACGGCTGCCATCTTGGAGGTGTTCTTACCCTCTTGTGCTTATCGATTGATCTCATTGGTTTGTGTATAAATATGCATTGCAAATTACCAAAGCACAGATGATCATATACAATATGAAGCCTCATATTTTGTGAGTGTTACTCAATACATTTGATAAAATTAATATCAAAAAAGAGAATAAAGGTAACGTTTTATATACTGTAAAACAAACCTATTCCACTGTTTATAGAATAAGGCCCTGAATGGGCTAGGGAAACACAGATTTAACAGTAGTTTTGCACTTATCATTGGAGAATTGTTAGCTGAGGGATTTCGAGTTCAGGTAAGGTTACTGTAGGTTAACACAGTTTCTAACGGCCTACATGAACCCACATTTCTTCTTCATTTTTAAGACCCATAGGGGCCTTTGTCTTGAGCTTTATAATGTACTTGGACTCTAGTGTACAGAGTTTCTTGATGTTGTCACCTCCTCGTTCTGATTTAACCAATTGGTCCAAGCAGAAGAAGGTTAATGGGATTACAGTTGCTGCCATGTTCTTTCTCGAAATGGCGAGCCACTGGATACACTTGATCTTTATTTGTGATCGCTCTTTGGTGTTCTAGTATTCTCTTTTTGGCAGGGTGAATTGAACTCCCCACATAACGTTTTCCACAGGGACATGTGAGACAATAAACTGTATATTCTGAATTGCAATTCAGCAACTTGGTAATAGGCAGGCCCTTCTGAATTCCAGGTACTGCATAGGTTTTGGTCTTGCTACTATGCTTGCATGCCTTGCATTTCATACAGGGGAAGAATCCTATTACATTCTTGGACCTTTTTGTCTTAGAATCATAATGGCTATCAACCAGTTGGTCCTTTAAGGAATTTCCTCTCCTGTATGTGATTAAGGGATTGTCAGATAGCCATCCTCCCACTATGGTGTCAGATTTAAGCACCTTCCAGTTTCTTCTTAGAATCTGGTATACCTCAGAAGATTTCTCAGTAAAGTTGCTTATTCATCTGACTTGATCATCTTCTTTCTTGACTTTGTCTCTTAGTAGGGTGTCTCTACCTGTTTCATTACATCTTTTCTCGGCTTTTTCCAAGAAGCCCTTACAGTATCCTTTTTTCCTGAACCTTTCTTTAGCTACGGTTATAGCCTTGCTACATTCTGTGGACGTTGAGCAATTACGCTTCATTCTTAAGAATTCTCCCACTGGAATATTTTTCACCACCCTTTTAGGATGACTACTATCAGTGTGGAGAATCGTGTTTCCAGCTGTGACCTTATGATGCAGTTATGTTTCAATCCTCTCATTTTCTATATACACTTTCAGGTCTAGATACACTACTTCCTTTGCGCTTATGCAGCCTGTGAACTTTAGATTCAGGTCGTTTACATTGAGGATCTCTATGTATCTCTCTGCTTCACTCCTTGGGCCGCGCCACACGATGAATAAATCATCAATGTAACGCGCCCATAGGGCGATTTTGTCCATCCAATGTTCATTTTGCCCCGCCCAGGCCACGTGCTTCTCCCACCAGCCGACGAATAAATTCGCGTAGCTGGGGGCGAAGCACGTGCCCATTGTGGTCCCTTCTCTTTGGCGGTACAGTTGTCCTGAAAATGTAAAAATGTTGTTATACAAGCAGAATCTGGTGAGTTCCAATAACATCTGATTATGTTTTCGGAATTTCAGAGGTCTTTTGTTCAGAAAGTAGTTCATGGCGTGTAAGCCCTTTTCATGATCTATTGAGGCATATAAACTCGTTATGTCCAAAGTTATTAGGAGCATATCAGAGTTCCACCTTGTACCTTCAATGATTCGTAAAAAGACTTTCGTATCCTTTAGATATGAATTCAGATCTTTCACCATTGGGGAGATGAAGTGGTCAATGTAGATTGAGGTATTCTCCAAAAGGCTCTTTTTGGAAGAGACAATGGGTCTTCCCGGTGGCCAGGTCTTGCTTTTGTGTACTTTTGGTAAGTGTAGAATGTTGCCACTTCTGGATGTTCACATTTGATGAACTGCCATTCTTCCTGGTCCAGAATGCCTTCATCTCGCCATCCTGATATTGTCATATGGTTACTGCGTTTCTATATATTGTGTTAAGTTAGCATGAGTTTATTAAATGTTTAAACAACATATTTTCCTTCGGCTTCAGTTTGCACACGACACCTAATTGTTATTGTAGCTTTCAACCTAGACGAAAGATGTGATTTATTTGAGAATAATATGTTATTGCTCTGATATCAGTTGTGCTTGGTACAACTGTCTGCACACTGAGACCTGCACCCTCTAAGAATAACCTAACACAAGGTTGCTGAAAGCCTGATCCTCGTACTACATTAGACATAACCTAAATAATGCTGCTGCCAACATTGGGCTCTACGCGGTTTTAAGATAGAGTTACAGGGAATGAATCAACACACTTGATGCTTCGCATGCAGATAGCTGGTAGCTGTTGATGTGATCTACTCCTACTGAAATTTAGAGGTATGGGCCCGCCCTGCTAGAACCCAAATTAGACCTTCTTAGATATAATATAATATGCTAAATAGGGTGCGCGAAATATAGGTGATACAGATTTCTATAGATTTTGCATTATAATATGCTATCACCGTTCGCTTATTATGGACTAGTGACTATGCTGCTAACTCTTGTTTTTATAATATGTATGTTGATATTATATAAGATACTGCGTTTGAGAACTTTGCATTGAAAAATAAACATTTCAAACTTGCACGTGTGTTCTTTGCCTCCCAGTTTCGGTTTGTAATGATTATATAACGAAAGAGTGTTCATGTGTTCCACGATACCTGAGGTACCTTAAGTTCATGTTCCGGATTGTCTAAGTCATTGGGAAGTTATTACTACCGATGAGACACTGTAGCTAGCTTGGTAAGGGGATTTCTGAAACTAAGGTGAGTTTTGGGTCACCCTAACTCACCCAGGTTCTAGATCTCTGTGCACAGTTCTGTGGGAAAACGGAAACCCTGCTACATGGCGCCCATACGTTGTTGGCCTTATATCATGACACTCGAGTAGTATATCATTCAAACCCTAACCCCTTCATTCCCGTTTCCGGAAAACGGTGGTGTTGGACAAACCTACCTATTTTTATAATAGGTCTTTTCAAGCTTGAATCTTACTGAAACGGTTTCTTTGAATTACTACCCAGTTGTGCTACAAAGTAGTCTTTGTTTTTTCATCTTCCGGTGCTATCATGGCACAAGCCGTGGACATCCCGCAGCATAGTCGCATTGCGGTGCGAGACCACTTGCGGGCTTATAATGTCCCTGTGGATGGCTTGGCTGTGGTTCTGGTGGTGAGTGCGGAACATGCTTACCCGTACGAACTGTTTTATTCGTGGGTGACATTTCCGGCGGTGGACGCTAATTCTGGAGTGTTCCATTCATACACTGCTTCAGCTGTACCGGTTGCGTATGCTCCGTACAGGGCACTGGAAGTTCCTATTGATGCTTGGCAGCATGGAGTTTGGTTTGGTGGCGCCCTACCACACGCTTTAACTGCTCCGAGGTTAGGTCCTTTGTCCATTCCGGGGACTCCTTGGCCCGCTTTGGATGGATTCACTCCTCACCCTAATCTCGCCACTTGTAACGTGGCTGATCTGCGGCGGCTTCATGAAGTCGCAGTGGAAGTGGTTAGAGCGCTTGTTCATTACACTAGCCGTAATGTTCAGGACATAGCCCCTAGGGGTGCGCAGCTTCGTGCAGAACAGGCTGGTTTGAAAATCAATCCTGTCATGGTGAATTCCGTGATGGGCAAAAAGCCCCAGGACAAGGATGATTTTCCGTTCTGGCTTGCTGAGAAATTCGGCCAGCTGGAACCTGTGTTTCCCAACACGAGTTCTGGTGATAAACACAGGATTCTTACACTAAGTTTACCGAAAGATTTGGCACCTGAACTTGTTGACTGTGAGACCTGGGGTAAGACTTTTGCAGCGGTCTATTCGAGGTACTATGGTACCCCGTCTGTGACCAATCTGGGTGCGGTCCTTAAACGTGTTCAGGACGAACACGGACCGGAGTCGTCGGTTGAATTGGGTATGCGCCTGTGTGGCACCTTTGATGTAGTTTGCGATCTGATCCTTGCGAAGTTCAAGGGGGATGCAGTGAACTTTCAGGTTGCTAACGCATTAGCGTTGGTTCCCGAGGCCGAGAGACCCTGTCGGTTGGCAAGGATTATTGTGGCTGCTTATAAAACGGTTGGCCGCAATGCGAAGGGGCTTAAAGCTTTTCCTGATAAAGAGAAAAAGCAGCCCCAGGGTCAGACTTCGGATACTAGTGGTCAACCTAAGCCCAAAAAACAAAATTGGCCTAAAAAGCAGAATCAGGGTAAGGAACAACAACAACAAATACAGGTTTCTGCTCCTGCGTCTCCGTTGCCTGCGCAGTCAGATCGGGTTTATGTTTTGCGCGATTGCGCGATGATTAAGTCACCTGAACGGTTTCAGGCTTCTGACCAACGCTCTCCTCGTTCCTTTCAGGACTCATCGGCTCCGTCAACCGGTGGTGGAGGGGGCGGCAGGGGCCGGGGTGGCCAGCAAGGACGTGGTCAGCCCCGCCCGCGTAACGGTGGAGATCAGCAGGAAGGCGCTACACCCAAGAGACCACAGTTTGCCACGAAGAAAGTCGCCGCCCTGACAGCGCATCGATATGCCCCAGATAGTGAGAACGCGGCTTCGGAATCTGACGTGGGCTCTGACCTTGCTGGACAGCGCAGCAGAGATTACCATAGTGAGAGAGGCCCTCCGTCCACTGTTGAAGGTGACAGTGACTGACACTTATGTTGTAATTGAGACTGCTGATACGCATGTTGCTCCCCCTGAACGTCCTTTTTGAAATTGTCCTGTTAATAGAAGGTGACATGCAGCGAACTGTAAAAGGGGTATTTTGGGAAAACCTCTCGTCTACGTATGACATTTTGCTTTCGGAGGCTGACTGGCCCCCACCTTTTGTTCTCGCAGCTCCGCGAGGGAAGGAGGTGATCCTCCCCAGTTTCGCGCACACTGTATCGAGAGTGGAAGCGCTGCATTTTGCAGAAGAGTGGGCTCTGGCGCTTGCGCCGGCTGTGTATCGCAATCAGTGTGGCTGGGATAAATTGTCTCCAAGCCACGAGATTCCGTTGCGGTCTCAGCCGCAGCCTCAACCTCAATATCCCATACGGCGTGAAGCCAAAGCTTCAGCCGCGGCTATCCTTGAACAATTGGAATATCAAGGTGTAATTGAAACGTGTGTGTCACCGATGAATAACCCCCTTTTTACTGTAAACAAGCCGGACGGGTCATATCGTTTGGTTTTGGATTATAGGCATTTAAACTCGCATTGCCGTAACTGCGCAGTACAGAATACTCATGGCTCTGCTTTAGTGAATAGTCTTGAGCGTAAAAGGTTCAAAACCACGCTTGACATTTCCAATGGTTTTTATGCCCATAGATTAGATGGTCTAAGTTCCCAATGGACCAGTTTTACATGCTGTGGTGTGCAAAAAATGTTTCGGCGTCTCCCAATGGGCTATAAGAATAGTCCTGGGGTATTCTCCGCCCGCATTGTCTCTCTTCTTGAGGGCATCGACCCAGTTGCTTGTTTGTATGTGGATGACATTTATCTCACAGACGACGATCTTTAGGAGCATCTGTGTCGAGTAAATAGCATAATTTGTAACTTTGCAGACATTGGTTACAAGTTTAACTTTGCAAAGTCGCACACTGCAGAGTACACGGTGTTGTTTCTCGGCTACGAGCTTAACAACGAGGGAAAGGGTTTGGCACCTCATTTCCTGGAGAAATGCGCACAGCTGCGCTCTCCGACAACACTGAAAAAATTACAATCTTTACTGGGTTTTTTACATTTCGGGAGAACTTACATTCCGGAATATGCCCAGCGTATCAAGCCTTTGTATGCTTTGATACAACCATCTTTCTCCAAATCATGCTGGCTGCCTGAGCATTCAGCCATTCTGCAGTCTTTGCAGGCTGATTTGCTCGCTTCTGAATACTTACAGACTCGTGATAACCAGACCAACCTGGTGATAAGAATTATCCCTGGGGCGGTGGGTTTCACGTACCTGACTTTTAATGAGGGAGATATAGTACCTATTGCTTACAAGTCACACTTGTACACTTCGGCTGAATTGCGTTTTTCCACTGTGGAGAAAGTTTTAACTGCAGTACAGATGGCAATTCTTAAAGAACGTGCCCTGTCACAAGGAAAACGCATGTTGGTTGTTACCCCGTGTCCTGCCTTGGAGGCGGTTACGAAAGCCAGTGTGCCTAATTCCAAAGCTTTGCACCCTAGGTGGATTCAGTGGGCTGCATCCTTGACATCCCAGGATGTCACGTTTATTTTTGACGCCACTTTACGGTCGCAGGAGTACTTACAGTATGAATTTGTTCATCCTGCTCCTTTAGCAATGCGGTCGTTGGAGGATTTCCATTGCATCATTTACACTGATGGTTCGGCGCAGGTTGCGCATGGCTCTAAACATGCCTACGTTTCCGCTTGCGCCATTGTGGTCGGTGCCATGGTGAACGATGAGTTCAAGTCCAGTGTCGTGCACACGCAGACGCTTGGGGACTGCACCGCACAATTAGCAGAGCTCCGTGCTCTGATGCTTGCATTGGAGTACGCAGATCCTAGTGTGACGACTTTGATCGTAAGTGATTCTTACTACTGTGTCCATTCTTACAATGAGAACTTGTTCTTTTGGATTCAGAATGAATTTCGTGATTCCAAAGGTAGCACAATAAAACATAAAATGATCTGGGTCCGAGTGGCGGAACTTAAAGAGAAGTTGCCACTCGTGTTTGTGATTCATACTCTCGGCCATCAGCGCGTGGGGGTCCACGCTGTTGGTAATTCGCTTGCTGATGAAGCAGCGAAGTCAGCGGTATCGAAATACTTAGTTGCAGCAGTCACGAGGTCCAAAAGCAAAATAGATGATGACATCTTGGCAGCTGTTGCTGCAACCGAGAAGGGAGGTAAATATCCTGCGGGGTTCCCTTCTAAATACACATACCACTTAAGTACCGATAAGGTTCCTTATGTGAAAATTCCTGATATTGGCGAACGTCTAGTTCCCAACTCGGATCGCAGAGCTGCTTTGATTACAGCGGCTCATGAAGGTGTGGCGTCTGCGCATGCGGGCGTCTCAGCCACTGTAACTCAGCTACAACAGAGATTCTGGTGGCGGGGACTGTACAAACAGACGTGCGATTATGTCCTTCAATGTGACATTTGCCAGCAAATTAAACCTTCAACTGCTGCGCGTCCGCCTCAGACACAGTTGTACATCTCAAATAAACCGCTTGGTTGCGTTTATTTGGATCACTGCGGTCCATTTTCTTCTGATACTGCATACAAGTACATCTTAGTAGCAGTTGATTCATGCACACGCTTTGTGTGGGTATGGCCACATCGGAGCGCTGATTCACGGACTGTCATCAAAGATTTGCGTGTCTTTATAGGGATTTTTGCCTGTGGTACCTTCCATTCGGATAAGGGTCCGGCTTTCGCCTCTAAGGCGTATAAGGATGCTATGGTTTCGTTGGGGGTCCAAGTCAAGTTTTCAAGTCCGAAAAGACCCGAGGGTAATAGTGTAGTGGAACGAATGAACCGTGACTTAAAGCAATCTTTGACAGCCCGAGTTATAGGCACTGGCAGAAACTGGTTAGCCCACCTAAATGGCGTGCAGCGTGCGCTTAATAATCTCCCTAGAAGGTCTCTGGGTGGGCGGACCCCGTACGAAATGCTCTTTGGTATCAAGATGTACGTCCCTGACCTCGATGGTTTAGACTGCAAGGCCCAGGCCTCGGCCTTTGACGTAGATGAACATTGCAATGTTTTACAGGATCTACAAAAGACCAGAGACAGTCTAGCAAAGGAACATTTGCCTTCCACATCGGATGATGCGTTGCAGATCCCGGTAGTTGGCTGGCTACCCCAAGTTGGAGAACTGGTTCGAGAGAAGATCGACAACAAGAAAGAGTTTGGTCCCTCATATCGAGCACCGGTTCGAGTTCTTGGAGTGAAGGGCACAAGAACAGTCATTTTACCACCACTTCCAGGTCGTAAGGAAAACAGATTTATTTCTATTGACAATGTCAAGACACACAGGGTGGCCGATTCTTCATAGCATGACACCGGCTGTATCCTGTCCTTCCATGGTGAGGCACTCTGTGCTGGCAATAACTTCTGGTGCAGAACAGGAGGTGTCCCTTGAGATGCCTGCCATATCCAGTCCTTTATTAAATACTATTCCTGTTACTAACATTGATGAGCTGAACTACACCTATCCTGCTGATTTATCGATGCCTGATTTACAGACCCGTTTGGCCGACCAGTCCAGATTTTCTTTTGACTCTGTTTCTGGACTTTCAAAGAAACCCTCAAGTATTGCAAAATATGCCACGTTGTTTAAAAAACATTTTTTAATTCCCCCTTGGACATACATTTGGTTGATCCTATTTTCATTTTACCTTTTTATGTCAATTGGTTTTGTGTTTTAATTTTTCCGCCTGATCGATGGTCACTACGTTAAAGAAAGAACAGGGATTCGGTACCTAAATGGAACATTGGCCCCTCTTTCCTCTTCACATTCAGCACACAGACTGAAACGAAACTTGAATACAGTCAACATTACTGCTTGGCCTGTCCTTGATGGGATTGTGTGGGATGCGGTTAGATTTCAAATACATGGGCCCACTGAAGTGATTAATGTTCCGAATGTGCTTAGAGTAAACATGGGAGATGTGATTAAACAAAATATACGTTCTGATGATTGGGATATTCAGGCCGTAGAAGCATTTTTCTCTGATTTGAAATACTATGCTGCCTTCAATGCTGAGGATCTGTATTTAGATTCTATTAATTATGGTGATTTGTTTTGTTTTCAACATTATGGTAATCATTTTTTGCATAAGACAAATTCCAGGAGGGTTGCTGTAAATTATACACAATGGGAACATTGCCCTGCTCCATTAGGAGGCAGCTCCAATACGCTTCTGAAAAAATACACTTATTTCACAGATTTTAATCAATCAAATCCTGAGTCATTTTATTTCAAAATGACACAAAAGTCCATGTTTAAAGTTAGACTTACCGATACAAAATTGCTGTATTCGAAGTCCTTTCTAGACAGGTTGGCTGTAGATGGCTACGAGTTTTGGAAAGGAACAATTGACCTTAAATCGGTTAGGGGTACCAAAGATTGGCAGGTACAAGGCACTGAGGCTTTGCACCGTGCATGTCTCATCCCAAATCACATGTTGTGTCTAAATTCATCCATTTTCCAAACAACATGCTTTGGATTGGCTACTTCAAAAAAATTAAATACACCAACCATCCCAGATTTAGAGGAATATTCAGGTTGGGGTAATTATACTGAATTGTCCATTCATGAGTTGCAAGCTCTATTGCACAATTCATCCTTTAACGTTTCCAGTTTGGATTCCAAGGGTTGGCTGATGTGGCATAGGAGTGCTGATTCTTGCCAACGTCGTTTTCTGGGTTTGGCTGAAGGGTTCACAGAAGTCAGACCTGATCCCCGTTTTGAAGAAGATTATACTGTCACAACTTATTCTGTGGGGAAGCTGTGTCAGAATTGGTTACAACATTCCACATTAGCTGCAGTTAAACTACATCTGTCTCAATTAACTGATAATGTGGATTTGAACGATTTTATAAAAGGCCCAGCTAAAGGTAGATCTAAACGGTGGATTTATGCGATTTACAATGAAATTTGGAAAGTTTCTCAAATTGAGGCTGCTAAGCGCCTGAGAGCAATTGATCAAGCAAATTTAGAAAAAGTGCTTGCAGTTGTCGATAACAGTATTAACACGCTTTCTTCCCGAATTTACACGTTGAACAATATTGTGCCTTCTGTTGTTGACATTGTACATGATGAAGTGTCCGTGTTATATCATGGTCAAAATCAATTGCGTTCTGTAATGCAGTTTGCTTGGACACTACAGACTCTGAAGGCTGGTCGAGTGCCTTGGAGTTATATGAACGTCTCATCACTATTTGCCCCATTTAATTTGACTGAAAAACAGCGCATGCTTTCCATGCGAGATGCATCATTTTCTATGTTACACATTGAAAAATTAGAATCCTTGCCCTTTTCTGTGGCTGAGGTAACTGCTGCTACATGGCTTATCCATGGTATTATTACCTTACCTTTTGCTCTGTATAAATGTACAAATTGTATGAGATATATTGCTATAGGGCGATATGAACCATTAGGCAGTGCTTTCCTCCATGAGACATGGTCTTTACCATACACATACAGATGTCTAAAGGAGGGGAATGAAGTGAATCTGAATGGTGAAGAATGTACACAGTCGCCTGACCGCTCACTAATATGCAGACACATCCAGTTGCATGGTTCTTGTAATCAGGACAAGCCTAATTTAGCCTGTGTTTTGAAAGGGACACCGGTTCCTGCAATAGTTCCCAACTTCACTTTATTGTCTAACGGTAGTTATTTACTTTTGAATAACGAAATGTGTTGTGGGTTAATGGTCGGTATCGCCTATGTGGTTACTGTATCAGAACGTGTGGTGTGTTGCAAGAATGTGTTATATCCACCCACGCATGGGAATTCAGATGTTTCCATTTGGCCACGAATACCAACCTTGAGAGCCGAGTTCAATGGTTTGAGCCGAATAAGAGCCTTATTGTCTCAGAAAGAAGTGGCCCTGAGCTCGGCCCGCGAAACTTATGTCCTTCACATAGCTAACACACGCACAGAGGTGCAGGCACTTTTAAATACTGATTTGCCGTTTCATTTCTGCGAGCTGGTTCATCAAATCTTCAATGCCTCCTCCACTACCGGCCTAGCACATTTTTTTAAATTGGTTAGCAGTGGTCTCGTGACTACGTTTGAAAAAGTATTTGGTATTATCCCTGCGTTCTTTCATTCTATATTCGCAAGCTTGTTTGGCGGATTCCCTGTTTTGCTGGCTTTGGCTGCAGGCGTTCTGGTGATATTTTGCTTTATAAAACATGGATGCCCATCCGGCGCAAGGGAACGCTCAGCCCCTACTGATGCAGTTTCGCAACCGGATGCTTGATTACTATGGCTCCTTGCCGCTTGCGACTTTAAGCACGGCTTTTGGATTATCGTTCCGATTTTCCTATTTCACATGTGTCCAGCCTGTGTTTCATTGCCTGAGCTGTGATTTCGACTGGGCCATTGATTTGTGTCTCTGCTTACCGACTTCTCCTGACGTCGATTTTGATCAGCTAATGAGCCCCGTAGTTGCTCACGAGTTGGTTTGTTCTGGCGAAAGGGTTATGGCCGTGGCAGCGATGCATGGACTAATGGGTCAGTGGGACACATCCGCAGCGGTGCATGACTTTCTGGCGCATGGCATTCTCGAGAACCCACTGAGTTGTCCTCTGATGTTGCTAGAGGATTCAGTGCTGGAAGAGCACGTATGTTCTTTCCCATTGCTTAATTGGATGGCTGAACTGTTTTCGGATGATGACTAAGCATGGGCGAATTTTGCGGATCTCGCGTTCGCGAATTTTGCGGATTTGCGGATTCGCAATCCGCAAAATCCGCGAATTCCCGCGAATTTGCGGATTTTTTTTTTTTTTTGTGTTCGCCCGTGTTTCTGCCAGTTCGCGAGGGTTTTTACAATTTCGCAATTTGCGAACTTACCTGTCGGGTCGCAAGTTTTGCGAACTTGTTGTTTCTACATGTCCAGCCTGTTTGGGACACTCTTCTTCATCACTGCCACTCTCTGTCACCACTGCCACTCTCTGACTACTCATGCCACCCTCTGGCCCACCCATGCCACCCTCTGTTTCATCACCACACCCTCTGGTTGTCCAGTGTACATTATTTTCGGCAAAGCAAAGCACACCTTCCCTGCCTCAAGTGACCTGAATTAATTTGGGGCTGATTAATGTGTCACAGAATATTTTTTTAGCTGGCACCTGCTTCCTTAGTGCGCCCTGATTAGTGATCTTTTGCACTTGCTAAGTGCTTTCATTGTTGCAAAATTAGTTACAACACCTGCCCTGCCCCAACTGACAATAATGAATTAGGGGCTAATTAATGTGTCACTGAAAGAATTTAAAGTTCCAGCCTGGCACCTGCTTGTCTGCTCCTTTAGCTGTAAATCAGGACCTTTGTGGCATACAGTTAAGGTCAGAGCAGGGTCACACAATAGTTGCAAGCAGGCAACCGAATTCTGGAGGGCCCCCTCAGGAAGCAATACAAAGAATCGTTACAAATCATGAGGTTGACCTTTTGCACCTGCTCATTGCTTTTGCTTTTGCTGAAATCGTTTTGCCGTTTTTTTCGCGCTATTCGCGGGGCGCGGCGTCGTGCGAAACCGACCGCGGAAGCCGCCAATTCGTGCGAATGAGCATTTTATTTTTTTGCGGCTTGTTGTTTCGCGAGTTTTTTTGCAGTATTCGCGAGCCGCTTGCAGCGCAACACGCGAATTTACCCCAAGGTCGAGTACGGGCGCGGCCATTTTGTTTGCGTGACGTATTTCCGTTTCCGCCCGCTATGTATAATCTCGCGCAGTAAGCGCATTGCGAGTAGAGGTTCGCACGAGATCGCGCGGGAAATCTAGAGGTTCGCACGAGATCGCGAGGAAAATCTCGCGCGAACTGACTTTCGCGCTCGGAAACGGGCGCCGGCCATCTTGTTTTTCATTCATTTCCTGTGTCTGGGCATGGTGTTTAATCCTCTTGATATCTTTCCCATCCTTTGCTTGTTTTCAGTTTTTTTTTTACGATTTTGCTTCTTATCTATCCCTCTCTTTTCCTAGCTGTATATTTTTGTCTTTTCTGCTATTTTTCTTTACTTTTAAACTACTTTTGTAAACTCTTTTCTTTTCTTCTTCCCTATCCTATTCTTTCTTAATTTTCTACTTCTTCCTACCTTACCTGCCCAGACCATGGTCAAGCCAGGCGCCGTGAAGCTGCCCAGGCACTTGAGGGCCGCAGCGGCGGCGGGGAGTAGTGCTGGACCCAGTGGCAGGACAGCAGGCGTGAGATCGAGGGGGGAGCAGGTGACGCGCCGGGAGATATTCAGCCCGGAGGAAGTGGGCGCGCTGGTCTACTTCGTCCAGCGCCGCCTGCCCAGGACCATCGCGGGAGGCGGCAGGATCGCGGCCGGCGGCTATAACATGCGGGAGCGCCGGAAGCGGTGGGAGAAGGTGTGCTGGGCCATATCCCACCTCTACGGGGTCCAGCGCACCTACAGCCAGGTCACCCATCGCTGGACGGACCTCCTTGACCGCGAGCGCGACCTGCTGGACCAGCTCGGCTTGGAGATCCCCGGGCTTGGTGAGTAGTAGTAGCCATTGGCATTTAATCACTCACTACTATGATGTTTTCTCCTGCTCTGTGTTGTTGTATTGCAAATATTTGTTTTTTACATGGAGCAAGCCAATAATGCCGCTGATGACGATTACATTGTAGTTAAATTATATTTCAAAATCTTCTGTGCATTTCAGGTGCACTGCTCTCCTTCTCAGTGGGGTTGCTACTATGCTTATTTGTTTTCTATTTCGTGGTCTCATTGGCCTGAGTAACTATTATGTATGAGTGTACTTAACAGAACTGCGTAATGCTAGACACTAGGGGGCAGATTACATTTACAAGCCCCTTGCGCCACGTTTACGTTGCCTTGCGTGACGCAACAGCGGCGTAAACGTGCCGCATCCCTGCAAGTCATTTACAGCATGACGCATCTAGGGAGATGCGTCACGTTATAAAGCCATGGGCCTGCACCACAATGGGTGCGTTCCTAGTACGCAGGGTGGGCGGTCCAGCGGCTGTGCGCCTCGCAAAATTGCCTGCGTGAAATCTACAAGATTTAACGCAGGCACTTCTGCGACGCTGCTACGTCAATTCAATTCCTTATGTCTGCTCGAAGCAGGCGAAAGGACTGACACAGCATGTAAAGTATTGGGTGGCCCTGAGCATTACTGGAGTTGCATTGCGTTGGCGACGTGACTCCAGCGATGCGCCGCTCTTACGTGACGAGATGCGTCACGCAAGTGCCTACCCTTGCGCCAGGGCGCGCCGCATTGTAAATGAGGCACATCTGCCGTGTCGCAAGGGTAGTTTTGCGTGACGCATTTGATCTGGCGCATCTCTGGAGATGCGCCAGAACGCGTAAGTAAGTATGCCCCTAAGGGGCAGAATTGCAATTACCGTCGCATCCCTGCAAAGTAGCAGGGATGCGCCATTAATTGTGCGGCCCGCTACCACCACCAAACATGGTGCGCCGTATTTGCAATGCGGCTCCCCATGGGCCCAAAACGTCACCGAAGCTTTACTGCTGGAGTTGCGTCGCAACGATGGCGCAGCTCCATCAATGCTCTGGGGTACCCTATCTCCCCAATGCTGGGTCAAGCCGTACGTCTGCTTCAAGCAGGTGCAGGGTTTGTGTGACGCATCATTGTCCTAAAGGTGACTGATTGATATTTTGTAGATTTCCCTCAGCCACTATTAGGATGTGTTCCAGCGCAGGAATGCCCTCCCTTGCGCCGGAACGCCCCCTGATGGCGCAGGGCTTTATAACGGGATGCATCTCCCAAATGCGTCACGTTGTTATAATATTATACGCCGCACCATGGCGCCCTTTTTTGTTTAGCTGCTGCGTCACAAAAGTCACGCAAGAACGGCGCAAAAGAGCCGCAAGGGCTTAAATCTGCCCCTTCCTTTGTAACCCTGACAATAAGAAAAATAGTGGCGGTGGATTGATAGTTTGACTATTTAAATGACTGGTAATGTAGCAGGCAACTGTTAGTGTTGTCACTGATCTGACTGAAATCACAATGGAGTTTGTCTGTCACTTTGCGTCTTGCCTGCGGACTGCTGCCTGCCAGTCCTAGGTGAACGTTTCAGTACTTTGTTTAGTGAGTTACGTGACTTTCGAAGTCACAGGTCCGCAAATAAATAAAAAGTAACCATAATCAATATAATTTCGCGGAAATATTTTGTTATTGTTCTTTTGAAATGTTTGATTTGGTTGACATTGACAAGCAACAATCATCCATGTTTTCTGTTCTTTCTTTCATGTTGTACGTCAGCTCCCCCCAGGGGCGAGAGGAGGACACAGGAGCAGCAGGCGGCGGATGCTGTTCATCAACAGGGCCAGGATCGGGCAGGCGAGGGCTCCTCTGCTGGCCCCAGTAAGTTTTCATTTTAGACTAGTACCTATTTTTCCTAGCGTTCCTCATTTGAATTTTTTCAAAATTGTCTTTGCTCTTCTTGTAGACTGTATCTAAATTCTTATCCTGCCTCTACTATGACTCCCTGTGGTATTACTAGATTATTCTTATTAGTCTGTCTGTGTAGCTAACTAAGATTGCACGGTTGGCGAAACTCCCATGATTCTAGTCAGCAATAGCTCTATCAACTTAGTGCAGTCCTCTGGGATTGTCCATAATGTCTTTTGAAGTGTTCTATCTGGACTCATGCTTGCAAAAATTGCAAAACCTTTCGTTCAGTCACTCTAGTCTGGAGGACCAAAAAACACAGATTGTATTTAAATTTAAAAGCTTTATTAAAAGTAAACACATTTATTAAAATGAAGTCATAATAAAACTAAACGTTTAACTGATAATGGAAAAGTGGTTAGTGCTGACGATTAATTGAAGACATTTCTTGTGGTCGAGCCGAGCTCTCACCTGGTTTCAACTTGATCTTGTTGTTAGAAGTCCATCTTCTGTCTGTGTGGAGAAAAATGGTGCGTGTTAAAAAATCAGCCTTCATCAGTTGTGCCAAAAAGTGCAGCAAGACAACCTTCCCTGGAAAAAGGGACATTTTTTTTAACTTTAACGTAGACAGTCACAAATTACATTGTTTTCACATGTCTTCATTCCTAGACCAAATACTAGTGACTAGTGAGTGCTTTATTCTAAGATTCTTAAATGTACTTTGTAGGTGGAACATCTGGTGGCGGGGCCAGTGTGGTGGTGGTGCTCGACACGGAGGCGGAGGGCAATTCATCATCAGGGGAGGAGGCGGCGGCGCCGGATGTGAGAGTTGAGACGGTGGTGGCGGCCAGAGGTAAGCTCTTATATATTCCTTACTTATTGAGATTGAAGACTAGCTGGGAAGGCAAGAATATGAGATGCATGGCTGGGTGAATGATGAAGCAATGATGGGTGGAAGGACAACAGCCTGGGTGGGTGACACAGAAACTGTATGTGTCCATATACCTGGATCATGCTACTATCTGACTCTTAGATAGCATATGTGTATCTAGAGCAGGGGTACTCCTAGTACGGCCCGCGGGCCGGTGGTGGCCCGGCAAGCCTTCGTTGGCGGTGCGCTGACCTTGCAGACAATCACTGCTCCCCCGGCCCCCACAGAGCAGAGGCTTTTTTGTATTTCACCTGTTAGCGCCCCTGCATCTCCACTCTGACAATCACTGCTCCCCCGGCCCCCACAGAGCAGAGTGGAGATGCAAGGCCACAAAGAGGTGAAATAGAACTAAGCCTCTGCTCTGTGGGGCCGGGCAAGCAGTGATTGTCAGGGTGGAGAAGCAGGGGCGCTAAAACAAACAAAGCCTCAATAATATGTTAATGGTCTTTTAAAGACCTGTTAAGTACTTTGGTGTTGTTGTCTGTGTGTGCGCGTTGAGGAAGCGGTCTCAACCCGGGCTGAAGGCTGACACAGATAGACACACACACAGTGAGATGACAGAGGGAGAGGGAGGGCAGGAGGGAGAGAGAGATGGAGGGAGGGCAGGAGGGACAGCAGGAGGGAGAGAGATGTATGTAAATGCTGGGTCTGGTGGCTCAGTGGATGAGGGCATCTGCTGCAGGGACCTGTGTGCAACCTCATGGTCACAAGTTATCGTTTTGCTTTAGCCCCGCCCCCTCTGACTCCGCCCCCACCAGTGCGGCCCTCGGCCCCAAACTACACTGTAAATGTAGCCCCTGAGAGAAAGTTTGTGAGTACCCATGATCTAGAGAGAGTAGACGGTCAGTGGATGAACTAAGTGTAACTTTGAAGAGCATGTAACACTAACACTGCACCCGCACGTCCGTTCCAGTGTAGGAAAGGCAAGGAAAAGAACTTTTAATTTTGTCCAAATACTACCATAAATAGTAGCAGTAGTTTGTATTGCAAGCACTGCATAGATCCGGTTATTATGGTGGCCACTCCCTACCTCTCTTAATAAGTTTAGTAGTACTCAGTCATTCATGTGTGGATGTATCACTGCCTGTCACTCAATAAAAAGCAAAGCACCTAAAGTCATCCCATATATAAGCAAAAACATCCCATGTGAAGTGATAGATAATCAGATTATTTATCTTCTTCAATTTTCCATTTCTAGTACTCATTTCCACTGTAGGGTGAAAGTTAAATTAATTAAGCAGTAGCCCTTGAGTTGTAACAGAGTATTCTCAGTGCCACCCGTAATAGAAAAGTAAGAGATTCACCACCTGCATGTACTGGACGGGTACAGTAACGCAACGGCAACGCAAGTCTAGGTCACTCCTCATGGCGTGCGTCTCTTTTTCTCGGGTGCAAGTTTACCGCGCTGGCATTATGCCGGCTTGCAGAAAATAACGTACCAATTTTCCAAAACAAGAGACAAGAAGAAGAATAAGACTGGTGTACTTTCATAGTCGACTCCAATGGAAGTCCACAGTGCTCATAGAATTTGTTCCTTAAACTCCCACTAATGTTAGAGCAAGGATGAAGAAGTGTGAGGTTAGATAGATACTGGCCTCAATAGTTATGTAATGCGCTTGCAAGTTGCTAGTTGTACTGCAGCACACATTTCTGCTGAATGATTGAGTTAATCTTAAAGAGCATTGGTTACAGACTATGTCTTTCTTTCTTCATATAGGTTCTCCTTCCAAACGAACAAGGAGGAAGGAGCTGGCTAGAGCGGCCCGGCAACGGAGAATCGAGGCCACTGTTGCGGAATATCGGCGGCTGGTGGCCCTGGAGGACGTGGAAAGTGTGCGGTCGACAACAACGACAACGTCGTCCTCCGTGGCCTCACCGGCTGCCACCGTGACCCAGCACAGTGGTCCACCGAGACTGAGCCGGGCTGCCAAAGGCAAACGCCACCGCCGAGCAGCAAGGCCAACAGCTGCTTCTCACAGGCCTTGCACCTGCAAGGCAGTGAAGGCACGCCTGCGCCGCACCACCCTGATGGTGTCCCGCCTTCAGCAGGAGCTCGCCTTGCTCCGCGAGGAGCATGATGCCCTGGCCCAAAAAGTGAACAGCATCCACCCATAGTGTCCCTTGCCCCTTTTTTAGAGACTTTTGGGGGGTGGGAATTGGGAGTTGGGTTTTTGGGGACTTTTGAAGGACAATCGTTGGGGTTAGGGAGGGTCTTGCGGGAGATTATTTTGTTAGGGATATAAATATACTTTTTCAAACTTTATCTGAGCATACCTGTTTTTTACTGCTTGCCTGGTGGGTGGGGGTTTAACGTTGACTGTTTTCCTGAAAGTTTAGTTCCATTTTCTTCCTTTAAGTGTAAATGCCCAAATGTTTTCAACACTAAGTGCCTCTCACAGACTAAGTGAAGTGAATCCAAGAGTCCTAGGACTTTAGTAGTACTACCTTCAGGCTCTCGTCTCTCGTACTAATACTCCATTATACCCCCAAACCACCAAACGCTTATCTTACCTGTAATTTGTGTTTGAAAGTAGGGCTAGGCCCAGGGCTGGCTCCACGGGAAACACCGAATAACGTTGGCAATCTTGGTCGGATAAAATTTCCTCATAGCGGTGGTAGTAGTGGTGTGACACAGTGGCAGTTGCATGCCTATGAAAAAAAAGAAAATGAAATCTGGTTTGTCCTCCTGAGCAATTCAACGGTACAACTGAGAATATAGCAGGTGACAGAAGTACAGTAGAGCAGTGCCACATTGTAGCCTAACAAATGGTAAAGTATAACTACTAATTCGGTTGAAGTTCTTTCACATTAGCAATGGTTCTTTGTCAAGCAGAGTAAGAATATATCATCGACAACTGTGGAAAGAAAGAATGCGACAGTACAGGGCCTGTGTGGAATTATTGATAACTATATTCAACATAAGGTCTCTGTAGCCAGATACCCGAGAGCCTTGCTGGTCACTATAAATCCATTCACAACAACACTCAATGGGGTTGGTCTGGAAGGTGTCACGTTTACTCCCCGTGATCCAGTCGATGCAAATATGGTTCCACCTCCAAATGTCACCAACACCCAGAAGTGTAAACACAGGGTGTTCGAGGCATTAGGCGAGGGAGAAAAATAACAAACTAAAATAAAAAATGTGGGATGGGTAAAGGTAGGGTCAGCAGGGAAAGGATACCTGTAAGAGAAGACAAGACAGGCATCAGTGAAGTGATGTCCTAACATACAAGGGTACTCTCATATAGTCTCACTAAATAGTCTGCAAGTCTCCCGCCTACTCATGGTAAATGTAGTTTCATAGTACGGTAGGCGCTTAGGGGCTGCGTAACCTGACAGAAGGTATAGTAGATAGAAAAGGAGAAATTGCTTTTTTTCTAGGTGTCCCCTCACTCACCAGGGTTGCCCCTTGGTGACATGCTTCATCATTGGGGCCATCCCAGTCCTCTACGGCCTGGGGCGTGCTGCGACTTGCGAATTACGTAGGAGCACTTACAAATGACTATGTGTGGTGCAGATAGTGGAGTGGACTAAGTGATGTGTTAAGGGATCAATGTAGAAGCCGAGAGAGAGCAAAGAAATGCAGTCACAGTCAGAGAAAAAGGCAAGGGATACTGTATCTATGTGGTTGTAGTGGTCCTGTTGGAAGTGGTAAGTAAGTTGCCCGCAGAAAAAAAATCCTCCTATTAGCGGCACTCCTCCATTGCAGCCGACGCTTCGTCCACCGATGTTGGTCACCAGAAGACACCCTGTCCACTGCCTGCCTGATGCTGAATTGTGGCTCGCTACTGTGAAGCCTGACTCCATCCTTTTTTCCCCATTGCAGAGACTGAAACCCGGCCTGTAATTATTCAACGAAAAACAGGAAGTGATATAATATTACAACACCACTGATAAATAAATATAAGGTATGTAGGCTGTGGAGTGCAAAAAGTCACAATTTGTTTTTCCTAGTAGACAGACAGTACAATGTTTTTGAAAGTGCGTACTCTGAGTCACCTTTTGAAGGATAAGTAAGTATGGGCAAATTAATGTAGCGGATCTTGCCCCTCAAGCTAGGTGTACTGTAAACTGTGTTTTAGAACAAAAATAGATCTTCCTAGCAGTGCTCCCACCCAAAAAACGAGGCCTAGCAGAAAACTGGAGACAAAACTTACTTTGAAAGTAAAAGTAGGCCGAAGTACCCTAATTACCCATTACCCCCCGTGGATTGTATTCAAACCACTTGCAAGCAACCAAGCAAAAGTAGCCATAGCCAGCATCGCTCCAAGACTCGAAATCCCCCCCACTCAAACACATGCAATAGAAATACTGCTAACCCTAACGAACCCTAAGTTAAGAATAGTGGCAAAGGCTTTCTTTAACTATGCCAAATCCCCCCTTTCCCACCATGGATTTTCTTCAAATGACTTGCAACCAAAATTACACATTCTCACGAGTGCTCTAAGACCCCAGAACTCAGTTTGAAAAATCTAGAACACCCCGATACACATGCAATCCTGCTGCTAGGGCTAACCCTAACGAACCCTAAGTTACAAAAAGTGCCAAAACTAAAGGCTTTTCCGCGCGGATTTTGTCCCAACCACTTCTACCCGGTATTAGACCTTCCCAGGAATGCCCCAAGACCCGGCAACCCACCCGCCAAGAAGCATAACACCCCCAAACAGGCCAAAAGCAAAATCTCATACTTGCAATATTTCTGGGCCTTCGGTCCAAACGCGCTGCGTAGCTAGGCCATAAGTCGGGGTTGGCACGACGGATTTCCTGAAAAGCAAATGCAATCAAGATTAGAGTGTCCCAGCAGTGCTCCCAGACCACGAAACTCACCCGCAAACAGACGGAACCCCCCCTAAGAGCACCTCAAAGGCAAGCAAGTCATCAAAAACACAAAAAAAATTCCGCCTGGGATTTGGTCCAAAACACTTTTATCCGGTATTAGAGCTTCCCAGCAATGGCCCCAGAGCCGTCAACCCAGGAGAAAACGAGTAGAAGACCCCCAAACAGCCAAAGAGCAAAAGTACAAAAATGGGGACTTAGTCACTTTTTCACAAATTTCCCAAATCACTCCGCGCGCGCTCTGCAGCTAGGCCCTAAGTCCCCTCAGCCACCATGGATTTGCTTCAAACCTCTTGCAAAGTAAAGTATATATAGCCAGCAGTGCTCCCACACCACGAAACTCACCCGCAAACACCAGCAAGCCCCCCAAACAGGCCCCCGAAAACGCTACATAGAGCAAAATGTCAGAAATAGCCCAAAAAAAAATCGGCCTGGATTTTGTCCCAACCACTTCTACCCGGTATTAGACCTTCCCAGGAATGCCCCAAGACCCGGCAACCCACCCGCCAAGAAGCATAACACCCCCAAACAGGCCAAAAGCAAAATCTCATACTTGCAATATTTCTGGGCCTTCGGTCCAAACGCGCTGCGTAGCTAGGCCATAAGTCGGGGTTGGCACGACGGATTTCCTGAAAAGCAAATGCAATCAAGATTAGAGTGTCCCAGCAGTGCTCCCAGACCACGAAACTCACCCGCAAACACCAGCAAGCCCCCCAAACAGGCCCCCGAAAACGCTACATAGAGCAAAATGTCTGAAATAGCCCAAAAAAAATCGGCCTGGATTTTGTCCCAACCACTTCTACCCGGTATTAGACCTTCCCAGGAATGCCCCAAGACCCGGCAACCCACCCGCCAAGAAGCATAACACCCCCAAACAGGCCAAAAGCAAAATCTCATACTTGCAATATTTCTGGGCCTTCGGTCCAAACGCGCTGCGTAGCTAGGCCATAAGTCGGGGTTGGCACGACGGATTTCCTGAAAAGCAAATGCAATCAAGATTAGAGTGTCCCAGCAGTGCTCCCAGACCACGAAACTCACCCGCAAACACCAGCAAGCCCCCCAAACAGGCCCCCGAAAACGCTACATAGAGCAAAATGTCTGAAATAGCCCAAAAAAAATCGGCCTGGATTTTGTCCCAACCACTTCTACCCGGTATTAGACCTTCCCAGGAATGCCCCAAGACCCGGCAACCCACCCGCCAAGAAGCATAACACCCCCAAACAGGCCAAAAGCAAAATCTCATACTTGCAATATTTCTGGGCCTTCGGTCCAAACGCGCTGCGTAGCTAGGCCATAAGTCGGGGTTGGCACGACGGATTTCCTGAAAAGCAAATGCAATCAAGATTAGAGTGTCCCAGCAGTGCTCCCAGACCACGAAACTCACCCGCAAACACCAGCAAGCCCCCCAAACAGGCCCCCGAAAACGCTACATAGAGCAAAATGTCTGAAATAGCCCAAAAAAAATCGGCCTGGATTTTGTCCCAACCACTTCTACCCGGTATTAGACCTTCCCAGGAATGCCCCAAGACCCGGCAACCCACCCGCCAAGAAGCATAACACCCCCAAACAGGCCAAAAGCAAAATCTCATACTTGCAATATTTCTGGGCCTTCGGTCCAAACGCGCTGCGTAGCTAGGCCATAAGTCGGGGTTGGCACGACGGATTTCCTGAAAAGCAAATGCAATCAAGATTAGAGTGTCCCAGCAGTGCTCCCAGACCACGAAACTCACCCGCAAACACCAGCAAGCCCCCCAAACAGGCCCCCGAAAACGCTACATAGAGCAAAATGTCTGAAATAGCCCAAAAAAAATCGGCCTGGATTTTGTCCCAACCACTTCTACCCGGTATTAGACCTTCCCAGGAATGCCCCAAGACCCGGCAACCCACCCGCCAAGAAGCATAACACCCCCAAACAGGCCAAAAGCAAAATCTCATACTTGCAATATTTCTGGGCCTTCGGTCCAAACGCGCTGCGTAGCTAGGCCATAAGTCGGGGTTGGCACGACGGATTTCCTGAAAAGCAAATGCAATCAAGATTAGAGTGTCCCAGCAGTGCTCTCAGACCATGAAACTCACCCACAAACAGACGGAACCCCCCCTAAGAGCACCTCAAAGGCAAGCAAGTCATCAAAAACACAAAAAAATTTCCGCCTCGGATTTGGCACAAACCACTTTTAGTGCTTCCCAGCAATGGCCCCAGACCCGTCAACTCACCTGCAAAGAGGTAGAACAACACCCCCACAAGTGCTGAGTCTTTCTTCATTGGGCGTAAACCAGCCCTCTGCTTTGATGGAAATAGGAGTCTGGAGGAGGAGGATAGAGGAGCATGTTCTTCTGAACTTGTGAACCTGAGGAATGCAGACTGCGGCACCTTCAAATAAATTAGCAAACAAGTGAAGACAGTTCTGCTGATGGGCTTGTCTTTGTGATAATCTGATTAAAGTTTGAATTATATTAACTGTGCACAACAAAGAAAGACAGACACACAGGAATAAAAGTGAATAAGGATGAAAAAGAAAGTTATTGATTCGTTGTCTCATTTTCAGGGCTCGAAGTCGGAATCACGGTCCAGGAATAAGAATAAGGCTTCGTCATCATACTCTGCGAATTCAGCCCGGGTGAGGTCAGTGCCACCTGACAGAGTAGAAATTCCCTCATCTATGGTGCTGGCCACCTCCTCTTCATCCGGCACGCTCTCTCGTACTCTTATATCTGGTGGTATGAGGTGCTGATTCATCTTGATCATTGTTAACCTCTCCACATTTTTGGGCGAGAGGCGGCTCCGTTTGGGAGTTACAATCCCACCAGCCGCACTGAAAACCCGTTCAGAAGACACACTTGCGAGTGGGCAAGACAAGTAGTTTAAAGCCAGGTTGGTGAGCTGTGGCCACAATTCTTTTTTCCCATGCCAATACGCCAATGGGTCAGAATTAACATAGACCTCTGTGGAGTCATTCAGATAGTCCTTCACCATCGACTCAAGGTCCTCCTCCAAGGTTCCTCCACTTTGCGTAGCTCTTGCTGTGCCTCTGGCCTTTTGAGAACCAAACCCACGCAGAGCTAGCCAATCCTCTTCAGCCTCCAATGTTTCTGCTGTCTTTCGTGCAGATGATGCGGTTGCCGGTGTCTTTAACGGCTGAGAGGTCACTTGTGCCACAGCCACAGGTGCAGAAGTGGATTGTTTTGACTGGGGATGGCCTGCTGATGTACTGCCATTTCCTTCAATTTCCAGCCGTTCTGTTTCAAACTTCTTGGCTGACAAGGCTAGCCAACGTTTGTACTTTGTAACATCTTCATCAGCAAAAGAAAAGAATGCTCTGCCTGCCAGCGCCTTTTTGTAGCGTGGATCCAGAATAGTAGCACAAATGTAATGCTGTTCTGAGTGGATCTTTTGAAGACGTTCATCACCTTGTAGGAGCTCTAATAATTGCTCAGCCAGAAGCAAAGAAGAGCCTTTCTTTTTGTCATCTTTTCGAAACACAGAACACACCTCCTTCAGTTGGTCCTCCAGCATGTACAACAATGGGATAGCTTTTCCCAAATTAGAGTCCTCCTTGCTGACTGCACGCGTGAAGACCTCAAAAGGACGAAGCATGCGTGTTAGGCTTTCAACTATGTTCCATTGCGGCCCACCCATCCTCAGCTCCTCTATACCCTCTTTCAAGAAATATTGATCGAGTTGCGTATACTGCTCATACAGACGCTCAAGCATGTAGAAGGTTGAGTTCCAACGTGTTACCACCTCCTGGATGAGTGCTTTCACTGGCATTTGACATTGATATAGCATGCTCCTCAGCTGCTTGCGGGCCTTAAAAGAATGCCTGAAATGCTTGCAAATTTTTCGGCAGTTCTCCAATACACTGGACGCTGCACTGAGTTTATTACCCAAGAATTTTTGGACAACCAGGTTTATACAGTGCGCCAAACACGGCACTCTGAAATAGTAACCGTCCCTCATGGCCTTAACTATATTGGAGCCATTGTCCGTGGAAACATAACCAACCTTGCGTTTTAGTGGGGACAGACAGTTAAGGACCTTTGTGTTAAAGACATCCAAAATGTTTTCTGCTGTGTGACGTTTCTCCAAACCAAACATGGCTAGTGTTGCATGTTTCCGAGCACCTTTAAAAACAATGTTAGTGTCAACACCTGAGTTTAGCTTTGCTTTAGCCCCTGAAAAAGAGACCCAGTGTGCAGTGATGCACATGTAATCAGCGCCTGCGCCACTGCTCCACATGTCTGTTGTCAGATGTATAGTGTGAACAGCACTCTTCTGCAAAGCTGCCCCAATCGCCTTCAGAACATCTTCATGTAGTGCTGGAACCGCAACTCGGGCAAAATAGAACCGGCTAGGAACCTTCCATTTAGGGCAGAGCGCTGCCACTAATTCTAGAAAACCAACCCCTTCGACAAAAGAAAAAGGGAGAAGGTCCAGAGCTAGCATTTTAGCCAGCTTAGTGTTATACAGACGGGTCATTGGGTGGTTGCGTTCATATTGCGCTTCTGTAAACAACATCTTTTTAATGTTGCCCTGGACCAATGATTTACGGGATGATGATCTCTTCGACCCAGTTACGCTCGCTGATGAACTTTTCCGCATTGATGTCTCACTCTCTCCCACACTCTTAGTGTGGCTCCCATGGGGTGTGCTGCTGACATGGGAACTGGGTGTAAGTGAAGTGTTTGGATCGTCTTCTTCTACCTCCTCGTCATCAGCAGATGACAAATCAACGTTTTCATTACGTGCAATTCCGGCTTTCTTGACCGCCTCTAGGTGCGGAAACCATTCGACAGGGTGCCTTCTCTCAAGATGACCTCTCTGGCCTCCGGTACCATAGTTAGAACCAAGCTTACCACGACTATATCGAAGCTTACAAAGGCTACAAATGGCTACGTTTTCCTTTTTTGGGCAAACACTAAAGAAGTCCCAAACTGGAGACTTGAAATGTCTTCGGGGGCCGCCGCCGGAGGAGGCGTCGATACTGGTGGTGGTGGTCCTGCTGCTAATGACAGATGAAGTGGAGGATGTGGATTGCCGAACTTCAGTACGTTTTGCACTTTCACCACCACGAATTGAGGTCGAGGACGAGGTGGGTACCTTCTTGCGAGGAAGAAATATGGAAGCGGTAGGTTTTGGTGTACTACTTAACTCCAAATCTAATGATTCCATTTCCATTGCCTCCTCGCCGACATCATCATCACGCTCAGCAGCTTCTCGGGATAGGGTCAAAATGTCTCTTTGCTGCATGCCCGGTGGGGCTGCAGTGACCTTTGTGATGACTGCCTCGTCGTCATCGTGAGAGGCTTCATCACCAGCAGTATCTGTCACTTCTTGTTGAGCCTCATCACACTCCATAGGTTTGAGTTTTTGGACGACCTTCCTTTTACGCTTAGGTACCGGTGGCAGATCATGGTGTGCCTCTGCCTCACTGTCAGACCGCAGTTGTCGTGGTTCCCAAGACAGATCACTTGCACCAGAACGAGGTGGGCTTGAAGAAGATGTAGACACCCCCCTTGATCTTTTCCTTGCTAGGGATGTGGAAGACAATGAATGATCATCAGGAGGAGTGGCTTCCAATGATACCTCAGCTTCATTGTCGATTTCCAAATGTGCCCCTACTTCGGGAGGAACAACTATTGTGGGCACTTGTGAACGTCCATGCACCTTTGCTTGCGCATCTCCTTTTGCTGCCTCTCCTTCCACATGTACTTGGGCGTGTACTTGCACATGGTGTTGTTGTTGCGGCTGTGGTTGTTCAACACTTGTCAGATGAGTTACAACAACCTGTGTTGATTCAGGGACATTGCTGCTACTTTCTTGCGATGAGCCAACATCACTGGTCGATGGTGATTGGAGAAGTACACTGACTGCCTCTGAAGCACTCAAGGGCTTTGACTTAAGTTGGCGTGGTGGTGGAGGCACTGAACCCAATGGAGCAGGGGTGCTGCTCTCAGGTTGGTCCCCAGCAGATCCTGCTGCTGCAGGCGTACTTTTTCTTTTGCTCCCAAAAAAAGTGGCGGGTGACACACCAGCCTCCTTGGTAACTTGCTTCTTCTGCTCCTTACTAGCAACTTTCTTGCTAGAGGAGCTACGGAGAACTTTCTTTGGGGCCATCTTCTTCAGAGCAGGTCAGACAGCAGGCCGCAGTTGCACGAATTGTAGAGTTGTCTGAGGCCAGACGTGACGTCGCGTGACGTTATGCTGCACACACACACCGCTGCAGGACTTCTTCCTGGCACTGGTGGTTCTCTTGAGTCTTGTGCACCTAAAAAAAATGGAAGACAGAGGAACATCAGTTCAGTTATAGAGCACAAAAAAATCGAAAAACACTGCAAAATCAGCACAATCCCAATCCATCCATGCCCTCCATAATGTTTAAATTCAAGACAACCCACAGAAAGACTAGGCCCATGCAAGACTCACTACCCCTGGGCATAAATAAAGGTTGAAAAGTAGGCAAAATGGTTGGAGGCCTAACAACAAAGCCTGCATTCAAAATGGCCACTTGCCTGCCAAGCACATGGCCAGTGCCTGTAGCTGCACTCAAAATGGCCACCAGCCACATGGCATGTCCCTCCCCATGAACACCCCCAAAAATCGAAAAACACTGCAAAATCAGCACAATCCTATTCCATCCATGGCCTCCATGATGTTTAAATTCAAGACAGCCCACAGAAAGACTAGGCCCATGCTAGACTCAAATACCCCTGGTGAAAAGGCCCCAACAACAGGTCAAAAATCGAAAAACACAAAATTGTACAAAAAAAAAAAATCGAAAAACACAGAAAAATCAGCACAATCCCAATTCATCTATGGCCTCCATGATGTTTAAATTCAAGACAACCCACAGAAATACTAGGCCCATGCAAGACTCACTACCCCTGGCATAAATAAAGGTTGAAAAGTAGGCAAAATGGTTGGAGGCCTAACAACAAAGCCTGCATTCAAAATGGCCACTTGCCTGCCAGCACATGGCCAGTGCCTGTAGCTGCACTCAAAATGGCCACCAGCCACATGGCATGTCCCTCCCCATGAACACCCCCAAAAATCGAAAAACACTGCAAAATCAGCACAATCCCATTCCATCCATGATGTTTAAATTCAAGACAGCCCACAGAAAGACTAGGCCCCATGCACCACTCACTACCCCTGGTCAAGGCCCCAACAACAGGTCAAAAATCGAAAAACACAAAATTTTACACAAAAAAAAATCGAAAAACACAGAAAAATCAGCACAATCCCAATTCATCTATGGCCTCCATGATGTTTAAATTCAAGACAACCCACAGAAATACTAGGCCCATGCAAGACTCACTACCCCTGGCATAAATAAAGGTTGAAAAGTAGGCAAAATGGTTGGAGGCCTAACAACAAAGCCTGCATTCAAAATGGCCACTTGCCTGCCAGCACATGGCCAGTGCCTGTAGCTGCACTCAAAATGGCCACCAGCCACATGGCATGTCCCTCCCCATGAACACCCCCAAAAATCGAAAAACACTGCAAAATCAGCACAATCCCATTCCATCCATGATGTTTAAATTCAAGACAGCCCACAGAAAGACTAGGCCCCATGCACCACTCACTACCCCTGGTCAAGGCCCCAACAACAGGTCAAAAATCGAAAAACACAAAATTGTACAAAAAAAAAAAATCGAAAAACACAGAAAAATCAGCACAATCCCAATTCATCTATGGCCTCCATGATGTTTAAATTCAAGACAACCCACAGAAATACTAGGCCCATGCAAGACTCACTACCCCTGGCATAAATAAAGGTTGAAAAGTAGGCAAAATGGTTGGAGGCCTAACAACAAAGCCTGCATTCAAAATGGCCACTTGCCTGCCAGCACATGGCCAGTGCCTGTAGCTGCACTCAAAATGGCCACCAGCCACATGGCATGTCCCTCCCCATGAACACCCCCAAAAATCGAAAAACACTGCAAAATCAGCACAATCCCATTCCATCCATGATGTTTAAATTCAAGACAGCCCACAGAAAGACTAGGCCCCATGCACCACTCACTACCCCTGGTCAAGGCCCCAACAACAGGTCAAAAATCGAAAAACACAAAATTTTACAAAAAAAAAAATCGAAAAACACAGAAAAATCAGCACAATCCCAATTCATCTATGGCCTCCATGATGTTTAAATTCAAGACAACCCACAGAAATACTAGGCCCATGCAAGACTCACTACCCCTGGCATAAATAAAGGTTGAAAAGTAGGCAAAATGGTTGGAGGCCTAACAACAAAGCCTGCATTCAAAATGGCCACTTGCCTGCCAGCACATGGCCAGTGCCTGTAGCTGCACTCAAAATGGCCACCAGCCACATGGCATGTCCCTCCCCATGAACACCCCCAAAAATCGAAAAACACTGCAAAATCAGCACAATCCCATTCCATCCATGATGTTTAAATTCAAGACAGCCCACAGAAAGACTAGGCCCCATGCACCACTCACTACCCCTGGTCAAGGCCCCAACAACAGGTCAAAAATCGAAAAACACAAAATTTTACAAAAAAAAAAAATCGAAAAACACAGAAAAATCAGCACAATCCCAATTCATCTATGGCCTCCATGATGTTTAAATTCAAGACAACCCACAGAAATACTAGGCCCATGCAAGACTCACTACCCCTGGCATAAATAAAGGTTGAAAAGTAGGCAAAATGGTTGGAGGCCTAACAACAAAGCCTGCATTCAAAATGGCCACTTGCCTGCCAGCACATGGCAAGTGCCTGTAGCTGCACTCAAAATGGCCACCAGCCACATGGCATGTCCCTCCCCATGAACACCCCCAAAAATCGAAAAACACTGCAAAATCAGCACAATCCCATTCCATCCATGATGTTTAAATTCAAGACAGCCCACAGAAAGACTAGGCCCCATGCACCACTCACTACCCCTGGTCAAGGCCCCAACAACAGGTCAAAAATCGAAAAACACAAAATTTTACAAAAAAAAAAAATCGAAAAACACAGAAAAATCAGCACAATCCCAATTCATCTATGGCCTCCATGATGTTTAAATTCAAGACAACCCACAGAAATACTAGGCCCATGCAAGACTCACTACCCCTGGCATAAATAAAGGTTGAAAAGTAGGCAAAATGGTTGGAGGCCTAACAACAAAGCCTGCATTCAAAATGGCCACTTGCCTGCCAGCACATGGCAAGTGCCTGTAGCTGCACTCAAAATGGCCACCAGCCACATGGCATGTCCCTCCCCATGAACACCCCCAAAAATCGAAAAACACTGCAAAATCAGCACAATCCCATTCCATCCATGATGTTTAAATTCAAGACAGCCCACAGAAAGACTAGGCCCCATGCACCACTCACTACCCCTGGTCAAGGCCCCAACAACAGGTCAAAAATCGAAAAACACAAAATTTTACAAAAAAAAAAAATCGAAAAACACAGAAAAATCAGCACAATCCCAATTCATCTATGGCCTCCATGATGTTTAAATTCAAGACAACCCACAGAAATACTAGGCCCATGCAAGACTCACTACCCCTGGCATAAATAAAGGTTGAAAAATAGGCAAAATGGTTGGAGGCCTAACAACAAAGCCTGCATTCAAAATGGCCACTTGCCTGCCAGCACATGGCCAGTGCCTGTAGCTGCACTCAAAATGGCCACCAGCCACATGGCATGTCCCTCCCCATGAACACCCCCAAAAATCGAAAAACACTGCAAAATCTGCACAATCCCATTCCATCCATGATGTTTAAATTCAAGACAGCCCACAGAAAGACTAGGCCCCATGCACCACTCACTACCCCTGGTCAAGGCCCCAACAACAGGTCAAAAATCGAAAAACACAAAATTTTACAAAAAAAAAAAATCGAAAAACACAGAAAAATCAGCACAATCCCAATTCATCTATGGCCTCCATGATGTTTAAATTCAAGACAACCCACAGAAAGAATCAGTCCACCCACCACTGAGTACCCCTGGGAAAAGGCCCCAAAACAGCAAAAAAATCGAAAATCCCAAAATTTTAGTTGCAGCAACTGTAATGCCCCAAACAAACTTACTTGTAAAATTTCTAATCCAACAGTGATCCAAAGAAAGTCAAAAAGGCCTCAAATCCAAAGATCCAGCAGCATCCACAAAAGGTAATCCTTCCAGGTCCACATCCGAATGAAAAGTGACCAGGAGATGGACAAAGCACTGGGAGGAGCCTGCTGAACAGGAACAGGAAGTTGAAGACTATGGGGCACTTCCTTCCTCCCACCCCCCTGCCCCCCTCCCCAAAATGGACTCCTCGCTAAAAAAGTGCAGGCAAATGTCAAACTAAGGAGTTATTCACATAAAAATCATCATTTCTAGAAGGTTTATGCTGCTTGCTGGTGGATTTCTTGTGCAGAATTGCAAATTTATATTTTCGCGCGCCGCATCTCAAATCTCGCAATTTGCGAAGTACCGCGAGACGTGATCTCGCCGTACTCGCGTTGACAAACTCTCGCTGGCAAGCCGCGATGACGTAATCGCGCTCGCCAATTCCCGCGGGATCACACAGCAAGATCCAAAATGGCGCAGCACTCGCAAACTATCGAAAAAAACAACTCGGCAAACGATGATAAACGCCGCGCGCCGCAAAAATTGTATCACCAACGCCGCGCGCCGCCAAAAAAATCCGCTGCGTGCGAATTTGCGGATTTTGCGGGAAATCCGCAAATCTCGCGGATTGCGGATTTCCCGAAAATCCGCAAAATCCGCGAGCGGAACGGATTTTCCGCCCACGCCTAATGATGACAGTGATTTCATGTTGGAAGCTGTAGCTACCTATTTTGCATATTCATTCAACCCATGAGTGACTTTGAAAACTTTCATTATTTTGGCACCTGACTTTTTAGTAATTCTGAATGGTGCCTTTTTTATTACGAACATTCAACTTCCATTTGTTCTAGGCCTGTGGACTTGTAGTAGGCCTTAAGTTCGAATTTTAATATTTTTGTGTGACCATTATAGGCATTCATACATTTTTTTTATTATTGAAAACATATATACATTTACATACATTTAGCTTGGCTCAATATTGTTGAACTCTGCTTTCATGTTTTGCCTCTCATATAGTATTGGCTTATATTTTCTTCCTTTTTTAACCGTCCTCGGATCATTAGGGGGTGTCATATGGTTACTGCGTTTCTATATATTGTGTTAAGTTAGCATGAGTTTATTAAATGTTTAAACAACATATTTTCCTTCGGCTTCAGTTTGCACACGACACCTAATTGTTATTGTAGCTTTCAACCTAGACGAAAGATGTGATTTATTTGAGAATAATATGTTATTGCTCTGATATCAGTCGTGCTTGGTACAACTGTCTGCACACTGAGACCTGCACCCTCTAAGAATAACCTAACACAAGGTTGCTGAAAGCCTGATCCTCGTACTACATTAGACATAACATAAATAATGCTGCTGCCAACATTGGGCTCTACGCGGGTTTAAGATAGAGTTACAGGGAATGAATCAACACACTTGATGCTTCGCATGCAGAGAGCTGGTAGCTGTTGATGTGATCTACTCCTACTGAAATTTAGAGGTATGGGCCCGCCCTGCTAGAACCCAAATGAGACCTTCTTAGATATAATATAATATGCTAAATAGGGTGCGCGAAATATAGGTGATACAGATTTCTATAGATTTTGCATTATAATATGCTATCACCGTTCGCTTATTATGGACTAGTGACTATGCTGCTAACTCTTGTTTTTATAATATGTATGTTGATATTATATAAGATACTGCGTTTGAGAACTTTGCATTGAAAAATAAACATTTCAAACTTGCACGTGTGTTCTTTGCCTCCCAGTTTCGGTTTGTAATGATTATATAACGAAAGAGTGTTCATGTGTTCCACGATACCTGAGGTACCTTAAGTTCATGTTCCGGATTGTCTAAGTCATTGGGAAGTTATTACTACCGATGAGACACTGTAGCTAGCTTGGTAAGGGGATTTCTGAAACTAAGGTGAGTTTTGGGTCACCCTAACTCACCCAGGTTCTAGATCTCTGTGCACAGTTCTGTGGGAAAACGGAAACCCTGCTACATGGCGCCCATACGTTGTTGGCCTTATATCATGACACTCGAGTAGTATATCATTCAAACCCTAACCCCTTCATTCCCGTTTCCGGAAAACGGTGGTGTTGGACAAACCTACCTATTTTTATAATAGGTCTTTTCAAGCTTGAATCTTACTGAAACGGTTTCTTTGAATTACTACCCAGTTGTGCTACAAAGTAGTCTTTGTTTTTTCATCTTCCGGTGCTATCATGGCACAAGCCGTGGACATCCCGCAGCATAGTCGCATTGCGGTGCGAGACCACTTGCGGGCTTATAATGTCCCTGTGGATGGCTTGGCTGTGGTTCTGGTGGTGAGTGCGGAACATGCTTACCCGTACGAACTGTTTTATTCGTGGGTGACATTTCCGGCGGTGGACGCTAATTCTGGAGTGTTCCATTCATACACTGCTTCAGCTGTACCGGTTGCGTATGCTCCGTACAGGGCACTGGAAGTTCCTATTGATGCTTGGCAGCATGGAGTTTGGTTTGGTGGCGCCCTACCACACGCTTTAACTGCTCCGAGGTTAGGTCCTTTGTCCATTCCGGGGACTCCTTGGCCCGCTTTGGATGGATTCACTCCTCACCCTAATCTCGCCACTTGTAACGTGGCTGATCTGCGGCGGCTTCATGAAGTCGCAGTGGAAGTGGTTAGAGCGCTTGTTCATTACACTAGCCGTAATGTTCAGGACATAGCCCCTAGGGGTGCGCAGCTTCGTGCAGAACAGGCTGGTTTGAAAATCAATCCTGTCATGGTGAATTCCGTGATGGGCAAAAAGCCCCAGGACAAGGATGATTTTCCGTTCTGGCTTGCTGAGAAATTCGGCCAGCTGGAACCTGTGTTTCCCAACACGAGTTCTGGTGATAAACACAGGATTCTTACACTAAGTTTACCGAAAGATTTGGCACCTGAACTTGTTGACTGTGAGACCTGGGGTAAGACTTTTGCAGCGGTCTATTCGAGGTGCTATGGTACCCCGTCTGTGACCAATCTGGGTGCGGTCCTTAAACGTGTTCAGGACGAACACGGACCGGAGTCGTCGGTTGAATTGGGTATGCGCCTGTGTGGCACCTTTGATGTAGTTTGCGATCTGATCCTTGCGAAGTTCAAGGGGGATGCAGTGAACTTTCAGGTTGCTAACGCATTAGCGTTGGTTCCCGAGGCCGAGAGACCCTGTCGGTTGGCAAGGATTATTGTGGCTGCTTATAAAACGGTTGGCCGCAATGCGAAGGGGCTTAAAGCTTTTCCTGATAAAGAGAAAAAGCAGCCCCAGGGTCAGACTTCGGATACTAGTGGTCAACCTAAGCCCAAAAAACAAAATTGGCCTAAAAAGCAGAATCAGGGTAAGGAACAACAACAACAAATACAGGTTTCTGCTCCTGCGTCTCCGTTGCCTGCGCAGTCAGATCGGGTTTATGTTTTGCGCGATTGCGCGATGATTAAGTCACCTGAACGGTTTCAGGCTTCTGACCAACGCTCTCCTCGTTCCTTTCAGGACTCATCGGCTCCGTCAACCGGTGGTGGAGGGGGCGGCAGGGGCCGGGGTGGCCAGCAAGGACGTGGTCAGCCCCGCCCGCGTAACGGTGGAGATCAGCAGGAAGGCGCTACACCCAAGAGACCACAGTTTGCCACGAAGAAAGTCGCCGCCCTGACAGCGCATCGATATGCCCCAGATAGTGAGAACGCGGCTTCGGAATCTGACGTGGGCTCTGACCTTGCTGGACAGCGCAGCAGAGATTACCATAGTGAGAGAGGCCCTCCGTCCACTGTTGAAGGTGACAGTGACTGACACTTATGTTGTAATTGAGACTGCTGATACGCATGTTGCTCCCCCTGAACGTCCTTTTTGAAATTGTCCTGTTAATAGAAGGTGACATGCAGCGAACTGTAAAAGGGGTATTTTGGGAAAACCTCTCGTCTACGTATGACATTTTGCTTTCGGAGGCTGACTGGCCCCCACCTTTTGTTCTCGCAGCTCCGCGAGGGAAGGAGGTGATCCTCCCCAGTTTCGCGCACACTGTATCGAGAGTGGAAGCGCTGCATTTTGCAGAAGAGTGGGCTCTGGCGCTTGCGCCGGCTGTGTATCGCAATCAGTGTGGCTGGGATAAATTGTCTCCAAGCCACGAGATTCCGTTGCGGTCTCAGCCGCAGCCTCAACCTCAATATCCCATACGGCGTGAAGCCAAAGCTTCAGCCGCGGCTATCCTTGAACAATTGGAATATCAAGGTGTAATTGAAACGTGTGTGTCACCGATGAATAACCCCCTTTTTACTGTAAACAAGCCGGACGGGTCATATCGTTTGGTTTTGGATTATAGGCATTTAAACTCGCATTGCCGTAACTGCGCAGTACAGAATACTCATGGCTCTGCTTTAGTGAATAGTCTTGAGCGTAAAAGGTTCAAAACCACGCTTGACATTTCCAATGGTTTTTATGCCCATAGATTAGATGGTCTAAGTTCCCAATGGACCAGTTTTACATGCTGTGGTGTGCAAAAAATGTTTCGGCGTCTCCCAATGGGCTATAAGAATAGTCCTGGGGTATTCTCCGCCCGCATTGTCTCTCTTCTTGAGGGCATCGACCCAGTTGCTTGTTTGTATGTGGATGACATTTATCTCACAGACGACGATCTTTAGGAGCATCTGTGTCGAGTAAATAGCATAATTTGTAACTTTGCAGACATTGGTTACAAGTTTAACTTTGCAAAGTCGCACACTGCAGAGTACACGGTGTTGTTTCTCGGCTACGAGCTTAACAACGAGGGAAAGGGTTTGGCACCTCATTTCCTGGAGAAATGCGCACAGCTGCGCTCTCCGACAACACTGAAAAAATTACAATCTTTACTGGGTTTTTTACATTTCGGGAGAACTTACATTCCGGAATATGCCCAGCGTATCAAGCCTTTGTATGCTTTGATACAACCATCTTTCTCCAAATCATGCTGGCTGCCTGAGCATTCAGCCATTCTGCAGTCTTTGCAGGCTGATTTGCTCGCTTCTGAATACTTACAGACTCGTGATAACCAGACCAACCTGGTGATAAGAATTATCCCTGGGGCGGTGGGTTTCACGTACCTGACTTTTAATGAGGGAGATATAGTACCTATTGCTTACAAGTCACACTTGTACACTTCGGCTGAATTGCGTTTTTCCACTGTGGAGAAAGTTTTAACTGCAGTACAGATGGCAATTCTTAAAGAACGTGCCCTGTCACAAGGAAAACGCATGTTGGTTGTTACCCCGTGTCCTGCCTTGGAGGCGGTTACGAAAGCCAGTGTGCCTAATTCCAAAGCTTTGCACCCTAGGTGGATTCAGTGGGCTGCATCCTTGACATCCCAGGATGTCACGTTTATTTTTGACGCCACTTTACGGTCGCAGGAGTACTTACAGTATGAATTTGTTCATCCTGCTCCTTTAGCAATGCGGTCGTTGGAGGATTTCCATTGCATCATTTACACTGATGGTTCGGCGCAGGTTGCGCATGGCTCTAAACATGCCTACGTTTCCGCTTGCGCCATTGTGGTCGGTGCCATGGTGAACGATGAGTTCAAGTCCAGTGTCGTGCACACGCAGACGCTTGGGGACTGCACCGCACAATTAGCAGAGCTCCGTGCTCTGATGCTTGCATTGGAGTACGCAGATCCTAGTGTGACGACTTTGATCGTAAGTGATTCTTACTACTGTGTCCATTCTTACAATGAGAACTTGTTCTTTTGGATTCAGAATGAATTTCGTGATTCCAAAGGTAGCACAATAAAACATAAAATGATCTGGGTCCGAGTGGCGGAACTTAAAGAGAAGTTGCCACTCGTGTTTGTGATTCATACTCTCGGCCATCAGCGCGTGGGGGTCCACGCTGTTGGTAATTCGCTTGCTGATGAAGCAGCGAAGTCAGCGGTATCGAAATACTTAGTTGCAGCAGTCACGAGGTCCAAAAGCAAAATAGATGATGACATCTTGGGAGCTGTTGCTGCAACCGAGAAGGGAGGTAAATATCCTGCGGGGTTCCCTTCTAAATACACATACCACTTAAGTACCGATAAGGTTCCTTATGTGAAAATTCCTGATATTGGCGAACGTCTAGTTCCCAACTCGGATCGCAGAGCTGCTTTGATTACAGCGGCTCATGAAGGTGTGGCGTCTGCGCATGCGGGCGTCTCAGCCACTGTAACTCAGCTACAACAGAGATTCTGGTGGCGGGGACTGTACAAACAGACGTGCGATTATGTCCTTCAATGTGACATTTGCCAGCAAATTAAACCTTCAACTGCTGCGCGTCCGCCTCAGACACAGTTGTACATCTCAAATAAACCGCTTGGTTGCGTTTATTTGGATCACTGCGGTCCATTTTCTTCTGATACTGCATACAAGTACATCTTAGTAGCAGTTGATTCATGCACACGCTTTGTGTGGGTATGGCCACATCGGAGCGCTGATTCACGGACTGTCATCAAAGATTTGCGTGTCTTTATAGGGATTTTTGCCTGTGGTACCTTCCATTCGGATAAGGGTCCGGCTTTCGCCTCTAAGGCGTATAAGGATGCTATGGTTTCGTTGGGGGTCCAAGTCAAGTTTTCAAGTCCGAAAAGACCCGAGGGTAATAGTGTAGTGGAACGAATGAACCGTGACTTAAAGCAATCTTTGACAGCCCGAGTTATAGGCACTGGCAGAAACTGGTTAGCCCACCTAAATGGCGTGCAGCGTGCGCTTAATAATCTCCCTAGAAGGTCTCTGGGTGGGCGGACCCCGTACGAAATGCTCTTTGGTATCAAGATGTACGTCCCTGACCTCGATGGTTTAGACTGCAAGGCCCAGGCCTCGGCCTTTGACGTAGATGAACATTGCAATGTTTTACAGGATCTACAAAAGACCAGAGACAGTCTAGCAAAGGAACGTTTGCCTTCCACATCGGATGATGCGTTGCAGATCCCGGTAGTTGGCTGGCTACCCCAAGTTGGAGAACTGGTTCGAGAGAAGATCGACAACAAGAAAGAGTTTGGTCCCTCATATCGAGCACCGGTTCGAGTTCTTGGAGTGAAGGGCACAAGAACAGTCATTTTACCACCACTTCCAGGTCGTAAGGAAAACAGATTTATTTCTATTGACAATGTCAAGACACACAGGGTGGCCGATTCTTCATAGCATGACACCGGCTGTATCCTGTCCTTCCATGGTGAGGCACTCTGTGCTGGCAATAACTTCTGGTGCAGAACAGGAGGTGTCCCTTGAGATGCCTGCCATATCCAGTCCTTTATTAAATACTATTCCTGTTACTAACATTGATGAGCTGAACTACACCTATCCTGCTGATTTATCGATGCCTGATTTACAGACCCGTTTGGCCGACCAGTCCAGATTTTCTTTTGACTCTGTTTCGGGACTTTCAAAGAAACCCTCAAGTATTGCAAAATATGCCACGTTGTTTAAAAAACATTTTTTAATTCCCCCTTGGACATACATTTGGTTGATCCTATTTTCATTTTACCTTTTTATGTCAATTGGTTTTGTGTTTTAATTTTTCCGCCTGATCGATGGTCACTACGTTAAAGAAAGAACAGGGATTCGGTACCTAAATGGAACATTGGCCCCTCTTTCCTCTTCACATTCAGCACACAGACTGAAACGAAACTTGAATACAGTCAACATTACTGCTTGGCCTGTCCTTGATGGGATTGTGTGGGATGCGGTTAGATTTCAAATACATGGGCCCACTGAAGTGATTAATGTTCCGAATGTGCTTAGAGTAAACATGGGAGATGTGATTAAACAAAATATACGTTCTGATGATTGGGATATTCAGGCCGTAGAAGCATTTTTCTCTGATTTGAAATACTATGCTGCCTTCAATGCTGAGGATCTGTATTTAGATTCTATTAATTATGGTGATTTGTTTTGTTTTCAACATTATGGTAATCATTTTTTGCATAAGACAAATTCCAGGAGGGTTGCTGTAAATTATACACAATGGGAACATTGCCCTGCTCCATTAGGAGGCAGCTCCAATACGCTTCTGAAAAAATACACTTATTTCACAGATTTTAATCAATCAAATCCTGAGTCATTTTATTTCAAAATGACACAAAAGTCCATGTTTAAAGTTAGACTTACCGATACAAAATTGCTGTATTCGAAGTCCTTTCTAGACAGGTTGGCTGTAGATGGCTACGAGTTTTGGAAAGGAACAATTGACCTTAAATCGGTTAGGGGTACCAAAGATTGGCAGGTACAAGGCACTGAGGCTTTGCACCGTGCATGTCTCATCCCAAATCACATGTTGTGTCTAAATTCATCCATTTTCCAAACAACATGCTTTGGATTGGCTACTTCAAAAAAATTAAATACACCAACCATCCCAGATTTAGAGGAATATTCAGGTTGGGGTAATTATACTGAATTGTCCATTCATGAGTTGCAAGCTCTATTGCACAATTCATCCTTTAACGTTTCCAGTTTGGATTCCAAGGGTTGGCTGATGTGGCATAGGAGTGCTGATTCTTGCCAACGTCGTTTTCTGGGTTTGGCTGAAGGGTTCACAGAAGTCAGACCTGATCCCCGTTTTGAAGAAGATTATACTGTCACAACTTATTCTGTGGGGAAGCTGTGTCAGAATTGGTTACAACATTCCACATTAGCTGCAGTTAAACTACATCTGTCTCAATTAACTGATAATGTGGATTTGAACGATTTTATAAAAGGCCCAGCTAAAGGTAGATCTAAACGGTGGATTTATGCGATTTACAATGAAATTTGGAAAGTTTCTCAAATTGAGGCTGCTAAGCGCCTGAGAGCAATTGATCAAGCAAATTTAGAAAAAGTGCTTGCAGTTGTCGATAACAGTATTAACACGCTTTCTTCCCGAATTTACACGTTGAACAATATTGTGCCTTCTGTTGTTGACATTGTACATGATGAAGTGTCCGTGTTATATCATGGTCAAAATCAATTGCGTTCTGTAATGCAGTTTGCTTGGACACTACAGACTCTGAAGGCTGGTCGAGTGCCTTGGAGTTATATGAACGTCTCATCACTATTTGCCCCATTTAATTTGACTGAAAAACAGCGCATGCTTTCCATGCGAGATGCATCATTTTCTATGTTACACATTGAAAAATTAGAATCCTTGCCCTTTTCTGTGGCTGAGGTAACTGCTGCTACATGGCTTATCCATGGTATTATTACCTTACCTTTTGCTCTGTATAAATGTACAAATTGTATGAGATATATTGCTATAGGGCGATATGAACCATTAGGCAGTGCTTTCCTCCATGAGACATGGTCTTTACCATACACATACAGATGTCTAAAGGAGGGGAATGAAGTGAATCTGAATGGTGAAGAATGTACACAGTCGCCTGACCGCTCACTAATATGCAGACACATCCAGTTGCATGGTTCTTGTAATCAGGACAAGCCTAATTTAGCCTGTGTTTTGAAAGGGACACCGGTTCCTGCAATAGTTCCCAACTTCACTTTATTGTCTAACGGTAGTTATTTACTTTTGAATAACGAAATGTGTTGTGGGTTAATGGTCGGTATCGCCTATGTGGTTACTGTATCAGAACGTGTGGTGTGTTGCAAGAATGTGTTATATCCACCCACGCATGGGAATTCAGATGTTTCCATTTGGCCACGAATACCAACCTTGAGAGCCGAGTTCAATGGTTTGAGCCGAATAAGAGCCTTATTGTCTCAGAAAGAAGTGGCCCTGAGCTCGGCCCGCGAAACTTATGTCCTTCACATAGCTAACACACGCACAGAGGTGCAGGCACTTTTAAATACTGATTTGCCGTTTCATTTCTGCGAGCTGGTTCATCAAATCTTCAATGCCTCCTCCACTACCGGCCTAGCACATTTTTTTAAATTGGTTAGCAGTGGTCTCGTGACTACGTTTGAAAAAGTATTTGGTATTATCCCTGCGTTCTTTCATTCTATATTCGCAAGCTTGTTTGGCGGATTCCCTGTTTTGCTGGCTTTGGCTGCAGGCGTTCTGGTGATATTTTGCTTTATAAAACATGGATGCCCATCCGGCGCAAGGGAACGCTCAGCCCCTACTGATGCAGTTTCGCAACCGGATGCTTGATTACTATGGCTCCTTGCCGCTTGCGACTTTAAGCACGGCTTTTGGATTATCGTTCCGATTTTCCTATTTCACATGTGTCCAGCCTGTGTTTCATTGCCTGAGCTGTGATTTCGACTGGGCCATTGATTTGTGTCTCTGCTTACCGACTTCTCCTGACGTCGATTTTGATCAGCTAATGAGCCCCGTAGTTGCTCACGAGTTGGTTTGTTCTGGCGAAAGGGTTATGGCCGTGGCAGCGATGCATGGACTAATGGGTCAGTGGGACACATCCGCAGCGGTGCATGACTTTCTGGCGCATGGCATTCTCGAGAACCCACTGAGTTGTCCTCTGATGTTGCTAGAGGATTCAGTGCTGGAAGAGCACGTATGTTCTTTCCCATTGCTTAATTGGATGGCTGAACTGTTTTCGGATGATGACAGTGATTTCATGTTGGAAGCTGTAGCTACCTATTTTGCATATTCATTCAACCCATGAGTGACTTTGAAAACTTTCATTATTTTGGCACCTGACTTTTTAGTAATTCTGAATGGTGCCTTTTTTATTACGAACATTCAACTTCCATTTGTTCTAGGCCTGTGGACTTGTAGTAGGCCTTAAGTTCGAATTTTAATATTTTTGTGTGACCATTATAGGCATTCATACATTTTTTTTATTATTGAAAACATATATACATTTACATACATTTAGCTTGGCTCAATATTGTTGAACTCTGCTTTCATGTTTTGCCTCTCATATAGTATTGGCTTATATTTTCTTCCTTTTTTAACCGTCCTCGGATCATTAGGGGGTGTCATATGGTTACTGCGTTTCTATATATTGTGTTAAGTTAGCATGAGTTTATTAAATGTTTAAACAACATATTTTCCTTCGGCTTCAGTTTGCACACGACACCTAATTGTTATTGTAGCTTTCAACCTAGACGAAAGATGTGATTTATTTGAGAATAATATGTTATTGCTCTGATATCAGTCGTGCTTGGTACAACTGTCTGCACACTGAGACCTGCACCCTCTAAGAATAACCTAACACAAGGTTGCTGAAAGCCTGATCCTCGTACTACATTAGACATAACATAAATAATGCTGCTGCCAACATTGGGCTCTACGCGGGTTTAAGATAGAGTTACAGGGAATGAATCAACACACTTGATGCTTCGCATGCAGAGAGCTGGTAGCTGTTGATGTGATCTACTCCTACTGAAATTTAGAGGTATGGGCCCGCCCTGCTAGAACCCAAATGAGACCTTCTTAGATATAATATAATATGCTAAATAGGGTGCGCGAAATATAGGTGATACAGATTTCTATAGATTTTGCATTATAATATGCTATCACCGTTCGCTTATTATGGACTAGTGACTATGCTGCTAACTCTTGTTTTTATAATATGTATGTTGATATTATATAAGATACTGCGTTTGAGAACTTTGCATTGAAAAATAAACATTTCAAACTTGCACGTGTGTTCTTTGCCTCCCAGTTTCGGTTTGTAATGATTATATAGCGAAAGAGTGTTCATGTGTTCCACGATACCTGAGGTACCCTAAGTTCATGTTCTGGATTGTCTAAGTCATTGGGAAGCTATTACTACCGATGAGACACTGTAGCTAGCTTGGTAAGGGGATTTCTGAAACTAAGGTGAATTTTGGGTCACCCTAACTCACCCAGGTTCTAGATCTCTGTGCACAGTTCTGTGGGAGAACGGAAACCCTGCTACAATATCAGTTCATTGAACTTGGTGATACTGTCCAGATAGTCCTGACGTTTTATTGGAGTATAATGTTCTATATTTTTCAACTGTAAAAAGGCTTCATCCTCATATTGATCTTTGCTGAGGACCACTACATTCCCCCCCTTATCAGAGGGTTTGATGATGATGATATTGTCTTCCTTGAGTCTCTTTACCCCCTCCCACTGATTCTTGGTCATGTTCCTTTTCTTTTCTTTGAACTTTTTTACTTGTAGCTGTTTAAGTTCCTCAATCACCAGTTCTTGAAATGTATCTATTGCATCATGAGGTGTCCTAGGGATTATATTCGATTTTTTGTGTATAGTGCTTTTACATCATTTTTGATTGATTCCAGTGTATTCCAATAATTGTGTGGCATTACTTTGCATCTGTTCTTCCTCAGCGTCTAATTCATTTAGAATTTGTATGGTTTCCAAATCCGATCTTATAAGTGCGTCAAAAGACCCTTGTTGTCCTGTTGTCACATTCACATTTTTCCTAGGGTGTAAAATATGTATTTTCAACAATTTGATTTTTCTTATGAACAGATAGAGATCTATCCGCATTTGTGTATAGTTGTATGCGGCTGTAGGACAAAATGTAAGTCCTAATTTGAGAACAGTCCTTTCTATTTCAGTCAGTGTTCTGTTTGATAGATTAATTACTGTCTGTTCATTGTTTACTTCCATTGTTTGCCCCGTTTGCTCCGAGTGACTACTGGGGTGGATCGCCCTGTAACAGCTTTTTTTGCCCCTCCTTGTTGGCCTCCTCTTCCTTCTGGGGGTACTCGTTAGGCTAGTCGTTGTCTCAGCCCTCTCATTAATTCTTACTCCTGAAAAAAAGGAGGTGTCGGGGCAATTGATTGATTTGAAGTTGTGGGAATTTGACCTGCGGATATTTCCTCCCCTCCTCTTCCAGCTTGTTCATCCCCCGATATTTCTGATTCGGAAGTGCTTGGCGGTGTGCTTTGTTTAAACTGGGCTTTCGATAGTTCTTTCCTAGGGGCGTCGTATTTTTTCGTGAATGTCAAAATGCGCCCATTGCTGTAATCCTTCTCGTCTCTTAGGAATTTTGTTTGTTTCCTTGTTTTTATTGTAGCCTCATAGTCTAGCAATCTCTTTTTCATCGATTGCCGAAGTTTTCTTTTTAATATCTTTGATTTTTTCTTGTAAGTCAGCACGGTCTATCCATGCATACTTGATTAGGATTTTCAGCATCACACTGGTCACTTCTGTTGTGTATTCTGCCCATTCCTTGAGTAGGGCCGGGTTGGGGGTCTCGTAAGAGGGTACGGTATAGATCCTAAGGCCACGTCGTACTCTGCCTACATCTAAATATTTCTGCAGGCTAGTTGCTTCCCACCATTTGCGTATTTCTTTCTCATACGCTTTCTCTAACGCTGTGAACAGACTTTTAAGTGTTGTTGGAGCCTTTGTTTTCTCCGGCTCGTTTCTCTGTCCAGATTCTCCTTTATGTGCAAACAAATCCTCTGCTGCTGCTTCCCTTTCTGTGTCCGAAAACATACTCTATTTTGCAGAAGCACTTTACTATAATGCTTGACACCCCCTGTTCAATAGCTTTATCGTAACTTGTCGGTGCTTCATAGAAAATCGGGAATCACACTCACCACGTTCTCCGCCACTCCGCCTCTCGGGTCTCCCTTCGAAACAGTCACGCTGGAGATCAGCGGTATGTGTCCCTCATTCTTTCACGTCTTCTCATAGACGCCGCGGTATCCACGGACACTCTTTTGCTGCAATAACTACCATTTGTTTCTGTCTTCTCGCACGGCGAGAAAGCAGAAGTTCCTGTATGCTGCAGCATACAGAGAGAAAATGACGCTGGTGGGGCAGCGGCCGCACCAATCACAGCGCTGCTGAGGTGGAGAGGGAGGGAGGCTGCCTGTAGGCTGCAGCCTTCCTAACTGTCGACGACAACAAGCACAGACAAATTCAAATGCAGGACGGAGGGAGTCTCGGAACGGTAAGTTAAGTTTACTTTATTTTATTTAAATTTTTTCCATTAAACCCCTCCCGCCTCCCCACCATCCCTTCCGCAGCGCAATGGCCCCACGACCCCATTTCCACCCCCCTCCACCCGTAATGCTGGCTGCGACTGAGTTCGAGCATTTTCTTCAGAAACAGGAAAATTTGAACAGTAATGCCTTCCTTTAAATAAGACGCTAGGCCTGCACACTGCCAAAAGTGAGACAAAGCCTCTTCACTTCCTATGCTCTATGTGGTAGCGATTTTGAAGGCACTGACAGCACATGGGCTAGGAGCCCTTGAAAGTCTTTGGGGATGGTCCACATTTGCAAACGCCGGAGTCCACTACAGTTGGCAGCTACTCACTATTGTCGTGCGTGTTTATTTTAGACCGGCCATTATGCATGACATGTCATGATGTGCCACTGGCCCCTGGAATATTACGGTGGGCCAGTACTGCAGTGACTCACTGTGTCACTACCAGGGCCTACCAGTAACATGACGCAGTTCTGCCCTGGCATTGTTACTGCAGGACATGATGATATCATTTTGATGACGGTTTAATATGTGTTGCGTGACGTAGCAGCACTGCACATTACACACAGACTGTATGTGCAGTGCTGCTGTGTCACGTGACGCAGCACATATTACACAGTCATCATGGCCCACCATAATAATGTAATAATGCCAGGGCAGAACTGCGTCATGTTACTGGTCGGCCCTGGCCGGCAGTGCTGCAGGCTGTGCAGTTAGATAATTTGTTGACAGACCAGGGCTGGAGGATATGCTACTTTTCCTATGTTGCTTTAGAAGCAGTCTAGCGTATTTTGTGTATATACCCCAGTAACTTTCAAATTAGCATCCCTGTTTTAGAGAACTGAGGGGCATATTATCAAGCCTGTGCGCTAAAATTATCGCCGCTTTATCGGCCGAAAACGGCCGATAAAGCGGCGATAATGGGCTTGATAATATGCTCTGTGGAATTCCAATCGAAGCCCATGTTAGATGCCTTCACATCTAACATGTGCTTCGATTGGAATTCCATAGAGCATATTATCAAGCCCATTATCGCCGCTTTATCGGCCGTTTTCGGCCGATAAAGCGGCGATAATTTTAGCGCACAGGCTTGATAATATGCCCCTTTATTTTTAGCGACCATCCGATCATTTGGAGTAATTTTGTCTTTCATTTTCTATAGTGGCTGACAATTTGGAATTTCTTGCGCAGCGCTTCGGTCCTTACATAGTAGACTAATTAATTATGCTGATGCAGTCTTGTTTTCACATATGTAATTGTCGAATGAGCTGTAATTACAGAAGGCTATGCCGACTGCGATAATTACATGCTCATTAAGAGGAATGCAGTTTAGAGATTACTGACTTTGTTAATTTTGAATGAACATTTTGTCAAATGTATTACTTTAAACTAGACTCGATAATGCAAATGTTGAATAATGTGAAAGGTCCAAGTAATTTGCATATAGAATGCACACGAGTGGGTTACACAAAGGAGGCAATAGATGTGACTAATGGCACTTGACAAAGGCAGTAGACGGCCCTGGGTAACATTGTGATTCTTTCTGCCCGATTGCCTCTAAATCCTACTGGTCAGGATGTGCCATAGTCAAAGGTCGCACGGTGATGTACGCCACCCTGAGCGCTTCAGTCCCATTATTTCAAAACAATGACAGACGTGCGATGGACAAATGCACAAAGCGCCTCGTTGATGTGGTGTTCAAGGCTCATCAAAGCAGTTTAAGGCCTGTTAGTGCAGGTGCTAACACTGTTCCGGAGGGTACGCTACAGTACTACGCTCAAAGCTGTAAGAATGGCCTGCACCTGTTGGTGTTGTTAATGTATTTTGAAGTGCCTAATTCACTGCTAAAGTGCTTACCTCACATATATTTTAATATCACCACCTTGCGGGGGATTGACTTAAGTGACAGTGTTGATAATTAAGTGCCGGATGCCGAGCACCAACAAACACTGCCTCAAGTTAGTCTCTGAATGAGCATTTATGGTTGTAAAAGTGACCTTTTTTCCCTGCATGCAATCTGTGGTCGGTATTCTGCATTCAGGTGATATGGCCATGCATACTAACGGGGTCCGTTCTACTGCGCTGCTGCTAAACTTACTCTTCTCTCGGTTGACAGGTTGTTTTGTTGCAGCAAATGTATGGATAAAAAAGTGTGAGGGGGACTGAATTTGCGAGAGATAAGACATGGGGATTTGCAAAAGCTGCTCTTGGAATTTGTAGTTACACATTGCCATTTTAGCCACCTGCAATGATTGCTCGCCAACTGCACAGCCTCCAGTAGCTTTTCTTATGCAGTGATGGATCTATGTGTATTAGGCCCAGCACTAATTGCTTTATTACCCTTCCTGCTTCCTCAAATTTGCATGACAATGCACAGTTCTTCCACTCTTCTTTCAAATGTTCTTGTGGGGAGAACACCCCCAAACCGCCCCCCCCGTAGGTTGTTCGGTGGTAATGTTACGCCTCACCACTTTCAAATGTCACCAGCCGCCACTGATAAGGACAAACACAGACGGAAATTTAAACAAAAGAATTATAATAAATCCGATAGCCAAACATACACATTCGGAGGCTGAAAGTACTCAAGAGATTTCCAGCAAAGGAAAAGAAGGTGTCAGGGAGGGGTATAGATGGGGTTGGGTGAGGGGGTAGGTGCAGGCAAGGCAAGAAAGTAAAAGACATCCGTTTTATAAGAGTTTTATAAGAGTTGAGCATGGGAGACTGTAAAGTCATCCAGTGGAGAAGGGCAGTGAGGCAATCTGACATACATAACTAATGGTGGATAAAGGAGTGGGAAAGAAGAATATTAGTGCTGCCAGCTAAGGGATGGTAGGAAAAGTCAAACGAGCCCCATCACAAAACGAGGTAGTGGAGAATGAAAGTATGAGTAGGCCGATGACTGAGCCTTTGGGGGCACAGACTGATAGAAAGGATGCCCGGGAAAGATTTGAGTCCTAGTCTTAGACTAAATAGAAGAAGTGGACAGAGGTGTATGAAGAGACCTTTGTACTGCTGGTCCCATGATACCAGTGTGGCGGTGAGAGGAAAGTAAGACAGGAGGATCTACAGTATCAAATGCTGCTGACAGATCGGGAAGTATGAGGCTACATGAGAGATGTTTTATAAGAGACAGGTGGGCATATAACAGGCAGAGACGTCAAAAGTTCCCAGTAGTTTTTATATTTACTCCATAGACTGCATAGGCCCAGATTTATTAAACTATAGAGTGCAAAAGTGTAGTGCAAGGTGAAAATTAGCACAATCCATTAACCCCTGGAAATCTATGAGCAATAGTCATAACGGGGGCAGAACCAATCCAAACATCCTTAGGATTACACACAAAGCCATATTAATTAAAGTCACACAAATTAGCGCCACCTAGTTTCGAGTTGAATTCTATCACTGGATGAAAGCTGGCACAAACAATGGACAAAAGGTAACTTGTGTGACATTTATACACATATCACACCATTTTCCACTGGGGACCTGACTGCACATTGGGATTTGCACTGGATGGTGTGCCTCAAGTACAAAACTCTTGGAAGACACCATTCACTTGCCTTTTACAAGCAACTTGAAATTATGTTCAGCATACCACAAATAAGGCTTTTTAGTATGAACATGACTGATGACATTATCGATGAGTGATGATGCACAGTATTTTACTATTTACACAATGCAAAATTGCAGATGAGTGGGCAGAGATGCATTGCATAAATCCTGGTATATTTCGGCCTAAGTGTTCATTCTAAGTAGATAGATGGGGTACTGAATCAAAGGCTTAGTGGGGAGTTTAACCCTTTAACTACTGGGCCGCTCATACACCCTCTACCCCCCCCAACAACAGGGGCGGCCTTAGGCATGTGCAAGCTGTGCGCCTGCACAGGGCCACCAAACCCCAGGGGCCGCCACGCCAATATATATCCCTAATATAATAATCCTCTGAGGATGGATACATATTTGCGTGGCGGCCCCTGGCAGGGATTTGGTGGCCTCCGGCTCTGTTCCACTTCCAAACACCCTGAACCCCCCTCTTCACTGGCCTCTGCGCCTGCGTTCCTCGGGGGTCCCCTACCTACACTCCCTGCCCAGGGCCACCATGAGCCTAGAGCCGCCCCTGCCAACAACCCTCCCACCCCCAGTACTAAGCCCTGTTGGCTCTTTTCGGGGTAGTTTGTGCTTAGGCCACCATAACTTTTGGTGCACATAAGCTTTCCATGCAAAATTGGTGTCCTTTTCCTCTAACATCCGGGGGATTCTACAGGTACCCAATGTTTATGGATTCCAGAGGAGGGGACCAGGAAAATGGTCAGAATATACCTACATTTTGAGGTTTTGAAGAAAATAGGTAAATGTCTGTCTTTTCATAAATAGGTATCCACAAACGGTTTGATGTGCTAAAGTCACCATCTTCCCAGCTTCCAGGAACATGCACAGCTGCATTAAAAATACCAAATTCTTTTTTACCACAATTTTAGTATTTTTCAAAGAGGTAGCAGATATTTTCTATTTTTGTGCTTTCAACCGACTTTCAGTTTGTACTAGCAACAAGTGTGAAACCCATGGGTGATCCAGGAAAGCTATATATTTCTGAAAATGAAACACAATTCCAAATTCATCAGAGGGGTCATATGTGTAGATCTCTCAAGGTTGCCGCAAAGAATCTAATCGTTGAAATAAAGAAATATTGAAAACGAGTAGGAAAAAATAGCCATTTGCCACAGTTTTCATCTGAAACTCTTTGTCACAGTGTCCGGTTTACAAAAGCAATGTACCATTAAGTTCACTAGATGCTTTTGGTTGTGGGGATATATCAGGTTTGTAGGTTCTTCAAGAACCCAAGGTACCCGGAGCCAACAACTAAGGTGCACTGCTACAATGGTTTTTCATTGTGTACTGAGTATAGACCAATTCATATGGTGACATATGTAGAATGAAAAATAGGCATCAAAGTAACCTATGCATTTCTGAAATGGGCACAAGATATGTAGTTAAGAAGCAGTGGTTATTTGTACATCTCTGAATTTGTGGGTACCTGTAAAAGCATATGATTTAGAGGGTATTTTTCAAAATGTTTTCTTTCTGAAAGACTGGCTTACATTTGGAAGGCACAAATGCAGTTCAATTCAATGGTAATAACAAATGTCCGACTATTCTATGCTCTCACATGTTTTCTAATAAAAATGGTAGTTCACTCTTGTTGGTGGGTCTAATGCCTACGAGAGTAAAGGGCCCAAAATGGAACATGGACACATACATTTTCTACTCAAACCTGACGTGTTTTTGCAAAGTGGGCAGCTGACGAAATGGGGCCCCAGCTGTGTCGGCACCTAGGAACACCTAGCAAACTTGTACATTTTTGAAAACTAGGTACTTAGGGTAATCCAGGATGGGGTGACTTGCATGGCCCTCACCAGGTTGTTTTCCCGCAATCCCTTACAAACCTCAAACCTTCCTTAACGGGTACACAAGCATGTCCCCAATGTGATTTTTCCCTATCTAATGTTCAGCCCTATCCAGAGGTTACACATATTCGTAAGTTACCTACTCAACCCTCTGATCAAAACCCCTGTGTTTTCACTTTTTATACTGTTAATTGTAGATCCTTACCCCAGCATAAATCAGATATTTTCCATCTCTTAGTCGAAGAAAAACCATGTGCGGTGTTTTTAACGGAGACCTGGCTGCATGAAAGTGCAGGTCCCGATGTAGCCGCCGCCTTGCCCTCTACCTATGCTATTGCCAGAGTAGATAGAGTGAGACATGTTGGAGGCGGTATTGCCGTGATTTTCAACAGGGAGTTTAAATGTGACCTTGAAGTGGTTAATATTCCTGGATGCGAAGCAGCATTTTTTTAAATTTCACTTAATCCAAATTTTATGTTCTCGGGTTTCTTAATTTATTGCCCACCTGGAAATAGTAATGTCTGGGCTGCGAACTTGGCTAATATCATTTCGCCCTATTTTCTTAATGCCCAAAACCTAACTATACTGGGTGATTTAAATCTCCACTTGGAGGACAGGTCAAATAGTATAGCTATGAACCTCCTGGAGGATTTTACTGCTCTGAATATGACACTGCGAAATGAGGGCCCTACTCACAAAGCAGGACATTTGTTGGACCCCATTATATCAAACACACAGGAGTTAAAATGGCTTAAAACCGACCCCATTTGTTGGTCTGACCATTTCCTAACTCTCTTTAGTATTACCCTTAGAGAACCCACGCAGCTATGCTCCACCCGGCCTCCGATCCACATGAGAAATTGGAAAAGACTGGACCTGACCGAGCTGCAGAACGTACTGAAAAAATCCCCCCCTGTCTTGGGTTGTGATATGGATAAAAATGCGTTGGAAACCCATACATGGTTGGAGAGGGCAGTTGACAATTGTCTACCTATTGCTAGGTGTAGAGGGAATGTACATCGCCTACCGGCTCCCTGGTACACTGAGGACCTTAAATTAGAAAAAACTAAGTGTAAGGCACTTGAACGGAAATGGCGCAAACATTACGACCCTCTAAAAAAAGAGATTTACCGTAAGGCCAGAAACCTTTATCACTCGGCTTGTACGAGAGCCAAAGCCTGCTATGTAACAGAGACCATTAACACTGCTGCTAATAAAGCACGGACTCTTTTTAATACAGTCAAAGAACTAGCTGGTGCAAATTCTATGGCTGCTGTATGCCCCCTTACCACCCAAAAATGTCAAGACCTTGCCACTTATTTTGTGGAAAAGATTGAGACCATTATTGCCAATATCAACCCTCCTTTGAGGGACGGCAGAGAAGCTCCGCCTCCAGTTAGGTCAGTAGGATGCCGGCTTGACTCTTGGCCACCTATTACTTTGGAAACCTTGAAATCCTTAGCTATCTCTATTAAGTCAGGCTCTCCTTGTGACCCTCTCCCTATTAGCATTCTGAGGCAACTGGATGACTCTGCTCTGAAGGTCATTTCTGAGACATTAAATGCCTCTATTCATCTGGCAAAAGTTCCAGCGTCCTGGAAGCACGCCATGGTCAGCCCTTTGCTGAAGAAGCCTTCTGCTGATCCTGAGGTGTTGGCCAATTATCGCCCCATCTCCCTGCTGCCTGCTTTCTCTAAAATTTTGGAGAAACACATTCACGGTGTACTTACCACATTTGCGGAGAATAACAACCTGCTCCACTTCTCCCAGTCAGGTTTCAGGGCTTTTCATTCCACCGAGTCCGCCCTCCTGGGAGTCACCGAGAAGATCAGGGGGCTCTTGGACGATGGGCAAACGGTTGCACTTGTCCTGCTCGATCTAAGTGCAGCCTTCGACACCATCTCACACGACAGACTGCTTACCAGACTGAGTGAGGATGGTGTCGGAGGGGCAGCGCTGGATTGGATTGAATCCTATTTGTGCAACCGGACGTTTCAGATCTCGTCTTCACAGGCCCAGTCAGACACCTTTTTTTCGCCCCACGGCGTGCCTCAGGGCTCAATCTTGAGTCCGCTATTTTTTAATCTGTATCTCCGCCCTCTCGCCGATCTAGCGGAGCGAGTTGGTTTAGAACTAATGACCTATGCGGATGATTCGCAGATTATATTTTCTCTCACCAACTCGGATCCTTCATCCCCCTCTGTGCTGAAACTAGGTCTTCATGAAGTCTTCAGCTGGATGTCAACAAACCAGCTGAAGCTCAATGGGGAGAAGACGGAGATCCTTCTCTTAGGTAAAAACAGAGACCTTTGGCAGGATACTCACTGGCCGCCATCCCTGGGCGTTTCTCCTATTCCAGCTACCCATGTCAGAAACTTAGGGGTGCACATCGATGACACACTATCGATGAAACAGCAGGTCAACAAAGTGGCTGGTACTTGCTTTACTATCCTCAAATGGCTGCGGAAGATTATCTGGATGTTGCCTGTTGATACCCAGAAGACCGTAGTCAATGCCCTTATTACATCACGGCTTGACTACGGTAACATCCTTTACCTGGGTTCCAACTTAGCCGTGATCAGGCGGCTTAAGCTTGTCCAGAACTCCGCAGCCAGGTTGCTGTGTAAAATCCCCAGGACAGCGAGGATTTCTAAGCACCTTAAGGACCTGCATTGGCTCAGGGTGGAGAACCGGGTTCGGTTCAAAGCCCTGAGCTATATGTTTAAAATAAAGGCAGGAACCGCACCAAAGTATTTGGAAAAATTAGTTAGGCCCTATTCTCCTGCACGTAATCTCCATTCTTCAAATGCAGCAAATTTTGTGGTACCCAGATTTAATCTGGCCAGAATGGGAGGGAGATCCTTTTCCTATCTGGGACCAGTCCTCTGGAACTCCCTTCCCCCAGCTTTACGAAAGGAGGAAAACTTTGCCAGTTTTAAGAAAAGCGTTAAAACCTGGCTCTTCAATAAATAATTGTGGTCTCTGGCCGTTTTGCTTTCTGTGCTGTTGGATTCTTAGTCCTGGCGCCAGAAAACCCTTTGTGGGTATCTGCGCGCATTACAAATGCAAAAAATAAATAAATAAAAATAAATAAATAAACTTTGACTAAAAAACACATTTTCCTCACATTTCTGTGATGGAAGGTTCTGGAATCTGTGGAGAGCCACAACTTCCTAGATTTCCCCTAAGTCATCTGGTAAAAATGGTACCTCACTTTGTTATACAATTCCTGCGAATTAAGTAATACTATGTATCAGGACAACATAAGCTTCAGAATATGGGAAATAAGTTCACACATACCATCAGAGAATGTTGGGCTAGTTCCTAGCTAGCTCACTGTGTTCCATCTGAACCCCTAACCGTACCAGGATACCAGACAGTATTAGCAACTTCAAACATGACCAATCTTTTATTCCCCAAGGAAAATGCGGAAACAGATCTATCCTTTCATTGTTTACTTTTGCATGCCCAAAGTAATCAGAAGAAGCATACAGATATACTTTTCAAACATTTATTGAAACAATTGTATTGTGGTATAGAAAGAGTCTGATTCAATTATTAGGCAGAAGAAACAAAGCTTTGTAACCAGCATGACAAAAAAGGTGAAAAAGATAAACAGTTCAACCATTATGACATTACTATGATTATACTTCTACCTAACACTACCTATAGTATTGAGAGCATAATGGGAGTATCCTCCGCCAGATCCCTTGGGATAGCCTAAGCCCCCATATCAGAGAATGATATATCAGGAAACAAACACAAGGAGATGATCAACAGAGTGCTAAAACCTTTCAGATACTCACTACCAATCACTATTGGATCTGCAATGAATTTATCATCGTTCTTTAGCTCACTTCGCAACACTAGATCAGACCCAGCAATATGCAAATCAGTCTTGAACCCGTTCCTCATGGGAACAGTCCAGCCCAAACTCCCAAGCCAGGTCTTCCCTGAACTGGAAACAAACATCCTGGGACCGGTTATGGGGAACACCTCTCACCAGCCAGGCAAGCTTCAGTCCAGTGGCAAAAAGAGCAAGGGACCCACGTCTGGGCATACCCCACCAACCAAGGGCGAACAAAGCAAACACACGTAGATGATAGATGGAGCGCTGAAACCTTTCAGACACTCACCCCCCAGTCAATATTATAGCTGGCCTGTGCAGAACAGACAATCATCCTCTGGAGGATAGAGGTCAGAGTCAGCAGGACTGCATCTCAGTCACAGTGCGTCACGTTCCAGGATAATTCCAGCAGAAGTGCTCCTCTGACGAATGTAATGCAGAGGCTGTTTATATAATAAAAGCACTGTTCTAATCGCACTGTGTCAAAGGTGCAGAATTGATGCAATGTTTAGGCTGGAGTTGTAGATCTGTCTCCAACTAGAAAACCAGATACCAGCATTGGTTCCATGTGCCTAGCCTTAGAGAGAGTGTACAAATAAAATAATAATAATGCATGCTACGAGATGAACTGCACATGTAATCATTTCTCAATACATTACTGTGTAAGTGTAAAGAATGTAAAGCATGTTAAATGCCATAATGAGAAAACAATGTCAAGCTTAAACGTGAAACTAAATGGAGACTGAGCAGGGGCCCTGTGGAACATCACAACAACTTGTGTGGATAGGACTGTGATACAAAACGGCCCAAAACACAACATGGATACATTACATTTTTTCGCGCAAAACAGACTATTTTTTTGCAAAATGAGTAGCTGTGGATTTTGGACCCTCGCTCAACTGGCACATAGGGAACCCTAGCAAACATGAACATTTCTTAAAACTAGCCACCTTGGAGAATCCAGGATGGGGTGACTTGCATGGCTTTCACAAGGTTGTTGCACTCAGAATACCTTTTTCAAACTTTGACTAAAAAACAAATGTTCCTCACAAATCTGTGATGGAAAATTCTGGCATCTGCGGGGAGCCACAAACCTCATTCCACCCAGCATTCCCATAAGTCTTCTTATAAAAACAGTACCTCACTTGTGTGGGTAGGCCTAGTGCCCGCGATAGGAAACAGCCCAAAATGTAACATGGATACATCACATTTTTCCACTCAAGGTTGACACAATTTAATTTTTAGAACGTGGGTAGCTGTGGATTTTGGGCCATGACTCAGGCAGCACCCAGGGAACCCTAGCAAACATATACATTTTTGAAAACTGGACAAGTAGGGTAGTCGAGGGTGGTGTGCCTTGTGTGGATCCCATTTGGTCTTTCCACCCACAGTGCCATGCAAACCTCAAACTTTGCCCCAAATCACACATTTTCTTTACATTTCTGTGATGGAAACTTCCGGAATCGCAGAAATCCACGAAATACCTACACCCCAGAATTACCCTTTTGTGCGAATAAAAGCACTGCCTCACTTGTGTGGCTCGGCCTAGTTCCTGTGACAGGAATGAATCAACCAATGTCAATGGGAGCCCTTGCAAGCGGACTCCTATTGACCTCGGCTTGATCCGTTCCAAGCTAATCAACAGTAGGGACTCTGGAGGGGTTAGATTTACTATTACCACTCCAATGTACGCAAAAGTATGGAAACTGTTGGACTTCTGAGGTGCCAAATTTCATATTCCCACTCCAGTTAAGCCAAATAGGGAAAGTGTTGTATTTTAGAGGAGTAGATTTACTATTCCCATTAAGCAACAGTAGGGAAAGTGTTCTACTATTCCCAATCCAATCTGTGCAAAAGTAGTGAAAGAGTGCTGGACTTTGGAGGGGTCAGATTTGCAATGACCTGTCAGGAAGGCCCTTCTGGCACAGTCAGTTGCCCTATAGGCCAGTCAGACTCTGCTCTGCACCCATGCCAATTTGTGGTATGCTGTTGGATAACCGACTCTGGAGATTGTATTCATGTGCATGTATGTATTTTTGTTCTAGTGCTTCTAAAGTGCGACCCTGCTGGCTAGCAACACAGTGTTGTGAGTGTGTATGATTGTTCTATAATCGCTGTGACTTTTTGTTAGTTTACAGTTTTGTTGTGTATTGTTCACTGACCACTTCCAGTTAAAGTTTGGCTTCTGCCTCATATTGATGCCTTGCAAAGTGTCTATAACAGAAAACTAAAGTGGGTTTAGCAAAACATCAAAGGTGTTAGTACACAATAGTCAAATGCACTGACTTTGCTAATGTTCTTTAAATAATGAGTTTATTTTTGTTTGTTTTTTAATGTATATTTATATTTGTTGTTAGAACAGCGACTCAATAATTATTTCTGACAGACTGACAAACAACATAAAGGAATGGAGTGCGTAAATAATTCTGTTCTGGAAATAGATTGGCTCGTGAACTAAACACCCTTAATGTGCACATTAAACTGGAAAACCAAAGAACAAGGGGGCATATTATCAAGGGGGTTTATCTCCGCTTTTTTGGCTTTAAAAGTCAAGAAAGCGGAGATAAAATTATATCCCTATTACCTAGCTGTCGCTAACACCAGTTAGCGACAGCTAGTAGGAGATAGCGACCATCTTGGGCCCCGCTTTGCATGTCAGTGATATTTATCACTAATGACATGCAAAGTGGGCGTGCCAAGATGTTAGCGACTGAAAACAGTCGCTAACATCGCTATCTCCTATTAACAACTTTTGGAGATATTCGCGCTAAGCGCGAATATCTCCAAAAGCTAACACCTGCCCTGAGCAGTTCTTAGCCATGTTATCCAATGGGAGGTGGATAACATGGCTAAGAGCATTAGCTCGGTAATGCATGAATAGCGCTAACTTTTCAGCGATATTCATGCATTGCGGCCGATTTTTAGAGCATTTGCGATAAACCTTGGTAATACCAAGGTTTATCTGCCATAAAAATCGCCGCAGCTCAGCGGTAAATTTTTGTCTCTAACCAAGCAATAGCGATAATTATCGCTATTGCTTGGTAATATGCCCCAAGATGTTAACAAAGGTTTAATTTGAATGCCATTTTGAGCGACAAGGGCAAAACAGATCTCCCGCGTTACACTCACAGAGAGCCGCTACCAATTTCATAGTTTTGTTTTATTCTACTAGTAGATATTCTTCTTAACTGTTCTTTGTCAGTCACAACACGAGGGTCATGATTAAATTTGCCTTGTGTGCAGTTTTTCTGAACACTTACTGCCATGTACTGTGCTCGAAATGTCAGCCTGCGTGATTCACTGCTCTATTGAACAAAGCTGACAGACTCCGCCCTCAGAAACCAGGCATCCAGCAAACTATGTTTGGGTGGGTGTTTAGTAGAAGAGCATGCCAGAATAACAAAATGTCAGGCAGGGTGACTTTATTATTGTGCTAGGATCTGCACATGTGTGGTGATTTTTAAAAGGCTAATTTGCTGGTTTGGTTTGTATTGTTCATAGGTGTACACCGCTCAACTCGAAAAAATCACCTATATAATCTGGATTATTATTTTATTAGTTTTTATGACCAAAAACCCTTTGCTGTACTTTAATATATATTAGATAGAATGGTTTAGTCCATGCCGTTTTTTTTCATGTGAATTTGTTTATAAAAAGTTATTTAACCTACAAACAGGATGCAAGGGGTTAATTTCATGCAATGAAGTCAGACTATTTGTGGTGTGCTAGTTCTGGTTTACGTGGCTGTTGTTTGAGTTATGGATTGTGCTCAGCACATTAGATGTGGACGTTAGGTACATTTCTGAGTGTTTATAAACTTTTGTGTAGGTGTTTATTACCAAATCTAACCAGAACTTCAATTTAATCCTTGTTTCTTCAAGAAGTGTTCTGTTTATTTGAACATAGGGTTGACCACACCTTGCCCAATCCTCCACAGTTGATCAACCTCAACTGAGCACGTCGTTCGGGCATGCAAAGCCTGCACCGAGCTTTCTGTTGGAGGCCAACACCCACAGCACATGGCCCTTTCTAGTGTACAGATTGAGCAGGCCTCAATTCCTGACTTCTGGTCAGACCCTACACTACCCTAGGCCATGCGCAGCAGGAGGCTGCTGCAGAGCTTGCACTGCCCCAGGTTCTGCTCCATCCCCACTTCATGCGGCGAGCCCCCTTATGGCAGCAGTCCTGCACTAAGTACTTTTTTCCCAAATTGTATGCAGGATTCACAAACCCTATGCTGGATTCACAAATCCCTAGGTCCAGGTAAATCCACAGGATCCAGGATTTGTAATCCATCACAGGATTTGTGAGTCCTATGACAAGTAATTTTTTGATAGTTATTTTATTGCCAATGGCAGGCACTCTTGGCTCTACCCACATGGGCCTTGAAGTCAGGGTATGGGCACTTTAAAAAAAAAAAACAATCCCCAACATTGTGCACACTGCTTGGTAATGGCTGCTGCAATAGATTTTTTTTCTGTGACTGCCAGCCAATCAGATTCATGAATTCACAGCCAGATTTGGCAATAAACAATGCGCGACAGGAGCTATCATTCAATCAATAAGAATTTATAAAGCATGGCTAATCACCCGATAGGGTATTCAGGCGCATGCAGGTCCCGGTGGCTTATTCAAGCAGACAGGTCTTGAGGGCATTTGGAATTCTGGAATTAAGGTGATGGTCCAGAGTTGCGTGGGGTGGATGTTCAGGTCTTTGCTGCGATGTGGGAGAAGGAGCGCCCCCCACTTCTGCTTTGGGAGATGCAGAGAGTATGGGCTGGTAAGAGGGAGGCGGAGCGTAGTCTTTTCGACAGATGGTGGAAGTTCAGGCACTGGTTAATTTTGGCTGGTCTTGGTTGTGCAGAGCATTGTGTGTGTGGGTCAGTGTTGGACAGGCCACACGACAGGCTTGCTCCCTCCCCGCACGACCAGGCCCGAGCCTGGCTCTCCAGGTGTTACATGCAACAACCACCCGTTTCCTGTCTCATATGGGACCCCTGCCCCATGGCCTCTCCACATCATGGGCCCGAATCACTACCGGCCCCCGCGCCCGGCCTGGGCGCCATCTTGGACACAGCAACACCAGGCCGCGTGGCCTCCGATCGACCCTAACCCAGGCCCCGACATCCCGGCACCACCATCCACCCAGGAGGTGAGCGGACTACTTGGCAGGTCAATGGGAGAAAGAGGCGTCGATGGCTCTCCCCCACCAGGTGCCGATCGCCCCCAGCTCCCCCAGGCGCTGGCTCCACCCCCCTGCTGGGTGTCTGGACTCCCTCATCCCGGACCTCCCGACCTCCAAGTGCGAGGGCCCGGACATCAAAGGGCGCTGCCGTAGCCCTGCCTTGCGAACTATCGTCCTGCCTGCTGGCGCTGCCGCAAACCTTCTGAAACCTTCATCGTCGTCGGGACCTGCTGGCGTGGCCGCGGACCGTTTGTAACTACCACCTTCATCGGGACCTGCTGGCTCCGCCGCGGACCGTCGCTACCTTCAATCATCTCGGGACCTGCTGGCTCCGCCGCGGCCCGATCATCTAGAACGCCGAGCTCGAGGATTGTGAGCTATCCATCTATCACCATATCTACCCGAGTGGTAACAAGACTGTCCCGCTACCCCCTTTCCCAACCAAGAGACTAGAACCGAGGGGACCCCTGAGTCCAGACCTCCTTGTACCATTCCACCGTACTTAGAGAATTGCTTATAAAGAACGTTAAACCTTATCCTTGTGTGGTGTACATCTGTGGGGGGGGGAGTTACTTGTCTGTACGATCGCTGGAGACGGCTCTCCCCGGAGACCTCTCCCCTTATTCTCGGCCGACCCTCCCGGTCCGTCTAACAGTCAGCAGCTTGCATTGGCATCTCTTCTGTACGAGGAGCCAGTGGAGTTGCCTGAAGTGGGGTGTGACGTAGGTTCATAGGAGAAGGCCAAGGATGAGTCCGGCTGAGGCGTTCTGTATGGTTTGAACTCTCTGTAGGAAATATGTGGTGAGTCCTACGTAGAGGGCGTTGCTGTTGACCAGTTGGCTGTTGATGTGTGCCTGTCTCAAGCACCTGTGGAAGTTGGTTGTGGTGGTGATGAGGTCTTCAATGAGTGAGAGGATGAGTTGGGTTTCATCTGAGTAGGAAATTATGTTGAAACTGTGGGATCTGATGATGTTGGCCAGTGGGGTCCTATATACATTAAAGAGCATGGGCTGAGGGATAAGCACTGAAGGAGACCGCAGGTGATATCCTTGGGTTTGGAGGTGAAAGTGGGGGGTGGATCATCTGGGTTCATCCCATGAGGAAGGAAGGGATCCATTTGAACGTGTCCTCTTGGATGCTGATGTGGTGGAGTCTTTTCATCAGCGTGTGGTGGAATATGGTGTCAAAGGCTGCTGAGAGGTCGAGGAAGATCAGAGCTGCTTTTTCTCCACTGTTGAGGACGTTTTGGCTGGTGTCATTGGCTGCGATCAGGAAGGTTTCAGTGCTGTGATTGCTGCAGAAGCTGGATTGGGAGGCGTAGAGTAGCTGGTTCTGTCCAGGTGTGCCATGAGTTGCTTGTTAATGATCTTTTCCAGTACCTTCACTGGAAATGGAAGCAGGGATATTGGCCAGTAGTTTTGAGTTTGCTGGGTGTCAGAGGAGGTTTTTATGAGGAGTGGTCTGACTTTGGTGTGTTTCCAGGTATCAGGAATTGTTGCGCTGGTGACAGAGGTGTTGAGCAGGGTGGTGAGTTCCGGCCCATTGTTTGGTTTCCAAGGTTGAAGCAGAGAGGTGTTCTGACACCATGCCCCTTTTTACACCTCTCTACAAATGTGCCCCCTGGCGCTTTGGCAGAGGGGGAACTAATTCCCCTTGCATACTGGGGGTCCCTGGGGGGGCAACTAGCCCACCAGGAGCCTCCAGTATGCACCAGGGGGCTGCGTTGCAGAGAGGTGTAAAAAGGGGTGTGGTGTCAGAACACCTCTCTGCAACGTTGTCCCCTGGCGCATACTGGAGGTTCCTGGTGGGCCCTTTGGCCCCCAGGGACCCCCAGTATGCAAGGGGACTTAGTTCCCCCTCTGCAAACGTGCCAGGGGGCTGCATTGCAGAGAGGTGTAAAAAAGGGGCGTGGCCTCATTAAATTTCTCTGCAACGCAGCCCCCTGGCGCATAGTGGAGGTTCCTGGTGGGCTAGTTGGCCCCAGGGACCCCCAGTATGCAAGGGGAATTAGTTCCCCCTCTGCAAATCCACCAGGGGGCTGCGTTGCAGAGAGGTGTAATGAGGCCATGCCCCTTTTTAATCCCCCAACTTAGAACGCGCTACGGGGTGCGTTTGCACAGTGGTGAAGGTAGGGGGCTGGGCTTGATGTGATATGTGTGCAAACATGCCCTGTGGCGCGTTTTAAGTTGGGGAATTAATTCCTCTTCAATCCAGAGAGCCCCTAGGGGCCAACTAGTCAGAGCGGTAGACCCTGATGCAGAGGTCTAGCCCGGGACCAGGGTTCAATTCCCCGCCTCGGCGGGTCTTGGGCTCAAAAATTCCACGGACCTGATAATTCTCGCCTCGGTGCCTATTCCAATCATGGAGTCGCACTCTGCAACTCTGGGCAATAGCTTGCATAATCTCCACAACGGCCCCCACAACGCTAAGGATGCCTGGCCTCCACCTTGGGGGTGCCCAGGAGTGGACGCCTCACAGGGAAAGCCAGGATGGGTTCCACGATACAGAAAAGGGGGTGGTGATGAACAGAGTGTCTGAATTAAGCAGACCACTCTTACCCAGTCCAAAGATCAGGGCTTGATCCATCACCATTATTTATCTCACTGCCCCATCCCAGCTCAGAACCTGGCTATATGCAAATTAGTCTGTCCCTGGCCCAGTGCATCATGGGAACAGGGCAGACCAAACTACCAAGCCAATTCTTCACCAGAAAGGAGACAAGCTACCGGGGACCGGTTTCTGGCATTTCAGCCTCTTCGGCCCGGCTTGCTTGAATCCTGATGGAGCAGTGAGAAAGGGACTCATGTCTGAGTATACCCTGCCACACCTATAGTGGCCAAAAACGATACAGAAAAGGGGGTGGTGATGAACAGAGTGTCTGAATTAAGCAGACCACTCTTACCCAGTCCAAAGATCAGGGCTTGATCCATCACCGTTATTTATCTCACTGCCCCATCCCAGCTCAGAACCTGGCTATATGCAAATTAGTCTGTCCCTGGCCCAGTGCATCATGGGAACAGGGCAGACCAAACTACCAAGCCAATTCTTCACCAGAAAGGAGACAAGCTACCGGGGACCGGTTTCTGGCATTTCAGCCTCTTCGGCCCGGCTTGCTTGAATCCTGATGGAGCAGTGAGAAAGGGACTCATGTCTGAGTATACCCTGCCACACCTATAGTGGCCAAAAACGATACAGAAAAGGGGGTGGTGATGAACAGAGTGTCTGAATTAAGCAGACCACTCTTACCCAGTCCAAAGATCAGGGCTTGATCCATCACCGTTATTTATCTCACTGCCCCATCCCAGCTCAGAACCTGGCTATATGCAAATTAGTCTGTCCCTGGCCCAGTGCATCATGGGAACAGGGCAGACCAAACTACCAAGCCAATTCTTCACCAGAAAGGAGACAAGCTACCGGGGACCGGTTTCTGGCATTTCAGCCTCTTCGGCCCGGCTTGCTTGAATCCTGATGGAGCAGTGAGAAAGGGACTCATGTCTGAGTATACCCTGCCACACCTATAGTGGCCAAAAACGATACAGAAAAGGGGGTGGTGATGAACAGAGTGTCTGAATTAAGCAGACCACTCTTACCCAGTCCAAAGATCAGGGCTTGATCCATCACCGTTATTTATCTCACTGCCCCATCCCAGCTCAGAACCTGGCTATATGCAAATTAGTCTGTCCCTGGCCCAGTGCATCATGGGAACAGGGCAGACCAAACTACCAAGCCAATTCTTCACCAGAAAGGAGACAAGCTACCGGGGACCGGTTTCTGGCATTTCAGCCTCTTCGGCCCGGCTTGCTTGAATCCTGATGGAGCAGTGAGAAAGGGACTCATGTCTGAGTATACCCTGCCACACCTATAGTGGCCAAAAACGATACAGAAAAGGGGGTGGTGATGAACAGAGTGTCTGAATTAAGCAGACCACTCTTACCCAGTCCAAAGATCAGGGCTTGATCCATCACCGTTATTTATCTCACTGCCCCATCCCAGCTCAGAACCTGGCTATATGCAAATTAGTCTGTCCCTGGCCCAGTGCATCATGGGAACAGGGCAGACCAAACTACCAAGCCAATTCTTCACCAGAAAGGAGACAAGCTACCGGGGACCGGTTTCTGGCATTTCAGCCTCTTCGGCCCGGCTTGCTTGAATCCTGATGGAGCAGTGAGAAAGGGACTCATGTCTGAGTATACCCTGCCACACCTATAGTGGCCAAAAACGATACAGAAAAGGGGGTGGTGATGAACAGAGTGTCTGAATTAAGCAGACCACTCTTACCCAGTCCAAAGATCAGGGCTTGATCCATCACCGTTATTTATCTCACTGCCCCATCCCAGCTCAGAACCTGGCTATATGCAAATTAGTCTGTCCCTGGCCCAGTGCATCATGGGAACAGGGCAGACCAAACTACCAAGCCAATTCTTCACCAGAAAGGAGACAAGCTACCGGGGACCGGTTTCTGGCATTTCAGCCTCTTCGGCCCGGCTTGCTTGAATCCTGATGGAGCAGTGAGAAAGGGACTCATGTCTGAGTATACCCTGCCACACCTATAGTGGCCAAAAACGATACAGAAAAGGGGGTGGTGATGAACAGAGTGTCTGAATTAGGCAGACCACTCTTACCCAGTCCAAAGATCAGGGCTTGATCCATCACCGTTATTTATCTCACTGCCCCATCCCAGCTCAGAACCTGGCTATATGCAAATTAGTCTGTCCCTGGCCCAGTGCATCATGGGAACAGGGCAGACCAAACTACCAAGCCAATTCTTCACCAGAAAGGAGACAAGCTACCGGGGACCGGTTTCTGGCATTTCAGCCTCTTCGGCCCGGCTTGCTTGAATCCTGATGGAGCAGTGAGAAAGGGACTCATGTCTGAGTATACCCTGCCACACCTATAGTGGCCAAAAACGATACAGAAAAGGGGGTGGTGATGAACAGAGTGTCTGAATTAAGCAGACCACTCTTACCCAGTCCAAAGATCAGGGCTTGATCCATCACCGTTATTTATCTCACTGCCCCATCCCAACTCAGAACCTGGCTATATGCAAATTAGTCTGTCCCTGGCCCAGTGCATCATGGGAACAGGGCAGACCAAACTACCAAGCCAATTCTTCACCAGAAAGGAGACAAGCTACCGGGGACCGGTTTCTGGCATTTCAGCCTCTTCGGCCCGGCTTGCTTGAATCCTGATGGAGCAGTGAGAAAGGGACTCATGTCTGAGTATACCCTGCCACACCTATAGGGGCCAAAAACGATACAGAAAAGGGGGTGGTGATGAACAGAATTTGCATACAGCCAGGTTCTGAAACTGGGATGGTGCAGTGAGCTAAAAAACGGTGTTGGATCTAGCCCTGATCTCTTGACTGGGTGAGAGCTTTCTGCTTAATTCAGAGACTCTGTCCCTCACCACCCCTTGTTGTAAATATTTTTGTCCACCCTAAGCGTGGAAGGGTATTCTCAGATGTGAGACCCTTGCTCATTGCACCATCAGGATTCAAGCAAACCGGGCCGAAGACGGCTGTAATGCCAGAAACCGGTCCCCGGGAGCTTGTTTCCTTCCCAGTGTAAGAATTGGCTTTTGTAGTTTGGTTTGCCCTGTTCCCATCATGCACTGGGACAGGAACAGACTAATTTGCATACAGCCAGGTTCTGAAACTGGGATGGTGCAGTGAGCTAAAAAACGGTGTTGGATCTAGCCCTGATCTCTTGACTGGGTGAGAGCTTTCTGCTTAATTCAGAGACTCTGTCCCTCACCACCCCTTGTTGTAAATATAGGATGGGTTCCACAGCGGTATTCGTACAAGCGCCTTGAGACCCTTGCGGGTGAGTAGTGCACTATACAAGTATCAATTTACATTTTTACATTTACAGGTACCTCTAGTAAGCGCCACGGAGCTGAGTTGCAGAGTGTTGTAAAAAGGGTGTGTGGCCTCTGAACACCTCTCTGCAACACAGCTCCCTGGCGCATACTGGAGGTACCTTGTGGGCTAGTTGGCTCACTGGGAACCTCAGGATTGAAGAGGAATTAATTCCCCAACCTAAAACGCGCCACAGGGCGTGTTTGCACACATGTCACCTCAGGACCCGCCTTCCTTCCTTCACTATTGAGCAAAATATTCCTCTAAAATCAGCCAGACTACGAATTCCAATTTACTCACCTGTTATCACGATAGACGTCAGCGCTGCATCTTTGAGCCCAGTACGGATCCTGAAAAGTAAATCTAAGCGTACTTACCAGTAACTTGTATTTCCTTCCAAAGGAATCTATTGTGTGGTTTTCAAAAGAAAAGTTTCTAAGGGCCTGATGAAGGTAAGTTCATTTTACCACTTCTTAAATACCGAATCATACCGATTCGGTATTTAAGAAGTGGTAAAATGGAGGGGGGGGGGTGTAGGTATTTCAGATTCGGTAAATACCGAATTGTTAAGATTCGGTATTTACCGATTCTGTAAATACCGAATCGGTAAAGCCCATTGATTCCTATGGGCATTGAAGCCCATAGGAATCAATGGTCATTACCGAATCGGTATTTACTGATTCGGTAATTACCGATTTTTGCAAGGGTGCAGGGGGTGTCACTTTGACACCCTCTAGCACCCCAATTCCGGACTTGTGTGCCATGTGGCACACAGATATGCCCTAAGGGCATATCTGTGTGTCACATTGCACAGGCGCACACCTGTATTCGGTATTTTACCACCCAATTGGATTGGGTGGTAAAATACCGAATCTTAAATCCCTGTGGCACTCTGACATGTGCCAGCGACATCTGCATTTACAGAATCGGTATTTGACAGAGTCTGTATTTACCGATTCGGTAATTTTACCGAATCGGTAAATACAGAATCGGTAAAATACTGATTCTGTAAATGCATGCCCTACATCTAAAAACCCTAATACCGGTCGGAAACGGCCGAATTCGGCCGTTTCCGACCGATATTAGGGCACCTACATCAGGCCCTAAGTGTTTAGTTTTGAAACTTACAAATATTCCTCTAAAATCACCCAAACTACTAATTCCGATTTGCTCACCTGTTATCAGGAGAGACCTCAGTGCTGCATCTTTCAGCTCACTACTGATCCTAAAAAGTAATTCGAACCATACTTACAGTAACTTGAATTTCCTTCCATAGGCTAACATTGACTGATTTCACTTGGAAATTCTTCTAAGTGTGGAGTTTTGAAACTTTAAAAAATTCCTCTAAAATCAGCCGAACTATGAATTCTGATTTACTCACCTGGTATCAAGACAGACCTCAGTGCTGCAATTTTCAGCCCACTACTGATCCTGAAAAGTAATTCTAACCATACTTACAGTAACTTCAATTTCTTTCTAAAGGATATCATTGCCTGCTATATAAAATATATATACATTAAAAAAAATATAAAATAAAAAAATATATATATATTACAATTTCAATATTTTTAAAAACTTTTTTTAAATTTATATTAGAAAAATGTAACATAATTTAAAAAATAAAATATCTAAAAATAAATACTTTAAAACAATGTAGTAAATCAGTATGAAAAAAATAACAATTAATACATTTAAAAATTATCATCTACAAAACCTTTGAAATTCACTGAAAAAACCATAGGTTTCAGCCAAGCATGGTGGAAAATCTGTCCGCTCGCGGATTTTGCGGATTTTCGGTAAATTCGCAATCCGCGAACTCTCGCAAATTTACCGAAAATCCGCAAATTCGCACGCAGCGGATTTTTTTTCTTGGTGATACAATATTGCGGCGTGCGGCGTTCACTTACCGTCTACCGTAGCAAGCAGCATAGACCCTCTGAAAATGATGATTTTTATCAGAATAACTCCTCAGGTTGACATTTGCCTGCACTTTTTTGGATTTGAGGCCTTTTGACTTTCTTTGGATCACTTTTGGATTAGAAATCAACTTTCACAAGTAAGTTTGTTTGGGGCATTACAGTTGCTGTTCTGCAGAAAAACGAGTTTTGCAAAACTGAAAGCACTCAGCAGGTGCAAAAGTTCACTCATCATTAGTAACCATTCCCTATAGTACTTCCTGAGGGGCCCCTCCAGTGTTCAGTTGCCTATGTTTGTTTGGGGCATTACAGTTGCTGTTCTGCAGAAAAATGAATTTTTCAAAACTGAAAGCACTCAGCAGGTGCAAAAGTTCAAACTCATCATTAGTAATAGTAACCATTCCCTGTAGTGCTTCCTGACTGGGGCCCCTCCAGAGTTCAGTTGCTAGTTGCAACAATTCTACGACCCTGCTCTGACCCTCACAGCAGGCTCATAGAATAGCTACAAGTAGGCCACAAAGGTCCTGGGAAAAAAAATTGCACTCCAACAGAAAGCAAATTACAGATAAGGAAGCAGGTGCCAGACTGGAATTTTAAAACAGTGACACATTAATAAATCAACCCCAAATTAATTCATGTCAGTTGAAGCAGGGCAGGTGTGCTTGCTTTCCCCCCCATAATCTACAGTGATGATTAACCAGAGGGTGGCATTTTTGTACCAGAGGGTGGCATGGGTAAAACAGAGGGTGGCAGTGGTGAAACAGAGGGTGCTGGGAACCTGTGATGATGAACCAGACGTAGAAACAACATAGTCGCGACCGTTGCCAGCCGACAAGTTAGTTCGCAATTGCGAACTGGAACAAAACCCTCGCGAACTGGCAGAAACCCTTGCGAGCACACAAAAAAAAATCCGCAAATTCGCGAGAATTCGCGGATTTTGCGGATTGCGAGTTCGCAAATATGCAAATTCGCGAACGCCAGATTCGCAAAATTCGCCCATGCTTAGTTTCAGCCACGTTATAATTAGGAATTAGCATTTAAAAAACCTTCCAAATTCACTGAAAAAAACCATAGGTTTCACACATGTTATAGTTAGGAATTAGCATTTAAAAAACCATAGAAATTCACTGAAAAAAACATAGGTTTCACACATGTTATAGTTAGCTGGACATTTCACTCATACAAAACCATTGAAATTCACCCGTTATAGTTAGTTCAGCTAACTATAACTCGTGCGCCCGCAATCCACTTCTGATGACGTCACATATTACATCACTCATGACATGGTCAGTGACATCACTCATGACATCACTGATGACATCTCAAATTACATCACTGATGACATCACTGATTACTGGGTTTTTAATGGAGACGTTTCATGCCAGAATATGCAGACAGGAGGCGGCAACCTTTAATAACTCTATGCCACCCCCTAAGTAAAACCATAACCACCGCTCCATTGTAGGGGCTCCCTTATATCTTAAAGTAATGGGGGTTTGTTAATGGGGATGCACCATGCCACTATATGTAGGCAATACGCGGCAACTGTATAGAAACACTATGCCGCCCTTTAAGTAAAACCACATCCATAAAACAGAACCACACCGATCGGGAGCAATACGCCATGCCACAATTTGCAGGCAGGACGCGGCGACTTTTAACAACACCATGCCGCCCCCCAAGTGGAACCACGGCCACTGCGCCTTTGTGGAGGGCCCCCTCATAACTTAAAATGTCCCATGACGGTGGACATTAGTGACGAGCACTTAGCTTAAACGCGACCAAAATGGCAACCATGCCCCCCAGCGGCATATCAGATACACTGCAACCTACAGCTATATTAGTTTTGTATCAGACATGACCTCATCCCCTAATTGTTGTACCAAACATTTCAACCGCATAGCAGTTCCCACGCCCTCATTTCACAGGACAGGAGCCTTTTATAACATTGAAATTTAATTTGATGAGACAAAGGGAAGAGAGGACCATGACTCCACCATCATTCAAAAAAGAATAATGTAAGAGAGGTCCATGACTCCACCACCTCTCAAATGATTCAAACTATCCTTCCATACACAGCCATACTTTATGGAAGCCTAAACCTGTTCCGCAGACCACCGGGTACTGTTGATGCCTGGGAACTAGACATAATAGATGAGTCCTGTAATTAACATCGACCACTAGGATTTGTGCTGTTTTATCCACAGGGGCATGCTGTCCACCTTTGCTCACTGAGGATCTATTTCCACATCGGTTTTATATAGTTTTTAATCAAGACGCCAGTTGCACACTAACTAGCGTGTTTCAAGCAATGTACAATGTCACCATCACTATTGTCTATAAACTGTACCTGTTTTTACATACCTTTGTGTTTCCTTGTTACAGGTAGATCCAGTTCATCACAGGTACATTGACACATTAAACACGTTTTCTTTTTGTGACATTCAGATTAGCCTACAGGATACTTATGCAGATCCTTTAGTGTAGACAGTTTCCATAAAAATGTTTCCAAGGTCCTGAAGAATCGCGAGTTATTGAACAGAAGCGCGAGAAACATGTCGACCATCACAAGCACACACTGATACTCAAGTAGGAAACATTGTATTCCATGGAGTACCGGTTAGCTTCCTATTTTTAACAAGAGCAGGAGACCCCCAGAATAAAACTTGGTACTGGTACTCCCAGCCCTATTTTAAACCCACTATCACGTCTACACACCTTTGCCCCCACACCCGCACTTCACAAAACGGCTGTTGGATAAAAGATTTCCGGCAAAGTGCCCCTCTTTGAGGTGAGCCCATTGGGTATTGCACCGCCGACCCAATGAGGAGCAGCCCAGATGATGAAGCCTGACACCTGAAAGGGTGTGTGAGGGCATTACATCCAACAAAATGGATGCCCAACTGTAGGTATCAGTGAGACCAATGGCATACAGACAGTAGTGTGACTCGTACATCATCCCTCTGAGGAACAGCTCAGCATTCTTTGTCTTTATTACTCTTTTGGGGCACACGCTGATGCTGGACCTCCCACTCCTGACTAGTGGAAATTGCCCTCCTCTCTCTCTCCAGATTGTTGCAACCTATCTATTCTCACTGCCGGAGGTAACTGTATATTCCTACGCATTCAAGCTGCTGCACACTACCCACTCTCTCCGCTCACAGGTGACTTGTCGTTGATTCGGAAACAAGCTTCTTTGCTTACCTTGTACCATTGGTGTGATTCAAAGAGGGTGCACCAGGTGTCGAAGCAGCCTTCTCAGACGTTGTTACAATGGCCACGCATCATTGCAGAATCCTCGAAGGTTGAGCTTTGAAGGTGTTGGGGGGGGGCGCGAATTTGTGAAACACAACCTGTAATATAACAAGCATTGGAAATGCAATAGGTCTCGGATTTATTTGAGTTAGAGCTAATGGCATTGTAAATGGCAATGTCTTTTAGCCATGTGTTATGGAGTGTATGCATGTGGTGTATAATGGAATTATGTGGTATGCATTGGAATTGTTCACCCTGCACACTCACTGCTCTGCACTCACTGCTCTGCACTCACTGCTCTGCACTCACTGCTCTGCACTCACTACTCACTACTCACTACTCTGCACTCACTACTCTGCACTCACTACTGTGCACTCACTACTTTGCACTCACTACTCACTACTCTGCACTCACTACTCACTACTCTGCACTCACTACTCACTACTCTGCACTCACTACTCACTACTCTGCACTCAATACTCACTACTGTGTACTCATTACTCACTACTGTGCACTCACTACTGTGCACTCACTCACTACTGTGCACTCACTCACTACTCTGCACTCACTACTCTGCACTCACAACTCTGCACTCACTACTCACTACTCTGCACTCACTACTCACTACTCTGCACTCACTACTCTGCACTCGCTACTCACTACTCTGCACTTGCTACTCACTACTCTGCACTCGCTACTCACTACTCTGCACTCGCTACTCACTACTCTGCACTCGCTACTCAGAACTCACTACTCTGAACTCACTACTCTGAACTCACTACTCTGAACTCACTACTCTGCACTCACTACTCTGAACTCACTACTCTGCACTCACTACTCTGCACTCACTGCTCTGCACTCACTACTCACTACTCTGCACTCACTACTCACTACTCTGCACTCACTACTCACAACTGTGCACTCACTACTCACTACTCTGCACTCACTACTCACTACTCTGCACTCACTAGCACTCACTACTCACTACTCTGCACTCACTACTCACTACTGTGCACTCACTACTCACTACTCTGCACTCACTACTCACTACTCTGCACTCACTACTCACTACTCTGCACTCACTACTCACTACTCTGCACTCACTACTCTGCACTCACTACTCACTACTCTGCACTCACTACTCACTACTCTGCACTCACTACTCACTACTCTGCACTCACTACTCTGCACTCACTACTCACTACTCCGCATTCACTACTCACTCTGCACTCACTACTCACTACTCTGCACTCACTACTCTGCACTCCCTACTCACTACTCTGCACTCACTACTCTGCACTCACTACTCACTACTCTGCACTCACTACTCTGTACTCACTACTCTGCACTCACTACTCTGCACTCACTCCTCTGCACTCACTACTGTGCACTCACTACTGTGCACTCACTACTCACTACTCTGCACTCACTACTCTGCACTCACTACTCTGCACTCACTACTCACTACTCTGCACTCACTACTCTGCACTCACTACTGTGCACTCACTACCCACTACTGTGCACTCACTACTCACTACTTTGCACTCACTACTCACTGCACTCACTACTCTGCACTCACTACTCTGCACTCACTACTCTGCACTCACTACTCTGCACTCACTACTCACTACTCTGCACTCACTACTCACTACTCTGCACTCACTACTCACTACTCACTACTCAGCAATCACTACTCACTACTCTGCACTCACTACTCACTACTTTGCACTCACTACTCACTATTCTGCACTCACTACTCACTACTCTGCACTCACTATTCACTACTCTGCACTCAGTACTCTGCACTCACTACCCACTACTGTGCACTCACTACTCACTACTGTGCACTCAGTACTCTGCACTCACTACTCACTACTGTGCACTCACTACTCACTACTCTGCACTCACTACTCTGCACTCACTACTCTGCACTCAGTACTCACTACTCTGCACTCACTACTCACTACTCTGCACTCACTACTCTGCACTCACTACTCACTACTCTGCACTCACTACTGTGCACTCACTACTCACTACTCTGCACTCACTACTCTGCACTCACTACTCACTACTCTGCACTCACTACTCTGCACTCACTAGTCACTACTCTGCACTCACTACTCTGCACTCACTACTCACTACTCTGCACTCACTACTCTGCACTCACTACTCACTACTGTGCACTCACTACTCTGCACTCACTACTCACTATTCTGCACTCACTACTCTGCACTCACAATTCTGCACTCACTACTCACTACTCTGCACTCACTACTCTGCACTCACTGCTCACTAATCTGCACTCACTACTCACTACTGTGCACTCACTACTGTGCACTAACTACTCACTACTCTGCACTCACTACTCTGCACTCACTACTCACTACTCTGCACTCACTACTCACTACTCACTACTCTGCACTCACTACTCACTACTCTGCACTCACTACTCACAACTCTGCACTCACTACTCTGCACTCACTACTCACTACTCTGCACTCACGATTCTGCACTCACTACTCACTACTCTGCACTCACTACTCACTACTCTGCACTCACTACTTGCTACTCTGCACCCACTACTCACTACTCTGCACTCACTACTCACTACTCTGCACTCACTACTCTGCACTCACTACTCTGCACTCACTACTCTGCACTCACTACTCAGTACTCTGCACTCACTACTCACTTCTCTGCACTCTGCACTCACTACTCTGCACTCACTACTCTGCACTCACTACTCACTACTCTGCACTCACTACTCTGCACTCACTACTCTGCACTCACTACTCTGCACTCACTACTCACTACTCTGCCCTCACTTCTCACTACTCTGCCCTCACTACTCACTACTGTGCACTAACTACTCACTACTCTGCACTCACTACTCACTACTCTGCACTCACTACTCTACACTCACTACTGTGCACTCACGATTCTGCACTCACTACTCACTACTCTGCACTCACTACTCTGCACTCACTACTCACTAGTCTGCACTCACTACTGTGCACTCACTACTCACTACTCTGCACTCACTACTGTGCACTCACTACTCACTACTCTGCACTCACTACTCACTACTCTGCACTCACTACTCACTACTCTGCGCTCACTACTGTGCACTCATTATTCACTACTCTGCACTCACTACTCACTACTCTGCACTCACTACTCACTACTCTGCACTCACTACTCTGTACTCACTACTCTGCACTCACTACTCACTACTCTGCACTCACTACTTACTACTCTGCACTCACTACTCACTAATCTGCACTCACTACTCACTACTGTGCACTCAATACTGTGCACTAACTACTCACTACTGTGCACTCACTACTCTGCACTCACTACTCTGCACTCACTACTCACTACTCTGCACTCACTACTCACTACTCTGCACTCACTACTCACTACTCTGCACTCACTACTCACTACTGTGCACTCACTATTCACTACTCTGCACTCACTACTCACTACTCTGCACTCACTACTCACTACTCTGCACTCACTACTCTGCACTCACTACTCTGCACTCACTACTCTGCACTCACGATTCTGCACTCACTACTCACTACTCTGCACTCACTACTCTGCACTCACTAGCCTGCACTCACTGCTCACTACTGTGCACTCACTACTCTGCACTCACTACTCAGCACTCACTACTCACTACTCTGCACTAACTACTCACTACTCTGCACTCACTACTCTGGAATCACTACTCACTACTCTGCACTCACTACTCACTACTCTGCACTCACTACTCTGCACTCACTACTCACTACTCTTCCCTCACTACTCTGCACTCACTACTCTGCACTCACTACTCACTACTGTGCACTCACTACTCACTACTGTGCACTCACTACTCACTGCACTCACTACTCACTACTCTGCACTCACTACTCTGCACTCACTACTCTGCACTCACTTCTCTGCACTCACTACTCACTACTCTGCACTCACTACTCTGCACTCACGATTCTGCACTCACTACTCACTACTCTGCACTCACTACTCTGCACTCACTACTCACTAGTCTGCACTCACTACTCACTACTGTGCACTTACTACTCTGCACTCACTACTCAGCACTCACTACTCACTACTCTGCACTCACTACTCACTACTCTGCACTCACTACTCTGGACTCACTACTCACTACTCTGCACTCACTATTCACTACTCTGTACTCACTACTCTGCACTCACTACTCACTACTCGGCACTCACTACTCTGCACTCACTACTCACCACTCACTACTCTGCACTCACTACTCTGCACTCACTACTCACCACTCACTACTCTGCACTCACTACTCTGCACTCACTACTCTGCACTCACTACTCTGCACTCACTACTCTGCACTCACTACTCACTACTCTGCACTCACTACTCTGCACTCACTACTCTGCACTCACTACTCTGCACTCACTACTCTGCACTCACTACTCACTACTCTGCACTCACTACTCTGCACTCACCACTCACTACTCACTACTCTGCACTCACTACTCTGCACTCACCACTCACTACTCACTACTCACTACTCTGCACTCACTACTCTGCACTCACTACTCTGCACTCACTACTCACTACTGTGCACTCACTACTCACTACTCTGCACTCACTACTGTGCACTCACTACTCACTACTCTGCACTCACTACTGTGCACTCACTACTCACTACTCTGCACTCACTACTCACTACTCTGCACTCACTACTGTGCACTCACTACTCACTACTCTGCACTCACTACTGTGCATTCACTACTCACTACTCTGCACTCACTACTCTGCACTCACTACTCTGCACTCACTACTCACTACTCTGCACTCACTACTCACTACTCTGCACTCACTACTCACTACTCTGCACTCACTACTCACTACTGTGCACTCACTACTGTGCACTCACTACTCACTACTGTGCACTCACTACTCACTACTGTGCACTCACTACTCACTACTCTGCATTCACTACTGTGCACTCACTACTCACTACTCTGCACTCACTACTCTGCACTCACTACTCACTACTCTGCACTCACTACTCACTACTCTGCACTCACTACTCTGAACTCACTACTCACTACTCTGCACTCACTACTCTGCACTCACTACTCTGAACTCTGGAAACTCTCTACTCACTACTCAGCACTCTGCACTCAGCTGGTGGTGTCTGTGTGTGCATGGCAGTGGTGGTGTGCGTGTGTGCATGGCAGTGGTGGTGTGCGTGTTTGCATGGCAGTGGTGGTGTGCGTGAGTGCATGGCAGTGGTGGTGTGCGTGTGTGCATGGCAGTGGTGGTGTCTGTGTGTGCATGGCAGTGGTGGTGTCCGTGTGTGCATGGCAGTGGTGGTGTCCGTGTGTGCATGGCAGTGGTGGTGTCCGTGTGTGCATGGCAGTTGTGGTGTCCGTGTGTGCATGGCAGTGGTGGTGTCCGTGTGTGCATGGCAGTGGTGGTGTCTGTGTGTGCATGGCAGTGGTGGTGTCTGTGTGTGCATGGCGGTGGTGGTGTGCGTGTGTGCATGGCAGTGGTGGTGTCTGTGTGCATGGCAGTGGTGGTGTCTGTGTGCATGGCAGTGGTGGTGTCTGCGTGTGCATGGCAGTGGTGGTGTACGTGTGCATGGCAGTGGTGGTGTGCGTGTGTGCATGGCAGTGGTGGTGTTCGTGTGTGCATGGCAGTGGTGGTGTGCGTGTGTGCATGGCAGTGGTGGTGTCTGTGTGTGCATGGCAGTGGTGGTGTCTGTGTGTGCATGGCAGTGGTGGTGTCTGTGTGTGCATGGCAGTGGTGGTGTACGTGTGCATGGAACCTACTTGCAATCAGACGTGTTGGTTGTCACCAGAATGCCTCGTTACTGCTGCCGGTAATGCTGCCGGATGCTAGGACGTGAAGAGCACACCACTCACTTGAGTCGGGTCCAGCAACTTTTTGAATATCCGACCTCACCTCCTTCCAGAGGAGGATGCGAGGTCACAGCCACGACCCACATAACCACTGCCCGGGTCTCCATACTATTGGGCAGTGAGTCAGGGTTCATCTTTCTTTTCCCACTCATCAGCAGTTAAGTCACCCGTGTTTCAGCTCTGTTTGATTCTGGTGGTTAAGTGACACCGCTGGAGCATTTCTTCATCGCTCCAGCAGGACTTAGTAATCGTCTCGGGTGGTATCAACGCTGTAGCGGCTGGGAGCCGACAGAGGGCGCACTAACAGCGCGTGTGCCCCTCGCCTCGTTGCAACGCGAGGGAAGCGCTATTGTCTGTTTTCCAATACTGCCAAACGTGCATCTGTACAGGGGTCTGTACTACTATTTAAACAGCCTGACGCCCGCTGTTATGCTGGTCAGTAACCTTGTTTAAAGTTCCCATTGCATCATCAAGTAGAGCGACCCTCCCGTTGTGACCTAGAGCCCATTCTCCCGCCCATAGCTTTATTGGCTGTTTTGTCGGGCCATGCCCAGGCTAGTGACACCCAGTACAACCAGGGTGAGTCAGCCCCAGAGCATCAGCCCGAATATAGCACTCAGCGCTTTAAATCCTAGACTGTTCCAGTCAACAAACCAAAGAGTCTTAGGCATGATAAAGTTATTAATAGTTGTATATATTTCAACCCTGAGGCTTGTTATACCTTCTTGTGCCCCCCAGCCCCCTGATCCCCCCCAAACCGCGTTCCTGAGCCTTATGCCAAGGACATGACATCCACGCCACGAGGGTGCGGTATTTCAATTAATGCAGCCAGCAGGGGTAAAAAGAGTAAATATTGTAGCACTAAGCAGCAGCGCCACGGGAGCAGCAGAGCCGGCGCTCAGGCGTCACTCTTCTTCACCAGGAGTCGGGAGACATCCAGAACAACAGTCAGTGAGGTAATAAATAACATGTGAATAAATGTGACATGCAGCAGACACGTAGACCCGGCCCTGATAGGTAAGTGCCGGTGCTAAGCACCAGAAAGCACCGGCACAATTAGCAAAGCAACCCACTTCTCCCTACGTACGGGCGACCTTAGGCCTGCTGCTTCAGCTGCGGGGGGTGCGCGCAGCCGTGAACGGCGGCTGCGCGCGAGCACTGGCACGCAATCTGAGAGGCTGGGACGGCACACGACTGGGGCAAGCCGGTGTGTCCTGTTGAAAGAGGGTGCCCCTCCTTAGGTGCTCGGTGACTTGTTGGGGGCCTGTTGACGACTGTGCACCTGCCCGTCCTTGTGCAAGACAGTCTGTCCAGTGCTCACCCTCATTTGGTGAACGTCACCATGGAGCGCAAAGACACGCCGAGACGAGGTAGGAAGGGGGGGGGTGTCTCTGGGTGTGCGTGCGCATGCGCTGCGGCGAGGGGGGGATGTTCTGTATGTGTGTGTGTGAGTGTGTGTATGTGCGGCGAGGGGGGGGTCTGTATGTGTGTGCGTGCGTGTGAGTCTGCTTCCAAGGAGCCATGGGAGACAGGAAGCGCGCGCAACCTGATCCCAGTTCCAAGGTTGCGCGTGCACCTCACTTGTCTGTCTCCCTTGACTCCTTGAAAGCCAGAATGATTGCAATAGAGTCTCGGAACGACAGATTGCTTCGCAATCTGTTCGCAGTTCCGAGACCTAAAAAGGAAGTTAACATTGTGCGTCATTTCTTTACCAAAAGAGAGAGGAAGTGAGAGAGTGACTGAAAAGAATGTTTGCAGCTCACCTTTCTGTCACCGGTGTGTCTTTCACCACGTGCCAGGACGAAATGCACCCAGAAGCTCTACATCTAAAAGATAGTAAAAGAAAGATGTTAAGATTGGTAATTGTTACTATCTTAATGTGGAGTAGAATTACATCGCCATTTCACACACCTTCCCTCACGCATTTAAAAAACAACTATTTGTACAGTTCCAACTTGTTTAATAGGCTTCGATTTTTGAAAAAATTACTATAGTAATAATGTTTTTTTCCGGTTGTGAAAGCAAGTGGTGCGCAGTGATGCACGTGATTTCGATCATCATGAGCGTCGGACATTTGACCAATTATAAAAACGTTCCTGCTATTGGAAAAAAAAAATACAAATGCCATAAGACACAGTATATAGGACTGCGTACGCCTAAATTGCTGTGTCGCCTTTTTGTATCCAGTCTGCGGCACCCCATGTACTCCCTCTGCTGCGCACCCAGTCCTCACTGCTCACCTTTTCGTGGACAGGGCACCTTCTACATCATGCAGTCCCGCTCTGCCACCAAGATGTCTCACATATGGTGCCGAGTCTTAATATCGCTATGGCTAAGGACATACTTGTGCACCCATCTTCATCGCAGGTTCCTCAACCGGTCAGTGTTTGTGGTACAACTAACTCAGTGACCAAAGAGGCCACGCACGTAGTGGCGGGCCCCCCCGCTCTGTGGTTCAGGCCTACATGAGGCGTCCGAACCAATAGGACGGGCCATCACAGAGCTTGCGATGGGAGCAACTCTAAAATGGCGTAGAGCACGTGCGTCCCGTATTTTTTATTGGTAGGATCACATGTGTAGTGACGTATGTGTGGATGAGTGTGGTGTGGGTGTATACCAGCCAGGAGGGAGTGTGTGTGTGCCATTGTGACAACTAGACCTGGAAGTAAGAAATCACTACAATGGAAATCTGGGCCATGTACGTACCGTTGTTGTGTTTTCCTGGTAGTGTAAGCGGAGTGGGCTGGTCTGTCGTATTCCAGTACTCCACAAGGCTGTGAACGATGACTCTGGAGCTATGTGTGTGGTTCCGTTGTGAACTATATGCGCAATCAACTGATTCTAGTGTCCGTGTTGTAGTGCTGCCGTCACCCGGGTCTTACACGCAAATGTGTCAATATGTCTGTAAAGTTCCACAATTTGGCTAATATGGATGGTACAGGGTATCAAAAACCCTATATTCATTCATAGTTGCACACATAAAAGATGGTGGACATGACATATTTCTGCGAATATGAATGTTTGTTGTACATTCACTGGAGTGTTGTAGCTGTAGTAATACATGGCTGTGAAAGGTTTAAGTTGCAGTTTTTGGCACATGAAAGGCAAATAATATATATACGTATATATATGTATGTGGTCATTCAGGTATACTGTCCAACTTGGTGCTGGAAATCAGTGTTCGAGGCTCGGAGCTGCGTTCACATCCTGTTACTGTAGAGTAATGACGTAATCTACGCGTGCCTGAAAATGTACTGTAAATACGGTGCTCATGTAAATTGCTGATATCGTTTTGGGTTGACTTTGCGCTATATAAATAGATAAAAAAAGGAGGAATAGCCCACACTTACTGTCAGAGGTAAGATAGTTGTATACGCTATTTATAGCACAATATAATGTGGTAGGGCGCAGGAGCAGCATTTTACAAACATAATAAATACACAGACACAGATAGATAGTTGAAATGCGTACGGGCATGTGTGCTCGACTCCATTTTACAATGTTGCTTTTGGTAACAAGTTGAATAGTAATCATAATATCATACATAGATATTCAATCGTAAACGGTTTATGACTTCTGCTGTACAAAGGTAGGAGCACTACATGTGAAATAATACATAGAAGATTCTATCATAAAGGCTTCATGAGTTGTGGGGCACTAAGGTAGGGTCGGTTTGTGTGGAGCCTGCGATGATGCGTGGTTCAGGCAGACCGCACTGGTAAGAATGTCTTTGGCTTCTGAATTTTGCCTTAACAAGGCCACGTGGTGATTATTTATGATGCACTGAGTTAGTGGTACGTATGGTACTCAGCGCGTTGCCTACTGGACTGCATGATCTGTAATCACAATTGAAATAAAAGATGAAACATGTATGGAATACATTATTGAAATATGTATGTTTTAGAGATATTATAGTTGAGTGTGCCTTTGCACTTGCAGCGTGAATTTAGTTTTTCAACTAAACCTAGAACTGATGTAAAAGAAGTTTTTAAAGGAAGGCTACTAAAGGGATATTGTGTAAGTTTGAGGGACGTTATACTTTGTTTGGTACTGCAGTTAAATAATGAATGAAGAATCAGTTGAATTCTGACTGAATATGGCCATGTGGCGATGAATCATGGTGCACTGAGTTAGTATTAACTTTGGGACTGAGTGTGTACATAACCTGTGATGATGCGTGGTCCAGGCAGGCTGCACTGGGGATACTGTTTTTTGACTATAAAAAGCCTTGTGGTGATTATTTATGGAGTACTGAGTTAGTGGTACGTCTGGTGTTTAGCATGTGCTCACCCTGCGATGATGCGTGGTCTGAGCGGGCTGCACTCACAGTATTGACTGTTGCATACTGGACTGCATGTACTTTGAGAGGAAAAAGAAATACCATGGATGGTTATCAATTCTTCAGCAACAAAATGATTAGATTCAGATGATTCTTCCAGTGGTGTAGCCATTTTTGTCTCCAAAAAAGAAATTCAGGTTTCCAATGAAGAAAAAGTGAGGTTTAAATTGTGACGTATGCTGTCCACAGTGTAGACTTTCATTAAGTGTGCCTTTGCACTTGCAGCATGAATTTTATTATTCAACTACATCTATAAGTGATATAAAAGAAGTTCTTAAAGGAAGCATACTAAAGGGATATTGTATAGAGTTTGATAAATGTTATACTTAGGTTGGTATTGTACTCTGCAAATAATGAATCAACAGTCTAATTAATTGTGAGCTCTGATGACCGCAGTGTAGGCAGGAGGCAGCGGTTATCAAGAGCCCACGGCCATGTGGGGTTGAGTAGAGCTGCACAGTATTGGTAACTTAGTGTGTGTGCAGCCAGCGATAATAAGTGGTGCACAGAGTTAGTGGCACCTGAAGCAAAAAGGTTCTGTGGAGTCTGCGATGATGCATGGTCTGAGCAGGACGCACTGGTAGCAAACTCTTTAAAATCAAGTTTTTTTATAAATACTGGTTGTCCTTTTATGGGAGTAAGTTGCAGTAGATGTCCAAAAACCACAATATGTTTTCTTCAAAATAAGACATCTGACTCAATATGGTCACGTGGCGATGAATTATGGTGCACTGAGTTAGTACTAGCTTTGGCACTGAGCGTGTACGTAACCTGAGAAGTTGTGAGGTCCGGGCAAGCCGCACTAGGAGCAATGTTTTTTGCTTAGTGAATTCTGCCTTAATAAGGCCACAGGGAGACGACTTGTGGTGTAGTTAGTTAGTGGTACCTGAAGAACTCAGCGTGTGCGCACCCTGCGATAATTCGTAGTTCGGGCGTGTCGCACTGGTACAATGTCTCTTGCCTACTGGAATGCGCCATGTTCAATCGCCATTCCACCTGAATCGTGAGCCCTCACAATGTAGATCGAAGGCAGTAGTCATCACAAAGATCAAGAAATTCTTTTTGTCATATCCTTTAACAAAATCTGTAGACATAAAGTACAATTATCTCTATCTTAAATAAATCAAGGCTAAATGTCATGCTGTCGGTAGTATAGATTCAAAGCTCAATTGTAGTTGTGAACCCTGCTGTCCACACTGTAGATCGAAGGCAGTACTGAGCACAGATATGGACGAATGATTTTTGTCTCTTATTTTAACAAAAGCAGAACACATACATTACAATTGTCTCTGCATTAAATAAACGAAGGGTGAATTCCCTACTGTCTGTAGTGTTGATGCAAAGTTGAATTCAAGTTGTGAACCCTGCTGTCCACAGTGTACCTCGAAGGCAGTAGTCGACACGAAAATATTGTCTGTAGAGCTGATGCGCTTCTGGTATCAAGTAGTGAACACAGTTGATCGCAGTGTACATTTGAAGGCAGTACTCAGTACAAACATTGAGGAATGTTTTTTGTTGCATCATTTAACAAAATTGTCACTGCTTTACATAAATTAAGGCTAACGTCAATGCTGTCCGTAGTGTACATGGAAAGCTGAATTCAAGTTGTGAACCCTGCTGTCCGCAGTGTAGATCGAAGGCAGTAGTTGACACAGATATCGAGGAATGCTTTGTTGTCACATACTTTAACAAACTCTGACGACATAGTACAATTGTCTCTGCCTTAAATAAATCGAGACTGAATTCAATGTTGTCTGTAGTGCATATCCGCAACTGATATCAAGTTGTAAACTCTACTGACCACACTGTAGATCGAAGGCAGTAGTCAGCACAGATATTGACGAAGAATTTTTGTCACTTATTTTAATAAAGTCTGAGGGCATACAGTACAATTGTTTCTGCCTTACGTAAATCAAGGCTAACTTCAATGCTGTATGTAGTGTATATCTAAAGCTGAATTTAAGTTGTGAACCCTGCTGTCCGCACTGTAGATCGAAGGCAGTAATCGATACAAATATAACTCTGCGGGGCTGTGGCACTGAGTTAGCAATGGGCCTGTATCTAGGAGGCACGTGGTCATGGCGGCAGCCACGTGGCAGGGTGAGGACCTTCGCTGTGGTGGAGTCTCTTCTCTTTGCAGAAGTGAACCACAGCCAAGGCGTAGCCTAATTATTTATAGTCTTACGCTGACGTTGCGTATGTTGGACCAGCCCACTCCGCTTCTGTTTCAAGGGGGGGAGGAACACAGCTACATCACCAAAATATTCCCCAGTGTCTGAGATAATATGGTTGCATCCACTATGCAGTACACTACACATATCAATAGTATATCTACACTGAAACGTTTTTGGTTTCTATAGTGAGTTGTGTATAGCATTTCACCAGTAGTCTTGGCAATGTGTTAATTATTGTTGATGTGCGAGTTCGTTTCCTTAAACATAGTTGGTTGCCACATCTCTGAACATTGAGCTAGTGTGCTTTTGAGGGGATATATTATTTTGGGAAGGTCCGTTGTCCTGTTTTGCGCTGCCTCTGAGGTAGTAGAGGGGGAGGGGTCAGGAGGGGTGGTTGTAGTTGTGGCGGCGCTGGGTATTGTGATTTTGTTGGGTGTCTGAAGTGTATAATTAGTACCTCTATCACATATTGCTCTTTAAATATAGGTGTGAGTTGGATGTAATTCACGCAGTACATAGTCGACGTCCTTACACTAGTTAAATGTTGATGTTAATTGGTTAGTGGTAAGTGGAACTATTGCCTGTTATTTTAGGTAGCATTGCAGATTTGGTTTCTTGTTGAAGATATGGGGAAGTGGTCAACATTATAATTAGGAAATGTCATTTAAAAAACCTTTGAAATTCACTGAACAAAACATAGGTTTCAGGTAGGTTATAGTTAGGAACTATCATTTAAAAAAACCTTTGAAATTCACTGAAAACAACCATAGGTTTCAAGCAGGTTATAGTTAGGAATTATCATGTAAAAAAACCTTAGCAATTCACTAAAAAAAACATAGGTTCCAGGGGTGTTATAGTTAGCTGGACATTTCACTGATACAAAACCATTTAAATTTCTCTGTTATAGTTAGTTGTACTAACTGTAACTCTCGCACCCGCAATTCACTCAGATGACATAACTGAGGACATCACCAATGACATCATCCACGTGACAATCAGATACACCTCATCATACACTAGTATAACCTTTCATCACTCACTGTAAAACACATCCATTAACACAGCAATGCAAGTATCTAAAAACTTACTTAGTGATTCCTAGATCTACACACATCTTATCACTTACCTATAGATTCACTCTTACATGCTGTCAATGATCAATAGAACACTATCAAATATTCAAATATACATATACACCTATATCGACATTATACACCAGCACACATCCTATTCACTTATGCAATCATCCTACTCACTTATGCAAACAATGGATCATACTTACATTTACTCAGCTACACACTTATACAAACATCACTTCATTTATTCATATAGATAGTAACTCATAATTAGTGTGCTATAAAATCACTATTACAAGTATACAGTTATCTATATAGTCACTCATGCAATCAATGAGTTTTACATATACTTATTTATATACAACTATCACATACACTGCTTTCATTTTTTCTACTTTGTTGGACATGTACCATTGAGAAATATATTTGCACATCACCACTCCCATAAAGATATTCACTCACCCAAACAACTATTGTAACATGTAGTCTTAAACATCATATACCTACTGAATTAACTATTCACATATCTTTGGGCAATCACAGATCCCCCACCGATTCACACACACATTCACTCTCCCATACAAATAGTCAGTTAACTAATCAATAACTAATCTAGTCTTTCACGTAGCTAGTAACCAACTGGTGCAGGAGTTTACACAACAACTGACCAAGTAATATAGATATTCATACAGTTTAGTCACTATCTAATATATTTAGTGAGACACTATAAATTAGTCAAGTAAACAGCAATCACACTGCTACTAAATCCTCCATCCAGATATGTATATATCCACTGATTCTTCAATGCAGATTGGTGTGTATATATAATACATTTTTAAATAATGAACCAAACCACATTCACTGGATGATGTCATCAGTTATGCCATCAGTGATTTCATCAGTGATGTCATCAGTGATGTCACTGACCATGTCATGAATGATGTAATATGTGACATCATCACCAGTGGATTGTGGGCGCGAGAGGTACAGTTAGTACAACTGACTATAACAGAGGAATTTCAATAGTTTTGAATGAGTGAAATGTCCAGCTAACTATAACACCCCTGAAACCTATGTTTTTTTCAGTGAATTTCTATGGTTTTTTAAAATGATAATTCCTAACTATAACCTGCTTAAAACCTATGTTTTTTCAGTGAATATATATATACATATATATGAGGTTAGGTCAGCCTTTCCATTGAAAAAGCATATTTTTGTTTTCTTATTAACCATTGCATCATTCAATGAATCACCAAGAAACTTTCCCAAAAATATATATATATATATATATAGTCAGTTAAAAGGGATGTTACAGTTAGGTTCAGATTTCACTCATACAAAACCAGCGACACTCAGCAGTTATAAGTTATAGTTCCCTGAGCTAACTATAACTTATGCGCCCGCAATGCACTGATTATGACATCACATATTACATCACTCATGACATGGTCAGTGACATCACTAATGACATCCCTGATGGCATCTCAAATGACATCAATGCTGACATCCTCCAGTGTTTGTGATTGTTTTATAAAGGCTTCAGAGTGTTAAACATATTTGCTAAGGTACTATAAAAGTTAAATTAGTATACTTTATGTACTACTAATGAATCATTCAACTGTTTAACATATAGTATGTGAGTGGCTGTGTGGCTGTATCCAAGTATGAGTGGGTGTCTGAGTACCTGTATGAGTGTGTGAGTGGGTGTGTGAGTGGCTGTATGGTTGAATAAATGGGTGTCTGAGTAGCTGTATGGGTCAATAAGTGGGTGTGTGAGTCACTGTATGGGTGAGTGAATGGCTATTTAGTATCTATATTGGTGAGTGAGTAGCTGTGTGAGTGGACGTATGGGTGTGTGAGTGACTGTGTTGAGTGGCGCTATGGGTGAATGACTGGGTGTGTGAGTGGTTGTATGGGTGAGCAAATGGCTGTTTGAGTGGATGTTGGATTACCTGAGTGGGAGTGGGTGAATTGGAGAGGACTGTATGGGTGAGTAGATGTGTGAGGGATTATATGGATGTGTGAATGGATAATAAGTGTTTGTGTGGATATGTGAGTGGCTCTGTTGAGAAGTTGTATGGGTGAGTGAGAGTGGCTAGAGGAGTGAGTGGCTGTGTGAGTGACTATTTGGGTGAGTGAGTGCCTGCGTGAGAAGTGTTTTGGTAAGTGATTGGCTTTGTGTGTGAAGAGGCTCTGTAATTGAGTATGTGGGTATATGAGTGGTTGTATGGGTATGTCAGTGGGTATGTGAGAGGTTGTGCAGGGAGTGAGTTGATTTTGGATTATATCATCAGTGATGTCATTTGAGATGTCTTCAGTGATGTCACTGACTTTGTCATCAGGGATGTAATGTGTGAGGTCATAAGCAGCACTTTATGGGTGTGTGAGTTACAATTATCTCAGGTAACTATAACTGCTGAATTTCACTGGTTTTGCATGAGTAAATCTGTGCCTAACTATAATATCCCTCTAACCTTTGTTTTTTTTCTGTGAATTCTAGGTTTTTTTAATCCTATTTTCTAACTATGACGACCCTGTAACCTGTTTTTTTCAGTGAATTTCTATGGGATTTTAAACTGATTTCTTAACTATAACATTCCTGTAACCTTTATTTTTTCAGTGAATTTCTATGTTTGTTTAAATTTTATTTTCTAACTGTAACCTGTAACCTTTGGCAGTCTGTGTCTGAGTGGCTGCATAGATAGGTGAATGGGTGAGTGAATTGCTGTATGGGTCACTGAATGGGTGTGTATGTGTGTTTGTGGGTATGTAAGTGGCTATTTATGTCTGTGAGTAGGTGTTTGAATGGTTGTATGGGAGTGTATGTGGTTGTGTGAGTTCCTGTGTGAGTGGGTCTGTGTGTTTCTGAGTATGTGTCAGAGTGTTTGAGGGGGCCTGTGAGTTGGTGCACGAATCTCTGAGTGGGTCTGTGAGTGGGTGCATGAGTGTCTGTGAGTGGATGAACGAGTCTCTGAGTGGGTGAGTGAGTGGGTAAATACATTTCTGAGTGGCTCTGTGATGGTTTTATGAGTCTCTGAGTAGGACTGTGAGTTGGTGAGTGTCTGAGTGGCTTTGTGAATAGGATAATGAGTGCCTGAGTGGATCTGTGAGTGGGTGCATGGGTCTCTCAGTGGGCTGTGTGAATGTCCATGAATCTCTGAGTGGGTCTGTGAGTGGGTGTGTGAGTGTCTGCGAGGATGTGTGAGTTGGTGTGTGAGTCTCTGGGTCTGTGAGTGGGGATGTATGTTTCTGAGTAGGTCTGTGAGTGGGTGCATTAGTGTCTGAGTGGGTGTGTGAGTCTCTGAGTGGGTCTGTGAGTATGTGTGTGTGTGAGTCTTTCAATAGGTCTGTGAGAAGGTGAATGAGTGCTTTAATAGATCTGTGAGTGGGTGCTTAAGTATCTGAGTGGGTCTGTGAGTTGGTACGAGACTCTGAGGTGAGTGAGTCTGTGAGCGGGTACTCAAATGTATGACTGGCTCTGTGAGTAAGTGCATGCATGTATGAGTGGATCTATGAAGGGGTGAGATCTGTATGAGTGGGTTTGTTGTGTGTGCACTTTAAAAAAGGAGGGGGCACTCGGGGTGCCTCCTCTGCTTGTTTTATGCCTGTTTATCTACCTCCTCGCTGCTCACTCCTGCCCTCTACTCCGCCTCTTTCTGCTCGTTCTGCCCATTATTTTGCCTCTTTCCGCTTGTTTCTGACCTTTATTTTGCCTGTTTCTGAACTTCATTTTTTCTCTTTCTGCTTGTTTCTGACCCTTATCTTGCCTTTTTCTACAAATGTGTCTGCTTGTGTGCTCTTTATGCTCATTATTTAGCCTCTTTCTGCTTGTTTCTGACTTTTATTTTGCCTCTTTCTGCTTATTTCTGAACTTTATTTTGCCTCTTTCTGCTTGTTGCGGACCCTTATCTTGCTTCTTTCTGCCCATTTTTCTGCCTCATCTCTGCTCTTTCTGCTCATTCTTTTGCCTTTCTAACCCTTATCTTGCCTCTTTCAGCCCCCTTTTCTGCCTTGTCTCTGCTCATTATTTGGCCTCATTCTGCTCGATTTTGGCCTTCATTTTGCTTCTTTCTGCTCATTTCTTACCCTTATCTTGCCTCTTTCTGCTAGGTTTTCTGCTTCTCTGCTCTTTCTGTGCGTTAGTTTGCCTTTTCTTTTCAGTTCTGACCTTTTTTTGCCTTTCTGCTCGTTTCTGACCCACATTTTGCCTCTTTCCGCTAGTTTTTCTGCCTTTTCTCTGCTCTTTCTGCTCATTATTAGAGCATTTACAGCACTCTAAATTGTATGGGTGCATTATACTCATGGTGCAAACACACTTACATATATTTTTGTCGTGATTATTAAAATGCATTTATTCAAGTCACATAAGCATTTGCAATGTATTATGCACATTTAAGTAGGGCTTTGTATGTATTAATAAAGTTTATTATTCCTGAATATATTATGTGCAGGATGAAATTATATTTGTACAATGCAACTGTGTATAGGTTAAGTTCCCTGCATGGTAGGCCCAAACTGCAGGTTGTTTTGAGATTCGTTTCTCCTAGGTTGCTCAACAACTAATTAAAGGAATCCATTTTGTTTTCAAAGACAGGTATAGCTCAATTGCCAGTGGAAGCTAGTACTCCACTGCCAGCTACGGACGATCCATCAAGAATGGACAGTGGGTCGGAACAAAGACGAACAGGAGTTTTGTCTAATTATAAGTCAGCCATCAGAATGTGGGTTCCATCTGTGAGGGAGTCAATGATACAGAGAGAGGAAATGAGATGAGAGGAGAAACACCTAGAGTACTGTTCGAACCACATAATTTGTGTGAGGGTAACCATTGGAGAAGTCGAAGTTGTGAGAGAGAAAGTTGCCCGGTGTTGAGAATGGAGGCGAGTGTAGGTCCAAGGAGAGCACAAAGTTATGCCTGGGAGGAATCAGGAAATGAAAGAGGTCAGAGAATTATACAAGTTGCAATGAAGGTATCATTGTTAAATGTAGTAAGATTAAAAGCAGAAATAGATGAGGTGATTGAAGGAAATCTGCCATTGGACAGAATTGAAACATATGATCCAAGCGAGTTGCTATTTGTAGCTAAGGATGTTACTAAAATGGCAAAGAGAGCTCACGAAGCATTGATACAGTTGGGACGAAGGTATGAGGTGGATTTGACCAAGACAAAATTGATGCAGGAGAGCTGCAGATTGAATTATACTGATAAAGATTTGGAAGAAAAGCGAACAACAGGATTAAAGGCACAAATTAGAGACTTGGTGATAGGGATGTGACCGTGGAGAGAATTAGACAAATGGGAAGAAAGGTGGTCTAAAAAGAAAAGTGCCAAAAAAGTGATAGGAGATACTCCGCCTCTGAGTGGAGGAATGGGAATGGCAGGAAGTTTCCCTATGAGAGAAGTACCAAATGGGGGGTATGTACATGTGCCATGGAGCTGGGGTGATTTGGCAGTATTCACTAATGATTTTCCTCGGCTGAGGGAAAACCCTGCTGACTGGCATAAACAGATTGACCGGTTGGTTAAGATTTCAAAGGTGTTATAAATTGATTTGAATACCTTGTTTGATATAGTGGTCCTGGGTGATTTGTGGACGGCATGTAAGGTTGCCATTGATTGGCCCACTGCAGAACCAGCTAGAGATGCGGTGAATCATGGTCCTTCACCCGAGGTAATGAAGAAATATAAACAAGTGATTACATGGTTACAATCCAAAGTAGCTCCTCAGACTGTTCATTGGCTTAAAATCGATCGTACTACTCAAGATCCTAAGGTGTCGGTACATGTCTATTATGATAGACTTTTAGTGGCTTTTAAACAACATAGTAGATTGGACACCATTGAGCAGAAAGACATGGGACAATTTGCCTCGAAGTTTGTTTTGGGATTGAATTTTGATATTAGTTTAATGATACAGCATCACTTGATATTTTGGCAGAATAAGTCAGTGGATGAAATTCTGCGTTTTGCAAAATACTGCAGTGAGCCAGTAGAGGCAGTACAAAAGAAAATGAAAGATAAATTGATGTTGGTACAGTTGAGGAATGCCGAAAGGCCCAATTGGAAGCAAAGGGTTGGAGGAGCGATGGGTCGAGGAAGAGGAAGTGGTAGAGGACTGAATCAACAGACGGTATCTCACCCTGGACAGGGAAGAGGAAGGGGTATGGATGCAGGTATGGGAGGTGATTTGGTGGCGAAACAAAAGAAGGTCACTGCTTGTCATTATTGTCACAAAATTGGGCATTGGAAGCATGAGTGTCAATTAAATCCAGCAAATAAAAGCAATATGAGGGAGAGGGACAGATGTCTGAGGGTTTGAACACCGTGACAAGACCTAGATTCATGTATGGGGGAGGTTGTGAGTCACAAATGCAAATACCTCAGCCTCCAAGAATACACATAAGTAATGAGGTATATCATCAGATGCCTTATTTTGAAATACAAGACAGATTTGACCAAACTCAAGGTCCTCATGAGTGTCAGTGGGGGGTGCAGGGAGAGTGCACTTTGGGTGCTGCTCTGGAAGTAGATCAGAGTGGACCATTTGTAGATGCAGAGATGAATGGATATCCTGTTACCTTTTTGTTATACACAGGAGCTGCGCACTCCACAGTAAGGACAGAAATGGTCCCAAATGTTGTCCTGTGGTACCAAATCCAGCTGTTATATTTTTTCAAATACCATGTGAGGCAGAATGGTTTACCGTCATTGATTTATGGCAGGCATTTTTCTCCATACCACTCCACGAAGATAGTCAATATTTATTTGCATTTATAATGGATGACTGTGTGTTAACATGGTGTTGTATCCCTCAAGGGTATACAGAAAGCCACTCTATCTTTAGCCAATGTTTGAAAAAGAATTTTGAAGGGCTGGTGATGCCCCAGAGCTCAGTCCTTGTTCAGTATATTGATGACCTTTTGGGTCGCTTCAGAGACTGAGGATGCTTGCAGGATCAACACAGTGGCTTTGCTGAATCATTTGGCAGATAATGGACACAAGGTGTCCCCAAACAAACTTCAGTATTGTCAAACAGAAGTACAGTGTCTAGGTCACTGGAATGAGAAGGGAAAACAGAGAGTGTCACCAGATTGCATAGAGACGATTCTGCAAATGGGAACTCCTAAAACACAGAAAGAAGTCTGCATGTTTTTGGGAATGGTCGGCTATTATCTGCAGTGGATCCCAAATTTTTCCTTGCAAGCAAAGCCACTATTGAGGTTGACTCAAAAGGACATTAGTGATCCGGTACCATGGGATAACGACTGCTTCAGAGCCTTCCACAAGCTGTGAGAGAGCTTATGTCGCGCTCCAGCTCTGGGAATGCCAGATTACAACAAAGCGTTTTTGATCTTCTGCTGTGAGAAGGAGGGATGTGCATTAGCGGTCCTTGTGCAGACACATGGAGGTGCCCGTAGACCAGTGGCTTATTTTTCCACAACGTTAGATCCAGTAGCTTATGCGTTGCCCAGATGTCTCAAATCTGTTGCTGCAACAGGTTTCAGCATTGAGAGATTTGAAAGCATAGTGATGGGTCATCCACTTATTGGTTATGGGCCACATTCAGTAGAACTGTTAATCACAAGAACTAAGACACAGTATTTAACGAATAACAGACTTACAAATTATGAGCAGGTTATAGTGGCTTCAGAAAATGTCACTTTGAAATGCTGTACCACCTTGTTGCCTCTTCTGCAAGAAAAAGGAGAGGATTGTGAAGAGCATGACTGTCTAGATGTTACTGAGCTATCTACCAAGCCCAGACTTGGCATTGCTGATGAACCACTGCCCGAATCAGATTTGATCCTTTTGGTTGATGGTTCATGCTTAAGAGACAATGAAGGGTGTTTGAGAGCATCGTTTGCTGTGTGCACCATCTTTGGGTTGGTGGAAGCTGCCTGTTTGAAAAGAGTATACTCTGCTCAGGTAGCCAAGATTATTGCTCTGACATGTGCCTGTACAATCTCAAATGGAGTCCAAGTGACTATCTATACGGACAGCCAATATGGGTTTGGAGTGGTTCATCACTATGGACAGTTATGGTCACAGAGGGGATTTTTGACGTCCTCAGGATCCCCGATCCATAATGGAGAATTAGTGAGGCAATTGCTGGATGCTTTTCAGAAACCTAAAGAGATAGCAGTAGTAAAATGTGCAGCCCATGGAATGGTAGAGGACTTTGTTACTAAAGGAAATAACTACGCTGACGAAGTAGCTCGTTTTTGTGCTATACATGCTTGTGTGTTCAATGGCAAATATGTAGGAGAGCGCACAGAAGACACTGAGCTCAGCATGATGTTAGCTGTAGCCGATACTTGGGATGAAGTGAAGCGGCTGCAGGATTATGTCTCAGAGGAGGAAGCTGCAACATGGGTTAGAGCAGGCTGTGAAAAGAGGGAAGATGGCATTTGGGAGTCAACAGATGGCAAAGCAGTAATACCTAACTGTTTCTTGAGCCCAATGGCAAGGCAGATTCATGGAGCAGTTCATCTTGGGAGAGATGCCATGGTGCGAGTGTTTAGGCAAACTTGGTTTAACCCCCAATTTCGTGTGTATGCTGAATCAGTGTGCCACAGGTAGATTACGTGTCAATAAATGAATGTTGGAAATAGAACTGTGGTTGCAATGAGCCACATTGGAAGATCAGGAGGTCCTTTCAACAGGATACAATTAGATGTTATTGAGATGCCGAGGTGCAATAGGCTGAGATATGTTTTGGTGGTGGTGTATATCTTTTCACGTTGGGTTGAGGCATATCCAACTAGATGATGTGACAGTATCACAGTGGCAAAACTATTCTTAAGGAAACTGATACTGCGTGTTGGATTTCCGACCTCAGTGGAGACAGATAGAGGAAAACACTTCCATAATGAAATCATGAAATTGTTGTGTACAGCTCTGGAGATTCATCAGAGATTGCACTGTGGCTACAGGCCTGAGGCTTCTGGTCTTGTGAAGCAGATAAATGGCACAATCAAGATGAGGGTGTCAAAGCTTTGTTCATCAACTTCATTGAAATGACCAGATGCGTTGCCATTGGTATTGATGAGTCTGAGTAGTACTCCTGATTGGAGGACAGGGCTCTCTTCCCACAAGATACTGATGGGAAGAGCTATGCCACATCACAGATGAGTTGGTTATGGATTATTGTAGGGGACTGGCTGATGTGGTTAATTCTGTGTCCCACCAGGTCGAGTCTGCAACTGCATCCACCTCGAGAGACCTGCTGCATGATCTTAACCCTGGTGACTGGGTGCTTGTCCGTAAGCATGTGAGGAAGAGCTGTCTTGATGCTCGCTGGCGAGGACCATACCAGGTGATTTTGGTTACAAGTTCAGCTATAAAGTGTGGAGGATTGCCAAACTGGATTCACGCTTCGTATACTCGTAGAGATCCTAAGCCTGTTGAGGAAATGACTCCCCTTGTTCCGAGAAGTGCAACTGAGAATGCAACAGAAACTGAAGGAACAGGTCAGATTGTGAGAATTCTTGATGAGGCTGAACAATCAACTGAGCAAGAAAGAATAGATCAAACTGCTCCGGAGTTGAATTCAGATTCTGAGATAGACGAGATTGCAGAAGTGAACTTTGAACCAGAGACGAGTGAACAGCCTGGTGCAGAAGGATCAGATCGAGAGGAAGAGAGGAGAGCAGATGCTGCAGCAGCAAAGTGGCCAACAAAGAAAGAAGGGTTGAACAAAGGGTTGCTTCTGAGAAGAATCTTGCTCCCATAGGCATTTATCTTCTCTTTCCTCGGGTAAGGTGTTCAAATATACATCAGCACAGCTCACTGCAATAAAGGGAAAAGTTAGTAACTGCTGCTTAATTTCTTCCTATATCTCTAAGAGCAACAATTGCTGCCCCTATTGTGAATGGACATTGGCTAATGATCATATTATAAGGGCTTTTCCGGAGTTGGTGATCCATTGTAATCAGATGTCAGGCAATGGGAATTTGCAAAACTATATCACTTGCTCACTGCTCAACACTCGATCACTAAGTAAACATGCTCTGGATCTTTTTAATTTACTATCCGAGTCCATGTCCGCCTGTCTTTTTCGAACCGAAACTTGGCTCGGGGAGCTTTCAGGCCCTGATATTGCCAATGCCCTTCCCCAGAACTATTTCATGTTAAGAAAGGATCGGGTAATTGGCAAGGGAGGCGGGGTTGCACTGGTGGAGGACAAACGTTATACTTGTTCTATTGTCCCTACGGAAGATATCCATGGGGCGGAGGCCCTCGGCTTCTGCCTGTCACTTTCACCTCACCAATCTTGTGCGGGGGCTGCTGGTTTATAGGCCCCCGGGTCCGATTGGTCTATTTCATGAGGAGCTTCACACCGTTATTTCATCTTTTAGCATGAAGTTTAAGCATTGCCTGCTTTTGGGTGATTTTAACATCCATATGGATGTGGCAGATGCTGCTGATACTATTAAGATCCTAGATACCACCAATCCATTGGGTCTGATTCCCTATCTTACTGTTCCCACTCATAATAAAGGCCACACATTGGACCAAATCTTCTCCACCACTCCTATCGCCATTGCCGCACCTGTACCAGTGTTGTAGTCTGACCACTTTTTGGTGAATTTTGATATTTCACATGTAACCAGGTCAATAAACAGTGGCCCTAGTCGTCAGTCTCTAGCTTCGCGTGCTTTTCATCGCGTGTCATCTGACATGCTAGCACAGGCACTGACAGTGTATCCTTGCTTGTTCACAGGCGATCTAGAGGCTGATTTTAATCTCTTTCAGACTTGGCTTGTGCAGCGCCTTGATGAGTTGGCACCTCCCCAGGCCGCTCGCAAAAACTCCATGTGTGCCTCGGCACCCTGGTTCACGCCTGCACTCAAGGTCGAAGGTTTTGTAAGAAGGCAGAAAGGGTCTGGCGCCAAAATTATGATGGTTTATTAAAAGAAGCCTACAGGGAGTGCATTAAGAACTATCATAAAGATATTATTCGGGAGAAAAAATCTTATTTTGCCAGGAGAATTGAAGCGGCCACCAATACTAGCAAGGAAATCTTTGCGATAGTGAAGGCATTTACATCGCCTTCATCTATTACATCCAAGTGCTCCCATTCTGAACCGTGGGTTATTCAATTAGCAGACTTTTTTTCCAGTAAAATCAAAAACATTCAGGCATCTTTTCTGCCGTCAGAACCGGTTGTGGATCCCAACTCTATTCTCCTTCCACCCTCTCCCGTCTCTGAGCGACCTTTATTTTCGAACTTTCCGGCCCTCTCCCCAATGGCCTAGCTGGATATTTTTTCCAAACTAAAATCGGGTTCCCCGATGGATCCTTGTCCTGCCAAGGTCCTTGCCAAAGTAGCACAAGTTATTAACTCTATAATTAACCCGTTCTACATGAATCCCTGGTTACTGGTGTTGTTTCTTATGCATGGAAGCAGGCTCTTATCCTTCCTCTCCTAAAAAAAACCTAACCTTGATCCCTGCATTCATGCCAATTACAGACCTATTTCCCTTCTCCCGGCATTTGCTAAGGTAGTGGAAAAGCATGTTCATTCTTCCCTCTCCAATTTTCTAGAGACACATGACGTCTTCCACCATACCCAGTCCGGGTTCCGTGCTAACATGAGCATGAAAACAGCACTGTTGGAGGTTACAGAAGCCATGAAGGAGGTTCTGGATGCTGGAGGAAAGGCAATGCTGGTGTTGTTAGATCTTTCGGCGGCTTTTGATACCGTCCCCCACAACCATCTCCTTTTAAGACTCTATGAGATTGGTTTGAGGGGGACGGCTTTTAGTTGGTTTGAGTCTTTTCTATCTGACCGCCAACAGACAATTTGGGCCCCCCCCATACTCAGCCTTAGTGCCGCCACTGGAGGTGGGAGTTCCTCAGGGGTCGATCCTGAGCTCCACTTTTTAAAATATTTACATGGCCCCTCTGGCGGCACTGGCGGAGTCTTATGGCGCCCGGATTGTATCGTACGCCGACGATACACAGCTTCTCTTCACATGTGAAGAGAACACTGATTTTACTGTATAGAGTATTAAGAGCTATTTATGGGCCGTTTTCTCTTGGTTCCAACTGAATCATCTTAAATGTAACTCGGACAAATCGAAGGTTCTTTTTTTTGGCTGCCCTCCAGACCCTTGCTGGAAGTCCGGGTGGCCAGCGGCTATGTTTCCTCCCTCTGCTGCCACTTCTGTGGCCAAGAATCTAGGAGTAAAAGTGGACAATGATCTTACTTTCAAACCACAGATTCTGGGCTTAGTGGGACAGTGTTTTGGTCTTTTAAAAATGCTGAGGAAATTTCTCCCTCTTTTGTCTCTTGCCCACAGGAGGACCCCAGTTCAGGCCCTGATAGAGTCTCGGCTGGACTATGCTAATGTGCTATATTTGGGCCTTCCCGAATATCTTCTTTCACGCCTTCAATTGGTGCAAAACTCCGCCGAACGAGCGATTTTCGGCCTTAGCCGTAGATCCAACACGGCAGCTCTTCTTAAATCTCTCCATTGGCTGCCTGTACGCAAACGCATCATCTTCAAAACTCTAACCATGGCATTCAAGGCTCTCCACGGTACTGGCGCCCACTACCTTAGGAAAAGAATAGGCTTTTACCTCCCATCTAGATCGTTACGTTCTACATCGCTAGCTCTGGCGACGGTCCCGGCAATTAGGCGAGCCGGCACCAGGGGTCGCTCTTTCAAACATTTGGCGCCCCAACTTTGGAATGCATTGCCTTTGTCTTTGCGGAGGTTAGACAACCTTCTTGCCTTCCGGAAAGATCTTAAAACATGGCTGTTTGTACAATAATTTCATCTAATCCTCTTGCTCTGTGCCTGCTGGGTCTGACAGCACCGGGACACTCTACCTGAGTAGCTGAGCGCTTTATAAAACCCCACGTAACATAACATAACATTCCTGAAACATCGGAATCAGATGAAAGTGAAACCGAAGAAAGACCGGATGGTCTAAGACAATCCAGAAGCTAGAGGGTACCATCTCAAAAGTACGCATCTCCTGAGTGGATGTACCTGGCTCCAGGTGCAGAGCCTGGGGAGATCTGGGAGGTTGGGGACTGGTACAGTGAGTTACGGAGGGAACACTCTGACAATTGATATTCAGTTACTGGTCCCTGGAGTTGAAGCCTTCGGAACCCTAACTCTGACAGCCCCCGATCCACCAAGGCTAAGTGGTTTACGATTTCTGATCCTTAATCAGGTTGCTTCTCCTACCTTTGGTCGACACCCACTGCACAGGAACTAGGAGAGATTTGTGCAGAGATTCTGCAGCTTGTTCTTACCATACTTGGATCTAATATCATAAACGATGAAGCTTGATCTCTGAAAGAAGAGCTTATTAGCCTTAGAAAGAAGATCCACAGGCCCAAGTGGAAGAAGATTTAAAGTAGGGACTTTCAATAGAAGAAGAACTGAGGACTAGGTCTGACGACATCTCTTCAAAAGGTTTAGTATTATTGGTCTGAAAATTGCAATAATCGAATGGAAAACAGAAAATAAAAAGACATTGTAAATAACCGGATAAGGCAAAGAAAAGAAGAAAAGAGACTTTGTTGATTTCGTTTGCGCCTCAAGAAATCCTAACAGTGGTTCAAAATGGAGTCTGAAAAGTCAGGGCGCAGGCAGAAGTGCATCATTGGTACCCTTATTGTTGTGGTGCTTATTGTCGTAACTCTGGTGATTGTTACATCTTTGGTTGGGCCTCACGATGCTGAAAAGAGTGGGGAACAGGCAACACATACCCCACCAGTCTCAGATAGAGAAGAGGTTGCATCTACAAAGGATAGAGATATGATCAGGGAAAATAGTAGGATGTTACATGTAGATTTGTCAAAAGGTGATTTCACGCTGAATGCATATGCTCTTTTGTTGTATGAGTATACAATGGAAGCAAAAGACTGCTATGTGCATACGCAACTGCCAGCATCAGTAGAAGAAGGCATTCAATATCATCACTTACCTTTGACGTGTGGCATCACATGTAGTGTGTTGTTAAGCATGTTTTATAGTAAGGCTCATTTTGAGTACTCCTTCTCAAATTATGATGTGGTGCTCTCAGAAGTTCCAGTTCTTAAGTACATGAATAAATATGATTACTATAAGGAGGTAGAGAGGATGTCTAAGTATTTTGTGCCAGCTATTAATTTTTATACATCAAATGCCCATACACACAATCTGACTTGCATGTTGTCTGACATCGAAAAGAAGTTTGTGGATCAGATAGAAGATCGGCATAGGCAGACTTAATTTAGACGAGATCCAAGGCATAAGGTTATTCCCTGGACACAGGAAGAATTCGATCATAAGGCAAAGGGAAGTTCTGGTCCAATAGCTTTGGACTTTCAGCAAAAAGGGAAATTGTGCATTAGACAACCATCAACATATTATGACAAAATATTTGTGGGTGAGAGTGATTGTAAACATATTTTCTCAATTGAGGAGTCAATAAGAAAAGCGCTGTTGGATAAATTAACCATAGTGCCAAATGTGTATTTTGTGTGTGGAAAAAAGTGCTTATGTGAAATTGCCTAAGAATTGGTATGGTACATGTTATTTAGCTGTAGTATTTCCCAAAATCTTTCATGCAGATGATCTATGGCCTTTGGAAGGAAAAAGATCTCACAGAGGAAAACGTGGTGCAAGTGCTGGAGAAATTGTTGGAGATGTGTTTGGAGCCATGATACCTAGTGTGGGTGTGATTCTGAATGATGTGAAAATTAGAAAGTTGACAACAATAGTGGATAAGCTCTCTGTGAATACAGCCTAAATCTTATTACTTGTCGATGGGGTGATGGTTTCGATAAGGGCTATGGTTCTTCAAATTCATCTTGCTTTAGATGTGTTATTTGCAAAAGCTGGAGGAGTCTGTAAATTATTGAAAGTTCAACAGTGCTGTACGTATATTCCTGACAATAGTCGGGATATACGAAAATATATTAGTAACATCTCAGAGGTACATCAAGATTTACGTGATCTGGCCGCAGATGGACTTTGGGAACAAATTGGCAAGGGATTTGGAAAAATTGGAAGCTGGTTTGGAAGTCTGGGACAAGGAATAATGGGATACATCTTGAAACCTATCATAATAGCTATAATTTGTATAATTGTACAAATGGCAAAAGGCACGTCATAATGAAAATTCTATGAAGAAACGAGAGCAGCAGTTAGAACGACCGAAGGACAGTCATTATCTGCACTTTAAAGGGTTAGAAAGTTTTAGACAGGGACGGCAAGCTAGAACTTCTATTTAGGTTGGTCTTTTCTACAAGGAGAAACTGTGAAAGGGTAGAATGTTGGTGTTATGACACTAGTCATAAGAGGGGGGAACTGAAAGAGCGCTTGCAGCAGTCTAAATTGTATCGGTGCATTATACTCATTGTACAAACGCACTGACATATATTTTTGTCATTTGCAGTGTTTCATGATTATTGAAATTCATTCATTCAAGTCACATAAGCATTTGTAATGTAGTATGCACATTTAAGTAGGACTTTGTATGTATTAGAAAAGTTTATTATTCCTGTATATATAATGTGCAGGATGAAATTATATTTGTACAACGTAACCGTGTGTAGGTTAGGTTGCCTGCAATGTAGGCCCAAACGGCAGGTTGTTTTGAGTTTCGTTTCTCCTTGGTTGCTAAAGAAATAATTAAATGAATCCTTCTTGTATTCGAAGACAGAAAGTTTTCATCATACTGCAGGCGAAGGAATTCGACCTTGTTATTCTTAGATTTAAGGAGATACCCAGAATGTCTTTGAAGAAGATTGGAAGGCGAAATGGGATGACGCCTTTTGTGTCTGGCCTATCTGGGAATCAAGGCCACTGGAGAGGAGCTGAACAATTAAGGCTCCTGTGGAAACTTACTGAAAATGTTGCAAATGAAAAAGTTCATCATGTGACGTATTGTGGGTTGAACATTTCTTTTTGTACGATGAACAGGGACATATTCAAGAGACTTCTGTTTTTTCAGAGGAGAAGGAGCATCATAGAGCGAGCTCCACAGCCTTAAGCTATCAGCCCCATTTGCCGTGAGTACTTCTCAGGAAGTCAACACGTGCTGACACCTTTGGGATATGATATAAAGGAGATAGGCAGGTCCCTCATTTAGAACAGTGTAGGGAAAGATACTTTTTGTTTACTTCTCAATGAAAAGAGAATTGGACTCAGCTTCTATTTTGATTTTAAAGTTCATCATATTATGCCTTTTCTGTTGAAAGAATTATATTCGAAGACTCGGCTCAGTATCGCTTTTTATGTACTTATACACTCTGATATTAAGGTGTCTTTATATTCAATTATTTTTGGCCTCATAATAAATCCATCAAAACGAGGTGCAGAGTCTGTGGTCCTTTAAAGCATGCCTAATTTGTAAGTATAATCTTTAATTGTTTTGTTCCCCTCTACCATTTTTAGCAGGCAAATAAAAAACCATTGGTATTGAATTCAGTAGGGAAGGCAAGGAGTAAACTTAGCATAATCATTATCTTCCCTCTTTCTTCTCATTTATGACCTTTATTTTGCCTCTTTCTGCAAGTTTCTGACCGAGGTTATAAACAATAGATTTGAATGCTCGGTGGACACAACTGCGCCAAGTATTATCTCTTAACAAATGTAAACAGCTCAAGACTTCAGGGTATCAGATGTGAAAAATAGCGGCATTTTTATCATGTACTGAAGAGATGCTCACACTTATAGAGATATGCAGACCATGACAGAGAGAAAGAATGGTGTGGGCGTTGGTGTGCATGTGTGTGCGTTGGAAACTGTGGCAGTCCATGCCCCCACCCACAAAAATAATAAACAATATAAGGTAATTTCAAAACGCTTACTGGGACCATGTAAGCTAAATGCAAACCTGCAAATGCAGCCCCCCTCCCACTGTGCCTGTCCTATTTTTTCCTCCTCAGTCCGTCTCTTTCACCTTTAAATGGGTTTCTCCAAGGTGGAAGACCCATGCTCAGCCAGACCTCAGCTGTTTCAAGCGAACCTTCGCGACAACTTTAAGTTAAAAAGTGCCCTGATTAAAAAGTGCCCTGATGTCTGTGATCCCAGACATGAATACAGCCTGTCACCTACCTCTGTCTGAAAAGCTCTGTTTCTTCTGGGACATATCATGTTCTCTGAAGGACAGCTAGGCCCAAATGACACTACGGTATGTGCACAATAGAGTGAGTCCGCCGGGCACAAGGCACTATACTCTTCTGAATATCTGAATGAAGGGTGCACACGTTCTATTATATATGCACTATTTGTGTGGCTAGCGCCTCTATGGCAGCCTGACACTTCTCATTGTGAGATGCTGAGCGACGTCACAGTAGAGCAAGGGAGCTAATGTGCCAGCATGTGGAACTAACTACACTGTGCTTACAGAACCTTACACACGATTGGGTTCACTGAACAGTCCGGGCCTGGACCCCTGGGGCTGTTGTTTAAGCCTATGGTCAGCTGCACAAATCTCATCACATGTGGAAATCCCTTTTCAGGGATAGATCATAAAGTTAACTATTTTTGTGCAAATATTATTTTTTGATGTCTATACTTACGAAATACATTATGCATTTAGAACATAGTGCTTGCACATACTGTGAGCTCCTGGCTTTTACACTACAGCTTTGCATATTTCTGCTCTGTGTGTATATTCAGCTACAGATATGCACCAATAGCATCAGTGCATACACACACAGTGCATATATTCACGAACCTGTACCGCGGTGCTGTATGTACTGAACTGCCGCTCTGCAAATTTTTTTATTTTGACTTTTTGCAGTTTTATATAGCGCGGACTCGTGTGCCGAATATATCAGAGTGCTTTACATGAGCACTATCACTATTTACAGTTTTTCAGTCAAGGGACATTCTCATTTGCACAGAACCTCATGATGTGGAGCTGACTCCGAGACTCGGACCTGCTCCCCATTTCAAGACAGCTTCAGCCGCAATCTCTTACTTTTCACACTGGAGTTGTGGACGTGTCTCTTGTCCACTCTAAACATTTCTGCAACCCCTGCTCTGGACATTAATATGCTGCAGCTCTGCATGTCACTGCACTTCAGCATGGCATGTTCTGAACTGTAGATACATATTTACTTTAATGCAACTGCACACTCAGTAACCCTGGAGATTCTTCTGCCAGTGCTACAGATCTGCAGGCTCTGCATTACATTGATACAAATTTTACCCTGCAGTCCTGTGAATTCTGCACTCTACAAGTTGTTGTGTTGCTTCCAACTGATGTGGCCCCCACACTCTCCATCTCCTAAAATCTCCAAAAATGGTTTTCGGACGAGCTAAAAATCCTCAAATTGGACCTTAGACGTTCTGAACGCCTTTGGAGGCGCAAATACTGTCCAGTTTTGCGAGCTAAATACAAAATGCTTTTGGCGAGCTATAAAAAAGCCATTCTGCGAGCCAAAACCATCTACTTCTCGGAGAGAATATCCCTCTCAGCTAATAAGCCTAAGGAGATCTTCGCTATAGTTCGCAGCCTAGTTGCATCTGACAGAGCCAACTCAAACATTATTCCTTCCCAAGACCTCTGCCTTTCTCTTAATGACTTCTTCCTGGAGAAGATTGCCAAGATCAAATCTAATATTCCTTCAGTCTCTCCGTCTCCCCATCCTCCTGCCCCCTCTTTGTCCTCTCTTCCTCTTAATCAGTTTCCCCCCATCTCCCTGGACGTTTTCTTGGCTCTACTCCAGAAAGTGAAGTCCGGTTCCCCAGCCGACTGTGCGCCAGCTCGCATTCTGAAAGTACTCTTCACCCATTGCCCTGATCTTCCTCTCTCTCTTCTTAATACCTCTATCTCCTCTGGTTCAGTCCCCAATCATTTCAAATCTGCTATAGTTCGTCCTATTTTAAAAAAACCTGGCCTAGACCCTTCCCTCCCCTCTAACTTTAGGCCTATTTCCCTTCTCCCCTACCTCGGAAAGATTCTGGAGAGCTATATCACTTCTTGTCTCTCTTCTTACATCGAGGACAACCACCTCCTGGCCTCCCACCAAGCGGGCTTTCGACCGGCTCACTCCACCGAGTCAGTTGTTCTGTCCGTCTTAGACGAGCTAAAGAGTAAGGCAGATTCTAACTTGCCCCAAGCCTTGGTGCTTCTCGATCTGTCCGCTGCGTTCGACACGGTCGACCATTCCATCCTTCTCGACCGTGTCTGCGCAGCGGGCGTTCGGGGCACTGCCCTCTCTTGGCTCGCCTCCTTTCTTAAAGACCGGACTCAGGCGGTACATCTTTCTTGCTACTCCGCTCCCACCCGCTTGGTCCCCTGTGGAGTTCCCCAAGGCTCCTCCCTGTCCCCTCTCCTTTTCAACCTTTATATCCGTCCCCTTATTCTTTCCCTTCTCGATATGGGGGTCTCCGTGTATAACTACGCGGATGACCTCCAGCTTGTTTTTGATCTTTCTTCTCCCTTGCACTCCCTACCCAAATTCCACTCCACTTTGGTCTTTATTTCAGACTGGATGAATCGGAATCAACTGAAGCTCAATCTGGATAAGACGGAGTTGGTCCTGACTGGCCCTTCCTCTTCCCCTTGGTCGACCGCCTTTTGGCCTTCCATCTCTGGCCCCCCTCCTTTGCCAGCGACCTCGGCAAAGACCCTGGGCATTAAAGTCAGCCGGGACCTCTCTATGCATGCCCAGATCAGCTCGGTTGTTTCCTCCTGTTTTCTTTCTCTCCGAATCATCCGAAAAGTGTCCCGTTTCTTTTCCTCTGACGCCCTTAAGCTTATTATCCTGGCAATGATTCTTTCCCGTCTCGATTACGGGAACAGCCTGTATGTGGGCATTCAAGCATACGAACTTCGCCGCCTACAGGCTGTTCAGAACCAGGCCGCCCGCCTTATCCTCCACCTCCCAAAGTCTTCCCACATTACCCCCATTCTGAAAGCACTTCACTGGCTCCCCATCTCTCAGAGATCCCTCTTTAAGATGGGCTGTCTGGTCTTTATGGCTCGGGCCCGCATTGGCCCAGCCTTTATTAACTCTCTCATTACACCCTATACCCCTAATCGTTCCCTCCGTTCCTCTAATCAGTTCCTTTCCAATGTACCTCGGTTTCGTAGATCCAAAACTGGAGGCACCAGATTCTCTGTTTTGGGTCCCTCTTTCTGGAACAGTCTCCCTCTGTCGATCAGATCAATCACCATTTACTCCCAATTCCGTAAGGCCCTAAAAACCCATTTGTTTTCTATTGCATATTCCTGCTAAATAGCTTTTGGCTTCTCCCATCTCCCTCAGCTCTTACCTCTAGCGCCAGGAAGCCGCTTGGTCACAGTGCGCTTTATTAAGAACCTTCTTCATTTCATTTCATTTCCTAATGTGAGAAAAATGCTTCTAAAGTGTGACAAGGAGATACAAAAAGAAAAGAAAAAATGTGTGGAGCTGTTGGTGGTGCCTCACGGAAGTAACACCATGGGGGTAAGTAGGAAGGTACTCGCCTACTACCTCAGGTTCTCATCATCAGCAACCTCCAACCTAAACATGCAGTCCTGGGAATTCTGCACTGCACAGTTGCACATTTATGCACTGCAGCGCTGTATCACAGTTGTACGGGTTCCCAAGACTCCAGCCCACCCCAGCCCTCCCTGTTTTACAATGCTTGCGCACACACACACACACACACACTGTGCATGCACAAATAAACACACACACACGTACACAAATAGACACACAAATACTAGACACAATACATGCATCTTAGACACACGTTCCTAATACTCACAGGCACACCAACTATGGAAACAACTGCGCCTCATTCACAACACACTACACACAATCACAATCATTGCTCTAGAAACCTCTGCACATACATATATGCTCACACAACCTGCATATTCCTTTACCTTTACACACTGCCGTACACTGCATACACACGCACACCACTCAAGCATTATATATACACACAGACACACACACTGTGGCACATGCTTGCGCCTCATCAGTATACTAAACAACAGTATCAAATATAAAAAATATCTCAATATCTTTTTCCCCCATGAAGGCCATTGTGCAAAGTGGAGGCACAGACGATTCACAGATATCATGTTGCTCTAGGAGTTTTCTTAATGGTCAAAAGAGAAACTTCGACAATATCAGGTATTAACTCTCACTATCTTGTATGTAATTTCCTTACAATGTAGGGTACTTCCAGATTTTCATGTGTAAGATATTAACTAAAAGGTTTTTATTGTTGATTGTAAAGCCAGAGCACGAACAGAGGTTCTTATTATGCACATCCCTAGGATAACAGGTAGAAAAAGCGATTTGACATTATGTACACCAGTTAGGATAGTAAAAATGTTATGTAGAATCATGATCATGTGTTGTAAGAAAAAATCTCTAAAATTATGTTTTTAATATTTTTAGATTACTTGAGAACTGTCAAAGTGTCCTGAAGAAGGTGTTAATATTAGAAACTCACACCGAAATGCAGAGTCGACCTTTGTACTTTGACCCCCTTTTTTTAACATTGTTTCACTTTCAGTGATTTTTTAAAATATTTCTACCTAGAATGTAACCCTCACAGGGAGGTATTTTAATAAATTGTGTTTATACTTTTCATTCCACTGGTGTGTTTACATGTTTATATATTTTTATAATTTTAATTAGTAAATATTGTTCAACCTGGGATAGTGCTTGACATTTAGATCACTAATGTTTTTTGTGTTGTGATTACTCAAGGACCCTCTAGTCAATAAGTTTTGCCTTAATACTGGTTTGTTCTAGTCAGCATTTCTGACCTTATAGAGTCTACCACAAAAACCACAGGTCTCTCCTTTGAATTGCAGCACTCTCCCCCTACCTGTGTTTAAAGTAACCAGGGGAACCTTCCATTCATTTTGTTGCCTCCTCAACCCCAATAAAGCCCCAATAAAACCCCACTATGAGCGTCCTGCATGGATCGCTCCTGATTAACGGGGCTGGTCTGCCAGAGAGCGCCTGGTGCTGGTCTGCTACGGCCAAACAATATGAATCTTCTCTTGGAACTTCTGTTTACCCAGAGGAGATCTTCGAATGCTATTCAACACATCCCCACGGGGTGGGGGTTCAGGCCTGTTGAGGTGGATGGGTGAGAGTGGCCTTGCACTTCAAGGATGCTTGGGGTTCCAAGTGTATATAGACCGCACTCCTAGGGGCTGCTGGTGACTGAGGGAGACAGGAACCCTCCATTGAGAATTTGGCATATTCTATGCCATGGGACAAACGCATGAAATACATTCCAAACTCACTGCAAAGGGTGTTTAACCACATCAACTCTGATACAGAGGAACACAAAGAAGCACACATGTTGAGGGATCATTTAGAGAGAATTTAAGAGGAGTAAGAGGCAGTGTTTCTACAAACAAGCGTAGAAGCCCATGATTTTTTTTTTTAATTCTCGCCGCAGATTCACTACTCCATTGCGTTTCCATAGCAAACACTTTTATTAAAAATGATTTTATGCTCTGGCTGGGTTACAGGGAGGATCACAGTTAGTGGGTGAGGGTAATCCTACTCTGCCCCCTTTTCTTTTTTTAAAATGCTTTTTGTGGCTCTAAGCTGAAACCAAGTCTCAAGATGGCTGCCAACACTTCCTGTTTGAAGTGTTGGCAGCCAATCAGATTTCAGCACGGGGACTGTGAGATCCTTAGAGGACCCGCATCCCTATATGTATGAATTTGGATTTCCCTTAATATATCCAAAACTACTGAACGGATTTACACCAATTTAAAAAAAAGGTACTTTCTAAACCAACAGCTACCTTTCTGCTAAATTTCGTGTAATTCCATTCAGTGGTGTGGGCTGTAGCTGTGTCTAAAATCCCTATGGGAAATTGCATTGGGGAAAGCACGTTTTGGGACTTTCCCTTCTTCTCGGCCACCGTTTTACAGATCACTTCGAAACTTTCAAGACAGCAGCTGAAGTAACTGGCAAACTAGTTGTGTACATTTTGCGAGAATTCGTCAAATAGCGCTAAAGTTATTGGCAATACAAAAAATGCTTTTCCTATGGAAACTAAGTCCTAGCTAAAACCACCTACTGGCGACTGCCAATAGGTAATATATATATCCATAGTGACTCAGTAGAAGGGAATCCGCTGAAACGCGTCGCCAATTTTTGATATGGAGCAAGGATTATGTAATACCCTGAATATGGAGAATACAAGAATATAGAAAATGAAATAAAGTATTGAAACCCTTACCTGAAGAAGTGTTGTAATCTCTCGACTGTGTGCCACTGGGTGTAGTGCTCGTGAGGAGAAAGCCAAAGGAATCATATATATATATACATATACTTTGATAACATTCAGTGTAATAATTGAATCAGATTAATCGATTGAGATATGGTAATAGTCATAACACTACTCAAGTATAAGATCTTAGGATCATAAAAAAATGTGTGGTTGTAATTTTGTCACTTAGGGCACTATCTAGCTAACTTGAATAAATTAAATTATTTTATTCATTTATCTCCCATAAATTGTTATAACGATTGAAAAGTAATGATCTGCACTAGGAAGTAAAACTTTTCTTCCATACTCATGAAAAATTATTATATGGTTGTAATGAGTTCTAATTGCAATATCCATGTACATTAGTTTTGTTTTCATGTATTTAAATATGAATTCTCATTTAGAATATTTATTTGAACATTGATCGTTTCTTTTGACAAAGAAAGAAGAGAACTCGTGTATGTCTATTGATGATGCAATATGTATTTATACGCCATTCTGGGATGTTATGTCAACTTGACAAAGGCCGTTCCCGCCGAAACAAGTTGTTCTTGCACGAATAAAAAACACTGTGGATATAATCGGTGTGGCGTTTCCTGGTCATGGGTGACGGGATTTGTGTTTGATTTCAGGAGGCTCCTGCCGCCACCCTGGCACCGGCATATAAAGGCAGGCATACAACGTCTTGGGCAGTAATTGGTATATATACATATATATATATAAATAGAGATAGATAGATAGATAGATAGATAGATAGATAGATAGATAGATAGATAGATAGATAGATAGATAGATAGATAGATAGATAGATAGATAGATAGATAGATAGATAGATAGATAGATAGATAGATAGATAGATAGATAGAGATAGATATACATACATGTATATATCGGATACTGACATCCCACGTTTATATATATCGAACAAATCTTCAAACCTCCACTTGTGGCGAAAGAAGAGACGGACCCCACGGCTTCAGGCAAGGCAATTTTATTAAGTACCTTTCAAGCGATGCGTTTTGAGTATCACAGTACTCTTGATCACCGTATATATATATATATATATATATATATATATATATATATATATATATATAAATATATATATATATATATATATATATATATATATATATATATATATATATATATATATATCCGACAAACCTCTTTGCAAGAAAAAGGAGATGGAGCCGCACACATTCCGGTTGGTTTTAGCTTTTATTTCCAAAGTGGCATGTGATTCTAATGCATTTCGTTTGTCCCCCGACCTTCATTAGAGAGAGCCACAGCAAAACGAGGTGAAAACACACACTCACACGACGATTGCCTATTATAATTTTAGTGTTCTGCCCCCTAGTGGGCGCCTCATTCGGCAAGTTAATTGGCATGCAGGTCCATGTAGTGCGCTCTCACCTCCTATTTTCAACCCTCCAGTGGGTGCTGCTTTGATTTACGTGCTCTGTTATACCACGCCGTAATCCCCAGACCGATGCACTTTCAACATTGATCCGGGCGTTTGTAACCAAGGTTCATTCCTAGGCGGCACCAATCACCCTACGTGTTTCCACTTCCACCAGTTGGTCCATTATTTCGGGTGGTTCCAGGCGCTCTTTAAACGGTGCGTCACTCCGGGCTGGACCAAACCCTTCATATCCGACAAACCTCTTTGCAAGAAAAAGGTGATGGAGCCGCACACATTCCGGTTGGTTTTAGCTTTTATTTCCAAAGTGGCATGTGATTCGAATGCATTTCGGTCACCCCCGACCTTCATCAGAGAGAGCCACAGCAAAATGAGGTGAAAACACACACATATATATCTATACTACTATTATAAAGAGAGAACACAAACCTTTGAGCCAGGTAAACTACAAAACTAATGCACCAATCACTACACCCAATACACCATTTGAAAGGGGAGATGTGGCAGAAGGACATAGGCTATCGATATGTACACCATATACATTAAAAAAGCAAAAACACCAAAAGTGGTAAAGTAGTCCATTGGGGGCGTGGTCGTGGGCGTCTCAAACAACAAATGTGGGCGTTTACAGGGCCGTGCCAAGTGCAAATAACAAACATAGGCCAAGCGACTTCACAACACACTTACATATGCACACAGAGCGGAAATGCGCTTTCACTGAATTTAGAACACACAATATGCAGACAGAGCGGAAATGCGCTTTCAATGATTTTCTAACAAACATTTGCAAATCCCAACACATACAGCGGAAATGCGCTTTCAATGAATTTAAATTCACACATACAGAGCGGTAACACCAATATACAAAAACAGCAGAGGTGCGCGCTATAAGAAATATACACACATTTGTTGCAGTTACCCAGACAACATTGACGCCTTCGCAATAAAACCCGGGCGGGCCTTCCATCGACGAGGAGTGTCAAATGACGCCACACAGGGGGCAGGAATAATCACATACTACACCAATCACAATGCACTAAAGAAACACACACGACTTCGGCTTACAAAAAAAAAAGTCTTTAACCATTGGCCATTGACCAACGACGTCACAGGGGGTAAACACGAACAAAAAAAGCCGACATTTCTTAACGGAGAAACACAATCAACTGCGCATTCACGAGACTTTCCTCACATCTTGCAGACAAGATAAAACGCTTACAATAAGACATACGAATAACGAAAATAACACAACTGCCCATAATCACTCAGCACTGCCAGGACTTCACCACACAATTGACAAAACGAAAGGGAAACTTCTTTGAAGGGATACAAAAACGAACACACGGAAAGAGCCTTAGAAAGAAAAAAAACATTAAACAGGTGACACAACACTTTCCTCACATCTTGCAGACAACATAAAGCACGGAAAACAATACATACGAATTAAAAAAACAACACAAGAGGGCCAAATCAGTTGAACAGGGCCAGGACTTGCACAGACAAGTCTTCTGCGGGGCGGGCGGGGGCCCTGAAGCAGCCTTTTGCTCCCGGACAACGTCGGGACGGGCTGCTAGTATATATATATATATATATATATATATATATATATATATATATATGAGGTATGTCCAGTTCCCAACGAAAGTAGCACAGCGCAGTCAGCCACACCAACAGACAGGAACCAGCGAGACCCAAATGGTGCAAATTTGATTTTATTTAGTATTCAGCCCAGCACCAGTCCGCCATGACGCGGTTCGGCTAGAGATAGCCTTGATCACATATATATATATATATATATATATATATATATATATATATATATATATATATATATATATATATATATATATATATATATATCAAACAAATTACCCGAGAGATTCAAGGACGCACTCAGCGATGGATGTAAACCTTCCGGTTTTATTCACTTGAAAATCTGCATATGCATTCCGAGGTAAACATTTCTTTAGCCTGACGCGTTTCGAGGTCTCGTCCTCTTCTTCATAGGCAGTTTCTGAAATGCAGCGCAAGAATTCCAATTACACAATTGAATGCATGTTTTATAGCCCCCAGTGCCCCCAGATTGTTCATGCAGATTGGTAGTATCACATCTACTGTGCTGTTTCGTCGGTATTTGACAAAGTTCCACCGTACAGCCTCTTACACAGTCAAAGATGGTGCAAACCTTCACGGCAGGGCAGCCGTGTAGTCAAATGTCAAACAAATTGCCCGAGAGCTTCAAGGACGCACTCAGCGATGGATGTAAACCTTCCGGTTTTATTCACTTGAAAATCTGCATATGCATTCCGAGGTAAACATTTCTTAAATATATATATATATATATATATATATATATATATATATATAGTCCAAAATATCCAGGCCCAGCTTCTCAACTTGATGGGATACCTCAGGTACAGACCACACAGATTGCCACAACGTCCACAGTTTGCCGTTCAAAAACTGTTCTTTATTTCTAATGCATCACCTCAAATCATAACAGACAACTGTCTGCCATGACACGTTTCGATCGGAAAACCAATCTTGATGCAGGTCGAACTCTTTTTTTTTTCTTCGCCCCTCCGAACCTACACGCGTGTCTATCCGAAGCCACAGTGGAGAGTGGTCGGATATTCCCCGTGCTAAATGACAAACGTCAGTTACGGAGGTGGCCTGAGCAGCTGGCATCAAAATGTAATCAATCCTAGAAAGGCTACCGTGTGCACCCGAGTGGAAAGTGTATTGATTCTGGGCCGGGTGCAGCAGTCTCCAACAATCCACCAACCCCAGCGTGTCTACAAAGCCACTAAGCCAATTCTGTGTCCCTGTGAGGTCCCTGGGTGGGTGACGATCCTCTCTACCAGAGACAACTGAGTTCAAATCTCCGCCCATAACCAGAGTTCCCTCAGGAAGTCCCAATACTATTTGCCCCAGGTCAGCAAAAGTTGTTGACTGCAGACCCGGGGGGACGTAAACAGAGATCAAAGATATAGTTCTACCCTCCCACCATCCAGTAAGAGCTACATAACGCCCCCTATTGTCCATGACCGTAGCATCTGTTTCTAATGGGAGAGAATTCCTAATCAGGATACTCACCCCTCTGGATCCAGAGGTGAACCCCGCATGAGCAACCAGGTGATACCCTCTCCGGTTCATGGCGTGGCAAGTGTTACCAATCAAATGCGTTTCCTGCAACAACACCACATCAGGGGAAAGTCGCTTAAACAACTGCAATACAACCCCTCATTTTATCTTATCCCCCAGCCCATTCACATTCCAACTCATTAGTCTCAATCCCCTACCCCCCATCCCAGAGGTGAAAGCAGATCCCCCCCTTCGGAACTCAACATCCCAATCAAATGATAATATTATACGTTGCCTTGCATAGAACCAAAACACACCCACTTGAACACCCCCCCACCCTCAAACCTGAAGCCCATTACAACTCCCCCCACCCTGCACCCATGCATAAGACTAAATATCCACCCCAACTTGCAGTGTGCCTGTCACCCTTATATCAAACTAGTCTACAAAAAGAAACCCCCGAGGAGGAAGAGAGTCAACCCATCACCCCGCCACTCCAGAGTACGACACTTCAAATCATACTGTAAAAGTTATCGAACCCATAGTCAGGGTTATCAGTAAAGTTCAGGGGCCGGAAACCATACTCCTATTCCTGCTCCATCGGGCCGCCTTTGGCTCCTCCAGAATGTTCCTCCTTGCCACGTTGGTGTGGCAAAGTATCGAGCAATTCTCCAGGCCATCTCCGGACGGTCAAAAAAATATGTTCGTTCCATATACTCCACGCGCAGCCTGGCTGGAAATAACATTGCGTATTTCAGTTCCATCTCCCTCAGTCATCGTTTCACGCCCATAAATCCAAGTCTTTGCTTTTGGACAGCCTGTGTAAAGTCCGGGTAGAAACTTACAGTGGTATTTTCGAATTTAGTGGGTCCACTCATCCGTGAGGCCTGCAGGATAGCGTCTCTATCTCGGAAATTGAAGATTCTGGCGATGAGAGGTCTCGGCGGGGCACCCAACTTCGGTTTACCACCCGGTACTCTGTGGGCTCATTCAACTGCGAAAAACTTGCTCAGACCCTTAGGAGCGAGGTGTTTGGTGATGAGATCTTCCACAAACAAATCGGCTGCCGGATCCTCTGATTTTTCCGGGACCCCAATAATGCGTACATTGTTACGCTGGGCCCTACCTTCAAAGTCCTCCAACCGGCGGGCAAAAAGATCGTTCGACGTCCGCAGCTTGCGGACCTCTGTCTGCAAGTCGGACACATAACCCGTTAGGCTGGAAGTTTTCAGATCTAAAGATTTGACCTTTTCATTAGATTTTGATAAATCCGTATGGATCAAATTGACATCGATCGAAACCGTGTCCAGATTGTGGGCGAGAGTCTCAAATTGTTGGCTGATGGACGCCTTCATCCCATCTAGGGCGCACCTGACGTCTTGTAAAGTCAGTTCTGCCGTCGAGGCCGGGCCCTCTTTAGTACCATCTAGTGATCTGCTCAGACCACCGGGGGATCCTTTAGATTGAGCATATCGATCCATATTATTTGCTTGGGTGTAGCCACCTCGCCTAGTGGTCTTGGATTTTTGCTTGTCGCCATCAGGTCTGGTCGCCATCACAGACAAGGAGGCCCTAAAGTGGCGTATCTCGAGAGAAAGTGGCCGCACCAGGAGCTGCGATCAAAGCATCAGCGGAAACCAGAGGGCACAGTCAGTCTAGGCCCAATGTGCGCAGTCAGGATATCACCTTATGATCGTTAAGCCATCAAATAGCTTCTGTTAGTTGCAGGTCCTTTCTCAGATAGGATCAGACTGGAGCCTCGAAAACGGAAGTGAAAGTACAAGTCAGTGTCTCCTCATGCCGCTGTTGTTCAACTACTTACCGGGCACTGTACCAATTCGAGCTCCGGGCCTCTCTGAGGGGCAGGCCGCAATATTCGAATCGTTGTCATTCCGGTTCCCGAAGTCCGATTCAAATTTGGACAACGGTGTTCGCCTCAGCTATGGCTCGTCTTCAATAACCCGTCAATGTAATCAGGATAATTTTCAGGATAGATGTGGGAGGTTGCGAGGGTTTCGGGAGCCCTGTGCTCACGCGGCCATCTTGGTTGCGTGCGAAGCTCCTCCCCCAGGTCGAACTCTTTGAGTTTGAAGTCAGCAGCGCTGGCATCAGCAGGCATCAGGGCTGCTGTGTGAAGTGAACCGGTGCAACGTGCAGTTCCCTCAGGTCACAGGGCAGGCAGCGGCTTGGTGACTGTAGTCCAGCGGCGTCTGTAGACCCAAGGCTTTGGTGCGAGACTGTGCAATGCAGTGTGCGGGTTCCACAGTTTGCGGTGCAGGCAGCAGTTGAGGAACTGGAGTCGATGTTGCTGTCATCAGTGGGTAAAGGCTGTGGTGTGGGACGGCCATTGCAAAAAATGGGGTAACCCAAAAATGGTCATGGACCTGGGTACAGTATAATACAAAAAACAGTGGTCCTAGACCTTCATTTAGAAAGACATGAATCAATTTCCTATTTGGTGTATTTCAGTAACAAATGTCATGAGGGGCAAAATGTACCTGCTCATAGTATTAGATACATTATTCAGAATTTAAACCAAGAAGTGCAACAAACCATAATCTAAGTTACCATGCATTTATTTTTTATATGCCAGATGGTGTACAGACTGTACGTTTATCATTGAGTGTAGAAGGTTGCTCCAGGGGGAACGTGCATAGAAGAAGGGTGTTCAAGTGTAAGGGGGGAAGGAGAGACTTCATATTAGTGACATAAGGAGGCACACTTAATATTTTAAACAGCTGGACTGGTAATAATTCACCGTCCAATCGAGTCTGGCCACGTTTACAGTAAAGGTCACAATTTGGTTACAATTTCAGTTTACATAGACATACATTCTTGTGTGGCAATTTTAGAAGTGTGTGAGAGGTTCAGGCTATTTATAGGGGCGTTGATGTTTTGACCCTTCTTGTGGCCATGAGGGTGGATCGTGCCGAAGCCTTGCGGTCTTCTTCAGGACAGGGTGTGGCACCTTGGATAGGTATAGGGCCAAGTCACATACCCGCCATGATTTGCAGGAAGAGGAGTCCAAATCAATGGTGGGGTCCTAACCAATAGTGGCGGTTCACGGAAGTTCAGTGGCCATGTGCAATTCCGCCGGTAATTGCGCTACAAAGCAAGGGCCGGAAGTCTTTAATTTCCCTGAGACTTCCAACTGGAGGCCTGCTCTACATTAAGCCCTTGGAGATACTTAGAATGCAGAGAGAACAGTCCAGTCCTTTCCCTGCCCAAGACAGAAGCAGCAACTGCAGGCCAACCCAGCAAAGCACACAGCAAAGTGGTAGTCTCTCCTCAGAGCTCTTCTCGGCAGGTTTCTTAGTCCAGCAGTAATTTAAAGTTCTGTGGTCAGGACCCCAATAATTATACCAAATTTTCCTTTGAAGTTGCTACAAACAAAGTTCCTCTAGCACACATAAACCAGTGCAGCCTGGCTCAGCGAGGTTCACCACAAGAGGTGGAGACAATTTTGTGAGAGGTAGCCACAGTCTATTCAGGTGGAAGCAACAACTCCTCCCACTACTCTAAATGCAGCCAGGTCTATCCAGCCTGGATATGAGTCAACCAGGAAAAGGCTGGACAGACCTCAAACCCCTCCGTGTCTGTCTAGTGCAAATGCATATCCCCTGTTCCTCCTGTTACTCTAAACCCAGACAGGGAATACACATCAGGCAGAGGCTCTCCGGATTGTTAAGCCAGAAATGCCCACTTTCTAAAAGTTGCATTTTCAAACACACAATATAAAAATCATATTTACTAAAAGATGTCTTTAGATTCTGAGTTCAGGAAGCCTAAACTCCATTTCTATATTGTTTTCCCATGGAAAGTTAAGCTTGTAATATGTTACAAAGCAACTCCCATGTTAACCTATGAGACAGATAGCCTTGCAATAGTGAAAAATGAACTGCCCAGTATTTTACTATCAGGACATGTAACACACACCAGTACACGCCCTACCTTTCACATACACAGCACCCTGCCCATGGGGGTATCTTGGGCCTACCTGAGGGGTGTCTTACATGTAAGAATAGGGAAGGTTAAGAACTGGCAAGTGGGTGCACTTGCCAGGTCGTCATTGCAGTTAAAAACGGAGCTCAGACACTGCAGTGGCAGGTTTGAGGAGGTTTTGAAAGGCTACTGGTGTGGGTGGCACAATCAGTGCTGCAGGCCCACTAGTAGCATTTGGTTTACAGGCCGTGGGCACACATGTGCACATTACTAGGGACTTAGTAGTAAATCAAATAAGTCAATTATGGAAACACCAATCCATACACAATTTACATGGAGAGCATATGCACTTTAGCACTGATTAGCGGGAAACATCTTTTACAACACAACTTTTACCACGCAGTGCTTTTACATCGCAACTTTTACAACGCAAACCATTACAACGCATTGCGCTGGGGGCGCTCTAGGATAGGGAATAGATTTAATTTACTATCCAACACCTTCCCTACTATCCACGGGGACTGGAGTTGGAATAGTAAATTAAACTATTCACTATCCAGCACCCCTCAACACTATGCGTTGTAAAGGCATGCATTGTAAAACTTGCGATGTAAAAGCATGCGATGTAAAAGCATGCGTTGTGATGTCATACATACCTGATTAGCAATGGTAAAGAGCCTAGAGTCATAAAACCATTGAAAAACAGGTCAAAAACAGGAGGCCAAAAAGCAAAAAGTCTGGGGGTAAACTTGCTGAAAAAGCCAAGTCTAACACTGGTGGGCACAGTATTCTGTGTTAAGTAGAAATAGTCATGCTGAGACGATTCAATCTAATAACTCAAGGCTACTTCAATACTTAGTATGTAGAATCTTTGCCCGGCCGAGAATTTTTCTGCAGTACCAAAAAATGTGTGTGGAACATAATTAACACAAATCGTTAACTGTCACCTACACACAGTCAACACAAAGATTTATAACATATTCAATACCTCTACACACCGATGATGCATTAGAAGCTCATGCGTTTTGTAAACAATTACACCCATTAGCTGGACACAGGCTGTACAAAATGAGGTAGAAGGATAATATGGTACTTACCTGTCACTATGTAAACTATAAAACAAACTAGCACACTCATCAGATTATGTCATCAGTGATGTCATCAATTATGTCATTTGAGCGGTCATCAGTGATGTCATAAATGATGAATTGAACATGTCTTGAGTGATGTAATATATGAGGTCATTAGCAGTGCATGGCGGGGAGTCAAGTTATAGGTAGCTCTGCAAACTATTACTGGTAAATGTTTTATTTTTTTTAGTTCAAAACATTAATGTTGTCACTGACATATTCACCTAAATATAACATCACTTTAAACTTTGATTTAATTCAGTGAACGTATATATATATAGAGATAGATAGATAGATAGATAGATAGATAGATAGATAGATAGATGGATAGATAGATAGATAGATAGATAGATAGATAGATAGATAGATAGATAGATAGATAGATAGATAGATAGATAGATGTAATAAAATGTACAATAAAGCAGTAAAGCATTTGATCATATGATATATACCTCTTTCTTAGAACCTTTGACTTAATTAAGTGAATAGATGGATAGATAGATGGATAGATAGATAGATAGATAGATAGATAGATAGATAGATAGATAGATAGATAGATAGATAGATAGATAGATAGATAGATAGATAGATAGATAGATAGATAGATAGATAGATAGATGTACAATAAAGCACTAAAGCATTGGATCATATGATCATATGATATATAACGCTTTCGTAGAAACTTTGATTTAATTAAGTGAATAGATAGACAGACAGAGAGACAGAAGGATGGACAGACGGACAGAAGGATGCGCGGGCGGACGGGTGCTCGGGCGGATGGACAGAGGGATAGATAGATTTAACAAGATGTACAATAAAGCACTAAAGCATTGGATGATATGATATATACCTCTTTCGTGGAACCTTTGATTTAATTAAATGAATAGATAGATAGATAGATGGATAGATAGGTAGATAGATAGATAGATAGATAGATAGAGACGGACGGACGGGCGGACGGACAGATAGATAGATAGATTTACCACGATGTACAATAAAGCACTAACGCATTGGATCATATGATATATACCTCTTTCGTAGAACATGGGCCTGACGCACATGACACGGCCACGGCTATAAACTACTGTTAATTCCCAGTTTAGCCAGGTTTTTAAGCAGCAATCCTTACATTCTTGGCCCGCGTCCAGAAGAGAACAGATGGCATGCAGGCTGTGGTGAGCGAAAACTAGGCCTTGTGATCTCCAGGAAATTAAGCCTGGAGATACTCCCGACCAATGTGAAAGGCTAATTTAAAGCCTAAAGTGAAATAATGCTGTCTAGTGGAACAAGGAAAGGCCTTGTGTTTACATCTTTCTACTTCATGAAACAAGGCCTCTGGCCGCACAGAGACAGCTTAACAAGCAGCGGAAGACAAATATGTTCGGCTCTTCAGGGCCCCTGATTCATTCCAGGATTGCCTCTTTTTTACTCTCGCTTAAGCCACACTACACATCTTTTTCAACACAGCGAAGATGCGTACCTCTTTCTTTGTGTATGTGAAATACAGAGCTTTTTAAAGTACAACATACATACAGCAAAACCTCTAGTTTTCCCAAAATCATATTAGCGTTCGAAGTCGGGCAGGAGAGGTCACCGCATCAGTTTTGGCTCGAGAGGTGTGTTATGCGGACTTGAGGGCAACGGTCCTGAGAGCCTCGCCCCTATGGCCGCGCTGAGGCATCGAGCTCAAGAGCCCTCGTGGCAGTGGCTTGCAGGAAGCCCCCGAGCACCGGGTGTACACGGCTCAAATTAAGGAGGCACTGTATCACTCCCAGGCACAAACATTTCTCGTCCCTTGACCCGTGTGCAGGCCTGTGGCCAATGGCCCTATTCAGGTCCAATGTGTCAGCAAAACCCTGGAGGTTGAACAGTGGGGGAGGGGAACATTCCAACACAAGTTTGAGGCAGGAATATTACAGGAATCCCACCATACCGGACATCTGCCTGTACAAGTCAACCTTTACTAGAAAAAGTTCCTTTGTCAAGAAGAGGTGGCCCATGGAGGGCAACTTGTACTACAAATTGGACCAAAATATGGTTGCACAGCTCCAAACCATGTACTGAACTTTTGAGCTGTACTGAACTGGGGGGCATATGTACAAGCCCCTATCGCCACGGGAACGTCACTTTTTGATAGGGACGTGATCCTCCAAGCATCCAGGAGCGCTCCAAAACTGAAATACGAAAATGCCCTCATTACCTTCTAACCAGACTTTACGCAGAATGTGCAGCAGAAGCGACAATCTTTTCTGGAAATTAAAAAGAACCTCTGTGTGCAAGACATTGTGGGCCTCATTTATGAGGCTGTGCGTCACTTTTACGCCGCCGGTGCGTCACTTTTTGTGACGCACCAGTGGTGTAAAAAATGCGCCTTGTTGCGCCATATTTACAAAGTGATGCATCTAGGTAGATGCGTCACTTTGTAAACCCCTGCGCCACATTATACCTGCGCCAGGTATTATGTATGCAAGGGGGGCGTATTGACGCAAGGAAGGGTCGTAGAAGTGACGCTGGGAAATCTATGAGATTTCACTGCTTCACTTTTAGGACGCGGTTGCGTCAAAATCTTGCGCTTGCCTCACAGCAGGTGTAAGACTGACGCGGGCCCTTTCACATGGGGCTTGCTCCATGTGAAAGGATGCATTGCTGGAGTTGCGTCACTTTTGTGACACACTCCAGCAATGCGTCACTTTTGCGCTTACAGATACGTCAGAAATACTGACGTATTTGTAACTCCTTGTGCCATGATGCGTCATACTGTAAATATGACGCATCATTGGTGTCGCAAGGAGGGCACAGTGAAAAGTGACGCATCGCTGTTTTCAGGCAGCGATGCGTCACTTTTCATAAATGAGGCCCTAAGTTCTCCATACGTTTTTCGGCAACTCTTAGAATGATGGCAGAAGGCAAGGTTTGGCGATTTGACCCTCCCAGTGATGCTCAAGATTGGCTAGGCAGCTGGAGGACGGTTGGAAAGTTACGGTGCCGATAGCAGGACACTCTGAGGGAAGATGCAGAAGAGCACGGGGATGGGTCTGGATAAACATCCTAAATGGGAACAGAGACAGCCCTGCTGCTGACAGAGCACTGCTGAAGTGAGAGACTCTATATACCAGTGCAAAACGGAAGGGACAGATTGAACTACACCTGGCCCGGCCTGGCGAAAGTGAACTGAGACAAATGCTAGCTTGCCAAATGAAGACCCTGTGTGCAGATAAGATTTGGGTTTCTTCTTTATGACTTAAAATGATGCAATATTGATGTACCCGCCTAGTTATAGAATGTTTTAACACCTAAGACAAGTATACTGATGGAGGATTGGGGAGAACAGCTGGCACTCCGCCGTTGGGCTGACCCCAATTGGGTTTGTTACTATGGAGCGACAGGCACTCTGCGAGTTGTGGGGTTGGGTGGTTTTTAACCCACTGTGCAGTGCAGCAGGGAGTGGGGGGGTATTGGCTAGGGACACAATGTTGGTGTGGCCAGCACAGATTTGGCACAGTTCTAATGTTTTATTTGTTGATAACCTGGCTGGGGGTAGATAGAAGACGAGACATGTTTTAGAATAGATCCCTCACGCACATCGGACATCCGGTACACAATCCCGGTGATCAAGCATATACTCATGCCAGGGAATGAACCGGCTGATTGCAGGGCTTCACAGGGCCAGGGTCAGGACTGAGGATACTGACCCCGAATGTCAATGGGCTGGGACACAAGATTAAGCGGACTGTGGTGCGGACTGTGGTGCGGACTGTGGTGCTCCAGTATCTCTGTAGGCAGAGTCCTAATATAGTCCTGATCCAAGAAACCCATCTTAAAGGCATGACCTGTAGGGTACTTGACAGGTTTGGGTACAAGTTAGTGGCTCATGCAGGTTTCACCACTGGGTCGAGAGAAGTTGGGATTTTGCTTTGCATGACTTTGCCCTTCATTCCTGGTGACTTATGGCATGTCTCTCTTGGCAGATACATAGCCCTCACAGAGAAGTGGGATGGTAAGGTGTTAAATATTTGCTCGATATATGTACCATCACGATTACACTCTGCACATTGAAGGAGTTAGGGAACCTGCTATTGGACCTACCAGAGTTTTTTTTAAATAATGGGTGGGGACATGAATGCCACAATGGATCCAGGGTTGGATAGAATGCCAATGGCGAGCCGAGAAAGGGCACAAGACCCCTTAAGGGACTTTGCAGGCGCGATGGGACTAGCTGACCTTTGGCACCTACACAACCCAGAGGACAGGCTATACACATTTCACTCTGCCTCCCACAGGGGTTACTCACGTTTAGACTATCTGATGACACAGGAAGTACATGCACAGTGATTACCGGGATGGTGCACCGGGCAAGGGGAATCTCTGACCACTCACCCGAAGAAACCCATTTGAAAGGAGCTGTGAGGAACTACACTTGTCTCCCAGAATGAACCCCTAGCTTTTCAAAGATAAGCAGATTAGATATAAGATATAAGATAGGAGAACAGACGACAGAATACTTTGAATACAATGTTGGGACAGATGAAACCGCTTGCACATTGTGGGAGGCCTACAAGGTGGTGATGAGAGGGTATGTGCAGGGCCTTGTGGGTGGGAGAAAGAAGGAACAAAGTATCCAACAGGACACATTAGAAACAGATATCCTGCAACTGGAGGGGGAAGCCACGAGAGACGGTGGTACATCACGGCAGGCTAGACATCGGATTCGGCTCAAACAAAAAGAGCTAAAAGACATAGTAGAAGAGGCAGATAAGAAACATGCTAGAGTGACCCAAAGGCAGTTATACGAGGTCGAGATAAGGCTAACAAACTGCTGGCATGGTTAGAAAAGAGGGACAAAGAGAGAAGCTGGGTTTTAGGGATAACGACTCCACAAGTTGAGACCAAAACGACGGGAGCGGGAATAGCCTCGGCATTTGCTGACCATTATGAGGCTCTATATAAATCGGCATCAACCAGAACGGGGGAAGACTGCGTAGAACTCCTTAGGGACCTCCCCATTCTGAAACTCTCTGATGAACACAGGGAGGCGTTGGACAAAGAACTCAAGTCGGGAGACATAATAGGGGATATGGGAGACTTGAAGTCGGGTAAGGCTGCTGGCCCTAACAGAATACCCACAGAATTCTGCAAGTGAGTAGCTTTGAAAGTGGCCTGCACAAGCTAGCCATATATAAAGCAGCTCTCAAGGATGGCATTTTACCAACAGACCAGAGATTGGCCACAATTGTGGTGATGCCAAAGCAAGGTAAGCTGCCGGATGACTGGGTCTTACCACCCAATATCTTTGCTCAACGTAGAAGTGAAGCTATTGTCTAAGGTGTTGGCAAATAGGTTGGTAGCGGTCATCTCCACAGTAATACACCTAGACCATTCTGGGTTTATGCCCCACAGAAGTACTAGGCTAATTTGAGAATACTATACAGGGTGCTACAAGCTACGGGGTCGAATTTAGGGAAGATGCATTGCTGCTGTCGGATGTATGATGGTACAACGCGTACCGTCACAACGCATTCCTTTAGCACGCATCCCTTACAACGCAAGTCATTACCACGACTTGCGTTGGGGGAGCGGATTTCGAATAGTTTAATTTACTATTCTAACACCAGTCCCCGTGGACCCTAGGGAAGGTGTTGGGATAGTAAATTAACTATTTTTAAACCTTTAGCGCCCTCCAGCGCAAGTCGTGGTAACGACTTGCGTTGTAAGGGATGCGTGCTAAAGGTACTGCGTTGTGAAAACATCGTTGTAAACGATGTTTACCCTGCTGTCACTAGATGCTTGTATGGCATTTGACAACATAGAAAGGCCATATTTGCAGGTGGTGTTGGAGTGGTTTGGCTTTGGTCCTAGTTACTGTGCATGAGTGCGGTTGCTATATGAGGGTCCTCCAACGAGGGTGCGGGTGAATGGAGTCACCTCGAGGGTCATACAGTTGCATAAAGGTACAAGGCAGGGCTGTCAGCTCTCACCCACGTTGTTTGCGCTGGCGCTGGAGCCCTTGGCAGCATGGGTTAGGATGGACCCTTTTATCCAAGGAATAAGCGGAGATGGGGACTGGGTTGAAAAGATATCTCTGTATGCAGATGACATACTATTATATGTCACCAACCCTGTGTCTTCTGTTGGCCAAATCTTGCATATATTTCACCTGTTCGGAACCTACTCTGGATATAGAATAAATTGGAGCAAATCTCTATTATATGTATTGGCAGGCGCAACACCAAGGTTGCCCACTGGTGCTCGCTCTTTGGAGATAAAGGAGACATTCAAATACCTGGGTATAATAATATCTAAAGGGAACACCCAGTTCCTGGAAGATAACTTGTTCCCCCAGCAGGAAAGAGTGCGAAGGGACATTGTGCGCTGGAGGAAACTCCCACTGTCCCTAATGGGACGTGCCACCTTATTTGAAATGATGACCCTGCCATGATTCTTGTATGTTTTACAGAACACCCCATGTAAAGTACCACCTAGCTTCTTTAAGCAGATAGATTCTGAGTTGAGGCTCCTTTTTGTGGGATGGAGGCCAGGCCAGAATTGTGTCACGCAAATTGCAGCGTAGTGTCAACGAAGGAGAGCTGACGATTCCGGATATTAAAAAGTACTACTGGGCAGCACAATTGATGACCATCAATGAGTGGGTGTTCGCGGGAAGAGAGGAACCTGCCTACAGACTGGATCGGCACGGGATGGGAGAGGGAGGCTACTTAGCGGCGCTGTATGGGCATAGAGCGATTGGTGCGCTACCCACGCATACTACAGTGACGGTACAGATCTGGATGGAGGCTACCACATTCCAGGGATGGAAAGATAAGCTGACTGAACGTACGCCATTATGGGTCAGCAATCACCTAAAGGTAGTGGGCCAATTATTAGGATTCCGGCAAAGGCAAACTATAGGGATTGAATTCCTGGGAGATATTTGGATTAGGGGTAAACTAATAAGTTTTGAGAATCTAAAAACGGAATATCAGATCTCGGACAAGGAATTTTTAATATACCTGCAGTTGAGACATACGCTAATGAAACATGTACTAGATGGAGACCAAATAGCAGAATATGCCCCACTGGAGGATAGACTCCTCAGGAAGATCTAGACTGGTGCTGCAATGCTGAGAAAGAGGTATACAAAGGGAGGAGGTGCCCAAAGAAATGGGACAAGATATGTGGAAGCTGCGTACAATATAGGGGACTTTAATTGCTGGTTAATTAACTATGTGTGAGAATTGGGGTACATTATGTACTGCAATGTATGAATATGTACTCTGGACCCTGCCTAGTTACAAGGATTTTTTGCGCTATGTACCAAATGGAATTTGTAATGATGCATTTGCCCAGAATGTACTTACTTTCAGACATGCCGCCAGGTTTTGTTTATTCAATAAACAGATGTTTAAAAAAAAAAAAAGAAGTTGACACAGTCATGGCGTTTTTACTTACCTAAGCAAGTAATCTTTTTTCCACATTGCCTAGCATAACACCATACAGTCGTTCCCTCTGATAATCTGTATAGCACATTAGTGTGTTTTACTGTATTCTCGTTCTATTGGATATTTCTGTTGTTACATCCCTCAGCTCTTCATGACAATGAGTGGCATATGTTCAAGGAAGTGGCGGAGTGAGGTGATAGCCGTCATAGCTTAACGCCTCACTCTGCCACTTCAGAAACGCAAGGCTGCACCATATTTATAACAACATGGTGCAGTCTTGCGTTTCCCACTGTGCTGGCCCTACACTTAGCAGTGTAGTGCCAACGCAGGCACCCGTGCACCTTAGTGCAAGGGTGTATATGTGGAGGGGAAAGATTGTTTATGTACAGGAAGGTCTCCCTTCCTGTACATAAACAATCTTTAAATGCCATTTTGTCACTTCTAAGTGTGCTGCTTAATGCAGCACACAAAAAATGGATTTTCTTTAAAGATTGTTTATGTGCAGAATGGGGGACCTTCCTGTACATGAATAATCCAAGGCATTTAGCGTTTTTCATGTGTACTGCACAAGGCAACACACATGGAAAAAACAAAAATGAGGAGAAATAATACATTTCTCCTCCTTTCGCCAGCTTAAGTCCGGGTTTTCCTGGTCTTAATTTTGGCTCTTCCTCCTATTTACGCTGCCCTTGTAAATAAGGGGCATCGCCAAAATTAATGGGTATTGCGGTGGAACACCCATTGCAACACCCACTGCCCAACCCTTTCATGTTAAGCATAGCATGAAAGGGGGTCTTATTTACAAGGGAGCGTTAAGCCACGTTAAGTGGCTTAACGTTGCCTTGTAAATAAGGTAATGCCCCTATCGCCACCTCAAAGTCGCAAAAAGTGACGTTATGGTGGCGATACGGGCTTGCATATATGCCCCTGGGTTTGGCATTCTTTTTAAAGGTCAGGATCAATTCTGAGGGGACCATTGGCTTGTTGTGAGAAGCATTTGACACTACTGCTAAGAAACTGTTTTCTGTCTCTGAAGGCAAGGTCAACAGAACCTTGTCTGGCAAATCCTCCAAGGCTAAGCCTATTCCACACAGCTAAACTCGAGCTAGACAAGTCCATAGGAAGGAGACATATGCAAATCCACTTCCTTATTGACACGGGGAAATGTATAACCAAATGGCATGAATCTGCCTTCTTACCCTCTTGCTTGACTCTGCTAAGAGGAACATGAGGTAAGAACAGGCTTTTCCAAGCCTTAGCAGCAACTAACATGGTGTGCATTAGCTCCACATCGATCATCCGAACAGAGTTTAGGGAAAGGGCCTGCCACAAGCAATGGCAGTGATACAGTATGAAGCCCTTACCTGAGAGCGGAACACTGCTATTCGCAGGTTGCCTACAGCTGAGCTCTCCTCCTACTGTGTGTCAATGCATGCATGTATTGGGATTTATTAAGCGTGAACATAACTAGGAAGTCATTGGGCTCTCTACATGGCAGAGGCAAAGGGATGATTTGACAGGTAAACAACGTTTACCCCGAAACCTTTTCCCCGCAGGGATTCACAACGCGGTCATTACAATGACCGCGTTGTGAATCCGCATACCATTACTCTGCAAGTCGGAACAACAACTTGTGGAGGGGGGGGGGGGTTTTGGATTTAAAATCCAAGACCTTCCCTAGTGTCTGCACAGACTGGAGTTGGAATAGTAAATTATACTAATCCAACATCCAGCGCCCCCCTCTGCAAGTCGTTGTTCCAACTTGCAGAGTAATGGTATGCGGAATCAAAACACGGTTGTTGTAACAACTGCGTTTTAATTCCCTGCGGGGGAAAAAGCTGCGGGATTTCAACACATATTCATTTGACATCACATGCACGTAAGGACGGCATTCTTATAGGCAGACTCAGAAGGCGGAAGGAGCTTCGGGATCAGTGCTTAATTTGTAAAATATTAAGTGCAGGTGCTCACATTTTTAAGGGAGGCCACACCCACACACCCGACTCCACCCATTCACTCCACTGGTTCCACCCACTTCCTCTATTGGCCCCACCCACCCACCCACATCCAGAACTAGAATTGCTGAACGTGCCATAACAAGGGTTAGAACTAACCGTGGGCGGAGAACTCCGCTCCGCCCGGGGAGTGTGCAGAGTTGTGCCTACTCCGCGTTCCGCAAGCGGAGTTGACCACCACGGAAGAGGAGAACGACAGCCCGGGGACGCTGCAGTCAAGGTAAGTGTTTATTTTTTTACCTTTACTGTATATTTAATGTAATTCAGCCTAGGGAGGGTGGAGGTGGGCGGCAGAGCGGAGTTTCCATGGAGTTGGCCCCTAACTCCGTGGACCTCCGCGTTGTGCCGCTCCACCAGTTCCGCCCAAGGTTAGCTAGAACCAAAATCTTCAGGTTGAAAGGTCAGGAAATGAGCCATGTGCATGGCCATAAGGATGCACGACACAACAGTCTATACCCTGTACTGTGCACCTGTGGCTGAGGGTCAGTCACTGGCTGCGTGTCATCAAAGCAGAGATGGGCCAAGCTGTGGCACAGCAAGATCCTGAGGAGGTGCCTGTCACCCACATGGGTGTAAATCTGAAAACACCACACATCAACCCAGAGAGGTGGAAGACTGAGCACCACACACCCATGATATCTCACCTCCACATCCTTGGCCCGCAGTAAGACCATCATGGACCCATTAGCTCCTGTATACACAGGCTGTCAGGATCTGACTTGCAGAACCCCTGCAGGTGCCCGGCAGTGGGGAGAGAGCCATCTGAAGACAGAGCTTCTGTCTCGAGTCCAGTGCTGGCAGCAAGCAGACCTGGATAAACTCTGAAATTAAAGTCTTGCTGTTTCTTTCTGATGATGCTTATTCTTGAATGTCAATTACTCACACCTGACTTCCCAACCCCTTCTCCCTTGCTGCAATCGGACCGGACCCTTCAAAAAAGAAGCATCAATCAATGCAATGCACTTGCAGGAACGGAGGCTCGGAGTCACAATATCCGATCATAACGTAATGTCTTGCAACCCCTGCTCCCTAAATACAGCAGCAGACTCTGCCCCACCACAGAGAAGAAGACGTGATTCTTTGTGATATTATATATAATATTTATACAATCTATGGTTTTTAGGTGAGCCGCACCAATACTTCATTGACAAAAGTTGCAGTTGAGCTCTATTTGCAATTGCTGCTCATATCTAATTTCCTGCTTAATAAGGTCCTCTGAGTTGTTCATTGCCACGCAATGTCCGGTTTTGTTTAGTATTACTCCATATGGACATAAACTAAACATTCCAGTCTCCTCTAACTATCCCAAGCTTCAAATCGGAAAAACTTTGAGAAAAAGTGGTGACAAATGTTCAAGGTAACAGCAAACCAACCCTCTCCCTTCCAGCCTCCTGAGAAATTCCCAAGTTATGCAGCTACAAATTACTTCAAACAGAAACAGTTCTAATTCATCACTTTGCGGAACAATGAAGTGGCCAGGCAGCCAGAAGATAGCTGTGGGTGCGCTAGTGTGAATTACATGAAAGGGGCACAAAGTGTTTGTGACAAATACCCGTATGAGAGTGATAGTGGTTGTAGGAGAGTAGGATCTGCTTTCCTATGGTCACCCCACTTTTTGCTTTTTGCTTCACTGGTTTTCGACTTAATGTGGCTGTGGGCCTGCAAATCAGACCCACAGCCCAGCTGTGCTCTCTCTAAATTCAATACCATGTACTTTAGGTACATTACCAATTGGGAATTGGGTCACCTTATGAGCCCCTGTACAGTGTACTATAGGTACAAAGGGCATAGGTGCATCCAAGGCCTACCAGGGGCTGCAGCTTATCTTTTGCCACCCCTGGCAGGCTATCCAAACGGACACAACTGGCTGATCACTCAGCTGGGGCAAGGTTGTGTAATCACCCCTTGTTTAGATATAGTATTCCTATATCTAACCTTATATCTAGACACATATACACCTATAAGTCACTCCTATGGCAGGCCTTAACAATCCTGGAGGCAGAGTGCTTGGTTTTATGTGAGATGAGGCTCTAGCATGAGCTGACCCTGTCTGCAGCTTTAGGAACCATGTACTTATAGCTGTTCTAGGATATAGCCATACCATATACTCTTAAGTGCATTATGAACCTCGCGGTTAAATGCTAACTCTGGTTTGGCTTTATCAAAACATGTTGTGTAAGGTGTCATACGCTTTGGAATTCTTCCCCCTCGCCAGTTCTGGCGACGGGGGTAGCATTCCACCCTTCTAGAGGGAGAAGACATGTCGTTCCTACTAATCCCGGGTAAAGTTAACTAGAGCCTCAGCATCACAAAATGGATGCCGCTGCCACAGACACAAGCCTGACCTCCTGCTGCTGGGAGTCCTTCCAGCGAGGGAGGCTTGGACAATTGGTTTCCTGTCTTGGGAGGTGCTAGCACCACCCCAGACAGGCTTTAGTGTATTGGGGTAGGGAGGGCTGAATGAAATGAGACACTGCCTGGGGCACACAAGGTGTCCCATGCATAGTCCAGTTCAAACCGGTGTTGGGGCACTCCAGCCCCAGCTCTGGCGTGAAACTGGACAAAGGGAAAGGGGTGTAACCACCCCCTTCCCTGGTCCTACCCATAGGAGGGACCTAGCAGGTAATCCAGCCCCTAGATATGGTATATAGGTAGGAACTGAGTCCCAAGACTTTAGATTAATCCTGACTGAAACTTGAAATGAAACTCTGGACCTTCGACGTTCTACTTGAAGATAGAAGACTGAAGAATCTCCCTTGTGGTCAAGGAGTGACCACACTGCACGAGCAGGCACCATCAAGCAATCAACAGTTTGCTTTGTCGTCGTTCCCGCCGGAGCCCGAACACAGAGCCTGACAAGACCCAGACTTCCAGACTTCCTTCAGCCCGATCCACAGCCACAGCAAAGCTGAGACCCGTGGAGGCAATGCGAGACGTGGGACCGGCCATCTTGGAAAGCCAGCGAATTGCTTTCCGTGCAACTTCTGAGGCACCCTTGAAGTTGTGCATTGGGGATTGAGAACCCCCAGCCTGAGCATCATCTGCACCAAAGATCATCCCTCCACACTCCTCGAGTGCTGCGTGGGGCCCTTTTGCATTTTCCTGCTCGATGCGTCTGTCCGGTCACTTGCCCATTGGCTAGTGGCCTCTGCGACAACGAAATCTTGAATCTACACCGCTGGTCTGGTTGCTCCAGACTGGCCCTTGCTCCCCTGAAAAGAAGCAGCCCATTAGACCTTGCTGGTCTGATTAAGAAGCCATCTTTGATTCCTGCGTGGGTTGCCTTAGCCAAGGCTTGTTGACTCCAATTAGGAAGCCGACACCGCTAACAGCGAGAGCCTTCATGGGACAGTCTGTGCCTGACTCTTGGTCATCGTCCACGCCTCCTGGTCCACGTGGCTGCAGAGACAAGCTTCACGACATCAACTGATTGCGTCACGACATCACCTTTTTCCTTCCTGGTTCCTTCCTGGTCACTGGCTAGTGACCCAGACTCTGTCCCCTCTGCTTTCAGGTACTCTTCATCCTCGATCCGCCCTTGGATCCAACCGAACACTTCTCTCCTGGTCGTCTGCAGCATCTTTCTTCAAGGCTCCCTAGGATTCAGCGACGAAACCAGACACACTTTGACACCTATGCACCCGCTTCCTGTGGGTGAGGTAACGCGAGTACTCCGGTGCTCCTGTGGGTATTAACTCTTCTAGTGTCTAACTTTCATGTAGCTTTCTCCTAGTCCATCTGGAAGTGACCTAAAAGAACTAGTTTCCAATTCTTTCGTTCCCATTATAACTCTATGGTAACTGCGTGTGTGTAAAGACACTGCACACGCCTTCCGTGGGCCTCCTACTTCCTATCCTTTGGTAGTACAGTGTAGCCCCAGCAATTCCCTAGGCCTATCCTTTGTTAGTGATGTGGTTCTTATACCACTATTTTAATATATGGTTTGAAGTGCCCCTAGGGCTCTACTGTATTTTGTGAAACTTATTGTATGATAATTAAGTATCTTGTTATGTGCTTGTGCCTCTGACCGCATAAAGAGCTCAGAGGGGTTGTTTAGAAATAAATACATATATATTTTATATATATCCTGTGTGGTGTCCTTTCATTTGGTATTCAAGGGGTTACATATGGTAAAACAGCTGGCTTTACATGCCCTCTGAAGTTTTAGCCTAAGACTGCTTTGTCCATGCTACCTCTAGCATAGCTGGTCTATAAGGTTGACTTTACAACCATCACCATAAGGGTTTGTTTGGACTGATACAGGGTGCCCACTAGAATAGTGGACATCACATATCAGGCCAACTTCTCACAGTGGTATTCTTTTATTTGGCCAAAACACAAGTAATATAGCATGAATTGTTTACATTCTGCTGTTTAAATTAGTTTCAAGATCAAAAGAACAATTTTTCAATATGAAACTACCCCTTGTTTTTGGAAAAAGTCATTCTCATTTTAACTCCATCAGTAGCCATGAGCGCTGGAGCCTGGAGGTTCTCCAAGCAGCTTGCCTGAAGAGTGTAGTATTCATTTGATGTTGCATTGCGTTGGCGGGGAAGCAGTGCAGATGGAAAGTCCCACGTGAAACGTGACCCAGACCAGGCCTTTGAGATGAATGTGCAAATTTAAATTATCTGTGAGTTTTTACGCATAAGGCCTGTCTGATAATCATTCAACTGCATGATTTACATCTAAGGTTACTACAAAAATGGAGATGCTAAAGGCAGGGGTCCTACAGTGGACTGATTTGCGCTAGAAACAAGAACATAGATAACCTGCAGGAACTCCTGTCCATACATGTGTCACTGGGTTCTGCCTAAAACTTGTACTGCAGCTGCAGACAAGGGATGTAACCTGCCCATTTTCATTTGCAGATTCTGCAAAAAGAAAAACATGCTGATTTACATATGTGGAAAAGCATTGGCACTGGCAATTTACTCTGAGAACCCATAAATCGGGAGGTCAGGTGTGGCAGAGGAAAGGGGCCGTGGAGTCACGAGGCGCTGAGCTTGAAAAAGCAGCGTTGAGAGTTAACTTATACATTTATTTGCTGCAAAGAAATTGGTGGAGAGGACACACAATGGTAAATCTGTTCAAGATCACTTAATAGCAATTTGTTGGAGTACTATCTACTGCTCTCTCACCTGCAACCTGCAGTCTCTGTGGCACTGGCTCCATTAGATCGCTGTCAAATAATGTTTTTTTGTGCGCCCCTGGCCCAGGCCAAGAGCATCATCATGCAATGCAAACGACAAGTCAAAAGGAATCATTTATTGCTTGCTTCTGCTGGGTTTTCATTTAAGTGCGTGTGAGTTGTTAACAGAAAACTGCTACGCATTTTTTAATTCCTTCGACGATGTCGCATTAAGTTTACTACCGAGGCCGGAACTTTTCAGGAAACAGCCGGTCTTGCCCGCAGCCCACCCATCAGCCCGCCCTCAACCGTAATAATTAACCAATGCAAAATAAAATGCTTGTTGAAAGGCAGGAGTGAAAAACTGACATCACTAACGTGGTGCAGTCATCATTCCTTGTTCTGGGTGGGTCATCCTTTGAAGACATACCAGACATGACATGAATCCGAACAGAAGGTGGAGGACACAGGACACATATGTACATTTCTTTGTAATAATTATTGAGCTCATCTCACTGTGGAGAAAAATTCAATAGCCCCGGCCCTGTTAAAACAGTGCCGGTCCTAAGCACCTGAAAGGTCCTGCACAAATTAAGCACTGTTCGAGATATTTATTGATTGATAATGAGCTGCTTCTCAAAATATGTTTCCAGTAACCTCTGAAATAGAAACATGAAGGAGCAAGCCTAATGTTTGAGAGGATGGCATTCCATATTTTGATGCATAACACAAAAATATTTGTTTTCTGTTCTTCTCTTTTTTGCTCTCCTTTGCTTTCGATCTAGAGATGTCAGAGCTTCATTTGTTGTGTTGACCTTAGGATATTTGAGTTGCTCTTAAGGAGAGACTCCCAGCTCCCCCTGCCTTCCTACTTACACTTGCCACCATGCTTGGACCAATCTTCATTGACATCATAACAAAATGCAGAACTCCCCAGAACCTGACATAGAACTGAACTGCTGAAATGGAATGGACTGTTTGCAGCTTGAGTATAAAGATGAGGCATAGTGTAAAGAAGTCCATGTGCCAAGATTTCCTGACCAGAAGACTTGGGTCCCACACCAGTGGACAACAGGAGATTACTTTGAGCCACAGGGTTGAGGTGCTTGAAGGCGCAGATCCTCATGCCAAATTTGGGACCACTAACCTGTGTCCTGTGCTTTAAGAGGATGCTGCTGAGAAGTCAAGTCTGTGAAGGGGCTCAGAAAGGTAATGCACTTCTGTGACATGAGGTGTAAATCATCAAGAACCTGCAAGTAGTTCCAGATGCCTGGACCTGTCTACCCAGTAGATGACAAATGAACACGTGCTCAGGATGCCCGGTAAGCCGCCGTGAGGCTTCATAATTGCGACCTAGGATTGAAAAGTGCTGCAGTGCTAAGACTGACTCAACCACTGAATACAGTTAGACTTCCAATAAAGAGTTCCAGTACCTTGAGAAATCAAGATCCACAAGATGAGTGTCTTGCTGCATCCCTGGGTGGGTGCTTACTTCTTCGGGAAGGAGGTTTTGAGGTTGGGCCCAAGTAAGGCCCAGGACCAGAATTAATGATACTGGTCAGGATCTCCCCGTGAGATAATGAGAATTACAAGTTATTTCTGCCCCCTAATGGAGAATACAAGGGCCTCTTTTGCATTTTTTCCTTTCTAGGAGAAATAACATACACAAAGATGCATTTACACTTAATATTATGAGGCGTTTTTCCTTTGCATATGGGGTGTTGCATAGGGGGCCAGAGGAAGGTAGATCCCTTTTTACTTCAGGTGGGGTGGATCTTCTCCTGCTCCCTCTAGCTGAAGGGTGGAGGCAGGCGGGGGCTGGGAGCAGGAGCTCCCAGGGCAGCTCTGTTGGGGAGTCAGCGCTTGATGTTTCTGGCCCCGAATTATATGGTCTGCAGTTTGTTGTCCTTTTAATTTCGGGCCCGTACACACCTTGCGCGAACCCCCCGCGATACCACTCCATGCAATTTGCAATGGCGCCCTGTTTGTCTTAGGTACACTGCATTTTCCCAGTGTGTGTAGTATTCAAGTATTAAAGTTGACTGAACTTTAAGTACTGACTAGAAAGTCGTTTATTGACTGCTATATGAGGCCTAGTGAGTGCTAGGTCTCTAACCCCATACCCCCGCCAAGAAGAAGTCTTGAACTGCTCAACTTCGCTACTGTCAAAGTTAAGTGCTAAAGGCCTGTATCTGGTGATCAGTTTTGGATCCAGGAATAAGGTTAAGCACTGGTCACCAGTGGTTAACGGCTCTGCTTGATACAGTCGGAGCCAACTAAGGAGTGACTACCAGGAATTCCTAAAAATGTTTCCACTAAAACTATGGGGCCCCTCACGACATTCTACAGGGGGCTCCCTCTTTTTGCTTCACCCCACCCATCGAATCTGTCAGAATGACAGGGTCCAGAGCGAGCCTACTGGGACAGAGGGTGAAATCCCAGAAAGAGAAATAAAATGTTGACTTGGAACATTTCCAAGCAGTGTAGTATCCATTCTTCTGAACCTGTTTGACTGATAGCTTTGCTTGCATGACCTGCTGTGTTTCGTGCCCAAGCCTGATGAAGTTACAAATACCTGTGACAAGTTTTCACTTGTCTTTGCAATAGCTCGGAACTGTGGGGCATATTAGCAAGCTGAAGTATCGCCGCTTTTTCGGCGAATTGTGCCGAGAAAGCGGCGATACTTCCAGCGCCCTATTAACAAGGGCATGCTAACGCCTGCTTCAAGCCCACTTTGAATGTCAGCGAGAAACATCGCTAATGACATGCAAAGTGGGCGTTCCCACGTCCAACTACATGTAAAATGTTACCTATTACCAAGGCAGACGTTGGGAGAAGAAGACCTGCGATAAACTCGTTTATCGCAGGTCTCCCAACGCCTGCTCTGACCAGGTGTTAAGGCATTGAAAACATGGGGGTGTGGATCATAACGCTGAATCCACCCCCCCTCCATATTATCAAGGCACACATAAGCGCGAGAAAACGTTTTTTTTCATGCGCTAATGTTCCATATCGCCGACTATCGCCGGATTTAATTTCGCCTACGTGTTGCGTATTGATAATTACGTGCGAACATGGCGAAAAAATCCGGCGATATGTAAATGTGCGATGTGCGTTATATAACGCACATCTAGATAATATGCCCCTAAGAGTAGTAGCTGACGAGGGGGGTTGTTGACAGTTTTTGAGGCGGAATGGACAACTGACCCTGGATAGGGGCAAAACGTAACCATGGTTAGAATGGATAGGGGCCCCTACACGCCTAATCACCGGTAGAACTGCGCCTGTTGCACTATTGATAGCTACCCCCCAGACAGGGCGCTAACACCCACCGAGAAATGGAAGGCTCCGGAATAGAAACCCTTTGGCACTTTTACGATTATTTCAACACTGTAATTCTCAGTTCCAGAGACACAGATTAATGGCCTTTGTATACAGTTGAAAAAAAACCCAGATAAAATGATTTCCTGCTCTAACAAGAAATGCCATGTTCTTGGCAGCGGGGACTTGTACAGTAGATTCAAGCCCACAAGTGGCCTGAGCTGAGCCCTTTGTGCAGGAATTGTAACACTGCCAGCCATGAGCCCAAACAATAGTTAAAAACGCCCTCATCACTAAAAAATGTTCAAAATAGAACCTCAGTTCTGCGTTTTATCCCTTTCGGGAAAACCAAGTCCAAATTACCGTCAACATTTATAGTGAGTGGTTTTATTAGGCACTGTAATGCACTTATCTCATTCAGCTAATGATTTATGACACTTCAAAAATCATTTGCAATACTACAAATTGTATGAATAATTTATTATCTAAAGCAAGTACTTGGCTGCATGGTAGATTAACGTGACAATATCTCAGTCGATAAATAAAGCAGAAAAAGACCACAGAGCTCGTCAGGTCTGTCGGTTTCCACAGGCATGTAGCACCTAGAAGTTTATCTTGCTCTGATATCTTATTAATAATTATAATACGTATGTTTGGGATGAAACTTGGACTAGGGCGCTCGCAATATGCGAAGCAGTACAAACAGCATCAGTCATTTTGGACGAGCAAAAGCATTTTTTTTTTCATATAAAATTGTTACAAGAGCTGCGCTAAGTGGATTTTGTTTCGTGTAGCGCCAAACACCCTATAATAATTCACATAAAGTGGGCGAAACTGGACAGGATCAGTGCAAAGCCTTAAGGAATAAAGCAGTAAAAGAAAACTGTTGCAAATAATGGGTGAAAGGAAAAAAGGAGGCTTTTTCCATTGATGTGTGTAATTTCCGCAAAATTACACAGATTAAGCAAATTGGAACATGGGAAATTGCATGAAAAAATCGAACATTTGAATTGAAATGCACACCAAGACTGATGGGAAAATGATACTGGACTATATTCATATTTATTTTAATGAAGAAAACTTTATCAGAAAATCAGCTGTTTTAGAATCAATCTAAGTACAGATTGTCGATGTTTAGGTGTAGATTTTATTAGAGGAAACTTGCTGCAATTCAGGCTGCAATATTTCGAAGTATTTACAGACAATGAAACAGCTGTTGAGTAAAATCTGTTTAATGTGGGTTGAAAAATCATCAATCTTGGAGCACGGAATGGCTTTGGTGACAGCCACAAAATCTTGTTGATGTAAAAAGCCTGGACTTGCAAACGATTTTAGACTCTTATCAGCTGAGCTAAGCACACAATGTACCCGATGTTCCATTGAAAGGGTGGGTTGTAGATACTGGTTACAGATTATGATGCCTGTGGTACTTCGCTAGAGCTAAATGAAAGCTGCTGATAATAAAAAGATCTGAGGAGCTGAGGAAAGGTAAGTTATAGCAGGTATAAGTCTAAAAGACAATGGGGCATATTTAAAAGAAAATTGCGCGGTGTCGCAAACAAATTCTGCTGCAGCAAACTGCGTCAATTTCTAAATGCAGGAATGTGCCGTATTTACAACAGTACTGTACATTCATGTACTCACCCCTGTACAGATGCAAAAAAAAGCAGCCTAGCGCCAACTCAGGCACCCTTGCACCATGATGCATAGGGGCCTGGGTTCCAGGGATGATTGCTGTGCAGGAAAGGACACCTTCCTTCACAAAAACAATTATAAATGGTGTTTTGCTCCTTCTATGTGTGCTGAAGAATGTAGTACACATAGAAAGAGCAAAAAACAAAACAAGGAAATAAAAGTATTTCTCCTTGTTGCGCCATTCTTACACCTTCCCTAGAGAGGCGCAAGTTTTGTCGCTGCCTCAGATTTACAGATCCTTGTAAATCTGGAGCAGTGTCAAAAAGCAATTGGTGTTGAGTGGGAACGCCCACAGCAACACCCACTGCACGCCACTTTGCAGCAGAAAACTGAGTCAAGGAGAACCATTTTTAGGTCGTGCCTGGGCAGCGAGTGCGCTGAAGATATGCTGTATTCGAGTATGGACTTAAAGCCCCGCCCACTCTCCGCCCATATTTGTCATTAGCTTGTGTCAGTGTCCTTCATAAATGCTAGCTTCTGATTGGTTAACAGGCTTGTTAGTCCCTCGTTAGTACCTCATTGTCTTCATTGGTAACCTCCCATGAGGACTGGCCCTTTTACTTCTGTTGTTACACGGTATGTGTTATTTAGTCTCTAAGCACTGTTTTCTTTAATGAGTTTCTCCTACTGCAGGCATGATATGCTTTCCTGCAACATTCAGCGCGCCATGCATGCTGTCACTTTCCAAGCAGCCTGGGACAATGGCAGCCGCTTCTTTAAAATTAAATAGGTCTTGCATTGATACAAGTTTGAGCAATAGACATTGTAAATGACAATACCTTTTATTTATGAGTTAATTATCAAAACAGATAAATAAAAGGCATTGTCATTTACAATGCCAATAGCTTAAACTCTCTCAAATGTGAGACCTATCCCATTGCAAATGCTTGTTACAAGGGGCACTAAGCAATGCAAAGTGGCTTAGCGTTGCCTAGTAAATATGGAGCAGGACACAGTGCCACAGGAGCGTCGCAAAAAGTGACGCCACGGTGGCGCAATGCACACATATGCCCAATATTTTGGGGCCAAAAGGCGATAAAAGCAGAACATCACTCAGAAGGCCTGCAGTGTCCAGTCAGAAGTTGCTGCTCTATATATTGAGGGAACCAGAGCACCTGCACATTGCAAGAATTTGATTACTGAAGAGAATATGTTTGGAAAACAATAACATGTTCAGAACAATATAGCTAATAACCTGTCAGTGGTTCATCTGAGTAAGAACATTGTCAACATTTAAGCCAAAATAAATGTACATCAACCCGAAAATTTGAAACGTATTGCTCTATTACTTACCAGTAATTTTAATTACTCCGGGTCCTGTTGTCCTCGTCCCATTCATTACAAAGTGGAGATAACCATCACCAAGAAGAAAAAAAGAGCAGAGGAATGCTGGGGACCCTAACCCTGCCAAGCAGTACTTACCCAACATTTCGCCTGAACTGCCAAGCCCCCAACAGGAAGGCCTGCTGTCCGGGAGGGAGGGTGGGGCGTATGAATGGGAAGAGGACAACAGGACCCGGAGTAATGAAGATTACCAGTAAGTAATAGAGAATTACCCCCAGGTCCCTTCTGTCCTCATCCCATTCATTACAAAGTGGAGAATACCAAAAGCAGAAACCCGACTTTCTAAAACCCACAAACACTCCCCGAAAACCACCCCAAAGGCAGCAACCCAAGGGAAGGAAAGGGAGAGCTGCAAGAAAGAACAGGCAGAGCACTTAGACAGGAAAGCACCTAATTAAAGCAGGGATGCAACCACCAACACAAACGGGAGATGACCAAGCAGAAGAAGAGGACAACCTGCAGAGGGCAACAAGCACACACCAGGAGCCCCCCCACCTCCATGAGCGAGAAAGGGTGAGAACACGCCAAAAAAAAAAAACGACAGAGGCCGCCCACAACCAAAGGACAGCGAGGAGGCCAAGCAAAAAAGAAATCCCCCAGAGGCACAACCTGCCAGCAAGCCAGAACAGGCCAGCAGGGACACAACCAAGGCACGGAAACCGGGACCAAGGAAAACAGAAGGCAAAAGCAAGGATGCAGGCCACCAAAGAAACCGGAAACAGAGCACCCAGGCCAACCAAAGGGAAACCCAAATCCACCAGGCGGAGGAGAACATGCCAAAAGGCGACCCAGCCAAAACTAAGCCGAAAAGGAGGCCCCCCAAAAAGACCCCAAAGGCACAGCCCCAGAAGGAACACAGGCGCCAGAGCAACCAACACCCTGGACTGCAGTGGACCAGAGAAATCAAAGCCCCAACAGGACAAGGCCAAGTGCGCCCACCGGACAAAAAGGCCAACAAGCCCAGCACCACCAGGAAGGCCAGTGCCAGTCAACAGGGCACAGGCACAAACCCAAAGGACCAACCAAAGGCATGACCACCCAGACCAAACCAGGAAGGAGGGAAGCACAGGTCAAGCACCAGCCCCCCCCAACCAGAACGACCTGGCCCCCAGAGGGAAGAGCCCCCGAACCCCTACAGAGGAGGACCAAGTACCAGGAACGACCGGCCAGCACCAACCACCATACAACAACCACCAACCACCCAGCCCGGGAGGGGAACCAAAGCGAGCAAGAGCCAGTAAAGGCCAAGGCACACAGAAGAAAGCGAGGGAAACAGATTGTCCCCCTGAAAGGCCGCCCCACAAGGTCCATAGAGCCAGAAGGGAGCAGGCCAGAGAACCCAATAGAGCCAGCCTCCGAAAGACCGAAAGACCAACCAGGGGAGCCAGACACCCAGACCCCAACCAAACCGAAAAGGACAGGGGAAGAGCCAGATACCAGAACTCCAAGAGGCCAAACACCCCACACAAAACAAGGCCACCAACACAACCAGGGCCCGACACGAAACACCAGAGCAGCAGGGGCAGGTGATGCCAACCCCCAAGGCCACCAAGACCAGAGCAAACAGAAACAGTAGAAGAACAAGCCAGAGATGCCCACAAAGAGACCAGGAAGACAGCCAGACCACCAACAAGCAGGCTGGGGACCAACCACCGGAACCCGCACAGGAGCGGAAGGTGCGGGATAGGGCCAACAGCCACAGTCCCGAAACACCCAACCCCGAGGGGAGGGTAAACAAACCCCCAAACCAGCCAAGCCAGAGAGGCAACAGAAGCCAGGGCGGAAGCCAAACAGACTGTACAGGCATGCAAACTCCAAGGCCCAGCACGCACCAAGGGCAGGCAGGGGTAGGGAAAAAAAAACCAGGGCAGAGGGTAAGAAACCCACAACCAGCGCTACAGAGCGCAAAAAGCAACCAGGAAGCCAGGGCCAAAGTAAAGCAACCCAACCAGGCAGGAGGACCCAGAGACCCAACCTGCACCTGGGAGAAGCCAACGCAGAGTAACAGCCAAAGCAAAGGGCAGGAAGGTCGACAGAGACCCCCAACACAGAACTGCCAGACAGCGCAGCAGTCGGACAACAACAAGACAGAGGCCAAAGCCAGAGAAAAACAGAACCGCATAAACAGAGACAACAGACCAGGAAACGGAGGGAGCAAAGAAGTCAGAGGCACGAGACCCCGCCCGAACCCCAGCACCAGACTCCGGACAACCAGCAGCAAGACGGCAGGCCCCAAAAGTGGCAAGACAAAACACCACGGGACCGCACCCCAACAGGGGGGGGGTGGTGTGGACACGCTGTGAGAAAGTGCCATCTTTCTTGCATTGGTATGCCCCCACTTTTTTCTGAACTGCTGATGTGCTTTGACTGAGTGTGCCCTGGGTTCCGTTCCTGCCAACCAGGTACCAAGGGCCTGTGTTCCTTCCCTAAAACTGTGTTGATACTAAAACCCAATTGGCATCTCTGGCCCTAGTAAATGGTACCCTAGGTACCCAGGGCATGGTGACCAGAGAAGACCCCTGAGGACTGCAGCACTGATTGTGCCACCCTCAGAGGCCCTGTACCCTGACACCCACAGACTGCCTTTGCAGGCTGAGTGTTTAAGTACAGAACTAAACAAGGAGTCAACATGGCACACATACTTCAGCTGGGTGCCCTATGCCAGAGGTGTGGGCACAGGTGCATGAGCCCTGTGCCTCTACAGTACCCAGGGCCATTCCTGGGCACTGTAAGTGCAGTGATGCCATTAAGAGACTATGGTGCTGGTAGGTTGTCATTACGAACTCCACAGCACCATAATGGCTACACGGAAGACTGACAAGTTTGGTACCAAACTTCTCAGCACATTAAATCCACACTGATGCTAGAGTGAGATTTAATGTAAAATGCACCTGAGGGCATCTTAGAGATGCCCTCTGAAAACCTAACCTACAATCCACGTCTGGGCTGAGTGGCTGCAGAGGCTGCCACACAGCAGACATGTTGCTGGACCCCTGGGTGGAGAGCCCCCTGCTCTCCTGGGCCTGCAACAATGCACCTCCTGTGCGAGGTGCTAGGTCTCCCCCAGGATGGGCAGGGGGAAGCTTCAAAGGCATGCCGCCTCTGTAAGTTTCTCCAGGCCATTTGCTGTACCCAGCAACTGGCCCCCACCAGTCCTGACCCCACTCTGGCGGGAAGACTGGCAGGAAAACTACTTCAGAAAGGGGGGTGTGCCAACCTGTGTCAACCCCACCCCTCAGGTGGGGGAGACGAGGTGAAGCACAACCCCAGGCTCCGGTCATCTTGAAGATGGGGAGCCCTGCCCAATCACAGCTAGGCTCCTGCCCCCCTCCCACAGGAGAGGAGCAGGTTAGGAAGTGTACCCACCCGAGGACAGGGACCTATTGGTCCCTGTCCTCGCCCTACCTGTAACGCCCCTAGATTTAGTATTTAGGGGCTCCCTGAACCTTCCTTCCTCAGATCCCAATAAGAAAAGAAGGAAGAAGATCAAGAGGAAGAGGACTTGCCGCGCAGTTGCTAACAACAGGACGACAAAAATGGACTTGGCCCCAGCCCCACCGGCCTATCGACCCTGAAACCTGCTTCTGCCTATCCCTGGTGACTCCTGCAGACAGCAACCTTGGGATACCCAGAGGACCTGCCTGCCTTGACCCTCCTCAAGATTGGGACTCCCATCAGCAGAGGCTCTGCTGCAACAACCCCCCTGGTGCCAGCCAGGAAGCTCCGAACCATCCCACTCTGCACCCGCCGAGCCCGGCCCGTGCCCGAGTGAACCAAGACCACGAGGACGTCCCCCCGGCGACTGAGACCCAAAGTCCAGTGCCCAAAGACCCTCCTCGACGAACCAGATAACGCCTGCAGACTCAGAACCAGGGGCCACCAGAACCGCAACAAGCTGAGGGTAAGCTTTTCTGAGACCCAAAGACACCCCTGCACCCGGCGCCTTACAGCTCCCTGTGCCTCCCTTTGGGGTACCTACCTGTGCTCCAAGATCCCAACTTACCTCTTGAAGTGCTGGTTGCCCAATTGGAGAGTCTCCGTCCCCGAGCCTGCAACCTTTGTTCCTTTCTGACCTTTCCCATTGGATAACATTGACCGACCATCAGCTCAAAAGCACACTGCACCCAGCTGCCCAAGTGTCGCTGGCTGTGCCACCTTTGCCCTAATCCTACTTCCCCCTTTGCTCTGAGCTAGTGACCAGGAGCCCAGCTCCCACAGCCGCGTGGTCTGCTAGCCAGCAGTCACCAACCGGAGGCCCCCTGACCCGCATTGGATATCATTGGGCCTAACTACCTCTGCACCCGGCCGCCCCTGTGCCGCTGTGGGTGAACCAACTGTACCTACCTGCCCTTGAGGAGTACTCACCTGGAAACCGGTAACTCACTTACCTGCCATTGAATAAAATTGAATAACATTGACAGGCTTGACTCGAAAAATCTTCTACGTGTGAAGTTTTGGAAACTAACAATATTCAAATAAAATCACCCGAATTACGAATTACGAAGCACGCACCTGTGATCAGGAGAGAAGCCAGTACTGTACCTTGTAGCCCAGTACTGAATCGTAAAAGTAATCCTTGCCGGGTGTACTAGCAATCTGCATTTTCTCCATAGGAATACGTTGTCTGTTTTTCTATGAAATTTCTTCTAAGTGTCTACTTTTGAAAACTTGAAATATTCTTTAAAAATCATACGAAATACTGAAACGCAATTACCTACCTGTTTAAGTTGAGACCCCAGTGCTGGACCTAAGAACCCAGTACTAGATTACAAAAGTAACAAGTTCGTACTTTACCTGCAACCTGAATTTTCTCCCATTGGATAACATTGCCAGATTTTCATTGAAAAGTTTCTAAATGTGAACTTTTAAAACAGCTTTATATTTCTAAAAAATCACTGCAATACCTAAAACGTTTTTACTAAATTGGTTTCAGCTTAGACCCCAGGACTGAATCTAAACTCCAGTCCTGGAACTACCAAAGTAACCGACAAAGTAATCAACTTTATTTATATGTTGAAAACCCATTGAATTCAATACTATAGTGTGTTAAGAATTGTGTTGCCTACTGCAACCCCTGTACCTATTGTGTTCACAAAGTTCATTGCCTCTTTACAAAGTAATTACATGAGAGTACTCATATCGAGAAAAGTATATTTTTATGCCTGTTGGATCTCAAAATAAAACAACTATATCTTTTTGATATAAAAACAATTGGCCTGGAGTTCAGTCCTTGAGTGTGTGAAATCCTTTGCTGACTGAGTGTGTACAACTAATGCTTTACACTGTCCTCTAGTACTGCCTCACTGCTCGACCAAGCTACCCTTTTTGAGAGTAAGGTCAGTCTTGACTTTAACCTCTGTTATACCTCTGGGGTTTGTGGACTCAATACACAATGTGCCTCATTCTGGTCCAGTATATATAGAGCCACTTTCTCATACACCCCGACTGACAGACACCCACACCGGGAGCGAAAACCCGGGGCCACCCAGGGAAGACATGAGCGGGAGGTCAGGCAATGAAAGGCCCAGCCCGAACCACGAGGCCACAAAGGCAGGAATACCCCACAACAGCATGACCCAGGACCTGACAGCAGAGGGACCAACCACCCAACAGGCGGAGAGTACACAAGCCAGGATACCAACAACAGGAAAATGGGCAGGGGGATGCCAGGCCAAACACACCCCAGAGCCGACTCAAACCCAACAGCACAGTCAGCCCCAAATACAGGCCCACCAGACAGCCCAGGATGGCTGCAAGCAAACGCCCAGGCAACACAGAGCACACAGCCCCCCGGAAACACACGCAGACACCCCACCAGGCGGCAACCCGAACCAGGCGAAGCCGCAGGCAGAAGAGTAGGCAGTGACACCAAAGAGGCACCTCCGGATGCCAAGCCGAACCAGCCACAAGACGGCAGTCCAAGAGCGACCGGAGACAAACCCAGACCGCCAACCACAGAAGGGGAAAAGAAAGAAGAACACCCACAGCAGCACAACGCAGAGTGAACTATTCAAAGGAGGGGCCTGGGACCCCAAGAGCCACATGACTGTGCCAGAGAGCAACAGACCCAGGTAGACAAAGAATAAAAATGGAAAACGACCCAGAAGCACACAACACCAGGGTCCCCATACAGGCATGAACAAGGCCAGATGCAGCCCAGGGGCAAACAGGGCGGAAAGGCCACCGGCCTCAAGTTAGGCAAATGAAGGAGGGACACCGGGGCAATGGGGGAAGACAACAAAAAACCGGAGCCCGAATCTGCCAAAGAAACCCAGCAGAACCAGGCAGGAAAACACAGGCACCCAACAAGGGGCAAACCAATCCCATGAAGAGAACAGCGGGCAAGAGCAGGCCCAGGAGTTGACACAAGAGAGCACGTGAGGGAGGAAGCGACCACCCCAGGAGCGTGAACAGGCGAGCAATGACAAGCAGAGTAGGCCCATCACAGAAAGGAACCAGCGGCCACCAGATCAGGCACCAACCAGGCCCAACCCTACCCAAATCCAGAGAGCAGACGAAACCAGGTGCCCCAGAGCGAAAGGCCGGAGGCTTTAAAACAGGTGCAAGGCAAAGCAAGCGCACCAGTCTCCTAAGTGGACCCCCAACAGGGAGAACTGTAGAGAAGAGAGGAGACCAGGTGCCAACGACCAGGACACAGCACCAGCGAAAAGACAGCCCGGCCCACACAGCAGGGGCACGAACCCCGGACACCCAGGGACTAGCACCACACAGAGCCCCAATGCCAGCAACGTACTGAGGAAGCAAAACAGGCCGCCACCACAAGGAACTCACCCGGGGGGGGTGGGCGACATGAACAAGGCTCCCCCCAGCCAGCCCAAGGCGCACCACCAGCCACCAAGCCAGGGCAGGTGGAGCAACCAGCCCGGGCGCCAGGCACACCGGGGGAAGCAAAGACCAACCCACAACCAATCCGTGAGGGGAATTGGGCATCAAGGTCTCCAACGGACACCCAGAGACAGACCCCCAGCTGCTCCGCACCCCAAAGAACAGAGAAGAGCAGGAGCCCAACACACACCAGCAACAAAACAGAGCTGCTCATACAGTGTGAACCAGACCCTAGGTCGTCAGGCATCCGAGCGCACCACAGGAGCACCAGTTTGGAAATAGAGGGACACAGTCAGTTGTGTCAGGCACGGGGAGAGTATGTGATACGGCCAAAATCACAGGATGGTGAGCGTCGACGCCAAGACACAAACCGGGTAGCCCCTGCTTAGAGACCCACTGCTCCAGCCGTAATGCTACATCCTCATTGAAATGGGAAAAGGGGAATCCTCATTGAAATGGGAAAAGTGGAAGGAGAAAACACAACGCAACAAAGTACAACAGCCAGAAGCACGTAAGTAAGTGGCAATTATCAGGGCATTGCGCCAACCAGCCAGCTGAAGCAAGAAAGGTGACATGTAGCAGCCCAGAGGCAGAGCGCATGCAGCACACAGGCATGAGGCCCCAGGGCAATCCCCGGCATCCCCAGGCTACACCACATGTAACCCAGAAGGCCAGCCAGCCATCGTAAGAAAGGTAAAAGAGCTGCAAGGGAAATGTGTTGCTACATAGCTCATGCAGGTGAGAATGTGCAGCGTTTAATGGGTCATCACGCTCCTCAGTCACTGTTTCACAAGAGAAACCCCATACAGAGGTGGCAAGATCCCCTGCAAAGAAGGGGAAAACCGGTACCGCTATGCGTAACTCACCCGGGGGGTGGTGGCAGGAGACACAAACAAGGCCTCCCCACATCCAGCCCAAGGCGCACCACCAGGAGCCCCGCCAGGACCAGGCAAACATCCAGGGAGAAACTAGTGTCCATGGCGCATCTTCCACCCTGCCAGGACCCAGGAATACGCACCCTTCAACCCAGAAGAGGCCTGGAGGCTGATGCACCAGCCGCAAAGGGCCTGCCGGCACACAAGAGCCAGCTGAGAACAGGCCAGCCTTACAGCAAGCCGGGCAGGCCGGGAGGCAGGACAGCAGACAGCCGACCAAACAGCCAGGCAGCCAGACGGGGAGTTCCAAGGAAGAAAGCCACTTAGGCCCAGCAGGAGCAGCACCAGCACCTCGTTCCACTTCTGTCGACAGATAGAAACAAGCATTTGCAATGCAATAGGTCTCGCATTAGGAAAGTTTGAGCTATTGGTATTGTCAATGACACATTTTTTATTTATGTGTTGGTTTTGAAAATAGCGAAATTAATAGCTTTGTCATTTACAATGGCCATAGTTTTAACTTTCGCAAATGTCACACCTATAGCATTTGTAATGCAATATGTGTTGTATTTACGTGACTTAGATGAATTGATATTACAAATAACAATGGTTTTTAATTTTTTTAATAATTAATACTTAAATAAAAGTTATTGTAATTTATAATGGCAATAGCTTAAACTTTTGTAAATAACTTTTGTGAAGATTATGTTCAGTGTATTTTATTGTGACGAAAATCCAAGAACAGAAGTGAAATATTAACATCTTTTTGTGACATTTGTAATAAAGCTTGAAACATTGAGAGAACTTATTTGAACCAGTTGTTGTTGAATGGTTGCAGAGATTGATGCTGTGGTGGCGCTGAGTGATGTTGTGGGGGCAACGAGTGATGCTATGGCGTTCAGTGATGCTGTGGTAGCACATAGTGATGTTGTGGTGCCCCTGAGTGATGCTGTGGTGGTGCTGAGTGATGCTGTGGTGATGCGATAGATAGAGTGAGGGCGATAGATAGAGTGAGGGCGATAGAGTGATGGCAATAGATAGATAGAGTGAGGGCAATAGATAGAGTGAGGGCGATAGATAGATAGAGGGCGATAGATAGATAGAGGGCGATAGATAGAGTGAGGGCAATAGATAGATAGATAGATAGATAGATAGATAGATAGATAGATAGATAGATAGATAGATAGATAGATAGATAGATAGGTAGATAGATAAGAGTGAGGGCGATAGATAGAGTGAGGGCGATAGATAGATAGATAGATAGATAGATAGATAGATAGATAGATAGATAGATAGATAGATAGATAGATAGATAGATAAATAGATAGATAGATAGATAGATAGATAGATAGATAGATAGGTAGATAGATAAGAGTGAGGGTGATAGATAGAGTGAGGGCGATAGATAGATAGATAGATAGATAGATAGATAGATAGATAGATAGATAGATAGATAGATAGATAGATAGATAGATAGATAGATAGATAGATAGATAGATAGATAGATAGATAGATAGATAGATAGATAGATAGATAGATAGATGGATAGATAGATAGAGTGAGGGCGATAGATAGACAGATAGACAGAGTGAGGGCGACAGATAGATAGAGTGAGGTCGATAGATAGATAGATAGATAGATAGATAGATAGATTAGATAGATAGATAGATAGATAGATAGATAGATAGATAGATAGATAGATAAATAGATAGAGAGTGAGTGAGGGCGATAGATAGATAGAGTGAGGGCAATAGATAGAAGAGTGAGGTTGATAGATAGATAGAGTGAGGGTGATAGATAGATAGGTAGATAGATAGATAGATAGATAGATAGATAGATAGATAGATAGATAGATAGATAGATAGATAGATAGATAGATAGATAGATAGATAGATAGATAGATAGATAGATAGATAGATAGATAGATAGAGGGCGATAGATAGACAGATAGATAGAGTGAGGGTGACAGATAGATAGATAGATAGAGCGAGGGCGATAAATGTGTGTGATTGTGTGTGGTTGTGTGTGTGGTTGTGTGTGTGGTTGTGTGTGTGTGGTTGTGTGTGTGTGGTTGTGTGTGTGGTTGTGTGTGTGTGGTTGTATCTGTGTGCTATTGTGTGTGGTGTGGTTGTGTGTGTTCATGTGGTTGTGTGTGTGTGGTTGTATGTGTGTGTGTGTGTGTGGTTGTGTGTATGCGGTTAGAGAATGATGTATGTCGAAGAGAGCAGCAAATCAGCACAGCAGAAGAGACCAGGGAGTTAAAGAAGGAGACGGGTGGAAGAGAGCAGCAGATCAGCATGGGAGAAGAGAAAAGGGAGTTAGAGAAAGAGGTGGGTGGAAGAGAGCAGCAGATCAGCACAGGAGAAGAAAACAGGGAGTTATAGAAGGAGGCGGTGGAAGGGAACAGCAGATCAGCACAGGAGAAGAGAACAGGGAGTTGGAGAAGGGGGCGGGGTGGAAGAGAGCAGCAGATCAGCACGGGAGAAAAGAACAGGGAGTTAAAGAAGGAGGCGGGGTGGAAGAGAGCAGTAGATCAGCACAGGAGAAGAGAACAGGGAGTTAAAGAAGGAGGCGGGTGGAAGAGAACAGCAGATCGGCACAGGAGAAGAGAAGAGGGAGTTGGAAAAAGAGGCGGATGGAAGAGAGCAGCAGATCGGCACAGGAAAAGAGAAGAGAGCAGGGAGTTAGAGAAGGAGGCAGAGTGGAAGAAAGCAGCAGATCAGCAAAGGAGAAGAGAAGAGAAAAGCAAGCTAGAGAAGAAGGCGGGTGGAAGAGAGCAGCATATCAGCTCGGGAGAAGAGAAGAGAACAAGGAGTTGGAGAAGGAGGTGGGTGGAAGAGAGCAGCAGATCAGCACAGGAGAAGAGAACAGGGAGTTTAAGAAGGGGGAGGGGTGGAAGAGAGCAGCAGATCAGCACGGGAGAAGAGAACATGGAGTTAAAGAAGGAGGCAGGGTGGAAGAGAGCAGCAGATCAGCACAGGTGAAGAGAACATGGAGTTAAAGAAGGAGGTGTGGTGGAAAAGAGCAACAGATCAGCACAGGAGAAGAGAACAGGGAGCTAAGGAAGGAAGTGGGTGGAAGAGAACAGCATATTATCACAGGAGAAGACAACAGGGAGTTAGAGAAGGAGGCAGGGTGAAAAAACAACAGATCAGCAGAGGAGAAGACAAAAGGGAGTTAGAGAAGGAGGCGGGTGAAAGAGAACAGCAGATCAGCACAGGAGAAGAGAACAGGGAGTTAGAGAAGAAGGAAGATGGAAGATAGCAGAAAGATCATCACAGGAGAAGAGAACAGGTAGTTAGAGAATGAGGCGGGAGGAAGAGAACAGCAGATCAGCATGGGAGTAGAGAAAAGGGAGTTAGAGAAGGAGGTGGTGGAAGGCAACAGCAGATCAGCACAGGAGAAAAAAACAGAGTTAATGAAGGAGGCGGGTGGAAGAGAGCAGCAGATCAGAATAGGTGAAGAGAACATGGAGTTCAAGAAGGAGGTGGGGGAAAGAGAACAGCAGATCATCACAGGAGAAGAGAAGTGAACAGGGAGTTAAAGAAGGAGTTGCGGTGGACAAGAGCAGCAGATCAGCACAGGAGAAAATAACAGGGAGTTAAAGAAGGAGGCGGGTGGAAGAGAACAGAAGTTCAGCACAGGAGAAGAAAAGAGACCAGGGAGTTAAAGAAGGAGGTGGGGTGGATGAGAGCAGCAGATCAGCACAGGAGAAGAGACCAGGGAGTTAAAGAAGGAGGTGGGTGGAAGAGGGCAGCAGATCAGCACAGGAAAAGAGAAGAGAGCAGCGAGTTAGAGAAAGGCACGTGGAAGAGAGCAGCATATGAGCTTGGGAGAAGAGAAGAGAACAGGGAGTTGGAGAAGGAGGTGGGTGGAAGAGAGCAGCATAACAGCACAGCAGAAGAGAACATGGAGTTAAAGTAGGAGGCGGTGGAAGAGAGCAGCAGATCAGCACAGGAGAAAAGAACAGGGAGTTAAATAAGGAGGTGGGGTGGAAGAGAGCAGCAGGTCAGCACAGCAAAAGAGAACAGGGAGTTAAAGAAGGAGGCGGGTGGAAGAGGGCAGCAGATCAGCACAGGAAAAGAGAAGAGAGCAGCGAGTTAGAGAAAGGCACGTGGAAGAGAGCAGCATATGAGCTTGGGAGAAGAGAAGAGAACAGGGAGTTGGAGAAGGAGGTGGGTGGAAGAGAGCAGCATAACAGCACAGCAGAAGAGAACATGGAGTTAAAGTAGGAGGCGGTGGAAGAGAGCAGCAGATCAGCACAGGAGAAAAGAACAGGGAGTTAAAGAAGGAGGTGGGGTGGAAGAGAGCAGCAGGTCAGCACAGGAGATGAGAACATGGAGTTAAAGAAGGGGGTGGGGAGGAAGAGAACAGCAGATCGGCACAGGAGAAGAGAACAGGGAGTTAAAGAAAGAGGCGGGTGGAAGAGAACAGCAGATTAGCACAGGAGAAGAAGATTAGCACAGGAGAAGAAACCAGGGAGTTAAAGAAGCAGGCGGGTGGAAGAGAGCAGCAGATCAGCACAGGAGAACAGAACAGGGAGTTAAAGAAGGAGGCGGGGTGGAAGAGGGCAGCAGATGAGCACAGGGGAAGAGAAGAGAACAGTGAGTTAGAGAAGGAAGCAGAGTGGAAGAGAGCAGCAGATCAGCACGGGAGAAGAGAAGAGAACAGGGAGTTAGAGAAGGAGGCAGAGTGGAAGAGAGCAGCAGTTCAGCACAGGAGAAGAGAAGAGAACAGGGAGCTAGAAAAGAAGGCGGGTGAAAGAGAGCAGCCAATCAGCTCAGGAGGAGAGAAGAGAACAGGGAGTTGGAGAAGGAGGTGGGTGGAAGAGAGCAGCAGATTAGCACAGGAGAAGAAAACATGGAGATAAAGAAGGAGGCGGGTGGAAGAGAGCAGCAGATTAGCACAGGAGAAGAGAACAGGGAGTTGAAGAAGGAGGTGGGGTGGAAGAGAGCAGCAGATCAGCACAGGAGAAGAGAACAGGGAGTTAAAAAGGAGGCGGTGGAAGAGAACAGCAGATCGGCCGAGGAGTAGAGAACAGGGAGTTAGAGAAAGAGGCAGGTGGAAGAGAACAGCAGATTAGCACAGGAGAAGAAAACAGGTAGTGAAAGAAGGAGGCAGGTGGAAGAGAGCAGCAGATCAGCACAGGAGAAGAGAAGAGAACAGGTAGTTAGAGAAGGAGGCATAGTGGAAGAGAGCAGCAGATCAACACGGGAGAAGAGAAGAGAACAGGGAGTTAGAGAAGGAGGTGTGTGGAAGAGAGGAGCTGATCAGCACAACAGAAGAGAACAGGGAGTTAAAGAAGGAGGTGGGGTGGAAGAGAGCAGCAGATAAGCACAGGAGAAGAGAACAGGGAGTTAGAGAAGGAGGCAAGGTGAAAGAGAGCAGCAGATCAGCAGAAGAGAACAGGGAGTTAAAGGAGGTGGGATGGGAGAGAGCAGCAGATCAGCAGAGGGAGAAAAGAAGAGAACAGGGAGCTAGAGAAGGAGGTGGGTGGAAGAGAGCAGCAGATCAGCACAGCAGAAGAGAACAGGGAGTTAAAGAAGGGGGTGGTGTGGAAGAGAGCAGCAGAACAGCACGGGAGAAGAGAACAGGGAGGTAGAGAAGGAGGTGGGTTTAAGAGAGCAGCAGATCAGCTCTGGAGAAGAGAAGTGAACAGGGAGTTGGAGAAGGAGGTGGGTGGAAGAGAGCAGCATAACAGCACAGCAGAAGAGAACATGGAGTTAAAGAAGGAGGCGGGTGGAAGAGAGCAGCAGATCAGCCCAGGAGACGAGAACAGGGAGTTAGAGAAAGAGGCGGGTGGAAGAGAACAGCTGATTGGCACAGGAGAAGAAAACAGGGTGTTAAAGAAGGAGTCGGGGTGGAAGAGAGCAGCAGATCAGCACAGGAGAAGAGAAGAGAACAGGGAGTTAGAGAAGGAGGTGGGTGGAAGAGAGGGAGGGTGATATATAGAGGTAGGGAGGGCGATAGAGTGAGGACGATAGAGAGAGGGAGGACGATAGATAGAGGGAGGGCGATAGATAGACAGAGGGAGGGGGATAGAAAGACAGAGGGAGGTAGATAGATAGCTAGAGGGAGGGCAATAGATAGAGTGAGGGAGGGCAATAGATAGATAGAGTGAGGGAGGGCAATAGATCGATAGAGTGAGGGAGGGCGATAGAGTGAGTGAGGGCGATAGAGTGGTAGAGTGAGGGCGGTAGAGTGAGGGTGGTAGAGTGAGGGTGGTAGAGTGGTAGAGTGGTAGAGTGAGGGCGGTAAAGTGAGGGCGTGAGGGCGGTAGAGTGAGGGCGGTAGAGTGAGGGCAGTAGAGTGGTAGAGTGAGGGTGGTAGAGTGAGGGTGTGAGGGCAGTAGAGTGGTAGAGTGAGGGCAGTAGAGTGGTAGAGTGAGTGCGTGAGGGCGGTAGAGTATTAGAGTGAGGGCGGTAGAGTGAGGGTGTGAGGGCGGTAGAGTGGTAGAGTGAGGGCGGTAGAGTGAGGGCGGTAGAGTGAGGGCATGAGGGCGGTAGAGTGGTAGAGTGAGGGCGGTAGAGTGAGGGCGTGAGGGCAGTAGAGTGGTAGAGTGAGGGCGTGCGGGCAGTAGAGTGGTAGAGTGAGGCCGGTAGAGTGAGGGCGGTAGAGTGAGAGCAGTAGAGTGGTAGAGTGAGGGCGGTAGAGTGAGGGTGTGAGGGCAATAGAGTGGTAGAGTGAGGGCGGTAGAGTGGTAGAGTGAGTGTGTGAAGGCGGTAGAGTGAGGGCGGTAGAGTGGAAGAGTTAGGGCGGTAGAGTTAGGGCAGTAGAGTGAGGGCGGTAGAGTGGTAGAGTGAGGGCAGTAGAGTGTGGCCGGTAGAGTGAGGGCGGTAGCATGAGGGGGTAGCGTGAGGGCGGTAGCGTGAGGGCGGTAGCAGAGGGCATGAGGGCAGTACAGTGAGGGTGGTAGAGTGGTAGAGTGAGTGCAGTAGAGTAAGGGCGGTAGAGTGGTAGAGTGAGTACGGTAGAGTGAAGGCATGAGGGCGGTAGAGTGAGGGCGGTAGAGTGAGGGCGTGAGGGCAGTTGAGTGGTAGTTTGAGGGTGGTAGAGTGAGGGCATGAGAGAGCTGGAGTGGTAGAGTGAGGGCGGTAGAGTGAGGGCGGTAGAGTGGTAGAGGGAGGGCGGTAGATTGAGGGCATGGGGGCGGTAGAGTGAGGGTGGTAGAGTGAGGGCATGAGGGCAGTAGAGTAAGGGCATGAGGGCAGTAGAGTATGGGCGGTAGAGTGAGGTCGTGAGGGTGGTAGAGTGAGGGCAGTGGAGTGGTAGAGTGAGGGCAGTAGAGTGAGGGGGTGAGGGCAGTAGAGCGAGGGCGGTAGAGTGGTAGAGTGAGGGCGGTAGGGTGAGAGCGTGATAGAGTGAGGGCGGTAGAGTGGTAAAGTGAGGGCGGTAGAGCGGTAGAGTGAGGGTGGTAGAGTTTTCAAGAAAAAAATAAACTGAGCATTGAACCACTAGTCAACATTATTGAAGGTCCAATTCCATGACGCCGAGCAGACAATATCTGTCTGGGTTAACTTTACAAGCAAGCATGAGATGAGGTAAAAAAAAACAACTGAAAGGGAAACCAATAAAACATGTCTTTTGTTTCAGAACATATTAGCAATAATTTGCCAAATTGATGGAACAACACAACAGGTATGAAAACCTGATTCGTCTGACAGCAATAAAAACTAGGGATAGCAAAGAACCCCAAAACGACACTTGGTGATCTTCAGACCTCTGGCAATGAGGTAAACATTTGAGTTGATGATTCTGCTATTACGAAAAATATAAACAGGTGTGCCTTTCGTGGGAGAGTAGACATGATAAACAATTCCTGTCCAAAAACATCACCACTGGACAACTTAAGTCTGCAAACAGTACTTGAATAAACCTCAGGACTTCTGAAATCAAGTGGAGTTGTTTGGCTGTAATAAATGACAATTTGGTAGATGAAAAAGTAACACTGCAAATTGCAGACATAGCAATGGTGCTAGCCAAACGCAATACAGCAATGTCCTGCAAATACAGCAGCGCCCCTGCAATAAAACAGGGAACTGCTGATGTGGTCACCTGGACAGAGGCTGAAATGAGCACTCTAAGGTATATCAGTGATAGAACAGGAAACCGAGAACAAACACTGTCCTGGGACAAGTTGTTAATAAGCTAGTCATCAAACAATGACCACCCCAGGCCCATTAAACACCATTTTACTCACACTATTAGCCAGTCCAGGTGACAGTTCAGAAGCACGTCTGTACTAACCTGGCTTTACCACGCGCCATAAACTTCGTTTTAAATTACTATGTATGAATGAAAACGACCATTTTGTTAAAGTGCTGTGATATTGCAATGTCTTTTAGACAACTTCATGCATGTAGTCTGATAAAATACAATAAATATTTTTTTAACGGAAGCTGTACCGAAACAAACACCATCAAGCATCACTAAGCTTAAAGCCGTTTTGGAAGGAGGAATGGAGCTGAATTTCTCTGAGGCGATGTGAGTTTTGGAGGAACTCTTACAGGAATTTCTCACTTCAAGTTATGCTGCTAAGGGGGGGTTGCACACTTTACTTAATCATCACTGGGTGCATGTTTGGCACAGAAGGCTCCTGATTGTTTTAATAAATAATGAGAAGGTGAAATGGGTGTGTTACATGTAATAAGAGTTTAGACTTGTCTACGGGTAGACCTTGATGAGGACTAGATGAAGGGCAGATACGTAAAAACACAAAATACTAAGAGGATGTACTTTCATTTTCACCTGTTTGAGTGTATGTACACACACACACACACGCACACACACGCACTGGAGCAGTCACACACACACACACACACACACACACTGGAGCAGTCACACACACACGCACACACACTGGAGCAGTCACATACACACGCACATACTCTGGAGCAGTCACATACACACACACCCAGGAGCAGTCACACACACACACCCCCAGGAGCAGTCACACACACACACACACACACCCAGGAGCAGTCACACACACACACACCCCAGGAGCAGTCACACACACACACCCAGGAGCAGTCACACACACACACACCCAGGAGCAGTCACACACACACACAGGCGAAACCTAAAAACCTCCCGCCCACGCTCATTACTTGATAAACAGTACCACCTCCGCCCTCCTACTTGCATTGACAGAATATCACGATACATTTTTTCATACCATGTTACATGTATCCCCAAGTTTTGGTTCATCCACATGAATCTCGTGAACCTACCAGGCACTTTAAGAGAACGTATTTACACCGGACACCAGGGTTGGGGGAGATTCATTTCTATTTAAAGGAGTCCGGAGCACCTACCCAGCAGTATTTCTTCCTCCTGTGACCGCCTGTTTACACCCCGAGGCTCGTGCTACGGTGAGAACACAGGGCAGCACATAGTATTAAACCTAGGCAGTGCACACTTCAAAAACACCAGAATAAGGGACACCGGGCCTTAAAATTCATACCAGTTTCTTGCACGTTTCTGTATACAATTCCATACAAGTAAGGCAAGAAAATGCCCACGCATGGGAATTTTGAAAGTCTGGTTTGATTACAAACGCATCTAAGTGCTGCACATAAAAATAACATTTCAGTAAGACTTGGAAAACAACGAGAGGACCAGGAGATCTGAAAAACAGGCATGTTAAACGTGAATAAAAACAGAATGCACAAGTTCCAATAGCTTTACCATCTAAGACTGGCCAAAAGACAGTCACCTGAGAAATCCCCAGAGAGACCTGCTTCAAAGGAGGATGTAAATTTAGCACAGCAGCGAGGGAAGCGGGCAACACTCGCACTGGGGGAGGCAGCCTCTGGAGTAAAAAAAAAGTGAGGACAAATTCAGACGCTATGTTTTCAAGTCGTTTGAAAACTGATACTAAAAGGTCCTGCCGTGCATTTTCTGAGCACCAGAATTTCCCTTAAACCTGCTACCAACACTAGCCTCCCCGTTACAGAAATGTGCTTTGAGGGGAAAAAACGAACAAACAAAACATTTTGCACTGCCCACACATCCGAACACCGAATCAACTTCTTACATTAGAAAGCAAAAAGCACAAAAGGTAAGGCAGTTTTAGACAGCTCCGAGCAACTCTCTCCATAAACGTGAATCAGACTGGAGATCACTGTTTTGTAATCCTTGTGGGGACTATGTGTGAACACCTGCCTAGTGGGGACTCACCTTTCCCCATGGTTTAAAAATATGGCAATAACAGAAATATGTTAAGAAAATATTCATAAAAAAGGATCCTGCTTCAAATTTGCAAATATATTGTTTTTTAATCGCGCGCACAGAACCATCATTGTAGGGACTTGAACATGTGTTAACATCCTTGTGGGGACTTACTCAATAATTGTCATTTGTGATTGAATGCTAAATGTTATTTTTCAATGCTGTACTTAAATTACATGATAGTTTAGTCATATATAAATAGCTCATTGTGTCCTAGGAGCACAAGAACTGTGATGATAATGGATTTCTCAGCAGAAGCCTATTGCATATGAAGTCCCTGGAAATGGATTTACAAATATTTTGCCTATTTCTGATTGCTCACAAACATTCAGGAATAAGGAAACAACACACGGTTAAGATGATTTAGAGGCCACACATCCGGCAATGTGGTCTGTAAGGAAAGGCAAGTTGAGATTCCCTAGGGCCTTTTCATCAACCTTACCATGTAAGCCCCAAAATATATGGTATGTTATTATAGTAATGTTCTACAGCTGACAGAAAGAGTATGCGATGATAATAATTTTTAAGCCACTGCAGAGATAGAGCGCGATTATATTAAAATTGTGTTTCAATGTAGTCACTCCCAAGTTCCTATAGGGATGGTGCTTGCACACACACACACACACACCCTACCTTTCCTCAGTGTAGAGCAGAATCTGTCCGTAAGTCTGGTGATGAATTTTGCCTACTGCACATAGACTCCTTGAAGCAGGGGGACCCTTCCAGCATGATCGCCACTATGGATTGCAGGGGCAAGAGAGGGGCACTCTGGGGTTGTATTATCATCTCATAACTGCTCTCTGAAATGAAATTCCATGTGGGCAGAGTTACTATTAGTCCTTGGACAGGCTCCAAAGGCAGATCTGCAGGAAAATGCAATTTGCTTCGCTGGGACACAACTGAAACTGTTTTATTATTGAGAGCCCTTAGCCCTGAGGAAGCAGTCTGCGCTACGGTAAATGTGAGAAAGTGATCACCAGGGCCTGGGTGTTGATAAAGAGGATAGTTCACATCGAGAAGACTTCCATGTCAAAGAATAGTAATGAAAAGGCACACACGCTCAAGCCCATGCGGCGTCCGTGTATCAAGAGCAGACAGGAAATGGGAAGAAAAGTTGGAACGAGCAGCAGTCTTTAATAAAGTGAAACAAGCATCACCCGAAGGCAGGCACTGAAAGCGATCGCTTTCACGATCAAATGCTTGTAATAGACACCAATGGGCCAGGGGCGGAGCTATGCTCTCGCCTCTGGCCTATTGCTGTCTATTTTACAGAACAGCAAGCACTGAAAGGCCAATAGCAGGCCGCAAATGGACACTCACACGCACAAGCGTGAGGAATGTGAGGAATTTGCAGGTCCAGTTTTCAAATCCCTGCAAGAGGGCTTTTCGCTTTGCTCGCCCTAAAAAAGAACAGGCAGAATGCTGGGTAAGTACTGCTTATGTACTCCCAGTGGGAGGGGCAGGGTTAGGGTCCCCAGTATTCCTCTGCTCTTTTTCTGTCGGGAGAAGGTTATCTCCACTTTGTAATGAATGGGAGAAGGAAAGGAGGGACCTGGGGGTAATGATAAGTTTACTTTAGATTTTCCCTCTTTAGACAAGTAAGAATGCATATTGAGAATTTAGGATTGGTTTCTGATGTGTCTGGTCCAATGATCTAAAAAACTGTCCCTTTACACCATTAAGGAATTATCTGTGGTCCAATGGTTTTTTGAAGTACACTAGCTCCAGGAAACATTGCTTGAATAGAACATGAATCATTATATCAAACAAGCCAACAAGCCAGACCCTGAGTTACATCAGAACATGATCTAACCAGTCGATGCAATAAATATATTTGCAAACAATAATTTCATTTATTTTACCAACTCCTACTAAAGGCCTTAAACAATACGTCAAAGTCAGTAGCAGTCGTCAAGCTTGTATAATGTATTGTCTATGAAACAGTCAAATACATAGAGCCCTGTTCACAGACCTTTGCATACTGACATGTAACTTAGGTGTGCAAAAAAGATATTTGGGGTTCAAAATTCCATATCCTGATTCCCTGAATCGGAAGTCATTTTTATTTATTTTTTTTTTAAAAATTTAAAACCTTTATTTCAAAGCAGTGCACACAGCTATTCAGCCTGACATCCCTGAGGCGAGGCAGCAGAACGGAGCAAAGTAAATCAAAGTGCAAGAATCATTACACCAGAACGAGTAAAGGTTAATTTTTTAAACTTTTAAAACAGATGTAAGAAAGAGAAAGAGCGGGAGAGAGAAGAAGAAGCGCCGAAACTGGCGCAGAGAAGAAGGCAATGAAATTCAAAGTACAGTGAGGCGTAGTGGAAGGGCCGGGAAGCACAGTGAACACAGTAATAATCAGTGTGGTAGAAACACTAGGAATGTGGGGGGAGGGAAACACAGGATAGCAGAATAGTAAATCTCCAGTTGGAGTCATAGGCTACGGTGATAGGTGTTCTTCCTGTGGAGTGGACTCCGGAGGTATGCAAATGTCCCCTCTGTACTCGTTCCAAGCCCCCCATATTTTCTGCCACTTTTTTGGTTTACCCCTGGCAACATACACAGTCTTTTCCCAGTAGTGCATGTCGCAGCTGAGCATACAGGAAAAATTCCGTTTCACCCAGCTGATACTCTGCCTGTAACTGAGCAAAAGATTTTACCTCGCCACGCAACAACATGTCCTCCACCCTGGAGATGCCAATCAGATCCCACTTATCAAAGCCCTTGGTATGCCACAGTCTACCCAGTATGTCCGAGTCATAGAGTGGGGTCATCTTTGTTAGCCTGTCTTTCCATCCCTGTGCCTTTGTAACCACCCTCCAGATATGGACGGCGGTTTTCATTGGACCAGACATCCGCCTGTCAAGAGACCTCGAGTAGAGTGCCCTATGGTACTTCCCTCCACCCAGCAACCACCGATCCTTGGCATACCCCGGATTGTCCACTGGACCATATAAACCATGATTAATGGCCGCTAGCTGGGAGGCCCAATAGTACCTCCGCACATCAGGCAAAGCTATCCCCCCATCGTACCACGGTAGCGTGAGCTTCGTGATAGCGATGCGAGGGCGACCATCCCAAAGCAGGGCGCGTTGTAGGCTCTCGATCTCACTGAAGTAACGGGCTGGGACCGGATCTTGAGTGTTTTGGAGGGCGTAAAGGAACCTGGGCAAGGACATCATTTTAAACAACGCCGCGCGCCCAAGCAGAGAGAGCGGCAGTTTACGCCACCCCTCCACGTCTCGCCGAAGGCGGAGCAGAGGGGGAAGCAAGTTATGCTCATAGCGCGCTTTGGAGTTAGTGGAGATGTAGATCCCTAGATATTTAAAGCCCTGGCTCGCCACCTGTATGCCGCAACCTCTCGGGAGGCGAGGCGTTCCCCCTTTCAGGACGTACAAATGTGATTTAGACCAGTTAATAACTAAACCGGAGTACTGACCAAAAAGTCGCAATACGTCACAGGCCACAATGAGGGACTTGCAGGGGGAAGTAAGGTACAGAAGAATATCATCTGCATACAGTGATACTCGGTCCTCAAAGTCTGGGGACCACCGAATACCATGCAGGTCGGGGTGGCTGCGTAACCAGGCCGCCAATGGCTCGAGTGCAAGAGCGAACAGGAGGGGTGACAAAGGACAGCCCTGCCTGGTGCCCCTCTGAAGAACAAAGGATGCTGAAACTCGACCGTTGACCGCTACATTAGCCAGCGGATCAGCGTATAAGAGTTTGACCCATCCTACAAATTCTGGGCCAAAACCGAGCTTCGCCAACACTGCCCACAGGTAATTCCACTCAAGGGAGTCAAAGCCATCGTGGCATCCAACGATGCCAGGACAGCCGGCTCCTCGAGCGTATGGGCCCTAGCCAGGGCGCCATGAAGTCTACGTAGGTTAAGAGCAGTGTTGCGGTGTGGAATAAAGCCCGACTGGTCCGGGTGCACTAAGTCGCCGATGACGCCAATCAAACGGTTGGCGAGCATCTTGGCTAGAATCTTAGGCTCCGCGTTCAACAGAGAGATGGGGCGATTTGATCGGCACAAATCTCTTGGCTTCCCTTCCTTATGGATAACCACAATGGTGGCCAACCTCTGGTCGTGGGGAAGTAAACCAGTCTCCCGCGCCTCAAGGAACATGTTCCGCAAGTGCGGGGAAACCACATCCGGCTTGATTTTATAAAGCTCTACCGGAATACCGTTAGGGCCAGGCGCCTTGCCAGATCTCAGGGAGCGAATTGCGAGTGCACCCTCGTCTGCGGTTATGTCCCTGTCTAGATCGTCTCGATCCGCTTCCGACAGGCATGGGAGGTCAATGTCCGACAGGAGAGTGCCCGAGTCGGCCTAAGATCGGTCCGAGACCGAGGAGTAAACGCCCCGAAAGTAATCCGAGAAGGACTGAGCGATTGCGCTCGGGTCAGTGACCAACAAACCGTCATCACCCAATATCTCCGGGACGACGCGGCTGGCCCTCTCTTTCTTATCGAGCCAAGCTAGTAGCTTGCCCGCCTTGTCACCCACGTCGTAAATCTGGCCCTGTTGTTCCCTGCCCATGACAAGAGCAGCGTCGGTGGCCAGGTCTCGATACTCCAATTGCTTAAGGGAGAGATCATGCAGCAGCTCGGGCTCAGGGCCCTCCTCCAATCGAGAGTCTAACTCCATAATCTCTGCCTCAATGTGCACCATGTCGGCGTCCCTGTTCCTACGAGCTTCCGCTATGAGGGCAAATGCCTCACTCCGCAAGACCGTTTTAAACGCCTCCCATAAGGTGGCAGCCGATGCAACCGATCCCACATTCTCGGCAAAGTAGAGCTCGATCGCCTTGGCCAAACGACCACGCGTCTTTGGGTTCCGGAAGTACCACGGATTGACCACCACCGGTCGCTCCGTTACAACAATATTAAAATCGAATGAGACCCACAACGGGGAATGATCCGATATACCTCTCGCCAAAAATCGGGCCTCAGAGATCGCCGGAGCGTGAGCAGCCAAGGCGAGAACATAATCAATCCTTGAGAGGCTACCGTGTGCGCCAGAATGAAAGGAGTATTGGCTTTGGGTGGGATGGAGGAGTCTCCAGCAGTCGACCAACTCTATAGTATCTAGGAAAGTGGGCAGCCACAGTTGCGAGCTACGGAGGTCTCTAGGCGGGTGCCTGTCCAAGGATCCAGAACATACAGAATTAAAGTCACCCCCCACAATAAGCAGCCCAGCTGGCAGATTCAAAATGGCGCTTCCAAGGTCCTGAAAGGTGTTATTTTGCAAACCCGAAGGAACATAAACAGAAACCAGTGTCAAGACACGCCCTTTCCACCTCCCTGCGACGGCTGCGTACCGCCCCCTCTCGTCCACAATAGTGGACTCAATCTCGAAAGGAAGGGACGTGCGCACCATAACTCCCGCCCCCCTGGACCCCGAAGAGAACCCCGAATGAGCCACCCTCTTGTAACCCTTTCTGTTGAGCGCTCGGCATGTGTTCCCCACCAAGTGTGTCTCCTGCAAAAGAACAACATCAGGCATATGTCTTTTAAACAGCTGCAATACCACCCCCCTCTTAATACGATCACCCAAGCCATTGACATTCCAACAAAGAACTTTCAATGTCCTACCCCCCATCGTCGTGTCCCAAGCCTTCACCAGCCCTCAGAGGCCCCACCGATACATGAAACAAAGCATAGCATACGAACCATTGCCTAAGAGAAAGAAGAAAGAAACAAAGAAAGCACACAAAACCAACCCCAACACCACCCCCCACCCTGCACCCCTGCAGCAGACTAAAAAGCCCCCCCAACCAGCAGTGTGCCTGTCGCCCCATAAACTAAGCTACAGAAAGACCCTAGAGGAGTAAGGAACCCCCGCAGTCCCCCCTGCCACCCTCCATGTGAGAAGAGGATAGTCCCATTAAAGTGCAACAGCATTGGCTTTATCGGTCATAGTCAACGGGCACACCAACCGACAAAGGTAGTACGAGAAGTACTATTCCTGAGGATCAGGGCCACCAGATGCGCCTTCAGAAGGTTCCTCCTGCTCCTCCCGCCGATGCGGCAAAGTGTCCAGCCAGTCGCTCGCAGACTCAGGCATATCAAAAAACAGGGCGCGGCCATCACGTTCGATGCGCAGTTTAGCGGGGAACAACATAGAGTATTTCAGCCCCAAGTCCCTGAGGCGCCGCTTCACCCCCGCAAAACTTTGACGCTGTCTCTGAACAGCCCTGGTGAAGTCCGGGTAAAAGTTCCTCGTCTGCATTTTGAAACTTGAGAGGCCCATGTCGCCTCGAGGCCTGGAGGATCGCATCTCGATCTCTGAAGTTGAATAATCGGGCGATGATGGGTCTCGGTGCGACGCCCGTCTTCGGAGGGCCGCCCGGTATCCTATGGGCCCGCTCAACCGAGAAGAAGTGACTAAGGCCTGCTGGAGCGAGATGGGTCTTAACCAAGTCCTCGACAAAGAGGTCAACGGCCGCTTCCTCCGCTCCCTCCGGCACCCCAATAATGCGAACATTCTGCCGCCTGGCACGACCTTCGAAATCCTCCAGCCGCCTCGAAAACAGGTCATTAACCGACCGCAAGGTACGGACCTCCGCTTGCAGGTCCGAGACATCGGTAGTGAGGCTGGAGGTTTTGATATCGAGAGATTTCACTCGATCATACGTTTTGCCCAGGTCGGCCCTGATCAAGTTGAGATCGATATCCAGGGTGTCCACCTTGTGTGTCAGGACCTCATGTTGTTTATGCATCTCAGTTCTGATGCCTGCGATCGCCCCCATGATGTCGCGAAGAGTGGGTTTCGACCCCTCGGGTGAGCCCGCCGTAGGGAGTCCTTAGATTGAGCGACCACAGTGGGTGAGGTCCTTTGCTGGGCGTATCGGTCGATTTTGTTGGTCTGGGGCTGGATCGTCTTCCTACTGACCCGGTTCGCCGTCCTGTCGGGATCACCCCTGCCAGCCATGTTGGGTCCGGGCAGAACGAAGGGCAGCGGGGCAATGTCGCTGTGAGCCCTCAGATGGGCGCGGAGCGCAGCCTCACAGAATGCAAGTCCACAGTAGGTAACTCCGCCGCTACGTTCACTCCGCCAACAGAAGCTGGAGGCGCTCAATCAGCATATCAATCATGCCATGCGTCGTCTTGACCGTCGGCCGTCTCCGGGACAATGGTGCATCCCTGGCACAGAGTTCAACACGACATAACTCCGCCAAGAAATGTCGGATTTGGAAACGGAAAGCGGGTCCCGTGTCTACGACCACTCGCCAAATGGAATCCACAACCGTGGATCAGGATTTCTTACAGGATATATGCGGAGGGTTGGAGGGTCTGCGGAGCTCCGAGCTTACGCGGCCATCTTGCTTGCCCGCGAAGCTCCTCCCCCGGGAGTAATTATTGTTTCAAACCCCAACAAGCACTTATGATGCTGGAAAATCAGCCAGTATAGTTGAATTTACAGCACCACAAGTTGAAGGGTAGGGAAAGTAGAGAGGGGTTTAAGGGGATCATGGCAAAATGTAATGACCAGTCACAACACACACATTTGTAAGAACTCACCAAAATGTTGAAGGTAGTTTGTCAGCTGAAAACACATATAATACTCTTGTTAAAGGCTGACCTGTGGTATGCTCTTACCTTTCTGTGCTTAGCCGGCATACCAGTGCTATAATCCAAACTTGAAGGCCCTGCTCGATTTCAGAGATAAAAGAGGCCGGCAGTGCATGTGAAGCATAGGTGCCTTTTGGAAAGAGGCTTTGCAACTTCAAGGACTTCGCCGAAGGAAGCAGGGTGCAGCTTACATATAGACTGCCCCGTCACTGCTACGGACTGTGTACGTCTTTTAAAAGAATTCTAAGGATTGCCTGATCTCGTCAACCGTAACAAGTATTTCAGTCTCATGCTGTAGTAGTGTTATTTTTACTTAGAGAGACAACATCTGCATTTGTGACGTTATCGATTGCATCTTGGACAATTTTAAATCTTGTGATATTTCGAATTTCTGAGCACCTGATGGGAATCCTGAATCGATCGTGTATCTAAAAAAACATACAGATACAACTTTTACAATTTTGGGCCTTGAGAAAGTCGTCTACACGAGGAAACACGTGTTGGCTGTCTGAATATACGCTCGAACTAGGGGGCCCATTAGGATAGCGTGCGGAAAACCACCCCGACCGCCATGGAGGCGGAAATCAACCGCCCGCCATGACCGCTGAAAAACCGGCATGCGAATTAGGATCACCGGCCATGAAAAACCGACCGCGGCGGTAGCTGCCAAAATAAAACCGCCCGACGCGTGCGGTGATGGCAAAACTCCGACCGCGGCGGCCGGAAAAGCAGTGGATAATACAAAACCGTCCACAGGTCCATCAGAGACACCGCACGGGAAATTAGGATAATGCCGAGGGTGTTGCGGGCGGAACCGCCCACACCAACCGCCGCAGACGCACCCAGGAGTGAATCGGAGAAATGGCGGACAAGCAGCAGCAAAGCCACCGCTCCGGACGAACATGATAAACATGGTGGACGATGTGAAAAGACCGCAGTGATGCCTAACACTGCATAAACAAAGTAGCCCTGCACCCAAAACATACAACACACATACACAGAAATATAAATTACAAAAATATTACACAGAACCACTCCCACAACACACCTGACCACCTAAATCCAATTGGACACACCCACACAGCTGAGTATAAAGCCACCCCCTGCACTGACCACAATCCTTTGCATCACTCCAGAAGACAAGGCCATACACCACATCTGACAGGAGAGGCAAAAGAGCACAGCACACCCATCCACCAACCACCACCACAACCACCATCACACCATCACAAACAAACCCCCACCACACAACACCCCACACACATCATCACCACACCCCTGCACCCACACACACCTCAACCCCCCCACACCATGACAGCACAAAAAATGCCAAAATTCACTGAGAGTGAGTTGACAGTCATGGTTGACGAGATTGTAAGAGTAGAGCCACAACTATTTGGTAGCCTGGTCCAACAGACACCATTAGCCACCAGGACACAAATGTGGGAAAGGATAGTCCAAAGGGTGAATGCAGTAGGGGCCACCCCAAGATCCAAGAAGGAGATCCAGAAGCGGTGGCATGATCTCAAGAGGGTGGTCAAGGAGAAGAGGAGCAAGAACTGGACGCTGGCAAACGTGACTGTCAGTGGCCCTCCCGTCCCACAAAAGACATTCACACCATGGGAGGCTAAGGTGCTTGCCATCCTTCTACCTGAGAGTCTCACAGGAGTAGCCGGGGGAGCGGAGGCTGGTAAGTACAGACAAATGTCCTACACCACAATGACAAGTACCTCCTTGCAATACCCAAACACCATTTTAATGTCCATCCCCACCCAACATGTAGCCAGCCACCCTGCTTAGGAGGCCTTTATGGCCGAGGGAGGTCTGTACAACAACTCACACCATACCCCCTATATGAAAGCTGATCAGTATGGAGGCCTCCCCCACCCAGGAGCATGTGTCAGCCATTGCACTGTTTGACAAACAGACTTACATGTTGGTAGCCATCTTGTATTGGAGCACTGTTTTCGGGTGGGAGGGTTGTATCACAACACCCAGCATCCCCCCTGTACCACACCCCAGCATCATGTAGGCCTCCACCACCCAGCAGCATGTGTCAGCCATTGCACTGTTAGACAAACAGACTTACAGGTTGGTATCCATCCTGTATTGGAGCACTGTTTTCGGGTGGGCGGGTTGTATCACAACTCCCAACATCCCCCCTGTACCACACCCCAGCATCATGGAGGCCTCCCCCACCCAGCAGCATGTGTCAGCCATTGCACTGTTAGACAAACAGACTTACAGGTTGGTAGCCATCTTCACTGGGAGTGTGTGGAAGGGAGGGAGGCCTGCACTACTACTCCCACCATCCCCCTGTTCCACACCCCAGCCTCATGGAGGCCTCCCCCACCCAGCAGCATGTGTCAGCCATTGCACTGTTAGACAAACAGACTTACAGGTTGGTATCCATCTTGTATTGGAGCACTGTTTTCGGGTGGGAGGGTTGTATCACAACTCCCAGCATCCCCCCTGTACCACACCCCAGCATCATGGAGGCCTCCCCCACCCAGCAGCATTTGTCAGCCATTGCACTGTTAGACAAACAGACTTACAGGTTGGTAGCCATCTTCACTGGGAGTGTGTGGAAGGGAGGGAGTCCTGCACTACTACTCCCACCATCCCCCTGATCCACACCCCAGCATCATGGAGGCCTCCCCCACCCAGCAGCATGTGTCAGCCATTGCACTGTTAGACAAACAGACTTACAGGTTGGTATCCATCTTGTATTGGAGCACTGTTTTCGGGTGGGAGGGTTGTATCACAACTCCCAGCATCCCCCCTGTACCACATCCCAGCATCATGGAGGCCTCCCCCACCCAGCAGCATGTGTCAGCCATTGCACTGTTAGACAAACAGACTTACAGGTTGGTAGCCATCTTCACTGGGAGTGTGTGGAAGGGAGGGAGGCCTGCACTACTACTCCCACCATCCCCCTGTTCCACACCCCAGCATCATGGAGGCCTCCCCCACCCAGCAGCATGTGTCAGCCATTGCATTGTTAGACAAACAGACTTACAGGTTGGTAGCCATCTTCACTGGGAGTGTGTGGAAGGGAGGGAGGCCTGCACTACTACTCCAACCATCCCCCTGTTCCACACCCCAGCATCATGGAGGCCTCCCCCACCCAGCAGCATGTGTCAGCCATTGCACTGTTAGACAAACAGACTTACAGGTTGGTAGCCATCTTCACTGGGAGTGTGTGGAAGGGAGGGAGGCCTGCACTACTACTCCCACCATCCCCCTGTTCCACACCCCAGCATCATGGAGGCCTCCCCCACCCAGCAGCATGTGTCAGCCATTGCACTGTTAGACAAACAGACTTACAGGTTGGTAGCCATCTTCACTGGGAGTGTGTGGAAGGGAGGGAGGCCTGCACTACTACTCCCACCATCCCCCTCTTCCACACCCCAGCATCATGGAGGCCTCCCCCACCCAGCAGCATGTGTCAGCCATTGCACTGTTAGACAAACAGACTTACAGGTTGGTAGCCATCTTCACTGGGAGTGTGTGGAAGGGAGGGAGGCCTGCACTACTAATCCCACCATCCCCCTGTTCCACACCCCAACATCATGGAGGCCTCCCCCACCCACCAGCATGTGTCAGCCTTTGCACTGTTAGACAAACAGACTTACAGGTTGGTAGCCATCTTCACTGGGAGTGTGTGGAAGGGAGGGAGGCCTGCACTACTACTCCCACCATCCCCCTGTTCCACACCCCAGCATCATGGAGGCCTCCCCCACCCAGCAGCATGTGTCAGCCATTGCCTCCTGCACAGCGACTTAACAGGTACGTATCTACAGTAAATCCGCATGAAGTGTGTGTGTGTGACCTGCATCCAGTAAACCTACAACAATCTAACCCAAAGCATTGACAATCAATATGTATGACTCCATGATGTCCCCGAGCACTATTAAATGTTAGACGGTGTTGCCATTATAACTACAACTGATGACTGCACATGTAAGTAGTGTACAGACAGATGATGATACGCAGATGACACTAACACTGACCACTCCCCATCTACTCCACAGGTGATGAAGAACTCACTGCTGAGGACAACACCAACGACCTGCAGCGCCAGTCTCCACCCCCGGCCCATGGACTCTCAGAAGTGGACTCCCAGGACAGTATGGATGATGAGCTCCTGGCCGGCCCATCAGGTGTGTCACAGATCCAGAGGTCCCATGACCCCATCCTCCCCACCACCACCTCTGCTGCCACTACAACGCAGCAGACCCCTTCAGCCACGGCCTCTACCACTGCAACCACCACGGCCACCACCGCCACTGCCACCAACACCACCAGGACCACCAGTACCACCTGCAGCAACCTCCCTGTCCCCAGGGACCACCAACCCACAACAACAGCTGTGGAGGGCAGGGAGAGAGTGCGTGGTCCCCCAGTGGCGAGGGAAGAGGTCCGTGGCGCCAGAACAAGTGGGAGGGCCAGGGTCACCACCAGACCTCGGGAGGAGTGGACACCATCCCTGGACCACTTCACCAGAGTTGTGGAGGCCTACCAAGAGGTTCAGGGACAAAGTGGCCGGTCTGATGAATTCATGAGGGAGCTCATCCTGCTGCTGAGGTCCATCGATAACCGTCTGGGACAGATGGTGGACCTCATGGGCCAGCAAGTGGCGTTGCAGAGGGACAGGCCTGTGTCCCAACCATCACCTCCGTCCCCTCCTGTTGTGCCGCAGGATGACAGTGCTCCATCCTCCCCTGCGCCAACAGAGAGGGACGAGTCCCCTGACGTCGCTGGCCAATCAGCAGGACCCCCCCAAAAAAGATCTAGGGGGCGTCCTAAGAAGAGCCTGGGAGTCTCTGGAGGCAATGCACCTACCACACACCAGTCACGGAGCCAGCCGTGAAGACAACCCTCTTCCCAACTGCATTCACAGTTTGGACTATCCTTCCCCACATTGCCCTGGCAATGGCACCTCACTGTTGGACTGGGTCACCACATCCATGTGGTCTCTACTCTTACAACTCATTGAACTGGACTGTCAACTCACTGCTCATTCCACACCTTCCTGTAAATATCACCGCACCAATCACATGTACACTCCAAAAATAAAATACCTGATGCACAATATTTTGTGTTGTGATTTTTATAGTGCAGTATTTACATATTTGCAGATGTCCATGATGTGTACCAATGATGTACAGTATGCAGGCCAGGAACCCTCTGTAGCACCTAGGGAGACACAACAGAACAACAGTCACTGGTGTCATTGTGGCAACACACAGATCACAGCACACAAAATAACCTAAACTTCACAGCCATATTACACAATGTCTAGCACATGTGCACAAATACAGTCCTATACACATCTCGGCACTGAACTTCCATTTCACAAACTACACACATGGGTGACAGTACATGTGGCCATTGGTTACTGCCACGCATAGCCATTCAGAACAAGAACAACAACATCAGACAATGTTCACATTGTACCTAGTCACCCACCTTCAAGTGAAGTAGCGGTCGATGAGCTGTTGGCACTGATCAACTCCTTCCTCCTCTCCACTGTCCTCATCACTGGATTCTGGTCCCTGAGCAGGTTGTGGCCTTGGGTCATCACCAACATCCAGGAGCAGGGGACCCTCCTGTGGATGGCCAGGTTGTGCAGCATACTGCATGCCACGAAGATCTGGCACACCTTCCCAGGCGAATATGCCAGTGCGCCTCCGGTCTTGACAAGGCACCGGAACCTTGACTTAAGCAGTCCGAAAGTCCGCCCGATCACCCGTCGGGTCCTGCCATGGGCATCATTGTAGCGGATGTCTGCTGGTGTCCGGGGATTCCGTAGTGGGCTCAACAGCCATGGGCGACTGGGATATGCTGAGTCACCTGTGAATGGAAAACACACATTGCAATGTAAAGCCAGAGTGCAGCAAGTCACACACAGCACGCCATTGCAGTAGTGAAACTCACCCACAATCCAGGCACGTTCGGGATGCAGATTCTCCATCATCCGTGGCACCATGCTGTTCCTCATGATGTACGAATCATGTGCCGAACCGGGAAACTTAGCACACACATGTGAAATTGTCATGTCTGCAAGGCACACCACCTGCACATTCATGGAGTGGTAGTGTTTTCGATTACGATAAATGTGCTCCGTCGCATGCGGTGGCAACAGAGCTACATGTGTGCAATCGATGGCACCGACCACATGTGGGATGCCCCCAAGGGCATAGAAGTCACCCTTCACAGCAGCCAATTCACGTCCCGTGGGGAAATGTATGTATCGATTGCAATATTGCATCATAGCCGCAAGAACATCTCTCAGCACCATGCTGAACATGGGCTGCGACATCCCCCCAGCGTTGGCCATGGTCTCCTGGAAGGAACCAGTCGCAAAAAAGTGGAGTGCCGCCATCACCTTGTAGGTGGGTGTGAATGCCGTAGGATAGTGACGGCGAGGCTGCAGGTGGGGCTCCAATAGATCACACAGGATCTTCAGTGTATCTCTGTCCAGCCTGAATTTTCTGATGATTGCCTCATCCTCCATGTCCTGCAGCATTGACAGGTGACAGAGTAGAATCGGCCTCCTCCTAGTCATGGAGTGAAATGAAAATGTCAGTGATAAGCAACATGTGATGAGCATGGCACAGAGCATAAATGATGTAATGTGAAACAAAGGAGTACCAGAGAGATGCATGGCACTTCAGGTGACTTGGCTGGCCAATAGCTACACACAGAGGGCACGCCTCTCCAGTGACAATACACAAGTGCCACAAACACATCTGGGACAGTGGAAGTTGAAACAATGGAAGAACAATTCACATGTGCATACAAGGTGCAGCAAGACCCGCCAATTTTTGTTGATTCGCCATGTCTATCATATCCATCTGGTGTACCTGCCACACCTCAAAGCATCATGTGACGTCGGTACACATTCTTCAACACAATGATCACAGTAGCAGGGACACATCCGGTTGTGTGCATGAGCAGTTGTGAAAGCAGAAGTCTTGTCCGATACAATGCAGTGACAACATCCAGGTGAAGGTCTGAAATGAGCCACAACACATTACACGTCACTTCACCATTTACACCAGCTGGAGTCTGTCAATCATCAACATCCATCAAATTCCACACTAATATGGATGAACAACAGGCCAAAGTGTCTCACACTGAACGTGCGTCCACCTGTGGATGACCTGGCTGTGTGGCATCGTGTGTACAATGATGTGCCCTTCACCATGTTGCTGCAGGGTGCTGATACAGTGGCCCTGATTGTAATACACAGCAATGTGTACGAACATGGCGGTACCTACCGCCGGGCCCCGGCGGTGTGACCCCAGCACCACCCCCTTCAGGAGTGTGTTAGCCATTGGCATATGGACATGTGAATATGGCGCTGGCATGCTCTGCAGCATGAATCGCGGTACCTACCGCCGGGCCCCGGCGGTGTGACCCCAGCACTACCCCCTTCAGGAGTGTGTTAGCCATTGGCATATGGACATGTGAATATGGCGCTGGCATGCTCCGCAGCATGAATCGCGGTACCTACCGCCGGGCCCCGGCGGTGCATCACCGCCGTGGAGCATTGCATCCAGCCAATGGCATCGATGATGGCGTTGGCATGATGCAGATTTGAAAGTCGCGGGAGGTGTGCTCCGCTACCGCGGAAGTGGTCATTGGATACTTCTAAATGATGCACCATCGCGGAAGCGCATTCCAGGCGCCCGCGGAGCGTGACCGCCATGGAGCATTGCATCCAGCCAATGGCATCGATGATGGCGTTGGCATGATGCAGATTTGAAAGTCGCGGGAGGTGTGCTCCGCTACCGCGGAGGCGGTCTTTGGATGCTTTTGAATGAGGCAGACCCGGACAACCAATTGAAGCAGCTTTCAAGCTTCCTAACGACCACAGGGGGCTATAAATCTGTGGGAGTGAGCCTCACATTCCCACTGCTCCAAGAGCCTGCTGCCTGCGACTATCTCCTGCTGCCTGAGACCCTGTCCTGCTGCCTGGGACCCTGTCCAGCTGCCTGGGACCCTGTCCTGCTGCCTGAGACCCTGTCCTGCTGCCCGGGACCCTGTCCTGCTGCCTGGGACCCTGTTCTGCTGCCTGAGACCCTGTCCTGCTGCCTGGGACCCTGTCCTGCTGCCTGAGACCCTGTCCTGCTGCCTGGAACCCTGTCCTGCTGCCTGAGACCCTGTCCTGCTGCCTGGGACCCCTCACAACTCACTTCCGCCACAGGTCTGCCATATCCTCAGTGATGTCAAAAACAGAGAAGATCCGTGCCAGTCCATTCACGAGTTAGGAGCTGGATGTCCTTGTGGACGGGGTGCTGGCACAGTACCCACGGCTGTTTGGTGGTCCCAATGTTGTGGTAAGTCGCCATGAAGGGAGCTGCAGGGCAGGGTTGTGTCAGACGTGTAGTCGTGATGCTGCAGTACATGCTTGGGGATGTGGGGTGATGACTTACACTGACAGACAGGCTGTTTCCTGCTCGAGGTAGTGTGTGTGTTGCACTGTGAGTCTTTCCTAGGCCTGTATTCGTATGTGTGAGTGGGGGGTGTTACATTGCCGGCCATACAGAACCAACGGTTGTTAGCCTTTTAGATGCCGGGACAGTGAACACTTGTGAGGAAATCTAAGGGTGCCCCTGTAGTAATAGTCAGTGTGAGCCACAGAGTGGGTTCAGTGGCAGCATACCCAAACGTTGAACATCAGCAAACTTACATGCTACAGTTGCTTCACACTCATTAGTGGATATACCCCATCGGTGGCCTGTGCAATTTCCGATTTACACACTGCTGTCGATGCATTTGTGTTGAGGCATTATGCCTTTGTGTGCATATCATGGAGACTAGGGACCACAATGTGTGCATGCATACACTAATATTTATGCCATGCAGAGGGTACGCCCAGTTCTGGAGGGAGGGAGGTTACTGTGAGTCCAGAGTCTGTGTCTGGCTGGTGTAATGATAGATGCTGGCATCTTACATTGTGTAAATGTTGTTTTGCCCTTCTTTACTCTCATGCCTGCAGCTCAAGGTACACCAACGTAAGGCCGTGTGGAGGGCCATTGCAGCAAAGGTGCGAGCCCTGGGGGTATCAAACAGACGACACACACACTGTCACAAGAGGTGGGACGACATCAGCCGACTGGCTAAGCAAGTGGCAGAGATGACCTTGGGTATGGTACCACGCACAGGACGTTTGGAACGTCGCACCATGACTCCGCTGATGGCACGCATACTGGCAGTGACCAATACAGACCTGGATGCACGTCTGAAGGTGCATCAGCAGCAAGACAGAGAAGGTGAGTATCTGGGGAGGGAGAGTTTGTCTGGGAGTGGATGCATGTGTACAGGGCCGGTGCCAGCGGTGACACATGTGTTGTGCGTGTGTTGCCATGCTGTGTCATGTGATGTGAGTGGCGACTGTGATGTGTGCCTGTATGAGGCATTGCGCCACCATGGCCTTACTGTTCTGCCCATGCATGCAGTTCTCAGTCCTTGACAGATTTTATGTGTCCACATGGTCTCTCTGCTCTGTGATGGTGTGGGCAGTCCATATTGTGCCGAACTGCAGTGTCCATTTGATGAGTGTCACACCATGTCTGTGTACTTTGCATGCATCCATGATGTTTGAGGCCCACTCATCCGACGATAATGTGTAGCCTGATTGCCACATGGTGTTTGCTATGGCCTAGTTGGCATTGTCTAAAGAAATGGTGGAAGGTGCACAGCGTTTTACTTATTGCGTGAATTTTTAAATGTCTCTCATAGGTTGAGGGTGCTGCCTGGGTGGCGTCGCTTGTCGTCGGCGACCTTTAGTAGACATACACAAGTTGTGCTTCCAATGGACATTAGAAGCATCCCCTGGCGCTCCACTCATTCATCTCCTGGCATTCCAGAATTCCATATTTATCACAATTATCTGAATTCACAAATTTCTTTTATTCATCTTTTGTTTCTTTTCAAGGTTTATATTCTATTACTCTTCATATAAACCGACGTTTAATTAGTCCAATGCATTTCGGGCATTAGTGCCCTTCATCGGGGACCAGAGGCTGAAAACAAGATACATATAGAATGTAATCAGTTCACTGAATTCGTGGAGTCATCCTTAGCTTATATCTCTACAAACATACCATTGAAAATCAAATGCAATAGTGTGGTAAAACGTGACAGAAACCCAAGTGACCGTGATGAGGTACATAAACATTAACAAATCATGCCGGTCGGCACTTACGTGTCGTAGTTTAAACGGTACTATTTCAAACAATGAGCTGTAAGGGGAAAGATTAGCCATTAGAATGCGCTAAGTTCTTACTCAAAGTTCCGCCTGTAGAATCAGAAACGAAACACACAAAACTTACTTCTGAGACGCCGCATTGTGGCATGTGTAGTCAATACAGGTGTGTGTGGTCCCCTCTGATTCCCTGTAGGGGTGTAAGTGGTGATGTGTGTTGTGGCTACATCATGTCCATGGGGATGGTCAATGTGGGCTGGGGGAAGACCATCCATGGGCAGGGTGTGGTGCTGTGTGGCATCGACATGCCTCACTCCAGGAAGTTTGTCTGCATGACAGGCACTGTTGTGGTCTATATCGTGTGAAGATGCACAGTGTTTGCAGGGTGTGTTGGTTCTCTTGTAGCTGTAGGCCTCTACTGTGCAGAATTGATCTGCTATGGTGTGTACAGATGATGACACTTACACAAACCTGTTTGTCTCACTAATGCAGATTTGCAAGACAACACAGCGGTACATGATCCTGAGACAAGTGTTAGCGAGACCAGCACGACAGCGGCAGCGGAGGCAAGTGAGACTGAGCCAAGTGACACTGAGAACACCAGCGCTCCTGAGGGTGACAGGAGTATGCATGAGGAATCTGTAGCTAAGACCCAAAGTACCACTTCATCTGATGCCGGCGGGGATGCATCCCTGTTTGCAGGCACAGGGGATGAGGAGTGTGCCACGACATCTGACACCCAGCGGCCAGTGCCCAGCCTCCCATCCACTTCCTCTGGTGCTGCCCGTATCCGTGTTACTAAGAGGGGACGTGTGACATTCACACATGGCACCGCTGCCCCTGCACCTGTCCCCTCTGCTGCCCTCAGTGCAGAGTGCGTAGAGCTCCTGTGCCAAATTTGCGTGGGCCAGTCCGCCCTGCTCAATGCCTTCAGTGCCCACGATAACAAATTAGGCCAGGTTCTAGCTTTCATGGAGGGCATACACTCTGACGTGGGTGGGCTACACCGCACAGTCCAGTCATTGTCAACCACAGTCACAACAGGCCTCCAACAGGCACATGGTCCCATTGCAGCTCAGGTGCCAGTGACGTACACACATTCAGGAGACACATCAGATGACATTGTCCACTTGGGACCTACGTCTACTAAACGGTACAACACTAGGAGCACAGGTCAGACACAAAGCAAACAATCCCGTCCACAGTCTCCATCCCCGAAGAAGAGCAAGGCCCCCCCAATATGCACGGACATGGGGAAGTCACAGAAAAGTAAGCCCACAAGATCATTGTCCAAAACATCAGGCTCACATGCTGCAGAGGCATCACCAGATTATGACTCAGCGATGACCACAGAGGATGTGTGGCATGTCATGGCTACACCTGGGGAGAGCACAGGGACACAACCACCCACCACATCGACACCAAAAAAAAGTACATCGAGGCATGTGGAGGAGGGCCCTGTTGGGACCAGCCCAATCATTGGGGCAGAGGAGAGCCCTGTTGTGACCAGCCCAATGGTTAAGGCAGGGAAGCCCAGTGTTGTGACCAGCCCTGGCAAGGAGGGACAGGAGGGCACTGTGGACACCACCCCTGGGGGTAGTGGTAAGGTAGTCACTGTGAGGGGTACACCTTCCGGAGAGGGTAGGGTGGTCCGGAGGCGTAGCCAGCCAAAGCGTGATGCAGGATCAAGCACATCACCTGAGGGAGTGCCAGTGTCTGCCCCTGATGTGGGACAGTTGGTGTGTGTGCCTATTCTGCCATCTCCACTTCCCATCAACCCCAAGACAGGCAAGCCATTTCATGTACCAGAAAAGTGGAAGGGCACCCCTCCAACCTCTCCCACCCACACTGTGTCAAGGGTGTGCATGACCACCTCCATGTGCCACGGTGCCACCTGGTCCACACAGCCCTCCACCTTGCAGGCCCCCTGTTATTGCCACATCACATGGCCCTCTGTCACACCAGTCAAGTAGTCCTGCTGTACATGAAACGCAGCCAGGTCACAGTCCGCATGACAGCCTGGAGTGAGTTGACAACACCCTCATACGCTTGTGCCACACACAGGTGTGCTAGTCAGGACCACTGTTTGCAACCTGGGTGTGTTGCCAACCCTGTTGCTCTGATGTGCTGTACTCTCACCTGCCAAGGACTCTGGGCCTGTTGCTCTGATGTGCTGTACTCTCCCCTGTGCAGCCTCTCATGTACTTGCTGTCTCCCCTGCCAAGGACTCTGGGCCTGTTGCTCTGATGTGCTGTACTCTCCCCTGCCAAGGACTCTGGGCCTGTTGCTCTGATGGGCTGTATTCTCCCCTGTGCAGCCTCTCATGTACTTGCTGTCTCCCCTGCCAAGGACTCTGGGCCTGTTGCTCTGATGTGCTGTGCTCTCCCCTGTGCAGCCTCTCATGTACTTGCTGTCTCCCCTGCCAAGGACTCTGGGCCTGTTGCTCTGATGTGCTGTACTCTCCCCTGCCAAGGACTCTGGGCCTGTTGCTCTGATGTGCTGTACTCTCCACTGTGCAGCCTCTCATGAACTTGCTGTCTCCCCTGCCAAGGACTCTGGGCCTGTTGCTCTGATGTGCTGTACTCTCCCCTGCCAAGGACTCTGGGCCTGTTGCTCTGATGTGCTGTACTCTCCCCTGCCAAGGACTCTGGGCCTGTTGCTCTAATGTGCTGTACTCTCCCCTGTGCAGCCTCTCATGTACTTGCTGTCTCCCCTGCCAAGGACTCTGGGCCTGTTGCTCTGATGTGCTGTGCTCTCCCCTGCCAAGGACTCTGGGCCTGTTGCTCTGATGTGCTGTACTCTCCCCTGTGCAGCCTCTCATGTACTTGCTGTCTCCCCTGCCAAGGACTCTGGGCCTGTTGCTCTGATGTGCTGTGCTCTCCCCTGTGCAGCCTCTCATGTACTTGCTGTCTCCCCTGCCAAGGACTCTGGGCCTGTTGCTCTGATGTGCTGTGCTCTCCCCTGTGCAGCCTCTCATGTACTTGCTGTCTCCCCTGCCAAGGACTCTGGGCCTGTTGCTCTGATGTGCTGTACTCTCCTCTGTGCAGCCTCTCATGTACTTGCTGTCTCCCCTGCCAAGGACTCTGGGCCTGTTGCTCTGATGTGCTGTGCTCTCCCCTGCCAAGGACTCTGGGCCTGTTGCTCTGATGTGCTGTACTCTCCCCTGTGCAGCCTCTCATGTACTTGCTGTCTCCCCTGCCAAGGACTCTGGGCCTGTTGCTCTGATGTTCTGCGCTCTCCCCTGTGCAGCCTCTCATGTACTTGCTGTCTCCCCTGCCAAGGACTCTGGGCCTGTTGCTCTGATGTGCTGTACTCTCCCCTGCCAAGGACTCTGGGCCTGTTGCTCTGATGTGCTGTACTCTCCCCTGTGCAGCCTCTCATGTACTTGCTGTCTCCCCTGCCAAGTACTCTGGGCCTGTTGCTCTGATGTGCTGTACTCTCCCCTGCCAAGGACTCTGGGCCTGTTGCTCTGATGTGCTGTACTCTCCCCTGCCAAGGACTCTGGGCCTGTTGCTCTGATGTGCTGTACTCTCCCCTGTGCAGCCTCTCATGTACTTGCTGTCTCCCCTGCCAAGGACTCTGGGCCTGTTGCTCTGATGTGCTGTGCTCTCCCCTGCCAAGGACTCTGGGCCTGTTGCTCTGATGTGCAGTACTCTCCCCTGTGCAGCCTCTCATGTGCTTGCTGTCTCCCCTGCCAAGGACTCTGGGCCTGTTGCTCTGATGTGCTGTGTTCTCCCCTGTGCAGCCTCTCATGTACTTGCTGTCTCCCCTGCCAAGGACTCTGGGCCTGTTGCTATGATGTGCTGTACTCTCCCCTGCCAAGGACTCTGGGCCTGTTGCTCTGATGTGCTGTACTCTCCCCTGCCAAGGACTCTGGGCCTGTTGCTCTGATGTGCTGTACTCTCCCCTGTGCAGCCTCTCATGTACTTGCTGTCTCCCCTGCCAAGGACTCTGGGCCTGTTGCTCTGATGTGCTGTGCTCTCCCCTGCCAAGGACTCTGGGCCTGTTGCTCTGATGTGCTGTACTCTCCCCTGCCAAGGACTCTGGGCCTGTTGCTCTGATGTGCTGTGCTCTCCCCTGCCAAGGACTCTGGGCCTGTTGCTCTGATGTGCTGTGCTCTCCCCTGTGCAGCCTCTCATGTACTTGCTGTCTCCCCTGCCATGGACTCTGCCGTTCCTGTTAATGTATGACCTCTGCATAGTCTCTGCCATTTGTAGATGGTTGTGTGGCTTGCTGTTGTCTACTAATGTTGTATTGCTGCATCTGTGCAATATATGAATACATTCTGAAACTTCTGGTGTGTGTTTTCTCAGTCTCGTTGCTGTGTGAAATCCTTTTCTTGTTTGCATTTGCTTGACTGTTTACCATGCTCTATTTTTCTGTTCAACATTGCTAGGCTGTTTGGGGCCATCTTATTTTTATACAGGGGTGACGGGATCTTCAGTCCATTCTGGCCCAGCTGATGTTGTACTCTGTAATGGCTATTTCACAGACAATGCTTTTTTCCTGTTGGGGATTTGCTATTGCTGCATACACTGTTCACAGGTCACCTTGGGAGAACACTGTCAGCACAGGGTGTGCAGCTGTTCATTGGTTTTGTATCTGTGTGTGTTGTCATGGGGTATGTGTGTGTTTTCCTTTCTGTGTGCCCAGGCGTGTATGTGTATGGTCATCTTGTGTTGGCCCTTAGTCCAGGTGGCATGGCTTACATGGCATGTGTGGTGTTGGGTGTGGCAGAGGTGTGCAGTGTGAAGGGTCTTGGTTTGTGGTGTATGTATGTGTGCCCCTGTATGGTGTGAGACACACATGTGTGATCCAGGAGTTATATGCCTGTTTTTGGTTTTGTCTTGCCCTGTGTGGATGATTGTTTGCACTTGTGTGGGCTATGGGGAGTGCAGTGGTGTTGTGTGTTAATTCTCAGCCACTCCTGCATTGCCTGTGTCCCTGGTTGTGTGTTGTGTGTTGCAGTGTGTGTGTATTGTGCATCTTGTTGCTGTGCTTGTTGGTGTGCATGGGGGTGCACAGGATTAGTACCTGGCCTGTGGCTAGCTCGGGTGGTGTGCAGTGTGGTTTGGGGTGGTGTGTTTCTGTGATGTAGGTGCCCTGCCCATGCCTTGGTGTGGCCCTGCCTTCTGCATTGTGCGCATGTGTTGACCGCGGCGGTGACGTGACCGTGACCGGGGCGTTCCTGCTGGTTGGCGGACGTTCTGTGTTCCGGATGGTGTGGATTGCCTTGTAGTGAGGTAGGTGATGTGTGGGTGCCCATGTGGATGTGTTGTGTCCCCTAGCAGGATGCCAGTGTGGTGCTGGGACCCTGTGTCGGCATGTGTGTTGTGCGGTGCATATGTGTAGTGGCGTACCTGCGGCAGCGTCCGCGGCGGCCCATCTGGCGATAGTGTTGCAGCAGGTACATGACCGGATGCATGTGGAGGGCTGGGTCCATGGGATTCATGTTGGGTCTCGGCGTTCGTGCTCCGATGTCGACTTTCCGCCTGCTTCAGCTGTGCGGTGTCCCCGCTGCAGTGCGTCTGCTTGTTTGGCCTATCGTAATTTGTCGGACGGGCCGGACGTCATCGGGCACGGCGGAGGCTTTCGATTGGCTCCCGCCGCCGCGCTGGCGGGCGATGTTTGATGGCGGTGCGCGGCGCGGCGCGCCGCGGCGGACGGGAAATGACCTGTGTTTACCTATTATAATGTTGCGGACCTGAGTTCCGCAGCTCGCGGGCGGAAAAAGCTGGTTTTCCGCCCGCCACCACCGCGGTGGTGCCACCGCCCGCCATCCTAATGGACCCCCTATGTGTCACCAAATCAAGAATTGATCCATTTATGTACTTTTACTTGGACTCTATCACATTGTTTGCTTTGTGCTGCAGTTTCGAAATGAAATTTTACTGACAACAAAGTCAGTTTGAATTGTACTTTGGTGCTGTGCTTTGTTATCTAATGCAATTTAATAAGGATTTGGAGAATTTTTTCTACATTTAATGAGTATCACTGCTTGGTGGTCCAGTGTTTACATTGAGCATGCTGTTACATTAGTGAATTAATAATTGCAAACAGAACGGAGGTGCTGACTATTCTTTTATTACCACTGCCATCTTTTTTCTATGTGATGCACTATGCAAGGCATCTGAAGGTAAATCAGGAAAATACATTTGCCCCTGAAGCCATGGAACTCTCACAAGGTATAGAATGGCGGCAACCAGTTTGAAAGTATCAGATATAAGTTCCTTGTGGTCCAGAGCATCCTTGATAAGCAATGGAGATACATTTTTGCTGCAGCCAGGACCTTTTCAGCAGAATATATAGAAAATCTTGAGGATGTTTAACATTTTGAAGGCACGTTTGAAGGTTCCTAGGAATCCAGTTATATTGCAGAAACAAACTGCCATTGTTGAAGTACTGTTTCAGTGATAACCTTTAAGAATTATAAACTTATATTTTCTTTTGATTTTTTGTGCTAATCTACGTGAGGAATTGGAATGATCTTTATCTCTTTAAAGGGCTGTTGATACTTTTCTCTAGGCGCATATATTGCAATATAGTAGTTATGTGAGATTAGGGGAGTAATTATTTGGTATCAGTGTGGTCTATATAATTCTGATAAATGTTTACAGTTTAAGAAAACAACCTCAAATGTTCATTCAAACTAGAGAGTGCGTTCTCACAAACAGAGTAGTTCCCTTTATCAGAGAAGGGAGTGAGATGATTCCAAAACTCTATGACCTTGACTATATAGAAATTATTTGTGTTGCAGTTCCATAAATGTCAGAGTTCCACTAGAACACAGAGTATGAGTTATAGAGATATTCAGAAGGTATATCATTTTTATAATAAGTGTTTGATGCTACAATACCTTGATAAGATACTAAAAATATTTATCTTGCCTTTAGGTACCTGCTAAGATTCAGAAGAGGCCAGTGCCAAGAAGAGTGAAGAGCCAGAGTGGGGTTCATTGTCTCTGTTTTCTATCTTATCCCAATTTCGATATCCCCATCTATACTGCTAAGAAACATAATCCTATTGTGTATGGTTGGCTGTGGATTCGGAGAAGTGCACAAAATGTCATCGCCCCCATTGGATACAGAATACAGGTTAGCACATTCTTATACTGGCAGTTGGTGGGGAAGGTAAAGGAACACTGCCCTATTTTATTGGGACCGCTGGGGCAGTATTACACATTATCACTGTTTGTGCCCGGCGCACCTTTCAAAAGGTGCGCCGGGCACAAACAGTGATAATGAGGCCCATTATGGCGAATGCACTGTCCCCAGGGAAGCCGCAAACATGTGCTACCCCCAGCACAGCGCATTCTTGTGAAAACACGGAGCAGCTGCTCTGTGTTTTTACAGTGAAGGCGGCACCGGCCTGCCATTTCAACGGGGTTTAGAGATCCCCTTGCAGGCAGGTGCAGTTAGTGACTGCACCCACCTGCAAGGGGATGTCTTGGGGTCCATGGGACCCCCTTTAACCCCTGCAGAGGGCTGCTGTCAAGAGGTGCAATGACAGTGCGCCACCTTTTAAATGGCGCACAGTCAGTGCGCCTCCTGAGGGCTTCTTTGACTCTGCGCCTGCGTCTGTAATATGGCGCTGGCGAAGAGTCAAAGGAATTCCCTCATTTGCATAGGACACGCCCCTATGCAAATGAGGGAACACCCTCTGTTGATAGCGCTGGCGCTTTAAGTGTGCCAGCGCTATCAGTATTATAGAACGGGACGCACAAGTGTCTGCATCCCATCTATAATACCAAAGTGCCCGGGCGCGCAAAGCGGGCACAAACGCATGTTGCACCCCTAGGGCACTATCTGTAATACAGCCCCAGTAAGGGGTTTCCCACAGGAAAATATTTTCTTTATGCAGAAAAAGTAAAAAGTTCCAATGCATGTTTCTGCATGATGTACTAATAATGATCATGCATAAAGTAAATTTTGGGTTTTAGGAGTAATCCTGTAAATCTGTCTTCAAACCTGGAAATTCAAAGTAATTCAAACTACTGACAGAAAAAGAGTTTCTAAACGGCCAATCTAGAATTCAGGAATAAAATATAAATATATAAAAGCTGAGTATGTGGTCTTGCTGTTACTCTCATGATGCCCACAGAAATTAAAGATGGAAATGGGGATGCCTAATAAGTGATGTCCCTAACTTATGATTAGGCTATCCTGTTTTAGGTTTAAACCTATAACAACTAACAAAAACCCCACCAAAAGGGAAATAGCCCTCACCGGTGTAAACATATAAACACTGAAAAAACACCTGCACAACCACAAACTAAATGCCATTCAAAGAAAGGAAAAGGAGAGTGAAAGAGTCATTTTATTTCTTCCTGAAAGGGCCAATACAATGTAACTTTTTTTATAAAAGGTAGCGGCAAGAAAAACTGGGCTAACATTACTCTGCTTGAGATTTGTTGTTTAGGGATGTCACAAAAATATTGTTTCTTCTCCCTTTTACTTTTTTTCAGTTTTGTGGTTTTTGGTCTAAAGATGCAGAGTTTAGAAGCATGTATTAGGTATTTTTTAATTATTTTATTAACTGTAGAGAATAAAGTAGTATCAAAATCATATTTGATATTTTGGCAACGTTTGATTCTTTCACAGATAGGTAAAATGGCTGGTTTCATAAGAATCTTCCCAATATGTACCATCATATTTACCCACAGAGAATAGGTATATCCCCTTGATACACCAGCCCCCTTTTCTAGAGACTCAGTATTGATAGTAGGTGAATTGTCAAACAACCCAGGCTTTAAAAATAAATACAAGGTGTAGTGATCGGTATATGTGAAAAGAGTGCTGTTACCAAGCATCTGGGATAGTGATGAAAACATGACAACCGACTTTTGGAAAACATGGAACATGGTGTCACTTGGAATGCTACTGCAAAAAAGTTCTTATCAAGTTCAACAAAGATTGGAGTGATATTGTTTGTATATGCAGTGATTCAGCTACATAGATGAAAATGTTTTGTGATGACCTATCAAAATACATACCTGAGCTGAAGTGCTTCCCTGTAAGAGATCCTTGCCTCTTGCTAGATGGTATACTGAAATCATCTTTACAATCCTCAGAGTTAATGAAGAATGCTAGTGCCTTTTTAGTCCATTCTGGTGCACTGTTTTGTTATGCCCGGGAACTATAAACGCAAATATTTCCCATTTTGTGCTTTGTGTGGCATCTAAGAAAGACTCTGTTGTGATGGATGCGTGCAATTTTACATAACTTTCAAGTTTTATCTGTTATTCTCTGTAATAATCAATACATTAGATGCTTATTTCTTTTTTTAGGAAAAATATTTATTTCATATTTCCTTTCATGTTATATTCCACGTGACATACCATCATCCAATAGTAAACCTTGTTACAAGTCAACGGATGCGAACAAATTACATAATGACCGCTATTGGTTAGCTGCTTTTTGAGATTCTGAACGACCGGAGAACGCCGAACTTGCCATAGTTTTTATCTGAAGTAAGTCACAAACTCGCTTTAGAAGTTTGTTCACGAATTCCTATAGCGCGCACTTTAATAATTGAATAGGGGCTCCCCACCTTGTAGAATCTAAGTCTTTTGTTATGCGCACACCGCGACCGTTTTTGCATATAAAATGATCTGTTTTCTTTGATCACTAACTTCCCCTAACTTTCCCTGATTTGCATTAACCCATACAACCACCCTACTACCCCATCTCATTAAATTGCCACTCGAAATCATATGACAAACACAAAGATTGCGTAATAACGTTGTCTATATATGTATATACCTGAAAGTTAACTTTTATGAGAATGCAATGAGATGATATCGAATGTTAGCCTATGATGAATTTTTGTTTGAGACTAGCTCATTAGGTTTCCATTTCTCTCCTTTTTAGACCCCTGATGAAGGGTCACATTCCAGACCTGAAATGCATTGGGTTAAAAGGAAAAATATAAAGAAACAATAAAAATACAAATGAATGGATTATGGAATATAACATGAAAGGAAATATGAAATATATATTTTTCCTGAAAAAAGAAATAAGCATCTAATGTATTGATTATTACAGAGAATAATGGATAAAACTTGAAAGTTATGTAAAAGTGCACGCATCCATCACGACGGAGTCACCCGTCCCACCTAGTCAAGTTAGTATTAGAGTGCTTCAAGACAAAGCACTAGGATGAAGTAGCACCGAAACTACCAAGATAAACAGAATACTTGGGAATCAAACAAGTGCACCAACGGACCTTCAATTCGTATCTAAGAAAGAGTCATCCCAACTGTGTCATTTAGCTGGTGGCACTCAGTCCTAGGGGCCGTGAACGCTATATTATCCATGTGGCAACCATTTAGAGAATTTTTGCTGAGTGATGATGCCAAAGGCAAGAACTGTCAGGCTCTTCTGTCGCACATTGATAGTGATGTGAAAAAAGTACATTCTACTTCATTCATAGATTTTTACAGAAAAACATGACTGCTGTAGTGGACATAATGAAAAAAAACTGGAGTCTAAAAACACCATATCAAGTGTTCAGCATAATTGGTGTTGATTTGAAACATCTCCGTGAGAGTAGGCTGGGCGACACTTTTAGTGACTTTGGCATTGCAACATCTTCCATGTTAGAGTGCTTGTCAATTGGTAAGCAAAGAAATGTTGAGGAGCAATTCAGGAAATTCTATTTTACAATGTATGAGAAATGGCTTGCAATGATGGATAGAAATGTCCCTTCACCAACCATGGCATTTGAAGTCAATGAAACCTCATTGTGGTACTCTGCACAAGTTATAGATCCCTTCCATACAGTAGAATTTTCTCCTGACTTTCAAAAGTGCTGCTTCATTTGTGACCACTTCAATAATTCTAAGGGCATATGCGCCCAGTTGAATGCATTTGTTGCAGAACCTGTTCCAGAGAATCGCAATCTTCTAGTGCACCAGTATTGGCATGGAGCGCTATGTCAGTAGCCAGAGTTAGCATATTGAGTATTGGCCTTTTTGGCATTGCCCATCTCAAGTGCCAATGTTGAGAGAGCCTTTTCACAGATAAGAGTTTATATCCGGAAGGAAAGAGCGAGTGCGCATGACCAAAGAATCACTGAAGTATTGTATGGTGTACTACAATAAGTGCGGTTTGTAGAAATGTATTTGGACCTCATATACATTGTATGTACACTGTCTATACACCATGCACTAACAGTGCAGAAAGTGAGCAATATTAAAAGCAAAATGTTCCAAAAACACCAGAAAAACACTGTTTCTGTTGTTTTTAATGGAGCGAAAATGTTAAACCATTGATTTTTTAAAGATATTGAATTCACTTGAAAACACTGGAAAAAACACCCAGAATTTACCATAAATAGAAACTGACATCAGGAAAGCCTACCTATGATTTTTGGAATTTGCTTTTTCAGGCAAATTAAATAATCTTTGAAGGAATAAGAGTATTACTTTATTGCTTTTCTATACATGATCAAAGGGCTTAAGGACACACTTAAAATCACAGTGATCAAAAGAAGGCTTTTCTATTATCATCGAGATTAATTAAACCCTAATGACAAGACGTTTCACTCTTTTATATATTGAGAACTGAAGACAATGAGGATCACTGATAAACATCAAGTATTACGTAAAGGTCGAATTAAGGAGATATGTACATCAAATTCATTATTGAACATGAAACAATTATTTTACCATTCATATGCATTTGATCTGTGATTTCTAGATAGACATGTCATTATTAAGCTATTCATTTATCTTGATTGCAATACGTGCGCTGAAAACTGAATTAATTCTTGGCACATATCTGACTTGGCTAATGAACAGACAAGAATGTGATGTCATTTGTTAAGGTGTTCCTGAAGGACAGGAACAAGAGGACACAGATGAGAAAGTGAAGCTGGGCCTTGAACTTAAAGACCTATTGAGGGAAATCATTTTTCCAGCTGCTCATATTATGGAGAAAGGAGTCAAGAACAAAATTGCTAGCAGAGTAGAGGTGTAAGTGATTTTATATATTCTTTTAGTATTCGAAAATATAAAGTAATACGAAACTAGGGCATTTATCAAGACAATTCCTTTTGGTTTAAGGCATATGAGGACTTGTTGGGCACTGTGCCGAACAAGACTTATATTTCCAGGCTAGGGCTTTAAATAGCATGGAATGCCAATTGTGTGTCTCTGCTAGAGGATGCCTTATCAGATAATCGTATTGTTTCTTGCGAGTATCAGGCTAGAATTGTCAGTATGAATATAATTTATTATACGAGCCTTATAACACTGCATACTTGAAAGGGTTTAAAACACTGTAGTGCGATAAGTTGCTTTATTTTCTTATATGTTATTTTATTGTAGCACTCCTCTTATTCACTAATTCTTGTAATACAGGGAGCACGCATATGCTCTCTTGAACATATCAGAAGTTTGCGGAATATAACCTTTGGGCCTGGGCCAGTTTAGAGACCCCTCAACGCCACCAGCCCTAGACATCAGCACTGCCTTACTTATAAGTGGATTCCCAATAAAGATGAACTGGGGTGATTTTTGGGAAAACACTCACTGCTTTTTCCTTACCTTTTTATTTTTTTTATTTTTATGCTTCCATACCATGTTTGCCTTATACTATCCTAATCATGTAAAGCGCTCTGATACCTCTGGGTCTAGCCAGCGCTATATAAAACTTTTTTTAAAAAAATGAGCATTTTTATATTTAGGCATTGGAATTATTTATTAGGAAAAGAGAGAGGAGATGTGATCACTGGTTTTGGCGAGGAGAAGATGAAAAATCAAGATGCGACAAGGGTGAAGGAGATGTGAGCCATTGACACTTAGAAAGGTGTGTGTAGATAAAAGACAGAGTGACAGAGAGCAGTGCGAGAGTGAGTTAAGAAACCTAGGGAAATAGAGACAGTCAAAAAATGAAGAGAAATAGAGAGAGTGGGAGAAAGATAGCGCTAGTCACAACGAGGGATAACAAGAGAAAGAGAAAGAGGAAAAGCGGGAGATAGAAAGAATGAGAGAGAGAGGGTAAAACTGCACGAGATAGAACAAGAGAGAGAGATAACACGAAAGTGAGAGAAAGAGAGAGAAATAGTTGGAGAAACTGGATGAGCTGCTGACTTGAGCTTCCATCTTGAAAATGGATTTGGCAAAAGAGAAACTGGAAGACAAGAAAACGTCAAGACAGAGGTGAAAAAGCTGTGAAGGTCCCCCTGAAGTATAGTGATAGTGACTAAAGTAAAGGTCCTCATTGCAAGATTCATGTGAATCACGCTTCAGACTCAAGCTCCTGCTTGCAACAATATCATGATTATAATCAGTAGCAATTGTGCAAAGCAGTGTAAAACCAGGTTCGCACTGTGTGGGGAAAAATGCATGCCCTGGGAGTTTGCTTAGGTCTGACTGAAAGCGGGGTTGGGTGTAAGCTTGGAATGATGTGCAAACTGTGCACACAAAAAAAAACACACCCAGTAGTGTCCCTCATTTTGAAAGTGTGTAATTCAAGATTCGGTCAGAAACAGAATTTTTGGTGACAAAATGGCAAAAAATGAGGAATTACCTGGTGAACTGGGGGGGCTATCCTGATTCCTGGGTAATTTCCCATTTCTCAGAGCACCATCAGGGTGGCACTTGTAATTGGTAGGTAATTTCGCTTCCTGAAACTACTGAAAGGTGTATCATTTATACCGAGTACAAGATTAACGATGCAGATTACCGCAAAACATTTAATGGAAGCTCCATTATGAACCCGGTATCGTTACTTACCAGGTGCGCAACTGGCACCTTAAATCACGGGTAACTTGTAATGAGTGCCTAAAGAGCGGTAAATACATCTCTAAAATGTTGCCTGTATTTCAGAAATAAGAAATCATTGCATATCAGATTGCATTTTGCAGACACGCTTTTCATCGACTCATTTTTAGTGGAAGTTTATTATTCATTTTCTGTTAAACAGCACCTCCAGTAAAGGTCCCCTGGAGTTGCCTGCATACAGCTATGAGCTGTTCCGGCTCTCAGAAAAATCGTTGGTAATAGTTATACTTAATTCTCTCTTCAAATTTAAAGTACTGCTTTGAAGTTTCGAGCTACTCTTCTAGCACTAAAGTGCATCTGTTCTCTAGACATTAGCCAGTTACCTACATAAACGTTCATACTCTAGAAAACGTATCTCTGGCAGTGGCGGCCGGCGACATTTCAAAGTGGTGATGAGAGCAAACATTCACTCAGAGAGTGCCTGGTGGCGCCTGCCATTTATTGTTTAGTCCAAATCTATAAAACGGGTGATCCCATCTCGACTGAGCGGTTTATGGAACCCGCAAAGCACAGAAGCCAACATGCACCTCCCAATCACAGTTTATATCCAGCGCTCTGTGGTTTATTCATCGAGAAAAGCACGAGTGCGCAGCATGCTTCTGTCTTGCACAGTTTATACTGGTCTAAAAAGCGCTATATATGATCTAGGCCTAGTGGTTTAGTGCACAGTACATACCCCATGTCTTTGGTGGCGCTATTTGTTTTTCTATAAACCAGGGGCCTTATTTATGAAGGCCTTGCGCCACCGGTGCGTCATTTTTTCCAATGTTAAAAGTGGCGCACCGGCGGCGCAAGGCCTTCATAAATAAGGCCCCAAGTGAGGATGAATGGCGAGTCGGTGCTGCTGAAGGGAGCGTGCACAAGAGCCCAGGAGCGTGGCGAGGAAGCCTCTGGCTGAGTCAGGGCTCTGGTTAGGCTCGAGCTGGGAAATTGTAGAGCACATGAGGCACGAGGGTCAAGCACTAGTGTTCTGGTGCTTTCTCCAGTCCTTCTTACATGGCCTGGGTGAGGACCCAAGTGCCAACTACCCTAACCAATACATTCGCTGCTCTCATGCTGTTAACCAGCATTAAAGCAGTGCTAGGATTGGTTGCAGCAGGGTGGCTCAGCGCTCACACTGGCACTAAGGGCCTGTGCCCTCTATCCACCTGGCTGTCTAACACAGCTCGAGTTGGAGAAGTTTAAATTGCACATGTCAGGCTGGCAGTCACAAGTCATCCGGCCAAAGTGATATGCACAGTTCAAACTGGTGTAGCAGGCACCACTATTCCCAGTCTACACTGCAGCAATGGTCCAGCCTGCAATGCCCTCACACTCAGCTGTAAAAGCACACAGTTGATGGACGGAATGCAGAACAAATCAAAACATTCACCCCCAGTCAAGAGATCTGGGTTAAATTCATCATTCTTTTTCTCACCCCAGTTTAGACCTGGCCTTATGCATATCAGTCTTGACCCTGTGCCTCATGGGAACAGTCCAGCCCAAACTGTCAAGCCAAGTCCTCCCTGGACCGGAAACAAGAATCCTAGGACCGGTTTCGGGGTTTCACCCCTCATCAGCCAGGATAGCTTGAATCCAGTGGTACAGTGAGCCCGGGACCCACTTCTGTGTATACCCGGCGCACTTCGGTCGAGAAAGCAAAAGACACACAGTTGATGGACTGAATGCAGAACAAATCAGAGCATTCACCCCCAGTCAAGAGATCTGAGTTAAATCCATCATTCTTTTACTCACCATGCCACCCCAGTTTAGACCTGGCCATATGCAAATCAGTCTTGACCCTGTGCCTTATGGGAACAGTCCAGCCCGAACTGCCAAGCCAGGTCCTCCCTGTGGCGGCTAGCAGAGCAAAAAATAAATTGGTAATAAAGTCACTTTATTACCATTTTATTTTTCACTTTTGCTGTGCCTACAGCAGGGGGGCGACTCTCCTCCACCGAAATGGAGAAGCAGCCGCTGATCCCTGGTAAAACTCTTGGTGGACAAAACTTTACTCTTTTAGACCTTTATTTCTAATTGTCTCTGTCAGATGTGATAATTATCACATCCAATAAAAATCCGACACCAAGATATTTGAAATTTATAGTGTGTGGTAAATATTGCTTGTGGCAAGTTTTTGGGGAATAACAAGTGAGTTTTGGTGCTTACATAGCCGCGGCCCGGCAGGTAAGAGCGGTGGGCGTGGGGCCAGGTGAGGGATTTCAACGGACGATGACCAGGGCAAAATAATTATTTATTTCATTTTCCCTGGTCATTGTCCATCGAAATTCCCCCACCAAGCCCCACCGCTCTTACCTGCACAGGCCACGGCTGTGCTTACAGCAACAAAATCTAAACATTCCTGTAAATATTGAGCCTTCCCCAAAAAGCGCAATTTATGAGGACACTTGCGAGGGTTGGCACTAGACCCTTCTCGTTAGGAAATATATCAAAATTAACACAATGTCTGGATTGCCTCAGGATTCCAAAAGCATAGTGTCTCTGCTACGAACTGATGGGAAATAATACAGCTTAATTGAGTTAATTCAATTTATGAGAACTTTCTAAAATCATTGAGAAAGGGCCTTAATAAAAATATTTTCATTCATTAAAACTTCAGCCTCATATTTACAAATCTTTGTGCAACTGTCAGACACTTTTTCAGAAAGTGGGTATAAAATGTAACAACTGCACTAAAGTTTGCATTAGAATTCTCTTCATTAAAAGCAGGGCTCAAGTCGAGAGTACACGCGGGTGGACGGCGTCCGCTCACTATTTTCACAGGGGGACGCCGTCCACCCTGCCAAGAAGTTGGGCCCCACAAAAAAAATGCTGAATTCATACCGGTGAAATTTGCAAACACCGGGACACTTTCAGCAGCGCCTGCACGTTGTCTTTTTCGATTGCAGCAGCATGCAGGCAGGAGGGGGCTTTCTTAGTTCAGACTCCTGCTGGGCCCAGAACAAAGGCCCAATTTAAAGGGGTCATCAGGCCTCCTTCTGTTAAAGTCTCCTAGTTGGCAGCAGCCAGGAGCCTCACACTTAGAAGCAAATGCAGCAGAGATGAAACAAAGGCTCACACCTTGGTAGCACTACACACATACTTGAGAGGCAGCTTTTCACTTTGTTCAGTCCCTGTTTACAAGATATGCATGAGCTGTAAGAATGTCAGATGCGTTGGCCTTTCCCTGTATTCACTCAAAATAAACATAATTTATATAGTGCTTACTATCCCTGAGGAGGCGTTGAAATAATTTAAGTACCACTATTTTTTCTTGTAAAGCACTATGGGTAGAGGAAATTTGCGCTGACAACAGACAACATTGTTTAATGCATATCTTTCAAAAGTGTGAATCTTCTGCCTAAATCAGGAAGGTTTGCATGTATACTCGAAATGTGCTTCAATGTTCTCATGATAGACCTGCTAAAAATATATGTGAGGGCTCAAGATCTGCTGTCACTTTTTAAGATGCCACTTCCTGTGATGTCACACGCCGTGATGTCACTTGCCATGATGCAACATACAACACCCTTTGTTTAATGTTTACCCCGTATTCACAGAGGAACACTTATACTGCCCGCTTGGAGCACTGTTAGAGCTGTCATCTCTCCCCCCAGCCCTCGTGGGGATCTGGTCTTAAAGGGCGGCCCTGTTGGTAAGGTTTCTTTCCGAGTAGGAGAACACAATTTGCATTGCAATAGGTCTCTCATTTACGCAAGTTTAAGCTATTGGCATTGTAAATGGCACTGCCTTTTATTTATGTTTTAAAAACAAAAATAAAAGGCATTGTTATTTGCAATGTTAATAGCTCAAAGTTGCGTAAATGCGAGACCTTTTGCATTGCAAATGCTTGTTTTAATTGCTATGGATGTCATCAGAGATCAACAATATGTACTTTTATAAATAATATGATTAAGAGAAAGGACAGGAAAAAGACGTGACAGTCTCAATACAAAGCTTGCTATCAATACATAGGTAAAACCGATTCAAAAAACTTGTGCAAATTGTAGCAAACACATTTATCAGGATGTGTCTTTGCTAAGGTAATCAGAACATTGATTTTAAATATATTATATTTAAAACACAAAGATTTTAGACAATGATTCTTAGCTTCCGCCACTAACTAGGATAGGCAAAAAGAACGTGCTTAAAGTCTTGAATCTCAAGCTTACAGAGTTCACATGTACCAGTCGCATCTCCTTTGTCATATCAGTGCCTTTTAAAACTATTTAAAGGTAAAATGTTAAAGATAAATTCAATTACCCAGCACACTTAAATCGAAAGAAGTTTACCCGTCCTAACCAGCATACCCCCCTCTCAACTAATTATTTGCAATCTAAATATACTAAAAATATAAAAAATAAAAATTAAATATAAAAGTAATAAGTGCAATATAATACTAATCATCTTACTCCATTTGAGGTAATCTGGTTCTCTTCTTTGATTATTAAAATATTTTTTGTCACTCTTGGGTTTCTGGCCGTTCATGGCGCTTTGACCACAATAAACAACAAACCAACAGAGTTACGTTCAGCATCAGGGGATTTAAATATCCACAGTTTTTGGCACAAAGCAGTGGTCTTCTAAAATAAATTGTGGTTGACAAACGTAAACAAGTACCAGCAACAGTGCCTTATTCTTACTGTCCAACATTAATTCACTACTTCATAAATATGCCACCGAAGTTTGGGAAAAAGTCCTCAAAAATTGCTCTGTTGAGTACAGTCTTTGTCTTGGACCAGACAGAAACCCACAACACCATAGGTCACAACTGAATAACATCCTCCCACATGCTTATTCTGACTCTTTTTCTCCTATTTTATTATCTTGTGTACACCTGTCATTACTGTTCTCTATCTGATTTTAACAGTTGGTATCTAAGAACGTTATGGTATGCTATCTTACTGTTAGCTAGCCAGTGTTAAAGTGCTTGTGCTCTATCTGTTAAACATGATCAATTGACTTACACCCAATTGTCACATTTATTTTACTTGTAAGTCTCTAGTAAGGTGGTACTACATGCACCCAGGAACTGTAAATTAAATTCGACTGGTCAGCTTGCAACACACATTGTTTGGTGTCTGAGGACTTGTAATTCAGAACCCTCTTTAATGGCACAGCTGGATTTTAAACCACAATTCGGAAAATACCACTTTTGGAAAGTTAGCATTTACTTGTCCTAACCATTTGGTGCCTTCAGACTATTTTCTGAACATGACTAGGTGTAGTTCGCCTTTGTGTATTCCTCCCAGACAGCCACACAATAGGTGGAGCTGTCATTAGTCCTGCATGCACTTCAAAGACACTGCCTTAGCTCGCACACAAAGGACCTCACACTAGCCTATTGTCCCTGCAGACAGACTGGGACCAAGGCAGTGAAGCAGGAAATTCTAAACACCTCTGTAGGGGAAGACTCCAGAAGGGTCTTCCACTTCAAAGTGGATACTACAGAAGAACTGCCCTGCTGCTTGAGGCCTGCCCTCCTGTCTGAGAAGGAAAACTGGACCTTCACCCTTCATCCCAGGCTGCAGTTACTCCAAGGGTCAACTGACTGAGTTGTTCTAAGCTACAGAGACACTACAAGCTGCAGAGGTCTCCTTGGAACTGCCCAGCTGACCGGCTGCACTAGACCTGCAACTGGACCAACCTGAGCCCTGCTGTCCTCTGCTGGAGTGGGTTTCTGATCCCCAAGAGGTGCCTCCAGATCCTGGAACCTTGGTGGCATCAGCTGAGCGCCTCCTGGAAGATAAGGAGGAATCCAGAAGTTTTGGGATCTTTGTGACCACAAACTGAGCCGTTTGTGCCATGATCTTGCCACTTGTGCCACCTACCTAAGCTTCAATTAATCCGACTATTTGTTCTACAGCGACTGCCAGTAATGAGGGCAACGTGAGATCTACACTTCACGCTAAAGAATCGATAGCCAGCGGTGACCGCTACCATGAATCTACAGCAACAGTCGTCCACAACGCCCAACAGGATCTGCATGCTACAGGGACGGCAAACTGTGATGCCTAGCCTGTTCTTCGTGCAACAGCAGCAACCATACATGACACTCTTCCTGCTTCTCGCAGCATCCACTACCGTGAACGGAACTCTTCGCACTGGAGTTAAAAGGTCACTCTTTCAGCCGGACTAACTAAATTCCCGTATCCATCCCACACACCATTGCGGTCAGCCTGAAACTGTGACTTATAAGCGGTGTCGCACGACCAGATAACCACGAGTGGCGCATTGTGCTTCTTGGTACTATTCTTACCGTAAATCTTTGAAATTGCAATTTCTGGTTCTACTGACTGGATTTTTGTCATTCTGGTGTCAAATACTTTATTAAAATTCAACTCTATTTTTCATTCATGAGGGCTTTTTCTTGTGTTGTGTTTTCACTTTATTGCTGGTTGTGTACTGTATTATTACTTTTAACACATTACCTGAACGTTAAGCCTGACTGCTTTTCTGCCAAGCTGCCAGAGAGTTAAGCACAGGTCAATTCATTGACTTTTGTGGTTTACCCTGACAAGGATTGTGGCTGTTGCTTAAGGAGGGCTGATACCTCTCTTAATGAACAATCCATTTTCCCACAACCGTCTATAATCCAACGGTATGTCAAGACAGGAGGGCAAGTGACCTTTAGAATTTCTACTCTGGGGATGTTGAACCTTTCTTGGAGTGTTGAATGTCACCAATTAGATGCCCCTACCAAACAGCTTGTAAAGTATTACAACGTCACCCTTCATAAACTATTGAATTCATTCATACAACTTAAATAATTTCTAGTAAGGGAATACACTATCTCTACTCCGAAGTAGTTCACTAGTGAACTAAAGAGGCTGAAAGCAAAGCTCGTTTTGCCACATAAAGAAAGCAAAAAACAGGCCTTGAACAAGATAAAGTAGTCATTAATATACTAAGATTGACTGACAGGAGCGCCCCTGTACAAGCCAAAAAGAGGTATTTTACCTCTCTAGTGGACAAAAATATTGTCAAACTTCTAAAGAAAGTCACCAGTATAAACACAGTCACCTTCTATTTTACCTCGGGAGACTCTGGATTAGCACCAGGAGTTCTTTCTACACTGACAAAATGACACACTTTTGGGGAGACCCGCCTACTCACCTTGAATCGAAATCCTATTATTCCATTTTCGGAAAAATACCTCCAAAAACTGTATAGGGCTACCTTGTTAATTGATCATCAGAAACCAATTTCCACTCGCTCCAATAATTTTTGATATTATCATTCCCTCTTTTTAGACAACTTTATGCCTGGGTCTCCATGGCTTTTCAATAGCCCTCTTTTAAATTCATACTTACCCTCATATCTGCAGAGTCTTCTATTTGTAGCCCTCCAACCATTTCTAACTAACAGGTTAAATGTTATGTTATGTTATGTTAATAATATTTATACAGCGCACAGCTGCCCCAGCAAAGGGGCGTCCAGGCGCTTGAACAGGTACTAAAACATAACACGCAGGAAGAGGAAAAAGACGGCTAACCAGGTACAGAGAACAAGAAGGTTTTGATAGCACACCTAAAAGCGGTCAGATTATCCAGAGCTCGAATGTGCACCGGGAGTGAGTTCCACAAACCAGCGGCAAGCACTCGGTAGGAGCGGCCACCCATCCTGCTGAGTTTAAAACTGGGGCAGGCCGCGAGATGAAGAGCCTCCGATCTCAGGGACCTCGAAGGGACATAGGGGAGAAGCAAGTTAGCGAGTGCAGGCGGCGAAGAGAGCTTCATGATTTTAAAGGCCAGACAAAGCGACTTAAACTTAATTCTTTGTCTGACCGGCAGCCAGTGAAGGGCGGAAATAGTGCTGGAAACAGAACAATGCCTGGGAAGGCCAACAATGGCCCGCGCCGCAGCATTCTGCACCCTTTGTAGCCTAGATGCCTCAGCCTGGTTTATCCCCAGCAGCAGCGCGCTGCTTTAGTCCAGCCGAGATAGAACCGAGGCCTGGACCACGAGCTGCCGGGTGGAGGGATCAAAAAACGTAAGGATCGGTCTTAAGCCTCGCAAGATGCTGTAGCAGGTGGCTGCAACCTTCTTCGTATGGCCCATGAAGGTAAGCGCCGGATCCAGCCATACACCTAGGTTCTTTACTTCGGAAGCTGGAACGGGGGTGACGCCCAATTCTGGAGGCCACCACTGCTCTCCCCAAAGCTCCGCATGTTTCCCCAAAACCATGACTTCGGTATTTTTGGCGTTCAGTTGTAAGCAATTGGTTCTTAACCAATTTGCTACTGCCACAAGTCCAGCTCGGAATCTGGGGGCATCCATTTCAGGGTCTCCACTCAGTGTCACCGCCAGCTGCGTATCATCTGCATATGAGGTCATCGTCAAACCCCACTGTTTGACGATCGCAGCTAGCGGTTTCACGTAGAGGTTGAACAGGGTCGGGCTCAACGAGGAGCCCTGTGGAACCCCCAGATCCAAAGGATGGAAGGTGGACTGGCAGGGTGGTATAGCCACCTTAAAGGACCGATCAGAGAGGAAAGAGCGGAACCACTGAAGAGCAGTCCCCGCTACTCCAGCTTCCTCTAGGCGCTGAATTAAGACACGGTGGGACACAGTATCGAATGCGGCGCTCAGATCTAGTAAAAGGAGCGCCGCCGTCCGCCCGGAGTCGAGCACCAAGCGCAGGTACTCGATCATGTAGAGCAAAGCGGTCTCGTGCTGTGTCCCGCCCGGAAGCCATTCTGACTCGGGTCCAGTATATGGTTACGGGAAAGATGATCAGACAGAATGGAATTTACATGAGCCTCAGTGACTTTGGCGGTCCAGGGGAGAAGAGATATGGGGCCGTAGTTCTCAGGCAGGAGCGGGTCTAAATTTGCCTTCTTCAAAACTGGGGTGACTACCGCCTGCTTCCACGAGGAGGGGACCATTCCGGATGAAAGCGACAGGTTGATCAAGGAAAGTATCGGGACACGACACAGGGGGAAAGGATCCTGATTTGAGCTGGCTTCAGCGGATCCAGAGGGGAGCCTGATTTGATCCTGAGGCTCAGCATGTCAAAAGCCTCCATAGACAGGTCAGGCAAGGAGGTCAGAGTCTCACAAGCCAGGGAGTAGGACCAGCTGGCTCTGGATCGAGCAGAGACCAGTCAAATCCTCTGTAGATAGCCTGCACTTTCTCTAGAAAGAAGGATGCCAGACTTTCACAATGAGAGTCAGTGCAGATTTCTGCCGAAGTGGCCCTTTTATTCATAAGGTCTTTAAGGACCGTAAAAATTAATTTTGAGGGGTTAGTACTGGTTTGGAATTCCTGGGCATAGAATGCGGCACGAGTTCTGCAGATAGCCCTATGATAGGTCTTAAGTTTGGCAAAATAAGAGGATTTTAGGCTGAGATCGTAGGACTTCCTCCATTCCTTCTCAGCTTTCCGGCAGATTTTCTTAAGCTTGGCAAGAGAGTCGTTGTACCACGGGCTAGGTACCTTAGAGTGGCATTTCGACCAGCACATAGGTATGAGGGAGTCAAGGGCATCCGAAATCCATTTGCAAAACAGTTCGTAACCTCGTTCCACATTCAGAATGGTGCTCAGGGGTTTCTTCTCCAGTAACCTGTAAAACTCCTCAAGTTTAAGCTTGTGCCAGTGTCTTTTTAGAATCAGCCTATCCACAGATTTGAATGGCGGATCGTCAATGGGACAGAAAACTTCCACCAGCAAATGGTCAGTCCAGCCAACCGGGATCGGGTTGGACACCTTCGCCCTCTCAAGAGTGGTGAAGAAGGGATCAAGGATGTGTCCCCCAGTATGAGTGGGGAGTGTGACAAGTTGGACAAGTTGCAGTGCTTCAAGGTCCGCAAGCAAGGTGTCTATGGCTGTGGACGACCTGCAATCAAAATGAATGTTGAGGTCGCCAATGATGTTAAAATTCGCACAGCTGGGCGCTAGAGAACTTACCATATCGGCAAGAGCGGCCTTGAAGACGGTGTCATTGCCTGGAGGGCGGTAAATAAGGATACCGCTAAGCCTGAAATGATGACTGAAGGCCACTTTAAAAAGGGCACTCTCAATGGCTGGCAAACCGAGGGCTTTCCATTCTGAGGGGAAGCACGATTTTACTGCCATGGCGATGCCACCTCCTCTCGTGGCGTGATTCAATGTGAACACCGTATATTCCGATGGAAAGGTAAGATTAAGGATAGCGGTATCTGAGTCCTGGAGCCAGGTTTCGGTAAAGAAGAGTAAATCGGGGGGATCCTTTTCAATGAGGTCATATATAAACTGGTGATGTTTGACCAATGACCTCACGTTAAGGTTCCAGATCCGAAGCACACGGCCCGCGGTGTTATTGCGCGTGGTCGGAACAATCCCTTCCAGAGATCGAATCCTAGCCGGCCTGTCTAGGGACCAACCCATACAGGCACAAACATATGGGCCGGATAAGGGGTCCACAGGATCACATGGACAGACATCGACCCTATACCCAATGGTCAACAGTTCAGCCCGAGTATAGCTAAATATCGGTGGTGCCTGCATGCTGGTAATCGAGCCTAGTGACCAGAGCCCTGACGCGACTCGCGCTTCCTCGTCGCTGACGGGCGCAGACGGGCAGGACTCTGGCACGACTCAGGCTACTCGACGGCGCCCCGACTGCGCGTCCCCGCTGCGCGGGAGAGGACGACTTTAAATAGGCGCGCCGAGGAACAGTGCGAGCGCAAGGACGCTCAAAGATGGCGCCCGCCGGGATGAGCAGAGCCCAAAGCAAGATGGCGCCCAAACAGGACCACCCCCGGGACCCGGACCCACCAAAGCGGCGGTGAATTGGTATGTTTTATATGCGGTGAGAGGGAGGGGGAATACCCAGCCTAGTCCCGCTAAAAACAGGGGAAAACAACAGACTACCTACCTTGTACAATTGTAGCAACATTTTCAATACAGGGTTCTGATCTGCTCATAGCATTATCACTTCCCTTAATGGGTGAAGGGTGTGCGATAGCACTTCTACACGTGAATTAAAGTCACCCACCAGCAGTCACAACACCTCCACCCATATTAATGGTAAGCCACTCCACCAGATAACTGATAAACCACACTTTTTAAAGATTTTATTTATTACATATTCCATTTGACCAAAGTATTCGTAAAACAGTCAAAGTGTACAGAGGTATGCACCAATACTATATCAGCTAATGAGTTGGTCTATACATGGCATCCCGGCTAACAGTTACTCATTTCACAATGTTGGCTCATAGATTGGCATCCTCGTAGTATATGCACTTGTCAGGTTAAGTCCACAGAGCTAGCAATTTCACTATCCCATTTCTTCTCTGAGAGTTAGATACTCCCTCCCCAATGTAGGCTATTCATTCAGATTCTATATTGGCTACATATTCCTGGACGGGTCACCAGAAGTCTCTGGTCTAAAGATGTGAAAGAATGTCCACATAAAATTCTGCCATTTCTCCACAAATTATCATGTTTTTTAGGAAATATTTAAAGTGGGGTGTTCCATTGCCTCCCCATGTCATTGACGCTATACGAAGCCCCATCAGAGTTGCCAATGAGAACAACGTTCTATAATTTTTTGGGGCATCTAGCACATATTAGAGCAAAACAACCACCAGAGAAATAGGCAATGGCCGGTCAAGCATATCAATAGCTTAGATCACCTGTGTCAAGAACTTGGCCACTGCCGGGCTACCCCATGCCAGATGTAAAAGGTTAATGCACAGAGCCAAGCATTTATGGCAGCTGGAATAATTTGATATACCATGTTTAACCATACTCATAGCTGTATGGTAGACTCTGTGCAGGTATTTGTAGTGAATTAATCTATATTTCCCATTAAAGGATACGTCTTTGGTTTGTGAGCAGCAGTAGGGCCATTGATTCTCAGAAATTACAATGCCTAAAGGGATTTGGCATGTGTACGTGTTTCCAGCTGATTGAGGTTTTAGTGCTACAGTGTACATGCAAATTATAAGTTTCTTGGGGATAGCATTCGATAATAAGAACTTTTTTGAAAGCCTTTATTTGCAAGGGTATAAAGCGGATAAGCAGTCAACTCATATACATTCAACTATCGTGAAAGCGATAGAAATCATCACACATGATCTTGAATTAGGCAAAGCGATCCAAGCACAGCCCATAACTTATAAAGCACCATGGTTAACCCTCATAAGAGTAAAAGGAATGACACAGCGTAGAGGAAAAGGAATGGACGTTTTATGCAATAATTCACTCATAACAGACAGGGGAAGCAGCCAATGAACATTACTTAATTAGAGCAAAGAACAAAATGGCTCTATCACGGAAGTTACCACCCCAAAAAATAAGCCTAAATTACATGTAGGAAAGTGTAGATCAGGGGTCATCTCTTCTAGATACAAGGCAGCATAAGCGCACCTGAACAGGGAGACTTTGTCACCAACAACCACTTTAAATTAAGCTGGGAAAAGTGTGCTGACCTGTACTCCAGGACTCACGGACGTATTCTGAAACCCCTGCAAAATTTTTCATTTTTCAACAGCAACATGACTAATATTGGGGAACAAGAGGGCATGGTGGCCCAAATGTCAAAGGACCCTTTTCTTTGAAGCCGACTGCAGAACTCAGTTTTGATATTCCTCTTTATGTTATGTCACTAACATAGTGTTTATCACTTCATTGTTGTTACGCTATCTCTTTATAGGTAACCGTATGGCTCATTCAATGTAGATCGATTGATAGTTGCCTTCTGAGTCCATTTTCCCCCAGGAATTCCTCATTTGCAGTCTTTAAATCCTTGCCAACATCCAAGGATTTCCATCTGATCAGACTAAGTTTGGCAGCTCTCTTTGAATTTTTAAAAGAGGAGATGAAAGTGACACAACTAGTTTCAAAACTGTCCATCTTTTCTAATCTCTCCTTGTTACAAGTCTCTGATGCCTCTAACTTCACTGTTCTCTTTCCCACAGACTATAGAATGGATTCAACAACACTGGATGCAAGGTTTAGGTGTTCTTCACCTCTGCCTTCAACAAGGTCCAAGAAGAGGAAATATTGGCACTCTTCATCCTTGGGTTTTTCAGAGCCATCCAAAGAGGCTGAACCCCTTGAAGTCTTAACTGTCATTGCTTTATTCTGTGAGGAGTGCGCTTTTGGGGATTTCCCCCCTAGGATTTCCCCCACATGGTCTGGACACTAGCAAAGAGCAGACAAGTTACACCAGATTATTGTCCCAAGAAGACACCACAATCCTCCTAATAAACATGATTAATGTCTGTTATGCTTCCCCTTTCCAATCAGGAACTGAGAAGTTGTTGGCTGGGGGCTTCTTGCGCTTGTTTAAGGTTGTTTCTGCTGACTGGACGGGGCCTACAAAAGACCCAACCCTCCGAGCACACCTAAGAAGACCTAGTCTGATGGCAACAATTTGGAGGCGTCCCGTTCGGCCTAATGAACCACCAATGTTAGAGCCAGCTCAGCCATCCAACTCCAACCTTTTGATCATCATATGGCCTCTCGATTCCGGGCATGTGTCACTCCTGCAAAGATTGCTGGTTGTGCCCTGAGTGGAGAAGCAGTCCCATTTCGAGTGCAACAGTAGAAGAAAAAAGAAGTAAAAGACACAGGAAGGCATCACCGTCCGGACAGGTATAGATGCCTCCACATTACAAATTTGCTCAGTAGAAGGCATTGCCCAGTTCTATCAAGGAGGCATATAAGTGTAAAAAGGTGGGGCGAATAATATAATCATTCAAAGTATGAAATTATTTTCTGCACACTTTGTCGAATGGGTAGGGGCAGCAGCCTTTAGTAACTCCATCTCACGTTCGAGTACAGGACTGAATACATAAGGATTAAGTTCAGTCCAGTAATGCACCTAGCTTATGCTATGGCTTAAGTATCAAATCCCACGAGGTAATAGGCTTAAGGGGTCTGTCCATCAATTTGGCTAAAACCAAGATTGAGCCTTCAAGAGACTATGGGGAACTGACTGTATGGAACGGGTGCATGATGCATGTTAGATGTAATTTAATGGTGGTGGAGAATATCCCTACGTCTTGCAAGAGTTGCATGTCAGAATATTTTTGAGGGAACATCATTTTTGTCTGCAGAGCCATAAAGGGTTTGGATACTGAAGTGTGATAGGCTCCTTAAGGATTTGCTGCTCTTCCCTGAACATTGTCAAGAGATCTGGCTGACACATGTCCGTTGGTGTGCCAGAGAAATGTTCTTGCAACCCAGTGACTTCACCTTTCTTTCCCATGATCAAACACCCAACTTACATTGGCTGAATGAAAGAGGCCTTCCCTCGAGGGGTCGCTGGCTATGGTGTCTTGCTACCATCCTGCTCAAGACTACTCCCAGTGGCTAAGATGCTGTGCTCATTCTCTGACTCCACATACACACGATGAAATCCAGCATCTCCTGCTATATCTTTGTATCTGTTTTCTGCCTGTAAGCCAGACAACTCGAGAAGGACCTCAAATCATAAGCAGGACATGCAGCACAGGTGTGCATTGCATTGGATGCCTGCTTCACATACAAGAGATGCAGAGGTTATGCAGGTCAGCTGCTACAAACTGTCCATTGGCTAGGCATGAATGATGTAAAGTGCATGATTGTGCCATTAGTTACACGAACTGAAGTTAAAAGGAAGTACAACTGAAAACAATCAGAAAAAGAAATTGGTGAGGATCCACAAAGGAAGTTGCTGAGCATGAGAGGAGAAATCCTTCAACACTGTAGGGTAAAAGGGAACTACCTGCATGTATACCCCTAGGGATAGGCAGAATGGCTGAATAGGACAGAGATGTGGCACCATGCGCCTAAAGCTCTATTGTGATAGGTAAAGAAAGTTTTCCCATCCCACAATTATGTGGCAGTGTACAAACATTTTGAGAGTCGGAAGGAGACCAAATGTAGGAGTAAAAGCTGTTTTAAGAACTGGAAAAACATTTCAGAGAACCTTCCCAAATATAGTATTCTAAGAAACTCCATGGTAATTTTTTTTCTGGTACATTTATTTGATAAAAAAAAAAAGTGAAGCATAATCTCCTCTTCCTCTGTTGCATGTTTCTGTTGCATGTTGGAACCAGCATCTGATATTTTAGTTGTAGCCAATGAGTCGTGGAGTACTTGGGAAGGTCTTACGCAATCCCATACATTGTTCCTTGTCGATGTATAGGGAATTTGTCTTCACAATAAGCTCTTGCTGAAGCCTTGATCTGTTGATTGCAAGCAGCTGAAGAGTAGACTGTGCTTCATTTAAGCGAACCTTCAATGTCTGAATTGATTCATCGATGGTGTGAACTTCATGTACAAGCCTATGAAAAAATAACATGTTAAGTCTTTTAGAGCATACCATTTTGCACCTTTAGTTCAAAGATGTGATCACATGTTCGAGTCTACAAAAAACACAGCTACTGCTAGAAAACAAACTCTCCATATTGTTCTCTTAAAAGACCAACCACTGTGATGTTTTTCTTAGAGAGTATGATTTCAAGAAATACTTGGCATCAAAGTTTTAAAATATTTAGACTACTCGGGTTACATACATCACAACAAGTGTGGGCAGGGAGTGAAGTACAGAAGGAAGATTGAATCACCATTACTAATGATAATACTCATTATGACAAATTCTCTGGAGCTCTACTAGCCCTTGAAGTCACCTTGGGTTCTGGGTGCAAGAGATGCAGGTCCAGTCCTTCTCATCTAGGCAAGATGGAAGCAGGTCAGCCTAGCAAACAGGAGTCCAGTAAAGTGGCAGTCCTTCGGGAGCACAGTGGTCCTTCTTCCTGGCAGAGTAACCACAGGTCCAGAAGTGTACTGAAGTGGTGGTGTCTGCGGTCCTTCTTTTATACACAGTTATGCTATTGAAAGGGAGGAGAAGTTTCTAGAGTCATGCCTTTGAAGTGCACATAAACCCTGCTTCCCTGCCGTAGCTAAGGACTAACTACAGGGGGTATGCAGCCCTTTGTGTGGTGACAAGACACAGCCCATTCACATGTAAGTAAGTCCAACTCCTCCTTTCCATGCTGCCAGTGATATCCCATTCAGCCACACCTAAGCTCCCATTGTGTGTGGCTGTCTAGGAGGAATACATCAAGCCCAACTGCCAACTACATCCAGTCATATTACCAGGCGCCAAATGGCTAAGGCAAGAAAATTGCAACTTTCTAAAAGTGGCATTTTCAGAATTGTTATTCAAAATCCGACTTTAAATTAGGATTCCAGAGACAACAAACTTGAACCAGTTATTCCTTCCTATTTGGGAATTACACTTATTAAATGTAATAAGGCAATCCTAATGTTATGCTATGGGAGAGGTAGGACTTGCATTAGTTAAAACAATGGATTTAAGAGTTTTTCACTTCCAGAACATGTAAAACTTAAAGGTACATGTCCAACGTTTTACATGCATTGCACCGTGTCCCTCTGGGATGTTCATGGCCTACCCTAAGGGTGACATATATGTACTTAAAAGGAAGGTATGGGACTGTCAAAAGGTTTCTTTTACCATGTCGAAATGACATGTTAAACTGCACACACAGGCTCTGCAATGGTAGGCATGAGACATGTTTAAATGGCTACTTAAGTGGGTAGCACAATCAGAGCTGCAGACCCACTAGTAGCTTTTAATTTACAGGTCAGGGCACATGTAGTTTACTAGGGACTTATAAGTAAATGATATATGGTAATTGGGTATAATTTAATTCTATCATGTTTCAGGGAGAGAGCAAAAGCACTTTAGCACTGGTTAGCAGTGGTAAATTGCAAAAAGTCCTAAAGCCAACTAAAACAAACTGAGCAAAAAGTAGTAGGAGGAAGGCAATAAGTTTGGCGGTGACATTAGAGTGTTAAAGCGTCCTTGACAGGTCTGCTGGCTTTAAGTATAACATCTGCGGCTCGTTTCAAAGGATGGAAACAAAATTCCAAACCAATTTGTGTGTATCCATTGTCTGATTGCTTTGTTCTACCAGAACCATACTTCTGTCTGAGTTTGTTGGGGGTACAGGGACTGGCTAAAGCTGGATTTTAGTATTAGATGTCAGAGGACACTAGGATTACAATAGTAAACTCCTACATATGCCCTCAGATACCAGTTTCAGGGCTATAAGTAGGTAATCTCAATTTACCTATTCTTAAATACCGAATTTTACCGATTCAGTATTTAATAATAGGTAAATGGGATGTAGATAATAATCTGGTCAATTTTACAGAATCTGTAGGATTCGGTAATTAAGAATCGGTATTTACTGATTCGGTAATTCCCATTCATTCCTATGGGCCTGGAGGCCCATAGGAATGAATGGGAAGCCATTCAGTATTACCGATTCGTTAAATACCGAATCAGTAATAGGGGGAACATTTTCAAGGGTGGCAGGGAGTCACATTGACACCCTGTTGCACCCCTGAATAGTGCATGGGCGACATGTGGCACACATACATGCCCTAAGGTCAAGTATGTCTGCCACATCGCACTGTTGTAAAAGCAAAATAATTGCTTTTTCAAAGGTTTTCGATATTTACCACAAGTTGTAGTTGGTGGTAAATAACAAATCCTTAACTCAGGAATTCAGTAACTTGAGTGCTCCCTACGTTACGGATTCGGTAATTTACCGAATCGGTATGTTAAGAATTCGGTAATTTACTGATTCCTTAAATTACCGATTCGGTAAAATACCGAATCCAGGAATCATACCACCTACTTCTCAAAAGCCAAATACCGGTCGGTAACGGCTGAAATTCGATCATTTCGGCCGTTACCGACCGGTATTGGGCGACCTACATCTGGCCCTTAGTGTGGCTGAATAATTTCTCCAATCTTGAAAATACCCAAAGTGGGTAGAGTTAGCCCTGAGAAACTTTGCTCCATTGGTTAGGGCATCCCAGGGTTCATTCTAACTCACTAGCTTGTATCAAACATAAATGTGGCATCTCTAGGCATCCACTCCAGTGACCTATCTTGTCATTTCAATTGGAGTAGGTTATTGGTTTTCAAGGGCCAGAGATAGCAGGTTGTGATAAGAGTTTACATGTAAAGACTTATGGAAGATCAGAAGAGTAATGAGAAGAGCCTAGAGGTTTTGTCCTGTTCTCCTTCGTATACCCAGGACAAAGAAAAGGACTCCAAGGGTCATAAGAATGCTCTCCTGCTGAAGCTACAGAGACACAAAAAATTACAAGAGGCCTTTTCCTAACACTGCCCAGTGGCAACTGGACATTGACTGGACCTCCAGTTCACCGCAATCTGCCACCCTGTGAGACTCTAAGTGCTTCCTCTGAGGTCCTGACTGGTTTTAGAAGTCTACTCCCATTGTGGATATGGACTTAAAGGACTTATGGGGTGATTTATAATTCTGGCGGACAGCCCGCTCCAGGCAACCACTTCAGAACACTTCTGGACTTGTGGAAAATCAGAAGTATACTGAATCTACTGTCTGAAACCTGAGAAGAGCCTAGAAGACTGGTGCTGTTCTCCTTCATGCACCCAGGACAAAGAATAGGACTCCAAGGATCAGGAGGCTGACCTTCAGTTACTGTTACAGAGACACAACAAGCTACAAGTGACCTCTAACTGCCCACTGGCAATGGGACCTAGACAGGATTCTCCTGTTCACCTCTATCTGCCACCCTGTGAGTTTCCAAGTGCTTACCGAGAGGTTGTGGTGGGCTTTAAAAGTGTACTCCAGTTGTGGATTGGGACGTGAAGGACTTAAGGGGTGATTCATATTTGGGCGGATGGCCCGCTCCAGACACCCACTTCAGAACACTCCTGGACCTGCGGAAGTTCAGAAGAGAACTGAATCTACTGTTTGAAACTTGAGAAGAGCCTAGAAGACTGGTGCTGTACTTTGTGCAGCCAGTACAAAGTAGAGGACTGCAAAGGTCATAAGGCTAACCTCCTGTTAAAAATACAGAGAAGCAACTGCCCAGTAGCAACTGGACCTGGACTGGACCCTTCTGTTTGCCTCTACCAGCCCCACAATGAGTCTCTAAGTGTCTTCCTTGAGGTCCTGGCTGGCTTTAGATGTGTACTCCTGTGTTGAATTGGGAAGGAAAGAACTTAGGTGGTGATTTATATATAGGAGGACAGGTGGCCGATCCGCCATGAGGAGAGAGTAAAATACTCTGTCCCTATGATGGAGGGGCTGCCTGCCTAATTTATAAATGACTGCCAAGCAGGCGGTCATTCATAAAAGCATTGTAAGGAACCGCTGTCATGCCGGTTCCTATCAACGTATTGTACTCTGTGGTAAAGGGCTGAGTAAGCAGGACACAACCCTATAACAGAGAGAATTTGTTCCTTTACAAAAAGAAAATCCCAAAACAGGATTTTCTTTTTGTAAAGAAAAAACATAATGCTACCCTTGTTATCAGATTATAGAGAACAGTGGTCCCTATCATAAAAGAATAAACAAGGGGAGATAATCATACACTAGATAGAAAGTATGACTTTTGTCCAGCCGGACAAGAATTTATTTTCATAATATTTTTCAATAAGTAGCGTTTAAGAAACAATCAATAACAAGTGACCACAGCCGTGACCCACAAAACACAAGACAGAACAACGAAAGGGATTGGCCAAAAGGCAAGCCAAAATGGGTCTGTAGACTTGTACTCAGTTTACACAGACATATATCAACTTTTAAACACCATTGCACACTCTAATACAGCTTAAACTTAGTGCATAAGGTGTATCAAAGTAACACTCCAAAACCACTTCCGGCATGTATGCCGGCGAAGAAGGAGAACGGACCACTCCAATGAGGCAAGTTTCTTAATTATTCATCCAAGTTTTTCAGCAATGACGCGTTTCAGGCTAGGCAGCCCTTGATCACACATCGGATACAGGGAAAAATGTACCATTTTAAATGTTTGCTCGCTGCACACTTACAAACCCCATGTGATAAGGTCATGTGAACATAAACATAAAATAAATATTTAGGTTGCGATATACATCGTTTGCATTGTATAAATAGGCCACATTATCATTGTATAAATACAAGGCATAATTAAAATTCATTAATTCATTAAAGCATAAATAACTACTTTATAAAAGACGAAATTCATAACTGTATAAATACTTGATCTCAACCATTTTTCATTTCTGGGATTATCTTGATCCAACTGGATTTTTTATACTGTTTAAATACAAAAATTCGAGTATCAAAAAATAGCTTTTTATACTTAAATCATGCCTATGGCTAATATACGTGGTATACCGAAATACTGCAAAATATATTGAAGTACAGAACTCCACTGGGCAAAACCGATTCGTCAAGTATCCTTATACCATCGGAGTTCACCACGTGAAGGTCACCTTACAACTAGAGGTTGTTCGTAAGAAAGAGGGGTAAAATACACATTGTCCTGAAGAAGGTGGTTTTACTCGACTTTGGTACCACTGAAACACATCAACGCTTATCCTTGTGGGGTTACATCCAAAGATCAAATAGTATTGATTGGAAAAAGCAAAATGGTGCCAATACTGCTATTGACTCTCTTGGACTAACCAGTGCTGATGATCAATTTGTATGTGTAGTAATTTCAGGAAACTGGAAAATTCATCAATTTGAGTTTAATTGAATAACACTACTCAGCTCATCATCTGCAGGTCACATCTGTCCCCAAGTCAGTTGGCTCACAGCATTGAAATATAACATTCTACAATAGACTAGATGCAGTGACATCATAAATACACGCAAGCAAGTGTTTTAAAGACACATAACATGAAACCTAGAATACAACATACCTCCCTTTCTTCAAAAAACAATAAAACCAAGAACATATAAACATAGCATGAAAATTATTAACAAAACTGAAATAGAACCAGATACAAAATGAAAACACAGTATAGAGATAACGATGAAGTAGAAGTAAAGTAATATTTACTTTCCTTCCATTAAAAAAAAACAAGGTTTCCATAGGTAACACAATGTTTAATCACAAAATCTTTGAGGGGTAATTGTAATTCTAGTACTTTTCCTCCTTTGTAAAACAGATGGATTAATGTTAGCATCCTGTCCACTTGGACTTTGATTACCAAAGGAAGAACAACATTTTGTTTTAACCACCTTGGAAAGATTCCACCAACAACCGCCTTCTACTTGTACAGGGTTATTACCAATTCTTGTGACCTCAATAGGTTCACTAAATTTACCTTTTCCTTTCTTCGTATGTACAGAACTTCTAATTTTAACAAAATCACCAACACTCAGAGAAACCATTTTGGCACCTTTTTTTTGTCAAACCATTTTTTCTCTTTCTCTCGTGTGACTTCTGAATTCATTTTAACCGTCTCTAAAAGTGATTCAACATTAACCAGTGGAGTCAACCCACTTGCACATCCATCCTGGTCGAAAACTGTATTTGCTTTTCTCCCCCTCAAAACTACGAATGGAGACACCTTAGTGGATGAATGTGGGGTAGTTCTATAGAACCACAACATGCTCTCAAGAGATGCAAAAACATCATGCCTGCCTTTGACAGCCCATTTAACACAATCACCTATGACCCTGTTCATACTCTCCACGAGACCATTGGTCTGTGGATAATAAAGTGAGCTTCTAAGATGTTTGACACCACTGGACTTAAGAAAGGTTTGAAATTCCTTGCTCAAAACTCCCATTGTCTGAGACAAGAAACTGTGGAAACCGTTCCCTCAAGAACACTTCTTTAAGAAATTTGATAACACTAGAAGTACTGGCTTCTCTGACAACCTTAACTTCAGGCCACTTGGATGTGTAGTCCATCAAAACTAAAACAAACGTCATTCCCGTGGTAAAACCTCATATGGACCCATGATATCAACACCTACTTTGACCCATGGGCTAGATGGACACTCTATAGGAGACAAAGGCGGAACAACAACCTAAAAGTGTTTTCTCCGAAGAACTACACACCAGACAATTTTCTATAATTGTCTTGATCTCATTGTCCATACTGGGCCACCAAAAATCTTGATTAACTCGCCGTGTGGTAAGGGAAGTCCCTAAATGCCCCTCATGGGCTTCCTTGACAATAATAGGTCTAAGAGAATGAGGTGGATTTAACTTCTCACATCTCATAATCAAACCTTCCTCAATCGAAATCTCTGATTCAACCTTCCAGTACGGTTGTATTTCAGAAGACAAAGACTTTTCTTTGGGCCACCCATTTTTGACAAACATGTAAACTTCCTGTAAAACTCTGCCTTTCGCCAAAGATGCTCTCCTATCTTCTGCAGACCCAACCGCTAAAATAGGAATATCTACAGATGCCACAAAACAATCTTCTTCATCCTCTTCATTTAAGTCCTGAAAGCTTGTTCCATCACTAAGGTCACCACTTTGAGGAAAACGTGATAAAATTTCGGCCCTTGTGTTCTTACCACCAGCAATGTGTGAGATTTCAATTTTGATATTAAAGTAGCTTACTGACCATCCTAGTAATTCTAGGTGTACAACATTTGCTTGGACCAGAAGACAAAATTGAGACAAGTGGCTTGTGATCTGTCACTAAATTGAAGTGTCTTCCCCAAACATAAGGGAGATACTTATCGATAGCCCAGAGACAGGCTAACAATTCTTTTTCAATTACAGAGTATTGAGTTTCAGCACTTCTAAGAACCCTAGATGCAAACGCAACTGTGTACTTGTTATTACCAGACCTTTGTGTGAGAATTGCTCCTAAACCAACCTTGCTGGCATCTACAGTTATGAAACATGGTGGATCAAATGGTGCAAGCGCGTCACTTTTTTTTAGAGCATCCTTCACTTCCACAAAAGCTCGATCACAGTCTGGTGACCATGACAATTTATTAGAGTTCTTAAGGAGATTGCTAATTGGTCTAACCATGGATGCATAGTTAGGCACAAATCTTGAATAGTATTCCAACAGCCCTAATAGTGATTTAACTCCAGTCTTGTCTTTAGGTACAGGTGCATTCAAGATAGCATCAACCAGGCCCTGCCTTGGCTTGATACCCTCTTGAGATAACAAATGACCAAGATACTCTATCTCATTACATGCGAACTTGCACTTCTCGGTCTTTAGTACAACTCCATTTTCTTTAAATAACACCAAAACCTTTCTAATAATGTCATCATGTGTCTCCTCATCTTTAGCATAGATCACCACATCATCCTGGAAAACAAGGCTACCTTCTACATTCCTCAACATGTTTTGCATAACCCTTTGGAAGACTGACGCAGCAGAGGCTAGGCCGAACGGCATCCTCTAGAAGCGGACGGTATCCTCTCTGGACGGTATCTCAGAGCTCCTATGGCACCAAGATATGTCTCAAAGGCATTGAACCAGACATCACACTTCACTGGAGGATCTCCTGGGGTATCCAGGAAAGAAGGAGGGGCATTGATAGATTGTAAAGAAAAAATAATGGAGAATGGTGGTGAAAGTGATCAGGATATGAATAGACAAAAACACTTGAAATTCACAGTAGTAATGAAATGTACAAATCCACTTGAATAAATAAAATATAAAGATACACAACAGTGAAAATCTAGGTGTGTGAATCACCGTAGATTGAGATCCACAATAGTGAAAATCTAGGTGTGTGAATCACCGAAGAATAAGTAACTTCTTTGTACCTTGTAGCAAAATACTGTCTTGAGTAACAACACTGTTAAAATTGAAAACAAAAAAAAATATCCAACAAAATTCTTTCCAGATGTAAATAAATTTGTGAGGAAAATGAATTGAGAGAAAAAAAATGCTTTGTGATGATGTCCCTGAAGACAATAGAAAGATTAGTAGATGATTCCAGGAAAGTTTTATGACATCATTAGTTCAGCAAACTGAGCAATCCTTTGTTTGCTGAGGCAGCATTGTGACACTCGTAGAAAAGAATGTTGACGAGAGCGCAGAGCTAAAGGTTATTATGACGTTGTGAATGTCAAGAAGACACAATGCAGAACAAACTTTAGAATTCCAGGCAGAACGTGGTTGGCAACGTAAAAGAATAAAAACGTGGTTGGCAACAGCGCTGGATGACGTTCTACATCCGCAGGAATACGTGATTGGCAACGTTGTGGTTGGCAAAATACAATCAAAGAGGAAGTGTTCAAAGCTTGTGGTACTGCGCGAGATCACGCTGAAGTCTCGAGCCAATAAGATAGAATAATACCAAGCTGACGCGCGAGGAGCAACAGCAACAGCCACAGTTAAGTGAGTTTATATTTAAAAACTAATTAAATTGATGCGTGTTCCATAAATAAATTGATGCGAGCCAGGTTGTAAGCAGTTTACGAAGCGCGTTGTGGAAGCCTCAACAGTCGCAGTATCAGGAAAAAGAAATCCATAAAACACGCGCTGATTCAGAGGACAATAACCACAAGTAGATACATGCCATTAAAGATAATTGCTCTTAACTCATGTCGGTTTTGAAGAAGAAATGGCTTCATAAACAGCGACAGTAAGAGTGGGTAATATTACCATTACTTGAAAATAATGGTAATAGAAAAAAAATAGACTTATCTCAATGTTGAAGAGCTGTCACAAAATGTTCTTTGAATCAGTTGCCATCCGATGCTAAAATCCACAAGTAAAGATTGAGCTCATTGATGAAATAGGTGGTAGAAGTGGAAGTGACAGTTGATGCAGATGATAAATCTTCTAGTATTCTTCTTGAAATGAAAAAGAGATTGATGCGTGGGTTCAGCTGTGTAGGTCCTCGTCGCCACATTTTGTAGTAATCTCAGGAGACTGGATACTTCATCAATTTGAGTTTTAATGGAATAAACACTACACAGCTCATCACCTGCAGGTCACATCTGTCCCAAAATCAGTTGGCTCACAGCGTTGAAACATAACATTCTACAATAGACTAGATGCAGTGACATCATAAATACAGTGGCAGCTGCAAGCAAGTGTTTTAAAGATACATAACATGAAACCTAGAATACAACATAAAGTCCACAATTTTATCTCTCTCTGATGTCTTTTTAAAATTGTATATTATTGTTTTATATATTTTTTTACTATTGTGAATAACTATGTAATGTATATTCTGATGATGTTTTAATTATTTAAAAAATTGGTTTTTATATATATGCACATTTCTGCCTTTCCTTTTCCAGACTGGTGAAGTGCTATAGTATGATTGTTTATGTCTATCGAGTATATATAGGAATGTATTAGACTATTGCCAAAAGTAGTTGTCTTTTTTTAAGATTGATTACAGTACCCTAACTCTTGGTAACCAGGGGTCGCTCTCGTGTTTTTACACTAATATAAAATCCTACACATACTATACTATGACAGGGAGAAACTACATAAGATGGGAAGGTCGAAGACACCATACTGTCCTAACTATAAAGATTAATGGCAATTTCGATCACACTATATGGGCTTGCCCCACTATACAAGCCTATTGGGAGGCTATAATTAGAGTGTTGGGGACGATACTGGGGGTGTCACTGCCATTGAACACTGGCTTTATCCTCCTGGGGATACCGAGCAAGGTTGACATTAATAGGGCCCAATAACTTTTCGCCTCACTGGGTATGGCTCTGGCAAAGCGAGATGTGGCCAAACAATGGGGAGTGGGGAAGAATCCCATGATACAGGAATGGACAAGGGGATGCATCTTTATATGGCCGCTGAACGTATGTATCTGAGCAGGGGCTGCCCCAGAAAATTCTATAAAGTCTGATGTCCCTAGAAACGATACTATTGGTTAGATATCTGGGACACTGCACATGACTCCACACCAATGTCCGTCGGTGATGTTGACACTTTTGAGAACAGGGGTCTTCCCTAGACGGGAATATACTATGTTGTCCTTGTTTCTGGGATCTGAGGTGATGATAGGTTTCATGGAGCATCAACATTATTTATGAACTCCAATACGGTACACCGGGGATGTTTGGATTCTGTCATTGGTGACTTTGTTTTATGAGACTGAAGTTATGGTTTAAATATATGTATGTACTTGTGTGAGAAGCTGGGCTGGTATATGGTGCTCACTTGTGTAAGTGTAGCACCCTGCACCAATCCAGACAACCCTTATGGGGATTTTAGTTGTCTTAGACAACCTTAGAAAGCTCTTTAAGTGGTAGCTGTGGAGTCCAGCCTTCAGGCTTAGTACAGAAAGAGTGTAAAGCTGCTTGTTTTACCAGTACTTACTCCTATGGCATGGGTTAAGTGAAAAAGAATCACACAGTGTATATACAAATATGTATTTTATCACAAACACTCACTAACGCATTGTATTATCTCCTTCCCGGAGATACAAACGCAATACCTAGGAAATAGAGAACGTAAGTAGCACAAATACACAGGGGTCTCCAAGGGGAGACCAAACCATATACTAAAATAGTGGCACGCGAACCACACCTCAAGTCAAGAATGGACCCAGTAGATGTAGAAGAGTCGGGGACCCAAGGAACCACCCAAGGTGAATAACTAGGAACCCCATGGAGGCCGTGTATAAAGTGGGAGCACAGCAGCGTACTCAATGGAAGTCTATGGGTAAGTCACAGTTGCAATTTTAAAGAAAAAGGACCCTTTCCAGTGGACCCTGAAGAAACCCAGTGGAAGATGGAAGGCTGGAGAGTCACCCCACCCGCGGATACCCCAGGAACATGGATACCTACACCAGGAAAGCTGGGTGCATAAGTGTCAACCGACATCCGAAACTGCAGTAGACCACAATGGAGGACTTCAAGAAAGATGCCTCTGGAGAACAAGACGAAGGAGTCCTTTGGAACCCAAAGGTGGATGCAAGGTGGGAAGAACCTGCAAGCAGAGGGGACAGAGTCTATGCCACTCAGGAGTGACCAGGAGGCACGGATGATGTATGCCCACCAAGGTCAGAGATGCAGGAGAGGTTGACGGTGCCCTTTGGGTTGCAGCTGTGCAGATCAGGCGACGCTGTAGAAGACCAGGAGCTGTTAACGAGAAGTCCCACATTGGATGTCGAGAGCCAAGGGGTCAGAGTCCGGCAGGGGCACCAACAAGCCTTGGCAGCAGCAAACAAAGTAGTGCAGTTTTGGGACCAACAAGGTCCAAGCGACTCACCACGTCCAGGTAAGTCGGAGCAGGCTCCGAGCAAGCAGGGGAGCCACCTGGAGCCAATGAAGACCCTCAAGAGGACCCACGGGCCGCAAGAGGACCACGAGCAGCTCACCAACGAAGAAGGTCCACAATGCAGAGGAAGCGGTGAGGGCAAAGATCTTGGCTGTAGGAGTTGCTTGACGATGGAGCTTCTTGGAGCCCTGAGATCTCTGGAGGAGAGAGACAACAAGCCTTTGCAACTGCAAGTCGATGCGGTGCACAGGGGTTCTATTCTAGCGGTTCCGACGAGGGATACTGGCCTCAAACTCGGTATGAAAACAGTGCAAGCCCTGAGGGAGTTGCAGAACCACCACCTGTGTTGCTGAGCCTTTAGGAGTCGGTGGGAGCCCAGGATCAGCAGACTGGTCAGCTGTGTTGCAGTGCCTGCAGATGCAGGGGAGTGACTCCTTCACCCCAAGGGAGATTCCTTCTGGTTTCTTGGATGTTCACTGGCCTGGTGAAGGACCTGTATGGAGCACGGGCACAGACATTGCAGAAGTCCAGCAGGACGATGAGACCTGAAACAGCAGGAATCTTTCCAGGTGCAGTCTTGGTTCCCAAAGCAAAGTCCAGCGTAGCCCAGAGGGACCAGATGGTAAAAGTTTAATTGGTATGTAATCTGAATCTTGTCCCATGACTAATCTAGGGACCCATCCACAGGTAAGCCCTTAAGTACCCTTAGGAAAGGGTTGGGACGATGCAGGGGTCCCTCCCAGAGGAGGGCCTGGACAGTTGCATGGCTCGAAAAATCCACTCGCCTGCTCGCATCTGTGAGCCAGATTCAATTAGGGCGAGCTATTTTTAGGTCCTACTCGCCCTTTCTGGCGAGTAGGAAGACAAACTGACTTTTGACCTCAGTCTCTGAAAACAGAGGAAATGTGACAAGATAGAAAGACTTAAAGGCATCTTTATCGCTCACAAAGTGAATAAGCAAGAAAAATGCCTTTAAATCTTGATAACTTGTCTCATTTGCTCCGCTTACAGAAACTGAGGTCAAGTGCATTTCAGTTAGGTTGAGTATTTTATTTTAGGTTACTAGACTTGCAGGTCTAGTGAAAATTAAATGATTTTTTAAGCCCTGAGTTGGGAGGATACTCCCATATCCTGCATCCAGTTTCACACCAGAGCGAGAGCTAACGGCTCCCTGAACTGGTTTGAACTGGAGTATACAAGGAGGGCACCACCAAATGTGCCCTTCAAGCAGTTGCAACGGCACTGCCACAATACACTAAACTCTGTTTGGGAGGTGGTCACACCTCCCAGTGGCAGGATATATATTCTTCTGCCTTCCCCTGCTTGTGCTTAGCTCAGCAGTAGGTGGGCAGAAAAGTGTTTCTAGTCGGCAGCTGCCCTAGCTTGCTGTCCGGTTCCAGAAGAATGGTACCGGGAGCACTGAGGGCATTCTGGACGAGCTTTACAGTGCATGGAATCATACCTCCCACACTGTTTCCAGTGTGGGGCTAAGATTCGGTGTGGGGGTATATTTCCAACATGTTTGATACCAAAAATGACAGGGTTCGTTACAGCCAGTTAAGAGATGGCCATCGCGTAATGACACATGGCCACTCTGTATGTTGTAATGGCAGATGCACTTACAACCCGGGAGAATAGGCTATGAAGGTTGTAGGGGTGCCCCGCTAATGCAGGGGCACCCTCAGACGTAGGACCCAGCACCCTGTCTTCAGGATTGAAAGGCCTGCCTTAGGGGTGTCTTATAGGTTTTAAGTGTAGTGACCTCAGATATAGGGAAACCTATATCTGTCATAAGTGGTGCTAGCCCCAGCTTGCACATGCTGCAGTGGCAGGCCTGTAGTCACAACTTGAGTGGTCTCTCATGGGTGGCATGATACATCCTTCAGCCCATGGAAGACCCCTGATGTACCTATGCCCTGGGTACCTTGTTACCTCATACGAGGGATTTACAAGGGTACACCAGTAGCCAATCTGGAGTGTATTTAAGTACGCACTATGTTTAATTTAGGAAGAAGGCACAGAGACGTGTGTCCTGATTAGCAGGATCCCAGTCAGGCTAGTAGGAAAAACATAATGCCACCAGCAAAAAGTGGGGTTAACCATGCAGAAGGGTCCTACCTTCCTACAATTTATCACCTACAAAATAAAAAGATTTAAAAAAAGATCTAAAAATAGAAGGCTGGTAAGTTCATAACACAGATGGCGCAGCCCAAACGCCCATTATGAAAGAACCACCACTTGTCTGAAAATATACTTTTTAATAACTTTACTCACGAGTTAGACGCCTTCCTAAAGTCAATAGGCATGGGAAAGGTTTCTCAATCTGGACGCCGTCAGTCACATACTGCCTAAGGAACGCATAGTAAACTCGGCATGCACTTACTTAAGCTGGGGAACATCCCGACACAGCTCTACATTTGGACGCTTTGTTCTTTCTTCAAGGCAGGTCTGCGCAACTTTTTTGGGAAGTTCTTTCTCCTTTATTGCTTGCTGCAACATCAGCACTGCATTTTCGGTCTCGCAGGTCTCCTGTAGTGTCTGAAAGGACAGCATGGGTGATTTTAATACTTCTATGTATCTTAATCTACAATTCCAAGCAATGCCTTTGCAATGTTTTCCCCCATTTTACTTAAGTTTGAAACGTTTGGTCGAAATATTATATTAGTTCAAACATAAACATAAAAATTCCGCAACAGCACTTTTTAAAAAAAATTATTAAAAAATGATTAGCTACAAAGGAAAGAAAAACGGAAATGAACCATTCCCCCTGCCTTATGTTGCCTCTGTCTAACAAGATTTTCATAGAATTCTCCTTGCATTTGTCAGAAGCAGGTTGCCTGATCTGTAGGCTACGGGGTTAAGGGTACAAATAAAGGCAAACAAGCATTGGAAATGCAATAGGTCTTGCATTTGTTTGAGTTGGAGCTTTTGGTGTTGTAAAGTAAATGACAATGTATTTTAGCATGAGGCACAAAGAAGGAGAGTTAGAAGTAGAGCATCGTGAGGCACAAGGACAGAGAGTAAGGAGAAGAGCAGTGTGAGGAACAAGGAAGGAGAGTGAGGAGAAGTATGAGGAACAAGGACAGAGTGAGAAGAGCAGCGTAAGGCACAAGAAAGGAGAGTGAAAAGAGCAGTGTGAGGCACCAAGAAGGAGAGTGAGAAGAGCAGAGTGAGGCCTGCGGAAGGAGAGTAAAAAGGGCAGCGTGAGGCACAAGGAAGGAAGTGAAAAAAGCATTATGAGGCACAAGGAAGGGGAATGAAAAGAGCAGCGTAAGGCACAAGGAAGAAGTGTGAGGAGAGAAAGAGCAGCATGAGGAATAAGTCAAGAGAGTGAGGAGAAGAGAAGCGTGAGACACAAGGAAGGAGAGCGAGAAATGCTGCATGAAGCACAAGGAAGGAGAGTGAGGAGGAGAGCAGCATGAGGCATAACGAATGAGAAGAGCATCGTGATGCACAAGGAAGGAGAGTGAGAAGAGCAGTGTGAGACACAAGAAAGGACAGAGAGTCAGAACAGCAGCATGAGGCACAAGGAAGGAGAGTGAGGTGAAGAGAAGCGTGAGGCACAAGGAAGGAGAATGAGAAGAGCAGCGTGAGACACAAGGAAGGAGAGTGAGAAGAGCAGTATGAGGCACAGGGACGGAGAGTGAGAATAGGGGCATGAGGCACAAGGAAGAAGAGTGAGGAAGAGAGCTGCGTGAGGCACAAGAAAGGACAGCGAGAACAGCAGCGTGTGGCACAAGGAAGAAGAGGGAGGGAGAGAAGCATGAGGCACAAGGAAAGAGAGTAAGGAGAAGAGCAGCATGAGGAACAAGGAAGGAGAGTGAGGAGCAGCGTGAGGAACACGGAAAGAGAGTGAGAAGAGCAGAGTGAGGCACAAGGATAGAGAGTGAGGAGAGCAGTGTGAGGTACAAGGAAGGAGAGTGAAAAGAGCAGTGTGAGGCACCAGGAAGGAGAGTGAGAAGAGGAGAGTGAGGCCTGCATAAGGAGAGTAAAAAGAGCAGTGTGAGGCACAAGGAAGGGAGTAAAAAAAGCATTATGAGGCATAAGGAAGGAGAATGAGAAGGGAGAGTGTGATTAATAAGGAAGGAGAATGAAAAGAGCTGCGTGAGGCACAAGGAATAAGTGTGAGGAGTCAAAGAACAGCATGAGGAATAAGTAAAGAGAGTGAGGAGACTAGAAGCGTGAGACACAAGGAAGGAGAGCGAGAAGTGCAGCATGGGGCACAAGGAAGGAGAGTGAGGACGAGAACAGCATGAGGCACAACGAATGAGAAGAGCATTGTGATGCACAAGGAAGGAGAGTGAGAAGAGCAGTGTGAGACACAAGGAAGGAAAGTGAGAAGAGCAGCGTGAGGCACAAGGAAGGAGAGTGAGGAGAAGAGCAGTATGAGGCACAAGTACGGAGAGTGAGAATAGGGGCATGAGGCACAAGGAAGAAGAGGGAGGAGAGCAGCGTGAGGCACAAGAAAGGAGAGTGAGGAGAAGAGCAGTATGAGGCACAAGTACGGAGAGTGAGAATAGGGGCATGAGGCACAAGGAAGAAGAGTGAGGAGAGCAGTGTGAGGCACAAGAAAGGAGAGTGAAGAGGAGAAGAGCAGTCTGAGGTACAAGGAAGGAAAGTAAAGAGGAGAATAGCAGCATGAGGTAGAAGGAAGGACAGTGAGAAGAGCACCGTTAGGCACAAGGAAGGAGAGGGAGGAAGAGAAGCATGAGGCACAAGGACAGAGAGTAAGGAGAAGAGCAGCATGAGAAACAAGGAAGGAGAGAGAGGAGCAGCATGAGGAACAAGGAAAGAAAGTGAGAAGAGCAGAGTGAGGTACAAGGACAGAGAGTGAGAAGAGCAGCTTGAGGTACAAGGACGGAGAGCGAAAAGAGCAGTGTGAGGCACAAGGAAGGGAGTACAAAAAGCATTATGGGGCATAAGGAAGGAGAATGAGAAGAGAAGTGTGATTAATAAGGAGAGTGAAAAGAGCAGTGTGAGGCACAAGGAAGAAGTGTGAGGAGTCAAGGAGCAGCATGAGGAATAAGTAAAGAGAGTGAGGAGAATAGAAGTGTGAGACACAAGGAAGGAGAGCGAGAAGTGCAGCATGTGGCATAAGGAAGGAGAGTGAGGAGGAGAGCAGCATGAGGCACAACAAATGAGAGGAGCATTGTGATGCCCAAGGAAGGAGAGTGAGAAGAGCAGTGTGAGACACAAGAAAGGACAGAGTCAGGACAGCAGCATGAGGCAAAAGGAAGGAGAGTGAGGAGAAGAATAGCGTGAGGCACAAGGAAGGAAAGTTAGAAGAGCAGTGTGAGGCACAAGGAAGGAGAGTGAGGAAAAGAGCAGTATGAGGCACAAGTACGGAGAGTGAGAATAGGGGCATGAGGCACAAGGAAGAAGAGTTAGGAGGAGAGCAGCATGAGGCACAAGAAAGGAGAGTGAAGAGGAGAAGAGCAGTCTGAGGTACAAGGAAGGAAAGTAAAGAGGAGAATAGCAGCATGAGGTAGAAGGAAGGACAGTGAGAAGAGCACCGTTAGGCACAAGGAAGGAGAGGGAGGAAGAGAAGCATGAGGCACAAGGAAGGAGAGGGAGAAGTAGAGCAGCGTTTGGCACAAGGACAGAGAGTAAGGAGAAGAGCAGCATGAGGTACAAGGAAGGAGAGTGAGGAGCAGTGTGAGGAACAAGGAAAGAGAGTGAGAAGATTAGAGTGAGGTACAAGGACAGAAAGTGAGAAAAGCAGCGAGAGGTATAAGGAAGAAGAGTGAAAAGAGCAGTGTGAGGCACCAGGAAGGAGAGTGAGAAGAGCAGAGTGAGGCCTGTGGAAGGAGAGTAAAAAGAGTAGTGTGAGGCACAAGGAAGGGAGTAAAAAAAGCATTATGAGGCATAAGGAAGGAGAATGAGAAGAGAAGTGTGATTAATAAGGAAGCAGAGTGAAAAGGAGTGTGAAGAGTCAAAGAGCAGCATGAGGAATAAGGAAAGAAAGTGAGGAGAAGAGAAGCGTGAGTTACATGGAAGGAGAGCGATAAGTGCAGCATGAGGCACAAGGAAGGAGAGTGAGGTGGAGAGCAGCATGAGGCACAAGGGAGGAGATTGAGAACAGGGGCGCAAGGAGGAGAGCAGCGTGATGCACAAGGAAGGGAAGTGAGAAGAGCAGTGTGAGACACAAAGAAGTACAGAGAGTCAGAACAGCAGCATGAGATTGAGAACAGGGGCACGAGGAGGAGAGCAGAGTGAGGCACAAGGAAGGAGAGTGAAAAGAAGAAGAGCAGCGTGAGGTACAAGGAAAGAGAGTGAAGAGGAGAAGAGCAGCATGAGGCACAAGGAAGGAGAGGGAAGAAGAAAAGCATGAGGCACAAGGTAGGAGAAGAAGAAGTAGAGTGCGGAACAAGGGAAGAGAGTGGGAAGAGCAGAGTGAGGCACAAGGACAGACAGTGAGAAGAGCAGCGCGACGCACAAAGGAGCGTGAAAAGAGCAGTGAGAGGCGCAAGGAAGGAGGGTGAGAAGAGCAAAGTGAGGCTTGCGGAAGGAGAGTAACAAGAGCAATGTGAGGCACAAGAAAGGAAGTGAAATAAGCATAATGAGGCATAAGGAACGAGAGTGAAAAGAGCACCATGCGGCACAAGGAAGAAGTGTGAGGAGTTAAAGAGCAGCGTGAGGAATAAGGAAAGAGAGTGAGGAGAAGAGAAGTGTGAGACACAAGGAAGGACAGCGAGAAGTGCAGCATGAGGCAGAAGGAAGGAGAGTGAGGAGGAGTGCGGCATGAGGTATAAGGAATGAGAGTGAGGAGAATAGCAACATGAGGCACAAGGACAGAGAGCAGGAGAAGAGCAGCGTGAGGCAGCAGGAAGGAGAATGAGAATAGCAGAGTGCAGAGTGTGACAGAAGGAAGCAGAGTGAGTAGAGCAGCTTGAGACACAAGGACGGAGAGTGAGAAGAGCAGCGTGAGGCAGAAGGAAGGAGAGTGATCAGAGCAGTATGATGCAGAAGGAAGGAGAGTGAGGAGAACAGCAGCGTGAGGCACCAGGAAGGCGAGTAAGAACAGTAGCATTGGTCACAGAGCGCTTTATATGAGCACCAGTTGTATAAGTGTTTTCCAAGGTGTGGAAGACTGCATCGACATGAGCTTGATGCAGTCTATGTTTGTGGGAATATCATTTTAATTACCAGTGAACCCTGGCCCGGCAGAGCAGAAAACAGGCCCACAGTCAAAATATGGCTAACACACCGACCAGTCAGAACAGTCCCTGTGGGAGAGCAAAGGAGAAGGCACACAGGGTCCACAGATAAGGAGTAACTAGTTTCACCATTGTTTTTTGACAATATAGTTCAGACGATAAGGAGCTCCAACTGGGAGTCTATGGATAATTCAGATTCAAACACTAGGTCAGTGAACGCACCATATATTTGTCTCTAAAAGGAACAGTACTGAGTGGACAAATAATCTTAGGCTCCTAACAGACACATAATGATCCACCACTGTCTGACTGGAAGCCTCTTATGGAACGGAGAGTACTAGTGGTGGGGGAGGGGGAGGGGGATGGAAGTTGGAAGATACCCCTAATTAATGGTTACATTTAGGGGCTCATTATGATTGCGGATTTTCCGCATCCTCCGGGCCGGCGGAAGCCACCGCCGGCCCGGAGGATGCGGAAAATCCGCAGCGGACCCACCAAAGACCCACCGCCACATTAGGATGGCTGGTGGGTCCTGGTTTCCGTCCGCAGCTTTTCCTCCGCGGTTGGCTTACAACCGCGGAGGAAAAGCACTAATCTGGTGACGGAGTCTCTCAGACACCGTCCGCCAGATTAGTATGTGCCTGCAAACATGCTTTTCCGCGGCGGCTTTTCTGCCATGGAAAAGCATGTGTAACTTTACTGCGGGGGCCCGTTGCGGGCCCCCTAGCTGAAGGGGGGGGTGGGGGTTGCACATGGGGGGTACCTATGGTACACCCCTGCATTTGTATGCAGAAAGCGGCAGGCACCGCGCGGTGCCTGCCTCTTTCTGCATGCAAATGCAATGTGTGCATTTTTAACATTGCCGCGGGTGCAGCTTGAAGCCATACCCGCCGCAATGTTAAAAATAGAGGATGTGACCGCCACCCTGGCGGTCACATCCTAATCGCACAGGAGGGGACTCCGCAGCCCATGCGGACGTCCCCTCCTCCTCAATGATCGCGGACGGACGCAAGTCCGTCCGCGATCATAATCGGCCCCTTGGTTTGGAATATACCCCTAATTAATGAGTAGATTTGAGGAGTGAAAGGGGATGGAACGCCTAGGCAGAATAAAGGGCCATGCTGTTGAGCGTTTTCCACTTTCTGAAGCACAAAATAACGTGGCCTCAGTCCCATCACCCCGGACCTTTCCTCACCATATTATACTCAATTAAGATTGGAAGTAGACATCTTTCAGACCCACAACCTCCGTTTCAGCAACCAATTGCAGAATATCATCATCAAACTGTGTACCACAATTACAGGGTGGTTGAGCAGTATGGCAATACACCACAGCTGTGTAAAGGCTTCTCCATCTAATGAAACATTGGTATATCATAACTATAACTATAACTATATCATAATATATTAATAGTGAGGGCTGCACAAGAACACTAAGTCCCACTTAAAAAAAAGGAGGTTGCTTTACTCATCGAAACACTCTCAAACATTGGAAAGCTCAATCTGTATTTACCTATAGTAAAGATCACACTCTAGTGCAGACTAGATAATTTCAAGGTTACGGTTAAAACACACAGTTAAAGTAAGGGTAGCAATAAGACACATAAAAAAGAAGTTTAAGTCACAAATTCACCATTTCAATTAGCAATGCAATACAAAGTCTCCACCTCCTCTCGGGGTCTGCCCTAAAGATATACCTAAAGAATGTGGAGGCAGGGACGTTTTGCAGGGCATAGGGGCTTGGGCCACCTTTGGGGAGGGGAGGGTGGTTCACAACGGCTCTCTTGAGGCATGGAAGGGGGCCAGTGGCCTTAGACGCAGCACTGGGCAACCGGCAGATCCACTGCACCAGATCCAGGGCATGGCCGATGGCTGGAGCCTCGGAGATTTGAAGTATGCATCACAAACATGAAACTCACTCAGGGCATGAAAGGAGTACGGCTGCGATGTAGGGGCACATACAAACACCAGCCTGTCAAATGCACCAGATCTAGGGGCGTGGCCGATGACCGGAGCCTCACAGGTTTGGCCTGCCCCTGATTGTATGGTGACAGGGCCTTGTTTGGAGGCTCTGCTTTGCTGTATGAAAGGCAGCTTGTACCTCAATGGCACTCCGAATCTCTGACAGAATATCGACGGACATAATATCGACCTACAAAACATCGACGCTGGAATATCGAAGGCAAGTATATCGACACCCTATCTACAACATGGTAAGTACAAAAATATCGAAACCAAAATATAGATGTTAAAAATATCGTAATTAAAAATATTGTTTTATTCTTTAAAAAAAAGTAAAATAAAGTAAATAATACTTATAAATAAAATAAACATATTTAAACATATTTAATAATGTTTAAAATTAATAAATAATATATATTGAATAATAAAACTTTAATTAAAAATAAACATAACATATAATATATACTTACTTAATAATCCATTTTATTGAGGATTTTAATTACTTATAAATTATTAAAATATACTATAAATTACAAAAATAGCTACACACATAAAATAATAACATAAATAAAAATAAACAATTATATTTAATAAATTAAAACAAATAAATATACTTTCAATATTTTTAAACCTAATTAAATACAACATTATCTAAAATAATACAAAAAATATTAAATACATAAATAAATAAAACTACTATTTAAAGTCCAAAAAAAACTACAGTAATGAAAACATTGGATAGCGTAGAATGTAAAATTACTATTCCCACTCCACAGAGTGCAACAGTAGGGAAAGCGTTGGATAGCGTAGGGGTAAAAATTACTATTCCCACTCCAGAGAGTGCAACAGCAGGGAAAGCGTTGGATAGCGTAAGGGTAAAAATTACTATTCCCACTCCAGAGAGTGCAACAATAGGGAAACCGTTGGATAGCGGGTGGGGGAAAATTACTATTCCAACTCCATAGAGTGAAACAGTACGGAAAACGTTGGATAGCCTAGGGGTAAAAATTACTATTCCAACTCCAGAGAGTGCAACAGTAGGGAAAGCGCTGGATAGCGTAGGGGTAAAAATTACTATTATGTTTAAAATTATTAAATAATACAACGTTAATTAAAAATAAACATAGCATATAATATATATGTTACTTAATAATACATTTTATTAATGATTTTAATTACTTATAAATTATTAAAATATACTATAAATTACAAAAATAGCTACACACATAAAATATTAACAAATAAAAATAAACAATTATATTTAATAAATTAAAACAATTAAATATACTTTCAATATTTTTAAACTTAATTAAATACAACATTATCTAAAATAATACAAAAAATATTAAATACATAAATAAATAAAACTACCATTTAAAGTCCAAAAAAAACGACAGTAATGAAAACATTGGATAGCGTAGAATGTAAAATTACTTTTCCCACTCCACAGAGTGCAACAGTAGGGAAAGCGTTGGATAGCGTAGGGGTAAAAATTACTATTCCCACTCCCGAGAGTGCAACAGCAGGGAAAGCGTTGGCTAGCGTAAGGGTAAACATTACTATTCCCACTCAAGAGAGTGCAACAGTAGGGAAAGCGTTGGATAGCGGGTGGGTACAAATTACTATTCCATCTCCATAGAGTGAAACAGTAGGGAAAACGTTGGATAGCGTAGGGGTAAAAATTACTATTCCCACTCCATAGAGAGAAACAGTAGGGAAAACATTGGATAGCGTAGGGGTAAAAATTACTTTTCCCACTCCAGAGAGTGCAACAGTAGGGAAAGCATTGGATAGCGGGTGGGTACAAATTACTATTCCAACTCCATAGAGTGAAACAGTAGGAAAAGCATTGGATAGCGTGGGGGTAAAAATTACTATTCCAACTCCAGAGAGTGCAACAGTAGGGAAAGCGTTGGATAGCGTAGGGGTAAAAATTACTATTCCAACTCCAGAGGGTGCAACAGTAGGGAAAGCGTTGGATAGCGTAGGGGTAAAAATTACTATTCCCACTCTAGAGAGTGCAGCAGTAGGGAAGGCGATGGATAGCGGGTGGGTAAAAATTACTATTCCAACTCCAGAGGGTACAACAGTAGGGAAAGCGTTGGATAGCGTAGGGGTAAAAATTACTATTCTCACTCCAGAAAGTGGAACAGTAGGGAAAGCGTTGGACAGTGTAGAATTTAAATATAACATACTTATAAATAATTTTTATATTTAAAATAATGTATAATTAAATTTTAAAATAAATCTACATCATTTACAAACAATTATTAATTATTCAAAGCAATTACATTTGAATAATTAATTAACAATAAATTAACAACAAATACCAATACATATTCATTAATAAATATTACTCACCAAATAATAAATATTAAACAATAAAATATTTTTCATTACAAAAAAATATTATTTAAAATTAATTCACATGTAAAAATTATTAAACAACAAAATTATTTTTTATACCAAATAATACTTTTTATAAAACATTGATTACCAATTAATTACAAATATTTTCCAATTAATAAAAATAATTACCAATTAAAAATATTAATTGCCAATAATCAAAATAAATTATTAACCAATTAAATAATTAATTACCAATCACAAAAATGATTTCCCAATTACAAACATGAATTACCAATTAAAAAAATGAAATAACAATTAACAACATTAATTACCAATTACAAAAATAAATTATCAATTTAAATAATGAATTGCCAATTAATAATTAATTATAAATAAAATATTTATCCATAACAAAAAAATTATAAATCATTAATTAATTGCAAATAAATTACTTCCCACCCAATTCAACTATAAACCCGCAACCCGCTACAGAAATAAAAACTAAAATTAATTTATAATTCCTAAAAATTACTAAATAATTTACTATATTTAAATTACTTCCCACCCTATTCCCCTATAAACCCACAACCCTCTCCGGTACCAAAACATAAAATTAACTTAAAAATAACATTATTAATATATACTAATAATATACATATAATTAAAAAAAATTTAAATACTTAACAAAAACATATTACACAGACATAATTAAATACATAAAAATAATACAAATATCGATATTAGTAACATCGAAATTAGTTACATCGATATATATGCTATCGATATTACTAACTTCGATATTACTTACATCGATATAAATAAATTCCATATTACTTACCTTAGGGCCGATATTCTGTCCAACGATATTCTTGACATCGAAATTCTGTACCTTCGATATTTCCAACTCGATATTTGTGTAGGTCGACAATTAGGAATCGATACTTAGACTGTGTACCTGGCAATCCTGCCTACAAACATATCATTATGTTATGCAACTGGTGCTTATACAAAGCACCCCAATACCCTTGTGTCTACTTCACGCTATGTAAGTCTACAAAAACAAAAGAAATGCTGGTTCTTTCTAGGATTCGGGAAGCCCGACCTGATCTGGTTCTCTGGGCGGCGGCAAGCGCTTCACTGCGGCTGTCCTGGCCAGAAACAGATGCTCTGAAAACGGAAAGCAGCTGGTCCGCAACAACTTATTGAAAGGGGGAGTGCTCACACCAGTCCTTTCCAGGTCCAGCAGATCTAGGGGCTTGGCCGATGACTGGAGCCTCATAGGCTTGGGTGGCCTCTGATTGTATGGTGACAGGGCCATGCTTGGAGGCTCTGCTTTGCTGTATGAAAGGCAGCTTGTACCTCGATGGCACTCCTGCCTACAAACATATCATTATGTTATGCAACTGGAGCTTATACAAAGCACCCCAATACCCTTGTGTCTACTTAACACTACGTAAGTCTACAAAAACAAAAGAAATGCTGGTTCTTCCGAGGATTCGGGAAGCCCGCCCTGATCTGGTTCTCTGGGTGGCGGCAAACGCTTCACCGCGGCTGTCCTGGCCAGAAACAGATGCTCTGAAAACGGAGAGCTGCTGGTCCGCAACAACTTATTGAAAGGGGGAGTGCTGGGGGCGGGGGGCGTGGCTAACAGCCAAGCAAGATGGCTGCGTAGCTGAAGTGCTCCGGGGACAGTATAGCCCTTCACGTCAATCTGGGATTTTACAAGGCTCCAGCGGCTTGGACCGAGGTCCGGGACAGAGCGGCCATGACCGGAAAAACTCCAGAAAGAAACCGAAGCCGGGAGACGGCAGAAACAGTGCGCGACCAGAGGCGGCCTGCTCAGGGTGTTGAGACCGGGACGTAAAGTAGAAAGAGGCCTGGAGGCAAGGCGTGGGTGAGGTGGAGTGCGGCGAGCAACAGGCCGGTGGCGGAGGACACACGCCGCAAAACTGCGGACAGAACACATTGCGGGGATTCGGCAGCGACCGGTGCTGCGGGCAAAGCAACGAGAAACCTGACACAGATGCGGTGGGGCCCAGAGACAACTTAACGGCGAGAAGATAGAGTCCCGTTGGGCCGCCGTGCGGGCCGATCTGCTGGGACCTAAGGCAAGTGACTTTTGGAAACCTGGCACTGCACTCATACCGCCAGTGAGGAGGTACAATTTGCCGCAACCTCACCCACCACCTCCCCGAATGGTTGGAAATTTGCCTGTGAGGTTCGGAGGGCAACCAGTGGCGACCTGCCCACGCTTGCAGAGACCGGGGCATAGGTGGCCCAAGACCCAAAAAAAAGGCATGGGTATGGCGGAACACGACTAGAGGAAGGCACATCACGGGAGCCCCGAGGCAATCAGTGGAGAAGGGACGGCGGCGTGGGAAAGGATACAGACGCAGTGAGGCCCAGAGTACAACAACCGGGAACCCGAGCCCCGGAGGACTATAGCAATCGCCCACATCAGGGGTACTGAGGCACAAGACTCCCTACGATTACAGGGGTGATCTGTAAGCCGGTGGGAGAGTTAAGGTCCCCCCCTCCACATGAGGGGTGACAATCTGAACGCAAGACGAACCTGTAGGCGGTGCACGTGGTGAGAGCGAGAGAGACAACCCCGGCTGGACGGGTGAAGCCAGCCAAAGAAAGGAACAAGCGCCTAATATAGCGACGAACTAGTGAACACCATAAACTTTGGGACAGTGGCGTGCACGCATCCTTAACCAATTACTTGTTGAGCCGGGGCCAATATAACGCCCGACACACAACAACTTATAAGGACCATAACCAAGAGAGAGACTGCCACTGCATAGTGAGTTGCCCAGCCCACCTTTGTTGGCACCATGTCGGGAAGGGGCGCACGGAATCAAATGACACAAGCCAAGCTAGACAAATATGCCTATGATAAAGGTTCTCAGCCACAGCCAGAGGGGCGCACATACACAGGCAAAGGGGCGAATAGTGAAGGGGCGAAGAAGGTTACACTTGAGGACATTATGAAGGCCTTGTCGAATGTTCAAACCACAGTGGGGACGATCTCCACAGACATCTCCCTGCTACGTGCGAACTTTCACAAAATGCCGGACAGAGTCAAGGAAGTGGAAATAGTCACCAAATCACTAGTGGCGGATACATCAGAGCTACAGACAGCCATTTCCCACCTGGATACGGAAAACAAGCTACTCACAGAGAAACTCGACGACCAAGAAGGACGCTCGCGACAGAACAACGTACGCATTCTCGGTACTCCGGAGAGTGAAGGCGCTCAATCAATGGACCTTTATGTGGAAGAGCTGGTGAAGACAAGACTGCAACCCAAGGGACTCTCCAGCTTCTTTTCGGTGGAAAGAGCCCATAGGGTTCCCGGTGGCAGGCCCAAACCGGGAGCGCCCCAAGACCAGTACTCACCAGACTATTCAATTTTAGAGACAGAGATGTAATCCTGCAGACGACGAGAGTCTCCCCGCCAATACGGATTCATAATTCCACAATGACCTTCTTCCCGGACTACACGGCAGCGGTCTCTCGACGTAGGCTAAGTTTTCTGGAGGTTAAAAAAGCATTGCGAACACAGGAATTGACTTACTCCATGCTATTTCCCGCAAGGCTCAGACTGGTAACTGAAGGAAAGACATGGTTCTTTGAGACGCCAGAAGCGGCACACGATTGGCTCGAAGGTTGGAGGCCAGTGGATAACACCAGTCGTGGGAACAGGACTCACCGCCGCCGAGATGGAGAGAAAGATTCAGGAAGTCAAGCATCAAGACGCCTAGATTCGGAACATTCGCCAGATCTGGAAGCAGAAGTTGATAACCATGGATAACACCAATACTCATATGACTCCCGGTAAATTCAATAAATACATGGACGAACACCGTCGGACCTGCTATGGATACTGGACTAAGGCGGGCCTTGGAGGGCAGGAAGGGCTGCTGCTCCTATTGGACCCTTTACCCCAAACAAGCAAGTAACATGGTTTGGGTTGGGAAGAAGCACTCTGCTAAGTTGGAGTGGCGGGTGGTTGTAAGTCTGTTAGGCAGGGAGGCAGGGAGGGTGGGAGGGACCCAGGGTGAGGAAGTTTGTAGTTTGTTTAATGTTGTTTTATTTTTTGATGGCAATGTTGATAGGGCAGAACACCGATCGAATGGCAGATCCTTAACTGTGACAGTGGGGCACGCATTTACTCATGGCGATAGGTTCACAGGCTGATAGCACCCCGAAAATGTCCCAAGAAACACTGATAACCCCTCTGAAGCCGGTAACGTGGAACGTCCGAGGCCTGGTGGACAGGACCAAGAGGGGTCTGGTACTGCAGGCCCTCAAGTGGCATGGCCCCGCGCTGGCTCTCCTGCAAGAAACACATCTCATAGGGACGATGTGTAAGGCATTGGATAGAGGGGGATATAAAATGGTAATACACTCCGAGTTCTCGTCTGGCTCCAGGGGGACGGGCATCCTGGTGCGGAAAAATTCTCCCTGCTTGGTTCTACAGACCAAGGCAGACGACCAGGGAAGGTTTGCAGCAGTTCAGGGTCAGTGGGAGGGAAGACTCCTTAATGTAGTATCAGTATACGTACCATCCCGCACTTCACAAGTTGGCGCTCTCAGCGCTTAGCGACTTCTTGCTGGCACTGCCGGAGGGGGACCTTATCATTGGAGGAGACTTTAATGCAATGATGGACGCCACTGTCGACAAATACCCGGCTAGGCCACCAACACAAGCGACCTCACATTAACGAAGTTTCACTGACGCAATAGGGCTTATAGATGTATGGAGGCACTCACACCGAACAGAACGACAATACACATACCATTCAACTGTACATAATAGCCTAACTAGATTGGATTACTTTATGATGACTGAGGCCACCCTACATAACATCAAAGGAGTGGAAATTAAACCGAGGGGTATCTCTGATCATTCCCCTGTGCTGTTAACTTTCACTTACTGCCAAAAAACTCGGCGGAGAATATACCCCATTCGGACTAGATACTTACACGTCCCTCATATAAAGAAGGACCTCCGTAAAGTCACAAAGCATTTTTTTCAGGAAAACACTAGTTCGGTTCGCTCACCTTCAATAGTTTGGGAGGCATACAAGACCATACTTAGAGAACACGCAATAGCATCCATCTTGGGGGCATAAGCGGGAGAAGCAGAAGGAACTCTTGGACTTAGAACTGGCACTGCAGGCAGCTGACACACGGCATTCAGCAGATCCTACACCAGAAACGGCACACACACTGCACCTCAGACAGCAACAACATAGGGGTTACTTGCACGAAAGAACGATAGCTAACCTAGCAAGAACAAGACACAAAATCTACGATGTAGGAGACAAAGCTGGGAAACTGCTGGCATGGCTAGACAGGAGAGAGACAAGTTCTAAAGGGATACAGCAGATACGAAATGCAGGAGGACGACTAGTGTCGGACCCAGAGACAATAGTGAACATTTTAGCTGACTATTTTCGTAAAGTATACACACCAACCTCGGACGTAACGGACACAGAGGTAGCAGAGTCTTTACTACAAGTAGAGAAGCCAAGGTTAACTCAGGAGGATACTATAAAACTTGAGGCTGATCTCACGGACGAGGAGTTGCAATTGGCAGTCAGGTCACTGCAGTCTGGCAAGGCACCGGGACCCAATGGGATCCCGGTGGAATGTATAAACAAATGGCAGAAACTGTCTGCCCACATATGAGAGCAATGTACAACAACAGCCTACAGAAGGGCAAACTTCCATTAGACCAAAGAATAGCAACAATAGTGGCAATTCCAAAGCCTGGTAAGCCCGCAACTGAGTGCACTTCATACCGCCCCATATCTTTGCTAAATGCTGATGCCAAAATTCTGGCTGAGCTACTAGCCAATAGATTGATGACATATTTACCACACTTAATACACCCAGATTAGTCAGGCTTCATGCCTAACAGGAACACGGCACTCAACTTCAGGCGATTACATGGCGTGATGGCAAGGGTGCCGTCTTTGTCGGAACCTGCAGTGATTTTGTCTCTAGATGCGAAGATGGCCTTCGATATGGTAGAATGGCGTACCTATTCGCGGTCCTCCCACATCTGGGATTCGGTCCGAAATTTTGCACTTGGGTGCGCCTCTTATACACGTATCCGTTGGCCCATATTACAGCTAACGGACACATGTCAAGTGAGATACCGTTGGCAAGAGGGACGCAGCAGGGCTGCCCCCTATCGCCACTTCTGTTTGCACTGGTGCTGGAACCTCTAGCGACACTGATAAGGAAAGCCCCATTGCTGAAGGGTATTCAATGGCGTGAGGGATGGGAGTATCGCCTCTCTCTCTACGCAGACGATATATTGGTATACCTCACACACCCGGAGCAGTCTATCCATATACTCCTCGCCATCTGCGAAGCCTTCGAGAAGGTGTCAGTATATACGATAAACTGGTCCAAGTCGATCTTATATATATTGCGGGGTCCGGCGCCGCAACTTCCTCCGGACTGCCCCTTGATAGTGGCGAGGGACTCTTTTAAGTACTTAGGTATACATATCACCCCGGATGAAAAGGAATTCTTCTCCAAGAATTTGGTACCCCAATTGGAGAGGTTGCGAAGAGACGTGATGCACTGGGCGACTCTGCCCCTCACTCTCCTGGGTAGAGCGGCACTGTACAAAATGATGGCCCTATCCCGGTTCCTTTACGCCCTTGACAATACACCGTTTCCAGTTCCACCCAGGTACTTTACACAGATAGCTGCACAGGGATCACTACTTCTCTGGGGCAGCTGCCCAGCCCGCATAGCGTGGGCAAAGCTACATAAAATTTGGTACGATGGCGGAATAGCACTTCCGGACGTGAAACTATATTATTGGGCAGTGCACCTCAAGGTCGTTAATCAGTGGTTACACGCACAGCGGATAGAGCTCAACTAGGAACTCATAAGATGCTCACAATCCTATACGACAAGGGACTAGCACTGAAACTACTAGGCCCTACAAAGCATACGGCCTCAATATGGCACATGGCGTTGGCACGGCTGAGATGGAGAGGGGTTATTACTAAACTTACCCCGCTGTGGGACACCAAAAAACTAGAACAGCTGAGAAACAGCAAGGGGTTTGACCAATGGGATAATATTGGTATTTCCACGGTCGCAGATCTATGGGACAAGGGGACAGTAGTTCCTTTCGCCCAACTCCAACAACAATATGAATTGGGCCCGACTGAGACCTACAGGTATACGCAAATACGGTATGCATTGCTCACAGCAATCACACCTGGCACCGATGTCCCTGAGGCCTCCCCATTAGAAGACCGGCTACTGACTGACCATATGCAAAAGCGCGCCACGTTCTTCACATACAGGAAGCTGATTAACAACTTGCCAGACCCGACAGTCTCACTAAGGGACAAATGGGTGACAGATGTGGGCGACGTAGAAGACCTGAATTGGCAAGAAGCCCTGGCATCACCCAAAGAGGTGGGAATCCCTGCAAGGCTGCAGTTAGTGCAGCTTAAAATCCTACATAGGGGATATTACACCAGAACCATGTTATTTAAAATATCAAGGGCACAACACCCATACTGCATAAGGGGGTGCAGAGAGGAGGGATCTTTCATACACACAATATAGAAATGTTCAGCGGTAGCGGACTATTGGCGACAAGTACTAAGAACAATATCACAGGTGATGGAGGTGTCGTTACTGCCAGAGCCACGCAGATGTTTACTCAACATATGGGAACTCAATGATCTCACGCGCCATGGTCAAACGTGGGTCATGATGGGGCTCATGGTGGCAAAAAGGAATACTGCACAGAAAGGGGGTGCAGTGGACTTACCATCACTAGAGATTTGGTCCAGAGATATGGATCTCATTATGGTAATGGAAAGGACAGTGCACACAACTCGGAAAAGCCCCCGGAAGTGGACTAAAATCTGGGCGGCTTGGAACACCTACAGAGGGAATATTTGTGACCCGATAACAGAATTGGAATTGGATAGCTCAGATGAAGATTTGAGGGTAGAAGGGTATAGGAGGGAATGGACTGCCGAAAAACGTTCCTCTGGTAAATACTGATTATTCTTGTTTGATAATGGTAATGATCTCAGGAATGTGTCACCTTACTATATTGCTCATACTTTACTTATGTATCATCATTGCCGATGTGTTGACTGAATAAAAACTTTTTTAAAAAAAGAAAGGGGGAGTGCTCACACCAGTCCTTTCCAGGTCCAGCAGATCTAGGGGTGTGGCCGATGACTGGAGCCTCACAAGCTTGGCCGGCCCCTGATTGTATGGTGACAGGGAAGCACTAGGAGGCTCTGCTTTGCTGTATAAAAGGCAGCGGGTGCCTTTGACGGCTCTCCTACCTAGAAATGTAACAGTGTGGAATAAGTCCGCCCGCCACCCTAGCGGTGCTGGGACCAGCCGCCAATGGTGTGGCGGTTCCACACCGGCGATTAGGATGTCACCGCCACGGTGGCAGTGGCATCCTCCATTCCCAGCATTGTGGCGGGCGGTGTTCACAGCACCGCCCGCCACACTGCTGGGAATGCACTGTGTGCATTGTCATGCACAAGGTGACAGGCACCGCAAGGTGCCTGCCACCATGTCCATGACAATGCAGGGGGGTACCATAGGTACCCCCCGCCCATACCCCGGGGGCCTGCAACAGGCCCCCAAAAGCAAAATCAGCATTCCCTTGCCACGGAAAGGCTGCTTCGTGCTCTCATGTTAATATGGATGGTGGTGTCTAGCAGACACAGCCACCATATATAGTCCCTTTTCCGCCCGGTTGTCTGGTCGACCTGCAGAAAACTGGCGGACTGTTCCCCGCCATACTAATATGGTGGGGGGAAATGGGTGGCGGGAGGGGTAGAATGTAGGGTTGATCGACACCACCATGCGGGCGGTGGCGATCCGCCATACATCCTAATAGACCCCAATGTGTTCTGCAACTGGTTTTTATGTAAAGCGCCCCAATACACCTGAGTCTACTTTGAGCTAAATAAAGCTGCTAAAAAACGCATTTTGGTTCTGCCGAGGATTGGCGAAGACCAGCCCGATCTGGTTCTTTGGACAGTGCATAAAAAAACCCCATAAAAGTAGGCGCCGGGGTAAATATGAAGCATGGCGCACCTGAACCTTTTATGCCTGTGCAAAAAAGATGAGAGGGGCGCCGTGCTAAAACATGATGCGTGGCACCCAAGTCCCAATTTTAAACAAGTAGTCCCCAACAGGAACACATAACAACTACAGTGTAAGGAAACTGTAGTTGGCCGGTGCTCCTCAACTCAAAAAACAGAATTGAAGTATCAGGAGCCCACCTGTTAGGAGCCAGGAAATGTAAGCAATGGAAGAGAGACCCAACCGAAGCAGAAGGCAGCAGAAGGTGGGATTATATTCTGTGTGGAATGATTGCAACAAGCCTTGCAGGCAGCGCATGTGTGCTGATGCTCAACCTAAAAATGTAAAATTAACAAAGAAATTCTATTCTATGTCAGGACCCGGAGGCGAGGGTTAGGCTTGTCTCTCTCTTCACTTTACTACAGGTAAAACACTCAAGGAGCCATTTCAGAAGACCATAAAAAAACTACATTAGCCATGAAAACTATGGAACAACATTAACAGAGCTCCTCCAATCATGTCACAGTCTCTTGTATAATGTCCAGCGCAGCTCTTCTCGCTCCCTCTTTCTTTGCTGCTCCAGCAGCAAAGAGGATAAGTGTTTTTTCTAGAGTCCTTTATTGTTTTCTATTTGCAAGCACCATGGGAGATTTCCACTCGGCGGCCTCCCTTGTTGACTGTATTATATGTAATTATCGCTGCGGGAGCCCTCGCTCGAACGCAGCAGTTTGATTTAGAAGTTCGCAGAACACGGTTTGACCTTCCGACCAGCAGACGGCCTGCATACACTGAATTACACACGCTGCATGTCCCCTCCCCCCAAGCAGCCGGAACACGTCAGTTTCTCTCACTGACATTGACATATTGTTCTGGCTGCAGCTCCATACACAGGGGAAGGTTTTATTACCGCTCCAGCGGGAGAATTTGTTTGGCTTTGTTTGTACGCGAGTTGACAGATTTCTGTAAAGAGATTCTCCACTCGCATTTGACAGTTTTAAAGCAAGCCAGGGCCTGAAGTGATAACACCCTACGGGGTAAGGAGACTCTATCAAGGGACACCCCAGGCACTTATCTACCCCACAGATTTTCAGGGGGGCAGTCCCACATTGATTTATTGGCTTTCCAAGTACTACTACCTCAGGTTTCGGTGGGAAATATTTCGCTCAGCTAGTCGGACCCCATGGAGTATGAGGAAATTGGGGATTATATGGAGAAGGAGGAAGTTACCTACCTCCCCATAGATTATCAATTTTGTGAGGTGATGGAAGCATCCATCTTCAGGGCTGTGACGCAGGTGGTAGCCCTGCTGGAGAAGAGATTGGCGGCACTCCATGCACAGTGCCAGCAAAACCTCAAAGGGAGGGAAGGTTCCAATGGGCCCCTGGCCCCCCTACCTCCTGGGCAGGAGTCTAATCCACCTAGTGTATCACCCCAGAGTGTGGAGAAGCACAAGCGCACAGATGACCCTGCGGTTGATTTAGACACTTTCTCTCACCTTAAGAAGGCCTTTCTAGATGCCCAACCGATCTTAGATGCCCAGACACCAGGTCCCTCTGGGGTAATCCCGCTCACACTGCCACAAGTGGACCTAGGGGAAGGGGATGACTAACCCAACACTTCGGATGGGGTTGGGGATGGTTCTAGACCATGGCGCCCGACGGCCAGCATCCTGAAAGGGTCAGACGTCCCTGCCGACACCAGTTTCACCTCACATGGGGATTTGTTGAACCAAGATGATCTTCTACACCCTAGATCCGTGGAATGGTGTCCTGCCCACAAAATGGCGGCCTACATGGCCAGTCGACTTAGGGAGCCCCTAGATAAGGAGGTGAAGGGTTGTCTTAAGGCAGTGTCATTGGCCCGCCTTGGACCTTGGAGGGGAAAGTGGCCACCACACCGGAAATAGACCCCAAAATGGCCACTTTTCCCGCCAAGTTTGTCCGTGACCGCAAAAAAGGCATTGACCATTCCTGGCGTTTATGCCAGGATAAACTCCTGGATGTCGCCAGCCCCCTGGCAAAGATCATGGATATGGCGGAGGACGCCAAGGCCCCCGGCTCCCTCATATCTCCATATTTACTTTCCAACTGGCTTCAACGAGCCATCATATTTCTAGGGAACACACACTGTGTGATCTCTACAGAGCGGTGCAGATCACTCCTCATTAAAATTGATCCCAAATTGAGAGATCTCTCTACATCAGAGGCAGGGACAATAGCCCAAGGGAATTTGTCCGCAGACCCATTTAGATAATTTTTAACCCTGTGTTTTTGCCGCAGCCGGTCGAGGTAGGGGGCGCTCGTCCGGCTGTCCTTTACGGGCAGCCTCCAAAGGTGGCAACTCAAGACATGGCCAATGGCAAGATACCAGCAAATTTGGCAATTTCTTCCAAACCAAGTCCTACCCCTCTTATCGTGGAGGCAGGGGAGGCCAAAGAGGCAACCTCAACAATAATCAAGGTGAGAGTACAAAACCCAGCGGGTATTTCTATTGGGGGGGCGGTTGGACCTTTTTCAATCAAATTGGGGAAAGCTGTCCTCAGATGCATGGGTACTGCAGACGGCGGGGGTTTCCACATTGAGTTTTATGGAACCCCGACTCAACCCCACCCGCCCACTCCTTTGACCTTTCCACCTGAGCAGAGGGCACTGGTGAGCCAGGAAATAGACAGCCTATTACAGAAAGCGGCAATAGTTAGGTCAGAGATTCACCCCGTGGCTTCATCAGCAATATTTTCCTAGTGGAAAAGAGGGATGTCGGACAACTAAAGGTCATCAACCTCAAAGATTTCAACACTTGGCTACTCTATCGTCATTTCAAAATGGAGGGTATTCACCTCCTGCGAGACCTACTCCAGATATCCGATTGGATGGTGCGTAGAACACGGTTTGGCCTTCCGACCAGCAGACGGCCTGCATACACTGAATTACACACGCTGCATGTCCCCTCCCCCCGAGCAGCCGGAACACGTCAGTTTCTCTCACTGACATTGACATATTGTTCTGGCTGCAGCTCCATACACAGGGGAAGGTTTTATTACCGCTCCAGCGGGAGAATTTGTTTGGCTTTGTTTGTACGCGAGTTGGCAGATTTCTGTAAACAGATTCTCCACTCGCATTTGACAGTTTTAAAGCAAGCCAGGGCCTGAAGTGATAACACCCTACGGGGTAAGGAGACTCTATCAAGGGACACCCCAGGCACTTATCTACCCCACAGATTTTCAGGGGGGCTGTCCCACATTGATTTATTGGCTTTCCAAGTACTACTACCTCAGGTTTCGGTGGGAAATATTTCGCTCAGCTAGTCGGACCCCATGGAGTATGAGGAAACTGGGGATTATATGGAGAAGGAGGAAGTTACCTACCTCCCCATAGATTATCAATTTTGTGAGGTGATGGAAGCATCCATCTTCAGGGCTGTGACGCAGGTGGTAGCCCTGCTGGAGAAGAGATTGGCGGCACTCCATGCACAGTGCCAGCAAAACCTCAAAGGGAGGGAAGGTTCCAATGGGCCCCTGGCCCCCCTACCTCCTGGGCAGGAGTCTAATCCACCTAGTGTATCACCCCAGAGTGTGGAGAAGCACAAGCGCACAGATGACCCTGCAGTTGATTTAGACACTTTCTCTCACCTTAAGAAGGCCTTTCTAGATGCCCAACCGATCTTAGATGCCCAGACACCAGGTCCCTCTGGGGTAATCCCGCTCACACTGCCACAAGTGGACCTAGGGGAAGGGGATGACTAACCCAACACTTCGGATGGGGTTGGGGATGGTTCTAGACCATGGCGCCCGACGGCCAGCATCCTGAAAGGGTCAGACGTCCCTGCCGACACCAGTTTCACCTCACATGGGGATTTGTTGAACCAAGATGATCTTCTACACCCTAGATCCGTGGAATGGTGTCCTGCCCACAAAATGGCGGCCTACATGGCCAGTCGACTTAGGGAGCCCCTAGATAAGGAGGTGAAGGGTTGTCTTAAGGCAGTGTCATTGGCCCGCCTTGGACCTTGGAGGGGAAAGTGGCCACCACACCGGAAATAGACCCCAAAATGGCCACTTTTCCCGCCAAGTTTGTCCGTGACCGCAAAAAAGGCATTGACCATTCCTGGCGTTTATGCCAGGATAAACTCCTGGATGTCGCCAGCCCCCTGGCAAAGATCATGGATATGGCGGAGGACGCCAAGGCCCCCGGCTCCCTCATATCTCCATATTTACTTTCCAACTGGCTTCAACGAGCCATCATATTTCTAGGGAACACACACTGTGTGATCTCTACAGAGCGGTGCAGATCACTCCTCATTAAAATTGATCCCAAATTGAGAGATCTCTCTACATCAGAGGCAGGGACAATAGCCCAAGGGAATTTGTCCGCAGACCCATTTAGATAATTTTTAACCCTGTGTTTTTGCCGCAGCCGGTCGAGGTAGGGGGCGCTCGTCCGGCTGTCCTTTACGGGCAGCCTCCAAAGGTGGCAACTCAAGACATGGCCAATGGCAAGATACCAGCAAATTTGGCAATTTCTTCCAAACCAAGTCCTACCCCTCTTATCGTGGAGGCAGGGGAGGCCAAAGAGGCAACCTCAACAATAATCAAGGTGAGAGTACAAAACCCAGCGGGTATTTCTATTGGGGGGGCGGTTGGACCTTTTTCAATCAAATTGGGGAAAGCTGTCCTCAGATGCATGGGTACTGCAGACGGCGGGGGTTTCCACATTGAGTTTTATGGAACCCCGACTCAACCCCACCCGCCCACTCCTTTGACCTTTCCACCTGAGCAGAGGGCACTGGTGAGCCAGGAAATAGACAGCCTATTACAGAAAGCGGCAATAGTTAGGTCAGAGATTCACCCCGTGGCTTCATCAGCAATATTTTCCTAGTGGAAAAGAGGGATGTCGGACAACTAAAGGTCATCAACCTCAAAGATTTCAACACTTGGCTACTCTATCGTCATTTCAAAATGGAGGGTATTCACCTCCTGCGAGACCTACTCCAGATATCCGATTGGATGGTGCGTAGAACACGGTTTGGCCTTCCGACCAGCAGACGGCCTGCATACACTGAATTACACACGCTGCATGTCCCCTCCCCCCGAGCAGCCGGAACACGTCAGTTTCTCTCACTGACATTGACATATTGTTCTGGCTGCAGCTCCATACACAGGGGAAGGTTTTATTACCGCTCCAGCGGGAGAATTTGTTTGGCTTTGTTTGTACGCGAGTTGGCAGATTTCTGTAAACAGATTCTCCACTCGCATTTGACAGTTTTAAAGCAAGCCAGGGCCTGAAGTGATAACACCCTACGGGGTAAGGAGACTCTATCAAGGGACACCCCAGGCACTTATCTACCCCACAGATTTTCAGGGGGGCTGTCCCACATTGATTTATTGGCTTTCCAAGTACTACTACCTCAGGTTTCGGTGGGAAATATTTCGCTCAGCTAGTCGGACCCCATGGAGTATGAGGAAACTGGGGATTATATGGAGAAGGAGGAAGTTACCTACCTCCCCATAGATTATCAATTTTGTGAGGTGATGGAAGCATCCATCTTCAGGGCTGTGACGCAGGTGGTAGCCCTGCTGGAGAAGAGATTGGCGGCACTCCATGCACAGTGCCAGCAAAACCTCAAAGGGAGGGAAGGTTCCAATGGGCCCCTGGCCCCCCTACCTCCTGGGCAGGAGTCTAATCCACCTAGTGTATCACCCCAGAGTGTGGAGAAGCACAAGCGCACAGATGACCCTGCAGTTGATTTAGACACTTTCTCTCACCTTAAGAAGGCCTTTCTAGATGCCCAACCGATCTTAGATGCCCAGACACCAGGTCCCTCTGGGGTAATCCCGCTCACACTGCCACAAGTGGACCTAGGGGAAGGGGATGACTAACCCAACACTTCGGATGGGGTTGGGGATGGTTCTAGACCATGGCGCCCGACGGCCAGCATCCTGAAAGGGTCAGACGTCCCTGCCGACACCAGTTTCACCTCACATGGGGATTTGTTGAACCAAGATGATCTTCTACACCCTAGATCCGTGGAATGGTGTCCTGCCCACAAAATGGCGGCCTACATGGCCAGTCGACTTAGGGAGCCCCTAGATAAGGAGGTGAAGGGTTGTCTTAAGGCAGTGTCATTGGCCCGCCTTGGACCTTGGAGGGGAAAGTGGCCACCACACCGGAAATAGACCCCAAAATGGCCACTTTTCCCGCCAAGTTTGTCCGTGACCCCAAAAAAGGCATTGACCATTCCTGGCGTTTATGCCAGGATAAACTCCTGGATGTCGCCAGCCCCCTGGCAAAGATCATGGATATGGCGGAGGACGCCAAGGCCCCCGGCTCCCTCATATCTCCATATTTACTTTCCAACTGGCTTCAACGAGCCATCATATTTCTAGGGAACACACACTGTGTGATCTCTACAGAGCGGTGCAGATCACTCCTCATTAAAATTGATCCCAAATTGAGAGATCTCTCTACATCAGAGGCAGGGACAATAGCCCAAGGGAATTTGTCCGCAGACCCATTTAGATAATTTTTAACCCTGTGTTTTTGCCGCAGCCGGTCAAGGTAGGGGGCGCTCGTCCGGCTGTCCTTTACGGGCAGCCTCCAAAGGTAGCAACTCAAGACATGGCCAATGGCAAGATACCAGCAAATTTGGCAAGTTCTTCCAAACCAAGTCCTACCCCTCTTGTCGTGGAGGCAGGGGAGGCCAAAGAAGCAACCTCAACAATAATCAAGGTGAGAGTACAAAACCCAGCGGGTATTTCTATTGGGGGGGCGGTTGGACCTTTTTCAATCAAATTGGGGAAAGCTGTCCTCAGATGCATGGGTACTGCAGACGGTGGGGGTTTCCACATTGAGTTTTATGGAACCCCGACTCAACCCCACCCGCCCACTCCTTTGACCTTTCCACCTGAGCAGAGGGCACTGGTGAGCCAGGAAATAGACAGCCTATTGCAGAAAGCGGCAATAGTTAGGTCAGAGATTCACCCCGTGGCTTCATCAGCAATATTTTCCTAGTGGAAAAGAGGGATGTCGGACAACTAAAGGTCATCAACCTCAAAGATTTCAACACTTGGCTACTCTATCGTCATTTCAAAATGGAGGGTATTCACCTCCTGCGAGACCTACTCCAGATATCCGATTGGATGGTGCGTCTGGAACTGAAGACCGCCTATCTGGCAGTATCTATTTTTCCCCCACACAGATGCTTTGTACAGTTCTGCTGGGATACTCAGGTGTTCAAGTTCATCGCCCTTACGTTCTGCCCCTCATCAGCTCCATGGTGTTTCACCAAGCTGATGAGGCCGGTCATCGAACATTTACGGGCTAGAGGGATAAGACTTAGGGGTCTAATACAATGGCGGGCGGACAAAATCTGCCCGCAACCGCAACAGCAAAAGAGACCACCCCCCATAGGTGCGGCGGTCCCGCCATTCAAATTAGGATGCGCCCGCCACACTGTTGGACGCATCCCACATTGTGGTGTGCGGTGCTGTAAGCAGCACCCGCCGCAATGTAAAAAATGCATGTTGTGCATTTGCATGCACAACGTGACAGGCACCGCGGGGTGCCTGCCACCTTGAGCATGTAAATGCAGGGGGTACCATAGGTACCCCCCATGTGCACCCCCAAAACCCAGGGGGCCCGCGGCGGACCCTCAAATGCAGAAACTGCATGCCTTTCCATGGTGGCAACGCCACCATGGAAAGGCTGCTCTCGCCATAATCATAATAGGGATGGAGGTGTCTTGCAGACACCGCCACCATATAATACACGTTTCCGTCCGGTCGACAAGTCGACTGGCGGAACAGTGGTAGACGGTCTTTCCGTCCGCCGCGGACCCCCCAGCCATACTAATATGGCGGGAGGTCAATCAGGCACTGATGGTGGGCGGATCGCTGACGATATCCTTCTTATGGATCAATGCCTGGCACGACTTTCCACGTATTTACAGACAGCAATGAAACTGCTAGAATCCTTAGGGTTCATAATAAACTAAGTCAATTCAGCTCTGATCCCATCACAGTCGATGGAATTTTTGGGTTTAGTGGTGAGTTCAACTGAGGCGACTCTTAGTCTACCAGTGAGGAAACTGTCCAAAATCCGACACGAATTGCAAAGGACTATCCCTAAATCCCACGTGCCACTTCGGGACTTAGCAAGTATATTGGGACTCCTGTCGTCCTCTATTCAGGCGATTTTTCTAGGTCCTCTCCATTACAGGACCCTGGAATGTCTAAAAATCGAGCATCTTCGGAAAGGCCTGTCATATTCACAGATGATTCCTCTCTCGCTCGAAGTGAAAGAACAGTAGGGCAAGATGGCGGCGGCTGGCTAGACCGCTGTGAGGCAGCCTCCAAGCCAGCATTTTGAAAAGAAGCAGAATAGAGAAGGGAAATCGAAAAAATGCCCCACTAAAATTAGTAACAACTGAAAGTGAGACACTTACCCCCATTTCTTGCTGCAATTGAGGTTGTATATGCCCAGATGGTGAAACTGGCGTGATGTCCAGGATCGGGACGGAGGACCAGCTGGACCCGAGTGTATTGCAGCAGCGTTTCTCGTTCTGCACTTCCTTGATCGGTGTGCTTGTTCTACGGTTCATAGTCCGCCTGCAGACCAATGGAGGAGCTGCCCGAGTAAGGCGGGACGGACCCCCGGAGTCTAAACAGCCGGCTCGGTTTATGGTCACAGATTCACCTATACTGAGTCTTTCCAGCATCTCCAGCGGTATGGCGCCGAAAAACGCCGCTGCTGTAGCCGCTGCTGCAGCCAAGACGAGGGCAGCAAAGCAGGCTCTTCTTCGGGACAAGGAACTAGCAACAAAACGAGGCGGCATACGTCTGGAGGGCATCAGTGACTTTACCGACCTCGATGTGGGAGCAGGAGCTGGCAAACCTAGAAAAGCTTCGAAACAACAGCCGAGCACCCCTATTGCTGGTCCTTCCGTGATTGAATTGCTTCGGAAAACTCCAGCTCCAACGTCTGCTCCAGTCCTGATTCTGGCTCCTACACCACAAAACCCAGCAGTTCTGCCGGTAACCAATGCTATCCTGAGAGGCAATTCAAGGTCTACAGTGACATCTAGTGGGCTAAGAGAAAATGGCAAAACCATGGAAAATGAGAATAGGAATATCAGTGTAAATACTCCATCAACTACAGGAGAGGGTCCCTCAGTGAAATGTATGGAGCCTACAGCTGTGGTGGCAGGAATATTAGATCCCAAGGTTGGGGCGGACTCAGACCCAGGAATACAAGGTATGGAGAATCTTTCCTTGTGTGAAACTCCTGTTTTTTCCACTATCACGTTAACCTCTTTAACTTCTGTGGTACAGACCAGTCCAGCAGGCGTAATAACATCAGCGCCAGTAACAGAAACAGGACTGGAAACTACACCAACAGTCCATGAAGCCCCAAAGACTGTAGCTGCGCAGGAAATACTGCAAAATCAACCACCATGCAATGCCCTAGAGAGTGATCTTGGGACATCAGACTTTGGTGATATTACAAGAAATCTGGGGGAGTTGCTGGAGGTCACTGATGGCAAGGAGAGGAGTGACAGAGACGCGCTAACTCCTGACCCCACCGACACTGATAGGGATCCATCAGACTTTTACTCACTATCAGAAGGGATAGAAGATGCAAGATGGTCAGATGACTCAGAACTGGAAATCGAAACTAACACTGGCTCCGAGACGGAGAGTGATCAAGAGACGAGAACGGCAGAATCCAGGGAAAATAAAAGGACTATTATACGGAAAAAAAGGGCCCAGGGGCTGACGTGGGATTACTCCCCTTCGATCGCATTGGGGTCTCAAGAACATGCCACCACCACCGGCCCTCGTCCAGCTCAACGGAGCTCTATACACCAACAGGATGCTACGCTCTCCACGGTAATGGATACAGTCCTCCAGGCTATCGCCTCGCACCGAGAAGAGACATCAAGGGATGGACGCAAAGCACAATTAGCGCTACATAAGGTTCAGGGTGTAGTGCATAAATTGTCAAAATCAGTTAATTCCTTCAACACCAGAATGACAGAGATGGAAGAGCGAATAGTCACCAATGAGGCGGAGGCAACAGCCACACGGGAAAAAGTAGAATTACATGAAGCAGAATTAAGCGATGTCAGATGGAAGCTCGAGGACATGGAAAATCGCCTACGGTGTAACAACCTGCGCATCCTTGGAATACCAGAAAATATTGAAGGCTCCGATATCCGAGCCTTTATCATCCAACTCTTTAAAGACACTCTTCCAGAACTCTCTTCATGGAATTGGGAGCTTGAAGTACAACGAGTCCATAGAACTCCAATCACTTTGAAACCCACTGGGAAGCAGGGGAACTATCCACGAGCAGTCCTTGTATTTTTTGGGAATTTTCTTCTCCGGCAAGCCATCTCAGAAAAAGCCAGGCCAGAAGCACGTAGGACCAGAGACTCCATTTCCTATTTTGTAAGACCTGATTTCTGCCACACGACGGTGGAAAGGAGGTGGCGTTTGCGGCAACTTATTAAACCCTTTATGGAGAAGAAAGCACAAGTCTACTTAAATAATCCTGCCAAACTGAAAGTTATATACAATGGCCAGACGAAATTTTTTACTTCCGAAATCAAAGCTAAAGAATTTCTAGACAGTCTCACTTAATGATTCACTAATGATAAAACTAGAATAGATGACTTTTTGATTAACCGTTGAATGAGAAAAAGAGGAAACTGAGAAAATAGAATATAGAATATAGAGAGCGTATTGGACAGTACTGAAACTCCATATGAACATACTAGATTAATTCGCCTCTTTATGTCTCTCTATTTTTTCCTAAATTTTTTCTCATTATTCTTTCTTTTCACCCCATCTCTCCTTCTTTCTCTTTTTTTTTCACTGTGTTCATTTTCAGTCTGGGCCTGGCTTGGGAGTGTCTCTCCATCACTAAAGACTCTCATAGAGTCTAATTGCCTCACATTGCGGGTGGGGAAGGGCGGGGGGTGGGTTACAGGGGTTTGGAGGGAGTGGGAGGGGGAGGGGGAGGGTAAAAGGGGGGGAGAAAAAATTACAAAAATGAGTGTGATCTGTGATATAAGAAATCTTAAAGGAGTTTTGGCTATTCTAATTTCTTTAAATAACTGGAGTATTTTACCTTGTATTTTGATTAACCTAAACCGGGAGAGGAATGTCAATCTATATAATGAATGTAAAGTAGGATGGTGGTGGCACAAAATATATTACAGAGATGGTACTGGTTCAATAGGAAATAATTCTGAATGGGGAGAGTAAAATTGCGATGTTGGAATATAGCAGGTCTTAATGATGGGAGAAAAAGGGCCCAACTCTTTCCATTGTTACGTCAAGACCCTGTAGACATCCTCTGTATCCAGGAGACCCACATAGCAGGCTGTGATAAAAACTTGTTAAAAATTCCTGGGTTTAACCTGTTAGCAGCAACATCACAAACGTCTAAAACACGGGGGGTCGCCATTCTAGCAAGACCTGGATTGGGGAGTCCTAGACGCCAACTTGTTGATAAACATGGCAGATGGGTTGTGGTTCAACTAGAGTCAGAAATAACCATTTGCTCACTTTATGGTTCTAATTTGGATGACCCACAACTCTTTATTGAACTAGAACTAGAATTGGCCTCCTGGGTCGGTCCACTAATTTTGTGTGGGGATTTTAATATAAATATCGAAAAATTAGTAAATAATCGACTCCCACAGAATTATAGAGGCCGTAAACCCAAAGTTTATAAAGCATTATCCCATCTGATGGACAGTCACGATTTATTTGACGTTTGGGATATGTTGAAGCATAATGCAAATGGCTTTACCTATTATTCTTATCCCCACAACAAATATGTTCGATTAGACTATATTATGACATCATTACACAAGACAGCCTTAATAAATATCATAAAATCCCCCAAAACCATCTCCGACCACAATTCACTAACACTAACTTTTGAACTGGATAGTTTTAATAGACCTAATATCCAATGGTCATTTGACCGAAAACTACTTACCAACCCAGACTATATTAATTATATTACATTATACGCTCAATCCTTTTTTGATAATAACCAATACAGCGCACCAAGATTCAGTGTATGGGACTGCTTTAAGGCAGCAATCAGGGGAAAGACGATAGCGTTTGTAGCAAACCACAAGAAAACTCAAGACAGTATTAATAAACAACTAAACATAGAACTCACCAATCTGGAAATAGTACATGCCAAACAAATCCAGCAAGGAATATCAACCTTCGATACATTACAAAAATTACTGATTTTAAAAACAGAAATTAATAGCTCGCTAACTCAAAAAGCAGCAGAAATATATCAAGCGAATAGAGCTAGAATCTATGAAGCAGGGGAAAAAGTAGGGAAGCAATTAGCTCTCAAAACCAGACAAAAGCAAACATATAATAGGATAAAGAACATCGAATATGAGGGTCAACAGTATACCTCCCCTCAAGATATTGTAGAAGTGTTTCGAAAATACTACCAAAAATTATATCAAAATGAGAATGAACATCTATCTACAAGAGATATGAAAATCTTTCTTAGAGAGTGGTTACCGGAACCAGGGATGTCTAGAATACTCGATCAAGTTGATAGAGAAGAACTGGAGAATCACAATGGAAGAATTAAAAAATGCACTATCAGATCTAGCTAACGGGAAGGCGGCTGGGCCCGACAAGATCCCATTAGAGCTATATAAATTGTTGGGTAAACAGATACTACCCTACTTATTAGATCTATTTCTAGGGGTACAACATCATTCAGCCACACCAGATTCATGGAAGCATACCAATATAGCAATATTTCCTAAAAAAGGAAAACCCCCCCAACTCCCCTCTTCATATAGACCCATATCACTTATAAACTCTGACTCAAAGCTTTACTCGAAGATACTTGCAAACCGTCTAAGGGGGGTCATCGAACACCTTGTATCCCCGTGGCAACACGGCTTTATCCCAGGGAGGGGAACGACTGATCATACTCGTAGAGTCATTGCCCTATTCGACATCATGGGTGCCACGGGGGGAGAAATGTCGATGGTCCTACTCGACGCCGAAAAGGCATTCGATCGAGTGTCTTGGCGGTTTTTATGGGAAATTATGAAATTTAACAACTTCGGCCCTGGCTTTATTAAAGCCCTGAAAGCTCTATATATCAATCCTAGGGCTAAATTATCTATTGAGGGTTTTGAGTCAGAGTTTGTAGAGGTACAAAGAGGTACTAGGCAGGGCTGTCCTTGTTCCCCAATATTATTTGCCCTAGTAATTAATCCTTTAATTTTAAAGCTTCTTAACTCCCCTCAAATTCAACCGGTTAAGGTGGGTCCGTATTCTACTAAAATATTGGCATACGCCGATGATATTGCTGTGCTCACAACCAAACCAGCAGACGCAGTAGTTGAAATAGAGCAAATAACTCAAAATTTCGGACTCCACTCTGGCTATTCACTCAACAGAGATAAAACTATGGTTTTATGTACAAACAATATCATATATGACAGTCCCTATAATGTTAAAAACGCAATATATCTAGGCGTAAATATCTCTCCTGAGATAAAAGAAATTAACCGGCTTAATTATGATCCTCTGATCAACTCAATAAAAACAGATCCGAAGAGGGTAGATAACTTACACCTTTCAATAATAGGGAGAGCAAATTATATTAAAATGAGTATATTTCCTAGAATACTCTATCTATTCCGGGCTATTCCATTGATGGTTGACGGTACCACTGTTAAAATCTTTGACTCAATAATTTCTACATTTATTTGGAATTATGGTAAAATAAGGAGAGCATTACCAGCTTTAACTCTTCCCCTACATAGAGGCGGCCTAGGTATCCCGAACTTGACATTCTATCTCTGGGCGACATTACTCCAACAAATGGGCCTGCTCTTTAAAGTAAAACCTTCCAACTTACCCATCATAGATTCTTACATCCCTTCTATTTTTGAACTTGGTCTAGGAGATAAATGCCGAGGGATATTGTTGAAACAGCTCGAAGCATCTTATTATAAAAAGACCAAGTTCAAGGTAATCGAAGATGCATGGAAAGTTTGGAAACTTGCCTCCAAACAATTAGGCATACCAAAAATAACAAGGTATACCTCTCTCTGGCATAGCAAGATCATATCATCATCTCTAATAGATACTGTCTCCAGGAGATGGGAGAACTCAGGTATATATACACTTGGTCAATTTTTCGGGCAGAGTGTTTTGAGGGATTACAACAGAGATTTGATATACCAACTACAGATTATTTAAAATATCTTCAAGTATATACCAACATTCGTAACTTTAAATCTATTATTAATTTAGATAGCTTTTATTTTTTTTCTATTATAGGGAAACGAGCTACTAGAATAGGTACTCTATATGATTTATTTTCTCAATCCCTTAATGATGATTTAGATAGTGTGGAGAGATCCTGGGCACAAAAACTTGGTAACCCAGATGTGGATATTAATTATTCTATAACTCTCTACACAACATTATTTTTAGCACCGAACCTTAAAGCACAATACTTTAAAACCATCTACAACCTCTATTTTACTCCAGCTAAACTCTTCACCTGGGGTATGCGAGTAGACGACTGCTGCCCCAGATGTAGACAGGGACAAGCAAATTTAATTCATATGTTTGCCGAATGTCCGAAACTAAATAACCTACAAACAATGATTGGAGGATTTTGGACTCAAGTTTTCGGGAGGAATCTTAGATCCTCCGCCACCCTATATCTTCTAGGTCACGATGAATCCTTAGGTTACAGTTTAGAGGAACAGAGGATTGTCTTTTTGGGTACTGCCGTCTTTCGTATTATTCTGGCGGCATGCTGGAAAGATCCCAATGTACCCACCTTTCAGATGTGGCTTTGTCGATTTCTTGCCATTTATAAGCAGGAGATAGCTATATATCGCACAAGGGGTAGGAAAACTAGAGCCCGGGGCACTCAGATCTGGGCCCCAATTTCTAACTGGTACTCCAATATAAGATCCTCCCCCTGATATGAGAAGGGCCGACATGGGCCGACATGTTAAGAAGAGGTAAACTGTGTAAATTATTATAATTGTTCTTCTTCCTTTTTTCTCTTTCTTTTTCTTTCTTTTCTGTGTTACTTTCTTGCTTTTCTTTTTCCGTATGTATCTTGTTCCTAATAATTTTACGGATGTATTATTGCTTTATTAAAAATGTATTCTTTATTTTGTAAAGAAAATGTTTTATACTACAGATCATGCTCAATAAAAAAAAAAAAAAAAAAAACCAAGTGAAAGAAGATATGAGTCGGTGGTTAAGCCACATGGAAGCCTTGACTGGCAGGGCAATTTTCGCCTCTCAACCCAACCTCATAATTAAGTCAGACACCAGCGGTTCCGTATGGGGCTCTCGTTGGGGGAATTCCCCACCAGTGGAAAATGGGCCGCCATTGTACGATCTCTGCACGTCAACTGTATGGAGTTGATGGCTGGATCTTTCGCAATTCGCAGTTGGACCAAGCAGCCAAGCAGAAGGTGAAGTGCTACGTCCTTCTCAAGAAGGACAATGTGGCAGCAGCACCGTACATCAATCATCTAGGCGGGGCAAGGTCAAAGACATTGTCGGACCTAGCCCGAACCCTTTGGGAATACTGTCTATCCAATCAGATCTCCTTGTCAGCAGAGCATCTCTCTGGGAGCTCCAATCAGGTAGCCGATTGGCACTCTTGCCTTTGGAGGGATGTCAGCCTGTGGAAATTGAACCTATAGAACTTTCGTCAAATCTATACCAGGTGGGGTCTCTTCTCCATGGACCTTTTAGCATCTCGACTGGACTTCCAGCTCCACAGGTATTGCAGCTGGAGACCAGATCCACAGGCAACTGTCCTGGATGCCTTCCTACAGGATTGGAGCAAAGAGTAACCGTATGCTTCCCCCCCCTTTGCCATGATAACCAGATTGATGGCATACGTACGGAGGCAGAGGGCGGAAGTGGTGGTGATAACCCCGATCTGGAGATCCTAAGCCTGGTTTCCAGTGATGATGGAACTTTCTTGGGATTTTCCAATCCCTCTACCTCTGTTCCCAGATCTTCTCCGGGATCCCCAGGACAATCCTGACCCACTGATCCAAGCTGGATCTCTTCGTCTCATGGCCTGGAGGGTTACAGGTGAAGTTGGCAAGTCCCAGGCGTTTTCGGCAGAAGCTTCCTCCTTGCTCGCTAAAGCCTGGGCAGACAATACAAACAATAGAATTCCGTCTGGTCACGATGGTTGTGTTGGTGTCATCAATGCCAAATTGATCCCTGAGGGTGGACGTTGGCCATGTGGTACATTTTCTAGCGAGCCTGGCTTCCCAGGGCTTCGCATATCGGACAATTAATACCTGTAGATCAGCGATTTCGGCGGGACACTTGCCAGTGGATGGTCACCCAGCCGGGAAGCACCCGCTGGTCAGGAAACTGTTAAGGGGTAGCAGACTCTCAATCCCTCCTGAACCCAAATACACATCGCTATGGGAGGTTAACAAGGTCCTATCCTTATTTCAATCTTGGCCTCATAATAAATATCTATTCAGAAAACAACTGTTAGCAAATTTGGCAATGCTTCTGTGCTTGTTATACTGTCGCAGGGTTTCTGATGTCCACGCCCTGGATATAACAAGTAGAGTGTTTACCCTAGAAGGGGTCTTGTTTCATATTTCTCGCAGGACAAAGTGTAATTCTACAAATATTTCTTATCATGCATTATGAAAAAATCCTAAATTATATATAGTTCGCACAATTAATGCTTATGAAATTATGACTGAAGAACTGCGCCCACACGGGGAGAAAAAATTGCTGATTGCACTCACACAACCTCACAAAGTGGTTTTGCCCCATACGATTTACAGATGGGTCAGATGGATCATGCAAGAAGCAGGGATTGACACATCCTGTTTTGGAGCCCACTCAGAGAGAGGGGGCAAGGCCTCAAAAGCATTTTGTCTAGGAGCTCGCCTTGAGGATATTCTCAGCGCGGCAAACTGGTCAAATGATTCCACCTTTAAGACCTTTTATTTTAGACCGGTTTCCTCTCTGGCAAGCATGGTGGTGGATTCAATTCTATTAAGGACATGGAGGCGAGGAATAGCCGCCCTATAAATTCTTGACAAAATTCTCCCTTTCCCAATATTGAAATCAGGTTGAGTTCCTATTTGATGACTTATTGATTAAAGATATGTGTTTGACTTGCTGGAACTGTCGTCATAAGGTCAACTCATGTTGTGTTTATTGTACTTAAAGTTACCTTTACTGTGGGTAGAATTGTGTATCCTTTTGTTTACAGGGACAGACTCTAACAAACAGGAGTAGTAAAAGTGGTGATTTACAGCCATCGCAGGAAGAAAGTGGGAGCTAGAAGGGCTGCGCAGGACTTTATACAAGAGACTGGGACATGATTGGATGAACTCTGTTAATGTTATTCCCTAGTTTCTAGTTTAAATGGGAAATTTAGTTTTTTTATGGACTCTATGGTCTTCAAAAATGGCTACCGGAATGTTTTACCTGTAATAAAGTGAAGAGAGACAAGCCTAATCCTCGCCTCCGTGTCCTTAATAGAATTGAAACTTTCCTTTATGTTAGCTAGGACATTTTTCATTGTAACTACTTGATCTGAATCTACATTGTTTCACACACTACACCCTCTTCATATTTTTATGATACATAACTTTGCTACGAAAACTCCTGTTATGTGTGCTTTTCTTAACAGTATGTTTCAGGGATACTTTAAATGCAAAAAGTTTTTTTTGCCAGTTTCTGTACTTGCCCATCACTTTTCTGTGCAATCACCACCTCTTTTCAAATTATTGGAAACAGCACATTAAAAAAATAAAAATAACTGAGGGTTGGTAACTTTCGGAAATTGAGTGCAAACATGTTTTGCACGCACTACTCCACATATTATTTACACAAAGGTGTACACCGAAGGCTCAAACAATACCTGGCACAAATGTAAGGAAGTTATTCTGTAGCTTGTGGGATCCACTCTCTTCGAGACGTTGGGGTAGCCAGACGACCGAACACACTCTATCTTCATGAAAATCAGCCCAATATGTCCATAAGAAAATCGATCTGGCCCCTTTTCTAGATGCTCACATCCTAAGAGCAATTATCCACAGCGCTGAGATATTTGAAGCGAGTTATTAGTATCACCAGATGCATACCCTTTTCTCGAATTATTGAAATCCTCTACGTTGCGATCAAAATACATTCAAGGAGATCACACGTTTACATATCAATCCTGTATCTGCACTTCCCCTACTATTATGTTAGGTCTACAAGAGTGAACCAACAAATAGCTAGAATTTCTGACTAGCTTCTCTACTCATCTTTAGCTGTTTTTAGTCAAAGACGGGTCACCTGATGAAGGCTAACAAGTCGAAACGCGCGTAGTGTGTATCTACCGCTTTGCCTACATCATGTTCATTCATCTTCCTTTGTCTGATTTTATGTCTTGTCAAATGTGTACTTTTGCACCTTTAATGATAAACCAGTATTGATTTAGAAATGTATAAAAGGCTTCTTTAAAATTATTTATCAGCTATCTTCTAAAAAAATTCAATTTTTAAAAAAAAGTACATATTTATAAAATTAAACAAAAATAATACATTTTGAATAAAAATACAACTAAGTGGTCCAAGATCATTTATATATAGTGGGTTCTTATATCACTATTCATCAATGTGTTGTGTGTACTAGTTATAGACCTTTTTCAAGCTTGACCTTGTGTAGTTTTAAAATGGTGTGCAAAACATGAAGGATTGTCCTGTCTTTTGGATCCTCATTGTGCAGTGCAGGAAAAAGATTTTAAAACAATTCGGTTTTGCACATGTACAATATTTCAGTAGAGCTTGACTCACTGCTCATCTAAGCCGTAAGGAAAGTTATCAGAGGACCTAAAGATCTATGTTCAAATAGATCTTTCACTATATGTCATTCTTGCTATTTTGAACAGATAGTCTAAAAATGAATGTGTGCCAATGCCCTGCTCCTTTTGAACATTCAGTTATATTTTGTTCTCAACCTTTTAGAATTCTGCCACAAGTCTGTAGACTATGGTATCTATTTTATTGAAATGTCTGAACTGGGGTGGGGAAGTGAGGTAAAGAACGATGATTGATTCAACCCAGATCTGTGACGGGGTGAGTGTCTGAAAAGTTTCAGCGCTCCGTCCATCATCTACTTGTGTTTGCTTTGTTTGCCCTAAGTTGTCAGAGTATGCCCAGATGTGGGTCACTTGCTCACTTTGCCACTGGATTCAAGCTAGCCTGGCTGATGAGGGGTGTTACCCTGAAACTGGTACCAGGATGCTTGTTTCCGGTCTAGGGAAGACCTGGTTTGGAGTTCAGGCTAGACTGTTTCCATGAGGCAGAGGGTCAAGGCAGATTTGCATATAGCTGGGTCTGAACTGGGTGGCGAAGTGAGATAAAAATCGATGATGGATTCAACCCAGATATGTGATTGGGGGTTAGTGTCGGAAAAGTGTCAGCGCTCTGTCTATCATCTCCTTGTGTTTGGTCTATTTTACTGAATCACTTTCAATATATTTGGAATAAACCTCCAGCAGAGGCATATTATGTGCACAAAAGGCATGGCTTTCTTATACTTTTGAGAGTTGTCACTGGCTATCAAAACTGATACATAGGCCAGATGAGTGATTAAAGAAAACTAATAAACATGAGGGCTCTGCATTACAGGGCGTTAAGAACTGCTGCCTGTGGGAACCAAGTCCTGACAAAAGCATTTAAGTACAATCCAATGCATCAATAGTCTGTCATTCAAGGACAGGTATTGTATATATTAACAATATTTTAATGATAAATCTGTACAGCTTTACTGAGGTGAAAATCACAGATATGAAAAACCTGTAACAAATACCTATACTTTGCACTCATTGAAATTCCCATGCTGATGAGGTCAAAGTCTGTTCATCAATATGGTTTCTAAGGGTCACCTAAGTCACACCAGATTCAAAGAACGCATCACTATGGAATTATACCATTACCGGCTTACATTTCTTTCTACATATAAACACTTCGAGCATGGCGCTCTTTTAGTTTTAAAAAACTCGGTATTACAGAAGCCTTTAACTGGCCACCCCTGCTAACAATTCCAACCCACCTGGTACAAGAAGCACAAGGTAGTGAAGGGCAGGAAAAGAGGTGTGACTAAAAGCCCATCAGTGTGGTGATTGGTCGGCTGCTAAATTACAGCTGATGGTGGTGCACGCATTGCTGTTAGGCCAAGAAGGCCGAATGGCAGAGAGGCAATTAGTCAGAATTACTAGTTAGTTCATTTCACTACGGCCACAATGGTTTGGTGGTTTTTTGTGTGATAAATCAGCGTTATTGATTTTTGTTTACAAGTAAACAAACAGTTACTTTTGGAATTCCAGCATCAGTTTACAACTTGCATCATGAATCTGCACCTTATACCACAAATATGCTTTCATTCCACCTCCAGTCCATAGTATGTCCACCTTTTACCACAAATCCTAGAGTGCTTCTGGGGGCAACCCTTAACTTGATAAATTGGTTGCTCTAGCTTGGCACACTAGTCCACCTCGCCTGCCACTCTGCCGGGTTAGGGTGGTGTGGGAACTTCCATTTGCATGCAGCTTCTCACTTAGCAATCACTGTTGCCACCTGGTTTGTTCGCATTGGTGCACACTGAGGTCCTCAAATATGGCAAATGGACCACATCAGGTGTTAAATCTACCTGCCTTTTAAGGACTTTGGACAGTGACCCCTTGATTCCTCACTAGAACTGGGCTATTCTGGGACAGGCCCATACCAAATTAAAAATATCTGTATCACGGGGGCGTGGTTTGAACGCCGGGGAAGATGGCCGCCTAAGCCTTTCTCTCCTCCCGTGGCGCCGATTCTCGGAGCAATTATCAGCGCTTTCCTGCAAGCTTCGACATCCCCAATGGTAAGGTGTGGTGTTGGAATGTATCCAGAACCTGATGGTGGTCCCTGAACACCAAGTCTGCCATGCAGAGGCTGTATACCCCAGAACAAGACTGCCCGCGCCGCTGTTTCACCTAGATGCGGCTCTGAAAGTGAATATGAGGCTGCTGCAAGCAGGGCCTTCCGAGGCTGGGCAAAGTTTGAATAGAGGCTGTCCCAGAATTTAAAATCGTCCAAACAATTTGAAAAATGGAAACTGGATTTCATGGACAAGACAGGTACCGCGCTCTGATGCAGACAAAATGGCGGCTGCATAGCGTAACAACGGCCCGATATTGCAAACAGAGAGATCACTAGTGCTTTAATATTAAGAGCAGGCTGCAAAATGATGCTGAATAAAGAGGGGGAAGCACATTAGCAGAACTACGTTGTGGATCTGAACAACACCATGGTCGGAATTTGTTACTACCCGACTGCAGTAATGCTACCACAGTACTTCTCCACCTAAATCAAGTATAATTAACAGCGCTGGGGGCCCGCTTATGACCTGTTTCTGCGACTGGCAAGCTATCCTGAATGTGGTTGGTGCCTAATATATGTGCCAATAGGAAAAGGGAAGATGTTCACCCCTGGGCTTGCCTGACTTTAAAATGGCCGACAAATGGGACAGTTCTTTGTGCTAATATATGATGGAGGGACAAGTGCTGTATTCTAATCCATCATCTCATTGAAGGGAAAGAGTTCTTTACCAAACATAATCCACGTATCAACATCAAGCTATATTAAGCTATATTAAGCCACAAGTAAGAAGCACAAGACTGCTGCTATATGCAAAATATAGTGCCTAAACATTGATTAGGATCCACAAGGTTGATGTGGGTAAGTTATATCCATTATCTATACTCAGGAAGACAACACGCAGCCTATCACTAACCGCGCCATGGAGAACACATTCGCGCTATACAAGCAAGACACCCCAAATAAGCTATACACTACTGATACCTGACACAACTACTGTGTACTCAGATCAGATCAAGCATTAACCATGGGAGAAAGGAAGGTAAAAACCTTAAAAGGTTGAACGCCGTCCCACCGAATCCGGTCTCGCCAACAAAGGGTGCACGTGACATAAACGCGACGCTGGACACGATACTCCTCAAACTGGCTGAAGTCCATGAAATCAAAAAAACTACCAGGGAAGAAATCGCGGCCATAAGACAAGATATTAAAGACACTAATGTCAGGCTGCCCGAGACTGAATGCAGGATCAGCCAACTTGAGGATTCGGAGGTGAAGGTGAACAAATCTCTTAAAGACCTCACTATTTCTACATCATCCATATCACAGCGCATCTCGGAATTGAAGGAAAGGAATCGAAGAGGGAACCTCCGTATTTTTGGAATTCAGAATTCCGGAAGGAGCAGAAGATAGAGATGGTTCATGTATATCATTCTTGGAATCTTGGTTTCCCCAAGCGGCAAATCTCTCTTTCAATACTCCGCTGGAGTTTGATTGGGCTCACAGGGTCCCTGCGCGCATCACACACCAACAAAGGGGTCCTAGGCCGATTGTCTGTAAGCCTTTGAGATATCAGCATGTGGAACAAATTCTGATGTTCATGCGCAAACATAATCACATCCTCTGGAAGACCAACAAAGTTTACATCTCCCAAGAATATTGCAAAGAGACGGTCAATCTGAGAAAGAACTTCCTTGCACTCCGACCACGACTACGTTCATTGGAATATCAATATGGTTTTGTTGGCCCTGCGCGATTTCGAGTAGTGATTCAAGGAGTACCACAAATCTTCACGGACCCAGTTCACCTAAAAAAATATCTAGATGGCCCTGAGGATTCAAAAATGGACACTGTCACGGAGCAAACACCCGGCCAGGCGGCACCTAGCCCTTCTGACCAATGCTATCCGGATCGATACTCACACGATATGGTTGCAGCCCATAATCCAAGATGTGTGCGCATCTCTGGTATTGTTATTATCTTAAGTGACAACCATGGCTGATGAGGTGGTAGGACGTACTTTTCCTTATTACCCCTTGTTAAGCACAGTGTTTCAAAGCATTGCGTGCCTAAGTAATACAAGAACTTGTTATGCTCGCACAGAATGTATTGGCTATGGCGACAATAGGTACTGATAAGTAGCAGTTCTGGTAACGATAGTTGGTGCCACCAAAGTTGGTTGCAAAACCTGTTAAACTTGTTATAAGGATGGTTTACTGTCTTGTATATAAAGCCTTCTCTTTACTAGGTTACTAGTCCTATGTTACTACTTCTTCTCATCTGGGTGATGTCTAGGTTTGATGATATTACTTTGCACGCTTGATATACGTATTGGAATTGTTAAATAAGGTCAACTAGATAAGCAAGTTACCTTGAGGCGATGTGCCGTTAATATGTGCCTACAGCATAGTCATGATGTCCAAATATTCCTGGATCATATTATATGGTTAAGTTTGAGTTGCTTCATTTACTTGTGAAAGCAGGTTATTATAGTCAGTCGCCACGGAGGAGGGAGGCTAGTGTTGCTACTTCTCCTAGGTTGCCATGTCCTTAATGTACTTTTTGGGTGGGGAGGGCGGGTTGGGGTTGAGGGTGGGCTGGATGGGATTCTTGATTACAATAGTATTTTTAATTTTTCATTGTCTTCAGCTCTATTTTTGCCTTTATTTTCCCCTTTGTCTCCGTACCCCGGCAGCAAAGCTCGACAACTAGACATTATAGAAGACGTGCACAACAGGTGCATGTGCAAGTACTTGTACAACTATACACTCATGTTCTGGGATCTTGACTCTACCTTTGCTAGGAGTATAACACCGAGCATTTGTCACAATATGTATACAATGGAGCTCGGCACATCATTCCCACTCCTCCTTCATGACAACAAATAAGCAGAATATTAAAATACTATCCCTTAATGTTAAGGGAATCAACCATCCCATCAAAAAGAGAAAAATTCTAGATTATCTCCACAAGCAAAAGGGAGATATCATATTATTACAAGAGACTAAAATTGACTCGCCACAATTTAACTCAATGAAAAATAAATGGTATAGTGAGGCTATTGGGTCTGACGCCTTGGAGAAAAAGAACGGAGTTCTCACACTCATTGCTAAAAGAGCTAACATTGATGTCCTGCTAAGCGTTGCTGACACCAAAGGCAGGTGGGTTTCGACCAAACTCTCAAAAGGCGGGAGGGAGTTTTATGTTACCAATGTTTATGCGCCCAATAAAGATGAGCAAGATTTCTGGAGGGAACTCTGCACACATATCAACACAATACCTGACAACGCAACATACATCTTAGGCGGAGACTTGAACCTCCCAATGGACCCTATCCTCGACAGGGACTCACACAAAGCACTCCTCAATCTCTGCAAGCGCTTTAATCTGGTAGATTCGTGGAGATTGATGAACCCAACAGGTAGAGACTATACATTTTACTCCCCACCGCACGGCTCATATTCACGCATAGATTATTTACTTGCATCAGCTCACGCCACTGCAGACATTGAGGTCACCTCCATTGAACCCCATGTAGTCTCTGACCATTCATGCATCACAATGTCTCTGGCGATACAAAGCGGAGTCAAAAGGTCAACTCTATGGAGATTCAATAATGCAGTATTAAAAAAGGCTGACAACAGGGCTGCGATAGATACGGCCATCAAGGACTACCTTACTCATAACAAAAAAGGGGACACCACAGACCTTACAAGATGGGAAGCCCTGAAAACCAAAGTCAGAGGTGTGTTAATAAAGATAAGATCAGCCATGAATAGGGATACTAATTTCATTCTAACACGACTTGAAAAAGAAATAGCAGATTTAGAACAACGGCATATAATCTCTAAAGACGCCCTGGTCCTCAATGACCTAATGAACAAGAAATACGAATACAACAAGCTAATCAGCGAAAAAGCAGGGGTCTGGCTCCAACACCAGAAAAACTTCAGACTGTGTCACAACAACAAAGCAGGTAAAAGTCTTGCTTCTTACCTGAAATTCAAATTGCAACAGAACACCATCAAGAGTATTGTGGACAAATCAGGGACACCATACTCAGACCCCAACAAAATTGCTGAAATCTTCAAGGATTTCTATAATGATCTATACAGCAAAAATAAAAACATCGATGGATCTAAGTTGGGTTGCTTCCTAGAAAAATGTAAACTCCCATCCCTCTCGTCAAACGAGCATAACAAATTGAATCGCCCAATATCCAAGGAGGACATACATCAGGCTATCAAATCCCTCAAAACTGGGAAAGCCCCAGGTCCTGATGGATTTAGTGCTATGTTCTAGAAAAACTTTTCAGAAGCCCTGACAGAACGACTACAGGATTTGTATGAGCAGTTTGCCACTAGTGGACAAATCCATGGCACCCCTGCAGAAGCCATTATTGCGGTTCTACCAAAAGATGGGAAAGACTCCACGTCTCCAAAAAACTATAGGCCGATAAGCCTTATCAATCTTGACTGCAAGATATATGCCATGATCCTGGCCAAAAGAATCCAAAAAGTGCTACCCCTACTGATCCATCCATCGCAGGTAGGGTTCCTTAAGAACAGATTATCCAGCGACAATACGAGAACCCTTGTGCACATTCTAGAAAAGGCAAAACTGACTAATTCCCCCATGGTAGCCGTGACCCTAGACGCCGAGAAGGCCTTTGACAAGGTCGACTCGGACTATCTAGAAGCCACACTGCATAAATTTGACTTGGGAACTGATTTTATACGTATGGTAATGGCCTTATATGCTAAACCGTCTGCAAGAGTGAGGGTGGGTGGATGCCTTTCAGAATCATTTGAGTTGAAACAAGGCACAAGACAAGGCTGTCCCCTCTCTCCCTCGTTATTGCTCCTGGCTATTGAGCCCTTCTTGTACTCTCTAAGAAACAATGATCTAATTAAAGGAATAGATTTTGGAGGAGTCACAGTTAAAATCTCGGCCTACGCAGACGACGTTCTGGTGGTCTCAGAGGATGCGGAACTAGCGATCCCGGCCCTGATGTCCTCTATTGCAGAGTTTGCTGAAGTGTCAGGATATAAACATAATAAAGATAAGACGGAGGTAAAACTGCTTAACAACATAGGCGGAAAGGACATCCTAGGTAATTCCGGACTGTGCTGGCAATCAAAAAGTTTTAAATATCTTGGCATTAAATTCGAAAAAGACTTAATCAGTATTCTTAGAGTTAACGAACTTGCCTTATATAAAAAGATCTCCTCACTGCTAGACGGGTGGTCTCCGAAATTCTTATCCGGGTGGTGCAGAGTGGAAACTTTAAAGATGATGATCACGCCACTCATAAATTATTTAATAAGCATGTTACCCATGCTACTGTCGGAGGACTTCCTCTCCAAAATACACAAGATATTTAATGTATTTCTTTGGCAAAATAAGAAGCCAAGAATCTCCTTGCGTAAACTCCAACTGCCAAAAGACAGAGGAGGCGTAGGTTTACCAAACTTCAGATGCTATCAGACGGCCTATCTATGCAAGCAGGGAGCAAATTGGTTTCAAAACTCTCAGGACTACACTCCTGTATGGTTGCAGGTCGAAAAATCTATAATTAATAACCTTCCGCTACCCGCTATAATGACTATGGACGCCACAGCCTTCCCCCATTCTAGATACGTGTTTCTTAATACTAAAAGGGCTCTCCTCAATCTAGAGAGACACTGTAAAGCAAAAATAAAGTTCTCAAAATCCAAATTAACATCGTTCTGGTTTAACCCGGCTTTAAAAGATGATGGCCAACTCCTCTTATGGGAGCACTGGTCTGGGATGGGAGTGAATTTAATACAGGATATATTACGAAGGGCCCACACCTCTAACTTTTGCCACCTTGCAAACTAAATTTAGTCTCCAACCCTTTGACGTTTACAAACTCCTATGCCTCAAAGCGCTTGTATCTGCCAGAGCCATTCAACCACAGAACCCTACACTTTGCCACAAACTCACACAGCTTATGTCCATGGGCCATATGGTCTCGAGAATGTATAAAATCCTGTCTCCTATGCCTCAGAAAACACATAGAAAATGAGAATGTGACTGGGAGAAGGAACCTAACTCCTCTATAGTGGCTTTTGACTGGGATAAAATCCACCTCACACCTTTCTGTAATAAAATATCCCCAATTATGTCACAGACTAAATTTATGCTGATAAACCGGTCATTTTGGACACCAGAAAAACTCTTCAAACTCAAACTCATAGAGAACCCCCTCTGTTGGAACTGCAAATCAGACATAGGGGACTTCGCACATATGCTCTTTCACTGACCGCTACTGAAAAAATGTTGGGATGAGTTTTATGACTACATCCAGCACACCTTCCATTATAAACCACCTAGGGAATTTGCGTATGTTCTACTGGGGGCGATTGACCCGACAATAGCGAGAGACCACGACAGGCACCTGTTAGACCTCATGATAACACTGGCATGTATGGTTGTACTCAGTAAGTGGAAGAGTGCTTCCGAAGTCTCTTTCAAAATTTGGCAGGAATGGTTCACGTCCCTGAGGGGAGCTGACAATGACGTCCTCCATTCATCCCCATGGCAAAAGCACCATGTTAAACTGTGGAGTCTACTTGACTCACTGGAACTTCGTTATGATCCGCCTTAGACATTCTGTCTCACATTAAACTTGTGACAGCATACTAATATCTGTACCTGCTCTGTGAGTTCGCAGTCTTCTTCTTCTTCTTATATACACGCCGCTCAATATCAGGTTTTGCTGCCTGACTCCTTCCCCCCCATCCCCCCTTCCCTTCCATTACTGTACGGTTCAAATACAAAATGGATGGATGGCAAAATAATATTTCCTTCTCCTTTCCCTAGTGCCCATACAGAACCACTGCACGCGCCTTTTTAACATTATGGTATGTTAAACATAATATCTTCTGTCTTCAATCTCGTATATGTATAACCACACATTATTTTTTGTCTCCCATTATACGTTATGCCATCCATACGCCCATCATTTGCTTCTACGCCTTATTGTGTATCGGTAACGGATCTTATTGTATATTTGCTGTTGTATTTCTTGTTGGGTATTCTTGTGTATTATCTGTATTTGTATTATTTGTATTATTCGTATCATTTGTATTCTCAATAAAAAAAGGATTTGAAATTAAAAATATTTTGAGCTAAAAATATCTGCATCACACATCAAAAGTAGGTGGGGTGGTAAACTTAAAAGCATGCCAGCAACATACGTGGTGTGTAAATAATTCACCTGGATCAATCAGAGCTGAGAAGAGACGGCAATTTCCCTGAGGGCAATACAGGTATCTCACCAATCAGCATCATCAAGGGGACAACGCCTTTCACTCTCTTCCGCTTAAGGAACATAAATGTGTCAGGGGTTAATTACAAGCGCACAGTATATTTGGGATAGTGCTCCCCTACCCAACTGACTCACCAAGAGTTTGGCATAAACTGGGTTATAATCAGGCGGTTCTGTTATTCCGGTCAGGTGGGTAGTAAGGGCATGTCAAATTTAAAGGTATTTATGAAATTGTGTTTAGGACAGGGAGAAGAGATTTTGAAGGTCTTGAAAAGAGCACGTGTCCTCCCTGCCATGCTTCTCCTGGAGTTGTGATGCACATTCTGTCCCATTTCGTGAAGCCCTCTAGTTGAGCAGTGTGGTGTATGCACTTCCACTTCCCTGATAGAGTGAGTTGTGTTCATTTGCTGTTCAAACCAAGAAAACGCAGGGCCAAGCGCCAGTTTGTGAAGACTACATTAGTGAGCTGATGAGGGATTGGGTTGCTGTAGAGCAGTGATGCTCAAAGTACAACCCAGGGGCCGCAAGTGGCCCTCCAGACCTTTACATGCAGCCCCCACCCCAACAGCAACACTAGGCTGCTGTTTACTCGACTCAGCACTAACATCAACGCGATGTTAAGTAAATAGGCAAGCATTTATTTAAAGGGCAATTGAAGTTAAAGAAAGGAAGTAACTAGGGTGTCCATCACCGCTTAACTTTAGAACACTCATTTTTAAAGGCATCTTGCAGCTACAGAGTAAAAATATGATAACGTCTCTTCAAAATTCAAAACGTGTGTTTCATTAACAAGCAGAATCTTTTCACCTTAGTGCATCAGATTATATCAGAGCATTGAGAAGTATTTGTTTTAAAGCGGTTTTAAAATATGAACTTAGAAACATTAATTCTTCCTCTCACCTAGACAGCAATGCCAATAGTCAACAAAGAGTCAATCCAGTTGTTATGTGCACTCTTTGGGTCACCTGGGTTCCTATTGTATGTGAACAACATTATATTCTATTAAATTAAACATAGGAGAACGTTTTGTTTACCACAAATACTGCATTTTCTTATCTTCTTATGCATGATAATGAAAGAAAAGGAGGGAAGATGAACTAAAACAATTGCCTATGATCACACAATTTGGCTAATTGGGGAAGCCAGGATTAATCACAGGTTTTCTGGTTTCACATTGTGCAATTGAGCCACTAGATGTATATGCTTCGCTTCCCATACATCCACCTTACCGCCAACTCCCCCTCCCACCACAAACCAATGATCACCACCCTGGCTGTCATCAATGTGGCCCTTAGACACATAACTGACCAAACTGTTTGGCCCCTGGGAAAATGTTTGCAAATACCCATACAGTAGAGTCACCCCATTACATTGTTGAAATCTAGGAGGGAGAGTTCTATTCAGTGTTCTGGTGCGTCCCAGCCTCCACTCAACTAGACAGATGTAGGACATCCCCCATTGCCCCATTATGTCTAAAAAAACATTTGGCTAGGGCTCTGCAAGATGGGTGTCCCACGTGACCCATAAAAAGGTGTGGATCATGGAGATGAGTTTATGGAACCAGTGATTTAGGATCCAGAAAGGAATGTTTGGAGGGTGTATAGGAAACATGGGAATTTCATAATTAAAAGGGACATTCTGAAGAGTAACTGACATAGGAGTCGTTCCCATTTGTGGAAGTCCTTTTTAATTTTGGAAAATAGGGGTAAGACAGGGGAGATGGAGGTTCGATGACAGGTCAGTGTCTCGAGAAATATAAATCCTCAGATGATAGTGAAAGCTTAGTCTTTTAATAGGAATACCGATTTGCCAGGAGGTGGTTGTGCAAACACCTTGGGGTGGGACCAGCAGAGATTTGTTCCAGTTCACCCAGAGACCAGAGCCCTGGTCATATAGTGCTCGGATTTCCAAGTACAGTAGTCCGAGAAGTGTGTGAATTAACGAGCAAAAGAAGGCATTGTCAGCATAAAGCAAAATCCTTTCTTCCCTTTCCCTGTCCCAGTTCCAACCCTGCATTCGAGCATCACATCTGATGAGCCTAGCTAGAGACTCTATGGCAGGGGCGAAGAGAAGCAGGGACAAGCGACAACCTTGTCTGATACCTCTGTGGATAGCAAACGGGCTGGAGACCACTTCGTTAATTTGCACCCAAGCAGACAGCCCTGAATACAGAAGCTTAATTTAACCTGAAAACGTGGGATGAAACCCACATGCTCAAGGACTTTAGTTAAGAAGCTCCAGCCCACTGAGTCAAACGCCTTTTCTAAGTCTATAAACAGGAGGGCACAAGGGTCTTGTATATATTGAAGATGGGTAAGTGCCACATGCATGTGTTGGATACAGTCGTGGGTACTGTGGCCAGGTATAAAACCACCTTGGTCTGGGTGGACCAAGATACTCAGTGCTTGCTGAAGTCTGTTAGCAAGGATCTTGGCAAATATATTGACGCCTTGTAAATCAAGGAGATCGGTTTGATATGAGAAGCAACAGATGGGTGGTTGGCCCGCCTTTAAAGCGAACCACAATTGAGGGCATATTGGGTTCCGTTGGGAAGGCTCCCTTGAAAATTGCCAATGTACAGCTCAAGGAGTTGGGGGTTGAGGATTTCACAAAATCTTCAGAAATATTCCAGGGGGAAGCCATCAGGCCCAGGAGTTTTGCCGGTTTCATACCTTGCAGTGCTTCATCTATCTCCTCTAGTGTGAAGGGTCTTCCAGATCTTCACTATAAGATCTTGGCAAATATATTGACGCCTTGTAAATCAAGGAGATCGGTTGATATGAGAAGCAACAGATGGGTGGGTGGCCCGCCTTTTAAGCGAACCACAATTGAGGGCATATTGGGTTCCGTTGGGAAGGCTCCCTTGAAAATTGCCAATGTACAGCTCAAGGAGTTGGGGGTTGAGGATTTCACAAAATCTTCAGAAATATTCCAGGGGGAAGCCATCAAGCCCAGGAGTTTTGCCGGTTTCATACCTTGCAGTGCTTCATCTATCTCCTCTAGTGTGAAGGGTCTTCCAGATCTTCACTATAAGAGGGCGAGAGGATTGGAAGGGTTATATCAGTCAGAATTGAAATTTCATGTTCTTTCTTGGGCGGCGGATGTTGGTAGTGCAGTGTCGATAATACTCAGCAAAGACTGCAGCGGTTTCCACGGATCTCCCGTTGGGGTCTGAGATCCCTTGAAGCCCATCTCTGGTGGCCAGCTGGTAGAGTAACTTCCCATTTTTTTCTCCATAATTATATATACGCCTCGTCCATGCCATGATGGGCCTTGTCCAGGGAGATTTGCGCAGCGAGGCTCTGGCAAGGTGAAGTTGGTGGCTAAGGACATCTGATGTCTCTCCCAGTCATTGTCTTTCCGGCACAGGAGTTGAGCCTCAATAATGGTTTCTTGGTGTAGCTTATCTTTCTCCCTACATCTAGTATAACTCTTCGCTAGTCCTTCATGGTGACCTTACATGAAATGCATAATGTACGCACAGATGCCACTGTGCCTTCATTTGTATCAAAGTAAGCCTGAAGTTTAGTGATAAGCAGTGATTAATTTGAACAGGTGCTTTCAGGTGCTCAGCACCTGCACTTCTTTCACAGGGCCGGGGCTACAATTTCTGAACCTGCAGGTGGTTGTCTCAATATTAATTGTTCAATTAAAAATAAAAAGAATAACATACATTAAATGGTGACTGCCTGGTAAATGGTCCTAGGCAGTCCGGCATACGCCTGTCCAGGTAGGCATGATTATGTATCACCACGTTAGTGATGATGTCATCACGCTGACCACAAATGCAAGAAGTCATTGACAAACTATGGTTTGCATTCTATTCCCCTAGTCTGCTGCACCCTGCCACTGCCTGAGCCTAAACCTCCCATTGAATAATTGTAGCTGGGGGCTGGCTAATGACGGAGGCAAGGAAGCTGCAAGAGCGAATTTGGAACTTGGGAGTGAGGGCTCTTGAGGAAGAATAAATTAAAGTAAGTGTGGACTTTCAACTTGTTGCGTAGCCAGAGTAGCATATCCGGCAGTCCTACATTGCTGCTATCCTCAATGTGCTTGATGCAGCTGTAGCCCAACACAACTTTTGTGCGCCATGGCGTCACCAGTAGAATCTATGTGTGCTGCACCCCAGCTTGGTAATTGCTGAGCGTGAGTGAGTCCAGTAGACACCACAGCCCTACTTACCGGCATTGGCAGCATTACTGCTGGGGACAATGCCTGTGCTGTAGCAGACAGGATCACAGCAAGCTGAGCAGTGGATGCCGATGCCATCGCCATCCCTAGACCTACTAATTACAGGCAGCACTAGCAGTGACATGACCTGCTGTGCTCAAGCAGCTGCCTGTTCCGCAAAAACCCAGTCATACCACACTGATTAATATATGCAAAAAAGCATTCTCATTTTGTTTTTGCACTCAGTGTAGGTAAGTAAGCAAAACACGTCATATTTCGCTTCATTAGGAATGACAACAGGAAACGCAGAGTTCAAAATAGAAGGGACATGTACAGGCTGACGACAGGGGTCACAGGCAGCAGCAGTGTTATAGATGAAAGACAGCAAGAGTAAAGAGGAGAAGAAACAACGAGATGAGAGAGATAAAACGGTGCAAAGTAGAAGACAAGGGGGAGAGCAAATCAGATACAAAGAGAAAGCAGCCATGATGTGAAGAAGAGATCATTGAGAAGAGAGAAGATAGAATGAATGGATGTGGAGTACAGGACAGAGGAAAAAAAGCAGACAAATGATAAAATGGAGACACAGCTAATCACTGCTAGAGAGTGATAGTAAAGAGCCAAGATCGAGAGGAGAGAGAGCAGAGCATGGATAAAAGTGAAGAGAAAAAAGGACAGGGCTAAAATGAATAGAGGGCAAATCAGAAATACAGGGTGTGACAAAGGTGATAGAAAACAATTAGAGAGGTGAGAGGATAGACTCTTAGAGCAAAGACTTAGGGGATAGACAACAGAACAAGGTTAGAAGATAGCGACTGAGGCAGTGAGAGTGTTGAAAGTGGGGCTCACCGGAGGAAGACGTGAGCTGTGGCCTCCTTGGCAAAATTTTCAGCACCTGCACTTCTTTTTTTACAAATTAATCGCTAACATGGTAACCAGTGTGTGAGTGTGCACCAGAGCCTCCGGAAACAAGGGCCACAGCAGCTGCGCTGTCGCCGCTATTTTTGCATATTGGAGAAATTGCCCCGGTCCCAGCTCAAAGGAGGTCACAGCCTCCCGATAAGAGATGAATTTATCGTCCGGATAAAGGTCTGCCAGCATCAGACAGCCCCCCTCCTTCCATTTGTCCGTTAACATGATCTGTTCTATCCGGGCAAAGGGTGGCAGTATCCAGAGGTCCATGTCAGGGGCGAAAGGCCTGTCTTGGATCAGACGTCGTACCACTCAGTTCCAAATTGTGGCCCCCAGCCGCACCAGAGGGGGGCTGCGATCCCGTCGCCCCCCTTCCTGCCAAAGTAACGCTCCCAACTGCTCACTTCCATACGTGCCTGCCAGCAGGGACCTCTCCCAGGAGGGATCCGTATCTAGCCTAGCGACAGCATGTTGTAGTTGCGTCGCAAAGTAGCAAAGTTCAAGGTCTGGGACTTCTAACCCCCTTGCCCCACCTCCGTTTCAGAACCTCTAGACTCACCCTACAGCTCCGCCCGTTCCACAGTAAGAGGACCAGCAGGGAATCCAGTTCCCGAAAGACTCGTGCAGCAGTTCATAAAAGACCCTTGCATTGTGTACAGACAGCGCGGGAGGACCACCATTTTTATTAGGGCGATCTTCCCCATCAGTGAGAGCTTAAGGGTGTTCCAGAAGGCAATGCTTCCCTGCAGGGCTCAGATTATCCTCCCCATATTATGCTGGAAGAAGATTGCCGCATTCCGTCCAAGCCATATCCCCAGATAGCGAAGCGTGCCGTCTACCCATGGGAGACCCATCTCTGGGCGTCGAACCCCTTCCCAGTCGGTCCGTTCTCTAATAGCGTAAAGCTGTGATTTAGTTTTGTTCACAGCAAGCCCGGAAACTTCTGTGTACTACGACAGTACGGCCATCAGGGTTGGCAATGACTGCGTCAGCCGATTCAAGTAAACCAGCGCATCATCAGCGTATAGGGACACTACGTGCTCCATGTCCCCCACTTGTACGCCCTGGCCCTTCAGCACTGTGCGGAGATGGCACACCAGCGGTTCCATTGCCAGGGCAAATAGTAGGGGGGAAAGCGGACTCCCCTGGCGCGTCCCCCTCGTTATAGGTATTATATCCGATACGCATTGCCCCGTGCGGACCCTAGCTACTGGCTGAGTATACAGCAGTTTTATCCACCGAACAAACCCCTCCCCTAACCCCATTATTCAGCAGTACCTTCCAGGGATAGGCCCAACGGATCGAGTCGAACTCTTGTTCGACGTCAAGGAATACTAGGGTCTTCTGCTGCGCGCGTCCTCCCTGTGCCTGCATTACGTGTGCTAGGCAACGGATATTCCGCAGTGTGTTCCTGCCTGGAATAAATCCAGACTGGTCATCATGGGCCAGCCGTCGGAGAACCACATTCAACATGAATATGGGCCTATAGGAACCAGGAAAAAGGGATCCTTACCCGGCTTGGGGATCATAACTATCATTGCCGCCCTCATGGAATCTGGGAGCGAGCCGCGGTCATGGGCCTCCGTCATAATTTCAAGGAGTTTCAGGACAAGGACCCCCTTGTACTCCTTATATAATTCGGCTGTTAATCCATCCATCCCGGAGGAATTTGCGTACTTCAAGTGGGCTATCGCCGCTCGTCTTTCTTCCCCCCGTAGGGGGCCTCCCAATTCCTCCTGACTGTCTTCGTCAACGCAGGGTAGTAGCAACCCCTCAAGATAAATTTCTACGCCCTCTCGGCCCGGGGGGGGGGGGGGTTGAGGTTCAGAGTATGTTTTACATAAATGGGAAACGAAAGACGTCATTTATCTCCTGCTGAGTGTATACCATCTGGCCCATTTCGTTCTTCAGCGCCAGAATCGGGTGGGGTTGAGTTTCTGCCCGAATCAGATGCGCCAGTAACCGTCCCGCCTTGTCACCCTCTGTGTACCATTTCCGCCTGCTGGCAGTTCTATTAAATTTGCCAAGCGAGGCCCATGTGTCCCCCAGCTGCTGGGGCGTGGCAGTCCATTCCGGCCGCCTCTCCTTATCAGTGGGGAAGTTGTTTTCCAGTGCCTCCAGACGTTCTTCATTCAGGCGGAGATCCCACTCCAACACCTTCCTTACCCCCACCTCCGTGGATAGACAGATCCCTCGAACCACCACCTTTATTGCGTCCCATTCAGTCGCCCTTGAGCTAGCTGAGCCGCAGTTAACCTCCATATACGCCTCGAGCCCCTGTAGGATGGCATCTTTGTAGGTTGGGTCGCCCAAAGCCTCCGAGTTGAGCCTACAGAGTGGGACCCTAGGCCGTGGTCTGTTCAACAAATCTGTTAGCAGGAGCGGGGAGTGGTCGGACAGGTACCGAGCCAAATATTGAATCTCCGCTACGCAGTGCATTGCCGTTCCCTGGAGAAAAAAGTAGTCCAGTCTACTATGGGTATTGGCAGCAGGCATGTGGCACGAATACACCCGACGAGCGGGGTTGCGATGCCTCCATGCATCCAGTAAGCCATACCTCTGGAGCATCTGGCCCATCACTTCTCTCGTCTTGGGTTTGGCCTCTAATTTTGGGGTGTACCTATCTGATTTTCCATTAAGGGCACAATTAAAGTCTCCTGCAGTAAGAAGCTCCGTTTCTGGGTCAAGGTCCAACTGCCCTAGCACCCGGCCTAGAAATTCCCCATCATCACTGTTTGGAGCGTAAACATTTACCAGGCATACACTATACCCATCTAGGGTCCCCACTACCAACACAAACCTCCCCTCTGGGTCCTGTTTAGTATGTATGGCCTTGAAGGGGACTTCCGATGCCTCCCAGATCAGTGCACCCCTGGCAAACCCCGAGTAAGATGTTGCAAAAAACTGCCCCCGCCATCTACGTTGGACATACTTGAGACAGTCTCCCCATAAGTGTGTCTCCTGTAGCAAGGCTCTGCTCACCCCATAACGCCGGAGGTAGGTCGCCACCCGGATCCGCTTAGTCATGTTATTTAGCCCCCTCACATTCCATGTTATCAGCTTATATCGCAGTGAATCACCCACCATGTGTTAACAATCCGTGATCTCCCAGCACCCCACTATCACATAAGGGACCCCCCACAGCACTACAAACCGACCCTCCAAAAAGCAGACTCCGTGCGTGTCCCCTAAAGTTACTACATTTAGACCCGGCAGCGACCCCCACACAAACAGAACAAGAAACCCCTACCCCACTCCCACAGGCGGTAGCCCTGCATTCTCCTAAGCCGGTCCCGGTCAGAGGACTCAGTACCCTGCCCCAAAGCTCCACCCACCCCTTAGACCCCCCCTCAACTTGTAATCAATAAATGAAAAAAAGATACGTTCCAGAGTCCAGGGAAATCCCTCTCCCCCTGAGTCGATGTTCAGACTGGTACCGTGTACCCCGGCTTGACCAATGGTCCAACCCGGCCTCCACTGCACTCTACATCCAGCCAGGTAGTGGCAAAAAAATTGCGCAATAGTGTACCCTCCTGAAAGCCACAGGTTTTGAGCCCCCACCTTTTCAGTCCCCGGAGTCTCCGGGCGAACGGCCCCTTTTACAAGTCCGTTGGGCCTGAGCAGTGCCCCAGGGGTCAACATTTTATTTATTTTTTTAATATAGAAGTACTCACAGTGTCCATGACCCCACGTTTCGCTCTCTTACCACTGGGTCCATCAGTCATTTGCCATTCGAGGATTCAACCACCGCGCTGGGGGCACCTCCCGACTCCGATTGCGCTTCAAGTACCAGGCATGAAGGGGAAAACTGGTTCTGAGTTGGGATCGCCTCCATTTCTGCCCGGAGAGTGCCGTTCGGACCCAACATGATACGTCCTCCCTCTGTAAGATCATGGCCTCTTGGATGCTGATCCCCCTCCTCACGTCGTTGGTTCCGATGACGCCCAGTTCATCGTCGTTGCTCCTGCCAGCCCTGTGTGTGGTCATGGTCCGCCAGGCCCAGCGAGTCCATCCAGCCTTCCTCGTCCGATGGGTTATCAAAAAAAAGGGTCCTGTCGCCATGTTGTACCCTGAGCCTGACCTGGAGAAGCAAGCTGTATTTAATGTTCTGGCTCCGCATCCATCTCTTCACCCTTAGAAAATTGTTCGGCAGATCTTGCACCTTCCTCTTATAGTCTGGGAAGATATAGATGTTGTGATTGTCAAATCTAGGCGGGCCTGTTTTGCGGATGTGTTGCAGGATCGTGTCCCGGTGCCTAAAATTGAAAGAGTTGAGCAATTATGGCCCAAGGCGGGGACCCCGGCTTCGGCAGCGGACCCAGAGTCCGGTGGGCCCTCTCCACCGCAAACATTTTGGAGAGTCGTAGGGACGGGAAAACCTTGCCAATCCATTCCTCAAGGAAAAGGTCCACCGCCGGCCCTTCAGCCCATTCCGGAAATCCCAGAAAAAAAAGATTATTCCTTTTGGACCGCCCTTCCGCATCTTCTGCCCGATCCTTCAGGCGGGCCTTGTGATCTCAGAGAGCTGTGACCGTCTCCTTCAGCTGTCGGACCTCAGATTGCAAAGTGCTCAGATCCCCCTCTGTGGTCGTAACCCTGTCTGCTACCTTCCTGAGGTCCAGGTGCAGATGGTTGATATCCATCGCCATCCAGTCCATTTTTGTTTCCAGCGCCACCCTGGAGTCACGGATCGCCGCTAGGATATCCGCTTTGTCTCCGGCTGCTGCATCTTGGTGGGTCTCCATTTCCCAGTCCATTCTGGGGCGTTCTGCCGACGTTGGGCCTGGGACTGTGTACTGCACAATCTTATTAGTCTGGGCTCCTCGTAGAGGCCGGTCCTTCCCCATATTTGTCGCGGTTGCCCAAGGGTGTGCCTTGTGTTACTTTGTGGCCCACGAGTCCACCCATGCACTCAAACACATTCCCAGATTTACCAAAACTGGTAGACCTGGCATCAGAATTCTATGCCACGCCACCAGAGGCAAAACGAGGAGAAATGTCTTTATTTCTTCTCAATGTTTCCTCTTTCTAAGTGTGCAGCATTCTGCAGCACACTTACAATGAGGAAAATGCCTATGAGGATTGTTTTTGTGCAGGAAGGAGCCCCTTCCTGCACAAAAACAATCCTGCCTACAATGCAGCAACCCTTGCACCATACTGCAAGGGTGCCTGAGTTGATGCTAGGCAGTAGTTTGTGCACCAGCGCAGGTAGACAGCAGGATTGCGCCATTGTTGGAAAACAAGGCAGTATCTGTGAGGCCCGCACAAACAACATGTCTACATTTGTCCTTCACTGGGAATCAAAGACCCCATTGTAGCGCTTGACTCTCAGAGGGTAGCCTTGCAGAGCATTGTAAGGCTTACTCTAGGATGGGGGTGTGGGCTAGTAATCGCAATTTATCAGTACGCAGAAATTACACTCAATAATTAATTGTCCACTCTATACTTTTCTTTATAAAAAGGAAGATTATATTTATTACACACACACACTACTCAATACTATGCATCAATTTACAAATGTACATAAGTTGTTGGAATTACTTTGTGACATTCAATAAGTATTCCCACCCCTCCCGCAGGGGGGGTGGGGTCTAGTAATACCACTCCCATATGTGCACATCATCTTGACCTGGAGTGAGGGCCCTGCCCATTGGCACCATCCCAGTGGCGACCCAATTTATTATTTCAACAAGCATTTAAAATGGGCACACCTGCCATGGTGACACATAACCCTGACTGAGCATCTCATACTGAACATACAGTATACCCCTCTACATCTTAGTAGCTCACATTCTGGGTTGTTCTTCACCTAACGCAGTAGCAAGAATACATGTTTAGGCATCTGTTAGAATGACAGTACTTATCATATCTGATAACAATTATAATGCATAGCAATTATAGCCCCTAGGAGACATCACAGTTATTATCATAGGATTAAGCATATACCACCCTAGGAGGAATGCCTAGCAACCTAACCCATTTTGTTTATGATTTCACATTACACATGTGACTTCCAGTCCCTCACTAGAAACAACATCCTGTATATGCACCTCGTGTGCAATTCACCTCTTCACCTCTAGGGAATGCCTTTTCTCCAGGTCTCCCCAGATCAGCCCTTCACACCTTGGTGCAGTCTCAAATGCTTACGCTCAGCTGTAGAACAAAAGTTCCAGCCGAAGGTTGATTAAGAATGATGGCTGTATCCTGGAGGGGTTGTCTCTTGTAAGTCCCCCAGAGACTTAGGGAGGGACTTTCATCTTTTGTGCTGGGGGAGTCTGTGTTGCTCCTGCAGCTCCCCCTACACCTTTACAACCGCTTAGTGGTGACCCCATTCTCCTGGGGTCACCACGCACTGAGAACAAGCCGCTTTTTCTTGCAGGCCGGTCTGGGCCTGCAAGGCATTATTGGGCGATTTGCTCCTGCCTGTGCATAACAGAACATCGGCTTAACTGCTGCATGGGGAGAGCCGCGTGGCCATCGTGGGCGGCTGCGCACCACACCATCTCTTCTGTTGGTGGCCCGGTCCCACCCAGACCCCTTACATCCACAGGTGAGGTGTTGCAGCTCAGGGAGCCCACCCCCGGCTTCTCCTGCCAGCTCCCCATCCGGCCCGCACCCTGTTGTGCGGCTGTGGGAGCCGGTGCATCCATTTTGGTCTGCCCACTCCTGCGGGCAGACACCAAGGCTATCTCCGGCCCGGTGGGTCCTCGGGGGAGTGCGGCAACACTCCCCCTGCAATCCCGCTGCTGCAGGGGAGTGCGGCGCACTACCCTCTCCTCCTTCATCACACCGGGGCCTGGAGTTGGGGATCCCGGGCCCCTCCCCACGGACATCATAGAGGGGAGCGCGACAGCTTGTCTTCTCCCCTCAGAGGTGAAAGTGCAAAAGCACTTCCCCTGCTTCCTGCCGCAGGCGCTGAGGCCCCTAGTTTGGTATCCTGGGCCCCAGAGATCCCTTCGGAAATTGTTTGGCAAGCTGTCCCTAACTGTGGCTGAATCTGCCAAAAGGAAGATTTGGCTGGACATTCAAGTAAAGGTGAATGCTGTAGGAGTGACTCCAAGGGACATAGATGACCTGAAAAAGAGGTGGTATGACCTCAGGAGCCTGACCAAGAAAGAAATTGCTGAGCAACACAAACAGGCAAACAAAACTGGAGGAGGGAAAAACCGTGCACCCCCCGACTGACCTGGAGGAGCTGGTGGGGTCCACCATTGAACCAGAGAGCGCCTGTGGACTGGGAGATGCAGAGAGCTCAGCCAGAGCTGCCACCAGAAAAGGTAAGACGCATGCTCAGCAATCACCCCCACCCCATCAGCCTTCCCTTTTCCCTATGTGGCAAATTAACCCCAGTCCAGTAGAGGTAGCACTATACAAGACTAATGCATTATGGAACATGTAGTAAGTAAATGAAAGACCATGTCATACAGCACAGCAAGCAACAAGTTAGGCAAATCATGTCAGACATAATCATGCACAGGCAACATGTACAGTGTTTGAGTGAGAATTATTTAATTGAAGTGGCTGTTAGGCAGTAGCACCGAGCTAATGTACGCTTATATGTCCACAGGCGAGACATCTCGCAGGCGTACCAGGGAGACGGAAGGCACAGCACCAGAGAGGGATGACAGCCAGGAGCCAGGCCCAAGTGCAGAAAATGTCACAGTGGACACAGGTGCCCCACCTATACAGCCACCAGGATCCCCTCTGCTACTGTCCTCACCTGAACTGCCTGCATCACTGCCTTTAAAAACACCTGCATCACAAAAGAGCAGGAGGCATGTAGTTGCCCCACTAGTCCAAATGGAGTCATCAGCAGGTGACATGGAGGGGGATGACACACAAACCTTGGCTGGGGAAGGTAGCCCTGCCACACAGCAGTCCAGTTCAGAGGTTGGCCGTACAGGTACCAGATGCCGCAGGCACAGAGAAAGCATTGTAGCAGCACGTGTGGAGGGTCCCAGTGTCTTCCGTGGGCTTGAGGGTAGCATGGTGAAAATCCAAAGGATGCAGGGGAAGGCCATCCAGTCTGTGCAATGCCAGATGAGTAACCTAAACACAAATATGGAAGATGTAGGGAAGGGCATCAGAGAACTGGTTGATGTGAACAAGGAGATGGCTGCAGGGATGCAGGACATGAGACAATCGGTGCAGCTTCTGTGCAGCAAACTTGACCAGGACATGTTAGCAAGGCGCAAGGAGAGGCAGCGTGCGCAGCAGCAAAGTAAAGCAATAAACAGCCTGGCCATAGCCACTTCCCTGCTATGCAGACGATGCATTAAAATGCAAGAGGGACTTACACACAACAGCAATGAGGTGTCTTGGGGCATTGCTAGGATGACCAGTGCTGTAGAGGTGCTGATAAATGCACAGACAGCACAAACTGCTGCTCTGGATGTACCAGAAAGTTAGGAAAGCACCAGTAGGAGCAGCATGACAAGCCCCCTTGTTGTTGAGACACGGAGGAGCAGCAGGCGCCATAGTGAGCCAACAGCCCAAATGCACAGTGAAGAGAGCCAGCCACTTACTTCTGGCACTGGTAGGCGTGGGCGGAAATGACTTGTTCAGAAAATGGGGAAGTGACCCAGGACTACCATTATTAGATGGATCACATTTGTTTTGCACATTTGTGCTTTTGAATACCTGCGTAGTGCCAAATATTAAAGTACGTTGGGTGCAAACTCCACCTGTCTGTGTCCCTTTACTTACTTAAAAGTAGTTGCGTGTGATCTCTGCCCGTCTGTGTCTGCCATCTGTTTGTGTTGCAACTCCTGCTGTGTTGGGTTCAGGCAGTGCATGTTCATCATCATGGTCCTCATAGTCGCTAAATTCCACCTCGGTGCCCTTCTTAGTGGCAAGGTTGTGCAACATTGCACAAGTTGCAATCATCTTACAGCAGGTGATTGGTGTATACTGGCATGCCCCTTCACTTTTGTGTTGGCAGTGGAACCTGCTTTTTAACAGCCCAAAGGTGTGCTCCACAATGTTCCTAGTAGATTTGTGTGCCTTGTTGTATCGCCTCTGGCTGGGGGTTGAAGGGTTGAGGTAGGGCATGGGTACTCACAAACTTTCTCTCGGGGGCCAAATTTACAGTTTGGTTTGTGTCCAAGGGCCGCACCGGTGGGGGCGGGGTCAGTGGGGGAGGGGGGGGGGGGGCTAGAGCAACAAAAACAACTGACCATGAGGTTGATCACAGGTCCCTGCAGCGGACGCCTTCGCCCACTGAGCCACCAGACCCAGCATACACACATCTCTCTCTCTTTCTCTCTCGGTCTCCCTCCCTCTCTATAGCTCTTTCTCCCTCTCTCCCTCCCTCTCTCCTGTCTGGAGGCTGTACAGGTAGAGGATCACGCTATTTCAACTAACTGAGGCAGAGATCCTGCAAAGGTACAGGCTACACCCCCGCACCATCCTGGACTTGATCAGGGACCTCCACCCACTTTTGGAGCACCCAACCCCAAGGGCGCACGCCATCCCACCCCATTTGCAGGTTCTGTGTAGCCTACACCTGCTTGCCTCTGGGAGCTACCAGAGTGTGATTGCTGTGATAGGTTGGGTGCCCCAGAGCTGCCTGTCCCGTTTCTTCAGGAAGTTCCTAGAGGCCAAGATGCAGAGAATGCATCTTTACATCAGCTTCCCTGAAGTTCACGCAAAACTGCTCAAGACCAAGACAGACTTTTATCAAATTGCACATTTCTCACATGTCATCGGCTGTATTCATGGCACCCACATCCCAATATGCCCACTTGCTGCCACAAAGTACATTTACAGAAACAGGAAGTCAACCCACACAATCAATGTACAGGTAATCTGTGATGCAAACTACATTATCACGGACAAAGTGGCCAAGTTCCAAGGAAGTACCCACGACTCCTACATCTTTCAGAACAGTGGGATCTACACACGCCTGAGAGCTGGGGAATTTGGCGAAGGGTACCTGCTAGGTAAAACACTTTGTGACACTCCCTTGATAGATATTGCAGATGTATGTGTATGTGTGCATGTGAGTAATGTCTTTCTCATTTTCAAATGGGGAATAGTGCATATGCCGTCCGCTCTTTTATCCTGACACCCTACCTCAACCCTTCAACCCCCAGCCAGAGGCGATACAACAAGGCACACAAATCTACTAGGAACATTGTGGAGCGCACCTTTGGGCTGCTAAAAAGCAGGTTCCTCTGCCTACACAAAAGTGGAGGGGCACGCCAGTATACACCAATCACCTGCTGTAAGATGATTGCAACTTGTGCAATGTTGCACAACCTTGCCACTAAGAAGGGCACTGAGGTGGAATTGAGCGACTATGAGGACCATGATGATAAATATGCACTGCCTGAACCCAACACAGCAGGATTTGCGACACCAACAGATGGCAGACACAGATGGGCAGAGATCACACACAACTACTTTTAAGTAAGTAAAGAGACACAGACAGGTGGAGTTCGCACCCAACGTAGTTTAATGTTTGGCACTACGCAGGTATTCAAAAGCACAAATGTGCAAAACAAATGTCATCCATCTAATAATGGTAGTCCTGGGTCACTTCCCCATTTACTGAACAAGTCATTTCCGCCCACGCCTACCACGCCTACCAGTGCCAGATGTAAGTGGCTGGCTCTCTTCACTGTGCGCTTGGGCTGTTGGCTCACCATGGCGCCTGCTGCTCCTCCTTGTCTCAACAACAAGGGGGCTTGTCATGCTGCTCCTACTGACCAACGCCATTTTGAACTATCCCAGAGGCCTGTGCAGGAAGGAGGGAGCAGGGGAAGAGAGGTGATATGTCTCTGCAGGATAGGGCAGAAGAGCCTTCCTGCAGGCTCCCTCCAAATTCTTTTGAAAGGTCTTGCACAGAAAGAAGAGCTCACTATGGGGTGTGGTCTTGCTGAGGGAGACTGGTGCTTGAGCCTGGCGCAATAGGCAGTTGGAAGGAGGAAGCCCTTGACTGCCCCAGAACCCTAGTCTGCGCCTTGGAGGGAGTCCAGGGCCAGTGAGGAGGAACAAGGGCCTCTGCGCAAGGAGAAAAGAGGCCCAGAGTAGAACCAGGTGAAAGGCTAGCGCAGGAGCCAGTGAAGACAGCTCCCTGCTGAGTTCAACCTCTTTGAGACCAGGTGAGTGGCAGAAAGGGCTCCAAATGGCTAGGGCTGCCCACCAGGAGTTAGAAGAAACCAAAATTGTGAAAATCGGCCACCTGGGGGCTGAGATATGCCTCTCAGAAGGTAGGCGACCTTTAACCTCTGATGGGACCGATGACAAAGTGCGTGGGGCTATGCCGCCAGTCTTAGATGTGCCCCCCTGGGTGTGTCAGGTCCTGGGGGCTGCCCCCAAAAAAAGTAAAGTTGGGGAGCGCCGTCGCGCTCTCCGTTAAATTATCCCAAAGGGGGTGGCAGGAGCCCACCATGGTCCCTGACACCACCAGAGGTCGGGGAGCGCCGTCACGCCCCCCCGCGAAGGGATCTTCGCGGGGGGTGTGGGATCGGAATCGGCCCCTAAATTGTGAACAAATTGTAATGATACAGAACTGGCACAAATAGAGAAGGGTCTTATAAAGTCCCTTCAAAGCTTCCTGTCCTCCACCCCAACCCTAATGTGTTGAGCAGACCTGGGAGTTCATGTCTTAGACCAGTTAACAAAAAGTATCACCCACCCAACCCCAGGCTCTCCCCCTGGCACAACATACACATCGCCTCATGACATTGCACTGGAAGGCCTTCACATTCTTTCTATTCTAGGAGGAAGCAAAGCACAGACAGCAGATAGCTCTGGATTGCATGTCCTGGCCTGGTCAGAGTGCTTTCCAACCGAGATTGGAATCGGCCCGTAGTGATGTCCTAGTGAAGGGACTTTATAAGACCCTTCTCTATTTGTGCCAGTGCTGTAGAATTATAATATGTCAACAATTTAGTGATTTCCTAGTAGAGAGCCTTTGGTATCGCTGCATTATGTTTAGTTGGTAGTATGTTACCATATCAGCCAGCATTATTTATCTATTTTTATTTATTTAGGAAGTTTTATATAGCGCTAGCCTGACCGGCGGGTATCGGAGCGCTTCACAACAATTACAGAGCAGCGCAAATGAAAGCGAAACATAATACAATAAAGCGAGACATTCAGGATATGAATCATAGTAAAGAAAATGTTGACGAGTTCCAATACAGGGTCTTGATAATAAGCATCCGATAGAGGGGCAAAGTCACTTTAAACACTCCGACTGCTCCCATCTGTTAGTTAGGGAACGGTCGAGGAAAAGGATGTTGAGCTGACTTTTGAATTTAGGGAAGGAAGGAATAGTTCTGATGTGGGGGGGGGGGATAGAGTTCCATATCTTGGGCACATTTCCCGCAAAGGACTAGCCCGCATTTTTTTGTTTTTGAGCTTTTAGTGGGATAAGAAGTAGGGTATTAGAGATTCTGAGGTTCCTGTTCTGAACTGCTTTTTTGAGTTTGGACGCCAGATATTCGGGTTTGCCTGTGTGAAGGGCTTTGTGGGTGAGGCAGGCTGTTCTGAAGTTCACCCGCATTTCTATTGGAAGCCATTTGAGTTCTTTTAGTGCAGGAGAGATGTGATCAAATTTCTTTATTCCAGTGACCATTCTGGCAGCCGCTTTGAGGGAGCAAGATGAGTTTTGGCTATTCCGGAGAGGACTGCGTTTTCATAGTCCAGTCTAGACAGCACCAATGCTTGGGTGGCTTGTTTGAGATCTATGGATGGAATGAAAGGTTTTATTTTGTTTAGTAGCTTCAGGTTAAGGAAAGCGTTCCTAGCCGAGATCTTAATGTGTTTGGTCATGTCTAGTTTGGAATCTAGCGTGATGCCTAATGATTTAACGGAGTCAGCCAGGGTGAGGTTCTCATTGAGCGCATCGATATCTTTCTACCACTCGACCATATGTGGGTTCTCTTCTTTGTTCGAGATGAGGAGTAGTTCGATTTTGTCCGGGTTCAGCTTTAAGTGATTGCTTGACAGCCAGCATTGCACTTCCTTTAGTGTTTCATTGAGTCTATGAATGTCTTTAGCAGAGGAGATTTCCAAGTAGATTTGGGTATCATCAGCATAGACGTGGAAGGGGATGTTAGCTTTTCTGAGTAGGGTTGTGATTGGTTCCATGTAAATGTTGAAGAGTTGAGGGGAGAGCACTGATCCTTGGGGCACTCTCTTCTTGACTGAGTGAAGGTCAGATTCACAGCTTCTGATTTTGATTCTCTGGGAGCAGTTGTGCAAGAATGAGGAGAACCAGTTGAGGATCACCTAGTCTAGCCTGGCCCTTTCTTCAAGAGCTTTGAGGAGAAGTTTGTGATCAACTGTTTTGAATGCTGCTAATAGGTCTAGGAGAATGAGGAGGCAACATTTGTTTGAGTCCAGTGATTTGTGTATGTCATCAATTATGTTGAGGATTGCGGTTTCCGTGCTGGACCCTCTCCTGAATCCCGACTGATGTGAGTCAGGGAGGTTGGTATTGTTCAAGTGCTGAGTTGATTGTTGGAGTACACATCTTTCTAGGATTTTGGAAAGAAGAGGAAGGTTGGAAACGGGTCTGAAGTTGTTAAAGTCATTTATGTCAAGGCCTGGTTTTTTCAGCAGTGGGGTGACTTGTCCCACTTTCAGGCAGTCTGGAACGATTCTGTTTTTTAGGGAGCTGTTTATAATCCTGCACCATAGTGGGGCTAGGGAGAGTTTAAATTTTTTGGTGAGTTTAGCAGGAAGAGGGTCTAGGGTGTGAGATGAAGGTTTAGAGGTGGAGATAAGTTTGACTATCTCTTCTTCTGGAATGGGCTGGAAGAGTGACTAGGGTTTAATGATGGGAGGGGGAACGCTACCAAGCACCCACCCAGGCTGCTATGGGGAGGGGAGGAGCAGTTGATGTCCAGAGAGCGCTCGATCTTGGAGATCTTATCATTGAAGAAGTTGGCGAAGTTGGCGCACCGTTCTTTGGAAGCTTGCCCCAGGGAAGTATCAGGTTTGGAGGTTTGTTGTCTGATGATACTGAAGAGCTCTTTGGGTCTGTTATTTGCGCTATCCAGTGCAGAGCGGAAATACATAGATTTTTTTGTTCTTGATATGATTGTTGTTTTTCTTCCGGATAGTTCTGAGGTTGTCGCGATGGAAGGTAGTGGGCAAGCTCTTCCAGCGTCTTTCTGCGTTTCTTAGTTGTCTCCTTTCCTCGTTAATGTCAGAGTCGAACCAAGATCTGTACGGAATGGCTCAATTTTTTCTTAGTTTCAAGGGTGCTAGTTGGTCAAGAAGGATTACCATATTCGTGTTATAGAGCGAGGTGAGGTCAGTTGTGGAGAGATCTTTGTTGCTGGGTAGGAGCAACTTTAGCCTATCTTCCCTGGTGAGATTTCTGGACCATTTGGGGGGTCTTCAACAGGAGGCAGGGATAGAACTCTTTGGTTGATGTGGTCCACTGGAAGGATGTTGTCGATCGTAATTGCGTCTTGGCGGGCAATGATGGCATCCAAGGTCGCTCCTTTGTTGTGAATTTCTTCAGAGCAGTGTTGGGAAAGGTTATTGTCACAAAGGAGAGAATTGAGAGATTGAATTAGTGTGTTGTTGGCCTCGTTCCAGCGTAAGTTGAGATCACCCAGGATTATGTAGTTAGTGTCTTTGAGTGCGCAGTGGGCAATCAAGTCGGATAAGTGTTCACCAAAAGTGGGGGTGTTGCCTGGTGGGTGATAGAGAAGGTGACCAACTACAGGGCTGTTATCCTTAGTCTTGATGATGACAGATAGACATTCAAAGGAGTTATATTTGCAAGAGTTCATAACAGCGATGTCAATGTCATCCTTATGGATGATGGTTACACCTCCCCCTCGTTGATCTTTTCTACCTTTGTGGATGATGGTGAAACCTGGGTGCACCAACATGTCTAAACAAGGTGGGGAGATCTCATTTAGCCATGTCTCTGTGATGAACGCAATGTCTAAATCCTGAGAGAGTATGGCTTCAGCTAATTCCATTGCATGCTTGGGGGCTGATCTACAGTTAATGAGCATGCAGTTAGTGGATAGATTTTTTTTGCTCGGATGCTTTCCTAATGGGGCCCTCGGTATAGAGGTGAGGGAGGGAGGGGGTCCTGTGGTTTTCACAGGGGGGAGTTTCTTCCAAAGCCTGTGATCACTTGAATATTGGGGTTAGTGAAAGCTGTGAGAGGAGAGTCATAAGTGGAGGTTAGGCCCATATCTTCTTCGGCAGACATTGCTGCTTTAGATCTGGAAGATCTTTGTGTTTGAATCTCCACATCTTTACTAGTGGGACTCTGAGCCCCAGACACAGGGGTTTTGATTTTTGTGAGAGACTGTAGTCGGATCACAGTGTAGATTTTAGGGGGCTCAGCAGCCGGTTCTCGAGGGCGGGTGAGGTTTGGAATTTGGGTTTTAGAGGTGTAGAATCAGTCGGATAGGAAGCCCTGGGTTGGGAATGTTGGGGCTTATGAGCCTTGTCTGGGTTAGTTGGGATTTCATCAAGGCCACTGAATATAATTTCTAACAGACTTTCTAATAGGGCAGCCGGCGCGCCATATTGTCCGGGGCTGGGGGCGTGCAGGTTTGGGTAAGGACATCTCGTGGCGAGGGGGGCAGGGTCAAATTGTGAGGTCTAATGCTAAGTAGGTCAGCCCGGCAGTCTCTGTTAGTGACCCTCGGTTGGGGGTTTAGTCGTGAGCTCTTCCTCAGTGATTCTGCTGAAGTGATAAGGGGGTCAATAGACCGAGCCCGAGGGATGATGTTGTGCTGTTGAAGAAGATAAGATTGAGGGGGCTGTGGGGACTGATCTTCCTTGGAAGATTGAATTTACACAGTTTTTTTATTGTAATTGATATAGTAGTATTTCTTTCGTTAATTCTGAGTGAATTCTATGCTGTTTTATAATTTTGAATTACCTTGCCCTAATTGTATGTCCTAACCTAAAAATGTTGTTTAAAATGTTGTTTTTACTGATAGATTTAATAACTGTAAAAATTTAAATACTTTATTTTGTTGGAACCAGCCAAACCCCTTGTTGTTTATTATTGTATAATTAATGTTATTTGTGCTATAGTAATCTTTGATTCCCTAAATCTAGCCTTGTTCTCTTTTGGTAACTTAATTGACTTATATTTTTGGAAGGAAACCCACCCCCAAACCAACCCTTTTTTTTATTGTCAAGTGCTTTAGGTTACTTACCCACTTTTATATCAAAACAAATAATTATCCTTCCTCAGTATTTTTTGGGGAGTTTAAATAAAATAATTTTGGGGGTGAGAAACCTCCAACTCGCTTTTCCTCATCTCCTCATCTCCTTCGAAAGAGCGACATTCCCGGAAAAGCTGGAAGCACGCTGAAATTAACGCCCTCCTCGAGAAGCCCAAGGCGGACCCCAAGGACCTCAAGAACTTCCGGCCCATCTCCCTGCTCCCGTTCCCGGCAAAGGTCATCGAGAAAATCATCAACATGCGATTGGCCCGCCACCTGGAAGACAACAACATTTTGGGCCCGTCACAGTCCGGATTCAGACGAAACCACAGCACCGAGACAGCCCTCATCGCCGCCACAGACGACATCAGGCGCCAACTAGACAATAGCGAGACATCAGCCCTCATCCTCCTGGACCTGTCAGCCGCCTTCGACACAGTCTGCCATTGCACTCTAAAGACACGCTTCCTAGAAGCCGGAATCCAAGAGAAGGCCCTTGACTGGACCACGTCCTTCCTCTCCGGCAGAACCCAGAGCATCCGCCTCCCACCCTTCCGATCCGAAGCCACCGACATCATCTGCGGCGTCCCCCGGGGCTCATATCTCAGCCCGACGCTGTTCAACGTCTACATGGCCCCCCTCGCACAAGTGGCCCGCCATCACAACCTCAACATCATCTCCTACGCCGACGACACCCAGCTCATCCTCTCTCTCACCAAGGACCCACACACCACCAAAACCACCCTCCACGAGGGAATGAAGGCCGTCGCCGACTGGATGAGGAGCAGATAAGACGGAGATCCTCATCCTCGGACCCACCCCCTCAGCCTGGGATGACTCCTGGTGGCCGACCACACTGGGAACAGCACCAACACCCACTGACCATGCACGCAACCTAGGATTCATCCTCGACTCCTCCCTCTCCATGTCTAAGCAGGTCAACGCTGTTTCCTCCTCCTGCTACAACACCCTCCGCATGCTCCGCAGGATCTACAAGTGGATCCAGACCGAAACAAGAAGAACAGTGACACAGGCCTTTGTCAGCACAAGACTGGACTACAGCAACGCACTCTACGCAGGAATCCCAGCCAAACACCTACGACGACTACAACGCATCCAAAACGCCTCCGCCCGACTGATCGTAGATGTCCCCCACCGCAGCCACATCATCCCCCACCTGAGAGACCTACACTGGCTCCCCGTCGACAGGAGGATCACCTTCAAGCTCCTCACCCACGCACGCAAAGCACTCAACAACGCCGGACCAGCCTACCTGAACAGCAAACTCAGCTTCTACACCCCCACTCGCCAGCTCCGCTCCGCCGGCCTTGCCCTCGCCGCTGTCCCCCGCATCCAATGAACGACATCCGGCGGCAGATCCTTCTCCTACCTCGCCGCCAAGACCTGGAACACCCTCCCTACCCACAACGACAGACCCAAGACCTACTCGCCTTCAGAAGACTCCTCAAGACCTGGCTCTTCGAGCAGTAGCAGCACCAAACCCCCCCCCCCCCTCCCCCCCATAGCGCCTTGAGACCCTCACGGGTAAGTAGCGCGCTTTACAAGTACTATGATTGATTGATTCATATATCAATATTAGTTTGATGATTGTCAGACCCCCTTTGAAAGGGCCACTGGGCAAGTAGGTATTCCTGGCCCAAACATGGGGGTTTTAATACTTATGTTCTGGGGCCTGAGTTACTGTGGATCCCGAATATCTGGACCAAGTACCCCTTGTGCAATTGACTGTCATGGATGATTGGTCCAGGCAACCCAAGGCTCTTTCGGTGGAGTGGGGGGAGCGTTGATGTGGATACAGGATATTGAACCCAGGCTCACAACTCAAAATGCCACAGCCAAACAATTGCTTGTCCAGCCAAATACTCACTTTTATAAAAAGAGAAGTATTTTATTACTACTGCTTACCACACAAAGGAAACATACGATATTCACAAACAATTACACAGTCCCCTTAGAATTCGGGGCTCTAGTATTTATTTGGTGATTCCCTGTAGCACTCCCTCCTCATGTTAGTGGCAGTGGTTATTCCCCATTCACTACTGGTAACATCCAGAGTATGCCCACTAGCTGTTCAAGCCTCAAGAGTCCCCTTTAATTCCAATTTAAAGTCAATACTCGGGCGTGGCTAAGATGGCGGCGAAGTAAGATGTACTTCGCCGCCTCTCCACAGACCGCAGACATTCAGTACAGACCCCCAGCCTTCTGGAGCCGTGCTGGAGGGGGTAGCAGTTCCCCCCCGTGCCGCCACACCGGAGCCCCCTGAGAGGTGATTTTTTGCCACCTGTGTGACGCCACTGGCGAGTCCCGGTGCCTGGTGCTCACGCCTACGCCGAGGCGCCTGGCTCAGCATATGCACTGTGGTAGAGACGCTGCCCTGGTGCCCGGCTTTGACGACCCCGCGCCTTTGTTGGAGCTGTCTGGTGCGATGGGCGGCTGAGCGGCGACCGGCCTGCCGCCTGTGCTCTTCTACGGCAGTGAGGCCGATGGACTGGGAGGCCGCGGTGCACGGCAGAGAGACGGCGGTGCAGCCTTCGCTGTGGTGGTGTCCACGGCAGCCTGGGCAGCGGATCTAGATTTGATTTGGCTGCTTTGCTCACGTAGGGGGTATATACCCTGGAGGACATTCTGCCACTCTGCCCCCGCTGATCCCTGCACGCAACATCAAGGCCACGGGCCTGGAGCTGGGCGGTGACCGACACTGGTTGTGGCGCGGCCTTGCCCGACAACATTTAGGTTGCTCTGCCCTGTTGGCCATACCCCGTCCCAGCTGCGCGGGGCTGGCTCCGGAGACAGCGAACGCTGCACTCCACCGCTGGCCCTGGGGAGACTGCTGAGCGGCCGAGCCTGGATTAGCTTGAGCTGCGCTAAGGACCAGACCTGGACTCCACGCCTGCCGGCTTGAGGTGAGGGGGTCACCTGGCGCGGACACACCTGGGGTGGTCATTGAGAGGGGGCCTGGAGCCCTGCCCCTTTGCATACCCCTCAACCTAATCTGTGGTGAGGGGGCAGCTCTGTCGGATCGTCCTAGATATGCCAGACAGACCTGCGCTATTGCCTGTTGGGTCTGGTGGCCTTGACCCTGTGAGAGACCCGAGGGGGGTTCGTCAGGGACCCTGGCTCCACATGGTGCGCTGACATGCGGCCTCGACCATGGCGAGCCGAGAGCAGCGGTCACATTGGGGATCCACCACTGAGCCTTCCGGGGGCGAAGCCCAGGACCTGGAGTGAGCCATCTCCACTGGTTTCTGGCACCCTCAGGTGCCCTCTTCGCTACTACCCGGTTTACCTCCTCTCAACCCTGCGCCTCGGTCCCGGCTGGACTGAATTGCTGGTGGCTCCCCCGCCTGCGTGGCCCTGCTAGGGTGAGACAGGGGGAGACCCACTCCCACTGCCCGCGGAGGCACTGAACTGGATATGACCTCCACCTGTGCCAAGAGAGATAAAGCTCTAAAGGACGCCAAGCCCGACCTCACAGTGAACAATCTCTTCTCCCGTGCCAGGCGGGCCCCGTCAAAATGGCCCACTCGTTGCAGGTGATCGAATCTTCCCACACACCGGGAGCTGCCCGAGAGGAGCCGGTGACGCGGGCTTTCCTAGAAACTCTGTTCACGACCATTCGGGAGGATCTACAAACTGTGAAGCGTGATCTCACCTCTGAGATTAAAGATATCTGCAAAGACATTGATGCCATCGGGGAGCGGGTCGCCACGCTCAAGGACAGAGAGGATGACAGGGACATGGAACTGTCCGCACTTCAGCAGGTCATCCGCATGCATGAGAATGTACCTTGTTTTCCCGCAGTCTTTTTCCCCACAGGGAATCACAACGCGGTCATTACAACGACGCGTTGTGATTCCGCATACCCTTTCTCAGCCAGTCGGAACAACGACTTGAGGAGAGGGGCACTGGATGTTGGAATAGTATAATTTACTATTCCAACTCCAGTCTGTGTGGACAATAGGGAAGGTGTTGGATTTTAAATCCAACACCCCCCCCCCCCCCCCCCCTCAAGTCGTTGTTCCGACTTGCGGAGTAATGGTATGCGGAATCACAACGCCGTCTTTGCAAAAACTGCATTGTGATTCCCTGCGGGGAAAGATTTGTGGTAAACGTTTACCATGAACAACAGGTAGACCTCCAGACACACCTCGAGGACTTGGAAAACCGCTTCCGGTGCCACAACATAAGGATCCAAGGGATTGCCATTAACATGGAAGGGGTGATATTTTCGCCATGGTGAGGGGACTGTTCAACCATGTCTTGGGTAATGCACCAGACTCTGAAATTAAGCTCAACAGGGCTCATCGGGTGGGGCCTCCATTCAAGTTTTTCGCACTAAAGAGGAAATTCTCTGCAAAGCCAGGTTAATGCACCCGATCGCTTACCAGGACCACTGCCCCACCCTTTATCAGGACCTTGCAGCGATCACGCTCCAGAAACGCAGACTCTTCCGCCCTATCACATCCCATCTCCGCCAATGAGACATTCCCTACTCCTGGGGACACCCTTTCCGTTTGCTCTTTTGCATGGATGGAAAGCAATATCAGCTTCGCTCCCTGTCGGAGGCTGGCAGGGTCCTTCAGGTTACCCTCCTGGAGAAGGAGGCGGCGGAGCCATGGCCCCGGCGATGTTACAGAGACCTCATCATCGGGTTGGCAGAGGCAAAGACGCCGATGATGCTCCAGGCGACCTGACCCTGCTGAAGTAGCACTGAATCAAAAGGCTGCCCTGGAGTCCCTACCAGAAGAACCAGCAAAGTCTCAGCCCTCATGACTATAAACTGGTCTATATGCTCTTTGTCTAGCTACTGCGGGAGGCGGGGAGGTGGGTACACTTGGCCACACTACGAACCCCTTATTGAACTTTCCCGATTCATCCTGAGATGACGGACTTTTAAGTTCCAAATGAACCTTGCACTCTTCTTAGGCCACTGCGACTACGTGCTCGGCCCTGCCCCAGGCTGCGCACTTTTACAACGCATGATTCCCCCCTGAGGTAGCTACCTCCCCAGAGCCTGAAAATCCTCACGCTAAATGTGAGGGGGCTTAACAACCCCGTTAAACGCCCTGCGATATTGGCTTATTTGGAGAGATCTGGGGCTGATGTCGGTTTGCTCCAAGAAACGCACTTGCTGGCCAAGGATTGCTATCGCCTTCGGTCCCAAGATTTTCCACTTCAATTCTTCTCCTCGGGTCCCTCGAAATCTGCTGGGGTAGCGATTTTGATATCTAGGTCCTTTAAGGGGAAAGTGGTGCAAAAAGAGACTGAAATTAAGTGCAGTCTTCTCACATACCAACTCACTATTGGGGGCCAGACACTGATCCTGGGGTCCATCTACGCTCCTAACGAGCGACAGATACGGTTTCTCCATGAGGCGCTCACTGAGGCTACAGCTACACCTGAACGCAGGTTGCTACTGGGTGGGGATCTCAATCTCGTCCTTAATAATGAACTTGACAGGTCGGAACAGCGCTTCAGACAGGTGGGCGCTCTTTTTCGCGCTGGCCTGGCTAGGCTGGGAGATATCGGCTTAATAGATCTATGGAGGGACCTCCATCCGAGGGATAGAAAAACTCCTATTACTCAAGTGCTCATAAGACCTACGCCCGGTTGATTACTTTATGGGCACGAAGATGATTAGAGACCACACACTCTCTTCTGACATTCTAGTGGCTGCCCTATCGGACCACGCCCCGGTAGTAAACAAGTTCCCCCAGGGCTGACGGGTCAAAAACCAGTCTTACCTGCCTCAGCAGGTGTGAAGTGTCTAGACTTCCTGAGTGCACCCTGTCTGCAGGTGTTTTCAGCGGCTGCAGCTGAGTTCAAGTGAGTCTGCTACACGTGTCACGTGGCTACACTCAGCGAGGGCAAATTCTCTCACTCACATTCACACTCCTGAAGCAACTGGAGGCTCTCCGCTGCTCCTCCTGCAGGATAGGTATCCGGTTCCTCACTCGGTTACAGGGGGTGCTGGCTGTGATGATCCTGTCTTGGGTTCCTCACCTGAGTGAAGGTGCACAGGTGCTCCCACAGCATGCTCATTTCTCCAGGCGGAGGTGGCAGATCAGGTCAAAGTTCTTTATGCTCCTGAAAAACCCCTCTGGCTTACGGGTTGGCAGTATCTCACAGTACATGGGTTCCTGCCTGATCAGAAAGGTGAAATCTTTCACGGTGGCCCTTCTTGGCATATGTGGTCACCTCCCACTATCGCACAAGGATACGCCCTTGCTGCATTTATAAAGAGACCCCCCTGGCATACAGGGTCACCGACTCAGCACTACGCATGGGCCCCATACCAATCGGCACAGCAAATTCATAGGGGCCTTCTCCTGGGATCATTGACTCTATCCTACACAAGGGCAATGATCCGAGCAGTGCAGTAGTCGTTCCCTTACACCTCGCACAGGAAGTCCACTCAACAGGGCTCCCCACAGGACCTTGCTCCCTCTAACCCTCTCCCCTTTCTCACAGAGTACAGGGGTCTTGGCAAACAGGTAGGCACTGGAGCTCAAGACTCCAGGGAAGGTGGTCTTTCATTCCATGGGTGATGTCTCCAAACACAGCAGGGAGACTAACCGGCCTTCCTCCCCAGTTTTAGTCACAGGCATCCGTCTTGCAGAGCTTCCCCTCCTCACACAGCCCGTCTGGCTGCTTGGTACATTCTTTGGGGTCTGAAACTCCCCATCTTAGAGTCCTTTACAGACACCAAATTTGATTTAGGGTCTGAGTCTATGAAGGTTTATGTTGGAGTTCTGCTTCATTTGAAGAGTCTATTCCTCCGCTCTCTCTTCCTCCTGACAAGCAGTCTGTCACAGCAGGTGAAAGTCCCACAAAACAGTTCATGGGGGTGACTAGAGTTCACATTCAGATGTCAGCCACAGTCATATGTGCATTAAAAAGGTTAGCACTGGGCCTCCAAACCTACTCTTTATGATTCTCCTGTCAGCTCCATTTCCTTACTGAGATGTGACCGGCCCCTTTCCTTGTAACCTCTCACTGAATCAAATTGCACACTTTGAAGTATACAGGAGAACCCTGCACCCCCCTCTCCATTGTGTGTCCCTCTCAGCTTGAGAGAATGCAGCAATACACAAACCTGTCTGGGGGAACTGTTCTGCATCTTCTCCATGTTTCACCATGTAGGAAATGGACTCCCATAATAGAACCCAGGAACCTCCATCCATTGTACCATTCACAGGTACACACCAGTACATGTGTACAGCATGCACACACTGCACAGTACTGCATCCTTCATGTACTGTACCACTCATAGCCACACATACATCCATCACATACATTTAACATGCCCACTGCAAAGGACTGCATCTTTCATGTACTGTACCACTTATAGGCACCCCTACATCCAGCACATGTATTTAAGCTGCAAGCACTAAATCCTTCATGTATTGGACCACTCATAGGCATTCATAAATCCAGTGCATGCATTTACCATGGATGCACTGTGCAGTCCTGCATTTTCCCTGTATTGTACCCTTCCTGTGCACACATACACCCAGTGCAGATACACCACTCCTGAGCTACACAGCACTTCAAACCAAACCGATGTAGGCCAAGAGTGAGTTAAGCATACAGCAGCTGAACTTTAGAAATGAGAATAAAGTTTAGTTGACTATTTGACCGAGTGAGTTGGTAGTCCTCTCTCCAGTGACACCAGTTAAAAAGGGCTTGTTCACTCCTACTGATCACTGCACAGTATGCTGCTACCGCCACACCTGATGCTTAACTCTAGGTGAAGGCAGCTGCCTTCAACCACTATGTGGGCAGTGCTTTGGCTACCCTTTCATGTCCAACAAGACAGCAATCCGTGAGACAGGTCTATGTCATGGCAAACACACATGATCCGTGTGTGCTTATGATAAGAAAAATCAGCATTTGGGATCCAGGCATCAGTGCAGGTGCGCATCCATTACTGTGCAAAGGACTTTTCCGTCCCAAAAGCGATTAATTTTCCTTAAACTACATTAAACTACATTAAAACAGTTAACCATGTTTGAATTATTTATTTTGTTCAATTAAATGTACTTTTTTCCAATGTATTTGAAACTAAATAGAAAATAAATGCTTGCTATTTTTATTATGTGATTAACGCCCTCGGCCCTGCACTCTGGCCAGAGAGCTCCTGTTTGGGCCTGGAGGGGGCGCCCCTTCTTACCATGCAGGGAGCCCCCCTCAATTTTCAGCCCTTCATGTTGCTTTACCCCACCCACTCCCTTCCCACCCCAGTACTCCCTCCCCACTGGCTGCACACATGTGGTTCTCTCCCTCACCCCCTCTATGTTGCTCTGTCGCCTTCTCCGCCACCCACCCGCACCACCCACACGTTTCTTTTGCCCCCAGTTCCCAACCTACACCATCAATCGAACCAGCGCTGAACTGCATGAGCCCATAAATGCCTTTCCCTAAAATTAAGTGTTAGTATTCACCACCTGTTCAAATTAGGCACTATAATTCAACCGACTCGGCCAGGCTCAAATAATGCAACCGCTGAACTCGCTGGAAATGCCCAAGGGCCCATAATAAGTTATTTCTGCTGGGACGGTTAATATTTATAAAGTCACAGTGAGGATTACAAGATTGTAAAAATGTACTGCAGACATGTTGCATTTAAAAAGAAGATTTGTGTTCATTAAATCTCTGCGGGGGAGTCCGTGGGAAAATTACGAATTATTGGCGAATCGGACACGAATTGACACATCTTTAAGGGCCTGTTGGGTCCCACTTGTAATCGAACTGTTACGCCTTGCCCCTTTGCCCCAGGTATCGGTTTATCGGTGGGGTATGGGGCTGTTGGGGGCAGAATTAACGGTCATTCATCCGAGGACCTCATATTGAGGCCCTAAATTGGAACGAGCTGCATACGATTTCATACGCAGCTATTACACTATTTTATATTATAATAAAGACAACAAGTGGAAATGTATTATGTGTGGTGGGCTGAATGTTCCTTCTGTCCTTCCTGTGGGAAACTTCCTGCTACATCGAACTGGTTTTCCGCACATACAGGTACAAGGGTTGTATTACTTTAGTAACACAGAGATTATGCTTCTGAATAGGGCGCACTGACGCTCGCCAAGACTGTGTTTTCTTTACTTCTGTTTGAACTCCAGCCCGCCCTGGCGGCCTGCAGGTGAAGCCCTGCGTGGATTTTGTTAGGTAGGGTCGCATACAGTGCTGCTGGCTGACGTCTCGGATTCACAGCATGCCATTGAGAGAGCACAAAGAAAGCGCCTGGAGGGAAACCGCCTGCAACACACCAAAGATACTCTTTAGAAACGCAGCTGTCTTTGATTACAGCTAATGCTTTCTCGGCGGATTAGTTCAATTGTATGCTTTAAGAATGCGCACTCTGAAAGGGGAGTTGATCATAACATGCACCCCCAATGCTCCCAAACAGAACTTCTTTAATGCAAATTTCCGATTTAATGCAACATCAATTTACTTTAACCTGAAAAAAACACACTGCCGTCTAAGGCTGGCTATTGGAGTTGCCTGCACAGTCTTGACATCTATAAGCGAGCTTTGTTGTGTATGAATTATAAGGCACCGACATGTCATTACTGTAAAAAAGGTGGGTGGGGAAAGCAACCGACAACACAAATGGGAGAGTCTAACAAATGGGATCCTCTTGCTGCCCACTAAGGTGCCTCATCGCACGAATTAGTTATCCTCTTGCCAGCAGGGGTGTCCTTTAGTTCATCCGTCTGTGATGAGGGAGCATGGCAGCTCGGGTTACACTATCATTCACTTTCCTTTCCTGTGTGCATTCTTATTTCTTTGAAAGCTAAAGCTGGTTAAACCAGTGAAAAACACCACCCATCCTATAATGGGGCCGGGAATCTTTTTCAAAACTTATTGGAGCCAAAGGCCGTTTTGTAGAAAGGACACACCCCAGGTCAAACACGATTACTTTAGAAGCCATCCCAGAGTCATTCGATGATCATCCAACTAGTGTAGAAGTCATTTTCATGTCATCAGACATCTTCAAGCTCTTGGAGTCACCAGCAAAGCGTGAATGTGCCAGATGATTTGAGGATGACTTGAAAATGAGTATCTGATGACTTCACAAGGTGTGAGTATCTGATTTCACAAGGTGGGACTATTCCTGATAACTTCAGGATGATTTAAGAATGAGTATCTGATTACTTCACAAGATATGCCTTTCCTGATGACTTCGGGAGGATTTCACAATGAGTATCTGCTGACTTAACAAGGTGTGACAATTCCTGATGACCTCAGGAGGATTTAAGAAGGATTTTCTGATTACTTCACAAGGTGTGCCTTTCCTGATGACTTCGGGAGGATTTCACAATGAGTATCTGTTGACTTCACAAGGTGTGACAATTCCTGATGACCTCAGGAGGATTTAAGAAGGAGTATATGATTGTTTCATAAGATCCAATTGTTCTTAATGATTTGAAAATAAGCATCCAAAACTCCACAAGCGTCATTTCTTTTAAACATGATGAAATTGCTCCTGATGTTTTGAGAATGATGTGTTGATTACCCCAACAATACTCCTACTATTTTGGTTCCATTTTTTGTCAGCAAGGTCCAACTTGCTGTGTGATTTTAGAATTATTTGCTGATTACTACTCAGTGAACACTATTTAGGTATTACATGAGTTTTCTTTAAATGCAGATTAGCATAGAGTGTGATTCATAAGATATGTAATAACAGCCACGGGTAAAAATAAAAGTAGTTTTATATCATTTTTATTTATAATAATCAGTATTAACAAATACATTGTGAGACAATATTCAATACATGTTAATTTTGACTCCAATTGATCAGTTGTAGAGAGGGCAAATGGAATTAGGCAGCAATGGAGTATGAAATTATGGGGAACTCAACTGGGCGGGGCAGCTGCCTTGTAAATGGAAGATAATTAGTTTCCTGGCCCACTGCGCGGTACATAAATTAATACAATCTACTCAAAATGAGTACATTAATATTGCGGCTGTTACTGCAATGAGAACAGAGCATGGAGCGGGGAAGCTGAGCAAGCTCGCTGCTTTACATGCGTTTCGGCCTCCCCCATAGAGTGTGCCTTGGGGTGGTGCCTGAGGCGCTATAATTGTGTGACTTATGCATCTTAGGGCCTGATCACGATACCAGTCCCAGGGCAGAAGCAGGACTGCCCGACTAGAAGTCTGTGGTGCGCTGCCCACATTACGATGCAACCGCGTTTACGGTGGTCGCAATGTGTATACTTTGCATCGCGGCATGTGCTGTGGGCTGCAGCACACGTTGCAGTGCAAAATGTACACATTTTAAACAACTAAGCGGTGCCTGCCACATGGTGCAGGGATGTTTAGGGGGCACAATAGATGCTCCTTGTGGCTAATTGCGGAAGGCCAGGGAGCATGGGGCCCTGCTAGGGGCCCCCAAAGTCACTGTCCACCTGACTTTTTATGGCGGGTTGCCGAAAGGGACATCTTAATTCTTACAGCTGTTGTACGGAATAGGAGTCCGACCACCACAGTGATGGGATCCTTGATCCTCTCTTTTCCCCAGTCAGCCGAGATCCGACAGCCAGCAGCCTAATGCAGTGGTCAGATCCAATGGGCTGGACGCCAGTGGGACCACCACCGACGGCCTGATGGTGGCAGTCCCACCGCCATCGTAATCAGGCCCTCAGTGCAGTTTTGCAGACACCAGCACTAAAATGCTTTAGTCTAACCAATGTTGTATGGTACTTGGCAGTGCTGTTTTATTACACCTATATTTAATTCTCATTGGTTCAAGTGAGTGTGGCCTTTGAAACTGTGCCTCTGAGTCATTTGAGGGCATGTACATTTATACTTTAATAAATATTGCACAGGTTTCTAATACAAGGTGTATTAGCACATGTTGATGAGGAACTTCAAAAATGATTGAAAACATTTTAATTTTCTGAAGTTCTACTTGTTATTGTAGATCAATATTTTCTCTGTTCTAATCTGCCACTTATTAAGTAATGTTTTGCTATATGTTTGCAGTAAGGCTGTTTCAATTGAATTGTAATTTGCGTTTTTGACCCACTTCTGGACCAAAGATGTGGCTAACGATAGAGCTATGTAAATACTTTTACAAAAGGGATATGCGAATGTTGTTGAAGGAATTATGTTTCTATAAAATAGTGCATACGCTGAAAAGGCTACCAAGGCCTCTGTGCTATGCAGATTTAAAAACTATTAGGTAAGGCAGTAATTATTTTACTCCGTGCTTTTGTTCCCCATGGATTTTGATGTTGAGAGTAAATCTAAACTATACAAAAACATGTTCCAGAATGCAGTGTGTGATAGGAAAGAAAGGCTGTTGAAGGTGCTTCCAAGGAAACATCTAATTTACTCCACCAATCAGACATTCAGATGTTGGATCTTTCCCCCTTAGCATTTTCTTTGTACTGGATGCCTTTGTTTTCACTTTTATTTGAATCAATTCGACTACAAAAATGAGAGCTGGTCAGAAAGCGTGATTCTCATGTACTTCTCATGTACTTCCAGTGGTGAGGGAAGTTACATCAACCGCAAGGCCTTTTGTTTGGTGTGGGGGCTAGGCTAGGAAAGACCTTTGTATAATGGGGTTGTCATTCTGCTGTTTTGCATTTAGGAATCGTTCAGTGGGAGGTCTGCAAGGCTGAGGTGCCCGAGTATGTGGGAGGTGGGACAGCACCTTCCCACTTTTCTTGAATGGCCAGCCAGACTCCAATTAACAGTCTTGTTAATTGTCTGGAGTTGTGATTTGTTAAGGCTGCAACTTTTGAATGTCTTTACCTCAGTTCCAAACATAGGGGATCATTAGGATGGCGTACGGCGAGGTAGAGGGACCGTCCGCATGGGCAGCGGCTGTTCCTCCATGCAAATTAGGATGTGACCGCCACCCTGGTGGTCACATCCCGTATCTTTAACCTTGCGGCGGGTGCTGCTTGAAGCAGGTTAAAAATGCATGTATTGCATTTACATGCACAAAGCGGCAGGCACCGCGCGGTGCCTGACGCTTTGTTCACGTAAATGCAGGGGGTACCCCCCCCATGTGCACTCCCCACCCCCTGACACCCTGGGTGCCCGCAACGGGCCCCCAAACTGAAAAGACCACATGCTTTTCCACGGCGGAAAAGTCGCTGTGGAAAAGCATGTTTCCTGCCCCGTTCCTAATATGGCTGGCGGTGTCTGATAGACACCGCCACCATATTAGAGCTTTTCCGCCACAGTCGGAAGGCAACCGCGTCGGAAAAGCGGCGGACGGTTTTCCCGTCCGCCGATGACCCCCCAACCATCCTAATCTGGCGGGGGGTCTTTGGAGGCACTGCTGCGGTGATTCCGCATCCTCCGGGCCGGAGGTGGCTTCCGCGGGCCCGGAGGATGCGGAATCACTGCAATCCTAATCGGCCCCTAAGTCTTTACCAGAATAACATTCTGACTCATCATCTTCATAGTAAAGATATTTTAAAATATTTCATGTTAAATACGAGTATTTGCCTCAGGCTTTTGCAGGTAAGGGACAGAGGCAGAAAGAGATAATATAATTTGTAGTTTGGAAGTGAGGAAGGCATGATTGTAGTGTAATCTTCCTTTCAGTGTTCTGAATCGCATCAATGTCTCCTGTCATAAATGGGTACACAAAGAACACATATAAAGTTGAATATATGCTTTTTTTTCCCACCTCAGGCAAACTACCCTTAGTTTTGATGAATCAGGCATGTGTCACAACCAGTTTATTAGTCAGCGCACAATGTTAACTTTCAACAGTGGTATGGCCATTTATCTCATCACCCAGCTTGCTTGCCTTTGTTATCGCACTCTCATACAACCATGGTCTGTTCTTTGTATGTCTCATACAGTATTTTGTTGACAGTTAACACTAGAGTATACAGTGGATGACTTTCCCTCAAACCTCGGTGTAGAAAGTCTGGCGTAACCAATCCATTCCTTTTGCACTTCCTCTAGATGCTGTATTTATGTTTTGTTTATAAAGCACTGCACACAGATGGTGACCACAAGCGCTGCACACAGCTGGTCACCACATCAGAGTCTTTTAAAGGTGAGAGACCATGGATGGAGATTAAAATCTCTCTTCTTGCTGCTCACAATGGTTCAATAAAATGGTACTCAATCGTCAAGGTTTTTCTATTAGTAACTGGTCAATGTGCGTTTCAATTGTGAAATACACAGCAATGTGCTGAAGACCACACAATGTGGTAAAGCGGGGAAGCCAGAATTCAGTTAACCTCAAGACACCCTGATAGCGGCCCCTCACATTCGCAGAACCAGAGCTGGGGAAAGAGCCTTCTCCTACGTCGCAGCCAAAATCTGGAGTAGTTTTTGTGATAACTCTTAGACTCATTTCATTAAAAAAATTATACCCTATAGGCATACTTCAGGATGGCTTGGGAGAATGACTCTAGGATGATCTTCCTTTTTGACTTGGGACTGCCCCAGTTGGTGTCACAGTGCGCCTTTAAATGGGCGCCCCGGGTGAGGGGCTCTTCTACAGATAATGCGCAGCTCAAGTGCAGCAGGGCACATGTCGAAGATGGTTTGAATTATGTGGCAGGCACGTTTCCACAGGCTTCTCTATGTAGAAGGTACAGCACAGCGAGACTCACGTCCACAGGCATCATTGTCACATCGGGTAGAGCCGAGGGATCCACTCCGGGGCCGAAAGGACAAGCGCTGCCCATGGAGGATGGAAGGAGCCCCGGGTGCAACCCGGGGCAGGGCCACCCTCGTAGGGAGGTCAACGCTCTAGTTCGCCAAGTGGCGGCAAGGCATGAAATGGAAATGGAAGCCCTGTGGCTGGCCCCATGATCACGCCCCCGAGCCGGGCAATGATGATGGTCTGACCGCGCAGGGCCACCGGAGAGTCGCGGCCCCCGGGATCCGATGCAAGAACTCTGGAGAGCGGGGTAAGAGCCGGACAAGAGGAGCGACCCACAGCGGCAGCCAAGACCGCTTCACCTCTCACCGCGGCGAGCGCTCTGCAGGCGGGGGGCGACTCTTTAAACCACAGATCTCAGCACCAGCCAGAGCAGCTCCCCAACCCGCCACCCAACAACAGCGGCTCCCCGTCCTGCTCTGAAGAGGAGCCCAGGCTCCCCGTGCCCCCGGGGGCCAGAGCAGCGCCGGAAGCTCCTCTCCACACCAGGGATTTATGGTTCTCCCGGACCTGCAGGATCACCATGCAGCCCCCGCCGAGAAAGGTGAGCCCTGGCTGCACTCCCCGGCCGCCCCACTGTAGTGTAGTTCCTATATTCCCAATAGGCTCTGCGCATTGGAATAACATAAACAGCAGTTTAGACGTAGGACTGAGGTCGACTAGGCCTCTAATTAATATGTTAGACTTAATTAGGTATGCCAGCTAGCTCAGAGGTCACTAGAAACTTTCTCGAATGAACAGGGAGGAGTTAACTTCCCTGATTTAGACAAGAAGGGATTAGTTTCTGACAACCGCATAAACATGACAACTTTGCTCCCCCAGAATAAGGAGTATATCTCCAGAGTCGTGTGAAAGCAATAGATAGCTATTTCACTCAGTCAACCGTGCATACTTAGTTTCATCAGAGTGCAGAGAAATAGAGAGACGGGCGTTTTCAATAAAAGGTGTTATTTATTGAGCAGTCTTCTTTCTCATGCAAGAGAAATGAATTGCCACAATTGCAATATTTGTTATAAAGTAAAGTACAGTAAAAGGAGTACTATAAGATAATACTGTAAAAGCATTGATATGATTTCTGAGCCATATGATATTAAAAACTGATCAAATATATACAATTACATACAATGATAAAAGTTGACTAAACGTACTCAACTGGTGCTTCTAAATAAGCCTATCCCAGTGTACCTAACCTAAGCCTAGTACGTGGGAAGGAGTAAGGGAGTTGCAGTTTAAGTTAAGTTACTTTTGCCAAGAATCTGACCCAAGAATTCTCTAAGGGTCTAATCAGCTTCGTACCTTGGTTTTAGAATGAAGGAGGTCTTGTATCTCGTTCTCAGGACTCGATCTCCCAGTAACCCGCAAGGGTGACTAGAAACACTGGAGCTGGATTTTCTCGGCAGGAGAAAAAGACAGCGTCTTTCTCAGTGTGTCAAATGGGAGGGACGGCTTCCTTCGGCACTCACATCAGCTGGGCTTCGGATAAGTAGATAGCCGCTCTGCTCCAAAAACACTGTGTGTTGCTTAAGGCAAACGCTGGTATATTTATACCTGGAAGGTGCCGTGTTTGACGTAAGGTTGGACATAAGACGTCAATAAAAGATGTCACTAAGAACTGGCCGTTCTTTCGGACTCGCAGGAGTTCTACGAAAAATCAAAACAAAAGCATGGGGAATTCCCAGGTTGCTGGTGGTTTGGTTGGTTTAAAGAAGTCGTTGTACTTTCTAGGAGTCCAAGGAAGTAGCCTTGCCATATTTGGACCGCATTGGCTATTACTAAATATGGATATAATTCTTATGCCTTTATAAGGATCTGATTTATTATAACCACATAAGGGCATAAATTGGGAATATTTAATTAGGGTCCTAGATACGTTCACAACACCACGTCTGCAGCAGCCCCCGCAATTCTGGGCCAGTAGAGAGGGACCATGCGGTCCGTGAAACAAAGGAGTGGGGCCGTGAAAACACCAGATGCAGGCAGCAGCCCTGCAGCCACATTCGAAGGAAAGAAACTACGCCATGGACTCTCCTGGACTTCTTTACTTTTTCTTTTGTCCTGGCCGCCATATTGTTGCTGTTCTCTGCCGCTTTTCTCTGGACCCTGACCCACCATCTTGCCCATTCCCTCGTCCTTTAACCCTTTTCTCTCGTTTCCCCCTTGACGATCGTCAAATGTTTCTTCCCTTTTCTAATTAGCCTTTTCTCCATACCCGTGTATCCCTCCCACCCTCCCTTGGTGCTGTGACTGCATCCCCCCTCCGACCCCACTTAATGGAACTCTGCTTTTCTGTATATAGAGATTACTCTAATCACTAGTATATGCAGTAGACCTTTGTACTCTCTACCATTCCTATGTGACTCTTAGAGTATATCCATTTGTTTCCCTTCCCTATGTATATAGAGATAACTCTAATCACTAGTATATGCAGTAGACGTTTGTACTCTCTACCATTCCTGTGTGACTCTTAGAGTATATCCATTCGTATCCCATCCCTATGTATATAGAGATAACTCTAATCACTAGTATATGAAGCAGACCTTTGTACTCTCTACCATTCCTATGTGAATCTTAGAGTATATCCATTTGTATCCCTTCCTTATGTATATAGAGATACCTCTAATCACTAGTATATGCAGTAGACCTTTGTACTCTCTACCATTCCTATGTGACTCTTAGAGTATATCCATTCATTTGTCTTCCTTGAGTGACTTTACTATTTGTACATTCGCAATTTTTCTTTCTGTGTTTATCTCTTCCTTGTGTGACTTTACATCTTGTACATTTGCATCTTTTATGTAACACATGTAATCCTTAGTCCTTGTGTTTTGCAACTGGTTCTTATGTAAAGCACTCTGACACCTTCGGGTAAAGTTTGCGCTATATAAAATCGCATTAAATAAAATAAGAAAATAAAATAAAATAATATAAATATGTATCCGGCCCGCCTTCGAGGGGAACTTAATGGAAAGACCTGGTTCTTCGACAATCCAGAAGTGGCGGCGGACTGGTTGGAAACCATGTACAATGCTGAGACGGAAACCGGATCCCGGAGCGAGGTGGACAAACAATAACATATCGTGAACTGACCAGAAAAGGAAAAGGGTTTAAATTGGGCTATTTTGTGTACGGAGGGATGGGGGGAGGGGGGTTAGGTAATGTTTTTCCCTGCCAAGGACCATTGGACCATTATTACTGTTGAAGTAGAGATCAGGGGCAGGGGCGATGAGGTGGGGAAGGAGGGGGTTGGCGGGACGGTCCGGGCCCTCCCTCTATTTTCTACCTTTAGTTAGTTGTAGATTGGTGTGGGGGCGACAGGCACACTGCTAGTTGGGGATGAGCGTAAGCTGCATGCAGGGGTACAGGATGGGGGGAGGGAGTTTGAGTGTTGGGGTTTTTTTCTATTTCAGATTCGATTTGACGAAGAAGTATTGTCGATTTGTGTTTCTTTTGGTATAGCATCAGGTGACCTAGACAGGATCTATCGTTGCAATGTCTATTGGTAGTAAGGGATTGGGTGTATCCACACTTAGTTGGAATGTTAATTGCCTGGGAGACAAGATTAAAAGGGGCATGGTGAGCCAGTTGATAAGGAGACACTCCCCAGACGTGGTGTTGCTACAAGAGACGCACTTGGGAGGTAATCGTTGTATGACCCTCCATAGGGGCGGCTACAAACTGGTGGCACATACCGGCTTCACCACCGGGTCTAGGGGAGTGGGAATATTAACAAAAAACTCCTTTCCACTGGCTGTACAGGCCACGTGTGTGGATAATCAAGGCAGATATGTTGGTGTCTCGGGCTGTGGGAGGTAAGAGTTGTCACGTTTTTGTCAGTCTATGTTCCACCGGGTCTCCTGACAGATACATATCGCGACCTCAGTGCGATCTTCTTGACACTACCTGTTGGGATATTGATTGTGGGTGGAGACTTTAATGGGGTGATGGACGGTGAAGCGGATGGATGCCCGGCTACAACTCTGACACCATCTCAGAGGTGGCTGCTGGATTTCGTGGCCACAACAGGCCTTATAGATGGGTGGAGATTAAGAAATCCCGATTGAGTGCATTACACACACGCCTCTGCTGCACACAACTCCCTATCGAGAATTGATTATGTCCTGGTGCCGGCATCACATGCAGCTTGGGTGCAGGAGGCACGTCATATAGGTAGGGGGATATCAGACCACTCACCGGTCTGGCTCAGAGTAGAGGTGGGGCAGCGGTATACGGGAAGCGCCACACCCATTAATGCATGGCAATTGAGAGATCCTGACATTAAAAAGGAGTTGCTACAAGCCGTGGAACAATATTTCAAGGAGAATGTGGGAACAGTGGAGTCGGCTCAGTCATTGTGGGATGTCTTTAAGACGGTTATCAGAGGTGAGTTGCTAACTCTGGTCTCAGAAAAACGGAAGAAAGGAAGAGCGGGGTGGCCAAAATTGAGGCAGACTTAGCAACTCTGGAGAAGGAGGAGTCGAGGGATCCCACTTCTGAGGGAGCGCACCGTTTGCGGCTACTCCAAGATGAATATAAAACGCTGGCAAGAGATAGAGCCAAAGTACAGCATGCAGATGCCCAGAGTAGGGTGTATGAACATGGCGACAAAGCAGGGAAACTTATAGCATGGTTAGAAAAAGGGGAGAGGGCATCAAGATTGGTGCCAGAATTAAACACAGGAGAATCGGGCAAAGTGACAGATCCACAAGTGACAGTTGAGGAGTTTGCGGACTATTATCGTGCGGTGTATAAGTCTGCAAGTGACTATACAGAGGATGAAAACAGGGTAATGATATACGACATCCAATTGCCTACATTGTCAGAGGAGGACAGGAAATACCTAGACTCCCCCCTCACCAATGATGAAGTGGCGCAGGCTATTAGGGATGTTCACTCCGGGAAGGCTTCGGGCCCGAACGGTGTTCCCATTGAATTATACAAACTTAACGCGAATAAGGTGGCGCCGATTCTTCGTGCAATGTTCGTGGAGAGCAGGGAAAAGGGCCAACTCCCCTACGACCAACGAGTGGCAAACATTGTGGCCATCAATAAGGCCGGTAAGCCTAAGACGAAATGCTCTTCCTATCAGCCAATCTCATTATTAAATGCTGAACCTAAGGGGTTAGCAAAACTGCTGGCGACCAGGCTTGTTAAAGTTATTTCAAATCTGATACTCCCAGATCAATCAGGATTCATTCTGTGCCGAAATGCGGCCCTCAACTTACGATGGTTGCACGGGATCCTAGGGAGGGCATCAAAGATCCACGAACCAGCGGCACTGTTGTCCCTGGATGCGACCATGGCATTTGACAGAGTCGAGTGGCCCTATGTATTCACCGTGTTAGGGAAGTTCGGTATCAGGCAGGATTTTATCGGATGGGTCCGTCTTTTGTACACGAGTCCCCTGGCCAGAGTAGTGGTGAATAACCACAGGTCAGCTGATTTTGCTCTACATAGAGGCACGCGACAGGGGTGCCCACTGTCTCCACTGCTATTTGCATTGGCCCTTGAGCCGTTGGCGGCTTGGGTCCGATGGGACCAATCGATTAGAGGGTTGCGTTGGACCTCGGAGTGGGAGGATAAGATTTCACTGTACGCAGATGATATTTTGTTATAACTCACTACTCCTGGGGAGTCCTTGGTCAATTTTCTGGATGCCCTGGCAATCTTTGGGAGATATTCTGGACTTGCCATTAATTGGACGAAGTCGGTACTCTTCGTCATCACTGGTGATCCCCCCGTGGTCCGGAAGTCCTGCCCACTACAGATTGAAGCAGTAGGATTTCGTTATTTGGGAATATATGCCACCTTGGACCCGAAATAGAGATTTGATAATAACTTGGGGCTCCCCCTGGCTAGATTTCATATAGACGTGGAGAAATGGAAACAGTTGCCACCTTGCCTTATAGGTAGAGCTGTATTGTTCAAAATGATGGCCCTCCCTAGCTTTTTATATGCGTTACAGAACTCGATGGACCCGGTACCCCCATCATATTTCAAAGACATAGAGTCCCTCAACAGGCAGCTTCTTTGGGAGGGCAGGCCGCGCATTGCCTTCTCCAAGCTCACACTTCGATGGTATGACGGAGGAATTGGTCTGCCAGATCTTCGAAAGTACTATCGGCCCTCACAGCTGGCAGCGATGAACCACGCAGTGTATGGGTCTCCTCTGGACCCTGGATTTGCGATGGACCGTGGTCAGATACGAGGAGGAAATATTACGAGAGCCCTGTAAGCCAGAAACGGTCAGTTTCCCCTGGTTGGACCCCCGGCCCAGCAAGTACAAGTGTGGCACGCTGCCACTCGGAACCTCCAGTGGGAAGGGAAATTAACCCTGGCTACACCGTTGTGGAATTCGGAGAGATTAGGTAGCTTGTGGAAAACGAAGGGCTTTGACAAATGGGACCTCATCGGGATCTCGCAAATTAAAGATGTCTGGGGGAAAGAGGGTATCCTCACATTCAACGCCCTACGGGAAAAATATCATTTACAGGAGAGTGAGCGGTATCGCTACATTCACGTTAGACATGCCATATTAACAAATGTCCCCAGAGGAACAGTGCTCCCGGAGGCCTCCCCTTTTTAACTATTTCATTAATCTACAAAAAACGAATAAACCATATGGGGGATCCGTTGGCAACACTTAGAGAGCGGTGGGGAGTGGACGGACTAGTGTTAGATGACGAGGACTGGAGGAAGCAGTTTCCTCCCCAAAGGTAGTAGCAGTACCCATGAGACTCCGGTTGGTCCAGTTAAACATCCTACACCGCTCCTATATCACGGGGCCCCGGTTGGCACGGATGGGTCTGGTGAATAGTTAGGAATGTCGGAGAGGGGGCAGGGAGATTGGTATGTTTATGCATATTCTATGGCACTGCCCCGTAATACAGGACTACTGGGGTCAAATTAACGAGAGCATCCAAGAGGTCATGGGGGTAGAGTTGGCGCTGGAGACCCATAGATGTATCCTAAATGTTTGGGAACCCACTGACCTGACTATTTTTGGGAAAGTGTGGGTAACGCTGGCATGCATGATCGCTAAACGTAACATTGCTCAGTTGTGGGGTGCCAGTCAGGCACCCTAAATAGGGAAATGGATGGAAGATCTAGATTGGTGCATGTTCAGGGAAAGGTCCCTCTATATTGCCAGGGGTTTCCCCGGGAAGTGGGGTAAGGTATGGGGGCGTGGAATGGATACAGAGGGGATATATGCACACCTCCGGTGGCGAGACAGGAGATATTGGTGTCGGAGCCTCAATGATCCCTAATACCTTATCCGATTACTGATTCTGATATTTGAACATGTGTAATTGTTTTATGTGATAGTCAAGATTGTCCCCTGATGCTTTTTTCGTTTTATTTTCTTTGTGGAATGTGTTAATAAAAAGATTTAAAATAAATAAATAAATACACGTTTGTGGACGGCGTCCACCCACTATTTTCACAGGATGGACGCCGTACACCCTGCAGAGAAGTTGGGCCCCACTGAATAATGTGCTTAATTCGTCCCGGTGTAATTTTCAAACACTGGGACACATTCAGCAGCGCCTGCACGTTGTCTGCTTTCGAAAAGCAACAACGTGCAGGTGGGGGTTTGGCCTTCTTATTTCAGACTCCTGCTGGGCCTGTAACAAAGGCCTAATTTGAAGGGTCATCAGGCTTCCTTTTGTTCAAGTCTCCTGGCTGGTAGCAGTCAGGAGCCTCACACCTAGAACCAACTGCAGCAGAGATGAAACAAAGGCTCACACCTTGTTAACACTTCTCACATAGTTTAAGGAGGCAGCTTTTAACTTTGTCCAAGCTCTGTTTACAAGATATGCATGCACTGTAAGAATGTCAGATGTGTTGGCCTTTCCCAGTATTTACACAAACTGAATGTAATTTATTTAGCGTTTACTACCACAGAGGAAGCAATTTAAGTACCACTATGTTTTCCTGTATAGCGCCACTCATCCTAATGCAGGGTGTCGGAAAGCATTACAAAACACTTACATATTACATTTACAATAAATCATATGCATTTGTAAATGATTGTACAGGATGTGTTACATAAAACAGTGGGGATTCGAAGATGTAGAAGTCACATATCTTCTTCCATAGCTCACGGTGCTATATTAAATGGTTTACAATGCAACTGCAAGCAACATAAGGATCTCTGTGTTCAAAGCAGTAACCCACTTACCTAGCTACATAAAATAAAATCTGTCATTTGCATGTTACATGATGTGCTTAGCATTAACCCTCTATGCTACTTTGAGTCAAAACTGAGGCTAGACGAAACACAGATATTTCCAACAAGCACTTAAGCTCCATCCAGAGTTACCTTACAATTATTATTCATTCAGATTTACTGGAACACACAGATCTCGGCAACAGGTGCCTTAACCTCATAAGATATTTTTAAATAAAATATTTGCAACCAATTAACTAGCACAGATTTACTGTCAGTTTTCTTCTTATTGTACCACTTTCTTTGTGGCAGAGCTTAAATAAACATAAATGTATAAGTTGAGGTCCAGATTTTGCATCAGGGTTGTCACTTTTCTGGCACAACCCTGATGTAAAATGAGTTTGGGAATTTAAAGTAGCACACATTGCCCTGCTTTGCATTTCCTTGCGTCAGTTAGGCATTATATGGGGGTGCTAGGGCGTCCCTGTGCATCCATCAATGTATTTTAATGCAGAACCATATTTACAAAGACTTGTAAATACGGGTTTGCACCAAACTGGTGAGTCTATCTGAGGCTGGCGTAGAAAGAAGAAATATATCAATTTCTCCTTGTTATTTCCTCTTTGCGTGTATGCTGCGTTCTGCAGCACACATTCAAAGAGGAAACAGCCTTATAGAATAGTTTTTGCATGGCTTTGGGAAAACAAAAATAAGCAAACTTTTTCATAGGGTCCTATTGCTGAATGCCAAGGTTGCAATAAACTTTTTCTTTCACTACCCTAACATTGCTTATTCTTGCAGGTTCTCTTTTTCAGTCCCTTTTGTGCATTCATTATTGTTTTCTTATCTCTTTCCTATCATCCCTTTCTGTCTTTCTCTCTTGCTTTGAGTCTTGGTCTGTTGGTGGAAAACGAGCCCCAATCTCCTAAAATGATTGCAGGTGGGTAAGGTTGAGTAAGAATACTTTGCAAAGTAGAGTGGTCACACGTCTGGAGTGCTCAGGCAACTAAAGCTATTACAGCTACATGGAAATGTGCTGCATATGGAATATTATGCCTGCTTGAGGAAGCTGGCGGTAGAGTTAGTTTGTTCAATGCTTTGATAAAGAAAGCTTTACGCTGACAAAAGGCAACATTGTTTTGTGTATAACTTACAAAATTGTGAATCTTCTGCCTAAATCAGGAGGGTTTGCATGTATATTCGAATTGTGCTCAAATGATAGACCTGCTAAACTTATATGTGAGGGCTTAAGATCTGATGTCACTTCTGGTGATGCCACTTTCTGTAAAATCTTGGCTTGTGATGCCACTTCCTATGATGTCAATTACTGTGATACCATGTGTGATGTTGTGCGCCGTGAGGTTTTGCGCCGTGATGTTGTGCGCCATGATGTTGTTCGCCATGATGTCACTAGGTTAGCCCCCCACTTCTTTTTTTTGGACTTGTGCACTGGAGTGCAGCCACACACTCACATTGTATTACGGAAAGGCGGACTGGCTGCTAGAAGCAGATGGAAACACAGCCTGCCTCTCGAAGGGGTACAGAGATACCGCCTTCAGTTGAGTGTAGCGAGTGTCAGTCAGTCAGAAATGCTTTATTCGATTTTAGAGCAAACATAAAATCATATAAGCAACAATCACAATAAACCATTTCATACAAATGTCATAAAAATACATTAAAAGTATGATTATACATATACAGTAACAGGCTGAATCCTTTCAATACTACAGTTAATGAGTTAAAAAATTCAGTTTCCTCAGGATACTTTTTAAAAAACCAGACATAGTTGCTATATAAACTTCATTTTCCAGTTGTAGGAATAAATATGCTGGCCGGCATTGTCTCCATGTGCCCTGCTTCAAAAATTGCTTAATCCACCTTTTACGTTAATTCTCATAATATTTACAAAATAAAACCACGTGGAATGTGGATTGCAATGATAAATTATCACACAGACAAAACTCCAGGTTCTGTGACCAGTAATTTTTGGATGGAAATGTTACCAAGCGATGGAATGTTTCGAATCTAAACCTGGCCAAAATAAATCTATCAAAACCCTTTATGCAGTGGCGCAAATAATGTTGAATAGTATTACAAGCCAAGGTCATTTGGTGTTTAATCACAGATATTTTAGTAATTCCGCCCGTTGATCTAAGCAGTTCGAAATGGCTCATACATAAGATTTTCAACTCCTTTCTGGATATCATGCAGATTAGTTCAGGATTATTGTACAGATCGGGTCTATGGAGATCCGTTAACTTTTTCCTGACATAATCTAACCATGGAATATGTCTAGAGTTATCCAATGCCATTACGTCCTTTATAATTTCTCGATTAAGGCCCAACGCATCTGCAGACCAAACTCTCTGCCAGAGTAGAATAGGTTATAATTTTATGAGGTCTGTTATTAATTCCATTCCTAACACTGCGTGGCAGTTAAAAACTGAGGAGCCCTGAGGTAACGCTAAAAGATATCTTAAAAAACAATTTTCTAAGATTTGAATGGACGCCACGTTCTGGAAGCCCCAAATGCCCGCCCCGTAAAGTGCTATACTTCGGCGTTTGGCTGCATATATTTTTAGAAGAATCTCCGGTGGCCTTGTTCCTAATTTTTGGGCAAAGTTCATCAGTGCTGCAATTGAGCGTTTAAATATTAAGGTCCTGCTCCTAACCGCAGGACCCCAAGAGCCCGACCCATCAAAGAGCACCCCCAGGTAGAAGAATGTTTTGGTATGTTCAATAGTAACATCACCCACCTTGATAGATTTACATTTAGCCCGTCCTTTCCCAAACATCATCACAAATGATTTCTTGGCGTTTAATTTTAAGCCCCTTGTATCCATGAACTCGATGTATTTGAAAAGTGCCTTCTGGGCGCCTGTTTTTGTTCTGGCCATTAGCACTGCGTCGTCCTCATAGAGAAGGGTGACGGCCTGCTTGTTGCTGTATCTTGGTGAATCCACTACCCCGGCCTCCATCTCCTCCTCCAAAGCGTTCATATATATGGAGAAAGAAAATGGGGCCAGGACGCAGCCCTGTCTGACTCCCCTCTCTACGGGAAAGGGTTTGTTGCATTCTCCCTTAAGGCCGTGTCTCACCTTTGCGGTGGCTCCTGCATATAATTGTCGAAGAAATTGCACAATCGCAGGTTCCACCCGTAAATCTTCCAGAACCCCCGGAGCTTATTATGGTCAACACAGTCGAAAGCGGCTGTGAGGTCAACGAATATGGCGCATAAGCACCCTCTCTTTGCCTGCGTATATTTCCCTTGAAATAACACAACATTCAAAATCTGCTCCACAGTGCCCATCCCCTCCCTAAAACCGTACTGGACCCGGCTCAAGATGTTATTATCATCAGCCCAAGTTTGTAATTTGTTTAATACCACCCTTCCTGCTATCTTCATTAGTGAGTTTAGGAGTGATATGGGCCTGTAGATAGCTGTATTCTCTCTGTCCCCTTTTTTATAAATAGGTATTATTATCAATTCGGACCAGGTTTTTATGAATCCTTTAAAACAGCAGGCCGTTAAAACATGAGTTAAAAGTGGGGCAAAAAGATCAATAGTTAGTTTAAATATGTCGTTCGGAATCCCATCAGGACCCGGGGCTTTACTTCCTTTGCTATTATTAATTGCCGATAATACTTCCTCATACGAAAACTCTATGGGTATTGGAAAATAATCCTGCTCATCTCCATCCAGCACATTAATCTCTATGGGCCTTACTGAATTGCCGGCCTCGTTGTTATATACCTTCGAGAAGAAATCGATCCAGGTATGTTTATCTATTGCGATTTCTATTCTCGGGGTATCCTCTTTAGAGAAGAAAGGGGCATGCACTGCCTGACAGAACAAACAGGAATCTCTAAGTTGGGCAGCCTCATACAGGTTTTGCCAAGCCTGTTCTTTTATTTCTTTTTTACGTTGTTTTAGGGCTGTGTTACATGCCTTTCTGCATGATCTAATTAGGTCATAATCCCTTTTTTGTGTGCATAGTGCAGCCTTAAGAAGGGAGTGTGTTTTAGTGCAATGGGTGTCAAACCACCCATTGTTCTTTGGTTGCATCTTTTTGTTTGATATAGTGAGGGAATTTTGAATAACACTGGTAACCTGCGAGAAAGCTACCAAAACATCAGCATGAGAGGTATCTTCATCTAGCAAACAAGAATAGGAGTTAACGCCTTTGAAATAATATCGGCATTTGTTTTTATAGGGTCTTTTCTGCCCCACTTTAAGGTGAAACCGTTCTGTCTCGCCAATACAACTTCTTGCGACCATGCCAAACACTCTATGGTGGAGGGATCAGTAATGTCAGGTAATTTTAGATATAGACTAAGGGGCAGATGATCACTTAGGCCATTTGGGCAGATCATAAATTTTTCCACCCGATTAGAGTATCGATTTGAGAGAATAATAAAATCAATCACAGAGTTAAATCCTCGGCCTATATAAGTGGGACTGAAATTTACCTTTGGGAGCAAATCATATTCACAAAACCAAGTTCGAACATGGCCATTATATCATTGATTTTTTTCCCCTCTTTCTGTGTGGACAAAGAGTTTCAGGCAACCACTTTCTTCAAGTTCATTTTCCCCAAAGCCACATAAGTTCTAATTACAGACATTTATATTAAAATCCCCTACCCACAACAGAATTACATCTCTTCCTTTTGCAGTGGATTGAACCTTTAAATCTTCTTTATACATTTTTGCCACATCCATAAAATTAACATTGTCAATGTTATTATAGAAGTTTACCACCAGTAACTTTATAGGTGAGTATAAATCAATGGACACCATTTGATAATAAGCTGTGCACTTTAACATTTTAGCACTATGCACCCTAAGCATATTAGATACGTAAACACAGATCCCCCCTTTATGTCTTCCATGTAAGGACCGCACCGCTGGGGTATGCAAAGTTTTATAACCATCCAGATGCTTTTCACTTATGAGCCAAGTTTCTTGAATACAAATTATTTCAAAGTTCTGAATGAACTCTTTCCAGGCGTTATTTGAAACTTTACTCTCAAGCCCACAGGCATTCCAGGAGGCTATCCTAGCAAGCCCAGAGATTAATGAAGACCTGGCAGCTGCATCGCAATCATCCTCTTAAGTAATCTTTGGTACTCCTATCTCAATATCAGCCTCCCCCTGTTCTCCAGCCTTACTAGCCACTGAATTTCCTACTTCAGATCTATCTTGATCACTAACTATCTTATTTCTATCAGGATCTGCGTCATCATTAAAAATCACATCTTCAATGTTCGTGGAGACAAGAACTAGCAGCAAATCAACCTCTTTCCGGGTCACTAGAGACACTTAATTTGTATGCTGCACCGGGGGCATATCTACTTTCTTGCCTGGGCTACCCATTTTATAGGTACTGTCATGGAGTCAATCCACCTCATCGAGCTGTCTCAAGGATTCAAATCTATTATTAACCCCTATATTATAGATCAGGTTAGCATCATTGAAGCAATGTCTCATCATGGGGTTTCCCCTCTTTAACTGACGATGGTGATTTTCTGCCCCACTTTAAGGTGAAACCGTTCTGTCTCGCCAATACAACTTCTTGCGACCATGCCAAACACTCTATGGTGGAGGAATCAGTAATGTCAGGTAATTTTAGATATAGACTAAGGGGCAGATGATCACTTAGGCCATTTGGGCAGATCATAAATCTTTCCACCCGATTAGAGTATCGATTTGAGAGAATAATAAAATCAATCACAGAGTTAAATCCTCGGCCTATATAAGTGGGACTGAAATTTACCTTTGGGGAGCAAATCATATTCACAAAACCAAGATCGAACATGGCCATTATATCATTGATTTTTTCCCCTCTTTCTGTGTGGACAAAGGGTTTCAGGCAACCACTTTCTTCAAGTTCATTTTCCCCAAAGCCACATAAGTTCAAATTACAGACATTTATATTAAAATCCCCTACCCACAACAGAATTACATCTCTTCCTTTTGCAGTGGATTGAACCTTTAAATCTTCTTTATACATTTTTGTCACATCCATAAAATTAACATTGTCAATGTTATTATAGAAGTTTACCACCAGTAACTTTATAGGTGAGTATAAATCAATGGACACCATTTGATAATAAGCTGTGCTTTTTAACATTAGAGCACTCTGCACCCTAAGCATATAGATACGTAAACACAGATCCCCCCTTTATGTCTTCCATGTAAGGACGGCACCGCTGGGGTATGCAAAGTTTTATAACCACCAAGATGCTTTTCATTTATGAGCCAAGTTTCTTGAATACAAATTATTTCAAAGTTCTGAATGAACTCTTTCCAGGCGTTATTTGAAACTTTACTCTCAAGCCCACAGGCATTCCAGGAGGCTATCCTAGCAAGCCCAGAGATTAATGAAGACCTGGCAGCTGTATCGCAATCATCCTCTTAAGTAATCTTTGGTACTCCTATCTCAATGTCAGCTTCCCCCTGTTCTCCAGCCTTACTAGCCACTGAATTTCCTACTTCAGATCTATCTTGATCACTACAGGGGGTTCCTGAACTACCATGTTGAGCCTTATTTCTATCAGGATCTGCGTCATCATTAAAAATCACATCTTCAATGTTCGTGTAGACAACAACTAGCAGCATATCAACCTCTTTCCGGGACACTAGAGACACCTTATTTGTATGCTGCACCGGGGGCATATCTACTTTCTTGCCTGGGCTACCCATTGTATAGGTACTGTCATGGAGTCAATCCACCTCATCGAGCTGTCTCAAGGATTCAAATCTATTATTAACCCCTATATTATAGATCAGGTTAGCATCATCGAAGCAATGTCTCATCATGGGGTTTCCCCTCTTTAACTGACGATGGTGATAAAAGAAGCCAAGTGGGAGGATTTTTATTGCATCAGTTCTTAACTCGACTTACCCTGCGCGTTTAAAAATTTAGTTTACTAAAGCCGCGAAACTCAAGGTCAGAACCACGCAATCCCCAGTCCAGGGCTTCCTCTCCTGGCACACCCAAGCGACACGTCTCACCATTTTAAAAGCCTCAAACATATCCTTAGCTAGACCTATCTTTAGGCCCAAGTAATGAATGGACTTGTTCCGTAGAGTAGCCCAGCATTCTTTATCTGGGGCATCTATCAGCGGGACATTTGCCAGAACTATGGTGTAGGGAGCTACGGCAGGCGGAAGGTTTAGCGTGATGGATTCTTGGTGCGCTATTCGTATAGGAGTCTTTAATACATTTCCCTGTAGGTGCGCATTATTAGGAGGTATTCTCCCTTTGATTAAATTGTCCATACCTCCTGCTCCCTCTTTCCCATCATGATTATTATTATGCCTTATTATAGAACCTTCTTTGTCATTTTTATCCGTATTACTAAGGCTGTAGACTCCCTGTCTCTGGATACCAGAGGGCTCTCTGCAAGACTTAGAAGCTAGTTCAATTAGTTTATTTAGTTTATTATGAATGGAAATTTGTCCATCTTTTAGCAGAGCCAATCTTTTCTCTAGTGGGCTAATAAGTGTTTGGATAGTAGAGATCAGGTCCACAAGAAGAGGCTTAAGGTCAGAGGGCCGATTGCTAGTTTGGTTTTTGGTATTGTTTTTACTCTGGGTTGCCCGTTTATGCTTACTTTTTGCCTTAGTTACAGATGGTACTTGTTAGCTAATGTCTCAGGGAAAGTATGTATCACGGGAGGTAAACTAATAGATGGAACTTTCTTTTCCTTTGTGCACGTTCGCTTAGGTGGGGGCAGTATAGCAGTGTCCTGATCGTCAGATAAAATCTTGTCCCCTCCTCTAGTGATGCAGCCATTAATTAACTCATTTGGACTTTTGATAGTGTTCTGTACTCCCCCTGACCCTTGATTGCTATCATTTGTACTCAGATCTCCAGTAGACAGTGCTTCCTTATCTTTAATCAAAGCGACTTCAACACTGGATATTTGTTTTTCAATGGCTCCTACAACGCCCGTCAGATATTTCATAAGCGACATATTATTCAGTTTCCTCTTATCTGATGGTAGAACAATATTAGATTTATTTAGCTTTCTTTTCCCCATCGTTAATGCAATACTCCTTTCTCACATACAGCTAGTAATGCTATGTCAGCTAACGATGGCGACTTCTAACAGTTCTATCAGTACTAGTGTTCTTACTTGATTAGAGTCCCAGTGTGCAAGTCCAGATGAAGGATACAAGAGCCAGGGCCCAGCCCAGCCTCTTCCAGGCTATGAAGGGCAAGGACTCGCCCGCCCTTGGCCCGGGCTTTGCAGCGGGGGCTCCCGTGTAGATTTATGTGCTGACGCTGGCTCTGGTTCTCGCGGCCCCTCTCGCGAGACCGCACTGCCTCCTGGGGGATGTAGTGCCCCGGCAGTAGCGGTCCACGGGAGCAGCGAGCTTGATGAAGGTAATTGCAGGAAAAAGTGCCCGGTCTCCTCGGTCAGGCAGGACAGGAAAGTGGAGCTGACAACAGCAAAGTCACTCCCCAGGTTAAGAAGCGTGTCCCTTGTTTCTTTTATCACTGGAACTCATTATTTCAGTTGGAGCCAGGGAATATAGTATTCTTGGTTACATTAGCAAAGGGTCGAGGGTGGATAATCTCTAATACTACCCATGTGAGACCTGAGTCTGTGTGTTGTTTTTCCAAGATAATATTTTGTCAGGTTGTGGCACTTTTATTTTTTACAACAGATAGTGCTAAAAAAGGAGAAAGAAAGGCAGCACAGGATAATTAACGCTGAACGAACCTATTGTACAAATTTTTTGTTGCCCACCTCCAAGGTCCACTGCCTATAGACCTATCAAAATTAATGCAAAGAAGAAAGCACAGAGACGCAACACAAAAGTAAAACAGCATAAATACTAAAAAGGACAAGATCTCTCCGGACTCTTCAGAGGTGTTGGTCAGAATTTTTTAATAGTTGCTTTGTTCAAAATAACGATGCGCCAATGCAGCCAACGCGTTTCACCCTGTATAGGGCTTCCTCAGGGCAATAAACAACTGTACTGAAATTGAATGTATACTTCAGCTGCACAGATGGTGAAGAGAACCGTAAAAACCTCAAATTAATGAAGTTCGAGATGTACTTAAAGTCAGATGTATGACGTTACAACGCATACTTTTACAACGCATACCTTTACAACGCATTTTTTACAACACAACATCCATTACAAGGCATTCCATTACAACGAATTTTTAAAAACTACCTTTACAACGCATTCCATTACATCGCATACTACCTTTACAACGCATACCATTACAACCCATAACATTACATTGCATTTAAGGTAAGTATTGGATAGTGTAGGGGTAAAAATTACTATTCTAACTCCAGTGGGTGCAACAGTAGGGTAAGTGTTGGATAGTGTATGGGTACTATGTGTTGTAATGCTATGCGTTGTAATGGTATGTGTTGTAATGACTGCGTTGTAATGACATGCGTTGTAGTGGTATGCGTTGTAGTGCCATGCGTTTGATTGCTCCTGAGGCGTGAGCCGGGAGCCTGCTGATAACTTCATTAAGCTGCCCTTATTCTCGCTCTATTTTGCACAGTTCTACTTTGCTGCTATTTGCAGGATTTTAAATCATTTTTAAATCGTTTCACAATCGACTACATGTTTGTATACATTTTCGTCAGGAGGTGGGGGAATAAAGGATCTTCAGGTTTTATTAATTTGGGAACCCTTGGTGCACTTTCATCCTTTTAGCGAAGCGCTAGAAGGGAGGGAAACGCGACTCGAAGCTCACCCGGATGGCCGCCATCTTGAGTGGGCCAAGGTGAGCTCTCTAGTCTTTTCCCCCCCAGCACTTAAAAAATGGGGCTGACACGACCGTGCAGCGGACGCGCGCAGTGGGCGCGCCAAAGGCAAGCCCTTCTGCGCCCATCCGCGCCCAACTGGGGCCAGGGGCCATACCCTCTGTTCAAAAAGCCACAGTGCATCCTACCTACTCCGCTGCTCAACTCCATAAGCTCAGACCCATTGAGAACCAGGTCTGTAGCATTTTTGACATGGAGGCACAACACCCCAGGTCTTGATCCCACTGCACATTTTCCCTGGAGACTACCCTTCTATGTCGACGCTTTGCGTCTTGCTGCATATCCTCCCCAAAGTCCACTTTCACGTTTCTCAGCTTACACTGTCGGTCGCTACCCAAACACAAAAGAGAGATCTTTGATCTCCTTGTTGACGAGCATCCTGACGCCTTATTCATCACCGAGACATGGCTTCACGACAGTTCTGGCCCGGACATCGCCGAAGCTCTGCCTTCCAATTATGCCATTGTCAGGGCTGACAGATTTGGGGGAGGCATCGCAATAATTTATAAGAACAACTTTCAATGCCTGCTCGAACCCATTACCATGAGTAATTGTGAAGTAGCACTTTTTAAACTTGCTCTTCACCCTAAGTTCACCCTCTCAGGCCTATTGGTCTATCGCCCCCCTGGCCCTGCAAACACTTGGACGTCCCATTTATCAGAATATGTGGCCTCTATACATGTGAACTCCAGCAATTTTTTATTTGTAGGTGATCTTAATATACATCTAGACGACCCTAATAATACTGCAGGTAAAAATCTAATGGCCGATCTTGCAGCCATGAATATTACAGTACATTCTCTAACATTCCTCACTTACACTGCTCGGCCGCTCTGCCCCTTCACTGGTCCGACCACTTTTTAATTAAATTCAAGCTCACCCTTGCTGATGTCTTACTCCATCCTAGTGTGCCATTAATTACCAGAAAAAGAGACTGGAAAAAGCTACATATTGCCGCCCTCAAGAATGTTTTAGACGCAGATCGCCCCACCGATTTGACCAAGTCGGACGATGTGGAAGTCGCATCTACTAAAACAAACACCTGGCTCTCCGAGGCCATTAACGTCTGCCTTCCCCTCTCCCACAAAAAACCAAAACCTCATAAATCTCCCGCACTTTGGTTCAATGACCAGCTAAAAGCAGACAAGTCCAAATGCAAAAAATTAGAACGTATTTGGAGAAAAGATTATTCCTTTACAACAGGCTCTGCCTACAAAAGAGAACTGAAACTTTACCATAAGGCATGTGCCCTGACCAGGGCCAGTTATGTAGCAAGGACTATTTCAGAAGCGTCCAACAAATCTAAAATACTCTTTGGTCTTGTTAAAAAACTTGCGGGCTCTCATACTACTGCCAAACTCACACCCCTTAATAGTAATCAATGTGAAGAGCTAGCGCAGATATTCACCACGAAAATGGATAATATCTACCAGGATATATCGGACCAGAGCAGTAGCAGCTTTCCATCATTGCAGGCTACTGGCCTGAAAGATACAAGTCACCTCCCTATCCCCATCCATGCTCCTTTGCTCTCATGGCCTGACCTTAATCCAGAAACACTCTTCGAGATTCTGAGCAAAGTAAAATCGGGCTTACCTGCAGACCCTCTTCCCATTCCCATAATCAAATTACTGGACTTCACACAGCTCTCCACAATCTGTTATATTCTCAATCTTTCGTTAAAAGAAGCCACAGTCCCGTCTTGCTGGAAACATGCTATGGTGACGCCCCTGTTAAAAAAAGCCCACTGCTGACCCTAAAGTTCTTTCAAATTTTCGCCCTATTTCTTTGCTCCCAGCTTTTTCCAAAGTCTTGGAAAGACATATTCATTCTCACCTAGCCCAGTTTATTATGACACATGATATACTCCATTTCACCCAATCTGGCTTTCGCCCCGGGTTTTCTACCAAAAGTACCCTTCTCGGCGTCACTGAAAATCTTAGGCATCTTTTAGATAGAGGTGATACCGCTGCACTGATCCTACTAGACCTCAGTGCAGCGTTCGACACCATCTCTCACAACATACTCCTCAGATCCCTTGCCTCTATGGGCATCGGTGGCCAGGCCCTTGACTGGCTTCTATCCTTTTTGACGGACCGGACATTCCAGATTTTCTCCAACACGGCCACCTCCAAAATCCACGTGTCCCCGTACGGAGTCCCCCAGGGCTCGATCCTGAGTCCCCTTTTCTTTAATTTATATGTTACGCCCCTGGCCCTCATCATGCAAGATATTGGGCTTACTTTGTTTACCTACGCCGACGACTCTCAGATCGTTTTTTCCCTATCTCAATCAGACCAGGCCTCCACCTCCCTCCTTCAGTCAGGCCTTAAGGAAATATCCAATTGGATGAACCTTAACTTACTCAAACTGAATGGAGAGATGACCGAAGTCTTGGTTCTCGGTCACAAACAAGACCTCTGGAGTTCTACGCACTGGCCTTCAGAGATGGGCACCCTTCCATCACCATCTGAACACGTCCGTAATCTGGGAGTGATCGTGGATAATGGCTTAACAATGCAATGCCAGGTAAACAAAGTGGCAGCCATCTGTTTCACCATTCTGCGTTGGTTGAAGAAAATTTTTTGTATGATGCCACCTGACACTCAGAAGTCCGCAATAAATGCCTTGATAACCTCCCGGCTGGATTACGGAAACGTACTTTATCTAGGGGCAAACAAGGCAGTCAGAAGACGTCTCCAACTTGTTCAAAATGCTGCTGCACGTTTGCTCTGCGGCAGTCACAAAACTGATCACATCACGGGACGCCTACATGACCTTCACTGGCTTAAAGTAGAGAGGCGAGTAAAATTTAAAACCTTGAGCTACATGCATAAAATAAAAACCGGTAACGCACCCAGTTACCTACAATCGCTTGTCAAATTCTATATACCTGAACGTTGTCTCCGTTCCTCATCATAAGGCTTTTTCTGCGTACCCAAATACAGACTGGCAAGAATGGGTGGCAGATCCTTTTCCTTTTTAGGTCCCAAACTTTGGAACTCTCTCCCTCTCACCATTCGTTCAGAGACCAGCTATGTTCGCTTCCGTAGAGCGATAAAGACCTGGCTGTTCAATCAGTAATTCCCTATCTCATTAGTTCTCCTGCTGGCCTCTTCGGCTCACCGCCTCTTTTAGCGCCGGGAAACCCTTTTGGCTAGCTGTCGCGCTCTATAAACTCAATAAATAAATAAATAAATAAATAATGGTTGCGTTGTAATGGCATGCGTTGTAATGGATGTTTCGTTGTAAAAGTTTTGTTGTAATGGTAGTGCGTTGTAAAAGTTGCGTTGTAAAGGTTGTTTCCCCTTAAAGTCGATCACTCATATATCCAATGCGACGCTAAGATGTTCACTGTGGTAAGTTGAACACGAGAAGGTAAATATTCCAGATAGTAAAGGATATTCAGACACCTTTAGTGGGACGCGATCTTTCATGCTCCTTCCACCAGGAAAAGAGTGTGTAGTGAGTGACTGTGCCACCCTGTAGGGGGGGGTCTAGAGAGGTCCCTGGGACCCTCTTTGCATGATTTAAAGGGACACACTTTGGGCACACAGACTGTGCCACACCTCTTTGTGGCACACAGTCAATGCACCCTCTAATAGCGCCTTTGGCTCTGAGCCCGCATGTATGAAACGGTGAAGACGCAGAAGCAAATGTTCCTGATGTGCATGGGGCTACACCCCCATACAAGTGTAGGGATGCACCCTGGAGCTGGTGCTACATGTCTGCCAGCATGATATGTAGTACAGAAAGGGCTGCACAAGTATATGTGTCCTCTTTTGTAGCACAAAATGCCCTAAGGTTGTAGAAATTGGGCATTGTCTATAATACGCACAAAAGCATTTTGGGTTGGAGTTGCAAACGCCGCAAACGCAAATCACAGAGTTTACCAATCCAAATTTGTATTTTTAAATGTTCTAATCACCTTTTGCAATTCAGAAAAACTTTTCCGAATCGCAATAGGATTTTGCAACTCATTCTGAACCACAATTAGGAGGAACCTGGAGAGTGAACCCTTCAAAATTGTGATTCAAGATGTAATAATGGTTTGTGCCTGCAACTGCAACCTTCCCAAAGAAGGTGCTAACTGATTGGTGAATGTAAATGTAAATGTATAGGCATTTATATAGCGCACTACTTACCCGTAGGGTCCCAAGGCGCTTCGACTGCTGCGAAACCCTTCCTGGCTTCCCTGAGAGATGGTCCCTTAATGGGTATCTCCAGGGTGAGACCAGGCATCCCCGGCGGTCTGGTGGGGCCGTTAGTGAAGATGAGGCAAGCTAATGCCCAGAGTTGCCGAGTGTGATCGCTGATCAGAGTGGGCACCGAGGCGAGAGAATTATCGAGTCCGCTGTCCCTGGTCCAGAAACCTGCCGCGCCGGGAATCGAACCCTGGTCCCGGGCCGTCCTCTGCTCTCGGGTCTGCCGCCTCTAACCAGTGAGCCACACTACTTCACTACTGAAGAGGACAAATTCCATTTTGGGATAGGTATCCTGGCAGGCTGCTTTAGGGCACGGAGGCAGTAGTGCGGAGGGCCATTGTCTGCCTTCCCGCTCGCTTGTCCTCCCAAACAGGAAATATTTTTTAAAAAACACATGTACCTTTAAGAAACACAAGCTGCTATAAAAAAAAGTTTCCCTTTTGAGAGTGAATGAAAGGATGGTGTTCTGTTGTTTCTTGCAGGCCACATTAACTGTGTTTGTAGCCAATCACTGTGGATGGAAAAGAGTGACCTGCCAAATTAATATTTACAAGACAGGCTGTGTTGCGACCCCTTGCCATTTTGATTCTGCTGTGGGAAATTAGGAAAATTATATTCCAGCCTATAATTCTGTTCAAAATTAACCTGCACCACCGCAGCACAACCATGATGATGTTGTCAAGTTGCCTACTTATAAGAGTTTCTTGGAACGGACTCCAGATAAAAAAAAGTCAGACACACTTGCTAAGTAAGTTATAAATATGAATGTAACCTGTTTTCTATTTACCTGAGGGGGTATTATTGTTTCATTAAAGGGGAAGTAATGTTGTTTTCATGCAATGATGCCATGCCAACTCAAACAGGGACATGTAAGGTGGCATATGTGCCCAAATGGCTACATACCTGTCTCTTCTAAGTGTAGGGAATTCTAATAGAAAATGCTAATAAGTGTATCTTTTGTATAGTGCATTTACACATACAGACCACAAAATATACACCTAAGCATGGCCCTAAATGAACATAAACCCATCTATTATAACACAGCAACACATCTACATATATCCATGCATACAATGACCCTCACACCTACAGCCATCGACAACAATATGTGAGCAGAAAAACAGGCATCCATATGCTTAGATTCACAGGCCTCTGTCCACATACATCACCTGACTTGCAGTCACCCATACACCTAGACCAAGAGACAAGTATAGTGCTGGTTGCATTAATAGCTCTGTACAAAGCTGTAGCATCATCACAACGACGTAAATCTGACAGAAGAATTGAAATGTGGTAACTAATGAGAGGGAAGGAGAAAAAACAATTGGTAATGCAAAGATCTTCTCCAAAACAGAGTGGGAGTGGTAGAGAACCTTAGGAGTCTGGCTAGCAAGGAAAATGCCGGAGAGGAAAAAAGACTGTACAAGAATGAAGAATAGAGCACAAGAGGGTAGGAGGTGTAAATCAAAAGGGATGGTCACACTAAAGTAGGAATTGAGGCTTGATGCAGAATTAGGAATGTAAGACTATTTGACAAATGCCAGGTCAAGCCAGTAAGAGTCAGTGACCTAGAGAACATAAACCACACACTCAGTGCAGCACAGATACTCTGAAGTAGCATATAAGCAGGCACACATAGGGATATGGTGATAGACCGGCAAAAAAGAAGGAACAATAGAGGTTTGGAAGCATGTTTCTTACCCACTTAATATTTTGGGCCTTTGATAAGGAAATCATATTTGAGGTGGGGGAAAGATTGGTTCCAGTGCCAAATAAATCCTTTGCCTCTACTTAGAGAAATCGCTTTATCTGGTGATAGAATACTTCATTCTTCAAGGGCATTTGTTTAAGGATCTCTCTGGAATAATCATGTCAGCAACAATGCAGTGCTCCCTGCATTCCATGATTTGTCTCTTCGCTATAATCATCCATATGTAGAACGGCAAATCAGCCTTCATTTCTTTAACACAAAATAACACACATAGGTATACAAGATCGCAACATATACATAAAACATGGTGTAGTCGGTCCTGCAATTTTCCTTTACAAATAACTGTTATAAATTTGTTGGTTCAATGAAGCAAATGAAGACTGTAACTCACAGATAAAGAAGTGCACCATTGTGCATGTTTTTCTTTTGTAAGTTCGAGAAATTACGCTGAGATAGTCAATTGTGGTGTAGGAAGGTGGCTACCAGACTATGGTTACCCCAGATTTTTTGCCTTGTGTTTAGCTGGTTTTCGACTTAGTTGGCCTGGTTCCCTGCTAATCAGGGCCCCAGGATATCTGCTCTCTCTGTAAAATGGATTCCATGTACCCTAGGTGCATAACTAGATTGGCTTGGGTCATCTTATCAGCCCCTGTACAGAGCACTATAGGTGCCCAGGGCATAGGTGCATCCAAGGACTACCAGGGGCCGCAGCATATCTTTTGCCACCCCTGGCTGGCTATCTAAAATTGACACAACTGGCTGATCACTCAGCTGGGGCAAGGTGGTGTAATCACCCCTTGCTTAGATATAGTAAGCCTATATCTAAACCTATCTGGACACATATAAACCTGTGAGCCACTCCTATGGCAGGCCTTAACAATCCTGAAGGCAGAGTGGGTGGTTTAATGTGAGATGGTGCTCTAGCATGAGCTGAGCCTGTCTGCAGCTGTCGGGACCAATTCCCTTAGCTGTTCCGGGATAATGCCAAACCATATACTATTAAGTGCATTATAATCCTCGCGGTTATATGTCAACTTTGGTTTGGCTTTATCAAAACATGTTGTGTAAGGTGTCATACGAATTGGAATACTACCCCCTCGCCATTCCTGGCGACGGGGGTAGCATTCCACCCCACTAGAGGGGACGACATGTTACTTTTGCTAAAACGCGGTTGATTTTTAAAAGAGCCTCAGATCCACAAAATGGATGCTTCTGCCACAGACACATGTCTGACCTCCTGCTGCTGACCGAAACTCAGCAGAGGAGGCCTGGACAAAGGCTTTCCTGTCGCAGGGAGGTGTCACACCACCCCAGACAGGAGATAGTGGATTGTAGCAGGGAGGTTTGAAAGAAACCAGACAGTGCCTGGGGAGCACAGGGCTTCCCCTTGCATAATCCGGTCAAACCGGTTCTGGGGCACACCAGCCCCAGCTCCAGTGTGACCTGGACAAAGGAAAGGGGGTGTAACCGCCCCCCTTCCTGGTCCCACCCATAGGGAGGGACCTAGCAGGAGATCCACCCCTCAGATTGGAATAAGAGTGGGAGCAGTGCCAATGCAACTCAGATCATCCTGAAATCAACTTTAAACTAAGAAGACGACTGGACTTCGACTTTCTGATGAATAGAAGACTAAAGAGCATCTCCCTTGTGGCCTAGTAGGGGCCACCCTGTGAACACAGGCACCACCCAGCACCTCAACGTCTGCTTTGCCGCCGCCTCCCGCCGGAGCCCGAGTGCAGACCCTGACAAGACCCAGCCTCCCAGATTTCTCACAGCCTGATCCACAGTCCCTGCAAAGAAGGGACCCGTGGAGGCACCGAGAGACGTGGGACCGGACATCTTGGAAGACCCCCAAGACGCTGACTGCGCAGCACTCGAGGCACCCTCGACTCTGTGCTTTGGGGTTTGAGAAGCCCCATAACCGAGCAGCATTTGCACCAAAGATCAGCCCTCCAGCATCTCCAAAATCTGCGTGGGGCCCTTTTGCTTTGTGCCACTTGACTCGCCATCCCGGCCACTTGCCACGTGGTCAGCGGCCACCTTGGCAACGAAACATACAATTTACACTGTGGGTCTGGTTGCTCCAGACCTGCCCTCGCTCCGGTAGAAAGGAGTACCCCCTCTGACCTTGCTGGTCCGAGTAATAAGCCTTTTTCACTTTCTGCGTGGCTTGCATTAGCCAAGGCTTGTTTGCTTCAATCGAGTTGCCGACACCGCCATCAGCTAGAACCTTTGTGCGACAAATCGTGATCGACTCCTGGACGTCCTTGACCTCTTCGTGTCCACGTGGCTGCAGAGAGAAGCAACACCTCATCACCTGTTTGCACCCGACTTTGCCTGGTTCCAATCTGGTTCCACGGTGGTCACTGGTCAGTGACTTTGAACATTGTCCCCTCTGCTTTCAGATTCTTCTCGACTTCGATCCACCCTTGGATCACACCGGACACTTCTGCTTCCCATCGCCTGCAGCATCTTCAGCTCCAAGCACCAAGAGCCTGCGTGTCATAACCCGACGCCACTTCGACCCTGTGCACCCACTTCCTGTGGGTGAGGTAACATTGCAACCCCGGTGTGCCCACATTGGTACACCCCTCTAGGGTCTGTGTCTTACGTTTTGTTCCTCTAGGTTAAGCGGAAGTATCTTTAAACTAACTTTGTGTAACTTTTACGCACCATTGACATTGCATTGGTGCAAGCCGCACTTTACGTGCAGCACCCGAATCCCGCGGGCTTCTCCCGACTTCAGCATTGCTAGTCCTGACTGCTCCCAGCGATTCTCTGGGCCCTAGGCCTAACCACTGTTCGATTGGTATCTCTTATACCACTTTTTTAATATATGGTTTGAGTGGCCACCCGCCCTCATCCATAATTGTGCTACTTTGTATGTTATACTGTGCTTTTGATTTAACGCTTGTGCCCCTTTGCTCATAAAGAGTACTGGGGATTATTTTAGAAATAAACACATATATTTTTATAATATATACTTGTGTGGTGTCCTTTCATTTGATATTACAGGATTGTATGTGGTAAAACAGCTCGCTTAACACGACCTCTTAAGTTAAGCCTTTAAGGCTGCTTAGTCCATGCTACCCCTAGGATAGCTTGTCTAACAAGGTTGACTTACAACCAGACACCATAAGGGATTGTTTGGACTGATACAAGGTGGTTCCAGAATTGGAAACACCACATATCAGGCCAACGTCTCACATTGGTGCGCAGCGGTGCGGATTTGAGCTTGCTGTTGTTTTACCATTGCAATCTTTTTTATCAAATTGAAAGATCACATCAAGTACCTTAGGTACATATAAATCAAAAGCTTAGCATATTAAGTTCTACTGAACTTAGTAGTTGTAGATTAAAGGGATTAGCACACCCTGACTATAACTCACTAGCAAGGTACAGTAGGAAAACACTTAGTGTAGGTAAGTGCACCACTTACACCTCACTAGCAGCCATGTCTGACACAGGAAGAGCTTCAGGCTCTGCCCCTGTGATAGTTGACCCCACCAAGGCAACTTCCAGATATGACAACCTTAGCCACAAAGACTTGTGTGCCTTGTGCACTGCAAGAGGGCTAAAGAAGGGCAGAGGCCCTACCATTCCTTCCCTGATAGCCATCCTGGAAAAGGATGACTTAGATAAGGCGAGTCAGGCTCCCTTAGATTTAGGAGATGGAGTGAACCCCCTTGAGCATGAGATAACTCCAGAAGAGGAAGAAGGAGAGGAGGAAGAGGAGGAAGAAGGCTCAGAAGTAGATGAGCCTGCTCAGAGTCAGAGGGGTAACCAGGTCCCAGTGGGGAGGCTTAGCCAAGCCAACTTGGACATACTAGGGAGTGGTGAGGGCCAGCACCTCCCCAGATCCCATAACCTAATTCTCCCAGGCAACAGAAGGGTGAGATCTCCATCAGTGGACTCTCATGTTTCTAGTGTCTCAAGAGAATCTCAAAGGGGAATGACTTCCCCCCAGAGGAAAGAGCATAGGGCCAGGATGAGGGCTGTCCAACTCCTGATAGAGAGGGAAGAGATAGCCTTGGCTCAAGCTAAACTTGCTTTAGCAAGAGAAAGAAAGATTTGTGGATTAGATTCCACTGGTGGTAGCAATATTCCTAAAGAGAAACCCAGGTCCTATGATAGTAGAAACCTGACAAAGATTGTGCCCCCTTACAAGGAAGGGGATGACATCCACAAATGGATGACTGCTCTGGAGAGAGCCGGCATGGTACAGCAGGTTCCTGAGGAACAGTGGGCAGCAATCTTATGGTACTCCTTTTCAGAGAAAGGGAGAGATAGGCTCCTCACTGTCAGACATGAGGATGCCAACAATTACAAAGTCCTGAAGAGTGTTCTAATAGATGGGTTTGGCTTAACCACTGAGCAATACAGGTTAAAGTTCAGAGACACCCAGAAGACACAGACTCAGGACTGGACTGATTTTGTTGATTGTGCAACTAAGGCTCTGGAGGGTTGGCTAAATGGCAGCAAAGTACATGACTTCACAGGATTGTATAATGTGATTATGAGGGAGCAGATCCTAAGTAATTGTCAGAACCAGCTCTTACACCAGCACCTGGTGGACTCAGATTTGACCTCTCCCCAAGAATTGGGAAAGAGGGCAGATAAATGGGTCAGAACCAGGATTAGGCCTAAGAATCAGGACAGTAACCAGAAGAAGGAGTCTACAAAGCCTCAAGATAAGGGTGGGGATAAAAGTAAGGAAAAGACTCCCCCAGGGCCCCAAAACTCCAAGAATGGGGGTGGGTCCCAAGGCACTTCATCAACTGAGAAAAAGCCTTATTGTCATGCCTGCAAACAGGTTGGGCATTACAAAACAGACAGCTGTTGTCCCAAGAATGGCAATAAAGAAAACATACCTCCAAAACCAGCTCCAACACCTCCTGTTACTGTCAGCAGTAATCCCCCAGGAAGTGGGAGCACACCTAGGAATCTGAGTGGGTTTACTTTTGGAGCCCAGGTGGACCCTGGCCTATCCAGGTCCCCCTCACCAAATGATCTTGTTCATGAGACTGGCATGGGGTTTGCCAACTACTCTGATTGCCCAAATACCTTGAGCAAATATAGACAAGAACCCATCATCAATGGTTTGAAAGTTGAAGCCTTTAGAGACACAGGGGCTAGCATCGCCATGGTGGCTGACTGTATAGTCCCCTCTAAGCAACTTTTACCTGGTGCCACATACCAGGTAACAAACATTGATGGAATACAAACAAATCATCCCATGGCAGTAGTAAGTCTCAGCTGGGGAGGTGTCACTGGCCCAAAGAGAGTGGCAGTGTCACCAAACTTGCCTGTAGACTGCCTACTTGGTAATTATTTAGAAATCTCAGCCTGGGCTGAGGTTGAACAGGAATTCCATTCTAGAATGGTAAACTCCAACGGAAAGGTTAGTGGGGCTGTACTGGCTATAGCCCCAACCCAAGATGTCCTTCCTGAAAAGGTTGGTAGGGCTGATCAACTCTCTGCCCCATCTTTAACAGAAGCTCTTCCAAAACAGAATAGCAAAGCTGTTATGATAACAGCAGAAACCCAAACTGAGTCTCCTCCTGAAAAGGTTGGTGGGGCTGTGATGGCCACAGCCCAAACTCAAACAGATACGGTTGTTGTGAAGCCTGAAATGATGGATCACTCCACCCAAACTGAGAGCATGGAGGAGGAAGAGAAATCTTCCCCTCACCAGACATTAGGACAGGATCAGCATCCACAGGGAACTGATCTTACCCCTGATGAAGGAACTGCCCCAGAGGTTGTTAGGCCTGGCCTGACAGAGCCTCTGATGGCAGTGGACCCTTCTCAGGTGGGACCCAGTCTGGAGCAGGTAACCTGCCCCTCTCTACCTTGCCTTAGTCAACCCAGGGCTGCAGAGGACAAGAAGGACAGTGAGACCCAGAGGGCCCCCTGTCAAATAAAGCACCCCATCAACAGATTAGGGGCACCAGAACTAGTAGCCCTAGTGAGGTGAAAACTTTAAAAACTCCTGAGGGAGCCCCCTTAAAAGTAGTTAGGGACCTCCCATAGATGGATTCTGTTGGGCACAGCCAAACCTGGGACCCAAAGGGCCCAAACCTGAACTGTCCCTCCAGCAAGCCAAACAGAGGGACCTAGCCTCCAGCTTTAGGTAGCCAGAGGCTGACCCTGAGAGCACAGTGCAACTCAGTTGAAGAGAGAAGGGCACACATGGTGGAAGATAATTGGAGAAAGCTGAGTCCTAAATTAGTGGACCCTCACTTCAAAACTCCATATCCAAACCAGCCTTCTAACTTGCAAAGACACACCCAAGGTAGTGATTCCCTATGGTGGAGACCCTCTGATACCCCAAGGGTGAGGGACTGCTTAGTGGACCATGAGACAGGGGGTACCCATGCTAGTGCAGGTACTTTCTTATATGGCCACTCAGGCAATATAGGCTTACCTGGCCAAGGATAGCCTTATCTCCTTTCGTTTTTTTTTTTTGGGGGGGGGGGGGGGGGGGGGTTGTGTAGGAAGGTGGCTACCTGACTATGGTTACCCCAGATTTTTTGCCTTGTGTTTAGCTAGTTTTCGACTTAGTTGGCCTGGTTCCCTGCTAATCAGGGCCCCAGGCCATCTGCTCTCTTTGTAAAATGGATTCCATGTACCCTAGGTGCATAACTAGATTGGCTTGGGTCACCTTATCAGCCCCTGTACAGAGCACTATAGGTGCCCAGGGCATAGGTGCATCCAAGGCCTACCAGGGGCCGCAGCATATCTTTTGCATTCCCTGGCTGGCTATCTAAAATTGACACAACTGGCTGATCACTCAGCTGGGGCAAGGTGGTGTAATCACCCCTTGCTTAGATATAGTGTGCCTATATCTAAACCTATCTGGACACATATAAACCTGTGAGCCACTCCTATGGCAGGCCTTTACAATCCTGAAGGCAGAGTGCGTGGTTTAATGTGAGCGGGTGCTCTAGCATAAGCTGAGCCTGTCTGCAGCTGTCGGGACCAATTCCCTTAGCTGTTCCCGGATAATGCCAAACCATATACCATTAAGCGCATTATAATCCTCGCAGTTATATGTCAACTTTGGTTTGGCTTTATCAAAACATGTCGTGTAAGGTGTCATACAAATTGGAATACTACCCCCTCGCCAGTCCTGGCGACGGGGGTAGCATTCCACCCCTCTAGAGGGGACGACATGTTACTTTTGCTAAAACGCGGTAGATTTTTAAAAGAGCCTCAGATCCACAAAATGGATGCTTCTGCCACAGACACATGTCTGACCTCCTGCAGCTGACCGAAATTCAGCAGAGGAGGCCTGGACAAAGGCTTTCCTGTCGCAGGGAGGTGTCACACCACCCCAGACAGGAGATAGTGGATTGTAGCAAGGAGGTTTGAAAGAAACCAGACAGTGCCTGGGAAGCACAAGGCTTCCCCTTGCATAATCCGGTCAAACCGGTTCTGGGGCACACCAGCCCCAGCTCCAGTGTGACCTGGACAAAGGAAAGGGGGTGTAACCGCCCCCTTCCTGGTCCCACCCATAGGGAGGGACCTAGCAGGAGATCCACCCCTCAGATTGGAATAAGAGTGGGAGCAGTGCCAATGCAACTCAGATCATCCTGAAATCAACTTTAAACTAAGAAGACGACTAGACTTCGACTTTCTGATGAATAGAAGACTGAAGAGCATCTCCCTTGTGGCCTAGGAGGGGCCACCCTGTGAACACAGGCACCACCCAGCACCTCAACGTCTGCTTTGCCGCCGCCTCCCGCCAGAGCCCGAGTGCAGACCCTGACAAGACCCAGCCTCCCAGACTTCTCACAGCGCGATCCACAGTCCCTGCAAAGAAGGGACCCGTGGAGGCACCGAGAGATGTGGGACCGGACATCTTGGAAGACCCCCGAGACGCTGACTGCGCAGCACCCGAGGCACCCTCGACTCTGTGCTTTGGGGTTTGAGAAGCCCAATAACCGAGCAGCATTTGCACCAAAGATCAGCCCTCCAGCATCTCCACGATCTGCGTGGGGCCCTTTTGCTTTGTGCCACTTGACTCGCCATCCCGGCCACTTGCCACGTGGTCAGCGGCCATCTTGGCGACAAAACTTACAATTTATACTGTGGGTCTGGTTGCTCTAGACCTGCCCTCGCTCCGGTAGAAAGGAGTACCCGCTCTGACCTTGCTGGTCCGAGTAATAAGCCTTTTTCACTTTCTGCGTGGCTTACATTAGCCAAGGCTTGTTTACTTCAATCGAGTTGCCGACACCGCCATCAGCTAGAACCTTTACGGGACAGCTCGTGATCGACTCCTGGACATCCGTGACCTCTTCGTGTCCACGTGGCTGCAGAGAGAAGCAATACCTCATCACCTGTTTGCACCTGACTTTGCCTGGCTCCAATCTGGTTCCACGGTGGTCACTGGTCAGTGACTTTGAACATTGTCTCCTCTGCTTTCAGATTCTTCTCGACTTCGATCCACCCTTGGATCACACCGGACACTTCTGCTTCCCATCGCCTGCAGCATCTTCAGCTCCAAGCACCAAGAGCCTGCGTGTCAAAACCCGACGCCACTTCGACCCTGTGCACCCACTTCCTGTGGGTGAGGTAACATTGCAACGCCGGTGTGTCCACGTTGGTACACCCCTCTAGGGTCTGTGTCTTACGTTTTGTTCCTCTAGGTTCAGCAGAAGTATCTTTAAACTAACTTTGTGTAACTTTTACGCACCATTGACATTGCATTGGTGCAAGCCGCACTTTACGTGCAGCACCCGAATCCCGCGGGCTTCTCCCGACTTCAGCATTGCTAGTCCTGACTGCTCCCAGCGATTCTCTAGGCCCTAGGCCTAACCACTGTTCGATTGGTATCTCTTATACCACTTTTTTAATATATGGTTTGAGTGGCCACCCGCCCTCATCCATAATTGTGCTACTTTGTATGTTATACTGTGCTTTTGATTTAACGCTTGTGCCCCTTTGCTCATAAAGAGTACTGGGGATTATTTTAGAAATAAACACATATATTTTTATAATATATACTTGTGTGGTGTCCTTTCATTTGATATTACAGGATTGTATGTGGTAAAACAGCTCGCTTAACACGACCTCTTAAGTTAAGCCTTTAAGGCTGCTTAGTCCATGCTACCCCTAGGATAGCTTGTCTAACAAGGTTGACTTACAACCAGACACCATAAGGGATTGTTTGGACTGATACAAGGTGGTTCCAGAATTGGAAACACCACATATCAGGCCAACTTCTCACATGTGGTTTGTCAGTATCTCATGTGACTTTTTAAGCACGCAGACACCTCACGTAAAATGTCTTGCAAGATACTGGCAGGCGGCCAGTTTGAGCAGAAAATGTTTCTTGGCATGAGACTTCTTTGAAAAATCTCCTGCCGGTATTTTGTAAGACCTTTTTATGCAAAGTGTTCACTAGCATAAAAAAGTGGCGTATTGTGTATTGCGAAATTTCAATACATTCCTTAATTTCACATTACATGAAATTCAGAATTTTTCTGAATTTCGCTAGTGTACTTAAAATTTCAGCAAAGCCTACATCCACAATACAGTGCAAAATGAAAGACCAGAACCAAGAACATGGGGCTCACATAGATGAAGAAAGCCAGCTAAAATGTACATACTTTAGTGACATTTCAGTTGCTCATTGTAAGATCAAAAAGAAAAGAAAATTTCACACATTCATTTTTGGCCTCTGACTGTGCTAATCAAGTACTAGGTGTTTATGATACCTTTTTGTCGTGTGTCTTCTTTCACAAAAGTTAAATGTTGTTACCATTTTCCTTTTTTTCCATCAGTGTTAGAAATGGGGGTCTCTAGTTGGCAGTAGTATGCATCCTGTCTAGGTAGGGACCCTTTCTTCTAGTCAGGGTAAGGGGATTACACAGCTAAAATAACCCCTGCTCACCCCCTTGGTAGCTTGGCATGAGCAGTCAGGCCTATCTCAGAGGCAATGTGAAACATAATACACACAGTAACGCAGTGAAAGCACTACAACTGAACACCACTTTAGAAAAAATAAAGTATCTTTATCTAAACCAAGCAAGACCAAAAACAACAAAAAATCCAGCATACACAACTTAAAATATCACTTTTAGAAGTTTTTAGTAATTCTGTCCATAGAACTCTATGGCTGCGGTGATGTTACACAAAGTACCTTAAGATGTGTCAAAATCCCCAAGGAAAAACAGCTGCAGAGAGAAGTGTGAGAAAACACTGCGATGTGTTGGTTCCTGAATCCCTGGGGAGGTGATGCGTCAGGTCTGCTGCACGCAGGCGAAGTGTTGAGTCGAATCCGGACTGTAAGAGGAAGCAAGGCGTCAAAATACGAGATGGTTCAGGTCTGCGGATGAGGGGGTAGAAAACTTGGCGCACAGGTGCAATACGCGGAACTCCTGATGCATTGGAGGTCGATGCGGAGGTGGAAAACAGGCGCTGCATTGATTTCTTCAGCCACGATCCAACAAAGCATCAATTCTTTCAGCCGCACAGCAGGGCCTGCATGGGAGTCAGTGCACTGGTCTACGGACTTTGGAGACATGGTTTGCTGAACTTGGGCTGCAGCAGTTTCTGTGGCTGCGGGTAGGCGAGGCTTCAATTTTTGCGGCTACACAGTGACGATGTGTAGAAGCATCTCCAGCAAACGGGCGATGTGTCGATTTTCAAGTTATTTGTAGCTTTTTAGAGAAGGGACCACCTCCAATGCCCCTGAACTGGAATTGGCACCTCTTGGCAGGTAAGAACTCCCAGCAGTGGAGTTCAGGGATGCTGTAGGTGAAGTCTTTAATGGCCCTGAGATTTAACAGGAGGCAAGCACACACAAGCCCTTGGAGAGACTTCTCGAGCAGGATCCACAGCAAAATCCACTCCTTTAACTCTCCAAAGCGGAAGCAGCAAATGCAAGCCAACCCAGCAAAGCAACACACAGGAGCGGGGCAGTAGCACTCTTTTCCTTGGCAGTCTCTTCTTCATCCAGAAGTGCTCTATATTCGGGGGTTTTAGGTCCAGCCTTATACTCTTTTTGGCCTTTGAAGTAGGCATACTTCAAAGAAAAGTCTTTGTAGTTCACAAGTTCCTGCTTTGCTCCAGACACACTCCAGTGGGGTGGAGACAGCATTGTGAGAGGACAGGCACGGCCTTATACAGGTGTCAGTGACAACTCCTCTCACCACTCTAGCTCAGGAAGACCCACTGGCATGGTGATGGGCCATCAGGATATGCAGGGCAGAACTCAGCTCCTTTTTGTGACTGTCTAGAGGGAATTCACAAACAGGCACCTGTCAGTCTAAACCAGACATTGATTCCACAGAGAGGCAGAGGCAAAGGATAGTTAAACAAGAAAATGCCAACTTTCTAAAAGTGGCATTTTCAAACACACAATTTAAAAACCAACTTTGCTACAAGATGTCTTTTTTGACATTATGAGTTCAGGGAGCCCAAACTCCAAATCTCTATCTGCTCCCAAATGAAAGTTACCCTTGTAAAATGTTATAAGGCAGCTCCACTGATAACTTACGGGAGAGACAGGCCTTGCAATAGTGAAAAAACTAAATTGGCAGTACTTCACTATCAGGACATGTAAACTACACCAGTACATGTCCTACCTTTCACATACACTGCACCCTGCCTATGGGGTACCTTGGGCCTAACTTAAGCATGCCTTACATGTAGAAAAAGGGAAGGTTAGGGTCTGGCACGTGGGTGCACTTGCCAGGCTGACATGGCAGTTTAAAACTGCACTCACAGACACTGCATTGACAGGCCTGAGACAAGTTTACAGGGCTACCCATGTGGGTGGCACAATCAGTGCTGCAGGTCTACTAGGAACATTTGATTTACAGGCCCAGGGCACATACAGTAACTACTAGTAAATCAAATATGTCAATTATGGGTAACTAATCAGAATCAAAATTTACAGAAGGAGCAATTGCACGTTATCACTGATCAGAAGTAGTAAAGTGCCCTGAGAACAAAAAACAGCAAAAACTAAGCCCAGCACACCATGAAAAATACAGGAGGTAGAGGCAAAAAGGCAGGGGAAACTACGCCAAGAATGCCAAGTCTAACAAGGCCCACCTATTTGCATTGTTTTAGGTTACTTGCAAAAAACTGCTTCCATGTGATAAAACACTGTATTGGAAGGAGACCTCAACTTTGAAAAAATGCTACTATCAGCAAGCCACACATTTATATGGGCCACAAAGCTATCTTAAGACATGCCTGAAGGAAAGTTCTCTTAGTATACATTAACTTTATTTCTACAATAGCCTACTAAAGAAAACAACAGATAATGTATAAGCATGCCATAGACATAAACTTTATTCTCAAACTGTGCCTCTTGCATATTTCTCTCTCTTAACTAACGCAATTCTATAGACCAGTGCAAAAGTCCCTTTTTGTTGTGTACAGTATGTAATATATATTGGCATGAATGGTGTAGGAGCAAATACATTAACCCTAACCAGGAGGGTAAATGGGTAAGTGGGTCTAGACTTTAATCCCTCTTTTGCTGCTGAGTGTAGCACACTACCAAACGTGTAGGTTTCAAAGGGATTTTGCAGCCACCTCCATATAATACATGCCTATTTGTAATAATATATTAGCATTCTATCTCATTCATAGTTCCATTCCGTACATGAAAGAAACAAAAAACGACAGCAAAAGGCAGTAAAACTACATTTTAGGATTTTGTTTCTTTGGAGCAGCCTGTCAGGGGGTTGCCAGACCATCCTCCTAACTAGATGGCCTGGAAACTTCAAACTAAATGTTGTTTTCAAGTTTTCTATTGAGAGTTCTCTCATCAGATTACAATTTTCCTCTACCTGCCTTGTACATAGACATGCCAATGAGTTAGATGGGTCTTCATATGAATATATTCCTTTCAGTCTAAACAAGTCTATAGACCAAACAAGTATCAACCTGCATACAAACTGCAGTTCAGATGCTCACAAAATGAGTTAGTGAGTGATGTATTTCAGTGTATAGTCACCTGAGAACATTGCAAGAAAACTAGGGAACAGATGTACGAAGTTATTTTGTGGTGGCAAAGGGCCCGATTCTCAGAATTGGGCCATTTGCGACCCCTTTAAGGCCTTTTCTTATGTATAACACTAAATTGTGATTCGCTAACCTGTTACCGAATTCTAATTTGGGTTTGGACCAAATACCGATTGGATATTTGGAAGGCCCTTGTTAGGGCGTCCCTTCCAGATACCAAATAGAATTTCGGTTGCAAACATTAACCTTTTACCATCTACTCAAAGGAGGTGGTAACCCATTGGCAAACGAGAAGGGAACCTCAAGAGACCTGTTCCCCATTGTGATTGTTGACAAAAACATTTATGAAGAGTAAGGAGCAGTTCCATCGACCACTGCTTACTCTTAAAAAATGAAAAATAAACACTTTTCATTTTCTTTTTTCAAACACACCTGGCTTTTCTTCAAGGAACGTTTTCTTATAATATAGTTCAGCCCAAACAGGGCTACTTATGTTAAAAATTCCTTCCTAACCTTTATATAGTTGCTAAATCTTTCCATGAAATAACCAACAAGAAACCACTATTTTCTTTTTACTTTTAAATAGCCAACTTGAGCAACACCTGATACATATTTAGAAAGTGAATTCTGTGCCCACATTTTATTTTTTTGAAGAGTATATGTTAGAGGAAAGGCGTAAATCATCTCACACACTAATTTACCACTTCCCACACACCACGGAATAAATATTTTGAGTGAGGTCCTGCTTTAATATGTTTTGACTATTTATGTATGTGCTTACATCTTTGCACAGTAACCCCTATCCTATTACTGGTAACCCTCTGACCACATCCTTCCATTTCTCTCTATCTTTTCCTTGACCCATTCTTTGCTCACGGCTGTGCTCCACACTGTAACATCTTTTCCCAGCAGTGTCCCTCTTCCTTTAACCTGTTCACTGCTGTGCTCCCCGCTTGTACCACAGCTGCCTGCTCTATACCTGAAAGTGATCTGTTCTACCTGCTTAGTCTCTGCTATTTTACCCACTGTCAATTACAATTCAATGAGTCTTCAAGGTGTCATTCCTACCTTTGTATTTCTATGGCCTCCTCTTTTCTCCTGTTTCTTAGAAATCTTTCACCTCTGAGTTCGGTCTGACTCACTGATGTCTCTAAAGGTCCTTCTGACCTGTGCTTTAGAGGTTTTTATTGTATATTAATGTATTTGATTTCCTGATACTTACAAAATCAATTCATCAATTTTCAGGCAAAAGAACACATCTCATATTGGATCAGGCTAACATTAAAAAAAGAATACAATTTATTACATAGTCAATTACTGGTTCGATTAGCCGCATCTGTAAAATACCTCCATGTCTTCAGGAATTATTTTCTCTGATACACCCTTAGTGCCTATAGATTTCTTTTACACATAACTTGTGTAGCTTAGGAAGCCACATTTGGAACTTCGCAGAATCAAATGTTTATTATTTGTTTTTATATATTTATATTTCTTGTTAGTAAGGAGAAGGCTACTAGAGTAGCTATGAACCACCAGCCACTGACGTCTCTGGAGTTTATTTATTGGATTTGTAAGGCGCTCAGCTACCCAAAAAGGGTTTCCTGGCGCCGTAACGGACAGGGAGAAAAAACGTGAGGCAGGAGATGGAGTTATTGATCAAAAAGCCAGGTCTTAAGGGTTTGGCGAAAGTGGATATAGTCAGTTTCATTACGAATGTTCAAAGGCAGATTATTCCAGAGGGAAGGGCCTAGGAAGGAAAAAGATCTCCCCCCCCATTCTGGAGAGTTTAACCCTGGTTACAACAAAGTTGCCCTGGTTTCTAGATCGTAGGTGGCGGGAAGGAACAAGGGGCGGACAAGTGCTTGGAGGTATTGGGGGGCAGTCCCTGCCTTGATTTTGAACATATAGCTCAGGGCTTTGAACTTGATACGGTTCTCCACCCTGAGCCAATGTAAGTTCCAAAGATGTCCAGATATAGGGGAGGCCCTGGGGATTCTGCAGAGGAGTCTAGCTGCAGAATTCGGGACTAACTGAAGTCTGCGGGTCACGGCTTTGTTTGGGCCCAGGTAAAGAATGTTGCCGTAGTCAAGCCGTGACATGACGAGGGCATGGACCACTGTTTTTTGAGTGGAAACAGGCAGCATCCATATTATTTTCTTGAGCCATTTCAAGATGGTGAAGCAAATTGCTGTTACTTTAACAGTTTGTTAGTGCATGGACAGTGAGTCGTCGACAATGACGCCCAGGTTCCGAACATGGCTAGAAGGTTTCGGGAGGTTGCCCATCTCAGCCGGCCAGTGAGAAGAGCACCAAAGGTCTTTCTGTTTACCCAGGATGAGAACCTTTGTCTTCTCTCCGTTCAGCTTCAGGTGATTTTGAGTCATCCAGTTAGAAATGCTACTGAGGCCTTGTTTGAGACAGGGGGGTGACAGAGGGTCGGAGTTAGAGAGGGAAAAAATAATCAGTGAGTCAACAGCATAACTGAAAAGTGTTAGACCAGCCTGTTCCGCAATGTCCGCTAAAGGTCTGACGTACAGGTTAAACAGCAGTGGGCTAAGGATCGAGCCCTGAGGCACCCCATGAGGTGCGGTGCGTATTTTGGAACATGCTGTGTCGAAATGATTTGAAAAGTGCGGTTATTATTATGGAATTATGGAATTATGGAATTATGGAATTATGGAAATAATCCAGTCCAGGGTACCACCACAGATGCCAGACGATTTTAAAGTGTGAATTAATACTTCATGAGAGATGGTATCAAAAGCCGCACTAAGGTCCAGCAAAATGAGTGCGACTGTCTGTCCAGCATCGAGGTATTGACGTAACCTCTCGGTGACTCCTAATAGTGCTGTCTCTGTGGAGAAACCGGCACGAAAACATGACTGTGAAGGATGGAGAGAGTTATTAGTTTCAGTGAATTTTGAGAGAAGAGAATGGATATGTCTTTCCAGTATTTTGGAAAAGACAGGCAAGAGAGAAATGGGTCTATAATTGGCCAACACTTCAGGGTCAGCCGTTGGTTTTTTTCAGAAGGGGAGTGACCATTGCAAGTTTCCAGTGTGCCGGTACGGAGGAATTTAGCAATGATGCATTCAGAGTGTTAAGAATCACCTGTAAATGGTGGATATCTAGTTGATTTATAATGGTGATAGGAAGGGGATCTCTGGACGAGCCAGATTTAACTTTATCTAAGATGGTTTTGAATTCGTCAATATTTAAAAGTGGCCAGCGGTCTAAGTGGGCTGTAGGAGTAGGGTACTTTGGGGTGCCCTCATGGAGTGAGGGAGTGGTGGTGACAGGTGGGGGTGAGTTCCGGGTTGAAGTTAAAATAAGGGCCTGTGGAGGACTACTTAAATTAAATTTAGCCATATCCAGCTGAATTTTTTCAATTTTTTCTGTGAAAAATTGGGCAAGATTATCACACTGTTGGTGATTAAGAGGCAGAGGGTTTGCGACTGTTTTAGAGCCTGCCAATTCTTTCACTGCTCCAAAGAGAGTTTTTGGGCGATTGGTGGCTTCTTTAATGGTTTTAGAAATAAAAGTGGCCTTAGCCGTGTTACATAGTTTATGGTAATTATTTCTTGCCTTGTTATAACTGAGTTTCAAATCAGGTGCAAAGTTTCTACACCATTTACGTTCTAAAGCTTTGCATTTGGATTTTTCTATTTTCAGGGAGTCATTAAACCATGGTGCTGGGGGTTGATGGTTGTTAAGTTTTTTATGGGATAAAGGAAGACAACGATCAATGGCATTGAAGAGCCAGTTATGTGTCTGCAAAGCAAGAGCGTCTACTTGTTGATCAGCGGAAGGGACGTCAGAACATAAAGCGAAATTAAGGGCAGTCCGGTCAAGTTTTTTTCTGTTCCTATTTGGGGTCCTTCGAGGAGAAAAAGGAGGAGCAGCAGAGTTTGACAGAGTAAGACTAAATTTAGAGAGAAAGTGGTCTGACCAGCAAATAGGGATTGCCGGATTGTAACTGATTTCGGAAAGATTGGAAAAAATGGGGTCCAACAAGTGGCCTGCTATATGTGTGGGTCCCGAATTAAGTAGGTTGATATTTAGGGCAGCTAGATCGGAAATGAAGTTGCTACACGTTGTGTTAGAAAGATCGTCTAGATGTAAATTTAGGTCCCCAATAAGAGAAAAGTTTTTGGAGCTCAAGTGTATAGGGGTGATGTAGCTGGGAAAGGTGGTGGCCCAAGGTGTCGGGTTCCCAGGAGGTCGGTAAACAAGAAGACCAGAAAACGTAAAATTTGGATTGAGTGTTAATTTAAAAAGGCCGGCTTCGCAGTTAGGAATGTCCAGAGGGTCAAATCTGCATTGTAGCCTGTTTTTGAAGATATATGCTATACCAACTCCAGTTTTCAGTGCTCTGTCTATCGTAATTTGACAGTGATCAGGTTAGCGTTCAGCTTTGCTACACGAATTTCCCCTTATCTTGACCATGATGTTCGGGGGCCATTTTGAGAACACTGGCGTCCATTTTACATGAACGCGTTGCCTCGTGGTCAGCATGCCTTCTTGTCCTTTCTCTGTACCACTGACCACCTAACTTGCCCAGCAACAGGCTATTTTTAGTACTACTCAAGCTTGCACATGCGTAGTTAACCCCTCTGTACTAGTGGACAGTCATTACTTAGGAATGTTCCCCAAAACTGACCAGTAGTGTTATAACTCCTCCCATGAGTTGGCTGTGTTCCAAAAATGTCCTTATATGTACCTAAACTGAGCAAATGTGTTCCGCCTACTCTTCTTATTACTGTAAAACTGTATAAAAGAGGTCTCGCACCGATGATCGGTGTGATACTTCTTGCATTGCCGAAGGGTGCTGTAGGAATGTACCACCACCCCATGGGGTCCTAATAAACTTGTCTTTTGCATTTCTAGTTTCCGTGCCAACTTCTGTTTTATGGTGTCAAGCAGTTTCACAGAATATGTAGGTCTGGAGAACCCGAAACCACAAATTGGCGACCACGAAGGGACTCATCGGCGACTCGGATGCCCGAAGGAGAGGTCTTGACGAAGGATTGGAAACTCGCCATGGACACGTACGCTGCCACTGAGTGACCCGAGTCTTGGCACCCACAGTGTTTTCTTCCTTTCCTTCTGATCTGAACTTCCAGGTGGCGCCGGTCCTCGACTGAGATCCTGATCGTTCGAGTTGTCGTACAGTGCCCGTTTGGCTGATTCGATTAAGGAACTTGGCAGTTGGAACTTGGATACTTGAGAATTTGGTAAGCTTGTGATTGGTAAGATAGTCTACGGACGCTTACTGTGGCTTTTTGGATTTGTTTTGAGTTAGCTAACATTTGGTTCTATGATTTGAGTTATATGTGCAGTGCACTTCACATGGGCAGGCAATGTAGAGATATTTCTCTAATTTTGTATTTGTTTGAACGGCACACCTTGTTTGAAGTATATTAAGTGCCATTTTTGTAATATCGCGCTTCCGTGATATTTTGACATGCCTGTTTTAAGCACACTTCGAGGAATGTGCTGCCTTGGAGGAGGTACCAGTTATCGATTAAATGAATCTCAGCCGGCTCCCCCAGAGGGGACACCTAATCGTGAAATGTACGTTAAATTTGGCTTTCCCCTATTATGTACAGTACATTGTGGCACAAGTATACCAAATCTGATCACGAATTGCAATGGCCACTACATGGGTCGTTTGATTTACGAAAGGTTCAGTATGTGGAGCAATGTTTGTTTCAGCGCAGGTCTAGACAGGATATGTTTGATTGTGTAAGAATGTGGGAGAAAGCGGTGCGTGAGCGAATGAAGCGTGAACAAGCCTTGGCAGACATAGAGCAGCGAAAGGCTGCTCGTGATAAAGCTTTACAGCTGGAGGAAAAAGAGTTGCAGGAAAAGAAAGAGAGGGAGGCACGGGAACGTAATTTGCAAATGAATGGTCAATTCCCTAATCGACGTCCTCTTTATCCTGTCCTTACTAATGAATCTGATGATTTTTCATTATTAGACCGTTGCCCGCCTCCATACGTTCCACCTACGGCCCCGACTGAGGATTCGGACGGAGACGATCAAGGGGGTAGTCGTACTAGGCTAAGTGCTGGCCGAGCTGCGGAATTGCGTAGCTTTGCTCGAAAACTTAATCTTAAGTCGATAACTATTTCAGAGATTGATGACCACATGCGTAAGTGGTCTGAGCAAGAACGGTTGTATTTCTTGAGCCATTTTGGAGATGAAGTTGTAGAAAGATTTAGAAAGTATTCAACTGATTTGGAGCCTAAGGATGTATCAGTTGGTCGTGAGAATATGTGTAAAGGTCTTTTTATTCTTACAGATGCGGATCTGTTTTTTCAACGGTTGGTCCAGCTACGGGATGAGGCGTCAAGACTACGGGAGGCGAAAAAGGCATCAGATGAGCCTGCGCCGGGATCGACGGAGAAATCCAAAGAGTGTCCTATCTTTGGAACAGATAAGAGTTCGACAGTCCATGTTATGCCTATGCGTGAAGCTGCACCTTTATATGTCCCTCCTAAAGGGCAAGGTACAGATAATGACAAATTGTCTGTGGATGCAAAGGGTTATTTTATATATAATTGGGTTTACACACCGTGGAACAGAACAGATGTTATGGCACTTAAAGCTGCTCTGCCTGACCCCCGTTAGAATCCGGCAGCTTTCTATGAAGGAGTGGAAGGGGCTATTTCTTCGTGTGTTATGACATTAGTTGATATTGACCTTTTCTTTGGGTTAATTTTGCCTCCTGATATGTGGAGGGCGATTCGTAAGTTCGATGATCAAACGATCCTGGGGGCGGATTGGAAAACTTTAGCCCAAGCTGATTTGGATAGGGAGCCCGCATGTAAGCCATGTCAATTAATTTTAGATCTCCCGGCGGCTATTTTGAATAAGTTAAAAACGCTTGTTCCTCCTAAAAAGATTGATTGGACCATGTTAGCCTCTTGTAAGCAGAAGGCGGATGAGTCGGTTTCTGACTTCTTCTCACGTTTTGAGGAAGCATTTCATGATTACAGTGGGCAATTAGCAACGGAGGACACGGGTAGGCATTTATTTGTTGACAAGTATGTAGCGAACCTCCTACCGGAGATTGCAAAACCTTTAAAGACTAGTGAAAGTTCCTGGACCACGGCGACCCCTGCTTCTTTATTGACTATGGCTCAGTATTATGAGCGACAGGAATTGGAGGCTAAAGAAAGTACTGATAAGAAAGCGAAGGAATTAAAGACGAAAGTGATGTTGGCTCAGGTTTATGCTACACAGCCGAGAGGGAATGATAGAGGTAGGCGTGGATCGTACGGTACGTCTTCTGTTCGTACCGACATTTCTGAGGATCAGTGTGCATACTGTAAACAGTTTGGACTTTGGGCCTCAGACTGTCCGGGGCTTCGAGAACAACGTAATCAGCGTGGTCGAGGAGGTGGAAGGACACGGAATAGTTATTCAGGAGCGAGGGGTGGAGCGAGTGATCGTGGTAGGTTTGAAGCGAGGGGTTGTGGTCAGGCTGATCATAATACTTTTGATCGACGGAATCAGTATCAGATAGCGGAGAGTGAAATTGCAGAGTCTCAGGATTATGTACATGCATAGGATTGCGTAGGATGGGGTGTGGAATCGGTTGAAGTACCAGTAGATCAAAGAGGTCCATATGTATCAGCGGGCATTTTGGGTTCTACTGATCAGTTCCTGGTTGATACAGGAGCTACTCGTAGTGCTCTGTCTAAACACTTGGTTCCAAGGGCTCCCCTGTCTGGCGAAATGATTACATCAATAGGGTTTGATGGAACACCTTCTCTTAGCCCATTGTCACAACCTCTTACATTTCACATTGACAAATTTCTTGCTCCGTGCCCGTTTTTGTTGTCCCCAAACACCCCAGACAATATTATGGGAATAGATATGCTTAAATATTTTCGAGCAACCATACGCTGCGCTCCTGAAGGAGTGCGGGTTATTTTGAATGACAATTACCCAGATGTAGAGAGATTGTGCCCCATGCAAGAGATCGAGGCGTTAGCCTCTCTCCCAAAAACGTTATGGGCTACTTCGGACACAGATGTGGGACAGATGATTATCCCTCCTATTCACATCACTGTAAAGGAGGGAGCGCCTCTGCCTCGTGTACCGCAGTATAGTATTTCCAGGGAAGGTGAAGTAGCCTTAACGCATATTGTACATGATTTGATTATTGCAGGCGTGGTAGAGGAAGTTCCCTATAATGTCTGTAATAGCCCTATTCTTCCGATTTTAAAGAAAGATACTGATGACAAAATCTATTGGTTTATTATTGATTTGAGAGAAATTAACAAGATAGTAGTGCCCCAATACCCGGTGGTGTCTGATATTACCACCCTACTTACTTTGATTCCGCCCACATCCACTACCTTCACCGTCATTGACCTGAAAAATGCTTTCTTTTCTATTCCCATCCATCCTGATAGCCGATATCTGTTTGGCTTCACATTAAATAATAAATCGTATAGATTTTGTCGAGTTCCTCAAGGTTATACTGAAAGTCCTAGCATTTATAGCCAGGCTCTAAAAAGACAGCTTGATTCTTTCGATTTACAGTCCGGAGTGGCTCTCATTCAATATGTTGATGATATTTTACTTGCAGCAGACACGCAGGAGCAATGTGAGGAGAGTAGTCTTGCTTTGCTTTCTTTTCTTGCCCACAATAATCACAAGGTTTCAAGGAAAAAGCTCCAATATTGTAGACCAAAGGTGACCTACCTCGGTCATCTTTTGTCTAAGGAGGGACGTGCATTGACATCTGATCGAATCCAAGCGATTTTAGATACACCAGTCCCCGGCACTCAGAGAGATGTTCGTGCTTTCATAGGTTTAACGTCTTTTTGTAGGCAGTGGATAAGGGGTTTTCACACATTATAAAACCTTTGTTAGCATTATTGTCCAAAACTACACCGATTCCCCTTGAATGGACAGATGAATGTCAGAATGCTTTTGAACAATTGAGACAAGCCCTTTGTTCTGCACTAGTACTAGGTACTCCAGACTATATGAAGATTTTTACATTATATGTACACGAGAAGGACGGGTGTGCATTGTCAGTCCTAGTGCAGACACACGGGGATAAACAGAGACCATGTGCGTATTTCTCGGCAGTACTTGACCCTGTAGCAAGAGGATTACCTGGGTGTTTTCGAGCAGTCGCAGCAACAGCAGTGGCTATACGACAGAGTGAGGGAATAGTTTTGTCACATAAATTGTTGGTGTTAGTTCCCCATGCGGTAGATGCTCTGTTAAATCAAACAAAGACCCAGTACTTAACGAGTGCACGTTTAACAGGATATGAGCTAACACTCTTGGCGCCACATATCACACTGAAGAGATGTGCTACTTTGAACCCTGCTACTTTATTGCCGTATCCAGTTGCTGAGGGCCAGGAGGAAGAACAACATGATTGTGTTTTCCTGACTGAAAAACAAACAAAGGGTCGTATTGACTTACAGGATACGCCACTTCCAGATGTAGATGGAGAACTGTGGGTTGATGGATCGTGTTTAAGGTTGCCAGATGGTACAACTTCTGCAACATATGCGATCATGACACTTAAGACAGTGGTAGAAACAGCACGAATACCACAGAAATCGGCCCAAGCAGCGGAATTGATAGCCTTAACAAGAGCATGTGAATTAAGTGCTGGTTTATGTGTGAACATCTACACTGATAGCCGGTACGCCTTTGGAGTAGCGCATGATTTTGGCCTACTCTGGAGAGAGCGAGGGTTTTTGACTTCACACGGAGTGCACATTATGCATGGAGAACTAGTGCGTGATCTCCTGAATGCGCTACTATGTCCACAGAAAGTGGCGATAATTAAATGCAGTGCACATAAGAAAGTGACAGACAAAGTAGGACAAGGAAATGCTTTTGCAGATCGCATAGCGAGGTAAACTGCTATGTTACAAAATGCCTCGCCGATGTATGTGGTGAAATCGCAGGCTGAGCGATGGCATGATGCTAGAGAGGAGATACTAGACATTCAGAAATCAGCGTCTGAAGCAGAACTTGCAACCTGGGCAACAGAGGGAGTGTTGGACGATGAGGGTTGTTGGAGAAGTAAAGATATGGAGAGATGGAAATTGGATGGCACATGTTGGAGCTCTCGCAATTACTAAATTGCTTACGCGAGTCTGGGAGCATCCTGAGATTGCCAATACGGCCAAAAGAGTAGTGCAGACCTGTCTGATATGCTTGCAGTACAATCCTGCTAAAGGGACGTATACTCCAAAAGGAGGGTTTGTTCCACCTACTGCACCATTCGAAGTACTACAAATGGATTACATCCAGCTTGAGCGTTGCAACAACCTTAAGTATGTCTTAGTGGTGGTGTGTGCTTTCAGTAAGTGGATTGAGGCCTTCCCCACGAAGGATAATACAGCGCTGACAACAGCTAAGGTTTTGCTCAAAGAGTACTTCCCACGCTATGGTGTTTGTAAATTTCTGTGGAGTGATAATGGTCCTCATTTTGTTGGGAAAATTGTGGAATACGTCATGAAGGGATTGGGAATTCAGCAAAAGTTTCATGCTGTATTCCATCCGCAGTCAGCAGGTCTGGTGGAAAGGTATAATGCTACTCTGAAACTGAAGCTAGCAAAGATCGTGGCATCTACGTCTTTGAAATGGCCGGATGCTCTGCCTATAGCATTGCTATCTATTAGATCAGTGCCCCACTTCCGAACTGGCCTCACACCTTATGAAGTGGTGTTTGGGAGGCCTATGAATATATGGGGAGTTCCTAAGCCTCGGTTGTTACATGATGTGCCTTGTATAATGATGAACGATTATTTGGCACGATTAACAAATAATTTACTTTCTATTCATCAACAGGTTCGAGAAGCGCTCCCCAATAATTCTATTGGAGAGGCTCGCAATCTTCGTCCTGGCGACCACGTTATGATTCGGTCCTTTGAGAGAACCAGCAGCTTGGAGCCGAGGTGGCGTGGCCCTGAGCAGGTGTTGCTGGTGACTCGAACGGCTGTGCGAGTCACAAACAAGAAGCGCTGGGTGCATTCTACTCATTGTCGTCGTGTCTCTCCGGATCTGGTGAACCCCACTGTGCTGTCTTATTATCGAGACATCTTGGACGAAGAGAAGAGCCCGGCTGTTACGTTTACTGAATCGGAGGGAGCCTTCCCGGACCACACTGTCTCTGGTGGAGAGAGATATAATCTACGGCCAAGAAAAGCAGTTGTTTTGTGCAAGACTGGTTGAGTTACCGCTCCAGGTTTGTGAAACGGAAGCCGGGAATATCAAGGGGGGTGGTTCAGTTCTGCCAAGTGTAGCTACACCCGCCTTGACTCTCGGAGAAGAAACCAACGGCTACCTATAAGCTCAGCACTCATATTTTTATTTTTTAGTTGTTTTCTTTTTGAGGCATTTGTACTTTGAACTATGGCACTTTCTACGGTAAGGAATAAGAGAATCCTTGGTGGAGTACTTTTCGTTATGACCATAGTGGTGATAGCGGTAATAGCTTGGGTGGTAGAACGACTGGTTCCGGCAAGAGAATATTTATTGCCTACTACCCCAATTCCATCAGAACATTTTCATTTCACTTTGCCCTATCATGAAGAACGACATAGACAGACTTATCTAAATAACAGTTTCATTCAAATTTTACATCACACCCATAATATGACGAACACTTCGAACTGTTGGGTATGTGGAATGTTGCCTGGACATCAAAAGAAAGGAGGCACTCCGCTTATTCCTCTTCCGTTCTCTCACAATGGTTCTTGTAATGCTTGGTACACTCTTCTGTTCACTTTGAGATGGCCGACAAAAGGTGGATTACTTTTTCGGCTCAATAAAGTTTGTTATAATGATCGAGATGGTTACCCGCAAGCAGAAGGAACTAAATTTGAATGGGAAGAATATCGACCAGATAATGTATCATCGCCTCGAGTTTATACGAATCAGAGAAATGTAAACATGTCTAGTCTGCACGTGATCACAGTTATTGATACTAGAGCTGATTTATGTGTCCGAAATAAAGGTACAATCCCAGTAGGAAGAAGTGAATGTAATACTACTCTCAGCTTTGACACTCCAAATGGTATTACCTTTGTGGCTTCACGAAACACTTATTTTATTTGTGGAAATAAAGGTTATCACCGTCTCCCTTTAGGATGGTTAGGAACATGCTATGTATCTTTTCTATTACCTCCTGTGTTTATTGCCCCGCCTATGTACCATAACGATTTTGTGTTATACCATGAATTTATACTAAATAGAGTGAAGAGAACATTAGCAATTGACAAAATTGACCAGATGGATACCTCCCTGCAGCAATATGTTGATTTCAATTTAGGCCTCTTCTCATTTGTTGGTGCTGCTCTAAATAGCAGAAAGATCAGACGACTGACACGTGTTGTGGAAGCCGTTGCTAATGAGACCGTTTTTGCTTTAGGGAATTTGACTGAGGAACTTCAAATTACTAGAATTGTAATGCTCCAGAACAGAATGGTTCTAGACGTAGTGTTAGCTGATCGTGGGGGTGCATGTCGCATTATCGGAAGTAGTTGCTGCGTGTATGTACCTGATAATTCACCTTCTGTATATGATGCTATTTCTAAATTGCACAAAATAGCTGCTGAAATACATCCTGATAATGGTACCTGGACACTTTCGGGTTGGTTTTGGACGTTGCTCAGTACTTGGGGTTGGAAGCTGTTGACAATTCTATGTATAATAATTGGGATACTCTTCTTTCTATGCCTATGTATTCAGTGTGGCCCTATGTTATGTTCTATGTGCATTTCTGCTTGTATTCCACCCAAACGAGCTATTGTCAAGAATGATCAATAAAGAAATATTGAATATTATGTCAATCAATATTGACGATGAATACCCTGATTACGTCCATTATGAGGTAGCTTCAGCTAACTGCTAAAAGGGTCGTCTGTCGTAATTTGACAGTGATCAGGTTAGCGTTCAGCTTTGCTACACAAATTTCCCCTTATCTTGACCATGATGTTCGGGGGCCATTTTGAGAACACTGGCGTCCATTTTACATGAACGCGCTGCCTCGTGGTCAGCATGCCTTTTTGTCCTTTCTCTGTACCACTGACCACCTAACTTGCCCAGCAACAGGCTATTTTTAGTACTGGTCAAGCTTGCACATGCGTAGTTAAACCCTCTGTACTAGTGGACAGTCATTACTTAGGAATGTTCCCCAAAACTGACCAGTAGTGTTATAACTCCTCCCATGAGTTGGCTGTGTTCCAAAAATGTCCTTATATGTACCTAAACTGAGCAAATGTGTTCCGCCTACTCTTTTTATTACTGTAAAACTGTATAAAAGAGGTCTCGCACCGATGTTCGGTGTGATACTTCTTGCATTGCCGAAGGGTGCTGTAGGAATGTACCACCACCCCATGGGGTCCTAATAAACTTGTCTTTTGCATTTCTAGTTTCCGTGCCAACTTCTGTTTTATGGTGTCAAGCAGTTTCACAGAATATGTAGGTCTGGAGAACCCGATACCACATGTCTGCTCCGCTCTGTCTGCTCTGTAGATTTCTAGAACTTCCTAAATACATTGATCAAGCATTAGGTATTATGTTGATTCTTAGCGAGTTCTTAACAAAAGCTATAACCTCACACCAAAATTCCTTTAACCTAGAACAGTTCCAACTCACATGAACCCATGTCCTCTCTTTAATCCATCTGAGACAATGATTAGTGATATTTGTATACTTCTGCATTTGTTACGGTGCGGTGGAGGCAGGTCTTCAGCGTGATCTGATAATGTGCCTCTAAAGATTGTAATGTCAGTCTGCGCCTCAATTCCCACAGACAAGCACCGCTCTGTGAGCTCAATTTAGTTTGAAACAATGCTGACAGCCCTTTCGAACATGCTGTCAATACTGGCAGTTATTGGACATGTTGGTTGTGGTATAGCACATTTCCCAATAGTAACTACTAAGAGATGGCAGCACAGTATCAATTGCAGGCTTTTATCAGGGTAGATGGAACACTGACCCGTATTATAGCCGTCTTTCGATGCTGCTTTAAAGGGGGGTGGCCCAGCCCGGCCATTGGTGCAGAGCAGTAAGACCTAAACAAAGCCTGGTCAAGGCATCTATTCATGTTACCTGGAGATTTTCATAGGATTTGTCATAGTATATAATTACAAAATCCATTACATTCAAGTGAAGGGAGCTCTTGTTGAAGGGATAATATGGGTACCAACCAAGCAGATGACTCATTCTATGTTAAAAAGTTTACAAATTACAATCAGTGTGTGTGAAGGGTTTGAGTTAATGAGTCACAGAACACAGCAGCTACATAAACAGTCTTGCCACTGCCCAACATACAGCTAATGGCTTGACAACTGGTATTACTAATAACAAGACACAGGACATTAAGATATTACCAGAGGCATGTCTGATGCCATCACAATATGCTACTTATACCGCTGTTTTCATTATTGTAATACCTGTGTATTCAGTATTTGATTTCTCCTGCTGTGCAGACCTTTTCTACTGAGCTTGCTACTCTAGTCTATGGGGTCGCATTGACATGTCTAAGGCTTTATGGATAAGAACGTCATCAGATGTGGGTAAAAGATTGATCAAATGATGGCAATTCAGTACGCAACATTGTACCTTAGCGAGTGTCAAGAGGTGAGGTGAAAATATTAAAAAGACTGGCTGAGGAGGAACTTTGAGAGCACATATAAAGCAAGAGTATAGAGAAACACAAGAGTACTACAAATATGTGCACAGTTAAAGAGACGCTGACTGTGGAGAGCACATAGGTGAGAGGAGTGTCAGAAAACATGGAAAGAACAATGGAGCAGAGCATTTAAATATCTAGTGAGTGTGTGTGTCAGGCTTTGAAAAATCATAAAAATGCTACTAGGCCGGCAGATCAAGTAACTTCAATAATCTATACGACCTAACTGAAGTGTGTGATCATTGGCAAAGATTTTATTTTACAGAGTTGCCTTTTTCTTCATTCTCCATTAGTATACCTTCAAATATGTGAGTTCTGCATTTCTGCTGTATAACACGAAATTTTTGTTTTGATTAGATAGACTACATGTTTGCTTCATGTGTAATAAAAATACAGCCCACATATAGCTTACACATAATCCTTGACTTGTCTCCCGGTTTACTAATAGCATTGCCATTAGAGTAGGTGCAGGAGTTTTCTCAGTGTATGTTTAAACATTCACTTTTAATATACATAATAACTAAGGCATGATTTGGTAGCGCACTGTCACTTACAGACAGTACATTTCCAAGAAATGGCCAAAAACCTTCCCACTACCATGCAGCTTTTCTGATAAAACATTATAGTGTATGAACAATAATCTGTGAAAATTGGGTATCAGAAAACATATTTATCTTTGTACATCACCAAATAAAGCGTTCTGATGTGTTTTTCATCCTATTAAAATATTTTGTTCATCTCATAGAAGTACAAAAAATGGGCTTTCACAACTACTGAAATATATTTTGAACTGTCTATATAGTTGATTTAATAGCTATTTAAATGTGTGTCAGGAAAAACCTGATACCCAACAGCCTTTCATTTCACACTCCCTACAGAAAGACAGACAGTTAACTTTACAACATCCTGGCACGCTGCAGTCAGAGAAGGAAAAGTAATTGTAAACTGACTTCTGACCACAGTCACTGAACACAGAGCAAATGTGACAAGATAAAAACAAGAGGGCCTATTTACAAGGGCATTGAGCCACCGGAGCATCACTTTTTGCAATGCTCCGGTGGCGCCGTGCCCAGCTCCATGTTTACAAGGTGAAGCTATGCCATTTTGCGTGGCTTAATGTCTCCTTGTAAATATGGTCCTCCTCAACGCAGTTTTCTGCGGCAAAGAGGCGTGCAATGGGTGTTGCTGTGGGCGTTCCCACCCAACACCTATTGCTTTTTGATGAAGCATACGGAGGTTCATCAGGGCTTAATATCTTATTGTGGTCATGAATTTACCAAATGTGTGCGACATCACCGCTCCAGCCTATTTCACCAGCAACTATGAATTCCAAGGGGCATCCCCAAGCCCCAAATAGGACACCATGCTAAGCGTTTCTGTCAACAGTATTCTGCGGTCTGAATCCAGACCGCAGAATACTAAGTTCCTAGTGTTATATGCCTCAAAGCAAATATAAGGCCACAATTATCTCATAAGTTTTTCAGAACACGTTTTGTGGGATAACGTGTCTCCTTTGTACTGCTAAGTCCTACTGTAGGATTTGATCTCTTAAGGCATGTGGTGCTGTAGTTTCAATATCCAAAAAAGAAGACTACTATGACCACTGGGAAAATATTCGCAGTTTAGTGATGTACTAATTGAAATAATGAGAACCTGGTTCCAGTGAAAGAACTCTCCAGCAACTTTTGTCCAAGAGAACTGGGTCTTTAAAGATTTGTTGTGAAGGTTTCTTGTAATATTTTCAAACATTTTGAACCGGGAACTACCTTTTCAGAAATGCTGCCCATTAATATATTATTTACGCTTAGAAATGAGGAAATATTGTATAGTATTGTATTGTAATTGCATATATATAGTGCTTACTCTCCCTGACGAGGCGTTGAATCGCTTTTGGGTGAGTAGCACGCTACTCCAGAACCCATAAAGGATTAGTGTTGAATTAGTATAGTGAAATATGAAAGTAATTTGATTGGTGGATAGGTTAGTCAGTTATTTGGATTCAGAAGGATAGCGGAGGGATAGAAGAGGGAAAAAGGTTTGCATTTATATAGCGCTTGCTACCCCTGATGCGGTGTTGAAGAGCTTTTTCGGTGAGTAGCACGCTCCTCCAGAACAAATTAAGGATTAGTGGTGAATTAGTATAGTGAAATATGAAAGTAATTCGAGTGGTGGCTATTAGTCAATTATTTGGATTGAGTAGGATAGCGGAGGACTAAAAGAGGGAAAAAAGGTTTGAATTTATACAGTGCTTGTTACCCCTAATGGGGTGATGAAGCACTTTCTTGGCGAGCAGTACGCTACTCCGGAACCCATAAGGATTAGTGGTGAATTAGTATAGTGAAATAGGAAAGTAATTTGAGTGGTGGATATTAGTTATTTGGAAGGGGGAAAAAAGGTTTGCATTTATATAGTGCTTGCTACCCCTAATGAGGTGTTGCAGCACTTTTTTCAGCGAGTAGCACGCTAGGCTCGGACCCATAATGTATTAGTGGTGAATAAGTATAGTGAAATATTAAATTTGAGAAGTGGACATGTTAGTATGTTATTTTGATTGAAAAGGATAGTGGAGGGATAGAAGAGTGAACGATTTAGGCTTTTTTTGGGGAGGTCATAGCAGTAATGGGAGGCTTGGGATGAGTAAAAAGGGATGTGGAGGGGAAAAGTCGGAAGGAAGAGTTTAGATAGGCTTGTTTTGGGTGATCAGTATAGTAAAAGAGGTGTCAGATGGTTCAAGGAGGGGTAGAGTAGGGGTGAGTCCTTGGGGATCATAGTAGTGCTTTGGGGTTTGGGATGAATGAGAAAGTGGAGGTAATGAATATATTGATAGAGGTATAGGGTGAGAAGTAGGGTAGTGCATGGGAAAGAATAGTAGAAAGAGGTTTGAGATGAGTTAGAGAGTTGAGGTAGAAGATATATTGAGAGAGGTAATAAATATATAGATCCATAAGTACATGGAAAGTTCATAGATGCATGAAGGAAGTAAGTATATGTAGACTAAAGATATTGATAGAGGTATAGGGTGAGAAATAGGGTAGTGCATTAAATATACTTTTTTTTAGGAAAATAATAAATATATAAAATATATATATTCAAGTACATGGAAGGTATATAGATGCATAAAGGAAGTAATTATAAGTAGATTAAAGATGCATTCAATACATTTCGGTTTTTCAAGTGTAGTACTAATTTTTATTTTTTTATTTTTTTAAACATAATTATTCTACATGTTTATACAAACCAATACACATATATAGGTACATATCTATTGTAGAAATAAATGCTTATATACAGAGGGATATGCTGTATATGTCTGCGTATGGTGCTTATGTGGGGAAGAGCCAATTCTAACTCAGCACCATTAAATTTGGAAAAGTACCCAGATTTAAACACGTTAATCCAATTCCACTCTTCAAGCTAAATGCCGGTATTGGTAGCACATTTATCAATTTTGGTGTTATCCCAAATTTAATGAACAGGTCACAGTAAAGGCCCAGTGATTTTTAGCAAAATTGCTGAACTTCTCTAAAGCAAGCTTTGTCTTTTCCAGGCACATACAGTAGTTATTACCTTCATAGAAAGCTGGCGAATTAAGGAATCATAAAAGCATTAACTACTAACTGAAACTATTTACTGGGTTAGTTAATCAAATGCAATAGTTCTACTTTCCAGGGCTGATTTTTTTATACCACTTTGTCTTTAATACACGTGGATGAAATCATGCCTAGTCCGACCACAAAACACAACAAACAGCCTCGACTCCATTTCAGTCAAAGCTGGGATAATAATGGCTATTGTTTCGATCAGCATTTTGTTTCATTTACCTTTCTGAATGAACATTTGCCCTAAAAATCAAGACTTCCTGCTCTGAACAAACACCAGCTTTGCATCAATATTTATTTTGCACTGAGGCTTTACCGTTTTGTGTGTTGAACCGCAGGAAACCATTAACTCGATGCGACCTTTTATTCTCCTCCCAAAGCCTTGATACTCTTCGAAATTGGACCCAAAACGTGGTACGTGAACTATTGTGTTCCAGTCATTTCTAATGTTGCATTACGGCACACTAATAGGCAGACAACATCAAAATATGCTGCAGTTGTGAATTAAGAAAGAGGGGTCCCAGTGGGGAAGGCGTTTTGGTAAAATAATTTAGGTATACTAAATGAAACGAAAAATGCAACTATAATGTTTAATTCACATTATAGGGGAAAGTAATCAATAACACAAATTACAGTTGTAACAGTGCCCCTGGGGGTAAGGGGGACGTGCAGTCGTGAGGGTGGTGTAGGAAGGGATAGTGACAATAAAAACACGTATTATTCAAACATATATATGAATTCAAATGTCAAAAAAAGACAGTAGGAAGAACATAAATCAACTCAAAGTTCAAAGTACACATGCCCCATTGTCCATACAATGGAAGAATTATGGGTAGACGGGGGCTGTGTGTCGAGGTGAGGAAGTCGACGTTTCGACCCAGGTAGAGCAGGAATTAGTAAAGTCCTTGCAAGTGGGTCTTCATCAGGACGAGATAAGGGTAGGGGGCGGACAACCTGATTGTATCAGTGTTGGTAAGTACTCATTTCAGAGACTATGGAATGTTCAATCTTGAAAAATAAAGTCCAATATCCCAAAGGGGTATGGCGAAGCGATCCGGGTGCTGGACTGGGGGGGGCCACTCGATTATTTAGTAAGGTGTGTCTGGTCCCCAGTGCAGGAAAGGAAAACGTCCGTTTTAATCGGGATCCGTATCCGGTTTACTGCGGCTCAGTGTAGATTCGGCGTCTCTCTCGGCTTCCTCCCTAGTCCAGCACCCGGATCGCTTCGCCATACCCCTTTGGGATATTGGACTTTATTTTTCAAGATTGAACATTCCATAGTCTCTGAAATGAGTACTTACCAACACTGATACAATCAGGTTGTCCGCCCCCTACCCTTATCTCGTCCTGATGAAGACCCACTTGCAAGGATTTTACTAATTCCTGCTCTACCTGGGTCGAAAGGTCGACTTCCTCACCTCGACACACAGCCCCCGTCTACCCATAATTCTTCCATTGTATGGACAATGGGGCATGTGTACTTTGAACTTTGAGTTGATTTATGTTCTTCCTACTGTCTTTTTTTTGACATTTGAATTCATATATATGTTTGAATAATACGTGTTTTTATTGTCACTATCCCTTCCTACACCACCCTCACGACTGCACGTCCCCCTTACCCCCAGGGGCACTGTTACAACTGTAATTTGTGTTATTGATTACTTTCCCCTATAATGTGAATTAAACATTATAGTTGCATTTTTCGTTTCATTTAGTATATCTAAATTGTTTTTACCAAAACGCCTTCCCCACTGGGACCCCTCTTTCTTAACGCTATATACCCAGGTCCCAGTGACTATATTGGGTTAACCCTCTCCTTTGGTACCACGCAGTTGTGAATTAGTTCTGTGCGGAATTGGGAAATTTTGGAAGCTTCTATAACGTTTTGAAAATAAAGGGAATAAAATAGGGATTTTGCTAACTCTCGATGGAATTTCGAAGCATTCAATAAAGGAAAGAATAATAACTGGACCGTAGGAGGAGGGGCTCCTGTGCCAGTCATGAATATGCAACAAGATGTCTTGGTGGGTTAAACACGCCGCAGACATCTACCATAATCAGTTTAAATGCCATAGTACCACCTGTTATTTACAACACTAAAGGGGTCAGTTAGAGCATAGAGTAATGGCAGCCTCGCACTAATACAGCAGAGCTTCCTTTCCGCAACAACCCGCTCCACTGAACCCATTTCTCACTGGTGTAGCGAAGTGAGGTAAAGAATGATTCAACCCAGATCTGTGACTAGGGGTGAGTGTCTGAAAAGTTTCAACACTCCGTCAATAGTCTCCTTGAGTCAGTGCTTAATTTGTAAATAAATGTCAGGGTCCTGGTCAGGAAGCCACAGCAGCTTGCACCACCCATTTCTTATGCTAGTGCTGCTAATGACAGTATCGACACTACTACTAACCTACCAGTATGACATTTTAGACTGATCCAGTCCACAATGCTATAAAAATTGCTTGTGCGACATGTACCAGCCATTTTTAATGTATATTGAATTAGTATACAACTGTTGTTGTGCTGATCTCTAAACTAGAAGCACAGCGCCACTGTGTGGCAGACTGTCATAAGAGCCGAAGTCAACACTCAAGTGCCGAGCACTGGGACCCACCGGCTCAAGTTATGCACTGCCTTGTGTTTGGTTTGTTCGCCCTAAATTGGCAGGCTATGCTCAGATGTGAGTCCCTTGCTCACTTTGCCACTGTATTCAAGCTAACTTGTTGGTGATGGGTGTTCCCCCTAAACTGTTCACAGGTGCTTGTTTCCGTTCCAGGGAAGGTCTGGCATGGCAGTTCGGGCTGGACTGTTCCCATGAGGAACAGGGTAAAGATTGATTTGCGTATGGCTGGGTCTGAACTGGGGTGGCGAAGTGAGCTAAAGAACAATGATGGATTGAACCCTGATCTGTGACTGGGGGTGAGTGTCTGAAAAGTTTCAGCACTCTGTCCATCATCTCCTTGTGTTTGCCATTTCTCACAGGGCCCCATCACGTTTCTGCTAAAAGAACATTCACAGCGACAAATCCATGAAGGATATAAACCTCCTGTACATCACAGCCATTATTCTTCGTAGAATCCACCCCCACGTTAGATGTTTACTTCTGAGAAACAATGTAGAACGACAAGCAGCCAGTCACAACATGGTGAGCCTCCCAGCCCATGTTTGTGACCCTTTACCCTTGAACGGCACGCACACAACCTTGATGGGCAGGCACGGCCAGGGATATAAATAAATGGGTGCAAGACAACTCAAGGCTCGGCCCATACTTGCGAACTTTGACTGTGCTTCATTTATGCACTGCACGTCAGGCCCACTTGCGCTGCTGAGCACTCCACACTGGCGACAACAATACTCTTGGCCACACCCTTCAGCTTCGATCTAACCAAACTCATGAGTGCCTGCAGCCCGGGTCCCTGCTACGGGACTACTAAAATGCAGAGCCCCTCAGCAGAGCACAGACAGCACCATTCCTAAGACTTCAGCTGGCAGCCTACATGGCTGCAACCCTGCTCAGCGGACCACGCTTTCCAGCGGTTGCATTTGGAACCTGCATGCTGCTGCACTCATTCGCCATACAGAGGACGAATTGGCACCTTGCACCACCATACCTGCCTGTTCAGCGATACTGCACATCGCACAAAAGCCACAGAGGGCACTCCAGAGCTTGCCACGAGCTTGTGTTGCAAGCACACGGGCCCCATTCAGGAGGCAACTCCAGAGGAGATACCAGCATCAGCCCCAGGAGGCGGCCCCCAGCAACCAGTCATGCTCCACAACCCGGCAGCCGAGGCCACTTTATGACATCAAGGTACTGCACATTGGCGCGGAACATCATGAGCACTGCATTCCCTGACCTCTGCTACAAGAATCCTCAAATCTGACAGTATGGCAGACGGTGCACACGCTGTGCAAGGACCTGCACAAGACCCTACAATGCCACAGGCACCTGTGGGTCACACACATTCCTCTGTGAACACACTCCAGCCTTTCATTGAACTCCCCCACCCAGCCACGGCGACATCGAGGTGGATGACCTGGGTAGGTTGCCTTAACAATTTCCATGCTACCAGGAACATGGATGGAGTAGTCAAGAAGTCGCTACTGTTGCACTACGCTGGTGAAGAAATATACAAACTGCTTGAACGCCTCACAGGGAATGGTGCAGAGGATGACTACGAAGCCAATGCCAGAGCCCTGAATGCCCACTTTGACCCACAGCTCAACCCGGTTTGAGCTTTATAGAGCGTGCATGCATGCCAGCGCGAAGGGGCGTCAATCCACAACTTCTACGCCTAGCCAAGAAAACTGACCAGAATGCCGGAGAGAGCCATCCATAAATACATACATCAACAGGACAGTGAAAACAGTGGACCTGCGGTACCGCCGAATGTCATTTCACTTACGACCCCTCATCAAACTGGATCTAGAAAAATTCATTGTCAGTGAACTGGTCTCCAGATCTACTCCATGTGTGTTCCCCAATATTGATCAGAGAAAAAAACAGACAACTTGCTGTAGAGCTGATGGAGTTGACGGCAATCTCCAGTGTAGACCTGGCATGGAAAAAGTTAATTTGGGCTTTTGGCATCCCCGAGGAAATCAGGACAGACCAAGGGCGGCCATTCCAAAAGTCAGAAATTTAAGATATTCTACACTGCCTAGAAATAAAGCACAGTAAGATAACCCCTCAGTAGCATGATTTACTTATATGTTGAACAAGGTGCTGGTGATAGTCGGACAGTAAAGATCAAGCCTCGACATTGTCCTCCACAAATTCCTTGGGGGACATTGTGGCATTCAGTATTACACCCCACGCTATTCTCCATGGACACTCATGCTAAAAAGTAGATGCCAACACTGTATCGACTCACCCTGGGTGTACAGCCCCATGAGTACGACCCAGACAACACCCAAGAGAGGAGGAAGTGAAACAATGACAGGGCAAGCCGGAGAACGGGTTGCTACTGTCGTCTCAACTCAGGGGGACAGAGTATTGCTGAGTGACCATCACCCTGGGTAAAAGTTCCGTACTCCTTATCCAGGGCCCTGGGTAGTCACAGCAGTAAATGGCACCATGGTGACTGTCCGCCGGAATGAGGAGACAGCCATCAGAAATGGTATTCACCTGTTACAACGCATTTTTCACAACGCACTACCACTACAACGCAGGCATTACAACGCATACCATTACAACACATAGCGCTGGGGGGCGCTCTAGGATAAGAGGTAAGTTTAATTTACTATCCAACACCTTCCCTAGGGTCCACGGGGACTGGAGTTAGAATAGTAAATTATACTTACCACTATCCAGCACCCCAAAGCGCTATGCATTGTAGTGGTATGCGTTGTGAATACCGCGTTGTAATGGTATGCGGAGTAAAAGTATGCGTTGTAACGTCATACATCCATCAGAAATAGGTCCTGGTACAAAAGGATCGAGATCCCAGTCGAAGAACTCTACTCAGAACCTGGTCCTAAGATTGCTGTAGTATCAGCCGGTCAAGGTATCTCCCAATCGGGCCAACTAGAGAGTCATCACAGAGCCACTGATTCCCCACTAACGAACCTAGGGCCGGACGGGCTACTTGGGCAGAGGCAGAGGAAAAACTAGAGCCAACCAGACCTACTAGGAACCAGCGATGCGACGTTTGGCTCAATCAAACCCTAACCAGACACTTAGGGCCCGATTCACAAAGGTAAACTTAGACATTTGGTCTAAACATACACCAAATGTTTATAGCTCTGTGAATTTAAAAAGGACATGTAAGAGTACTATCTTTATGTTCGCACTCAGGCGGAGATCCTGTAATGGCCGGATTTTCCGCTTAGATGGGATCAGCCTCTAGGGGCCCCTATAACCCAGCCAGAACGTACTCACCTCCCTCCTTAGAGCGTATTCACAATGGACATATATATATATATATATATATATAAAATTCGTACCTAAGGATGGGGAAATAGCAATAAACATGCATAGGTTTTCTACCATATCTTATTCACATCAGTTAGTCTCGCGGCCGCTCCGACCCAGACTGATCTACCCCAGGGCAGATATGACACACAATCCGGTGCGTCTACACATGGGCCTGCAGAACCCAATGCTCTCTTTCCAAACGGTTTACAATCCGGCAAACCTACACGCCAGTAATCCCCCCTGGCGCTCTCACTTACACAAGCCACAATCCTGTGGGTATACGCGTTGGTAATCCACCCCAACGCTCTCACTAACGCCGCATATCAACGACGACCACATTCCTATGAACACCTATCGGAACAGTTTCTGCTTTGTCTACTTGGGATAAAACTATAATAGAATTTGGTACGGTTTCCAAATAGTATGATGTGCCTCTTATCCTTGGCATCGAAGGTCCACTTCGCCCCCTATTTATGTGATCACCACTTACCTGATTGGGGTTACTCATCCATTCAAACAAACAATAACCACCTAGAAGCCACGTTTACCAAGATTGAACAAGAATACTCGGCACACATCCGTTCACTAAGAACTAGGGTATTTATTGTCAATAAACACATATAACACAATACTATGCAACATGAATTATGCAAAGGAAAGGTAAAGATTAGAACGTGCACTTATTATGGAAGGGGCAGATATCACCTTATTAATATGAAGTCGGGACTCGGCAGTCATCTAGGTTCCCTTCTCGTCTCTGTGTCTTGGCTCGTCTTGTAGTCACACCCCAGCCGTCACAAGCACACGTCTGCACCGCTAGGCTCAGCCTCGTCTGCTTCCCTCCAAGCCACTGGAACCTTGCTGGTTATTAGCTACCGTGTCTCTCTCTCTCTCTGTTTCAGTGTGCTCCGCGCTAATTCTCCTTCAGACTTTCTCAGAGAGTCTCGGTCTTAAATCTTTCTCGGACTTCAAAGATGGCGACTGTCTGCCATGAAATAGTTAATAGCAGAGATGCTAACGGCTAGATGCCGCCTACGAACTGACTGTCGACTAACTAACTCCTTCGCTAATATCAAAGCCTGTTCCTTCATGGAAAGCTACGGCCAGTAACCTGCCGCCCACCAAATTCTTGTACCTCCCCGTACCAAGGACACGTTCCCAGCCGGCCGGCCTGAAGTTGTGTCTTCGGAGTGGAGAAAAATACATTCCTTCGATAAGGGCCAGCCTGAGCCGGTTCTCTCCAAGCGAACAACAGCTTGAAACTAAAACATTACACTTGACCTAGAAGGCCTCTCGAGCTACCAGGCAGAGGGCAAAATGGAGTCTGTCTCGTTTAAGGCCTACAGGGCCCGCAATATATATAACTCCATGGAAAATATCCTAACACGTTAGAAAATAGGCAAATCATGATTAATACTTATGTATCTATCCCCTAGCTTGAATTCATAAGCCCTATTCTACAGAAAGGGACACAAAAATACTCTACTATATAAAAGGCAGGGATCCTACTTATAGTCCTAATCCCTATGCTATAAGGGTGATAGGCTGGAGTCACTCTCCATCATTCTCCCTCTTGAAGGAGCCAGAAAAAGTCAGCCATTACATTACACCCCTTGACTCCAGTCTATTAACCACAAATTATATAGAACTCACATCAGTAGAAGAATAATAAGAAACAAAGTTAACTGACCTATGCCTCTTGCTAAGTCTACAAAACTGGAGCAGGGAAGGAATGCACTGAATAAAGCAACAAACAGCTATTAAAATACAAATGGCAACGATAACTCCCCCTAAAATCTGTCGTAGAGAATGCAAGTCGGGTAACCAATTAAAGAGCCAGTCAAATAAACCCTGATCAATATGTTGTCTAATTTCTGCAGTCAAGTCGTGGAGTTTGTCAATATGGGCCTGGATCGTTTTAGAATGGTCGGACAAATTAAAACAGCATAGGCCCTCAAAATCAGAACAGCCATGGCCATGTTTTAACAAAAGGTAATCAATTGCTGCGCGATTCTGTAAAATCGCTCTACGTTCACCCTGGGCATCTAATAACAGGTCAGATAAAACAGTAGATGTTTGATTGATGGATTTAACCATCCAACAGGCCATCTTGCCAATGGTTTTTGCATTATAAACGGCCAATGCAGGGACTCCAATAATAGAAAAAGCTAAACCAAGGTATTCCGACTTGGAGAAAAGGTGAACAGAGGAATCACAGTCCTCATGTAGTGACATTGAATCTCGTATCATACGGGAATGTGAACTAGGATGCGAAGAAAACATTAATAAACTCAATCTAGTAATAGCACATGGACCACCGGAAATGTTGGCGGGAATATATGGCCAAGACGAATTCCCGCAGGAAAAGAGCCAGCCAGATGGTAACAACATGGAACGATAATAACTAGGGGCAACCAATAAACGTTTACATGTCATATTGTTCTTAACAGAAAAACACGAACTTGGAAGTCTCTTTAAACACAGTAATCGTTGATGAGCTGAAAAAGAAGTTGCGGCCTGTATCTTCAACCTAAGACATTCGGTGATAGCTTTGGGGTCACATGTCATCATAAAACACAGGTCACCGGGAGTAATATTGAAAGTGGTAATTCGGGAAAGAACAGGGGTATCGAGATCAGGAAGAACAGTACATAAGGGGCAAAATTCATGGGCCGCGAAATCGCCCAGAATAACATTTGGTCGGGCATTCGAAATATTAAAGACATGCCGTAAAGTCACAATAGATGCTGGGACGGCAACCAGGCAGGTCGCCAAAATGTCAGTCACAGACCTCATGGGAGTAAGGCAAAAATGTGGAGAGTTTGTCACTCTCTTAGCCAAAGTAATCCAGAAGTTGGAAGAAGTAGTCCATGTCGAACGCGGAACTCGGGATTTCCAATCAACCGAAGTCGGTGGATCCTCTCCTCTCCCGGCGTAGCAGACCAAAAGGAGTCCAACGACGACACATCCTGCAGCAGCAGTCCAGGGAATGATCTGAAAAAATACAAACACAGGCCTTAATCATTCTCGTAAGTAACATTTATCAGCTGGGACAGCTTCCCAGCTATCTTTCCCTGTCTTCATCACCAAAACGGTGTTGTCACGACCGGTCGCAATAATATCAGCCTGTTCAGGGGGATTTTTAGGCGATTGCACCCATATTTTAGCTCCAGGAAGATCAGACGATCCGAAGCCTTTTTGTCCTCGTACAGTTAGTAACGTTGGGGCAGAGCCTTTCTTGATCTCACCACTGAAAACAGGCATAATCAATAACTGAGCAACACGGTCAGACTTTTTGATCAATAAGTCAGTCTCACTGCTATTAAGCAAGAGAACCTTAATCTCTCCCTGATAGTCACTGTCAATTACTCCCCCGAGCACTTGAATACCTTTCAGGGCAAGGCCTGATCTGGGGGCAATTAATCCAAAACTACCGGCAGGTATACAGACACCAATGCCAGTTTCAACAATGATTCGATCTTTTCCTTTTAAATTTGCATCATTTAAAGCATGCAGGTCTAGGCCTGCAGAACCTGGGGTCGCTCTACTCGGAGCCAGAGCACCGGGGGTAATTTCCCAATACATGACAGTGTTGGATAGGGAATTAGGCTTTACATCAACATTTGGAGGAAACAAACGCATCAAAGGCGATTCAGCATGTAACAAAGGACGATTATTCAAAATTAATAATGCCTGAAACAAAAAATCCCTCCAGTTCTTGTAGTGGTCATCCGTTAATTTACGTAATTGATCTTTTAGCAAACCATTCATTCTCTCAATCAGTCCCGAAGCCTGTGGATAATATGGAATGTGAAACACCCATTCAATGTTATTCTCCACACAAAATTCCTGTACCAATCTTCCACGAAAATGGGATGCATTATCAGATTGAATTTGGAATGGGACACCATAGTACAAAATAAGCAGCTCCAGGGTTTTAATGGTATTCACTTGGGTAGCGTTCTTGCAGGGAAAAGCGACCAGAAGGCCACTATAAGTGTCAACAACTGTGCAGACATACTGACAATTTTTGCTCATAGGGAGTGGGCCAATGTAGTCAATCTGCCAAATTTGGGCCGGCAATTCTCCTCGATGTAACTGGCCTCGAACAATTTGAGGCACCTGCTTCTTTCTAGAATGTTGGCAAATGGGACAATGCAGAATTACATCTTTAATCAGAGAAAAAGGAATATGAATCCCTCGATCGGCAGCCCACCTGCTAGTGGCTTTCTCTCCAAAATGTCCTGCTTTCTGGTGGGCCCATTTCGCCAATCCCGCCAAATCAGAATCTTGCATGTCCACCACTGCCTCAGCAATTTTAGATTTCTCATCTGCAATATTATGAAAGAATTTATCAAGGGAGTCTATTGGAGTGTGAGCATCCACGTGAAAGATTGTTACAGTACTCTGTGGGAGCAACTCCCAAATTTCTTGCCATAATTCTTTTCCCCACAATTCTTTTGAATGCAATTCCCAATTATGAGAATGCCATGTTGGTAACCACACCGCCAGTCCATTAGCAGTGGACCAGGAATCAGTGAAAATATGACATGTGCCAGGCAATTCTTGTTTCAAAACTTGGTAAACTGCATAGAGCTCAGCATATTGGCTACTCTTACCATCACCAGTTGTACTCAATAATTTCTGCGTGATCGGATTGTAAGACACTGCTTTCCAATGTCGTTTCTCACCAATGAACCTCGCTGAACCATCCGTAAACCACACATGTTTTCTATCCTCCGCGGACAGATCATCAAATGATTTACCCCACTTGACGGGAGATTCCTGCACTACGGGTACGGAACAATCACTTCCAGTCTCATTTGAGGGCGCCTGCGCCACTCGTTCATGCAAGACTGCCACACCTTTCGGACCCACACGTGCCCTGTCCTGAATGTACCATTTCCATTTAATCACACTCGCCTCTTGAGCATGTCCAATTCGATGAGATTTCGGCGAACTCAAAACCCACTGCATAATGGGAATTTCAGGTCTCAAAACCACAGCATGGCCTAGGGTCAATTGCTCGGTATCCACCAGAGCCCAGTAACATGCAAGCAATTGTTTTTCAAAAGGTGAATAACGCTCGCCAGCTTCAGGTAACTTTTTAGTCCAAAAACCTAATGGCACTTTTTGTCTGCCCTGCTTTTGCCACAGACTCCAATTTGCATACGGACCTTCCACGGACACATTCAAATCCACATCGCCTTCACCCACTGGCCACAAATCCAGAGCATACTGAATTGCTTCTTTCGCCAAATCAAAAGCATTCTGTTGTGATTCACCCCATTCAAACGCATTCTTCTTACGAGTGACTCGATATAACGGAGCTAAAATCTGGCTCAAATGGGGAATATGCTGACGCCAAAAGCCAAACAAACCAATGAAACTCCGAGCCTCTTTCCTGTTCTTTGGGACTGCGAAATCTAGAATTTTTCGCTTCACCTGTGGGATCACTTCTCTATGACCTTCATGCCAATTAATTCCTAAAAATTTCACATTTTGGGATGGACCTTGTAGTTTATCAGGGTTAATTTCCCAACCTTTTGCTCGCAAACAATCAAGGATCTGATCCGAATGGGACTGTACCTGATCTTGCGTCTCACCTTGAATCAAAATGTCATCAATATAATGACACACCTGCACCTGTGAATTAGCGGGAACCTCAGACAAATGCTCCGCCACCAGCCGGTGACAGATCGTGGGACTGTGTACATAACCTTGAGGAAGACTCCGGAACGTCATTTGACGTCCATTCCATGTAAAACTGAATTGTTCCTGGCACTCGGGGGCAATCGGAATTGAAAAGAAAGCATTAGCAATATCAATAGAAGCATACCATGTACCTGGATGCTTTTGAATTCTCTGAATCAAAGTGACAATGTCTGGTACCGCAACAGTCAATTTAGGTGTATGTTTATTCAGTTCTCGATAATCAACAGTCATGCGCCAAGAATTATCACTTTTGCGCACGGGCCAAACGGGATTATTCCAAGCAGACGTGACCGGTGTGATAACTCCCGCGTCAACCAAATCCTGAATTGTAGCATTAATTTCTTCATGACCTCCTGGGATACGATATTGCTTCTGAGAAACCACTTTCGTGGCTAGAGGAATCTTAATGGGGGGCATTCGCAAACGGCCAACCCGTACGGGTCTGGTCGAAATGTACTGTCTAGTTCCAAATTGATAACAACCATCATCCAGATGCAAAGTCATTCCTTTTAAAATGTCAATTCCAATTATATACTCCAAAAGTGGTACAACTAACACAGAGTATTCTCTACGAGGAATCCTGCCAATTTTAATTTCAAGTGTAGTTTGCACTGCGGGGGTCTCTTTACCACCTAAACCAGTAATTGTGAAAAACTGTCCTTTAAATTTCTTTGATTTTCCGTGGATTAAAGTGGCCTCCGCTCCTGTATCAACTAGTGCTCGGGCCCTTTGGATATTACGATGTTTCCAAAAAATCTCAATATCTACATAGGGTCTGTTGTCTCTGTGAGCCCACTTGTGTACTGGAGCTTGACCTATTTCCTAGTCATTTTTCCTGCGTTCCGTCAACCAAGACAAGTCAGGGTAAATACTCTCTGTTTTCTTTGGTATCAAAATGTCCTGTTCATATCCGTCTCCATTACGAAACGGATTTTTGTCATTTTCAAAATACTGTGAATTACGATCAGAAAATCTATTACGATCCTCCCTTCTTTTCATTTCAGGGGAATAACTTCTCTCCTCTCTATATCGGTTGGAAACACGATCATCTCTCCCCCTTTCTTTTTCCCCCTCTCTCCCTCTCTCGTAATCACGATGAGGGGACACATCACGATCATAACGCCGATCATCACGGCGTTCAGAATCCACACGTCGTCTCTCATCACCACTATCATCAGAACCACGATCATACTCATTCTTTCGGACACGACGGGCACCCTCCTTTCGATCCAAACCACGCTTACGAAACATATCCCATAAGCGATTGTTAGGCTCCCCGTCAATGTCCTCCCTTTTGACACCATCAGCAATGAGAGCAAGAAACATGTCACGTCTAGAGAACTTATAGTCCCCAGCAGTACGACCCTCAGGTCGAGATTGTCTTTCAGGTTTAAACCACTCACCCAGCTCACCCAGCTGACGAACAGATTCAAGCACAGCAGACAAAGGATTGCCAGTTTGATTAATCAATAAAGTCATCATGACCTGCTTGTAGGCAACAGGCGAAGAACGGATAATGCGATTACGCACAGAAGATGTTAAAAGACCATCTAGCAATCTGTCAGAAGTACTAAGAAAGATAGCAGTTTTCATGACTTCCTCCTTCAAACGTTGCGACGCATCGCGCAAAGTGTACCATGGCTTGTCATTAACAGGCCAATCAGATTCAGTAGGATATTTGTGATTACAGCCGTCAGACGCAAGCTGGAGCAAAGTAATTTGACCAGCACCATTATAGTTCCGAAAATGATCTTGAATAGTGGAATCAGAGCTCAAAGAGCAAAACCGTAAACAATCAACAGCATCAAGCATAATACCGGCAGCGCCGAGTTCATAAAGGCGCACCATCCAAGTAAGCAAGGCCTCACCAGGCCGTTGTCGAAATCGTTGTAAAATGTCACTAACCTCCTGTTGAGTAAAATCTTCAATACAATCTAAAGCAATACCACCTGGATTACCAGGGGCTTGTTGTAATTTGCGACGAAATACAGGATGAGCAGAAACCTCAGGAAGGGCCTCCGAGGAAGCCCGCATCTTAGATTTAACAGAACAATCGGGGCACGATACGTCACCTGAATGGGAAGAGCGAGCGCGGTCGCCGTGAGCAACAGTATCAGTATAAGAAGCAAATTTACAATCACGTCCGGAGCGAGAAGATTCGCGCTTATCCCCCTCCTCAGCGGAGGAGTCTGAAGCATTCGAATCCCAGATATTACCATCCCACTCATCAGGGTTCCAATCCATTCCGGCCTTTGCTACGACCAGACGCACTTTTCGCGTAGATACACGACCACGACGATGTTTATACTTGTATCGTGCAATGCGGACCGCAGCTCTTTCGGCAATGGTCTGATATGTCTCAAGTTTATCAGCAAGCAATTTATTTTGACAGCGCAAAAGAGTATGCGCATTTTGCAACTCAACACATTGTCCTTCCATGTCTTTAAACTGCTTCTGCAACTGAACAAACCTCTCGTGAAGAATTCTGTATGCATTAAGAACAATCCAACCTCTGCGTCCTAAAATAGGAAGCTCATCACCCTTCACTACTGGCGCTTTCTGTAAGCACGACACCACATCGGCAGGCTCCGCCTGCTCCAAACACGAAGACCAATTTTCGCTCAAACCAGTAGAATCGGCCCACTCACGGGCCAAAGCCTCGTAAGGCGTAGACTCCCAGCCGGGAATCTGAATAGGTAACTTAAAAACAGACGGCGATTTTTTCGCAAACATATTGACACACAAAAATTATATACACAATTATACACAAAATATTATACGTACGAGCCGAGCGCAAACCAACAAGATCAAAACAATACAGCGCACACAGGCTTCGTAAACAGTTCGTGACGCCAGATGTAATGGCCGGATTTTCCGCTTAGATGGGATCAGCCTCTAGGGGCCCCTATAACCCAGCCAGAACGTACTCACCTCCCTCCTTAGAGCGTATTTACAATGGACATAGATATATATATATATATATATAAGTCGTACCTAAGGATGGGGAAATAGCAATAAACATGCATAGGTTTTCTACCATATCTTATTCACATCAGTTAGTCTCGCGGCCGCTCCGACCCAGACTGATCTACCCCAGGGCAGATATGACACACAATCCGGTGCGTCTACACATGGGCCTGCAGAACCCAATGCTCTCTTTTCCAAACGGTTTACAATCCGGCAAACCTACACGCCAGTAATCCCCCCTGGCGCTCTCACTTACACAAGCCACAATCCTGTGGGTATACGCGTTGGTAATCCACCCCAACGCTCTCACTAACGCTGCATATCAACGACGACCACATTCCTATGAACACCTATCAGAACAGTTTCTCCTTTGTCTACTTGGGATAAAACTATAATAGAATTTGGTACGGTTTCCAAATAGTATGATGTGCCTCTTATCCTTGGCATCGAAGGTCCACTTCGCCCCCTATTTATGTGATCACCACTTACCTGATTGGGGTTACTCATCCATTCAAACAAACAATAACCACCTAGAAGCCACGTTTACCAAGATTGAACAAGAATACTCGGCACACATCCGTTCACTAAGAACTAGGGTATTTATTGTCAATAAACACATATAACACAATACTATGCAACATGAATTATGCAAAGGAAAGGTAAAGATTAGAACGTGCACTTATTATGGAAGGGGCAGATATCACCTTATTAATATGAAGTCGGGACTCGGCAGTCATCTAGGTTCCCTTCTCGTCTCTGTGTCTTGGCTCGTCTTGTAGTCACACCCCAGCCGTCACAAGCACACGTCTGCACCGCTAGGCTCAGCCTCGTCTGCTTCCCTCCAAGCCACTGGAACCTTGCTGGTTATTAGCTACCGTGTCTCTCTCTCTCTCTGTTTCAGTGTGCTCCGCGCGAATTCTCCTTCAGTCTTTCTCAGAGAGTCTCGGTCTTAAATCTTTCTCGGACTTCAAAGATGGCGACTGTCTGCCATGAAATAGTTAATAGCAGAGATGCTAACGGCTAGATGCCGCCTACGAACTGACTGTCGACTAACTAACTCCTTCGCTAATATCAAAGCCTGTTCCTTCATGGAAAGCTACGGCCAGTAACCTGCCGCCCACCAAATTCTTGTACCTCCCCGTACCAAGGACACGTTCCCAGCCGGCCGGCCTGAAGTTGTGTCTTCGGAGTAGAGAAAAATACATTCCTTCGATAAGGGCCAGCCTGAGCCGGTTCTCTCCAAGCGAACAACAGCTTGAAACTAAAACATTACACTTGACCTAGAAGGCCTCTCGAGCTACCAGGCAGAGGGCAAAATGGAGTCTGTCTCGTTTAAGGCCTACAGGGCCCGCAATATATATAACTCCATGGAAAATATCCTAACACGTTAGCAAATAGGCAAATCATGATTAATACTTATGTATCTATCCCCTAGCTTGAATTCATAAGCCCTATTCTACAGAAAGGGACACAAAAATACTCTACTATATAAAAGGCAGGGATCCTACTTATAGTCCTAATCCCTATGCTATAAGGGTGATAGGCTGGAGTCACTCTCCATCATTCTCCCTCTTGAAGGAGCCAGAAAAAGTCAGCCATTACAGATCCTTAGGGTGGGTGGCCTGCAGCGGGGTGGTAGAAACTGAAGTCTCCGCAATTTCAGCTGAATAGCCCACAGAGAAACAATAGAACTGTGATATTAAGCACTCTATAACAAACAGATTAATATTCTTATGATTCTTATTATTAGATATATATTTTTTGTTTTATATACCGCAAACTAAACCCGAGTTACAGCCAGCTAAGCAGTTGATACCTTCATTGTAAGTCTTTGAAGGGAAAGTGTTATGCCTGAGTCACATACTTACCCATAATGGCACTCTTCTTGACGAATATACCTTTCACCCCAAACAAGACAAGGTTTGTAACAATGCATACCATTACCCCGCAAGTCGTAACAACGACTTGCGGGGGGGGGGCTGCTGGATGTTGGAATAGTATAATTTACAATTCCAACTCCAGTCTGTGCGGACAGTAGGGAAGGTGTTGGATTTTAAATCCAACACCTTCTCCCCCCTCCGCAAGTCGTTGTTACGACTTGCGGGGTAATGGTATGCGTTTTTGCAACAACGCAGTCGTGGTAACGACAGCGTCGTATCAACTTGCCGGGTGACGGTTTCGTGGTGAAGGTTGTTCACCTTCCAGATAGACACATTGGTGCCTATTCACAAAGGTAAATATACATTTGTACATTTACTCATGCAAATATTTATCCTACACCTAGGTATAAATGCACTTTTTCGCTATTTAACATTTCCAAGTGCACATCCACCAAACTGTAGACTTACGTATCTTCACTCCCTCAAATCAAAGGAGGCAGCCGTTAATTGGTCTACGTGGGACAGCAACCAGACTTCTCCGTTTCGGTGTTCCGGAACAGACGTCTGTGTATCGAACCCAGGTAGGCGCACGGATTCTACAGTGGGGAGTGTGCGCGACATCAGGCAGGACATTCAATCCCAATTGCCCAGATAGTCGTTTATCGAGTGCATATTTAAAAACATTTGCCGTATATTAAAGCGCATCGCAATATGTCCGCCGACAGACTGCGCAGCCGAGCTGAGGCAGCGGATTCCATGTTTTTGGATTCCCCGGCTGGGGGATCATTGAGCACCACACCTTAAACCAGGAAACCGGCAATAACACCACAAGAGACCTTTTTAAAAAATTAGAGCGCTATATGCGCGCAGAACAATCAAAGTGGTGGGAACACTGGTCTTTATCTTGCTACTTAGAGGTGGGGCGTGTCCCGAGGGGATTAAGGATCACCATTGCGCCCAGCTATGAGGACCTGGATCCCGCTATGCTGACAGAGTGGGCAGAGGCAAACCTTAATTCTTCGAGCAAACTATTGCACATTCTGGTGAAATATGCATCTAGCGACCGTAACAAACTGCAAAAGGAAATTGACATTCTGGAACTGGAAATTTCCAAAATAGAAGTCACAGATCAAGTAACTAAAATGAGGACGGACATGATCAATCGATTAAGTAAAGAAGAGGAAACCGTAAAAAAAAGAAAGGCTTTTAAGTTTGAAAGAGATCGGGTGGATTATCTCAATGGTCAAGTTTTTACATTTGCCCGCAGATATGAAGCAGTAAAAGCCAAAGTAAGAACCAATAAAACGACTCAGCAGGCATCTGGCACCACAATGTTACCAGCTACTTCATTTTCGAGCCTGAGTTCTGCAGCAGAAAGCGATCCCGAGTCAAACCTCACTAGAGATGCAAACTTGGGGTTTACAAAATTATCCCTGGCTCAGGAGTCAACTGCCTATGCCAGGACCGTCGAGAAACACTGAGGTCCACAAGTCTTATGGAGCAAAAGGCAGCGGTCAAACCGCAAACGCTGGGAACCCAGGAAATGCCTTGCCCGGAACTTCAGGCGGAAGCAACCCAGGAAAACAGGGTCATTGGAAACGATTTCAGAAAAAAACAACAAAGAAACCGAATCCAAATCCGTAATTAATCGCCCTAACTTAAAACTAACTACCGGGGAAACTGCTGTCCTAAATTTAGGGCTATCATACTGCCCACCTTGCAACATGAATTATGCTGACACACGGATGGACATTTACAGATTCACCCACAAGTTAAAATTGAACAAGTTTTTTGACCAACATCCAAAAAAGAATATCCTTTCAGACACCATGCCAAGTCCAGCTATGGACAATAGCCAAAGCCAGGCCACATTTGAAACAATTTGGGAATTACAAAATGAAGGGTCCATCGAAAATGTGACGATAGCAGCACAAGCCTCAATCAGCCAACAAGTTACACCGTTCAAAGCAAAATCCACATTTCAGCCAGTCATGGTTCACGACAACTTGGATACCTTCCAAGAAATAGTGGTGCAAGACATTAAAAAATTATATACTGCTACAAACAAGAAAAAGTTTTGCATTTCTAAACAAAATAGATGTTATAAACAACTAATCAATAAGTTGCAAACTAACCATAACATCATCGTGAAACAAGCAGACAAGGCCGGTAATGTGGTCCTTTGGCCCAGAGAAATGTATTTGAAAGAAGCGGAAAAACAACTGGGTGATTCCACCTGCTATCGCAGAAGCAACATCCAAATAGTGAAAGCGACATGGGTGGACCAATACCATAAGTTACAGGCATGGAGGAGTGCGGGCCTTTTATCTCACGATGAGTTCCGTTACCTGAGAAAAGAACATCCAGTCATTCCATCTTTTTATTTAATTCCCAAAATCCACAAAAATATGGACATACCACCAGTCCGGCCTATAATTTCTGCTATTGACAGTTCAATGGAGCATGTTTCCAAATACATCGACTTCTTTCTTCAAGATCACGTCAAGTCTTTGAACTCTTATGTAAAAGATTCTTTTGATTTCCTGATCAAGATTGAGCGTTTTGCTTGGGATGCTGATATGTTACTGATGACTTTGGATGTTTCATCCTTGCATACCTCCATAAGAAATTGTGATGGACTCAAGGCTTTGGAATACTATCTTAACAAATGTCCTCCAAATTCGATGGCCCATAACAGAATGTTATTGGACATGACCAAGATGTGTTTAGAACAAAATTTCTTCATCTTCAATGGGGTCATCTACCAGCAGGTCAGAGGTGTGGCAATGGGGGCCTGTTTCTCCCCCAGCTACGCATGTTTACACGTGGGGCTGTGGGAGGAACAGGTCCTTTTTGGCCAACACCAGGATTTTATTTCCAGCAATATTTTACTGTACCTGCGATACATTGATGATGTATTTCTTGTTTGGAGGGGCAGTCTTGAAAGTGCAAATGCCTCTGTAGAAGTAATTAATAAGAATAACATCAATTTAAACTTTACTTCTAACATTAGTTTCATTTCTATATGCTTTTTGGATGTTGAGGTATTTGTGGAAGGCAGTAAATTGTGAACTAGGCTATATAGGAAGCCTAGCGCCGGCAATACAATCTTACACGCCAGCAGTTACCATCCAGCTCATCTGATCCGGAGCATTCCCTTCGGGGAAATGCTTCGGATCAGAAGAATCTGCAGTACAGAAGCCGAATGCGCAGCTGCACAGGAGGCTTGCAGATTGCGCTTCCTTGCCAGGGGATATTCCAATACCAGTTTGGTAAAAGCTATTCAATGGTCTAACTCCGTTAGCAGGCTAGAAGCTTTGGTCCCTAGGGATAGAACCAGCATGAAGGCTGACCAACAGCATGTGGGGACCCAAGAAATCTCCCTGTGGGTCATTTTGACCTATAATCGCCAACATGGAGATCTTAGAAAGATCATATACAAGAACTGGAATCTGGTACAAAGTGACCTTGTCATTGGTCACAAAGTGAGCAAAAAGCCCTTGCTCACATTTCGTAAATCTCCCTCCATGTCAAAGGCTTTGGTCAGCAATACCATTGAGCCAAAAGCTTCGAATACTTGGTTGACACTCAAAAAGGGCTTTAAGACCTGTACTCAATGTAAAGCCTGCCGTTACGGCAGCAATAGGACACACTATATAAGCCCTTTCCGACAGGAACCCATTGCTATCACCAAGTGGCTAACATGCAAAACGGAATATGCTATCTATGTGTTGGAGTGTCCGTGTGGGCTACAATATGTGGGCAGCACCAAGCTGCCCGCTCACAAACGGATACTTCAACACATACGTGCAATTTCGGGACATGACCAAAACTATCCGGTTGCCAGGCATTTTGAAGCCAAACATCTAGGCATTCCTGATCAGCTCCAGTACTTTGTTATAGATGCAGTGGAGGTATCAAGGAGAGGAGGTGACCGTGAGGCCAAACTCCGTCTCCTTGAGACCAGGTATATACTGGAGCTCAATACAAAGAATCGTAATGGATTGAATGATAGGGAAGATCTATATACCTGCATTTAGGATTCACTGGAGTGCCTATTAGACCTGTCCGGATATTGTAAATAATGAACTGTTTTTTAACTAATTCTCTCTTTTTTTAATTGAGATATGTGGTGAGTCTTTTGGATGAATTGTTTGCAATTTTTTAGACAATTTTGTAGGTAACAGGAATCTGTACTGTTTTATATATTTTTGCACTTTATAATAGTTTTGCACATCACTTAAAATGCACTTTATATGATCAAGCAGACAACTTTGTGTGGCAGGCCCACTTGGGCTTCACTTTTTCAGTTACGTAGGATACAGTAAACAATATCAGTTTTGCTAACGTGCAGATTTACGCTTACATTTTTGACTGTTGCAACTGCCTTGTTAAAGAAGGGATGATATTATTAATTATCCACCCAAATATGTGCAACATATGGTCACATCATGAATCCTATCAATTTCCTTACATAGACGAATTACTCGCCATGTATATTTAGGAAATTACATTACCTGCTGCTAATTAAGAGGATTGTTGTACCACATTTTTTACTGTAAATAACTTAACTATTTAAGTTTATATATGTACAGGCAGTTTTAACTCGATTTCAAAATATTTTAGCATTGTCTAAAGATACTATTTTGATCATTGTGTTTTTTGCACAGTATTTTTTACTATGTTTATCGATAACAATTCTGCACTGCCACTTTAAATTGTTTGCTCGAAGGCTGGTAGTTTGTCATGTGATCAAGCCTCCTTAGAGGCGAAACGCGTCATGGCGGCAGCGCTGGCATCTATGAAATAAAATCACTTATTTGCACCAGCAACTACTGGGTCCACTCTTCGTCATTTTGGATTTGGGCAGTGTGAGTCTGCAGCGTGACGATCTTCCAAAATATATATATATATATATATATATATATATATATATATATATATATATATATATATATATTACCTACTGGCGGTCACCAGTAGGTAGTTGTAGTTAGGACCACGTTTCCATAGGAAAAGCATTTTTTCATGGGCTTATTACTTTGGCGTCGTTTGACGAATCTTTACGAAATTTTCCAAAAAGGTTTCTCTTTTTATATCAGCTCCTATCTTCAAAGTTTGGGGGTGATTGGTCAAGGGGGTAGGGGGGGGGGGGGGGGGGGCTGAGAAAAAAGGGAGATCCCAAAAAGTGTTTTCTCCATGCAATTGCCATAGGATACTTTAGCAAGGCTACAGGTCAAACTGCTGAACGGAATTATGCCAAATTTGGTAGGGAGAAAGGCCTTGGTCCACTGATTCCTAGGTCTACACACACATCCACTCATTGACCCATACAATCACTTATACATGCAGTCACTCATCAATACAACACTATCCTATGTACTCATACACCTATTCAGACACTCACACACCGCCACTCATCCACGGAGTTACTCACACACCTAGTCAGTCATGTAAAGAATCACACTCCCATTTACTCACCTATGCAGTTATACACACACCACCTCATTAATTCATACAGATAGTAACGCATACTTACTCTCCTATATAATCACTGATACAAGTACACACTCATCCATACAGCCACTCTCACATATAGTTATGTATGTACACCATCACTCACATATACTGCCTTTTACATATGTAGGTACTCACATGTACCACTGAGACATTCATTCACTCACCAACACACCCATACACACACTCACACACTCATAGAGCTGTTTCCACATGCACTCTTGAACCCATACACCCAGTGAATCAACTACTCACACATCAATGCACAGTCACACACCTCCAACCCCCACACACACACACTCAGGCACCCATACAAATACTCAGGTAAACAATCAATAACCCATATAGACACTCATGTAGCTACTGACCAACCCATGTACCAGGTTACACAACAACAGACAGACTGATACAGACATTCACACAGTTTAGTCACTAACCCATGCAATCAGTAATACACGTTTAACCAGTCACTTGTACAATCAGTCACACTCCTCCTAAATCCTCCATCCAGACACTTATACATTCTTCAATACATCTTGGCATATATATAAAACAAACTTAAACTTTACAGAAACACACAGTCACTGGATGATGTCATTAGTGATGTCATTTGTGATGTCATCAGTGATGTCACTGACCATGCCATGAATGATGTAATATGTGATGTCATGACCAGTGCATTGCTGGGGCGCGAGTTATAGTTCGCTGATCTAACTATAACAGTGGAATTTGATGGTTTTGTATGAGTGAAAGGTCCAGCTAACTATAACGTCCCTGAAACCTATGGTTTTTTCAGTGAATATCTAAGGTTTTTTAAATGCTAATTTCTAACTAGAATGTCTGTAAAACCTATGTTTTTTTCAGTGAATATATATATATATATATATATATATATATTCACTGAAAAAACCATAGGTTATAGACCATATATAGTTAGGAATTCGCATTTACAAAACCTTATTTTACTCACACAAAACCATTGAAATTCCATATATAGTTAGTTGCACTAACTATATATCGCGCACCCGCAATCCACTGCTGATGATGTCACATATTACATCACTGATGTCATCAGTGATGTCATCAGTGATGTCACTGACCATGTCATGAATGATGTAATATGTGACATCATCAGCAGTGGATTGCGGGTGCGCGATATATAGTTAGTGCAACTAACTATATATGGAATTTCAATGGTTTTGTGTGAGTAAAATAAGGTTTTGTAAATGCGAATTCCTAACTATATATGGTCTATAACCTATGGTTTTTTCAGTGAATTTTCAAGGTTTTGTAAATGCTAATTCCTAACTATATATGGTCTATAACCTATGGTTTTTTCAGTGAATTTTCAAGGTTTTGTAAATGCTAATTCCTAACTCTATATGGTCTATAGCCTATGGTTCTTTCAGTGAATATATATATATACATACATATATAAACATATATCATCTGTATATCTATATAAAAACAAACATAAATGCATGCATACATATACTTATATGCATACAGATGCATGTTATTTACATGAAAGTTGAAAAAACACTAATAAAAGCAAAGCTAAAAAGCCACCTCATTACAAACACAATGGCTTTAACTTAAATGAGGGCGAGATCTATTGCATTTTCAATGCTTGTTTACTTTGGTTCCATCAAGAAGGCATTCAGATGTGTCACACATTTGCCATAAATTCTGAATGTTAGCACTCTAGTTGCACATTAGATCACTGTAGTAAAGCTACTGCTCACCAGGGACGTCTGCTGCTGGTATTCAAAGTGCATGTTTCAGTCTGCATGTCAGAATTTTTTTAATGAAATAGAAGAGGATTTGAGAAGTCACTCAAAATGATCCCTAATTTTTCTTTCTGAAGCACTAATCATACTTTCTATGGCAAAATTAACCCCCTCATGTTGTTCCTTTTTAAATTGAGTGTTTTCAGACTTACCACTTCATTCCAATCAAGATGGCTTCTGGTGTGCCATACGTTTGTCATAAGTAAGACTGTTAGCGCTCTAGTTGTTCTTTAGAACACTCTGGGACATTCTGTCATTGGGCTATACTTGGGGTACATCTGGGTGATATTTGGGCTACATTTAGGCTCTTTTGTCTCTGGTGGCCATCTTGGGAGACTGTATGTCAGAATTTTTTAATGAAATTGAAGAGGGTTTGAGAAGTCACTCAAAATGTGCCCTAATTTTTCTTTCTGCAGCACTAATCATAATTCATATGGCAAAATATACCCCCTCATTTTGTTCCTTTTTAAATTAAATGTTTTAAGAGTTACCACTTTATTCCAATCAAGATGGCTTCAGGTGTGCCATACCTTTGTAATAAGTAGGACTGTTAGCGCTCTAGTTGTTCTTTAGAACACTCTGGGACATTCTGTCATTGGGCTATACTTGGGCTACATCTGGGTGATATTTGGGCTACATTTGGGCTCTTTTGTCTCTGGTGGCCATTTTGGGAGACTGCATGTCAGAATTTTTTAATGAAATAGAAGAGGATTTGAAAAGTCACTCAAAATGTGCCCTAATTTTTCTTTCTGCAGCATTAATAATACTTTCTATTGCATAATATACCCCCTCATTTTGTTCCTTTTTAAATTAAATGTTTTAAGAGTTACTACTTTATTCCCATCACGATGGCTCCAGGTGTGCTATACCTTTGTAATAAGTAGGACTGTTAGCGCTCTAGTTGTTCTTTAGAACACTCTGGGACATTCTGTCATTGGGCTACACTTGGGCTACATCTGGGTGATATTTGGGCTACATTTGGGCTCTTTTGTCTCTGGTGGCCATTTTGGGAGACTGCATGTCAGAATGTTTTAATGAAATAGAAAAGGATTTGAGAAGTCACTCAAAATGTGCCCTAATTTTTCATTCTGCAGCACTAATCATACTTTCTATGGCAAAATATACCCCCTCATGTTGTTTCTTTTTAAATTAAATGTTTTAAGAGTTACCACTTGATTCCAATCAAGATGGCTTCAGGTGTGCCATACCTTTGTAATAAGTAGGACTGTTAGTGCTCTAGTTGTTCTTTAGAACACTCTATGAGGCTGCAGTAGAACACCAAGGAATCAACTGACAGTCTCTGTCCTTGTTGGATGTACATGTTTTACTGAGAATGTCAGACTTCATTTTCACATGACTGAGAAAGATAATGTGAATTTACAGAAAATATGCTTTCAGTTTAGCTTATAGATCCCCTTCCAAACCACTGTGGGAAAATCATGAGATATTAGTTTTCTTTCAAACAATATTCATGATATCACAGCAGAAGGTTTTTCACATGGTAAAATCACCTTAGAACCCACCACAATTCCTAAAACGAGTATGGTACCATCAACAAATGATTTATAATGTAACTAAAGTCCTAAAACCCTCTATTAACTACAATGCTTTTTAATGAGGTGCTATCATGTATATTGGTCCCAAGATGGCTGCCAACACTTCTTGGATGAAGTGCTGACAGCCAATCAGATCAGATGTGTGGTTAGGCTCCGCCCAGATATATATCTTTTTTTGAACCTAAATTACTCAAAATCCACTGGAGCACATATATTGAGACCTAGCAAAGGCACATCGGGCTAACAGTCCCTAAAATTTTGCCAAGTTTCGTGCAAATCCATTCAGCCGTTCGAGCTAAAAGTGAGGCCAACCGCCCTATGGAAATTAACATGGGAAAAACGCGTTTTGGGACCCCCCTTTTTTCTCGGCCCCCCCTTGATGAAACCCCCCCAAATTGTCGGGGGCTGCTCAGAAACAAAATGTTCCATTTTCCTGAAAATTTCAGCCAATTCCGTCCACAAACGCCAAAGTTATTAGACATAGAATTTTCAAAAATCCCATAGAGAAAAAATCCTAACTATATATACCTACTGGCGACCGCCAGTAGGTAATATATATATATATATATATATATATATATATATATATATATATATATATATATATATATATATATATATATATATATATATATATATATATATATATATATATATATATATATATATACTACTATTATAAAGAGAGAACTGTGTCCTTTGAGCCAGGTAAACTCGAAAAGTACACCACCAATCCAAACACCCAATACATGTTTGAAAATTCAGGGCAAGCAGAAGGACATAGGCTATATAAATTTAAAAAATAAACGTTATTTAGAAAATTTATATTAAAAAAAAGTAGTCCCTCCAAAGTAGCGCTGGCCGCGACGTGCATGCTCACGTCAGGAGCACTGAGAGGAGCGGCGTCCGAGGAGCGACGGATATGGCGCGGGGGAGGAGCGGTGACCTGAGGAGCAGCGGACAGGCCAGCGGCAGTGCGAGCAGCAGAGAGGCGGACATGGCACGGGGAAGGAGCGGCGGCGGACAGGCGGTGAGGAGCAGAGAGGCGAGGAGCGGTAAACTGAGGAGCGGCGGACTAGGTAAGCCTCCGGGGACAATGTCGGGGCAGGCGGGTGTCGGGCCGCGGTGAGGAGCAGAGAGGCGAGGAGCGGTAAACTGAGGAGCGGCGGATCAGTTAAGCCTCTGGGGACAATGTCGGGGCAGGCGGGTGTCGGGCCAGGCGGGGGACGGGGATCGGATGAGGAAAGTCCAGAAAATGCACAGATACTCCTGCTACCATTTGGGGTTACTGCAACACGCTGTAGTTTGTCGGGCCAGGAGGGGGATGAGATGTTGGGATGCACAGATACTCCTGCTACCATTTGGGGTTACTGCAACACGCTTTAATAATGAATAGATGCATGTGTGTCTTTATGGAGCACAGAGGCGAAAGTCAGAGTCTCGGGGGCATAACAATCACCACCTCATCTGTCTTCCCATTCACTGTCAGAATCTACTTGGTAGTAGACCCCACCACGAAGACAGGTGAACGCACCTTACACTGGGGCAGCCGGGGGTCGGGGTGGGCGAGGGCATTGGCTGCTGGGCAATGTAGGGCCAGGCGGGGGTAGGGGAAGCCTGAATGCTCCCGGACAAGGTTGGGATGGGCTGCTAGTATATATATATATATTCACTAAAAAAACCATTGGTTATAGACCATATATAGTTAGGGATTAGCATTTACAAAACCTTAATTTACTCGCACAAAACCATAGAAATTCGCATATATAGTTAGTTGCAATAACTATATATCGCGCACCCGCAATCCACTGCTGATGATGTCACATATTACATCATTCATGACATGGTCAGTGACATCACTTACGACATCACTGATAACATCTCAAATGACATCACTGATGACATCTCAAATGACGTCACTGATGACATCCCTGATGACAACATCCAGTGACTGTATGTTTCTGTAAAGTTAAAATATGTCTTACATATTGAAGAATGAGTGGATGTATAAGTGTTTGGATGAAGGATTTAGTAGGTGCATGACTGACTGTATGAGAGAATGATTAAATGTGTCTCACTGAGTGCATGGGTTAGTGACTAAACTGTCTTAATTTGTGCATCATTATTTCTGTAGTTCTGTAAACTGCTGCATGTGTTGATCAGTAGCTATATGAATAACTATATGGGTTATTGATTGGTTGCCCAAATATTTGTATGAGAGAGTGAGTGTGTGTGTGACTCTGTGCATAGATGTGTGAGCAGTTGATTCAGTAGATGTATGGGTTCAAAAGAGCATGTGGAAACAGCTGTATGGGCGGTTGACTATCTGCATGAGTGTATTGGTGAGTGATTGGATTTCTCAGTGCTACATGTCAAAGTAAGTACATATGTAAAACACAGTACATGTAAGAGTTGACATATATAAATAACTGTGCATAAGAGCCAGTGAATGTGTGAGTGGCTGTATGGGTCATTGTGAACTTGTATCAGTGATTGTATAAGAGAGTAAATATGTGTTAGTATATGTTTGATTAAGTAAGGTGTGTATAACTGTATAGTTGAGGAAATGGAGGTGTGATTGATTCTTTGCATGACTGACTAGGTGTGTGAGTAACTCCATGGATGAGTGACAGTCTGTGAGTGTCTGTTTACACTGATTGTATCTAAGGTTACATTAGAGTCTGAAGAGGTTCATCGTATTATCACATGAATGATATCATCAATGATGTGATCAGTAATGTCAAATGAGATGTTATCAGTGATTTCATCAGTGATGTCATTTGAGATGTCATCAGTGATGTCATTTGAGATGTCATCAGTGATGTCATTTGAGATGTTATCAGTGATGTCATCAGTGATGTCACTGACCATGTCATGAATGATGTAATATGTGACATCATCAGCAGTGGATTGCGGGTGCGCGATATATAGTTATTGCAACTAACTATATATGTGAATTTCTATGGTTTTGTGCGAGTAAATTAAGGTTTTGTAAATGCTAATCCCTAACTATATATGGTCTATAACCAATGGTTTTTTCAGTGAATTTTCATGGTTTTGTAAATGCAAATTCCTAACTATATATGGTCTATAACCTATGGTTTTTTCAGTGAATTTCATTGGTTTTTTAAAAGCTAATATCTATAGCTGTAAAATATATTCTTTATTATGTGACGTATCACGTAGCCACGAGAGACGCCTCATGACGCGTCGCATAAACGTGACGTATCGTCTCTGCAGCGCAAACAAAACCCGTAACGTAAGCGCGCCAGAGCACGCTTACAGATATATATATATTTTTTTAACCTTAATTAGACAAAATCCACACGTGCACATATCTTGAGGCCTTGCAAAGGCACAACAAACAAACAGTCCCTACAATTTTGCCAAGTTTGGTGGAAATCTATTCCTTTAAATTTTATTTTACTGTTTCTCTTGGTTTTCCCCTTGTTACGCTTACCGGAACGCTACCCGGTACGCAAACCGGACGCTCCAAAAACACAAGATGTCGGACTCCCGTTACGCTGCCGGTTAGCTGCCCGGTTGGCGTACCAGGAAGCGCCTCTACCGCGAAAAATCGCAATTTTCTTTTTTTTTCTTTTGCCCCGCGGGGCACTTTAATAACCCCATCATCAATCCTAGGGAGTCAGGAGGGGTCTACCTTGCTCCCTTTCCTTCATTTCCCCCTTCGTTTTTCACCACCTCTTGTCACTCGATCCTACCGAGAGACAAGATGGCGGCCGCTCCGGACTGTTTACAATGTTGACAGCCAATCAGCTTCTCCTCAGACTCCTGTTACGCTGCCGGTTAGCTGCCCAGTTAGCTGCCCGGTTCGCGTACCGGGACGCGCCTCTACGGGGAAAAATCGCAATTTTTTTTTTTTTTTTTTTGCCCCGCGGGCCACTTTAATATCCCCCTCATCAATCCTAGGGGGTCAGGAGGGGTCTACCTTGCCCCCTTGCCTTCATTTCCCCCTTCGTTTTTCACCACCTCTTGTCTCTCGATCCTACCGAGAGACAAGATGGCAGCCGCTCCAGACTGTTTACAATGTTGACAGCCAATCAGCTTCTCCTCAGACTCCCGTTACGCTGCCGGTTAGCTGCCCGGTTAGCTGCCCGGTTCACGTACCGATTTGCGCCTCTACGACAAAAAATCGCTTTTTTTTTTTGGCCCCGCGGGGCACTTTAATATCCCGCTCATCAATCCTAGGGGGTCAGAAGAGGTCTAACTTGCCCCCTTTCCTTCATTTCCCCCTTCGTTTTGGCCTCCTCTTGTCTCTCGATCCTACCGAGAGACAAGATGGCGGCCGCTCCAGACTGTTTAGAATGTTGACAGACACCGGAGAGCCAATCAGCTTCGCTTCGCAAAGCACCGATACGCGAAAAGTACGCGAACTAGTACGCTATCTAGGACGCTGTCACAGATATATGTTTTTTAAAACGTTAATTTCTCAAAATCCACTGGAGCACATATATTGAGACCCAGCAAAGGCACATCGGGCTAACAGTCCCTACAATTTTGCCAAGTTTCGTGTAAATCCATTCAGCCGTTCGAGCTAAAAGTGAGGCCAAACACCCTATGGAAAAATGAATGGGAAAAACGCGTTTTGGGACCCCCCTTTTTTCTCGGCCCCCCCTTGACGAACCCCCCCCAAATTTTCAGGGGCTGCTCAGAAACAAAATGTGCCATTTTCCTGAAAATTTCAGCCGATTCCGTCCACAAACACCAAAGTTATTAGACATAGAATTTTCAAAAGTTCCATAGGGAAAAAATCCTAACTATATATACCTACTGGCTATCGCCAGTAGGTAATATATACATATATATATACATATATATATATATATACATATACATATATATATATATATATATATATATATATATATATATATATATATATATATATGTATATATATATATATATATATATATATATATATATATATATATATATATATATATATATATATTCACTGAAAAAAACATAGGTTTTACAGACATTCTAGTTAGAAATGTGCCTTGAGCAAAACTTCTTTATCTTCAATGGCGTGCATTACCATCAAGTAAGAGGTGTGGCGATGGGGGCCTGTTTCTCACCTAGCTACGCGTGTTTACATGTTGGGCTATGGGAGGAACAGGTTCTAGTCGGCCAGCACCACAATATCTTTTCTAACAACATTGCTTTATATTTACGTTACATTGATGATATTTTTCTAATTTGGAGGGGGAATGTTGATAGTGCCAGGGCCTTTGTGGATTTGATTAATGTAAATTCTGTTAACCTTAATTTCACTTCAAATATGAGTTCCGTCTCTATACGTTTTTTGGATGTGGAAATATTTGTAATTAATAACACCTTAGGTACAAGACTGTATAGAAAACCGAGTGCCGGCAATACAATATTACATTCAAATAGCCAGCACCCTGCTCATTTGATTCGAAGCATTCCCTTTGGGGAAATGCTTCGAATCAAAAGAATCTGCAGTACTGACGCTGAATGTGCGGCTGCACAGGAGGCTTGCAGATTACGTTTCCTTGACAGAGGTTATTCCAATGCCAGTCTTATCAAAGCTATTCAGCGATCTAATTCAGTAAGTAGACAAGAAGCTTTGGTTCCCAAAGTAAGAAACATCATTGCAGATAGCCGCATAGGAGGAGAGGATACAATAACTTGCCCTCGAGTCATTCTAACATTCAATCGTCAACATGGGGCCCTACGGAAAATAATATATAAGAACTGGAATCTGGTTCAAAGTGATCCAGTAATTGGACACAAAATTGATAGCAAACCAGAACTTACTTTCCGCAGATCTCCCTCCAAGGCTAAGGCATTAGTCAGCAATACCTTGGAACCTATAGCGTCCACCACCTGGATGGCACTGAAAAAGGGCTTCAAGATCTGTCCACAATGTAAAGCCTGCCGCTTCAGCAGCAGCAGGACCCATTTCAAAAGCCCTTTTCGTGAACACCCCATTGCCATTACCAAGTGGCTTACCTGCAAAACTGAATACGTCATTTATGTGTTGGAGTGTCCGTGTGGATTACAGTATGTGGGCATACAAAACTGCCCGCCCACAAACGGATACTCCAACACATACGTGCAATTTCGGGCCACGACCAAAACTATCCGGTTGCCAGGCATTTTCAGGAGAAACATCAAGGCATACCTGATCAGCTCCAGTATTTTTTAATTGATTCTGTAGAGGTTTCAAGAAGGGGAGGGGACCGTGAGGCCAAACTCCGTTTGCTTGAGACCAGATATATACTGGAGCTCAATACGAAGAACCCTAATGGGTTAAATGACAGGGAGGATCTTTACACCTGTATTTGAATACTCTCTTTGGTATGCCCCTGTAACCTGTCCGGATAGTCACAGAATTTTACCAGAACATTGGGATTGTTAAATGAATCTTAAACATTTTGGAGATTGTGGTGTCTCTTTTGTTTCATATTTTTTTAAATAATCTAAAATTGATCATTTTTAAAAAAAATTGTTCCACTAAGAATTGGCTGTTTACACAATTGCACTTTATATTGTGAACTTTGCACTATAACTTGTTTTGCACCAGATATGATTCAGCAGGCATTGTGGCAGGCCCACTTGGGCTCTATTTAGACCAATTGACATTGTCTTTCAGTATGACAAAAAGGATTTAGCACTTTGCACTTTAATTCTTTTTAACATCCTTTTTCAGCGTTGTATTCTAGTGCCAATAAATATGGAACTGTTTATAGGCACAGCATGGTTATTCATACGTAATTATATAATCTTTTTGATACGTTTTTTACATAGACACAATCAATTGTCATGTATTAGTTCATGTTTAGTATCAACTTTATTATTCTATGATTGTGTAAATATATGGATTTTTTAAGCAGGTCATTAATATTTCCTGGTAAAGTACCATGGGCACGAAAACGACGCTGTTAAATTATGCAGTAGTATTTTTTCCTTGTCTCTGAATGAATTAGCTGCACTGTCACTTTAAAAGCCTTGCTCTGTGACTAGCAGTTTGTCATGTGATCAAGCCTTCTCGAAGGCGAAATGAGTCATGGCGGCAGCGCTGGCTCTATTTGAATACATTTTTCTTGCACCAGCACTTTCTTGGGTCGACTCCTCGTCATTTTGGAACTGACAGATGCTCTCTGTGTAAAAGGTGACGATCTTCGTGAATATATATATATATATATATATATATATATATAACGCTCCAATTCCTCTCAATCTTCAGCGAAAGGATAAAACAGCACTCGGAGAGCAAATTATGTCAAACACGGAAGGAACGAGAATAAATATCAATATGGATGAAAACAATTTAAATACTAACTCAAATGAGATGCCAACAACAACGGAACTACAAATAGTCAACTTATCAAAAAGACAACTAAATGAATCAGAAATAAATCTCCTCAAAAAAGGCATCAATTTCTGCCCAACCAAATCTATAGATATCGCACAAACAAGGATAGATTTGTATCTTTATGTAAGGAAATTAAAACTCTCAAAATTCTTTATTGAACATCCAAAAAAAGAATGCAAAGAAAACCCAATCCCCCAATCTAACTTACAAGCAAAAGACGAAACTGCTTACCTGACATTGTTGAATCTCAACGCATTGGAAGATGAAGAAATAAGGCTCCAAGATGCTTTTGATCAAATAGGAGCAGGCCTAAGTAAAAAACACCCAACTTCAAGATTTTATCCCCAATTACCACCGGGGAATAAAATAGACCTTTTTCAAGAGGCTGTCATACACGATCTATATAAAATGAAACAACAAAGACTGAAAGATAATCTGACTAAAGAGGAAAAAGTGGCACTTCAAAACTTATCTAATGACAAAGACATAATAATAAAAATGGCCGATAAAGGCGGCAATATCGTCATTTTAGACAAACAAGCATATGTTGAAGAAGCTCACCGACAGTTAAGAGATACCTCTTACTATGAAAAATTGCAAACAAATCCTACAAATAAACTAAAACAAGAGGTTGATCGTAAAATAAATCAATGGACAGCACAAAAACTAATAGATGAAGACGAAAGGAAATATTTGGTGGTGGATCATCCAACAATGGCCACAATATATTTCCTCCCAAAAGTGCACAAAGATGCGGTGCACCCCCCGGGAAGACCCATTGTTTCCGCAAATGGATCATTGTTAGAACCAATGGCAAACTATGTGGATCACTTCTTGCAACCCTTTGTGGAAAAACTCGATTCTTACATCAAAGATACCAGCGATATGCTACGCAAAATTGAATCAATTGCATGGGATGACTCCTATTCCTTAATCACAATGGATGTGATTTCATTGTACACGACCATAGCTAATGATGTAGGAATAAATGCATGCAAATACTTTTTACAGGAGAGAGACATTCATCTATGCAATCACAATCGCATGATAATTGAAATGTTGGAAATATGTTTGACTGGCAACATTTTTCTATTTGGAGACGAAATATATAAACAATGCAATGGAACTGCAATGGGCTTTTCTTGTAGCCCTAGCTATGCCTGCCTCACCATGGGATGGTGGGAAAGAGAAGTGGCGTGGAAGACAACGAACAAAAAATATGTGACCAAAATAGTCCAATGGACAAGGTTTATTGATGATTTATTCATCATATGGAAAGGTACTTCATCGGAATTCCAGGAATATTTCAACATACTGAATACAAGTATGGAAACCATCAAATTCACTTATCAGATGAACAAAAGTGAAGCTATTTTTCTGGATCTAAGAATATACGTGAAGGACAACAAACTGGAGACCACTTTACATCGTAAATCAACATCTACAAACGCCACTCTGCAAGCTGACAGTTTCCATCAAAAATCGCTGATTGAGAGTATCCCGTATGGGGAATTCCTGCGGATACGCAGAATATGCAGCGAAGAAAATGAATGGTTGAAAAACAGCAAAGATTCAATACAAAGACTCCAAAATCGAAAATATAGTGCCAGCACTGTGGGCAATTGCTGGAAAAGAGCGAATGAAAAAGCCAGAAAAGACTGTCTAATGGTGAAAGAAAAAGAAATAACGCACCCACAGGAAATAAGATTCATAACAGACTACACTCAAAATTATCAAGAAATAAACTCAATCCTGAAAAAGAATTGGAAAATCCTAAAATTAGATTGCAGCATTGGTACTTTAGTGGGGGATCACCCCACAATAACATATCGTCGTGCTACAAACCTAAAAGACCGGCTCATACAAAGCCATTTCAATCCTGAAAATAAAAACAGTGACTGGTTGAAAACAAAGGGATTTGTAAAATGCTATAATTGCAAGACGTGCCAAATAGCAAAGCCAACATCTGAGGTCCAAATGGCAAACAATAAAATGTGGAAAATTGAGAAATTAATCACATGCAAGAGCAGATATGTGGTGTACGTGGTTGAATGCCCCTGTAAGAAAAAATACATAGGGAGCACAACATGTGAATTAAAGAAAAGGATCCTTGAACATACACGTGCAACCACTAATAAAGACAAAAATAATGCCATTGCCAAACATATGGAAACAAGCCACAACGGGGACTGGAAACTATTAAAGTTCTATGGCATTGACCAGGTATCAGAGAACAAACGAGGAGGAAATCTGGAGAGAATACTTCGTCAAAAAGAATCCCGACACATTTTAAATTTCAGGACTATGACCCCGTTTGGGCTGAATCAGTCCGAAGAATTATATGTGCATATCAAATAATCCAAGACTCAAATAGAGACATATAAGAGCATGATAAACAACAATTGCATAAATTAAAAATATGTATTAATAGGATATAATAAGATAATGCACGATGTAATACACTGAGATATCAGAAATAGTTATGTGTCGGATGGGTTTGTTGCCAATCACAGAAAAAATCCCCTAAAGTGTATGGTGTAATACATAACAGACTATGAAAATAATTTTGACTACAAGTCCCATAAGCCCAAGGGGTGTGTGGATCACATGTCAGGAAGTGATGTAATGTTTTTGGTTTTTTCAAACATGTTATATGCAAGTAACTGAAAAGTATTGGTATTGCCGTGATCAAGCAGCGGCTGCTGCGAAACGCGTCGGCGCTTTGTTTTGCTGTCTGGTTTGGAGCATAACAATGGAATACTACATGAAATAAAAAAAAAAAAATTTTTTGAAACTGAACATCCTTGGTGAGTGCGACCCTCTCTGCTTTGGGAAACTAAAGCTTCTTTGGCAATATATATATATATATATATAACGCTCCAATTCCTCTCAATCTTCAGCGAAAGGATAAAACAGCACTCGGAGAGCAAATTATGTCAAACACGCTAGATTTTATTGCGCGGAAGGGGCACACACAGACGCGTTTCGGCGTGCTGCCTTCGTCAGTGTGTGTTACACTGAGATTCGTGTCGACATGTTCTTTAAAGCCAAACACACCTCATTTTGGACATTGACATAAACAGGCGACTTTCGCCACAAACAGAGTAGGGGCGGCCATCTCTCAGTATTGTATATATTATAAATGCAAATCGTTATTACGCGTTCAATAAAAATTCAGCCCATGGATGAGCAGTGGCCCCAGCAAGGTTGTGGTACAGTTAGTATACATAGTCCATAAAATGGATAATGATTAAGCCGTGGATCGGCTAATGTCCCTTGTCATACAAGTCAATACTGTCCATCATATTATAAGACTTCACATTCAATAGCATGCATTTTGAAGTTACTTATAAATAAACCCAAGAAGTTAGTGAGGCTAAATGCTGTTCATGTGGCGGCAGATAATAGGTGGCATGGAAATCAAAATTTGATAATTAATCAACATCCGTAAACCTAGCAAGTGACCACAGTGGAATGATCACCCAAAATTCCATCATATCTCAATTACTATATATATATATATTTTGGAAGATCGTCACGCTGCAGACTCACACTGCCCAAATCCAAAATGACGAAGAGTGGACCCAGTAGTTGCTGGTGCAAATAAGTGATTTTATTTCATAGATGCCAGCGCTGCCGCCATGACGCGTTTCGCCTCCAAGGAGGCTTGATCACATGACAAACTACCAGCCTTCGAGCAAACAATTTAAAGTGGCAGTGCAGAATTGTTATCGATAAACATAGTAAAAATACTGTGCAAAAAACACAATGATCAAAATAGTATCTTTAGACAATGCTAAAATATTTTGAAATCGAGTTAAAACTGCCTGTACATATATAAACTTAAATAGTTAAGTTATTTACAGTAAAAAATGTGGTACAACAATCCTCTTAATTAGCAGCAGGTAATGTAATTTCCTAAATATACATGGCGAGTAATTTGTCTATGTAAGGAAATTGATAGGATTCATGATGTGACCATATGTTGCACATACTTGGGTGGATAATTAATAATATCATCCCTTCTTTAACAAGGCAGTTGCAACAGTCAAAAATTTAAGCGTAAATCTGCACGTTAGCAAAACTGATATTGTTTACTGTATCCTACGTAACTGAAAAAGTGAAGCCCAAGTGGGCCTGCCACACAAAGTTGTCTGCTTGATCATATAAAGTGCATTTTAAGTGATGTGCAAAACTATTATAAAGTGCAAAAATATATAAAACAGTACAAATTCCTGTTACCTACAAAATTGTCTAAAAAATTGCAAACAATTCATCCAAAAGAGTCACCACATATCTCAATTAAAAAAAGAGAGAATTAGTTAAAAAACAGTTCATTATTTACAATATCCGGACAGGTCTAATAGGCACTCCAGTGAATCCTAAATGCAGGTATATAGATCTTCCCTATCATTCAATCCATTAGAATTCTTTGTATTGAGCTCCAGTATATACCTGGTCTCAAGGAGACGGAGTTTGGCCTCACGGTCACCTCCTCTCCTTGATACCTCCACTGCATCTATAACAAAGTACTGGAGCTGATCAGGAATGCCTAGATGTTTGGCTTCAAAATGCCTGGCAACCGGATAGTTTTGGTCATGTCCCGAAATTGCACGTATGTGTTGAAGTATCCGTTTGTGAGCGGGCAGCTTGGTGCTGCCCACATATTGTAGCCCACACGGACACTCCAACACATAGATAGCATATTCCGTTTTGCATGTTAGCCACTTGGTGATAGCAATGGGTTCCTGTCGGAAAGGGCTTATATAGTGTGTCCTATTGCTGCCGTAACGGCAGGCTTTACATTGAGTACAGGTCTTAAAGCCCTTTTTGAGTGTCAACCAAGTATTCGAAGCTTTTGGCTCAATGGTATTGCTGACCAAAGCCTTTGACATGGAGGGAGATTTACGAAATGTGAGCAAGGGCTTTTTGCTCACTTTGTGACCAATGACAGGGTCACTTTGTACCAGATTCCAGTTCTTGTATATGATCTTTCTAAGATCTCCATGTTGGCGATTATAGGTCAAAATGACCCACAGGGAGATTTCTTGGGTCCCCACATGCTGTTGGTCAGCCTTCATGCTGGTTCTATCCCTAGGGACCAAAGCTTCTAGCCTGCTAACGGAGTTAGACCGTTGAATAGCTTTTACCAAACTGGTATTGGAATATCCCCTGGCAAGGAAGCGCAATCTGCAAGCCTCCTGTGCAGCTGCGCATTCGGCTTCTGTACTGCAGATTCTTCTGATCCGAAGCATTTCCCCGAAGGGAATGCTCCGGATCAGATGAGCTGGATGGTAACTGCTGGCGTGTAAGATTGTATTGCCGGCGCTAGGCTTCCTATATAGCCTAGTTCACAATTTACTGCCTTCCACAAATACCTCAACATCCAAAAAGCATATAGAAATGGAACTAATGTTAGAAGTAAAGTTTAAATTGATGTTATTCTTATTAATTACTTCTACAGAGGCATTTGCACTTTCAAGACTGCCCCTCCAAACAAGAAATACATCATCAATGTATCGCAGGTACAGTAAAATATTGCTGGAAATAAAATCCTGGTGTTGGCCAAAAAGGACCTGTTCCTCCCACAGCCCCACATGTAAACATGCGTAGCTGGGGGAGAAACAGGCCCCCATTGCCACACCTCTGACCTGCTGGTAGATGACCCCATTGAAGATGAAGAAATTTTGTTCTAAACACATCTTAGTCATGTCCAATAACATTCTGTTATGGGCCATCGAATTTGGAGGACATTTGTTAAGATAGTATTCCAAAGCCTTGAGTCCATCACAATTTCTTATGGAGGTATGCAAGGATGAAACATCCAAAGTCATCAGTAACATATCAGCATCCCAAGCAAAACGCTCAATCTTGATCAGGAAATCAAAAGAATCTTTTACATAAGAGTTCAAAGACTTGACGTGATCTTGAAGAAAGAAGTCGATGTATTTGGAAACATGCTCCATTGAACTGTCAATAGCAGAAATTATAGGCCGGACTGGTGGTATGTCCATATTTTTGTGGATTTTGGGAATTAAATAAAAAGATGGAATGACTGGATGTTCTTTTCTCAGGTAACGGAACTCATCGTGAGATAAAAGGCCCGCACTCCTCCATGCCTGTAACTTATGGTATTGGTCCACCCATGTCGCTTTCACTATTTGGATGTTGCTTCTGCGATAGCAGGTGGAATCACCCAGTTGTTTTTCCGCTTCTTTCAAATACATTTCTCAGGGCCAAAGGACCACATTACCGCCCTTGTCTGCTTGTTTCACGATGATGTTATGGTTAGTTTGCAACTCATTGATTAGTTGTTTATAACATCTATTTTGTTTAGAAATGCAAAACTTTTTCTTGTTTGTAGCAGTATATAATTTTTTAATGTCTTGCACCACTATTTCTTGGAAGGTATCCAAGTTGTCGTGAACCATGACTGGCTGAAATGTGGATTTTGCTTTGAACGGTGTAACTTGTTGGCTGATTGAGGCTTGTGCTGCTATCGTCACATTTTCGATGGACCCTTCATTTTGAAATTCCCAAATTGTTTCAAATGTGGCCTGGCTTTGGCTATTGTCCATAGCTGGACTTGGCATGGTGTCTGAAAGGATATTCTTTTTTGGATGTTGGTCAAAAAACTTGTTCAATTTTAACTTGCGGGTGAATCTGTAAATGTCCATCCGTGTGTCAGCATAATTCATGTTGCAAGGTGGGCAGTATGATAGCCCTAAATTTAGGACAGCAGTTTCCCCGGTAGTTAGTTTTAAGTTAGGGAGATTAATTACGGATTTGGATTCGGTTTCTTTGTTGTTTTTTTTCTGAAATGGTTTCCAATGACCCTGTTTTCCTGGGTTGCTTCCGCCTGAAGTTCCGGGCAAGGCATTTCCTGGGTTCCCAGCGTTTGCGGTTTGACCGCTGCCTTTTGCTCCATAAGACTTGTGGACCTCAGTGTTTCTCAACGGTCCTGGCATAGGCAGTTGACTCCTGAGCCAGGGATAATTTTGTAAACCCCAAGTTTGCATCTCTAGTGAGGTCTGACTCGGGATCGCTTTCTGCTGCAGAACTCAGGCTCGAAAATGAAGTAGCTGGTAACATTGTGGTGCCAGATGCCTGCTGAGTCGTTTTATTGGTTCTTACTTTGGCTTTTACTGCTTCATATCTGCGGGCAAATGTAAAAACTTGGCCATTGAGATAATCCACCCGATCTCTTTCAAACTTAAAAGCCTTTCTTTTTTTATGGTTTCCTCTTCTTTACTTAATCGATTGATCATGTCCGTCCTCATTTTAGTTACTTCATCTGTGACTTCTATTTTGGAAATTTCCAGTTCCAGAATGTCAATTTCCTTTTGCAGTTTGTTACGGTCGCTACCTGCTTATTTCACCAGAATGTGCAATAGTTTGCTCGAAGAATTACGGTATGCCTCTGCCCACTCTGTCAGCATAGCGGGATCCGGGTCCTCATAGCTGGGCGCAATGGTGATCCTTAATCCCCTCGGGACACGACCCACCTCTAAGTAGCGAGATAAAGACCGGTGTTCCCACCACTTTGATTGTTCTGCGCGCATATAGCGCTCTAATTTTTTTAAAAGGTCTCTTGTGGTGTTATTGCCGGTTTCCTGGTTTAAGGGTGTGGTGCTCAATGATCCCCCAGCCGGGGAATCCAAAAACATGGAATCCGCTGCCTCAGCTCGGCTGCGCAGTCTGTCGGCGGACATATTGCGATGCGCTTTAATATGCGGCAAATGTTTTTAAATATGCACTCGAAAAACGACTATCTGGGCAATTGGGATTGAATGTCCTGCCCGATGTCGCGCACACTCCCCACTGTAGAATCCATGCGCCTACCTGGGTTCGATACACAGACGTCTCTTCCGGAACACCGAAACTGAGAAGTCTAGTTCCTGTCCCACGTAGACCAATTAACGATTTTACAGGGGCTTGTGTGTGTGTGTGGGTGTGGTAAAACATTAAATGTATTTATTAATAAGGTTATTATTTTAAAAGTTAACAATGCTCTTAATTTAAAAAATTTACCCTGTGCACAAAAACTTCTTTTAAATACAGAAAATTCCATATACCATTTGATCCCAAGCCGAGTTCATAATCTCAAGGTATCATCATGAAAGACAAGGTAAATTATATGAATCTGAGTAAAATTTCTGTGTAACAATACCATTCACCTTACAAATTTCAAATATTCTGTTATGCGTGGGACTTTCTCGTATAATGGTATAAGGCCTAGTTTTAAAAGATACATTACCGGTCAAACAAGATCTTATAACAGCAATATAATATAGCATATAGCAATGTAACTCTTCCAGGTCTCATAACTATGTGGGGGTTGGTATGTTTCATTTCCCCAGATGAAATGCCATCTCTTCCCCACTGTTGAGGCCTTTTGGATGTTTTGTTGAAAGATCTATAATGTATCTAGATTCCAGCCTCCTTAGTCTCCGTAGCCGATCACCACCTCGTGTATTAGGAGGCACAATGTCCAGACCGAAATATTGAAGTTTATTACGGTCCTGCTTGTGAACCTCCGCGAAGTGGCGGGCTACTGGATACACCTGATCCACTTTATCAATGGCTCTTAGGTGCTCAAGTATTCGTAACTTGAGCTCCTTAATAGTGCTCCCGATGTAGCGAAGGCCACATGGGCACTGTAAACAGTAGACGGCATACTGCGTACTACAGGTGATGAATTTGTTTATGCTTACTTTTCTCCCTGTATCTGCTATTACGTACGACAGGACCCGTTTACTACCTGCGCACGATTTGCAGCGGCCGCAGGGGTAAAAGCCTTTTTGTTCCCTTAAGGTGTTGATTCTCTGGGGTAATTTATCGAAATGGCTGGTCACTAGCATGTCGCCTACTGATCTGGCTTTACTGAACGTTAGGAGAGGATAGGTTGGTAGGTCTTCCCTAAGCACGTTGTCCGTCAGGAGAATGTGCCAGTTTTTCTTTAGCATCACTCTTAAATCTTTTGCCCCTGACGAATACGGAGTTATTACTCTAAATTTTCCCTTGTTGTCACCTGTTTGCTCAGTACGTCTACTCCATTCAGGGTTAGTACATATACATATATATATATATATATATATATATATATATACATACATACATATTACCTACTGGCGTTCGCCAGTAGGTATATATAGTTAGGATTATTTGTCTATGGAACTTTTGAAAATTCTATGTCTAATAACTTTGGCGTTTGTGGACGGAATCGGCTGAAATTTTCAGGAAAATGGCACATTTTGTTTCTGAGTAGCCCCTGAAAATTTGGGGGGGGGTTTCGTCAAGGGGGGGCCGAGAAAAAAGGGGGGTCCCAAAACGCGTTTTTCCCATGTTAATTTCCATAGGGCCTTTGGCCTCACTTTTAGCTCGAACGGCTGAATGGATTTGCACGAAACTTGGCAAAATTGTAGGGACTGTTAGCCCGATGTGCCTTTGCTAGGTCTCAATATATGTGCTCCAGTGGATTTTGAGAAATTAACGTTCAAAACAAGATATATATCTGTAACAGCGCTCCGGGCTGCGCTCCGGTCCGCTTACTTTTCGCGAAACGGAACTTTGCGATGCGAAGCTGATTGGCTCCCCGGTGTCTGTCAACATTCTAAACAGTCCGGAGCGGCCGCCATCTTATCTCTCGGTAGGATCGAGAGAGAAGAAGAGGTGAAAAACGAAGGGGGAATTTAATGAAAGGGGGCAAGGTATACCCCTCTTGACCCCCTAGGAATGTTGTTGGGGTTATTAAAGGGTCCCGTGGGGAAAATAAAAAAAAAAAATTTTTTCACGGTAGAAGCGCTCCCCGGGCCGCGAACTGGGCCGCAAACTGGTAGCGAAACGGGAATTCGCCATTTTGTGTTTCGTTTTAATTAAATTACTAGGTATAAGGGGGTGCGGGAGACGTATCCTAATCCCTTATGTTTTCTGAGGGTGGCTGAGGAGGCTCATATATGTTGATACATGTCTTCCAGCGGCTGTGCGTGAGCTTTTTTTTTTTTTTTTGCTGCGTGACGTCTGTTAACGTTTGATTCGATGGAAATCAGGAAGTGTTGACCGCCAATTTGTCAGTGCGATAAAATATTTTGTTATAAATGAATCCTTATTGATAAACATTGTCTGCGCCATCTTGCCTTTTTTCCAATGCCACAATTTTGTCGTGCACGGCAGCCATTTTAGATGCCAGGCCGGTCCCAGGCTATCACCTAGCCCTGCGGATGTAGTTTATGGCCCCAGCTGTAGAGAATCCAGATATGCCAACCCTCCCGATTCAGGCGTGAGACTACTGATTTCAGTGCTAGTCTCCCGCCTCCCGATTTCTGCAAGCAAAAACCCGGGGGCATATTACCAACAACTAGCGATAATTTTTGTCTCTAACTTGTTTAGAGACAAAAATTATCGCCGCACATCGGCGATTTTTATCGCAGATAAACCTTGCTATTAGCAAGGTTTATCGCAAATGCGATAAAAAACGGCCGCAATGCATGAATATCGCTGAAAAGTCAGCGATATTCATGCATTATCGAGCAAATGCTCTTAGCCATGTTATCCACCTCCCATTGGATAACATGGCTAAGAACTGCTCAGGGCAGGTGTTAGCTTTTGGAGATATTCGCGCTTAGCGCGAATATCTCCAAAAGTTGGTAATAGGAGATAGCGATGTTAGGGACTGTTTCCAGTCGCTAACATCTTGGCACGCCCACTTTGCATGTCATTAGTGATAAATATCACTGACATGCAAAGCGGGGCCCAAGATGGTCGCTATCTCCTTTTAGCTGTCACTAACTGGTGTTAGCGACAGCTTGGTAATAGGGAGATAATTTTATCTCCGCTTTCTTGGCTTTTAAAGCCAAAAAAGCGGAGATAAACCCCCTTGATAATATGCCCCACGATTCCTCGGGGGTTTCAGCTGACAAGGCTTGGTATTGTGTTACGTGGTAATTGTTCCAGGAAACGTCAGAGGGTCGATGCAGGGGTTCTAGAAGGGGTGATAAACCATTTAAGCCTGATGAACAAGCGCATGGTCTTTTAAAGATCTGTGAAGTACTCGGGGCGGCGGTGTGTGTGTGTCCTCTTTCAGGAGCGGGCGGGGGGGGGGAGGCACTGCCAGCAACTTGCCAGGCCAGGCAGTGTTCAACACTTGCATCACCCTTTCTCTGCCTGCTATTGCGCTCCATGCTTCGGAAAGGTAAGAAAAAGAACGTGCATTTGAGTTTGAAATGTCCGATCCTGTAGCAGTACACTTGCAAAGCCCACACATGACAATAACCCGATTCAAGGCCCCATTCACCCGATTTTTTAAAAATATATAGCACTCCAACAAAGTAGGATTATAAAACTTTATTAACTTTTAAATATAACGAACGGAACAAAAACTGTAAAAACATTTAAACATTTTTGACAAAAAAAAGCAACAATGGTCAGAAGCTGTCTTTTGTGCGAATAGTCCCAAGGCAGCACAACGTGCTGAGTTCTGGACGGCACCCAGGTGATTTCACCTGGGTGCCGCACTGGTTTTTGGGATCCTACAATGCAGCTGAGAAAAACAGCGTGGGGCGTCCCGGGTGGTGCGGGGGGAGGCCTTGTCAGTAGCGGTCTGTTGTGCGAATAGTCCCAAGGCAGCAGAACGCGCTGAGATGTGGATGGCACCCAGGTGATGTCCAGTAAACTGCCGCACTGGTTTTGGTATCCTACAATGCTGCTCCGAAAATTGGCGTGGGGCGGCCCGGGGGGGGCGTGGGGGAGGCGGCGTGAACGGGCCTCCCCAGGTGGCGGCCATCCAGCTGAGTTGCGCCCGCTCTTGCGGCTACAGCGTCTCGCTCACCATGTAGTTGACTTCCGCCCACTCTTGCAGTGCAGCGATAGGCGGCTGCCACAGGACTCTTAAAATGGCGGACGGCTCTTCGGTTTTGGGCCTGGTCCACTAAAATGGCCCTGGGACACCTTGGAACTCGGACGCTTGCCTGCTAGGGCCTGGGCTCCATTCTCGAAAGCGTCCCCTCAGCCGTGAAGATTCTACAAAAGTCTTGGGGGCCCTCGACTCCTGCAGGCTCCCGGTGGGGAGCGGCTGCCATGATTGCTCGCGGAATGACCACGACGGAGCCACGAGATGGTGGTGCTCTCATGCTGACGCCAGCTTCAGTCTGAATCATCCAGAAACAAGGTGGGGCTTTCATCGTTTGGGAAAAAAAAAATGTTCTAAACCAATGAAAAGTGTTATTTTTAGGTCATATGACCAAGCCTTCCATCTTTAGGAAACCAAAAGTAAAATGAACCAATGAAAAGTTTTATAAACAAGTCACATGACCTGTTATGCGGCATAGGGCTACAAAAAGCGTAGGAAATCCGTTGGCACGTGAGGCGGCGTCAGTAGCGGACCGATGTGCGAATAGGCCGAAGGCAGCACAACGCGCCGAGATCCGGATGGCACCGAGTTAGTGTCCAGCAAGTTGCTGCACTGGTGTGGCTATCCTACAATGCTGCGCCGAAAGTCGGCGTGGGGCGCCCCGTTGGCCTGTGAGGTCGCGTCAGTCAGTGGGGGCTGTGCGTCTCCCCCAAGATGGAGGCTCCTCGGCTGCAGTGGGGCGCCCCTTAGCGTTTCACTCGCCGTCCAACTGAGTTGCGTCCGCACTTGCGGCTACAATAGGCCGAAGGCAGCACAACGCGCTGAGATCCGGATGGCACCGAGGTGGTGTCCAGCAAGTTGCCGCACTGGTGTGGCCATCCTACAATGCTGCGCCGAAAGACGGCGTGTCCAGCTGAGTTGCGGTCACTCTTGCGGTACAGTGACTCGAACGCGCCGAGATCCGGATGGCACCGAGGTGGTGTCCAGCAAATTGCCGCACTGGTGTGGTCATCCTACAATGCTGCGCCGAAAGACGGCGTGTCCAGCTGAGTTCCGGTCACTCTTGCGGTACAGTGACTCGAACGCGCCGAGATCCGGATGGCACCGAGGTGGTGTCCAGCAAGTTGCCGCACTGGTGTGGCCATCCTACAATGCTGCGCCGAAAGTCGGCGTGAGGTGCCCCGTTGGTTTATGAAGTGATGTCAGTAGTGGACCGATTTGTGAATAGGTCGGAACCAGCACAAGGCGCCCTGCACTGTTGAGCCTTTTTCAATGCCTGTTTTTTGTTGTTTCCCCTCCATCAAAAACAAAAAAAATATATAAAACTGTGCAAAAATACAAAAAAATGTTTAGAAAAGCAGTGCTTGTAAGACTGTCTGAAGCTTATTTGCACCTGCTGCAGCTTCACTATTGCCCTGGTGTGGCCAAAGATCGCCCATGACATAGGCGGCCGGCTCCCGAGGTCCGGCGGAACTTTTTTCTTTTCCTTTCTGCTTCTTGTCCCACAATCCGTTTCACCTGAAGACACGACCAGGTCCCTGAATGTGTGCAGGGGGACGCTATTGATTGAATGAAAATGGCGGCTTGACACAAAGGTGACTCAAGCGTTGCTGTTGATGCTATACAGACAAAAATTGGTTTTCAGTTTGTACATTCTTCAGGATTTTTTTTTCCATCCAAGGCTGATTGAGAGTTTGTAGAAAAATGGCTTCAGATTTTCCACATATTACTCTTCAACATTCTTCCTAAATGTAACAATGTGAGACTCACTAGGAGAACGGCTGTTTATCTTTCCTTTCAAAATGCTGCCAACAATATTTTCTGAATGGAAGACACCATCTTGTAGCATAAAGGGCCGAAAGGGGTTCTGGTCTGGCCGATGGTTGGTGGAGACATTTTGACTATATCTTGGACCTGCCCGGCCTCGCCCAAAATGGCGCCGGTATAAATGGGACTCGTAACTCCTTGTTGTGTACTGGTTGAACAACCTTGATATCACGAGATATGAATGCAGTTTTGATGCTCATGGCGGGCGGGGACGAGAATTGATTGAATATTTCGACATCCCTATTGATATTAAGTTCTGATGTGTTATTGATTACTGTACTATTGAAAGTTCGAATTAACGTCACTCATGGTACTTGCCCGCAAATGTATATCTAGATAACTTTTTTGTAAGTGGCCCTGTCGTATTTTAATTACAAAATGTACGTCCACCGATTCCGCAACTGTTAGACACCTTAGTTCTTGCAACCTAATGGCCCGCTCGTTACGTTCCTCTATAATGTAAATGTCTCCTCATCATATACGATTTCAGTTTGCTCCGTGGCCGGCCCACGTGGTTATAGGCCCGTATTTGTATGCTGACATTTTCACAATAAAGGTTTTTAAAACAAAACATGGTAGTAGTATTTACATTGGTAAAGTTTTTACTTTTAGTCACTGTTTTCGAATCAGTAAAAGGCAAGTGAAATAAAGCAGTCCAATTACATGACGGATAAAAGGTATAATACGTAGGAACGCAGTAAAGATAAATGGTCAAGGGCAGTTGTGTTTTCCACTCCTGCAACATAAAGTGATCGATAAGAATCTGATAATCAGGCGTATCGGCGACTAAGACAGCAGGCCGAGTCTCTTTTACTCAACGGCTCCGTCATGGGACGAAGAAACGCCCTTTTTCTCGAAAAAGGAATATATTTTACTTGCAGGACAGTTGTAAATTTTCCGGGAAAGTACATTAGCCTGGAATATTATAACATATATGTTTTAAAAAAAAAAGTTCGAAATCAATAAAAAGCGTATTTTTTAGGTCATATGACCAAGCTTTTCATTATTAAAATAACAAAAGTAAAATGAACCAATAAAAAGTTTTATTAACAAGTCACATGACCTGTTATGCTTACGTTACGCGCTGCGCGCTGCGCCCCGGATCACTTCCGGGTGCGCTAACGCGGCGTGTCATATAACTCATTACGCGACAACGTAGGTCAAGAATATAGTCACAATGTCTCCACCAACCAGCGTTCGGAACACAACCCCTTTCAGCAGTCCAAAAAGTTCTGTAAAATGACAACAGAGAGGACAGGCAACAAGAACCATCAGTCAAAGAGGGGAGGGCAAGTTCTTCTCTACCGGGTCATGTTGGGGCGCTACCGGAACTGATCGAATTGGTAGTCTACAGTGTTTCTGGATGTTTCAGACTAAAGCTGGCGTCAGCATGAGAGCACTACCATCTCGTAGGTCCGTCGTGTCCATTCCACGAGCAAACATGGCAGCCGCTCCCCACCAGAAGCCTGCGGGAGTCGGGGGCCCCCAAGACTTTTGTAGAATCTTCACGGCTGAGGGGACGCTTTCGAGAATGGGACCCAAGCCCTATCAGGGAAGCGTCCGAGTTCCAAGGTGTCCCAGGGCCATTTTAGTGGACCACGCCCAAATCTGAAGATCCGGCCGCCATTTTGAGAGTCCTGTGGCAGTCGCTTATCGTTGCATCGCAAGAGCGGGAGCAACTCAACTACATGGTGAGCGAGACGCTGTAGCCGCAAGAGTGGGCGATAAACAGCTGAATGGCGGAAGAGGCACAGTGTAGCAAAAGCGGGCGGAATGGCAACTAAAACGGTAAAGGGGCGCCCCACTACAGCGTGTCTTCAGGTCAAACGGATTGTGGGACAAGGTCCAGAATAGAAGAGTCATCAAAAGGCAAAAAGTTCCGCCGGACCCCGGGAGCCGGCCGCCTATGTCGGGGGCGATCTCAGGCTAAACCGGTGCTATAAGACTTGGGGAGGGGGTCGGAGCCAAGCGTCTTCTCCGAGTCCGTGGCATCAGACCGCCCCTCGGGGGCCTCCGTCAAGCGGTTTAGGGAGGTACCATATCACATTGTTTTCAAATGCAGTCAGGTCCACAAACGACCCTCACTTACTTTGAGAATAGTGAAGCTGCAGTAGGTGGAAATAAGCATCAGACAGTGTTACAAGCGCTGCTCAGAACTCTGAACTATGGCACACAACATCCAGAACTTATGCCATTTGAGAATGGCAGTGACATCGAAGCAACTCAGGGACCAAAACCATTAACGTACTTTCACGTATGAAAATCTTACTTGGGGAGGGGGCAGGAGCGAAGCGCCCCCTCCCAGTCCGCGCCACCACACCGTATGTTGAAAATCTGAAGCCATCGTTCTACAAACTCAACCAACCTTGGATGGAAAAATCTAGAAAAATGTACAAACTGAAAACCAGTTTTGGTCTGCATAGCATCAGCAGCAACGCTTGCTATCAGAGTGCATGAGTTTCATGCTCGATCGATTGAGCTAGCCGGATCGGGCAATAAAAAGTATAAAATAGTTATGTAAATAGTTATTTAATAAAATGTTTTACCCTGTTTCTTTGCTGGTGTGTTGTATATATTTTTAATATTTGCATAGGGTTTGTCGTTATTTTGGGCGGGGTGGGTGACGGAGCCGAGCTGTCTTGCAGCCCTCATGGTGTGGAGCTCAGTTCATCTCACTATTTTCGTATTTCTCATGAAGGGTTGTTCCTATTATTTCTATTTTAGCGAGGTCAAAAAGAGATCCAATTAGTGGCCTACTGATTTTGCTCGATTAATTTTATTTTTTTACACGATTTTTCACGATTTTTCACTATCTGCAAAGACTAAACAGAGTATTGCGACTTTGTGCTTGTTTGTAAATAGAGAATGAACCAAAGAGAATCAATTGTAAAACAGTAAATGCTTGGATAACAATCAATCAAACGGAGAGAGAAGCAGGCACGACGGATTACAACGGGGGTAAAGGCCTGCGTTAACTACTCTTCACTATCTGCAAAGAGAGAGTACTACTAAGAGAAAAGAGGGGAGGGGGGCAGCGTTCAAAGCACATCAGCGTGCATAAACACGAAAAAGTTTTTACCTATCACGTACTTGACATTTGACAGCTTTTGATATTTGCTATTAAAAAACCAATGAAATTCACAGAAAAAACCATAGGTTATAGGCCATATATAGTTAGGAATTAGCATTTACAAAACCTTGAAAATTCACTGAAAAAACCATTGGTTATAGACCATATATAGTTAGGGATAAGCCTTTTCAAAACCTTATTTTACTCACACAAAACCATTGAAATTTCATATATAGTTAGTTGCACTAACTATATATCGTGCACCCGCAATCCACTGCTGATGATGTCACATATTACATCATTCATGACATGGTTAGTGACATCACTGATGACATCACTGATGACATCTCAAATGGCATCACTGATGACATCTCAAATGACATCACTGATGACATCTTAAATGACATCACTGATAAAATCACTGATAACATCTCATTTGACATGACTGATCACATCACTGATGATATCATTCATGTGATAATACCATGAACCTCTTCAGACTCTAATATAACCTTAAATACAATCAGTGTAAACAGACAGTCACAGACTGTCACTCATCCATGGAGTTACTCACACACCTAGTCAGTTATGCAAAAAATCAATCACACCTCCATTTTCTCAACTATACAGTTATACACACCTTACTTATTCAAACATATACTAACACATATTTACTTTACTCTCTTATACAATCCCTGATACATGTTCACAATGATCCATACAGCCACTCACACATTCACTGGCTCTTATGCACAGTTATTTATATATGTCAACTCTCACATGTACTGTGTTTTACATATGTACTTACTTTGACATGTAGCACTGAGATATCCATTCACTCACTAATACACTCATGCACAGTCAACCGCCCATACAGCTGTTTCCACATGCACTTTTGAACCCATACATATAGTGAATCAACTACTCACACATCTATGTACAGAGTCACACACCTCCCAGCCACCCATACACACACACTCAGTTTCCCATACAAATACTTGGACAACCAATGAATAACCCATACAGTTACTCATATAGCTACTGATCAACATATGCAGCAGTTTGTAGAACAACAGATATAATGATGCACAAATTAAAACAGTTTAGTCACTAACCCATGCACTCAGTGAGACACATTTAATCACTCACTCATACAGTCAGTCATGCACCTACTAAATCCTTCATCCAGACACTTATACATCCACTCATTCTTCAATATGTAAGACATATTTTAACTTTACAGAAACATACAGTCACTGGATGTTGTCATCAGTGATGTCATCAGTGATGTCATTTGAGATGTCATCAGTGATGTCATCAGTGATGTCACTAACCATGTCATGAATGATGTAATATGTGACATCATCAGCAGTGGATTGCGGGTGCGCGATATATAGTTAGTGCAACTAACTATATATGAAATTTCAATGGTTTTGTGTGAGTAAAATAAGGTTTTGAAAAGGCTTATCCCTAACTATATATGGTCTATAACCAATGGTTTTTTCAGTGAATTTTCAAGGTTTTGTAAATGCTAATTCCTAACTATATATGGCCTATAACCTATGGTTTTTTCTGTGAATATATATATATATATATATATATATATATATATATATATATATATATATATATATATATATATATATATATATATATATATATATATATATATATATATTGTAAACAATGGCCTTGCAGCTTGGGAGATCACTCGACGGCGCTCATGTGTGATGCAGCCTCCCTCCTTACTTCACATCATTTTTCGTTTTTGCCCAACGCGTTTCAAGGTAGAAACCTCTTCCTCTGGGGCCTGGGGCTGTGAATGAAAAAACATCTGAGTCTTGCATACCATTTCCGGTTTTATTGCAGCTTGGGAGATCACTCGACGGCGCTCATGTGTGATGCACCTCCCTCCAATGATGTATGGCACAGTTCAAGGTATTATGGTGCATGATGGGACATTTAGTTCTCAGTGCGAGAGTCAGATAGTAATTCCATGTTTTTTTCACCTTTTTAGTTCATATTGTTACCTTAGTAGGTTGTTTTTCATTCAGGCAGGCTTAATTAGCATATTCAGCGCCGTGCTCAGCAGGTTTAAAGGGTTTAATCCTGAAGCCTCACTTAGCTGGCTTTCCTTGTCTCTGCCAGCTAACGATGGTGCATCTCCCCACGCTCAGGCACCGTGAAAAATATTGTAAACAATGGCCTTGCAGCTTGGGAGATCACTCGACGGCGCTCATGTGTGAAAAAACACAGAAGAGGTTTCTACCTTGAAACGCGTTGGGCAAAAACGAAAAATGATGTGAAGTAAGGAGGGAGGCTGCATCACACATGAGCACCGTCGAGTGATCTCCCAAGCTGCAAGGCCATTGTTTACAATATATATATATATATATATTCACTGAAAAACCATAGGTTATAGACCATATATAGTTAGGAATTCGCATTTACAAAACCTTATTTTACTCACACAAAACCATTGAAATTCCATATATAGTTAGTTGCACTAACTATATATCGCGCACCCGCAATCCACTGCTGATGATGTCACATATTACATCATTCATGACATGGTCAGTGACATCACTTGTGACATCACTGATGACATCTCAAATGACATCACTGATGACATCTCAAATGACATCACTGATGACATCACTGATGACATCTCATTTGACATTACTGATCACATCACTGATGATATCATTCATGTGATAATACGATGAACCTCTTCAGACTCTAATATAACCTTAGATACAATCAGTGTAAACAGACACTCACCGACTGTCACTCATCCATGGAGTTACTCACACACCTAGTCAGTCATGCAAAGAATCAATCACACCTCCATTTCCTCAACTATACAGTTATACAAACTTTACTTATTCAAACATATACTAACACATATTTAATCTCTTATACAATCCCTGATACAAGTTCACAATGATCCATACAGCCACTCACACATTCACTGGCTCTTATGCACAGTTATTTATATATGTCAACTCTCACATGTACTGTGTTTTACATATGTACTTACTTTGACATGTAGCACTGAGATATCCAATCACTCACCAATACACTCATGCACACAGTCAACCGCCCATACAGCTGTTTCCACATGCACTTTTGAAACCATACATCTAGTGAATCAACTGCTCACACATCTATGCACAGAGTCATACACCTCCCAGCCACCCACACACACACTCAGTCTCCCATACAAATACTTGGGCAACCAATCAATAACCCATATAGTTACTCATATAGCTACTTATCAACACATGCAACAGTTTACAGAACAACAGACATAATGATGCACAAATTAAGACAGTTTAGTCACTAACCCATGCACTCAGTGAGACACATTTAATCACTCACTCATACAGTCAGTCATGCACCTACTAAATCCTTCATCCAGACACTTATACATCCACTCATTCTTCAATATGTAAGACATATTTTAACTTTACAGAAACATACAGTCACTGGATGTTGTCATCAGTGATGTCATCAGTGATGTCATTTGAGATGTCATCAGTGATGTCATCAGTGATGTCACTGACCATGTCATGAATGATGTAATATGTGACATCATCAGCAGTGGATTGCGGGTGCGCGATATATAGTTAGTGCAACTAACTATATATGGAATTTCAATGGTTTTGTGTGAGTAAAATAAGGTTTTGTAAATGCGAATTCCTAACTATATATGGTCTATAACCTATGGTTTTTTCAGTGAATTTTCAAGGTTTTGTAAATGCTAATTCCTAACTATATATGGTCTATAACCTATGGTTTTTTCAGTGAATTTTCAAGGTTTTGTAAATGCTAATTCCTAACTATATGTGGTCTATAGCCTATGGTTTTTTCAGTGAATATATATATATATACATACATATATAAACATATATCATCTGTATATCTATATGAATACAAACATAAATGCATGCATACATATACTTATATGCATACAGATGCATGTTATTTACATGAAAGTTGAAAAAACACTAATAAAAGCAAAGCTAAAAAGCCACCTCATTACAAACAGAATGGCTTTAACTTAAACGAGGGCGAGATCTATTGCATTTTCAATGCTTGTTTACTTTGGTTCCATCAAGAAGGCATTCAGATGTGTCACACATTTGCCATAAATTCTGAATGTTAGCACTCTAGTTGCACATTAGATCACTGTAGTAAAGCTACTGCTCACCAGGGACGTCTGCTGCTGGTATTCAAAGTGCATGGTTCAGTCTGCATGTCACAATTTTTTTAATGAAATAGAAGAGGATTTGAGAAGTCACTCAAAATGATCCCTAATTTTTCTTTCTGAAGCACTAATCATACTTTCTATGGCAAAATTAACCCCCTCATGTTGTTCCTTTTTAAATTGAGTGTTTTCAGACTTACCACTTCATTCCAATCAAGATGGCTTCTGGTGTGCCATACTTTTGTCATAAGTAAGACTGTTAGCGCTCTAGTTGTTCTTTAGAACACTCTGGGACATTCTGTCATTGGGCTATACTTGGGGTACATCTGGGTGATATTTGGGCTACATTTAGGCTCTTTTGTCTCTGGTGGCCATCTTGGGAGACTGTATGTCAGAATTTTTTAATGAAATTGAAGAGGGTTTGAGAAGTCACTCAAAATGTGCCCTAATTTTTCTTTCTGCAGCACTAATCATAATTCATATGGCAAAATATACCCCCTCATTTTGTTCCTTTTTAAATTAAATGTTTTAAGAGTTACCACTTTATTCCAATCAAGATGGCTTCAGGTGTGCCATACCTTTGTAATAAGTAGGACTGTTAGCGCTCTAGTTGTTCTTTAGAACACTCTGGGACATTCTGTCATTGGGCTATACTTGGGCTACATCTGGGTGATATTTGGGCTACATTTGGGCTCTTTTGTCTCTGGTGGCCATTTTGGGAGACTGCATGTCAGAATTTTTTAATGAAATAGAAGAGGATTTGAAAAGTCACTCAAAATGTGCCCTAATTTTTCTTTCTGCAGCACTAATAATACCTTTTATTGCATAATATACCCCCTCATTTTGTTCCTTTTTAAATTAAATGTTTTAAGAGTTACCACTTTATTCCCATCACGATGGCTCCAGGTGTGCTATACCTTTGTAATAAGTAGGACTGTTAGCGCTCTAGTTGTTCTTTAGAACACTCTGGGACATTCTGTCATTTGGCTATACTTGGGCTACATCTGGGTGATATTTGGGCTACATTTGGGCTCTTTGGTCTCTGGTGGCCATTTTGGGAGACTGCATGTCAGAATGTTTTAATGAAATAGAAAAGGATTTGAGAAGTCACTCAAAATGTGCCCTAATTTTTCATTCTGCAGCACTAATCATACTTTCTATGGCAAAATATACCCCCTCATGTTGTTTCTTTTTAAATTAAATGTTTTAAGAGTTACCACTTTATTCCAATCAAGATGGCTTCAGGTGTGCCATACCTTTGTAATAAGTAGGACTGTTAGCGCTCTAGTTGTTCTTTAGAACACTCTGGGACATTCTGTCATTGGGCTATACTTGGGCTACAACTGGGTGATATTTGGGCTACATTTGGGCTCTTTTGTCTCTGGTGGCCATTTTGGGAGACTGCATGTCAGAATGTTTTAATGAAATAGAAAAGGATTTGAGAAGTCACTCAAAATGTGCCCTAATTTTTCATTCTGCAGCACTAATCATACTTTCTATGGCAAAATATACCCCCTCATGTTGTTTCTTTTTAAATTAAATGTTTTAAGAGTTACCACTTTATTCCAATCAAGATGGCTTCAGGTGTGCCATACCTTTGTAATAAGTAGGACTGTTAGCGCTCTAGTTGTTCTTTAGAACACTCTAGGAGGCTGCAGTAGAACACAAAGGAATCAACTGACAGTCTCTGTCCTTGTTGGATGTTCATGTTTTACTGAGAATGTCAGACTTCATTTTCACATGACTGAGAAAGATAATGTGAATTTACAGAAAATATGCTTTCAGTTTAGCTTATAGATCCCCTTCCAAACCACTGTGGGAAAATCATGAGATATTAGTTTTCTTTCAAACAATATTCATGATATCACAGCAGAAGGTTTTTTCACATGGTAAAATCACCTTAGAACCCACCACAATTCCTAAAACGAGTATGGTACCATCAACAAATGATTTATAATGTAACTAAAGTCATAAAACCCTCTATTAACTACAATGCTTTTTAATGAGGTGCTATCATGTATATTGGTCCCAAGATGGCTGCCAACACTTCTTGGATGAAGTGCTGACAGCCAATCAGATCAGATGTGTGGTTAGGCTCCGCCCAGATATATATCTTTTTTTGAACCTAAATTACTCAAAATCCACTGGAGCACATATATTGAGACCGAGCAAAGGCACATCGGGCTAACAGTCCCTACAATTTTGCCAAGTTTCGTGCAAATCCATTCAGCCGTTCGAGCTAAAAGTGAGGCCAACCGCCCTATGGAAATTAACATGGGAAAAACGCGTTTTGGGACCCCCCTTTTTTCTCGGCCCCCCCTTGATGAAACCCCCCCAAATTGTCAGGGGCTGCTCAGAAACAAAATGTTCCATTTTCCTGAAAATTTCAGCCAATTCCGTCCACAAACGCCAAAGTTATTAGACATAGAATTTTCAAAAATCCCATAGAGAAAAAATCCTAACTATATATACCTACTGGCGAACGCCAGTAGGTAATATATATATATCAGTCGGTTCAGGAAGCACACAAAGCGAGGAAATCCACAAGAAGCCTTGAATGAGGGTACACTCTTTTATTTTGTAATCTTGCCAGCAGTCACCCCACAAGAACCGGCATTCCTTAATGTGGCCAGACGCGTTTCAGGACCAGATGTCCTTTCATCAGTGGCAGCAGAAGAAAAAAGAATTTGCGCTGCACACGCACAATTTAAGTTCCAAACACCTTCCCCAAGTGGGCGTGGCGCTCCTGCGGCCTTCTGGTGCTCGTAGTTCGTGTGCAAGGTATTACCACATAGGTGCGCTCTAACTCCTTTTAGTTCGTGCATATTCAATGTTTCCCATGTGGGTTAATGCCTGCTTCTCATGTTGTAGCTGCCCCGCTTTGTAGAAAACAAAAAGTACCTGTGCAGACTCCAGCCCTGAAATGGAGCGTGCACACCTTCCTCCCGATGTTCCCAGCTCGATTCGCAAGCCGGGGCGGAACTTATAATTGAGCGTGTGCAGCGCAAACTCTTTTTCTTTTGCTGCCACTGATGAAAGGACATTTGGTCCTGAAACGCGCCTGGCTACAGAAAAGAATGCTGGTTCTTATGGGGTGACTTCTGGCAAGATTACAAATTAAACAGTGTACCTTCATTAGAGGCTTCTTGTGGATTTCCTCGCTTTGTGTGCTTCCTGAATTGACTGATATATATATATATATATATATATATATATATATATATATATATATATATATATATATTCACTGAAAAAACCATAGGTTTTACAACATTCTAGTTAGAAATTAGCATTTAAAAAACCTTAGATATTCACTGAAAAAACCATAGGTTTCAGGGACGTTATAGTTAGCTGGACCTTTCACTCATACAAAACCATCAAAATTCCACTGCCTCGTCCCCGTTGTTACCTTCCCCGCAACTTGGAGGTTGCTGCGGTCTGGAGGCCTGAGGAGCTAAACGAACTTCGTGGGACATCATGACTTTGGGCGTTGAGTATATTTCTTTGCTCATACTTACTTCCACCCCCGCGATGCCTGCCAACAAGTTACATTGCATTTTGGAACCTGTAGGCGCTCGGGACTGGGCGTCCAATGGCAAGCACACGCAAATGGACTTCACCTGCAGGGGGCGGAGAAACGATCAAGTATCAAGGATGGGGCGGGGTATCTAAATCCACTATTAACGCCTACATCCTGACAACACCCTGGGCGCTGAGGAAGGCGGACTGTAGCCGAAATGCATTCGCCAGGAATTATGTTCTTCAATAAAAGTTTGCTCCGAATGGTTCCCCTGTTGTGACCTCGTCTCTTTTCACGAAGAGGTGCTTGGATATATTGATCAACTTCCAGTGTTGCGTTCACGAGGCCCCCGCAGCATCAAGCTGGTCTTGCATTTACTGGACTCTGCCTCGGCGGAAAACCCCTTTTTTGTTTCCAGGATTCTGGATAGTGCAAGACTCACCTTCAGATTGGGGAGAAAAGAGAGCGGTGTGGCAGTCATTGATTGCACTTTGGGCTCGGCGGATTTCCTGCCTCGTCCCCGTTGTTACCTTCCCCGCAACTTGGAGGTTGCTGCGGTCTGGGGGCCTGAGGAGCTAAACAAACTTTGTGGAACATTGATTGTGACTTTGGGCGTTGAGTATATTTCTTTGCTCATACTTACTTCCACCCCGCGATGCCTGCCAACAAGTTACATTGCATTTTGGAACCTGTAGGCACTCGGGACCGGGCGTCCAATGGCAAGCACACGCAAATGGACTTAACCTGCAGGGGGCGGAGAAACGATCAAGTATTAAGGATGGGGCGGGTTATCTAAATCCACTATTAACGTCTACATCCTGACAACACCCTGGGCGCTGAGGAAGGCGGACTGTAGCTGAAATGCATTCGCCAGGAATGATGTTCTTCAATAAAAGTTTGCTCCGAATGGTTCCCCTGTTGTGACCTCGTCTCTTTTCACGAAGAGGTGCTTGGATATATTGCGCAACTCCCAGTGTTGCGATCACGAGGCCCCCGCAGCATCAAGCTGGTCTTGCATTTACTGGACTCTGCCTCGGCGGAAAACCCCTTTTTTGTTTCCAGGATTCTGGATAGTGCAAGACTCACCTTCAGATTGGGGAGAAAAGAGAGCGGTGTGGCAGTCATTGATTGCACTTTGGGCTCAGCGGATTTCCTGCCTCGTCCCCGTTGTTACCTTCCCCGCAACTTGGAGGTTGCTGCGGTCTGGAGGCCAGAGGAGCTAAACGAACTTTGTGGGACATTGATTGTGACTTTGGGCGTTGAGTATATTTCTTTGCTCATACTTACTTCCACCCCCGCGATGCCTGCCAACAAGTTACATTGCATTTTGGAACCTGTAGGCGCTCGGGACAGGGCGTCCAATGGCAAGCACACGCAAATGGACTTCACCTGCAGGGGGCGGAGAAACGATCAAGTATCAAGGATGGGGCGGGGTATCTAAATCCACTATTAACGCCTACATCCTGACAGCACCCTGGGTGCTGAGGAAGGCGGACTGTAGCCGAAATGCATTCGCCAGGAATGATGTTCTTCAATAAAAGTTTGCTCCGAATGGTTCCCCTGTTGTGACCTCGTCTCTTTTCACGAAGAGGTGCTTGGATATATATATATATACATATATATATATATATATATATATATATATATATATATATATATATATATATATAAACAAATTGTCAAAATAATTAATTAATTAAAAACGAGTGCCTATGGGTGTCATTTTATTTCCCTAGCTCCAATATTTTCTATGAGAGTGTTTTACAGTATCTGTGAGTTCCCATGTGTGGTGCTTGACTTAATCTAAGGCTAGGCTGGAGGGAGTACATTTGCAGCTGTTTTGACATCTTTAGGGCTATTGCAACGTCATAAGCGAGGTTTGTAAATACAATGGTTTTTTGTCGGTGCGTGTTTGTATTGCCATGCCCATTCTTAACCCTATCCTGAAATATCCCTAAACTCAACCTAATATTAGCAGGCATTCCTAATTTTCCAGCCACTCCCTCTAGTCCCTCCCACATTTAACATTGAAAGAATACCTACTTGTGTGGATATCTCCGCCACTTTGGTCGAGATCTCCACACTAAAAAACATATGAGAGGCAGAAGTCCCTGCCTTTAGGTTTGTGAACAGCATTTTGTAGTACATAAGTAGTACTTCTGTGGTACTACTTTATTTATCACAAAATGCAGTTTGTGAAATGGCCCCATGGTCTAAATGCTCAGTTTACTTACTGATACATTACTCCAATTCTATACTCCTCATCTCATACTCATCACCTAATTGCTATCATCTACCGAGAAACATGTAATTGTCAAGATTTCTACTCTACCCCTTTAACTAAAAAAGTTTCCCCAAGAAGAATCTATTCCCCTGGGAGGGATCCATAAAGAAGACCCACATTCTCCACTCTTTTATGTGACTAACATAGTCTATGAGCGAAAGGAAGCTCCAAGTGAAATAATGGTTTGTAAAGATTGGAATGAGGAAGGGAGCATCAGAGTAAAGAGGGTCACAAATATCTCGGAATTAACGTTTCATTTACTTCCATACCCTGTTCCTGAGGATATACTCCAACAGAATACAAAAATACCACTTTGTACAGATCAATAAGATCTGGCTTGAGGCAAGAAACTTCATAATGTTGATAGACTTTAGAGTAGTGCTCCGTGAGACAGCCAATCCTTCCTCACTGGTAAGGATCTGTAAAAGGGTGCCAGGGTATCGTTTGATATATGGATATCAACAATGGTATCCTAGATTAAATTTAGAGTAGATCAGGTGAACATTGCTTTTCTACAAGAGACACATTGGCATACTCTGTTAAGACGCCCCTGATCTCAAATTGGGGGCACATAGATATTTTGCAGGTTATAGTTCGTATGCCAGAGGAGTTGCAGTATTGATACATAGCAGGGTGCCGTTTAGGGAGGTGGAGGTTGGCCGGGACACAAGGGGGCGATATTTGTTGGTTAAGGGATATATGCTTGAACACTCTGTTAGTACAGCACATACGATAGACACAACGCCCAGGGCAAGGCGATCACTGCTAGACACCATAGATAGGTTTAGGTTGGTGAACGCCTGGAGATATCACTGCACGGATCAGGATGGCTAAACACACTATTCTGCACCCCATAACACATGGACACGATTCGATTACTGGTGTCTTTCCGCTGGGGTGGCACTATGGATAGACACAGTTAGCCACCTCTCGGGCACACTGTCTGACCACTCCCCTGTCATGGTACAAATGAGAATCTCTAGAGCAGGGGGGAAGGTAAAGCGTCTATGGAGATTTCCTGATGTGGCACTGAGAGACACTGTTTTCACAACTAAATTGGAGGAGGCGGTCACCAAGTATTTTTCGCTGAACAAGGGATCAGTGGAATCCAAGGCCACACTGTGGGAGGCCTTTAAGTCATACATAAGAGGAGTGTGTATCTCCAAAAACGCTGGGGTACTTAGGGATCTACGACATACATTAGCACAGTTGACAGAACTAGATTGTATTGAGGCAAGTTCCACTGGTCCTCCCGATTTGCAACGCCGTGCAACGCTGCTGGAAGAATTGTGGGAGACAGCAGAGCATGAGGCGCACTATCTTGGAAAGTATGCAATTGCCATGCGGTATGGGGAGGGCGACAGGCCGGGTAGAACCATAGCTAAACAAATGCAAAAGTCTTGTAGGCCGACCTATATAGCCGACCTAGCAGGTCATGGGGAGTCACGGAAAAGTGGCAATGTGGCAATCCTCGAGGAGGTGCTTACGTGCTATACAACATTGAACACCTCCAGGGCCACTAGGCACCCTGCAGTGACTAGCTAGATGAGATCTCGCTGGTTTGGAAGACAAAGTCATTGAGACCATCAATGCGGTGGATGGCTCTAAAGCACCAGGGCTTGATGGGTTTACAGGTTGCTTTTATAAGAAATATAAGACTCTGATCACACCCTATCTTATTGACATGTATCAATAGGCGGTGGAGGCACGGTTTCTCCCACCTACTCTGAGAAGGCAGCCTTAATTCTGCTTCCGAAGCCTGGGAAGGATATGCAGAACACCAGCTCATATCGACTGCTGTCACTTTTAAATTTTGATAATAAGATTCTAGCTAAAATATTGGCAACTAGGCTTGCATAAATTGTTGAGCAACTGATATCGCCAGCACAGTCGGGTTTCATGCCCCACAAGTCCACAGCTCTTAATCTCCGCACGTTGTTTACCACACTGCACAGAATATCACCAATGGTCCCAGCAGCCGCTGTGCTACTCGATGCGGAAAAAGCTTTTGATTTGCTTGAGTGGCCCTTTCTGTATGCTACAATGGGGCGACTGGGGGTGCCGGAACAGTTCTTAGCGGTGGTTAAATTGCTGTACACACTGCCCACTGCGCGCATCTGCCTCAATGGAACATTGACAGGTGAGTTTCAGCTCACACGGGGGACATGGCAGGGGTGTCCACTCTACCCTCTGCTGTTTGTGGTGCCACTGGACCCACTGGTGCGGCATTTGCAGGAGAGGCACAGCCATCGGGGGCTGCAATTCAGTACAGCACCCCTATTTCTCACATTATAAGCATATGATATTTTTTTGTATGTAGGGCACCCGGACAACAACTTCTCAACAACAAGCTCCTCTGTGTAGTGACTAGGTATGGTACCCAGTAACGTTTACGTATCAATTGGGAGAAATCTGAAGTTTTCCCTCTATTGGTGGCGCCTAGTGATGGAACAGTGAAGTTTCCACTGGCGTGGTGTGATGAATCTGTGAAATATCTTGGAATCCACGTCCACAGAGAGAAGGACTGTATCCTTCAGTTGAATTACCGCCCAATTATGGAGAAGCTGGGGCGTAATGTAGAGAGCTGGTTGACTTTGCCTTTGTCAATGGCAGGTAGAATAGTCATTATCAAGATGGTGGTTCTCCCGCAATTCTTGTATCTCTTTCAAACATCTCTATCCCATTGTATAATAGCTTTCTCTCAGACCTCCGAATGCTGTTGATACGACTGGTGTGGGGAGGGGAAAGCAGCCCGCATTGGCTGGGATACTTTAATGTTGGCATACAAGAAAGGAGGGTTCGGGGTACCAACCTTTCAGATTTACTATTTGGTAGCGCAGGCGAGTTTTGCTCGATACTGGTATCATACGGATATCAGGATCCCGCATCACAGACCAGAAGCTGATCTGGCACTTCCGGCGCCACTTAACACTCTGTTACCGGTTGGGTTTCCATGAGGACTGCATGATATCCAATCACTGTCCACAACTAGCTGGGCATAGCATAAACAACTAACGGTGACTGGATCCCGCATATTATACTCGCCCACATTGCCACTAGCGGGTAATGGCTGGATCCCCTTATTGCAGGAGGCTTTTGTAAAGAGTACATTGGCTAAATTCCATCTGGTGACATTTGGTGACTTGTTCCTCAAGGGTCATATTTTCACGCACGGAAGACACCTGCTTCCGCAATGCCACAGTAAAGAATCAATTTGTGCTGCAGAGGCTTCAGAGGCAGCTGTGGGTGAGTGTGTTCAGTTACCCACTAGATCCTGCTGAATTCCCAATATTGACAGGGGTTATCAAGGACGGGTATGGTAGTCATCTTATGCCTAGAATGTATAAGGCCACAGTGGCGATGCTTCCTTGCGGGGATACTGGTGTGTGGGCGGCGTGGGAGCGCGACCTTGGTCACCCGATCACGGATGTGCAGTGGGGTTGGTGCTGTACACAGATACGTCGTATCTCCCCTAACCATAGGCACAAGCTACTGCACTTTATATTCCTGTGGAGAGCGTATATGACACCCAGCAAAATGTATCGTATAGATCCCTCTTGCCCACAAGCATGCCTGAGATGTTGCTCCCCAGAGACAGACTTTGCACACATCACCTGGAGTTGTACCAAGATAGAAGGCTATTGGAGGGTACACTTTGAGGAAATTTCCTGTATGATTGTGATGGAGATTGCGCCCACGCCGCTGATGTCATTACTTGGGTACACACAGGACCTTCCCAAATCCAAACGACGATTTGTCGCTATTGCACTCCTCATTGCTAAGCTTGAAGTAGCCATCAACTGGGGTAGTAAACACGCCCCCACATTGCACGCGTGGCTATGTAGTATTACATACTAATAGTGACATATATGCACAATTGCAGCCGCCAGCGGCTAGGCCCATGGATATCTGGCAACCATTTCAATCCTACCTGCAGACAACATGAGATACAAATGACACCTCTATGCAGCCTCAACACAAGACCATGTGGGTCGAAGTAGATAGGGAAACACCTGGAGTTGCTGTATCATTGCAGAGTTAGTAGTGTTTGTTGCTGAATATTATACCTGGCCCTAAGCAGAAGAGAATTACTGCACATACTGTTAAACTGGTCAAAGTACAACTGTACCTGGAACATGTGCCTATCTATGTTTCTTAATTGTAATAATAAACAAGGCACTGAAACGCCATGTACATTATTTCTTTGTGTGAAATCAATCAAATAAAAAAACAATACAGCATATCATGACCAGCTTTTCCCACCATTTTTTTTAGAGCAGACAAGACAGCAAATACAAAATTGGCCTTTAATGTTTTGTGGTACCCCAGGTAGGGGAGGATGCTTCTTTTTATCCATATTGTGTAAAAGGTGCTCCTTGTGACAAGATGTTGGGGATAGTTTTGAATATGATCACTCCAAGGTTTATTATTTCCCTAGATGTTGCGGGTGGAGCCGCAAGTTCTTGGGCCATATTGTGGTGGACGTGTGGTTATTCCATTGTTCACGGGTCATGATTTCAGTTTTGAGGAGAAGAGCTTATGATAGTTGATCATCATCCAATTGTGGATAGCGCAATGGAATTCATTAAGTTCACATGAGGTAAGGTTCATGGAAGCTCCAGTTTGAGGATGATTTGTGTGCCTCCTGTGCAATTTAACTAAGTGGGACTGAGGCACTGATAAAATTCAGTATGGGTGTTCAGATGAAGATTGGTAAGTAGGGGAGAAATTTGTGGTATGCAGGATTCAGAGATGAATGGTGGCATTGTCACCATACATTGTCTATCTTTCAGATAAGAGGGCATCCAGTTTAGTTTTTGTTCCGTCTATGTCAATCTCTTTAAATTAAGACTCTAAAGCAGGGTCCAATGAGGCATGATATCAAAAGTAGTAGATAGGTGCAAAAATATTTGTGCTGCATCACACCATTTCTGTTCAGTTAGTTTCAGCTCATTCAAGAAGGCTATTTATCAACGTTATCTCTGTGGCTCTGCCTGGGAGGAACCTTGAACAATAGTCTGTATAGTGGATATCTGGGATGTTAGAATAGAAATTGTTTATGCTTACGCAGTGCTCCATGTAGGTTAGCATTCACTGCACCATTTCCTACTTGGGCGCCATTTTAGGCTGTTCGAAACCGATCTAGTTCAATTCTGAGAAATGCTCCTCTCTGAGTTTTGTTTCTTCACTTTGGGTTTTGTTTCAGAAATGAGAACACTGTTCATGTTAGCACATAGCTTTCTCACTAGATAGAGGCCCTCTCCCCCTTGTCTGGTGGTGGGCTCCGGATTGACGACCTTGGACTATGTTACTTTGTGTAACATATGAGCGCTGAAACCATTTTTTTCTGTATTTTGCTGTTTAATTGCACCTGCTTGGACAATTCCACAGTGGGTGTGTTTTCGCCCGGTTACCAAACGTACATAATGTATCTTTATGCTTGTCGATTTTAGTTCACTCTGCAGCACGCCTAGCGACTGGGCAGATGGAGCGCCGCTCTGAGTCTACATGAATAAACAGTTATTGGTTTGTATTCTCTACTGTCTGACCGACTCTTCATTTAGCACGAAAGGCTGAGAGGTGGTCATTAGTGACCCAGATGGCCCTAAATGGGTTACGTACTTCAGGGAGACAGACACTCTTTCTATTAGTTTTGCCGGAATAGGTGTTTTGGAAATCCGTCTGTAGTTTGCTCGATTTACAGGGTCAAGATTTGTTTTTGAGGAATGGTCTAATGTAGGATGCTTTCAGTTTAAAAGGGAAATATAGAGTATATCAGGAGTCTTTAACAATATTTCTAGCCATGGATCCAATGCAAGTAAATAGAATGCTTTTGAAGAATTTAGATTGGAGATCTAATCGGGTAATTTATTTGATTGTATTGTTAACTTAGGGATCAGATATCTGTTTGAAGTAGTTAGAAATTGTTGGCGATTCTTGGCTTTTGCTCTGTTGCTTCTGACTTTGGTATTTTGTTTTTTTTGTTCCTGAGATGATGTTGCAGCAATTTTATCTTGAAGTTAAAGCTAATGTAGACTGAGTTGTCAAAATCCTTTGAGTGAGGTATGGCAGAGGAGGTGCACTGTGGATTGCAACATTTTTAAGTATCCTGTGCACTTCTTTGAAGTGCATACTATGTTGTTAACACCTTTTGAGTATTGTATTCTCTTAGCAGTTTTGATTGTCGATTCGTACACACTGTTGTGGCAACAAAGGAGGATTTTACCTGTCTTGCCATTAGAATTTCTCCATTTGTATTCTAATACTCCGGTTAAGTCTTTTGCTCCTTAGTTTTTTTCCATTTTCTTGGGTTTGTTTCTTGTGAAATTCTTTCCTAGAATCTGTCTGTCCAGACTATTGGTAATCAGTTGAAGTATTAAGCTACTTCCATTAGTCAGTTGCTTAGTGAAGATATTTTTGGGCCAAATATAATGCTTGGAGATCTAGTTTCCTTGAAAATTTCACCTGCTGTTCTGTGCTATTTTTGTTGATTTTGTTTTTGCACTGGGAGATTTATGTTACATATTTGATTTGCTGGTTGTTCCAGATTATGGGGATGTTTCCCTTTACCTCTGCAAGTCAAGGAAGGATGAATCGTTTGAGTGTGCACAGTCGCATGCGTGGGTCTCATTATTAGAAGTTGAGGGCCTCAAGGTTTAAAATAATTGATTTTGACTATGTTAAATCAACGCAGTCAAGCAGTATGAAGTATTTGAATAACATATTAATTTACATTTAGGCCTATCTATAAATTCTATGGCATTTAGCAAATGTATTTGAAAAAATGTGCTGACAAATGTACCATCTACCATAATTTAGTCTTGTAGCAAGCTGAGAACTGAATATTTAAGTCTCATATGATGCAAGGCCAGGTACTAATAGATCACTACATAAGTTCTAATTACAATAAACTTCATTTGTGGTATTAGAGAGTTGCCCAGCCACATTATTGTTATAAGGAAAATAAAGCATTATTGACAGCAGCTTCGGGCAAAAGTGGCTGTTCATTACCTGCATCTGCCATTAAGGTTCGAAGCCATGCAAGAGTGTCCATAATAAGGGAAGAAATTTACAACAAGGGGTGGTGAGGGACAGAGTCTCTGAATTAAACAGAATACTCTCACCCAGTCAAGAGATCAGGGCTAGATCCAACACCGTTTTTTAGCTCACTGCACCATCCCAGTTTCAGAACCTGGCTGTATGCAAATTAGTCTGTTCCTGTCCCAGTGCATGATGGGAACAGGGCAAACCAAACTACAAAAGCCAATTCTTACACTGGGAAGGAAACAAGCTACCGGGGACCGGTTTCTGGCATTTCAGCCGTCTTCGGCCCGGCTTGCTTGAATCCTGATGGTGCAATGAGCAAGGGACTCACATCTGAGTATACCCTTCCACGCTTAGGGTGGACAAAAATATTTACAACAAGGGGTGGTGAGGGACAGAGTCTCTGAATTAAACAGAATACTCTCACCCAGTCAAGAGATCAGGGCTAGATCCAACACCGTTTTTTAGCTCACTGCACCATCCCAGTTTCAGAACCTGGCTGTATGCAAATTAGTCTGTTCCTGTCCCAGTGCATGATGGGAACAGGGCAAACCAAACTACAAAAGCCAATTCTTACACTGGGAAGGAAACAAGCTACCGGGGAACGGTTTCTGGCATTTCAGCCGTCTTCGGCCCGGCTTGCTTGAATCCTGATGGTGCAATGAGCAAGGGACTCACATCTGAGTATACCCTTCCACGCTTAGGGTGGACAAAAATATTTACAACAAGGGGTGGTGAGGGACAGAGTCTCTGAATTAAACAGAATACTCTCACCCAGTCAAGAGATCAGGGCTAGATCCAACACCGTTTTTTAGCTCACTGCACCATCCCAGTTTCAGAACCTGGCTGTATGCAAATTAGTCTGTTCCTGTCCCAGTGCATGATGGGAACAGGGCAAACCAAACTACAAAAGCCAATTCTTACACTGGGAAGGAAACAAGCTACCGGGGACCGGTTTCTGGCATTTCAGCCGTCTTCGGCCCGGCTTGCTTGAATCCTGATGGTGCAATGAGCAAGGGACTCACATCTGAGTATACCCTTCCACCCTTAGGGTGGACAAAAATATTTACAACAAGGGGTGGTGAGGGACAGAGTCTCTGAATTAAACAGAATACTCTCACCCAGTCAAGAGATCAGGGCTAGATCCAACACCGTTTTTTAGCTCACTGCACCATCCCAGTTTCAGAACCTGGCTGTATGCAAATTAGTCTGTTCCTGTCCCAGTGCATGATGGGAACAGGGCAAACCAAACTACAAAAGCCAATTCTTACACTGGGAAGGAAACAAGCTACCGGGGACCGGTTTCTGGCATTTCAGCCGTCTTCGGCCCGGCTTGCTTGAATCCTGATGGTGCAATGAGCAAGGGACTCACATCTGAGTATACCCTTCCACGCTTAGGGTGGACAAAAATATTTACAACAAGGGGTGGTGAGGGACAGAGTCTCTGAATTAAACAGAATACTCTCACCCAGTCAAGAGATCAGGGCTATATCCAACACCGTTTTTTAGCTCACTGCACCATCCCAGTTTCAGAACCTGGCTGTATGCAAATTAGTCTGTTCCTGTCCCAGTGCATGATGGGAACAGGGCAAACCAAACTACAAAAGCCAATTCTTACACTGGGAAGGAAACAAGCTACCGGGGACCGGTTTCTGGCATTTCAGCCGTCTTCGGCCCGGCTTGCTTGAATCCTGATGGTGCAATGAGCAAGGGACTCACATCTGAGTATACCCTTCCACGCTTAGGGTGGACAAAAATATTTACAACAAGGGGTGGTGAGGGACAGAGTCTCTGAATTAAACAGAATACTCTCACCCAGTCAAGAGATCAGGGCTAGATCCAACACCGTTTTTTAGCTCACTGCACCATCCCAGTTTCAGAACCTGGCTGTATGCAAATTAGTCTGTTCCTGTCCCAGTGCATGATGGGAACAGGGCAAACCAAACTACAAAAGCCAATTCTTACACTGGGAAGGAAACAAGCTACCGGGGACCGGTTTCTGGCATTTCAGCCGTCTTCGGCCCGGCTTGCTTGAATCCTGATGGTGCAATGAGCAAGGGACTCACATCTGAGTATACCCTTCCACGCTTAGGGTGGACAAAAATATTTACAACAAGGGGTGGTGAGGGACAGAGTCTCTGAATTAAACAGAATACTCTCACCCAGTCAAGAGATCAGGGCTAGATCCAACACCGTTTTTTAGCTCACTGCACCATCCCAGTTTTAGAACCTGGCTGTATGCAAATTAGTCTGTTCCTGTCCCAGTGCATGATGGGAACAGGGCAAACCAAACTAAAAAAGCCAATTCTTACACTGGGAAGGAAACAAGCTACCGGGGACCGGTTTCTGGCATTTCAGCCGTCTTCGGCCCGGCTTGCTTGAATCCTGATGGTGCAATGAGCAAGGGACTCACATCTGAGTATACCCTTCCACGCTTAGGGTGGACAAAAATATTTACAACAAGGGGTGGTGAGGGACAGAGTCTCTGAATTAAACAGAATACTCTCACCCAGTCAAGAGATCAGGGCTAGATCCAACACCGTTTTTTAGCTCACTGCACCATCCCAGTTTCAGAACCTGGCTGTATGCAAATTAGTCTGTTCCTGTCCCAGTGCATGATGGGAACAGGGCAAACCAAACTACAAAAGCCAATTCTTACACTGGGAAGGAAACAAGCTACCGGGGACCGGTTTCTGGCATTTCAGCCGTCTTCGGCCCGGCTTGCTTGAATCCTGATGGTGCAATGAGCAAGGGACTCACATCTGAGTATACCCTTCCATGCTTAGGGTGGACAAAAATATTTACAACAAGGGGTGGTGAGGAACAGAGTCTCTGAATTAAACAGAATACTCTCACCCAGTCAAGAGATCAGGGCTAGATCCAACACCGTTTTTTAGCTCACTGCACCATCCCAGTTTCAGAACTTGGCTGTATGCAAATTAGTCTGTTCCTGTCCCAGTGCATGATGGGAACAGGGCAAACCAAACTACAAAAGCCAATTCTTACACTGGGAAGGAAACAAGCTACCGGGGACCGGTTTCTGGCATTTCAGCCGTCTTCGGCCCGGCTTGCTTGAATCCTGATGGTGCAATGACAAGGGACTCACATCTGAGTATACCCTTCCACGCTTAGGGTGGACAAAAATATTTACAACAAGGGGTGGTGAGGGACAGAGTCTCTGAATTAAACAGAATACTCTCACCCAGTCAAGAGATCAGGGCTAGATCCAACACCGTTTTTTAGCTCACTGCACCATCCCAGTTTCAGAACCTGGCTGTATGCAAATTAGTCTGTTCCTGTCCCAGTGCATGATGGGAACAGGGCAAACCAAACTACAAAAGCCAATTCTTACACTGGGAAGGAAACAAGCTACCGGGGACCGGTTTCTGGCATTTCAGCCGTCTTCGGCCCGGCTTGCTTGAATCCTGATGGTGCAATGAGCAAGGGACTCACATCTGAGTATACCCTTCCACGCTTAGGGTGGACAAAAATATTTACAACAAGGGGTGGTGAGGGACAGAGTCTCTGAATTAAACAGAATACTCTCACCCAGTCAAGAGATCAGGGCTCGATCCAACACCGTTTTTTAGCTCACTGCACCATCCCAGTTTCAGAACCTGGCTGTATGCAAATTAGTCTGTTCCTGTCCCAGTGCATGATGGGAACAGGGCAAACCAAACTACAAAAGCCAATTCTTACACTGGGAAGGAAACAAGCTACCGGGGACCGGTTTCTGGCATTTCAGCCGTCTTCGGCCCGGCTTGCTTGAATCTTGATGGTGCAATGAGCAAGGGACTCACATCTGAGTATACCCTTCCACGCTTAGGGTGGACAAAAATATTTACAACAAGGGGTGGTGAAGGACAGAGTCTCTGAATTAAACAGAATACTCTCACCCAGTCAAGAGATCAGGGCTAGATCCAACACCGTTTTTTAGCTCACTGCACCATCCCAGTTTCAGAACCTGGCTGTATGCAAATTAGTCTGTTCCTGTCCCAGTGCATGATGGGAACAGGGCAAACCAAACTACAAAAGCCAATTCTTACACTGGGAAGGAAACAAGCTACCGGGGACCGGTTTCTGGCATTTCAGCCGTCTTCGGCCCGGCTTGCTTGAATCCTGATGGTGCAATGAGCAAGGGACTCACATCTGAGTATACCCTTCCACGCTTAGGGTGGACAGAAATATTTACAACAAGGGGTGGTGAGGGACAGAGTCTCTGAATTAAACAGAATACTCTCACCCAGTCAAGAGATCAGGGCTAGATCCAACACCGTTTTTTAGCTCACTGCACCATCTCAGTTTCAGAACCTGGCTGTATGCAAATTAGTCTGTTCCTGTCCCAGTGCATGATGGGAACAGGGCAAACCAAACTACAAAAGCCAATTCTTACACTGGGAAGGAAACAAGCTACCGGGGACCGGTTTCTGGCATTTCAGCCGTCTTCGGCCCGGCTTGCTTGAATCCTGATGGTGCAATGAGCAAGGGACTCACATCTGAGTATACCCTTCCACGCTTAGGGTGGACAAAAATATTTACAACAAGGGGTGGTGAGGGACAAAGTCTCTGAATTAAACAGAATACTCTCACCCAGTAAAGAGATCAGGGCTAGATCCAACACCGTTTTTTAGCTCACTGCACCATCCCAGTTTCAGAACCTGGCTGTATGCAAATTAGTCTGTTCCTGTCCCAGTGCATGATGGGAACAGGGCAAACCAAACTACAAAAGCCAATTCTTACACTGGGAAGGAAACAAGCTACCGGGGAACGGTTTCTGGCATTTCAGCCGTCTTCGGCCCGGCTTGCTTGAATCCTGATGGTGCAATGAGCAAGGGACTCACATCTGAGTATACCCTTCCACGCTTAGGGTGGACAAAAATATTTACAACAAGGGGTGGTGAGGGACAGAGTCTCTGAATTAAACAGAATACTCTCACCCAGTCAAGAGATCAGGGCTAGATCCAACACCGTTTTTTAGCTCACTGCACCATCCCAGTTTCAGAACCTGGCTGTATGCAAATTAGTCTGTTCCTGTCCCAGTGCATGATGGGAACAGGGCAAACCAAACTACAAAAGCCAATTCTTACACTGGGAAGGAAACAAGCTACCGGGGACCGGTTTCTGGCATTTCAGCCGTCTTCGGCCCGGCTTGCTTGAATCCTGATGGTGCAATGAGCAAGGGACTCACATCTGAGTATACCCTTCCACGCTTAGGGTGGACAAAAATATTTACAACAAGGGGTGGTGAGGGACAGAGTCTCTGAATTAAACAGAATACTCTCACCCAGTCAAGAGATCAGGGCTAGATCCAACACCGTTTTTTAGCTCACTGCACCATCCCAGTTTCAGAACCTGGCTGTATGCAAATTAGTCTGTTCCTGTCCCAGTGCATGATGGGAACAGGGCAAACCAAACTACAAAAGCCAATTCTTACACTGGGAAGGAAACAAGCTACCGGGGACCGGTTTCTGGCATTTCAGCCGTCTTCGGCCCGGCTTGCTTGAATCCTGATGGTGCAATGAGCAAGGGACTCACATCTGAGTATACCCTTCCACGCTTAAGATGGACAGAAATATTTACAACAAGGGGTGGTGAGGGACAGAGTCTCTGAATTAAACAGAATACTCTCACCCAGTCAAGAGATCAGGGCTAGATCCAACACCGTTTTTTAGCTCACTGCACCATCCCAGTTTCAGAACCTGGCTGTATGCAAATTAGTCTGTTCCTGTCCCAGTGCATGATGGGAACAGGGCAAACCAAACTACAAAAGCCAATTCTTACACTGGGAAGGAAACAAGCTACCGGGGACCGGTTTCTGGCATTTCAGCCGTCTTCGGCCTGGCTTGCTTGAATCCTGATGGTGCAATGAGCAAGGGACTCACATCTGAGTATACCCTTCCACGCTTAGGGTGGACAAAAATATTTACAACAAGGGGTGGTGAGGGACAGAGTCTCTGAATTAAACAGAATACTCTCACCCAGTCAAGAGATCAGGGCTAGATCCAACACCGTTTTTTAGCTCACTGCACCATCCCAGTTTCAGAACCTGGCTGTATGCAAATTAGTCTGTTCCTGTCCCAGTGCATGATGGGAACAGGGCAAACCAAACTCCATCAGGATTCAAGCAAGCCGGGCCGAAGAAGGCTGAAATGCCAGAAACCGGTCCCCGGTAGCTTGTCTCCTTTCTGGTGAAGAATTGGCTTGGTAGTTTAGTCTGCCCTGTTCCCATGATGCACTGGGCCAGGGACAGACTGATTTGCATATAGCCAGGTTCTGAGCTGGGATGGGGCAGTGAGATAAATAACGGTGATGGATCAAGCCCTGATCTTTGGACTGGGTAAGAGTGGTCTGTTTAACTCAGACACTCTGTTCATCACCACCCCCTTTTCTAAATCGTTTTTGGCCACTATAGGTGTGGCAGGGTATACTCAGACATGAGTCCCTTTCTCACTGCTCCATCAGGATTCAAGCAAGCCGGGCCGAAGAAGGCTGAAATGCCAGAAACCGGTCCCCGGTAGCTTGTCTCCTTTCTGGTGAAGAATTGGCTTGGTAGTTTAGTCTGCCCTGTTCCCATGATGCACTGGGCCAGGGACAGACTGATTTGCATATAGCCAGGTTCTGAGCTGGGATGGGGCAGTGAGATAAATAACGGTGATGGATCAAGCCCTGATCTTTGGACTGGGTAAGAGTGGTCTGTTTAACTCAGACACTCTGTTCATCACCACCCCCTTTTCTAAATCGTTTTTGGCCACTATAGGTGTGGCAGGGTATACTCAGACATGAGTCCCTTTCTCACTGCTCCATCAGGATTCAAGCAAGCCGGGCCGAAGAAGGCTGAAATGCCAGAAACCGGTCCCCGGTAGCTTGTCTCCTTTCTGGTGAAGAATTGGCTTGGTAGTTTAGTCTGCCCTGTTCCCATGATGCACTGGGCCAGGGACAGACTGATTTGCATATAGCCAGGTTCTGAGCTGGGATGGGGCAGTGAGATAAATAACGGTGATGGATCAAGCCCTGATCTTTGGACTGGGTAAGAGTGGTCTGTTTAACTCAGACACTCTGTTCATCACCACCCCCTTTTCTAAATCGTTTTTGGCCACTATAGGTGTGGCAGGGTATACTCAGACATGAGTCCCTTTCTCACTGCTCCATCAGGATTCAAGCAAGCCGGGCCGAAGAAGGCTGAAATGCCAGAAACCGGTCCCCGGTAGCTTGTCTCCTTTCTGGTGAAGAATTGGCTTGGTAGTTTAGTCTGCCCTGTTCCCATGATGCACTGGGCCAGGGACAGACTGATTTGCATATAGCCAGGTTCTGAGCTGGGATGGGGCAGTGAGATAAATAACGGTGATGGATCAAGCCCTGATCTTTGGACTGGGTAAGAGTGGTCTGTTTAACTCAGACACTCTGTTCATCACCACCCCCTTTTCTAAATCGTTTTTGGCCACTATAGGTGTGGCAGGGTATACTCAGACATGAGTCCCTTTCTCACTGCTCCATCAGGATTCAAGCAAGCCGGGCCGAAGAAGGCTGAAATGCCAGAAACCGGTCCCCGGTAGCTTGTCTCCTTTCTGGTGAAGAATTGGCTTGGTAGTTTAGTCTGCCCTGTTCCCATGATGCACTGGGCCAGGGACAGACTGATTTGCATATAGCCAGGTTCTGAGCTGGGATGGGGCAGTGAGATAAATAACGGTGATGGATCAAGCCCTGATCTTTGGACTGGGTAAGAGTGGTCTCTTTAACTCAGACACTCTGTTCATCACCACCCCCTTTTCTAAATCGTTTTTGGCCACTATAGGTGTGGCAGGGTATACTCAGACATGAGTCCCTTTCTCACTGCTCCATCAGGATTCAAGCAAGCCGGGCCGAAGAAGGCTGAAATGCCAGAAACCGGTCCCCGGTAGCTTGTCTCCTTTCTGGTGAAGAATTGGCTTGGTAGTTTAGTCTGCCCTGTTCCCATGATGCACTGGGCCAGGGACAGACTGATTTGCATATAGCCAGGTTCTGAGCTGGGATGGGGCAGTGAGATAAATAACGGTGATGGATCAAGCCCTGATCTTTGGACTGGGTAAGAGTGGTCTGTTTAACTCAGACACTCTGTTCATCACCACCACCCCCTTTTCTAAATCGTTTTTGGCCATTATAGGTGTGGCAGGGTATACTCAGACATGAGTCCCTTTCTCACTGCTCCATCAGGATTCAAGCAAGCCGGGCCGAAGAAGGCTGAAATGCCAGAAACCGGTCCCCGGTAGCTTGTCTCCTTTCTGGTGAAGAATTGGCTTGGTAGTTTAGTCTGCCCTGTTCCCATGATGCACTGGGCCAGGGACAGACTGATTTGCATATAGCCAGGTTCTGAGCTGGGATGGGGCAGTGAGATAAATAACGGTGATGGATCAAGCCCTGCTCTTTGGACTGGGAAAGAGTGGTCTGTTTAACTCAGACACTCTGTTCATCACCACCCCCTTTTCTAAATCGTTTTTGGCCACTATAGGTGTGGCAGGGTATACTCAGACATGAGTCCCTTTCTCACTGCTCCATCAGGATTCAAGCAAGCCGGGCCGAAGAAGGCTGAAATGCCAGAAACCGGTCCCCGGTAGCTTGTCTCCTTTCTGGTGAAGAATTGGCTTGGTAGTTTAGTCTGCCCTGTTCCCATGATGCACTGGGCCAGGGACAGACTGATTTGCATATAGCCAGGTTCTGAGCTGGGATGGGGCAGTGAGATAAATAACGGTGATGGATCAAGCCCTGATCTTTGGACTGGGTAAGAGTGGTCTGTTTAACTCAGACACTCTGTTCATCACCACCCCCTTTTCTAAATCGTTTTTGGCCACTATAGGTGTGGCAGGGTATACTCAGACATGAGTCCCTTTCTCACTGCTCCATCAGGATTCAAGAAAGCCGGGCCGAAGAAGGCTGAAATGCCAGAAACCGGTCCCCGGTAGCTTGTCTCCTTTCTGGTGAAGAATTGGCTTGGTAGTTTAGTCTGCCCTGTTCCCATGATGCACTGGGCCAGGGACAGACTGATTTGCATATAGCCAGGTTCTGAGCTGGGATGGGGCAGTGAGATAAATAACGGTGATGGATCAAGCCCTGATCTTTGGACTGGGTAAGAGTGGTCTGTTTAACTCAGACACTCTGTTCATCACCACCCCCTTTTCTAAATCGTTTTTGGCCACTATAGGTGTGGCAGGGTATACTCAGACATGAGTCCCTTTCTCACTGCTCCATCAGGATTCAAGCAAGCCGGGCCGAAGAAGGCTGAAATGCCAGAAACCGGTCCCCGGTAGCTTGTCTCCTTTCTGGTGAAGAGTTGGCTTGGTAGTTTAGTCTGCCCTGTTCCCATGATGCACTGGGCCAGGGACAGACTGATTTGCATATAGCCAGGTTCTGAGCTGGGATGGGGCAGTGAGATAAATAACGGTGATGGATCAAGCCCTGATCTTTGGACTGGGTAAGAGTGGTCTGTTTAACTCAGACACTCTGTTCATCACCACCCCCTTTTCTAAATCGTTTTTGGCCACTATAGGTGTGGCAGGGTATACTCAGACATGAGTCCCTTTCTCACTGCTCCATCAGGATTCAAGCAAGCCGGGCCGAAGAAGGCTGAAATGCCAGAAACCGGTCCCCGGTAGCTTGTCTCCTTTCTGGTGAAGAATTGGCTTGGTAGTTTAGTCTGCCCTGTTCCCATGATGCACTGGGCCAGGGACAGACTGATTTGCATATAGCCAGGTTCTGAGCTGGGATGGGGCAGTGAGATAAATAACGGTGATGGATCAAGCCCTGATCTTTGGACTGGGTAAGAGTGGTCTGTTTAACTCAGACACTCTGTTCATCACCACCCCCTTTTCTAAATTGTTTTTCGCCACTATAGGTGTGGCAGGGTATACTCAGACATGAGTCCCTTTCTCACTGCTCCATCAGGATTCAAGCAAGCCGGGCCGAAGAAGGCTGAAATGCCAGAAACCGGTCCCCGGTAGCTTGTCTCCTTTCTGGTGAAGAATTGGCTTGGTAGTTTAGTCTGCCCTGTTCCCATGATGCACTGGGCCAGGGACAGACTGATTTGCATATAGCCAGGTTCTGAGCTGGGATGGGGCAGTGAGATAAATAACGGTGATGGATCAAGCCCTGATCTTTGGACTGGGTAAGAGTGGTCTGTTTAACTCAGACACTCTGTTCATCACCACCCCCTTTTCTAAATCGTTTTTGGCCACTATAGGTGTGGCAGGGTATACTCAGACATGAGTCCCTTTCTCACTGCTCCATCAGGATTCAAGCAAGCCGGGCCGAAGAAGGCTGAAATGCCAGAAACCGGTCCCCGGTAGCTTGTCTCCTTTCTGGTGAAGAATTGGCTTGGTAGTTTAGTCTGCCCTGTTCCCATGATGCACTGGGCCAGGGACAGACTGATTTGCATATAGCCAGGTTCTGAGCTGGGATGGGGCAGTGAGATAAATAACAGTGATGGATCAAGCCCTGATCTTTGGACTGGGTAAGAGTGGTCTGTTTAACTCAGACACTCTGTTCATCACCACCCCCTTTTCTAAATCGTTTTTGGCCACTATAGGTGTGGCAGGGTATACTCAGACATGAGTCCCTTTCTCACTGCTCCATCAGGATTCAAGCAAGCCGGGCCGAAGAAGGCTGAAATGCCAGAAACCGGTCCCCGGTAGCTTGTCTCCTTTCTGGTGAAGAATTGGCTTGGTAGTTTAGTCTGCTCTGTTCCCATGATGCACTGGGCCAGGGACAGACTGATTTGCATATAGCCAGGTTCTGAGCTGGGATGGGGCAGTGAGATAAATAACGGTGATGGATCAAGCCCTGATCTTTGGACTGGGTAAGAGTGGTCTGTTTAACTCAGACACTCTGTTCATCACCACCCCCTTTTCTAAATCATAATAAGGGAAGAGTCATTTACAGCCATTATTGCCATGTAGGTTCAGGGAATAAAACTGTTAGCACCTCTCTAATACAAAACAGCATGGTTAAGGAAGCATCGTTTTTTCTTGTCTCTGCAGCCCTTATTCCTCAGCTCTCACTGCCATGAGTGCCACAGCTGCCATGCAATAGCAGAAATACTGGCTGCCATGCTTACCTAAACAAGCAAAGAACAAGGGGGCAGATGTATCAAAATACCTATTTGCGATTCTCAAATAGCGATTTTTTGAGAATCGCTGTTTGAGAATTGCAAAATGGTATGTATAAAAAAAATTCACAATTTTTTTGCGATTTCTTAAAATTCCATAATTGCGATTAGCAAATTGCTAATCGCAATTAAGGAATAATTTCCCATTCATTTCTACGGGCCAAGAGGCCCATAGGAATGAATGTCAAGTTATTCTCAATTTGAGATTGGCAATTTGAGAATCGCAAATTGAGAGTAATTTCAAGGGTGCAAGAGTGTCATAAGGACACCCTAAGGGCATGTATGTGCGCCACATGGCACCTTCACAAATAGCAAAAAGTGCATTTGTGAAAGAAATCGCAAATTACCACCAACCTCAAGTTGTTGGTAATTTGCGATTTCTTAATTAGGAATCGCACAACTTGGGTGCTTCATACATAGCATTTAAGGAATCGTAATTTGCGATTCCTTAAATGCTGAAGCAAAGTTAAGGAATCGCAAATTTTGCGATTCCTTAATTTTGCAATGCAATTTCAATAATACATCGCATTTTCCGATTTTTTTGTCGCAAACGCTGCTATCGTTTGATACATCTGCCCCTATGTGTGATAATGTAATAGTTAGAAACAAATTAAGCACACCAGCCTAAAAAGATGAGTGCAGAGTCTCTAATTGTCTATCTGTCGTAACTTATCTTGATAATATCGAGCAAATCAAATCTGCCAATTAAAATCAGTATATCAGTATATATTGGTTGGGGATGGTTCATGCTCCCGATTTCAATGAGTATGGACACAGATTAATACTGATGCTCGAGCAGTCATAAAAGATTTACAGTGCTTAGTAGCCTTGGCCCCAGTTCATACATTTCATTCAATGGTCCTACGTTCATCGCACAGGCTTTCGGGGATGCCATGACTGCTCTGGGAGTATATCTGCAATACTCACACCCATTTTGTGTGGAGAACAAAGACGTAATAAAGTGTGCCAAATGTACACTTAAGCAAGCCTTAACCGCAAGGGTGTTAAGTTCAGGACTGAATTGGTACCAAAATCTATATGGGGTCCATTGAGCATTACATTATTTGCCTAGAGGAGGATTAGGTGGTCATACTCCATACAAGATGCTCTTTGTAGTATCTATGTATGTACCTGCCCTAGATAATCATTGAAATGTGGCAGAAGAGATAAAAATGACACAGGCCAATGTTTAAATGTTTTGCAGAGCACCCAAGAGGTCAGAGATAAACTATTTAATCTGAAGCATTTTGACTCTGCTACCAGTGAAAAATAGTTTTTGAAGCTGCTGATCAGTGGAGTTCCATAGTAGCTGATCTAGGCCAAGAGAAAATCCCCAACAAACAAATATTTGGGCCATCCTACAGACCACGCATTCCAGTTCTCAGCCTGGTTCCATGTCAAACAGAAAGGTGTCTATCAATCATGTATAAAGTATTATGTGTCTGATTCTGTTCAGCAGACCCCTCAGACACCAAGGAGATATCAGAGTAGAGCCTCTCAACCATGCCGTGTCCTTAAGGAGCTACCCTGTGAAGAATACAGCAATGATGATATCTTGAGGCCCAAACCAGGGACTACCATGTTTTCTTTGTTGCCAGCTTTACATTCAATTTCGTCATCAATGGAAGAACCTGCTTAAATTTCTACAATTTAAACAGTCCCAATCAATGCGCGGTTTACTACGACCCCCGACTGTGCCTAAATCAATCCAAATTATGCCTTTGCATGAAATAACACTTTATGAAAATGACTCTAACTTTAAAACAGATGACTTACCAACACACTCCGCAGCCACTCAAGACCACCAACAGCTTTTTGGTTAACATTGGTTTTGTCACTGTCATCAAATACTGTGTGTCCTATTTTTGGATCGCTACAGTAGTGTTTTTCCTTCTTATGTGGCTCATCATGTTATTTGTTTTTTTCCTATTACTGAATGGACATTACATTCCTGATAAAACTTCAGCACCTACCCAAGGGTCTAGACCTACAAACGCATTCTTCTTCACACAGAGCACGACGTGATAATCCTGATGTAAAAGTAACTGTTATCCTATACTAGACAACATGGTCTAGGAAAAGGTTTCTTATCAAGTCATGGGACCAACAGAGACGTTGTCGAAGATTGATTTAAACTATGTAACAATCCCTGGTTCTTTTTGAAATTAATTGGACGTTAAATCTGTTTAACTCATAATATTGAAATTACAGTCATATGTAACATCTGACAATGAGGATCCTTAATTAAAAGCTGATAGCTATAAAGAAATGTATTTTTACCACCATTTTGGCTATCACTACATACAAAAAACTAGTTATCCCTGACAGATATAAACAATTATACACACTAAGAAAACTGCTAGACACCACCCTTAAATGACCACACAAACATCTTAAAGAAATTTCCTTACTTCAACAGTGGTGAGAGATAAGACCTTTCAGCTTTCTATTACTCACAGAAAATAGAACCACCCAAGAAAAATCTATGAACAGCTCTAGTTGAATCATTACTAGTAACTTCTATTCCTGTAAATTTATGAAAAATTTTGCTACACAAGACTATAAACATAAGAACGAAAATATTGACGAGAAATGTATTTTGGTAACCAAATGCTGACAGATTCAATTTAAAAAGTAGATTTTATACAATTTCCACATTGGCAGGAGAAAGATAATACTACTGATAATGAACTGAATGATATGGCCCAAAATGGAACTTACAATTTGACTAGGTTGCACACTAAAGGCATAGCTCTGTGGCCCATTGATGTTGATATATGCATGCATAGATTTCTTTCCAAAACTCCTGGCACCGTATTAAGCATAGAACAAATAAAAGCCTTGTTTTCCAGAAATCCTCGTATCACTTGGCTCCTACATGGAGTAATTTCCCTTCCTATTGCTGATTTACACTTCCAAGAGTGCCAGAAACAAAAATCCTTGGGCTGGTATGAAAAGATACATAATACTTTTCTGCACCATGTCTGGGGGTTACCGTTTGAATTCTCCTGCCTTGTTCAAGCGAAAACCGCATTCAAAAGCATACATTCCCTAGGTAATTTTCTCCTATGCTATTCCATATTTTTGCATGGAGCCTATAATATTTGAAGTCAGGTGTGAACTGCACATTATCAGTTGCACCTGTATAATACTTTTCAACCCATAATACACTCCTGAACAATGACCCAAGGCCAACCATATTTGTTAGCTGTATCAGAGATGGTGAAATGTTGTAAAATAAACATGTTTCACCCCTCAAAGGGTACTTTAAAATATCCATTAGCCTCTAATTGGGGCAGATGTTATGCATTTTAAAAACATTAGTGTCACTTGGCGCAACAATGCAAGACTAGAGACAGTTTCTCAAATTAACTGATATGATTTATTTAAAAAAATGTCAGTTTATTTAAGTGAAGTACTTGTTCTTCTTTTTCTCATTTCGGTCCTTTCGAACTCTCGTTCGCCGGCACCCTTGACAAAGTAAAAGAACAAGCATTTACAATGCAACGGTCTCGCTTTTGCAAAAGTTAGAGCTATTGGCATTGTAAATGACAAATCTTTTATTTATGTATTGGTTTTGAAAACAGATACATAAATGGCATTGTCAGTTACAATGCCAATAGCTTAATTTCTCGCAAATGCACCCACACACACAAACACACAGAGAGCCACACACAGACACAGAGCCACACACACACACATAGATGTGGTGGATGTGGTGGTGGTGGATGTTGTGGATGTGGTGGTGTTGGATGTGGTGGTGGTGGTGGATGATGTGGTGGATGTGGTGGTTGTGGATGTGGTGGTGGTGGATGTGGTGGTGGATGTTGTGGTGGATGTGGTGGTGGTGAATGTGGTGGTGGTGGATGTGTTGGTGGTGGATGTGGTGGTGGTGGATGTGGTGGTGGGTGTGGTGGTGGTGGTGGATGTGTTGGTGGTGGATCTGGTGGATGTGGTGGTGGTGGATGTGGTGGTGGTGGATGTGGTGGATATGGTGGTGGATGTGGTGGTGGTGGTGGATGTGGTGGATATGGTGGTGGTGGATGTGGTGGGGGTGGATGGGGTGGTGGATGTGGTGGTGGTGGATGTGGTGGTGAATGTAGTGGTGGTGGATGTAGTGGATGTGGTGGAGGATGTGGTGGTGCCACACCCCTCTAAGAGACCTCCCCCCAGTTTCTTCATCTCACTAGTCAGAAGTGGGCAGAACATTTGAGCAGGAGGAAGCAGTGCCCAACACAAACACGCAGCATAGAAGTGGGCAGAACAGGGCAGCACAGAACAATGCAAAATAGAGCAGGGCAGCACAGAACAGTGCACAACAGAACAGGGCAGCACATACCTGGACAGAACAGAACATTGCAAAACAAAACAGGGCAGAACAGTGCATAGCTGAACAGGGCAGTGCAGCCAAGAAGAGGGCCAACAGAACTTAGCCCAACAGAACACGGCAGAATGGAACAGGGCAGCACAGAACTGGTGAGATCAGAACAGAACAGGGTAGAGCTGAACATGAAAACAGTGAAGACCAGCAGAGAGCAGAGCAGAATTGAACAACCAACAAACGGCAGAGCTAACATTTGGAACAGAAAGTAGGAGATGCTCTGCGTGAAGAAAGATAAGAAGCAAAATGGGAAAAGTGAAGGACAGAGACGGGAGAACAAAGAAGGGAGAGGAAGTGCAGGGGAATGGGGAAGGCAGGGTATGCCGTAGAAAGGAAGAAGAGACTGGGTGGTGAAAGGGAAGGACGCGTTCTAAAGAGAGGGGCACAAAGGGTGCTCTGAGAGAGGAGGGAAGTGAGCAAGAGTAGAAACAGAGAGAGAAAGCGAAAATGTATATGACCAGGATTAAGGAGAAAGACATAAATGTGTGTGTGTGTGTAGATTTGAAAAGTCACACCCCTTCGAGCGCCTCCTGCCTGCTCAGGCTCCCATGTTACAGTCTCCGGCTTAGAAATTCGGAACTACAACGGATGCACTAAAGTTACCAAAGCCTCCCCTCCTCCCGACCACCGCCGATGAACAATGCAACAATGAAACGAGGCATGACAGACCAGATGCGAGGGACTGCGACAGGTGCGGGATTACTACAATATGACACCAAAATTGGTGCAAAGCTCTCTCTGGAAGCAGTTAAAACAGATATTTGGGTGTAAAGCACCTAAAAGTACAACGATCGCAAGGCTACAACACCATATTCATCACCATATGGTCATCTACCACCCCCCCCCCCCCCCCCACCACACAAACACACATCCGCTTATTTTTAAGAGGGTTCACTTGCAAAAATATCTTGTGCAGGGACTCAGCCTTACGAAGTTTGAACACCACTACAGCAGTGGCACCAAAGCACGGCACATATGATGAAGACATTACAGCAGAAATAGTTAAAGTGAAATCGGCTTAAAATGTATTTTGTTTGGATTTTAAACTCGCAATGTTCTGGCTGGGACAGAAAGCACAGCAGCAGTGAACAGACAGATTCAAAATGGCATATTTTTCCTTTGAAGATAAAAAAAAACGAGTCAAAGCTGTGGCTCCTCGATCTACATATTGTCCAACGGTGTAGTGAGCAACATTCTCAACAAATAAACGGTTGTTCTCAAAGAGATCAGGCATCGTTGCCTGTAGTTTCAAGTTTTGGTTGATAGCTTTATTTCGATATGCAGATATATCTTAAAAGCATTACATACAAGTAAAAAAAAACTGCAGATAAAAAATTACATTCAAGGTTTAAAACAATAAAAGAATACCATCAATGGATACAATAAATTGATTAAAAGTGAATTAAATTGATATAGACAATCTTTTAGAGCGGATCAACCATGCCCATTTAAAAAATGTAGAGACACCACAGACTATAGGGGGGGAAGTGTCAGTTAGTAGAATTCGTAGCGCCACCATATGCTGGTGTGTCCCTAATAGTCTGAATACGGGTATGAGCCAGCATCTCCTTGGACGGGAATAATCAGGGCACTCAAAAAGAATGTGTGCCACCGTCTCGGGCCTTGAGGAGCAAAGGGCACAAAAAGGCGACAACTGCACGGACATTTTCCATCTGGAAACAAGATCCCCTGTCGGAAGAGTACCCACTCTGAACTTAAAGTACAGAGCCCCATCAATTGGCATGGTTATCAAGTCCAGATAGGGTTCGTAGGCCACCACGTCCTTGATTCTTAAAAAGGCTGTGGTGGATTTGCAGTGACGGGGATTTCCGATAAGTTGAGAGGAGACCCATTCCCAGTAAAGTTTTTTCAGGAAAGCTTTAGGTGGTGCAGATTTTGAAGCCCAATGAGCCCCCAGACCCAATTCCCCCAAGAGGTTTTTCACATCCCTTAACCATTGAATCTTGTGCCAACCCCCCATGTCCATCACCTCAGACAGCCCATCAGCATATGATTTCAGTTCTGGGACCCTCCATAGGCGGGCCCATAGAAGCAGTGGCCGGAGGCGAGCCTGGTCTTTAATCAATTTGCAGCCCACATCCAGGAGCACCGGAACAGTGGGGGTGCTCAGGGGGAGGGCCAGAAGGTCTTTCAAAAATTTGCTCTCTGACTTGGATAGAGCCTCCAGATTGCAGAGGCCCCAAAGCTCCGCCCCGTATAGCGCTGCTGTGACTCCTCTTTCTTTATAAGTATCAATTACAGGTGCCACAGACTGTTTAGATGAGGCGCAGTACTCCCTTAACAGCGCACCCCCCACCCTTTTGTGACTAAGGATCATCTTATTAATGTGTGGTGTCCAGCTCATAGAATCGCTCACCCGTATTCCCAAATAGTCAAACTCAGAGACTTTCTCGAGAGGGACAGAGTTCAGGGCTGGAACAGTCCTAGTTTCCGTGGTGGGTGCATGATCAAGTAGTTTGTCTTTTCCACGTTGATCACCAGGCCCCTTGCTGAGCAAAATTCGTGAAAACGATTCAGAAGCTTCTGGAGACCCTGGGGAGTCTTGGCAATAAGGAGGATGTCGTCTGCAAACAGCAGGGTGGGGATCCGTACGCCCCCAGGGAGGGTACGTCTGCTGGTTCTTGAAGCAGGTGCTCCACCACACCATTTACGTACAAAGAAAATAGTGTGGGAGCTAGTACACATCCCTGTCGGACGCCCCTGCAGACCGGGATCCTGTCAGTCTTTTCCCCATTCTGGCCCCAACGCACCTGGGCATAGTTACCTGTATGGAGTTTGGTCAGGAGCGACAAAATGTAGGGGGGCAACCCAAGACCCTGCAGAACCCTCCAAAGTTCCTCCCTAGGAACAGGTCAAAGGCAGTCTTCAAGTCAATAAAGGCCAGGTAAAGACTGCCTTTGCCCAGCTCCACCACCTTCCAGCGCAATAGCATCAGTCTGAAAACCTGTTCAATGGTCCACGTTCCAGAGCGGAATCCCGCCTGAAGATATGACAGGATGGAGTTATCGTCCACCCATTGGAGGATCCTCCCCAGAATCGCCTTCCCCGCCACCTTTTGTGTCGAGTCAATCAGGCTTATCGGCCTGTAGTTCCCCGGATTGTCCCGACAGCCCTTTTTAAATATGGGAACAACCTCTGCCCCTTTCCAAGATTCAGGGACAGGTCCTCCCTCCAAGATGACATTCAGAACAGCGGTCACCAATTTGCCCCATTCGGTCAGGTAGGCCCGGAGTAAGTCCCCTGGAAGGCCATCAGGACCTGCTGCCTTCAAGGGTACCAAGGATTTGATGACATTTACAACCTCCCGTGGAGTGAAGGGTTCGGGAATGCTGTTCTCTGGCAGAAGTGCAGGGGAAAATGGCTCATTTGAGGGACCCTTCTACCGATTTTAAACTCGCAATGTTCTGGCTGGGACAGAAAGCACAGCAGCAGTGAACAGACAGATTCAAAATGGCATATTTTTCCTTAGAAGATAAAAAAAAATGAGTCAAAGCTGTGGCTCCTCGATCTACATATTGTCCAACGGTGTAGTGAGCAACATTCTCAACAAATAAACGGTTGTTCTCAAAGAGATCAGGCATTGTTGCCTGTAGTTTCAAGTTTTGATATACTGATGATGTTACTGTTTAAGACTGTTATTAGTCTGTCGACATGTCATATATTCAGTTCGAAACCCTGCTTGAGCGAGAGTTTGAACAACTGAAAAGGACGGGGCTTACAGACAAATGGTTCTTCTTTTTATCTAAGCCCCGTCCTTTTCAAACTGAGGGGCGGGTTTTTGACTGTTGTTTGCAGCCTAGAAATAATGTCAAAAACACGCCCCCCAATCCGAAAAGGGCTGGGCTTCGATCCAAAGAAGAAGGTCACTGGGACCTCTTCCCCAATGGCTGGCCACCGTTTAGGAGGCCAGCCAATGGAGAAGAGGGGCGGGGTTAACCTCGCTACTCAAAGTCATTAAATCTCGTGAGGTCGACGCCACGCGAGACCTAAAAAAACAGATAAGTCTTAGTGATTTTGAGTGAAAGTCTCTTCTTGCGAGGTTAGTATTGTGAGATTTTCTGTTTTCCTTCTGTACATAAGGTGTCGGTATTTTGGTGAAAATGTATGAGTGAATTCCCAAATTTCTTATGAGGTAAGAGGCTCTTTATCTCAAGTTTTAGTAAAAGAATATAATAAGAAAGATCACCCTAACAAATAAAATGTAGACATGCAAAATCTCAAACGGTTAGGGCTTCAAAGAAAGAATGGAGTATAGCCTCAAAAATTAAATAGGTTTAGGTTATCACGCTCCTAACAAGTAATCTTGAGCTTATTTCTCTATGTCTGTTGTCACTGCTTCCTTCCACCCTCCTAGGCGTTTACCGTCCCGCTTATCAGCCCTGCTCAGGAGTCGTCCATAAACCTGGTGACGGCAGGCACGGCCCATGCCGGGCGTTATACTGAGGAGGTGACGTCAGGCAGGGGAGGCTCAGGGGGGGGGGGTTGTAAAATGCGGGATACGGACCATTAGAGGTAAGTACCAAAAAAAAAAAAAATTGTTGCCCACGTTGCATCACATTTGGCAATGCAGCGTGGGCAAAGAATTTTTTTTTTTTGGTACTTACCTCTAATGGTCCATATCCCGCATTTTACAACCCCCACCCTGACCCTCGCCTGCCTGATGTCACCGCCCCAGTATAACGCCCGGCACGGGCCGTGCCTGGGTGACGGCACACTTTTTCTAGAGTGTGGTGGGATGAAAGGTTCTGCCATGCGTACAGGACTGAGAATGGGTTCCTCTCCTGCCATCTCTGCTTCTCGCAGCCAGTGAATGGCTGGAATTCCTTGTTGCAGCAGCTGGGTTGTCAACGCATCTCTCGATGTGTCCTACTGAAAATCAAGGGCAGCTTCTTTTCTTTCCTCATCCCTCAAAAGGATCCTCTCCCATCAATTCTCTTTCGGACCCTTTTTCTTCTGGGTTCTTAGCCCTGCCCCCTGAGTCGGTGCACACACAGGTCAATTGGAATTCCTGTCGCACCCTGTTTTGTCTGACTTCCCATTTGGTTCTCTGGTAGCAAACGCTGCTGTAACGAAAGGGCGCAGTCAGCTCCTAGGATATATGACATACAATCTTTACCATCAGGCTGCTGACAGTTGTAATTTTATACAAAAAGAGGCTCCTTTGACCTCAGCACCAGAAACATTTGACGGCTTGTTCTGCATCAGACATTTAAAAGTTCCTCGAGACGCAGTACCTTACTCATTTTGTAGACCTTGTGTACACCATCTTCCACTCATCAAACATCACTGGCATAGTGCGCTTTTTCAAAACATTGACTGTTTTTGACTAATTCCTTCAATCTTTCATTCCTTTCTCTAAAGCAGTCCAACAACAACATGGAATTCAATTATCCATTGGAGAAGAAATGCAGAGAAACACTGGCATTTTACCTTGGCTTTGAATGGCTGTCAGTCCTAATTGAGTACTGGCCTCTATCCTTCTGCGAAATAAGTGAGACCAGACATTCTGGTGCATAAACTGAATGCAAGAAATTACCCTGTTATTGCCCATGGAGGTACCCACTATGGCCTCCATTAACATGAAACAACTTCCAAGATCACTAAAGTTGTACCATGCATATTGCAAAGTACTGCACGTCTCAATCGTGAAGTATATTCAATATGATGGACAGATATCAACGCTCGAACCATCAACAGCTATATTGCTTCAACAGCTTGTTATCACAGGAATTCATGCACAAGCTATGCCACCATTCTTGAGTGCTTCAGAAATATAGGATGTGTTCCAGTGCATCTGCCCATCATCTTCACAAGCAGTTGGCACCAAGACAAAAGGGAAAAGTCGTCACATTGAACATTCAGAGCATGTGTATGCAAATACTCAACATTCTAAGGCAAAGGCTCTCAGAATACTATGGAGACTATATGACACCATTAGTAATTAGGAAAAAATGAGTTGAATACTCAATCATGTTTCAGCACTAAGGGGGCGTGGCTTGGAGCTCGGCAAGATGGCCGCACTGTAGTGTAGGTCCGCCAGCCATCGTCGGACATCCTGCAATTATCCTCTCCCCAGCCCTGTAATTTCGTTAACTCCTACATGGGACTGATTTGCTGATCTCTGGCACTGTCTGCTGATACCCGACAGCAGCCGATCTGAGCTAGGAATCCGGACTTCCAGAGACCACGTGGCTGCCGGGGGACTATCGGAAATGGCAGCTCGCCTCTAAACTGCTGCCACCAATGGACACTGTGAGCGCCCTTCTGGACCGTGAAACTGGCGGACCAGCCTACCGCAGACCGGAGCAGACAAAACGGGATCCCATTGAGGTCCCGGCGCTGAGCTAGCACACGGCCGCGAGTTGAGGGCGGGGGACGCGGCGGGGGAGTGGAACTACGCAAGTGCCCGGCGTGCGGAGCAGGCCACGGCGCGGCGTGGCGGCGAGCGGCCTAACAGCGCTTTGACTCCCACCGCCCTCCCCATCCCCCTCTCTGTCCTCCAGCTCACTCACACCACCTCTGGAGCCCAAGCGATTCCTGAGCCCGCTCAAACACAGTCTACTGGGACAATACTTTTCGGGTCGAAGTGCAGGCTCATAGCACGCGAACTGTGGCAGTGATCAATCCTTTTGGCGCCTCAAGATTACTAGTGAGGGTTCAAAAATAGCCGCAAACGTCACACACGCAGGCTGTGGGGGCCTTCTCTGGACACCTGCGCGTCCCTCAATGAGACTTACTGCATTACTGTCACCGTGCCTATCTGCAGTGGAAAAGACACATTCCCGCATTGTCTGGGCACCTAGTGACACTCACTAGAGCAGACATACAGAAAACGGATTGGAACACACGCGACTCAGGGGCAGCCACACCCGTAGACAACAATGTGGGCTTCAATCGCAACTACTACCCCTGGGCCCCCCACCGATTCACACGAGGAAACTACACGCTGCCAAAACGGCCTACTGGGTGAGGCGCACGACGCAGCGCTTCAGAGACAGCACCTGCAATATAGCGCCATTGGGAAACCTGAGAGGAACCAACCCCGCCTGACATTCGAACTGCGAAAGGGGGACAAGCCAGGACACACCATGACTTCAGACTCTGAGCTTGACGCACCAACACCTCCACCCACGGCACTAGAGAAATCACTGTCCGCCATTCAGGCGGGTCTACAAGCCATAGACGGGAAGATTAAGGCATTGAATGGCAGAATGGATAATTTCTAGACAAAACTGGACAAGCAAGCGGCTCGCATCGGAGAAGCTAAGCAGCGCATCACGGACGCATAAGATGGACTACAACAGGTGGCAGAGAAGACGTCCGACATCACTAAACTGCTGGCAGTTATACAGGCCAAAAATGAGGACATTGAAACGCGATCGCGCCGAAATAATATACGCATTCAGGGTCTGCCGGAATCTACAAATGTGGGGCGACTGGAGGATTATGTCGAGGCAATGTTTCAGGAAGTATGTGGGAAGGACGAACTCTCTCCCCTATTTGCAATCGAAGGAGCGCACTGATCACTCGCCGCGCGCCCTCCACCGGGAACCCCACCAAGGCCCATCATAGCTCGCCTGCTCAACTTCAGAGATCGTGATACGGTCCTCCGCATTACCAGACTGAAAGGTTCAATTAATTATCAAGGAAATGCGCTGTCCTTTTATCCGGATTTTACAGCCAATGTGCAAGCGGCCCGCAAGGAATTCCAGACCGTCAAGAAGCTATTACAAAAGGAGCAGATCCCATATGCAATGCTATACCCTGCACGTTTGCGAGTTGGCACCATGGAGAACAGAAAAATCTTTATGAATCCCAAGCATGCAATGGAACATGCGCGGACCCTACGGCGCCAGAGACAGAGTTCACCTACCTCCCCTACATCAGACATCGATGAATGAACAGTAAGGGGGGTACATATCAGACTTCTAAGAGGAAAGTAATACTAATAGCCGGAGGGTGTGGCCAGGTAGCAATGTTGTAAGGGCAATTCATCTGGAATATTTGATGCAGTCTCTTACATTGTTAGTCATGTTTTGCGAGATACCTGATTACACAGGGCTGGCGGGGATGTCGAATTACCGGTGGCTCTTCTCCCTATTCTACCTGGGAGGGGTTGCAGCCGCCACGGCCCCCGATGGGTGATCCCCGATGGGATTTATGTTTACTTTCGTTGGGGTTACTGTGGGAGTTATATGAGGGTAATGTCTTTAGCAGGTTGGGAATGCTGAAGTGGGAGGAGGGAGGGGGGGGGTCGAGTTTGTTTATTGCATGCCAAACGTATTCAATCTCAGAAGCGCTGCACTATGCTATTGCCCCTGTTGGAAGCGCCCATATGTTGGTATGACACACAATGTTGCATGGTACTGCCACACAACACATGACAGGTGACACGTATAATTATGTCACATGGAACGTCCGAGGGCTTAATACACCGCAAAAAATCAGGCAAGTGTTGGCACAGTTAGACAGGCACAATGTAAAAATCACGCTGCTGCAATAAACACACCTAACTACTACGACAGAGGATAGAGTAGCCAGACGATGGGCATCATATAGGCTAGCGTCCTCTTATTCATCCTACGCAAGGGGAGTCCTAATATTAATTAAAAAGGGAGTGGGCTTTACGGCTATCCAGTCTAGCACAGACCAAGAAGGTCGCTGGGCAATGGTGATGGAGAAACTGGGCAATGTCCTAGTGACAATCGTCAGCATATACGGCCCGGTAGTAGATGACACGACCACCTACCTTAATATGTTCAGGGTGTTACGCACATGGCCTGAAACAGAGATCATAATAGGGGGAGGTCTTAACACCCACTTAGATCCCACACAATAGACAAATCTAACCCGCAGGGTGCCAGCATGGTTAAAGTCGCCAAATGTGTGAAGGATGGTATGCTGAGTTTGGATTGGTAGATACATGGCGGCAAAGAAACACAGGGGTACTAGCAGGAACGCACATTACACCTGCAACAAACGGCTGGTCTAGACTGGACTACTGGCTCTTAAGCGAAGGGGCACACGCCTGGGTCACAGATGTCCATAACCTCCCGAGAACGCTGTCGGACCACAATCCAGTGTTCCTCTCTTTACAAATCCCCCACAATCCACACAAGCCGTTCACGTGGCGTTTCGAGCAGAGTCACTCCTCGACCCGACTTACGCTGACACCATACAAACTGCCATAATACAATACTTCGAAGTCAATGTTGGGACAGTGGACAGCCAGGAAACATTGTGGGAGGCCTTCAAGGTCACAATTCCGGGCACATGCCTTGGCACATCAGCGGGGATTCTAAGGGACATAAGGGGTAGACTATCTACAATAGAGAGACAGCTGCGTGAGCTAGAAGCCCAATATGACCACACACCCTCGACAGACATCCTTACCAGTATACACGAACACATTGATGAATATAACACTCTAGCAGAGACAGAGGTAAAATATCTCTCCAAGCGACACGTAGCTAGGCGGTATGGAGAAGGGGAACGACCGGGAAGGACATTGGCTGGGCGACTGCAGAGCAGAGCCTGTCACCCCCCAGTAGAGCGCATTGTAGACGCAGATGGACAAGCCCACTTCTCTTCCATTGCCATAGTGGAGCAATTCCGCCAATTCTATGCCACGCTACATACATCCAAGGGAGGGCTGGACGAACAAGCCATGAACGACTATCTAGATGACATCGTCTGTGCGTGGTTATCCGATGTACATTGGAAATACCTTAGCCTCCCACTAGATGTAGAGGACGTAGAAGACGCCATTAGATTGCTCCCAAACGGAAAAGCCCCCGGACCTGACGGGCTGACTGCCGAATTTTACAAAGCGCACGCTGACATTTTAGCTCCCCATCTCTTAGAAATGTACGCAGGAGCGTATGAGTCCGGCAGACTCCCACCTTCTCTGCGGCAGACGATGATCATTACCCTTTTGAAAACAGACAAATCCCCTGACTACTGTGAATCTTACCTTTCTCTATCTCTCATCAACTTAGATGCTAAGATACTGGCGAAAATTCTCACCACAAAGCTGCAGCCTCTCATGCCACTGCTGGTGCTTCCCGACCAGACCGGGTTCATTCCCGACCTCTCTACATCCCTCAACTTGCGCACCATCTTCTCCATGCTTCATGTCCTGAATCCAGACTTGCCAGCTGTTGCCGTCCTATTAGATGCCGCTAAGGCATTCAACTCCATGTACATGATGTACATACTGCGCAGAATGGGTTTCCCCCCAATTTGTTTACGCTGGATCCAGATACTTTATACGGAACCGTCTGCGAGGGTTCGAGTGGGGGAGACAATTCTGAACCGTTTGCAGTTGGTCAAGGCACACGTCAGGGGTGCCACCTCTCCCCACCATATTTGCCATTGTGCTAGAGCCTCTGGCCTGTAAAATCCGGAAGGTACATAGAGCAGCAGCTCTCAATTTCCATAACCGACCAGTGGGGATTTCAATGTACGCCGACGATATGGTCCTCTATATCCGCGAACCCCACCAACACTTGTCCCCTGTGCTTCGCGAATATGTCAAATTTGGCCTGTTTTCCGGTCTTAATATAAACTGGGACAAATCCGTCATTATCCCCCTGACAGCCGCAACCACCCCCCTCAGTTGAATACCCGCTGGTCTGGTCAGCAGACCCTGTTAAATATTTAGGCGCATGGATACATAGGGACCCTTGGACAGTTATTGCTGAAAATTATGGCGTAGAGTACACAGCACTAGTCACACAGATCGACAAATGGCTGTGTCTCCCATTGTCACTGGCGGACCGAATCTCAATTATAAAAATGGTGGTGCTGCCCAAATTTTTATACCTATTTTGCAATGTACCGGTCCCGCTTACCAAGCAATTTTTCAAAACTCTGCAAACTCAGCTGCTGAGACTCGTTTGGGGCACAAAACAACCGAGGATCAGTTGGCACACATTGTCACTTACATACGAGTGAGGTGGGTTCAATGCACCGGATTGTTATGTATACTACCTGTGCTGCCAAGCCCACTATGCCTACTACTGGTACAAACCACACGACTTCATACCACACGTCGCGGTGGAAGAGGGAGACGCATATCCTGTCCCTTTGCGTGGTATCATCACAAACACACGCAGACATACTCTCAAGGTGGAGATTAACACACTGGACATCACAGTAGCGGCCTGGCAGGCGATTGGTCATCGAACACAAAAGCTTCACCTATACACACCTGCACTGCCAATAGAGGGGCATGCAGCATTGTCGGTAGCCCAAGACCAGGGGTCCGTCATGGCACTTAGCGAGGCGGGCATCACACAAATGAGTGATTTATTTCCGGAGGGTACATACTTAACAGGGAACGACTTATCCTACATCCACAACCCTACACTACTTTTTAAATTTACATGCTATAGGTTACGACGAGCGATCAAGGAACATTACCCGTGCTTCCCGGATGAACCAGTGACTTTATCAGCGTTACAACTGACACTCACGACTCCAACGAAAAGAAAGCTGGTCACCAAGCTATACAGGGCCGTAAAGAAAGACACGCCACATAACACTGCCACATGCCTGACACGTTGGAATACTGAGTTGGACCCCTCCATAACAGAGAAGGAATGGATGAAAATATGCTCGATAACGGGGTGACTAACATCCAACAGTAATCTCCGCATCATACACCTTAAATTCCTCTATCAAACATATCACACCCCTCACAGATTATGGAGAATCGGCCTCAGGGCGACTGATGAGTGTAAACGGTGTGGGTCGGGGGGCTGGCTTTATACACATGGCGTGGCAGTTCCAGCAGGTCTTTAAATATTGGGGGAAGGTAATAGCTCTCATTAATGACATGACGGGACTGACATTGAGCAACAATCCATCGCAATGCCTGCTGGGCCATGGTCCAAAACTTCAGGGGAAAGTTGGGAAATTTGTACAACCGGCCTTGCTATTGGCGAAGAGGCGCACCCTGTTCACATGGGACAGTCGACTGCACCCCAAAGTAGATAGCTGGCTAAAGGACATGGTGTTCTGTCGAGACCAACTAGAGACTTATGCAGAAGAACTGCCAAGGCCATCACGACCCACGGATATCTGGGCTCCTCTGCGGGAATACTTACTGTCTTGTACTGATTTAAATTCTGAATGACACTGTCTGCTCAGAACTTTTGATGTCAGAAATCCTCCTGAAACTGGACGATGTGGTTACGCCCTGGTGTGTTGGAGGTGTGGACTCCTTGCAATACGCAATAGCCCATTTCAGTTTGCTTCACATGTGGCGCAAATACTACCACACTAAACACTGTGACCTTTGGCATTGTTTTTGTTTGTAGTTCAATGAGCGCTGCACTGATATTACGTGTCGAATAGATGTACATCTATTGTATGAATACTATATGCTCGATAAAAGTTTACTAAATTAAAATATATATATATATATGTTTCAGCACTAAAAGGAAAAATAAATATCCTCTTTCTCTTAAACAGAATGGTAAGACATATATTTGGACAATTTATACCTTGTTCTATATCTTTTTTATCTATTGCACTCAGCTGCATTAGTTAGAAGCCAAATATATTACCTGGTTTGCTTTTTTTTAGAACACAGATATTTTATCAAAGTGTTTTATACAATGAGTTATACTATTATACGCAATTATTTAATATATTGGCTTTATACATTTTATTCATTATTTCATTAATGTTATTCATAATAACACATCTTTTATTTAGAAGTAATCATACAATCCTCTTAGATGTCTGCTCATTAATGCATTCATAATTCTCTCTGTGTTTTATGAAATGCATAATTTTCTAATACGATATGTTATATCAATCCCACAATCTGGGGATGCTGTGAACATCATGATAGGCTTAATTTTAGTTAGCTTATGTCTGCTTCATGGCCTGCCTTCAGTCTATTATCTGTAATAGGACTGTCGTATACTGAACCTTGGATATATAAAACTCTTTTCTTTCAATAAAAAATTACTGAAATAAAATAAAAAATAAAAGAAAGTGTGAAGTTCCTAACCACAAATAACTGCTGAGTTCATCATGCCTGCCCACTGTCTAAGCTAACATGTTTGTTCAATTTAGTAATTAGCAACATGGCATCACAATTAAAGTTAAACATGTGTATGGATAGGACATACTTTTCACCTTGGTAGTTTAGTCTGGTTTACGAGCTCTGTTTTATGTTCAAAACATGAGACAGAATCAGCGGAAGACCCTAATAAAATTCGAGGATTTGGCTATTGATTAAGAGAGGTCTTCAAGCTAGAACTACCACCAAAGGTCCCACTAGTTTGCCGACCCTGCTACTCTCAGTTCCAGAACTAACAAGCACTAGAAAGTTTGATCACCTCACTCCACATCTCAAAGGGCTGCCATACGATGCAAGAATCCAACTAAAGATGGTCTGTATCACAAAGCGATGCACTACAAAACCCCACTATACCTAGCCCAGAAAATTACGATATTTGGACGCAACAGATTCTCTCGGAGCACCGGAAATCTTTTACTTGAAACCCACATTCTTCTGTAAGAATAGAACATATGATAGATCGCTCTCGAGCTACACCAAGAATTTAGATTTCATTCCCCTCGAACATCAGAAGAATCCCGACCACTTCAGTTTGAAAAAAGGAAGTTAAGACCTTTCTAATGAGCAAATTCCTCTCATAGCTAACAACAGACCAAACACATCTATGGTATAATTTGAGACTAACAGACAATCTCTTGATCTTCTACGATCTGCTCGTTCCAGTAGATTACATAAATACAGGATAACAGACCCTCCAATTTAAAAAGAAGTGATGACAGTGAAAATGCGGGGCCTGGGGTTAGCAACATGTAAAATACTGTTAACACTCTATGTCGATTGTTCGTATATTCTGATTATCTCTCACTGAGAACAATGTAATTGATGTGATCTACCTGTTTACAGGCAAAGTTGTTGTCATGCAAATGCCAATAAAATATAAATAAACAAACAGACCCTCCAATTTATAGGATTGAAACTTTCTGATAGCACATCCCAGATCATACTCCTAGATTTAGCCCTACATGCTATAACTAGTCTGTTTGCTACATACAGTCCCTACACTAAATGATACGACGTAGTCTAAGGACATGTAGTTAAAAAAAATCACATGGTGTAATATTTAGGTGAGGTACTATTGTAATACCAGCTGATCTCTAGTAATCATTAGGACAAGTATTATTTTTAAGTACCAATGCTTTCAACTTAAAAATGAATGTATATGCTTGGTAGATTGCTTAAAGGACTTGTCAAACTATATGTCGGAAGTTTAATGCTATTGAATTGTGAAGAGCTCTGATACCCAATTGGGTCACGTTTGCGCTATATGAAATACTGCATAAACAAACTGATTTCAGACTCCTATGCTCTGATGAAGGATTCCCTGACTGAACACACACAATCTCGCTCGCCCGCTGACCTCTGATAAGGAACAGTTGAACGAGCTGTTCCAAGTACAATGTGCGATCCATCTTGAGAAATTTCAAAGGCAGGTTTTCTATTCAATGCTGTAGCTTCAATTTAACATAGATCTTAGGAATAGCCTTAGAATTTCAGGATGTTAGAAACAGCTCGCTAAAATGCTAGAAATATTCTGCTTGAGTTTGCTGATCATAACATGCCTATCTATTCTTGTTTTCATATTCTGTGTGGTTACTGTTCATATCATACATATTAGACTGAGGATTTTAAAACCAACATCATAATCTACATGTCCCAGTTTCCTGGTGCTATTTTTAACTATGGTGTTCACAAACAAGACTGTTTTGATTGCCACTGCGTACCTGAAATTTGAATGGGACCGATAGTAACCTGAAAATATTTTCTGAGCAAACTTTCTCAGTGGGACTGTGTCAGGGCTTATGGCTGTGATCTGACTGGTGTTTCTTATTTAATGTTGGTGTATTGAACTAGGTCCTTGAACCAGAGGATTAAAAAAACGAAACCCTACACCTCTGGTGGACACCCCCAGAATTCATATAATCTGGTAAGAGATGCCGGAACCACCCGCTGTCTTGCTGAAAGCAAGTCTAATCAACCAGTAAAGTAGAGAAAAAGGTTTCTTTACTTTTTCTGCTTCTGTGGTTGATCACATTTGCTTTCAGCAAGGCAACGGGTGCAACCGGCATTCCATAGCAGGGAAGGACGAGTGGCTTTTTATTCAGTAGCTGCACCTGGAGAGAGGAGAGAAACAGAAGCTGCTCAGAAGAAAATGCCATCTTCTGCACAGTCCCTCGCAGAAAGAGTTCAAGCAGCAGGTTGGGAGTTGACACCCAAGGAGTAATGCATGAGCATACCTATAATGGTAATAATGGCCCACTAAGGGATCATCCTAATTGGGTGGCCAGCATCCACATTCTTTGCAGTTGCTAATTTGTTTCAATGCGTTAATATTGGTTAAAAATACTTAACTAGTTTGGTAAATGGATTAGATAGTTTAATGTGTGATAATATTCGAATCTGATTGCCAGGGCAAAGGTCAAAAGCAAAATAATTGAATACATTCTCCAAATTGTGCTCATTAAAAAAAGTGTAGGTGCGTAGACTTTACGTATAGGTGAAGAATAAATGTACTCTATTTGGGGGATTTCAAAGAATTCTAGAGTTCTATACTAATAAATCTAAGACTTTCTTGGGCATTTAGACATGGATCCCTCAGCCACCTTAACTAAACTAGTTTTGGGGAATGGGTTTACAGTACATTTTACACTTGTAAAACTAGATTTTCACAACTCTGGGAAAATGTTTCCCTGTGAGAAATCCCTTGTCCAAAATCCCAGATAAAATAATCGTCTGTTCCCTTTCCTTCCGCCAACCGGGAAACACACCGCAAAATATTTCAGAAACAGCTTGTTTGCACGACCAAATCCATTCAAAATACCTTTGGGCTGAGCATAACAGTATACTTTGAAACACCCCATGTCTCCCCTTATGTCAATCTCTTAAAACAGTGTTAACCAATTCTAAAAGTAAAATGTAAACCCGGGAGCTATTCTTCTCGATAGATACATGGTTTTGGTTTGGATTATTCACAAATCTAGGCACCAATATACCCATCTCAGTCAGTTGATGTTTGCACAAAGAAAACATCTGACCACACTGAGAGGCAGTTTCATTGCTATTAAACATTTCAGATAAACAATTGATGAGAGTAGTGTGTGCAGTTTTTACATGAAAAGCATGCTTGTAAATAGTAGAGCAGAAATCAGTCTTGCACCCTGTGATCAACATCTATTTCTAGTTCCTGGGTGACGGCCCATGACAGTAATGTTTGAATGATTTTTTGATTTTGTCTTGCTATTAATTATTCAAGACACTAAAGAATAGATTTGTAAAACAAAAAATGCGAAAAGCTATAGTAAAAATCTTACCAACTGGCCACACTAGTAAAACTATGAAACTGCATTCTGAATTATAGGAGACCAGCTGGAGGCATTCCAGTAAAAGTATATGGTGGGCTTGTAATCTGGAACTAGAAGTATGAGATATACAACTTTATAAACTCCATGAGATGAAAGTATGAGATAAAAAACGTCATTAACTCTTTGAGAGACTGCGTGGCATATACACTAGAATACGATTGACATCTTCAATATGCTTTAAGTAGCAAAAGAAAATTGAAGCACAGAAGGTAAGGAATAGGCAGAGTGGGACCCAGGGGGTACTGGAATCAGGAAAAAAACACTTAGCCTCTGTAACCAGTTTACAAAGGCATGTAAATATGTAAATGGTCTTTAAAGACCTGTGAAAAACTCTGATGGGTGTGCTGGAGATAAGACTCCTGACACTGCCCAGTTGAGTCCCCAGCAACTCGAGTTACACTACAGCAGCCCGGGCTGAGACACAGAGGAAGAGGGGGGCAGAAGCCCTTGGGCCTGAGCAGAAGTGTGACTGGGAGCGCGACCCCCTTTGGATCGCTCCACGGCCCCCCTGGGGGTCGCGCCCCACAGTTTGAAGACCCCTATCTAAAGGATTCACAATCTTGGTACCAAAACAATGCATATAAAAGAAAACAGGAATTTATATGGTTTTATGTTTGGGGGTTCTCCCAAATACTTCTGACCCTGGATGGGAAAATGGAGAACAACTGCTGAGAAAGAAAGAAAATGGTTTATTAAATTAATGTGTGTATACTACATGATTTGGACTTAAACAGCAGACAACTTCTCTTTGGCAATGAAAAAAGTTGACAATTTAAGGACTATTGTTCATATTTTCTACCGATGCCATTCAGTAGGCTATGACGTGAAAATGTAAACATAGTTTTTTATGTATTGTTTTTGGAAATGTGCAAATCTACCTGACTTTTTTTTTATTGGGGCTGCCCACTGTACCACAGCATCTTACTTCTGGCGCCTACCCCATTCCTCTCACATTTCCCCGCCTGGAATTGTTGTGTTGTTTATTACTGTAGTGAACTGCAGACAAGAAAATATCTGGCGCAACGCAGCATGCGGCACCATGGCTATGTAGCATAAAATCTACATTCATTTATTTATTTTTTGTAAATTTTTATTAGAAAGCCAATAACATACATGTAGCTGACAATACCCATTATAACACAGTTATTGTAAATTTCTCTGATTAGGTAACATTGCACCTTTGTGGGTTACGTATATACTCCTGCCATACGCAGTTGTCTTATATTCTATTGAATGTGATACTACATGGAGCAATAAAGAAATATATGAAAAGCAAACTCCTACCAGAAACATTAAGGGGTGTGGTTGAAGGGGAGGGCCACTTCAGGGAAGGCACAGAGTCTAGTGCGATGGTTAGAGACGGTGTTCGTGTACAGTAGCAGTGGGATGTCCACGGCCACCCACAGCAGATGGGAGGCCGTAGACAGGGCTGTGTTGCACACTGGTGTTTACTTAACCCCTTCGACACTCATGACGAGCTCAGCTCGTCATGAGTTACGCCTGTCGTACGCTCATGACGAGCTGAGCTCATCATGAACCGCGGGTTATCGCAAAAGTCAGCGCACAGCGGGAAAACGCGTAGCGCGCATGGTGTTAACTTTCAGTAGCGGGGGGGTGCCAGAAGTGGTATCCAGTGGCAGCTTGTGGGGAGGATGTCAACTGGAAATTGGGTTGTATGAAGAGAAGGTAGTCATGGAGTGACTGCAAGATGTCCTTCGGGCATAAGTTAGGAGGTTGGAGTGTGGAGTATATCTCGTTCTGTGTTTCGCAGTATGTCATGCTACGCAGCCATGCCGCCTTAGTGGGAAGGCCCGAATGCCACAGTGTATCGCAATTTCTCTCTTAGCCAACAACAGGGTGATGGCTGTAATTCTGCGGTAGTAGCCCTATACATCAGCAACATTGACCAGCAAGCAAGCATGGGGGATGGCTCAATTTATTTATTTTATTTTATTTATTTAATGCGATTTTTTATGGCGCAAACTTTACCCGAAGGTGTCAGAGCGCTTTACATAAGAACCAGTTGCAAAACATAAGGATTACATGCGTTACATAAAAGATACAAACAGAAAAAATTGCAAATGTACTAGATGTAAAGTCACACAAAGAAGAGATATAAACAGGAAGAAAAATCGAAATTTGCCTAGCTATTGTAACGGTAAGTTTTAATTCTATTAAGGACACGGAGGCGAGGATTATGCTTTTATTCCTTTGCTTATTTATTATCAATACAAACACAGCAGCCTCAGATGCATCCAGAATAAAACATGTAATGCCAAACGACAAAACTACAACTCCCATGAGTCCTCTAACACAGTCCATAATGTAGTCCTTCCACCATTTCCATTGAAGGTAGATAACCAGTCCTTCCTCAATCTTCCTCCGCTTTCTTCGCGCAGATTACGCTCCCTTCTCATTGGTCTTGTTTGGAACCGTCATTTCCTAGCAGAAAAAAATGACAGCGTAAGCGTTGTACAACAACCGGATTTACTTTCAAACAAGCAGAGGAACATTAACAAAACTGTCATGATACCCGAACAGAATGTAAAACCAGTTACTTACTGCCATATGGGTGGGTTCTTAATCAGAGAACTCCTGGGTGGGATAATCCTCGCCTCCGTATCCTTAATAGAATTGAAACTTACAGTTACGATAGCTAGGCAAATTTCGATTCTATGGCAGGACCGGAGGCTTCGGATTATGCTAGTTTAAAGCTTACTCACCACTAACTGAGCGAGATCCAATACTGGTTTAAAATAAACCTCTTAAACGTGGAATCTGAGGACCAATCCGCTGCTCGCATTAAATCCTCCAAACGAGCCCCTACACAGAAAGCCTTAGAAGCCATGGCTCCCCTGGCAGAGTGAGCTCCAAAATGCTTAGTATCAATCCCTGCTTCTTGCATGACCCATCGCACCCACCTGGCAATAGTGGGGGAGGAGACAGCTTTGTGTGGTTTCCGCAAGGCAATTAGTAGTTGTTGTTCGCCCGGAGGACGAATATCTAAAGTCATGTCCTCGTAGGCCTTTTAGGACTGAACGACACACAGCTTGGGAACGTCCACAAAGGCCGGGTATGAAATAACCTGTGATGCTGATTTTGTGCGGCGTCCCACCGTAAAAGTAATCCCCTCCGGGGAAAAAACGTGTGCTGACACATCCAACGCACGGACATCCGACACTCTTCTGCAAGACACCAGACACAAAAGCATAGCCAACTTGGCCGAAAGCTCCTTCAGAGATAAATACGCATTAGGTTGCCAGGACAAGAAGAGGTTCAAAACCACATTGACACCCCAAAGGACCGAATACCGTGGCTCCGGAGGTAATGAGAGACGAATACCTTGCATGAGCCTACAAACAAAAGGATGCGTTCCCACCGGTGATCCTTCTACAGGATGATGGCCCGCTGAAATGCAGAACGCATAGCGTTAATCGTTCGATATGCTAGGCCCCTGGACGCCAATTCAGCCAAAAAATTCAAGATGGGAACGACCCCTGCGACCAGGGGATCCAAGCCCCTTTGAAGGCACCAACGCATCCACTTAGCCCAAGCGGATTTGTAGCGCTTCGCCATACTGTTTGCCCAGGCTTTGAAGAGCAGGCCCTCAGCTGACTTCGAAAGGCCTGGGAGCGACCAACGTCGCCGGAAAGCCTCCATGCCATGAGGCGGAGAGAACCCTAAACGATGAGAGGATGCGGCTCCTGATCCGGACTGAGCAGGAGGTGAGGAAATCGGGGGAGTAGGATTGGAGAATCCCAAGAAAGTTCCAGAAGACCCGGAAACCAGACTTGAGACCTCCAGAGCAGCGTTACCAACATCAACTCCACCTCCTGACGGCGAACCTGGGCCGCCGTCCGCACCACCATCGAGAAAGGAGGAAACGCAAAAGGCCTCTCCTGACTCCAGTCCTGTAGAAGCGCGTCCGTGGCCTCCGCCAGAGGATCCGGTCTCCAACGGAAGAACCGTGGAAGCTGATGATCCAACCGATCCACCGAGAATGGACCCCACTGCTCGTTCAGCCACTGAAAAACCTGAGTGTCTAACCTCCACTGACTGGAATCTCGTAGATACCTGGATGCCAATCTGCCACCTGATTGGCTTGACCCGGTAAGTACTCTGCCGTCACAGATATGTGATGTTGTAGGCAGTAGTCCCAGAATTCTTTTGCTAAATCCGCCAGAGCCCGAGAACGGAGCCCTCCCAGATGGTTGACGTAGCGAACTGCAGATACGTTGTCCATCTTCAAGAGTACACAGGACTTCACTGCATCCTTGGTCCAGCAGCGCACCGCGAAATTTCCCGCCAGAAGCTCCAAACAGTTGATGTGCAACTGCTGTTCCTCGGAGGACCAAGCGCCGCCCGTGGAAAACTCTCTGCATCGGGCACCCCAACCTAACCTGCTGGCGTCGGATTCTATGATCAGATCTGGGACCAACCCGAAGATCGCCCGACCATTCCACGCGTCCATGTGTGAGAGCCACCATGACATTTCTTCCTTGACTTCCGTCGAGAGGGGCACCATTTGATCGTAGGACATGCCCCTCCGAAGATGCTGGGCCTTGAGCCGCTGAAGTGCCCGGTAATGCAACGGCCCCAGAAAAATCGCTTGGATGGAGGACGACAAGAGTCCCACCACCCTGGCCACTTGTCTCAGGGAAGTCCGGTCTTTCGCAATCGTCTGCCGTAACGTGTGCCGGATCTTGGCCATCTTCCACGAGGGAAGGCTGAGCGAGGCCTCGACTGAATCTATGACATAACCCAGAAAGGTACGTTTTTGACACGGGACCAGAAACAAATTGGCACCGTTGATGACAAAACCCAGCTTTTGAAAAAGCGAGACCGCCTGTTGGAGTTGAGAGCCTAAGGTTACTGGGCACCGGGCTATCAGAAGAATGTCGTCCAAATAGACAATCATTCGAATACCTCGACCCCTCAGGAATTCCACCACCGGATGCAGCACCTTCGTGAAGTACCACGGGGCAGAGGAAAGACCGAATGGAAGGGCGGTGAACTCGAACACCCTGTCCTTCCAGCAAAATTGCAGGAAACAACGGTGAGGGGGGTGTATCGGGACCACCAGGTAAGCATCCTTGAGGTCCAGACATGCCATCCAATCCCGGGAAAGGAGCACGTCCCTCAGGAGGTGAATCCCCTCCATCTTGAAATGCCGGTAAACCAACCACCCATTGAACTCTTTGAAGTTGATTACCGGACGATTGCCCCCATCCGTCTTGTCCACCAGGAACGCATTGCTAAGGAAACCAGAGGGGTGGCGCGTTGATTGACGAATGGCACCTTTGTGAAGCAAATCGAAGACCTCCTCGTCTATCAACTGCGCGTCGGACTCTGAAAAAACCATGGGATGTGGGGATTCCACCTGAACGGGTCGATCGTAAAACTCTATGTGAAAAATGCGTACGGTTTGCAAGACCCAAGCGTCTGAAGTAAGCAACGCCATTCCTCGTAAAAGGCTGCCAGTCGACCCCCAATAAGCACCTGTTCTGTAAGTATAACACTCACCGTTGGAATTGTTGGATCCAGAATTCTTCCGGAAACCCCGACCGCAGAAGCGTTGACCTCTTGTGGGGTAAAAATTGGTGAAGTTGGCTGAGGTTTGATACTGGCCTCTTCCGGAGCCTTGCCCTCTATTGCTGCCCTTCTGCCCGCCACGGCCGGTCGAGCGGCTCCTACCACGACCGGCCCCTTGGGAGAAGCGCTGCTGAAAAACACGTTTGATGCTGGATTGGGCTTTGTCCAATGATGTAAAAGTGGACACAAATTTCACTAGTTCCTTAATAAACGGTTCTCCAAAGAGACCACCTTGGGCAACCGCGCCCGCTTCCGAGGAAGCTAAATCCCCTAACTTTGGGTCCAGCTTGATTAGTAGTGACCTTCTGCGTTCTGTCGACAGAGCGCAATTGGCATTACCCAAGAAAATTATTACTCGCTGTGCCCGGTTCAACAAGACCTCAGGCGAGATAACAGCCCCTGTGGCCTTCGCCTCTTCCGCCATGTCGAGGATCTTTGTGGCGGGCCCAACCGTGTCCAACAGCTTGTCTTGCCATGACCGCCAAGAGCGGTCAATGCCCTTGCGCAGGTCTTTAATAAATTTCGCAAGGAAGGTGGCCATTTTCGCATCTAACTCGGGTGTCAAGGCCACCTTACCTTCCAGCGTGGGCCTCGGGCACTCCCCATTCAGGCATCCCCTAGCCTCCTTCTCCAACGGTTTACGCAGGCGGTTCGCCACAAACTTTGCCACCCTGTCCCCTGGCGTCCAGGCCGCGGACCGCGGATGCATAATTTCATCCGGGTCCAACATGCCCGAACCGTCCCGGGGCAACTCTGCGGCCGAGCCCGAGGGGCGCCAAGAGCGCAACGACTCCTCATCATCATTATCCGTGTCCGGTGAGTCTAAACCTGGAGACGGAGGAGCTGTCCCTGAGGCCACCGAGGAATGAGGCGCAGGAAGCGGTGCGGAGGGGACAGCAGTCGCCTTAGCTAAAAAAGTATCCCTGAGACGCTCAAAGGTGCCTCTGTTCACCCCCTGCCGCCCCTCCTGCGTCCCCTCCCTGCAGGGCCTCTACGGGTCAGGCGGGCCCTCACCAGATGGGCCCGGGAGACAAGTAGGTACTCCAGACTGGGATTGCTCAATTTGTGCGCACTCCTCTACAATGCGCGCCGAAAGGTGGTCCTCCATGGGCCCCACCACTTAAGTCATGCAACAGTATATTGAGCTATCTACCGCCTTGTAAAACTCGTCGTCATTTAAATATGTGTTTGACTCCTCCTCATAATAACCATCCTGGTTATCCATAGCTGGTTGGTGAGGAATGGGACCCAAGTGTTCCCCTAAACACAACCCTCACCAGAGGGTGTCAGTATCAAGTATGGGTAGACTGCGATATGCTTTTGGGCCAAAACACTGGCTATCAGGGCTGCACCAACCCCCAACGCGCTGACCCTCCTCACAAGGACCAGGCCTTGCCGCCCCACCGCGCGTCGTACCACACAAAACAAAAAACTGTAAGGGTGCAAATCTGCCTGTCGGCGTTTTTCGCGGTCCGAGCCGCAATACAGACCCCGCAGGGCGTAAACAGTAGAAATCAGGGCCAAATACAGACCGGGGAACCGGGCGTTTTGCGGGGCAGCGAGGGCAAGACTCCAGCACAGACCGTCTCCTCAGCGTGGCTCCTCAGAGTGAGGAGAGCGCGCGGAGGAGCAACGAACCGTGTGGGCGCCCCCTAGTGGGTGTTTATGCACCGCACCAAATCCGGGTGAAAAGCCACGTAAGGAGCGAAAAACGCTCCTGCGACTGAGGGCTCTGAAAAGGAATAGCAATCACAATCGAGCCCCCGTCCCCCCGTACCCCCGTCCCCTAAATAGACGGCGAGAACAGCACCAGAACAAGAACAAAGAAGAAGAATAATCAAGCACTTATCTGGCTGCGTGAGCAGCGAAGAAAGAGGAGGAAGATTGAGGAAGGACTGGTTATCTACCTTCAATGGATATGGTGGAAGGACTACATTAGGGACTGTGTTAGAGGACTCATGGGAGTTGTAGTTTTGTCATTTGGCATTACATGTTTTATTCTGGATGCTTCTTCGTTTTTTCTGCAACATAAGCATTTGTTGAAGCTTTTCTAAGGCTGCTGTATTTGTATTGATAATAAATAAGCGAATGAAGAAAAGCATAATCCGAAGCCTCCAGTCCTGCCATAGAATTGCAAATGTACGAATAGTAAAGTCACTAAAGGAAGAGATATGAATGGATATACTCTAAGAGTCACATAGGAATGGTAGAGAGTACAAAGGTCTACTGCATATACTAGTGATAAGAGTTATCTCTATATACATAGGGAAGGGATACGAATGGTTATACTCTAAGAGTCACACAGGAATGGTAGAGAGTACAAAGGTCTACTGCATATACTAGTGATTAGAGTTATCTCTATATACATAGGGAAGTGATACAAATGGATATACTCTAAGAGTCACATAGTAATGGTAGAGTACAAAAGTCTACTGCATATACTAGTGATTTGAGTTATCTCTATAAACATAGGGAAGGGATACAAATGGATATACTCTAAGAGTCACATAGAAATAAAAATATAAATTTTGAAAATATTGTATACATCATTTGTAAGTGTTATTTTGTATGTATTTTATTGTAGTGTGTTTGATTTTATATGTTATTTTTAAATTCTCATTTGCCTCTAAAAACACCATTCTATTTGCATCTGTGAATGGAGTATCATGCACTTTTGTGCTGGAAGCAAGGAGTGAGAAAGAAGGAGAGACACTAGCTTCGTCCTTTACCGCCCTCGATTGTTTGAAGCGCTGTCTTCCGTCTTACGTTCCCTCGCTATCCCTCCCCTGATCACCCCCATGAGCCGAAGCACAGAATGGGAAACAGAGGGAGACCAGATAGCAAGATGAGGCAGAGAAGGCATAATCATTGGACTTCGTTGTTTATTTGTTGCTCGCACCACTCCATTAAGGGAGACCAAAAATCATGCTTTTTAAAAGCCTTCTTTCCTAAACTATTTAACAACAAGGGTTGGTGATGGACAGAGTCTCTGAATTAAGCAGAATACTCTCAACCAGTCAAGAGATCAGGGCTAGATCCAACACCGTTTTTTAGCTCACTGCACCATCCCAGCTCAGAACCTGGCTATATGCAAATTAGTCTGTTCCTGTCCCAGTGCATGATGGGAACAGGGCAAACCAAACTACCAAGCCAATTCTTACACTGGGAAGGAAACAAGCTTCCGGGGACCGGTTTCTGGCATTTCAGCCGTCGTCAGCCCGGCTTGCTTGAATCCTGATGGTGCAATGAGCAAGGGACTCACATCTGAGTATACCCTTCCACGCTTATGGTGGACAAAATATTTAACAACAAGGGGTGGTGATGGACAGAGTCTCTGATTTAAGCAGAATACTCTCACCCAGTCAAGAGATCAGGGCTAGATCCAACACCGTTTTTTAGCTCACTGCACCATCCCAGCTCAGAATCTGGCTATATGCAAATTAGTCTGTTCCTGTCCCAGTGCATGATGGGAACAGGGAAAACCAAACTACCAAGCCAATTCTTACACATGGAAGGAAACAAGCTTCCGGGGACCGGTTTCTGGCATTTCAGCCGTCGTCGGCCCGGCTTGCTTGAATCCTGATGGTGCAGTGAGCAAAGGACTCACATCTGAGTATACCCTTCCACGCTTATGGTGGGCAAAATATTTAACAACAAGGGGTGGTGATGGACAGAGTCTCTGAATTAAGCAGAATACTCTCACCCAGTCAAGAGATCAGGGCTAAATCCAACACCGTTTTTGAGCTCACTGCACCATCCCAGCTCAGAACCTGGCTATATGCAAATTAGTCTGTTCCTGTCCCAGTGCATGATGGGAACAGGGCAAACCAAACTACCAAGCCAATTCTTACACTGGGAAGGAAACAAGCTTCCGGGGACCGGTTTCTGGCATTTCAGCCGCCGTCGGCCCGGCTTGCTTGAATCCTGATGGTGCAATGAGCAGGGGACTCACATCTGAGTATACCCTTCCACGCTTATGGTGGACAAAATATTTAACAACAAAGGGTGGTGATGGACAGAGTCTCTGAATTAAGCAGAATACTCTCACCCAGTCAAGAGATCAGGGCTAGATCCAACACCGTTTTTTAGCTCACTGCACCATCCCAGCTCAGAGCCTGGCTATATGCAAATTAGTCTGTTCCTGTCCCAGTGCATGATGGGAACAGGGCAAACCAAACTACCAAGCCAATTCTTACACTGGGAAGGAAACAAGCTTCCGGGGACCAGTTTCTGGCATTTAAGCCGTCGTCGGCCCGGCTTGCTTGAATCCTGATGGTGCAATGAGCAAGGGACTCACATCTGAGTATACCCTTCCACGCTTATGGTGGACAAAATATTTAACAACAAGGGGTGGTGATGGACAGAGTCTCTGAATTAAGCAGAATACTCTCACCCAGTCAAGGGATCAGGGCTAGATCCAACACCGTTTTTTAGCTCACTGCACCATTCCAGCTCAGATCCTGGCTATATGCAAATTAGTCCGTTCCTGTCCCAGTGCATGATGGGAACAGGGCAAACCAAACTACCAAGCCAATTCTTACACTGGGAAGGAAACAAGCTTCCGGGGACCGGTTTCTGGCATTTCAGCCGTCGTCGGCCCGGCTTGCTTGAATCCTGATGGTGCAATGAGCAAGGGACTCACATCTGAGTATACCCTTCCAAGCTTATGGTGGACAAAATATTTAACAACAAGGGGTGGTGATGGACAGAGTCTCTGAATTAAGCAGAATACTCTCACCCAGTCAAGAGATCAGGGCTAGATCCAACACCGTTTTTTAGCTCACTGCACCATCCCAGCTCAGAACCTGGCTATATGCAAATTAGTCTGTTCCTGTCCCAGTGCATGATGGGAACAGGGCAAACCAAACTACCAAGCCAATTCTTACACTGGGAAGGAAACAAGCTTCCGGGGACCAGTTTCTGGCATTTCAGCCGTCGTCGGCCCGGCTAGCTTGAATCCTGATGGTGCAATGAGCAAGGGACTCACATCTGAGTATACCCTTCCACGCTTATGGTGGACAAAATATTTAACAACAAGGGGTGGTGATGGACAGAGTCTCTGAATTAAGCAGAATACTCTCACCCAGTCAAGAGATCAGGGCTAGATCCAACACCGTTTTTTAGCTCACTGCACCAACCCAGCTCAGAACCTGGATATATGCAAATCAGTCTGTTCCTGTCCCAGTGCATGATGGGAACAGGGCAAACCAAACTACCAAGCCAATTCTTACACTGGGAAGGAAACAAGCTTCCGGGGACCGGTTTCTGGCATTTCAGCCGTCGTCGGCCCGGCTTGCTTGAATCCTGATGGTGCAATGACCAAGGGACTCACATCTGAGTATACCCTTCCACGCTTATGGTGGATAAAATATTTAACAACAAGGGGTGGTGATGGACCGAGTCTCTGAATTAAGCAGAATACTCTCACCCAGTCAAGAGATCAGGGCTAGATCCAACACCGTTTTTTAGCTCACTGCACCATCCCAGCTCAGAACCTGGCTATATGCAAATTAGTCTGTTCCTGTCCCAGTGCATGATGGGAGCAGGACAAACCAAACTACCAAGCCAATTCTTACACTGGGAAGGAAACAAGCTTCCGGGGACCGGTTTCGGGCATTTCAGCCGTCGTCGGTCCGGCTTGCTTGAATCCTGATGGTGCAATGAGCAAGGGACTCACATCTGAGTATACCCTTCCACGCTTATGGTGGACAAAATATTTAACAACAAGGGGTGGTGATGGACAGAGTCTCTGATTTAAGCAGAATACTCTCACCCAGTCAAGAGATCAGGGCTAGATCCAACACCGTTTTTTAGCTCACTGCACCATCCCAGCTCAGAATCTGGCTATATGCAAATTAGTCTGTTCCTGTCCCAGTGCATGATGGGAACAGGGAAAACCAAACTACCAAGCCAATTCTTACACATGGAAGGAAACAAGCTTCCGGGGACCGGTTTCTGGCATTTCAGCCGTCGTCGGCCCGGCTTGCTTGAATCCTGATGGTGCAGTGAGCAAAGGACTCACATCTGAGTATACCCTTCCACGCTTATGGTGGGCAAAATATTTAACAACAAGGGGTGGTGATGGACAGAGTCTCTGAATTAAGCAGAATACTCTCACCCAGTCAAGAGATCAGGGCTAAATCCAACACCGTTTTTGAGCTCACTGCACCATCCCAGCTCAGAACCTGGCTATATGCAAATTAGTCTGTTCCTGTCCCAGTGCATGATGGGAACAGGGCAAACCAAACTACCAAGCCAATTCTTACACTGGGAAGGAAACAAGCTTCCGGGGACCGGTTTCTGGCATTTCAGCCGCCGTCGGCCCGGCTTGCTTGAATCCTGATGGTGCAATGAGCAGGGGACTCACATCTGAGTATACCCTTCCACGCTTATGGTGGACAAAATATTTAACAACAAAGGGTGGTGATGGACAGAGTCTCTGAATTAAGCAGAATACTCTCACCCAGTCAAGAGATCAGGGCTAGATCCAACACCGTTTTTTAGCTCACTGCACCATCCCAGCTCAGAGCCTGGCTATATGCAAATTAGTCTGTTCCTGTCCCAGTGCATGATGGGAACAGGGCAAACCAAACAACCAAGCCAATTCTTACACTGGGAAGGAAACAAGCTTCCGGGGACCAGTTTCTGGCATTTAAGCCGTCGTCGGCCCGGCTTGCTTGAATCCTGATGGTGCAATGAGCAAGGGACTCACATCTGAGTATACCCTTCCACGCTTATGGTGGACAAAATATTTAACAACAAGGGGTGGTGATGGACAGAGTCTCTGAATTAAGCAGAATACTCTCACCCAGTCAAGAGATCAGGGCTAGATCCAACACCGTTTTTTAGCTCACTGCACTATTCCAGCTCAGATCCTGGCTATATGCAAATTAGTCTGTTCCTGTCCCAGTGCATGATGGGAACAGGGCAAACCAAACTACCAAGCCAATTCTTACACTGGGAAGGAAACAAGCTTCCGGGGACCGGTTTCTGGCATTTCAGCCGTCGTCGGCCCGGCTTGCTTGAATCCTGATGGTGCAATGAGCAAGGGACTCACATCTGAGTATACCCTTCCAAGCTTATGGTGGACAAAATATTTAACAACAAGGGGTGGTGATGGACAGAGTCTCTGAATTAAGCAGAATACTCTCACCCAGTCAAGAGATCAGGGCTAGATCCAACACCGTTTTTTAGCTCACTGCACCATCCCAGCTCAGAACCTGGCTATATGCAAATTAGTCTGTTCCTGTCCCAGTGCATGATGGGAACAGGGCAAACCAAACTACCAAGCCAATTCTTACACTGGGAAGGAAACAAGCTTCCGGGGACCAGTTTCTGGCATTTCAGCCGTCGTCGGCCCGGCTAGCTTGAATCCTGATGGTGCAATGAGCAAGGGACTCACATCTGAGTATACCCTTCCACGCTTATGGTGGACAAAATATTTAACAACAAGGGGTGGTGATGGACAGAGTCTCTGAATTAAGCAGAATACTCTCACCCAGTCAAGAGATCAGGGCTAGATCCAACACCGTTTTTTAGCTCACTGCACCAACCCAGCTCAGAACCTGGATATATGCAAATCAGTCTGTTCCTGTCCCAGTGCATGATGGGAACAGGGCAAACCAAACTACCAAGCCAATTCTTACACTGGGAAGGAAACAAGCTTCCGGGGACCGGTTTCTGGCATTTCAGCCGTCGTCGGCCCGGCTTGCTTGAATCCTGATGGTGCAATGACCAAGGGACTCACATCTGAGTATACCCTTCCACGCTTATGGTGGATAAAATATTTAACAACAAGGGGTGGTGATGGACCGAGTCTCTGAATTAAGCAGAATACTCTCACCCAGTCAAGAGATCAGGGCTAGATCCAACACCGTTTTTTAGCTCACTGCACCATCCCAGCTCAGAACCTGGCTATATGCAAATTAGTCTGTTCCTGTCCCAGTGCATGATGGGAGCAGGACAAACCAAACTACCAAGCCAATTCTTACACTGGGAAGGAAACAAGCTTCCGGGGACCGGTTTCGGGCATTTCAGCCATCGTCGGTCCGGCTTGCTTGAATCCTGATGGTGCAATGAGCAAGGGACTCACATCTGAGTAAACCCTTCCACGCTTTTGGTGGACAAAATATTTAACAACAAGGGGTGGTGATGGACAGAGTCTTTGAATTAAGCAGAATACTCTCACCCAGTCAAGAGATCAGGGCTAGATCCAACACCGTTTTTTAGCTCACTGCACCATCCCAGCTCAGAACCTGGCTATATGCAAATTAGTCTATTCCTGTCCCAGTGCATGATGGGAACAGGGCAAACCAAACTACCAAGCCAATTCTTACACTGGGAAGGAAACAAGCTTCCGGGGACCGGTTTCTGGCATTTCAGCCGTCGTCGGCCCGGCTTGCTTGAATCCTGATGGTGCAATGAGCAAGGGACTCACATCTGAGTATACCCTTCCACGCTTATGGTGGACAAAATATTTAACAACAAGGGGTGGTGATGGACAGAGTCTCTGAATTAAGAAGAATACTCTCACCCAGTCAAGAGATCAGGGCTAGATCCAACACCGTTTTTTAGCTCACTGCGCCATCCGAGCTCAGAACCTGGCTATATGCAAATTAGTCTGTTCGTGTCCCAGTGCATGATGGGAACAGGGCAAACCAAACTACCAAGCCAATTCTTACACTGGGAAGGAAACAAGCCTCCGTGGACCGGTTTCTGGCATTTCAGCCGTTGTCGGCCCGGCTTGCTTGAATCCTGATGGTGCAATGAGCAAGGGACTCACATCTGGGTATACCCTTCCACGCTTATGGTGGACAAAATATTTAACAACAAGGGGTGGTGATGGACAGGATCTCTGAATTAAGCAGAATACTCTCACCCAGTCAAGAGATCAGGGCTAGATCCAACACCGTTTTTTAGCTCACTGCACCATCCCAGCTCAGAACCTGGCTATATGCAAATTAGTCTGTTCCTGTCCCAGTGCATGATGGGAACAGGGCAAACCAAACTACCAAGCCAATTCTTACACTGGGAAGGAAACAAGCTTCCGGGGACCGGTTTCTGGCATTTCAGCCGTCGTCGGCCCGGCTTGCTTGAATCCTGATGGTGCAATGAGCAAGGGACTCACATCTGAGTATACCCTTCCACGCTTATGGTGGACAAAATATTTAACAACAAGGGGTGGTGATGGACAGAGTCTCTGAATTAAGCAGAATACTCTCACCCAGTCAAGAGATCAGGGCTAGATCCAACACTGTTTTTTAGCTCACTGCACCATCCCAGCTCAGAACCTGGCTATATGCAAATTAGTCTGTTCCTATCCCAGTGCATGATGGGAACAGGGCAAACCAAACTACCAAGCCAATTCTTACACTGGGAAGGAAACAAGCTTCCGGGGACCGGTTTCTGGCATTTCAGCCGTCGTCGGCCCGGCTTGCTTGAATCCTGATGGTGCAATGAGCGGGGGACTCACATCTGAGTATACCCTTCCACGCTTATGGTGGACAAAATATTTAACAACAAGGGGTGGTGATGGACAGAGTCTCTGAATTAAGCAGAATACTCTCACCCAGTCAAGAGATCAGGGCTAGATCCAACACCGTTTTTTAGCTCACTGCACCATCCCAGCTCAGAACCTGGCTATATGCAAATTAGTCTGTTCCTGTCCCAGTGCATGATGGGAACAGGGCAAACCAAACTACCAAGCCAATTCTTACACTGGGAAGGAAACAAGCTTCCGGGGACCAGTTTCTGGCATTTCAGCCGTCGTCGGCCCGGCTTGCTTGAATCCTGATGGTGCAATGAGCAAGGCACTCACATCTGAGTATACCCTTCCACGCTTATGGTGGACAAAATATTTAACAACAAGGGGTGGTGATGGACAGGATCTCTGAATTAAGAGGAATACTCTCACCCAGTCAAGAGATCAGGGCTAGATCCAACACCGTTTTTTAGCTCACTGCACCATCCCAGCTCAGAACCTGGCTATATGCAAATTAGTCTGTTCCTGTCCCAGTGCATGATGGGAACAGGGCAAACCAAACTACCAAGCCAATTCTTACACTGGGAAGGAAACAAGCTTCCGGGGACCGGTTTCTGGCATTTCAGCCGTCGTCGGCCCGGCTTGCTTGAATCCTGATGGTGCAATGAGCAAGGGACTCACATCTGAGTATACCCTTCCACGCTTATGGTGGACAAAATATTTAACAACAAGGGGTGGTGATGGACAGAGTCTCTGAATTAAGCAGAATACTCTCACCCAGTCAAGAGATCAGGGCTAGATCCAACACCGTTTTTTAGCTCACTGCACCATCCCAGCTCAGAACCTGGCTATATGCAAATTAGTCTGTTCCTATCCCAGTGCATGATGGGAACAGGGCAAACCAAACTACCAAGCCAATTCTTACACTGGGAAGGAAACAAGCTTCCGGGGACCGGTTTCTGGCATTTCAGCCGTCGTCGGCCCGGCTTGCTTGAATCCTGATGGTGCAATGAGCAAGGGACTCACATCTGAGTATACCCTTCCACGCTTATGGTGGACAAAATATTTAACAACAAGGGGTGGTGATGGACAGAGTCTCTGAATTAAGCAGAATACTCTCACCCAGTCAAGAGATCAGGGCTAGATCCAACACTGTTTTTTTAGCTCACTGCACCATCCCAGCTCAGAACCTGGCTATATGCAAATTAGTCTGTTCCTGTCCCAGTGCATGATGGGAACAGGGCAAACCAAACTACCAAGCCAATTCTTACACTGGGAATGAAACAAGCTTCCGGGGACCGGTTTCTGGCATTTCAGCCGTCGTCGGCCCGGCTTGATTGAATCCTGATGGTGCAATGAGCAAGGGACTCACCTCTGAGTATACCCTTCCACGCTTATGGTGGACAAAATATTTAACAACAAGGGGTGGTGATGGACAGAGTCTCTGAATTAAGCAGAATACTCTCACCCAGTCAAGAGATCAGGGCTAGATCCAACACCGTTTTTTTAGCTCACTGCACCATCCCAGATCAGAACCTGGCTATATGCAAATTAGTCTGTTCCTGTCCCAGCCCTTTTCTGAATCGTTTTTGGCCACTATAGGTGTGGCAGGGTATACTCAGACATGAGTCCCTTGCTCACTGCACCATCAGGATTCAAGCAACCCGGGCCGACGACAGCTGGAATGCCAGAAACCGGTCCCCGGTAGCTTGTCTCCTTTCTGGTGAAGATTTGTCTTGGTAGTTTGGTCTGCCCTGTTCCCATGATACACTGGGCCAGGGACAGACTAATTTGCATATAGCCAGGTTCTGAGCTGGGATGGTGAAGTGAGCTAAATAACGGTGATGGATCAAGCCCTGATCTTTGGACTGGGTAAGAGTGGTCTGCTTAATTCAGACACTCTGTTCATCACCACCCCCTTTTCTGAATCGTTTTTGGCCACTATAGGTGTGGCAGGGTATACTCAGACATGAGTCCCTTGCTCACTGCACCATCAGGATTCAAGCAACCCGGGCCGACGACGGCTGGAATGCCAGAAACCGGTCCCCGGTAGCTTGTCTCCTTTCTGGTGAAGAATTGGCTTGGTAGTTTGGTCTGCCCTGTTCCCATGATGCACTGGGCCAAGGACAGACTAATTTGCATATAGCCAGGTTCTGAGCTGGGATGGTGCAGTGAGCTAAATAACGGTGATGGATCAAGCCCTGATCTTTGGACTGGGTAAGAGTGGTCTGCTTAATTCAGACACTCTGTTCATCACCACCCCCTTTTCTGAATCGTTTTTGACCACTATAGGTGTGGCAGGGTATACTCAGACATGAGTCCCTTGCTCACTGCACCATCAGGATTCAAGCAACCCGGGCCGACGACGGCTGGAATGCCAGAAACCGGTCCCCGGTAGCTTGTCTCCTTTCTGGTGAAGGATTGACTTGGTACTTTGGTCTGCCCTGTTCCCATGATGCACTGGGCTAGGGACAGACTAATTTGCATATAGCCAGGTTCTGAGCTGGGATGGTGCAGTGAGCTAAATAACGGTGATGGATCAAGCCCTGATCTTTGGACTGGGTAAGAGTGGTCTGCTTAATTCAGACACTCTGTTCATCACCACCCCCTTTTCTGAATCGTTTTTGGCCACTATAGGTGTGGCAGGGTATACTCAGACATGAGTCCCTTGCTCACTGCACCATTAGGATTCAGCAAACCCGGGCCAACGACGGCTGGAATGCCAGAAACCGGTCCCTGGTAGCTTGTCTCCTTTCTGGTGAAGAATTGGCTCTGTAGTTTGGTCTGCCCTGTTCCCATGATGCACTGGGCCAGGGACAGACTAATTTGCATATAGCCAGGTTCTGAGCTGGGATGGTGCAGTGAGCTAAATAACGGTGATGGATCAAGCCCTGATCTTTGGACTGGGTAAGAGTGGTCTGCTTAATTCAGATACTCTGTTCATCACCACCCCCTTTTCTGAATCGTTCTTTCCTAAACTAGCAACATACTTGATTTAACCAATCAAAGAACCTGGGAGGAGATGCAGTTGAACACTGTTTTCAAATTTCTCTGAGTGCCAACAACATAGAATAGAACAGCAGCCTTGCCTTCTTATCTGTAATACTTTCGGGGGAATCTACACATCCAAACATCCAACATTCTATATGTTTAATTATTTTGTATTGATATATTTAGAAAGACAAATTATTAATTATGATTTTTTTATTTGAATCTTCAGTTGTATGAATTTTGTAAAATGTTGGGGTTTTACGGGATAAGGGTAGGGAGTTTTTCTAAAAGCAAATATTAAAATTTAAATGTAATGTTAATGTTAATGATATTTTTGACATCCCAATATTCTTGACACAATAATTTTGTACCACGATCTTTTTATTTAATGTTTTGGCCAAACACTTCAGGTGCATGAAGGTATATTCCTCGGACATCTTGGCGTTGTGTCTGAAACCAAAACATTAGAAGCATACCTCATGCAGGTCTGTCACCAACATCTGTAATCAAGTGTCACAGCATGGTTTGAATCCTGTAGTCTTCGGTGGAGACATTGTCCCCTTACACATTGAAAGAAGAATTGGTCAATTGACAAAAAAAAAGAGTGGAGCTCTGGATTCACGTTCAAAGGTGCATACAAAAGAGAACTGAAGTTAATGTGGCTCTGCTCTGTGACTTCCATGGCGGAATGAGACTAAGGTAGAGATGCCTCCTAGTGGGGAGGAAGATCTCTGTACTGAAAATTATTGGATCCAGCCTGACGTCTGGAGAATATTCTAAAGGTGAGGAAGATGCAGTTAGAAGAATCCATCAGAAATTTATCTTTTTTTGTAACAATATTATCTTCAAGAAATCATAATACCAGAGCAGTAGGGCTGTATTTTTCACATGATGCTGTTTAAAGCTTACTGTAGAATTTATATCAAACATGCACTACCAAAATTCTGAATATTTAATAGTGCTGCAATATTTATTCCTGCTGTGCCGGCAAGTTTGAGGTATTATCATTTAGATAAGGGCAGTTTTTTTTATCATAAACTCATCATATAAAATGTAATACTGTTATAAAATAAAAAATAGTTTGCAGAATAAAACAAAACAAAGAGGAAGAACAAAAAAAAGAATGAAGGAAAAAAGAATCAGGAAGACAGAAATAAACGTTGAAGGATGATAAGAAAAATTATGGAAATAAAGCAAAAAAAGAAAAAGTGAATATATGAGTGGAAGGTGGCTTAAAGTATAAAACAGAGAAAAAAAACAAAGAAAAATAGGGAAGCAAGAAATAAAAGTAGAAGGCTCCACAGGGGAATGGAGACAGGTAAGTCTATACTTAGGTGTGGAAATGGTGCATAGCTGTAAGGTGTAGAGTAACACATGTAAATCTACCTTTGTGAATTAGGTTCATGTTGCTCAGCATTCCATCATTAGCACCTCTGCATGGCTCCATTTAAATAATTTAGAAATCTACGTTTTTAAGGGCTACATAAAATGAAATGTAAATGTTAATAGATATTTGAAAATTTCTAGAATGTTAACTCACTAGCAGAGCCAAGTGACAGAAGTGGCCAAAATACTATTTTGGGCATTCTATTTCATAAACACAGACAGTATGATAGCTTACCTTAAACCCATAGCCATATAAATTGAGAATTAAGTAAGACTAACGTTGCAAAATAAATATAAATGGAACCACAAACATTCAGAGCAAGCTTACTTGTTGTTCTATTCCCAAAAAATAAGGTTTCAAATAGAATGCACCCTGAGAGCGCTCAATCAAAGAAACAAAAAAAGAACTAGGATAAGAGTTCCCTACGACATGTTAGACACATAATAGAAGAATTACAAATCGCAAGTGACTAGGATTTATCCCCATGTAAATATCACTCAGGAAATGCGTTTAGAAGCAATAGCTAGAGAAAGAAAATAAGACTATTGTAATATATTTAGGGTCCATCTGATACAGAACGTGAAGGATGACCAAAAAGACTGTACGGACAGAAATAACAAGTAGATTATGATGGAAAACTCAGCACTAGTCACTCCTTCTATCCCTATAAAAATCCATCACTCATACATAAGAACTACAATAGGCAGCTTGCTAATTTCCCACGTACAACCAAAGTCATGGGAAGGCTTAGACTAACTGGAATGGAATGCATTTCGGCAAATGTATCAGTTCTCAGACAAAGCAATAGAAGAAAAAACTAGTGGATCTGATATCCAGGAAGTCACAGTAATACACAGAGACGATTATTATACAGGTTTCCTGAGAATTTACTTCATTTAATGAAACAGCATGACTAGGGGGCAACTCCTAGGGAGCATAAGTATACATAGATAAATAGGATAGCCCTCCTATTATCGACAAGTCAAAACCAAAAAGCAAAACAAACACAGACTAGGGTGTGGTTACCTTCCAGGAAAGGTAAAAAAAGGATTATCATGCCAGCTACCAAGAAGGAAATGACCAATGACAAATAGTTTAGCTACAATGAAATGTCTCTGGAAGCCATTGCCTAAAACATGCAAGAACTCCATATTACAAAGAATAAACTGACATCCAGAAAACAGAGTGGCTACCATGACAACTTCACAAGAAACAAAATATGCAAATATAGAAAGGAAAGACTACTGAGAGAACATTGTCGAAGCCAATGGTCAAGTGAACAGTAGAAGTGTTAGTTTGGCATTGGCCCGGTACTTAACAAAGTAAGTCTGAGTAAAAGCACTAGCTTAGTACTATCCGAGGAATATTTTACTACAGAACAATGAGGACTAGTATGTAAAGCTTCACTGGAATACCAGAGCAAGACTGAATTGATAATCATCCACGAAGATCGTATTAGGAGAAACCTAGGCCTGCAAAGGAAACAAGGGCCACAGAGGCAAATGAATGTTTCTCTGAAAAGGTCTTTTTGAATAAATACAAAGAAGCTTTTGAAAAATGTGAAACAGGACTTTAAAATAAATACCTCATGACTAAGGAGAAGGTAAAAGAGTGATTAAGCTATGCAGTAAGCACGACGGCAGTGGAAGAAAATATGTGAGTGAAGAAAGCAGGAGTGAGACACCAGGGAACATGTATTGTTAAGGAGCTAGCAGAAATAAAGAGCGCAATCTCAGAATGAGTTAAGAAAAAAGAGAAGACTCAATGGCTGGAGAGAACGGATAACAAAGAAATTGAAACATAGACTAGTGGAAAGAAAAGAAAAACAGTGTAGTCTATATGCTAGAGATACGCCTATACGTCTCAGTGCCCTAAAAATGAACAAACACGGCTAGGGTGGGACCCGGTTAGGCTGTGCTTCTGCGTTGCCTTTCAAACATTAGTCAGTACCTGGGTGTAGGAGGCAGTCAAGTCAAACCTGATTCATCATAAGCTAGCACCGCTGTATTTAAATCCAAGGTTGCACTCCCAACAAACGCAAACACATCCAACAGGTGTCACGAGGAGGAGACTGTGCCAAAACAAATACATGCAAAGATGAAGGAAAAGATATGCAAAACGCATAGGAAGGGCGAGTTACGAGGTGAATTTTGAAAAGCGCCTGTTTTCTACCACACTCCAATTTGTTTGGAGAACTTGCATGGAGTATTTTTTTCCACTCTGTCTATAGGAGCCAAGGCAGACAATCAAATGCAAGCTACAGTCATTCCATACCCACAAATACGCCAGGAAGTCTGCAAATGCAATTGTCTGTGTTTGTGAAAGCAACTCAGCTGCAGAAAGAAGAGGCTTAAAACGAAATAAAGGCACGAGGAATGTAAGTTGAAAAGAAAATATCCTTGGCGACAGGTGTGGAGTCTCAGACAATTTGTGGCTACTGTGCAGGCAGCTGGAGGACCAGGAAGCAAAAATGGCCCTGTTAGGGCTGGAGGATGGACTTACCAGACAATGAAGGAAGTGGATCAGCTAGAGAAGTTATTAAATCAGAGAAATAATTCAAAGAAATGTTCCAGCTGCACTCTAATTGCAAGTCATTTGTCCTGAGAATGGCTTCTCTTACGTAGTCAGTTAACTATGCAAGCGTACTCTAAATGTGGATATACGTAAACAATGTAAATAGGCGTATTCTGAATCATGTTGTATTAAAAACAGCAATCCCAGGAGTTGTTAAATATTACTTAATATCACAATATACTATTGATTGGGGTAGGCTCTGATAAAGTCAGATGAGAAATAAAAAAGCGATAAGCTGAGTAATTCATACACCCTAAAGTCCACAAGGGCCATGAATAAAACACGCTGGCCAGTTACTGGTTGCATGGTACTGGGGTGGAATTACCAATCATGGGTTCAGACCCATAAAATGGAAACTACCATGTGGGATCGATTTTTCTGGTTGGAAAAGCACATGGAACTTGCCAGTCCATGCGGATGTGCCTCAAAATTTACCACTTACTCTGACTAGATGATTAATATATGTGGGGACAGGTGCATGAAGCAGAGGTGAGGGAGAGGTATGGGGGAGTAGGGGATGGAAGGGAAACTTTTTTGCTAACATGGGGAAGCACTATATAGAAGAAAAGCAGAATGTGACTTGCCTGCAGCAGCCAAAGTCTCGTGAGAATAGGCCAGCCAGATTAGGTTCTATCATTCCTGGTGAAACTGGGTGCAGAAAAACCTAATCAGTAGTAATCAGGTAGAGTAAAAGTGCGAATTCTGTTACAACTGACATTTTGTTACTTTAATAGAACAGCGATATTGTGCGCAGTAATTTGTACTGTACCACATTTAACATCTTTCAGGTGCCTTGACTGAAGTCTTGCAATTAAGTGGAAGTCATGTCAGAATAAGAGTTCTCAAAAATGGGTGACATCATGAGGAAGCGAAAATATGGCACTGCGGTCATTGGCTGCAGCTACAGGCAAGTTACATTCCGCTCTTTTTTCCATACAGTGCTTCTCTATCTTAGCAAAAAACGTCCCTTTCCATTCCCTACAAGGAAATTGTAAAGGGCAGTGGACAACTGCAAGGAGTGAAGAATTACATCAAGTGTACAATGCCGGGATTGGTCATTTGGATTGTATGATGGAACAAAGCATGCCTGAACAATGCATGCCTGAACCTCGCGGTCTTAACCACGGCCAAGTCTTTACCATAGATGCCTTTTCCATGCATTCTTTACCCCGCAATTTCTTTGTAAAGACATGATTTTTAAAGGGACATTTGTGCTAAAGATCATACCCCTGCCCCCAGCCCTGAAAACTGTCCCTTTGCCTCGCCAAGCCCTAGGCCCTAAAATTTAACCCCACCCCCTAAAATCTACCCCGACCCCAGCCCCCCGCCCTGAACCCTAAAATCTGTCCCCTATATCCGTAAAATACACCAACCCAGCACCCCCCCCCCGCCCTGAGGCCTAAAATTGACACCAGCTCTTAAAACTGTCTCCTTCCCCCACCAAGAGCCCTAAAAACGGTCCCAACGTCCTAAAAACATCCCTGACCCAGGCAAAAAACTGCCCCCATGCCCTACAAACTACCCCAACACAGCCCCCCACCCTAGGGCCTAAAACTGACCCAGTCCTCAAAACTGCCCCTTCAACCCGACCTGAGCCCAAAAAACTGACCCCACAACCTAAAAACAACCCTGACCCCAGCCTCCTCCACCCTGAGCCCTAAAAACTGTCCCCTAAACCTGTAAAGCACTCTGACCCTGCCCCCTGATCTGAGCCAGAAAACTGCTAACTGCCCTGTAAACCCGACCCCCTGAGCCCTAAAACTACCCTCCACCTTAGAAAACGATCCCAACCCCCCAAGACCAGGTTTCAGCCCCACTTACCTCACAGCATACTCTCCTGATCCTTCCTTTTCCTGTCTTCCTGTGCCAGTCCATCCGCTCAGCATCTATACATGCATATGCGTTGTGAAGGCATATGCGTGATTAAGGCAAACTTGGTTCGGCTTGCAGGGAAATGGAATGCATGGCTGAGCCTGTGTTATTAAGGCTGTTTCCAGGTCAGTTGGTGTGAAATGTTGCCCTGAGATTGGGTGATGGGTGACAAGTCAAAAAGCATTAAGTTGTGATAGGCTTGTGAAAGAAAATTAGAACAGGATTGGAGGAAAATATTGACGACACACAGGAATTGTAAACTGAACAAAAATACTGACATTTTTTATTTGATTACTGATCATATATTGTCCAAGTACTGAATTTATGAAATGTTTCAAAGCCCTTGAGGATTTGAGGAGGAGGGGAGGTGAAGAGACACCACTAGATGGCAACAAATGTAGGGCTTCATAAATGTTTGTGGATTTATCAATGGTGGAAGATCACTGAACATGAAGGACTCTTCAAATTTCCAAAATATGGTCCTGTTGATTTAAAGACTATTTAACAATTATATAGAAATGAAGCCACCTCTTAGACCTACACAATATGAAGCATTAAAATCTTGGGAGTTAGCAGCTCATGCCAAAGAGATTTTTTTTTAATCAGGATAGAGCAAAGAAAACAGGGCACAATTATGCAGATGCTCAATGGGATGACGGGCAGCAGAAGTAGAGGAGCTAGAATTTACCCATTCATAACTACTGAAAAGTCAAAAAAGAATTGGAAACAGGAGAATGATGATGAGGAAGCCCCATGGAAAACAGACACTGATAGACTTGGCTTTTCGATTGATCCCAGCAAGCACCTAGTGCCTGGATACCGTTGCAGTTGATAAGCCGCGCTCTACAAATCAGAGTTTATTGATTGATTGATAGTGATTCAGGGGATGACATTTTAGCTGCCTTGTTATCCTGATGTCCACCACTGTATGTGGCTCCCCCAATAAACACAGAGGGTGTTACAACAGCTAGTGCTACAGTGGCTACAGCCCCTGTTGATACAAATACACTTCTGATTGAAAAACTGCTTCCAACACTTCAGATTGCACCTGCACCTGTTGAAACAGCCCTAACAGTAACTGTTCTGGATGTTACTGTTTCAATTGTGACTGTTCCCGCCCAATTGCCACAAGCTGTATCAGCTCAGACATTGACAGTGCCTGTTACAACTGGCATCAATAAGTAATCCTACTGTTCAAGATGCTACTTGAGGAGTGGCTGCAGTAGGGTTCTTCTCAACATAACACATTTTGAAAATTGTTACCAGGACACCAACACAAAATGTTCAACCATTGAAAGAATGGATAATAATTATATTTATGTAACCAATTGCACAGTGAGAGACAGGCCTGTTTAACAATGGGATTTCCCCCATGGTTTAAAGAAACCACCAAAGAGTAGGAGAAAAAGAGAGACCATCTTCTAATCTGTCAACCAAAATTGGAAGTGGTATTAGAAGAAATCCTTACAGGATATCTAAACATATCTCATTTGAATCAATATCAGGAAAATAAATTGATATATCTAAATAAAGAAATCACAAGACATGCAGCTACCACCCATGGCAAATTAACTAAATTGTCAGGAAAATAAGAGGTGGATCTCTCCAAGAGTGTTCCTTTATAGAGTTAGATGATGAAGTTATTGTGACAATGCGGTCTTCAGAGATGAGGTTACACAATGCAGAATCAATAAAGTGCATCCGCAAATGGAGCGATTTTGACAGATTAGAGGGTAAGTGGACAAAGAAACAGGGAAAGAAAAATAAAGAATCAGATGCTATAGAAGCAAATGTTAAGCCAACACCAGTATCCCCAGATGAAGATAAGGCTTTAACTTTTCCTATGAGGGAAATACTAGTTGGAGGGTATGTTCATGTATCATGGAGTAGAGGTGATCTTGAAACATTTACAAACAACTTTCTACAGCTGAGAGAGAGTCCCGCTTAGTGGTATACAAAAGTTGACAGATATGTAAAGATTTTAAAGGTTTTGTGGACAGACTTGATCACTTTTTTTGATATTGAGGTACCAAGTGATCTAGGGGCTGTATGTAAGACAGCTGTGCAATGGCCACATACTGAGCCCCTAAGAGATATGCATACTTGTGCATCTTCACCTTTGGTAAAGACCAAGTAAGATGAGGTGATTACCTAAAAGTTCCAGTGAGAGACATTGATTGCTTAAAGATCGATAGAACCACCCAAGAAGCTAATTAATCAGTGTATGCTTACTATGAACAATTGCTGCATGTGTTTGAACAGCAAACAAGAAGATCCTGAAAAGGGAGAATTGGGGAGTTTTGTGTCACAGTTCATTCTTGGATTGAGACCCGAGATCATTATGCACATGCAACAGAATATGATGTGTGGCAGACAAAACCTTTAGATGAGATCCTGAGTAATGCAAATACAGTAGTGATGAGCAAGGAATGAAGCAGAAGAGACTTAAATAAAAGTTTATGATAGCAAAAACTAATCTGGCTCAAATGGGATTTCAGAATCAATCACATGGAGTAAATGTTGGGGGAATGCAAGATGTTGGTTTTCAGGTTGGAAGTCAAATTGCACAGGGTGCAGCTGGTGTTTTACAAGGCAGAGGTTGAGGTGTTTTGGCTGATCAAAATCTAGAAATAGATTTTGGAACATTAAAGAAATCAATTTCTTGTCACTATTGTAACAGGCTCGTGCATTGGAAGAGGGAGTGTAGAGAAAATCCAAATCAAGTAAGCAGTGATGGGGCAAATGAAGGGGGTAAATTAAAAGCAAATGTGAAATGTTCCAGTTCAGGTTCCATTACAACAAATGCAGATGCCAACGCCATCACGACTTCCTATGATGCAGGTCCCAGAAGCTGTGATGTCCCCACAGAATATGGGTAATCCCAGATTCAATATGAATCAAGTATCGAGAGCAAATTCAAATCCCTTCCAAAATCAGAATCATTTCTATAGTTTCCCTAGTTGAAAAACAAGAGTTTTTATTCTGACTATTTTCAGTGATGGCGCCTGAGGGGTTAGGAAGACTGCGTACTTGGTGCAGTATTAGAGATAGACCAAAGTGGACCATTTGCAGAAGGAAAGGTTAATGGCCACCAAGTGTCCTTTTCTTTGACACAGGATCTACACATTCCACTGTTAGAACAGTGGAAGTCCCAGACCAAACCCTTTCAGTAAAGAAGAGCCAAGTTGTAGGTGTCCCAAGTAAACAAGAAACTTATCATGTTTCAAAGAAAGTGCCTGTAAAAATAGATTCATTTGAGGAAGACCATCAGTTTGTGGTATGTGATTCAAGTCCTGTAAATCTATGGGGAAAGATACTTTGTGCAAATTAAATTGCACTATTTACTGCACACCTGCTAGTGTTGAATTTCAATTGCACAATGAAGATGTTGAATTTAAAATGGCATGACAATGAACAGATGTAGGATTGTATCCTGTAAGGACAGTACAGGATTTACCGCTTCATTTGAGAGGTACTATAAAATCAGACGTAAGGGACAATTCAGGGAAAGACAGCAGACTAATCAAACGTGTAGAACCAGTCCCAATCACAATAAAATCAAATGCAGTGTTCCAGAGAACACCACCTTATAATCCAACACCAGAAACAATGGCTGGAATGATCCCTGTGCTAGAAAACATGCTAAAAACAAGAGATTTTGAAGGACACGCGCTGTCAGCCAAAATTGAATTATACAGGAGCTTCAAAAAATTAACAACATAGCTGTCCTATATTGTCCCATGGTACTGAATCCAACAACAATATTATTTCAAATTCCCTGTACTGCAGAGTTTACTGTTGTGGATCTCTGCGAGGCCTTTTTCTCTATTTTGTTGCACGAGGACAGTAAATTCCTGTTCGTATTCGTGTTCAGAGATCGAGTTTTGGCATGGTGCTGAGTTCCACAGGGTATAGAGAGAGTCCTTTAATCTTTATTCAGATCTTGAAAAAAGAATATTGGGACTCTGCAGATACTATGTAATTCATTTCTTGGGCAGTGCATTTATTACCTGCTTGTGGCATCAAGTACGCAAGAAGCCTGTAAACAGGACACAATTGCTCTTTTAAATAGTTTGGCTGAAAATAGACACAAGTTGTCCAGAGCAAATTACAATTCTGTCAAAAAGAAGTCCCATATTTAGGATATCTCATTGAGCAGGGAATAAGAAAGGTTCCACAGGAGAGAATAGAGACAATTTCTATAGATGAGCCCACTAAGGAACTTAAGAGAGAAGTCAGGATGTTCCTGGGAATGGGCTGCAGTAGACAGTAGATAATAATCTTTTCCTAGTTGCCATGCCTTTACTGAGGCTTACCCAAAAAAAATGTGCCTGATCCACTTCCATGGGACAGCAATTGCTTGATAGCTTTTTTCGAGTTGAGAGAAAGCCTTTGTTGTGCCCCGGTGCCTGCAATGCATGATTACAGTAAAATGTCCATGTTGTTTGCAGTGAGAGGAAGGGCTGCACGCTCTCAGTGCTTACTCAATTGCATGGAAACTCCTATGGCATATTTTTTAACTACACTTGACCCTGTTGCCCGGCTGCCTTAATGCAATTGCGGTGGTTGGTGACATTATTAAGAGATGTGAGAGTATAGTGATGGGACACCCTCTTACAGTGATGGCCCTTCACTCAGTGGAAATACTGCAACATTCACAAAAACACAGTATTTGACAAACAACAGACTTACAAAGCATGAACAAATACTTGCTGCTGATAACGTTGTTTTGAAAAGAAGTCAAAACACTCAATCCAGCTTCATTTTTACAGTTGCCTGAAAGTGAAATTGATGGAAATGAGGTTGAGCATGTCTGCATGGATATAATGGATTTATGCATCAAGCCAAGGCAAGACAATAAGGGTGAACCTCTTGATGAACCCGACTACATATCTTTGTGGACAGCTCATATCTAAGAGACAATGAAGGAACTTTGTGAGCAGCGTATGCTCTCTGCACATTTTTGGAAGTGGTAGATGCCTCCTGGCTTCAAGGTATTACCTCTGCAAATGTGGAAGAATGAATTGCCCTTATAAGAGCTTGCTGTCTTTCAGGTCAATTGAGAGTGACTATATTTACAGATAGTCAATATGGCTTTGGTTGCTCTATGATTTTGTGAAGTTATGGTCACAGAGAGGATTTATGATGTGATCTGGGTCCCCTATTAGAAATGGGGAACATGGAATGAAAATGTTAGAGGCTTTGCAGTTGTCCCAAGAGATTCCTTGAAGTAAATGTGCAGCTTACTGAAGTGGCAATGACTACGTCACAGTTGGAAATTGATATGTTATGTTATGTTATAATGGTTTTTGTATAGCGCCTATCACCGCCGGTCTCTAAGCGCTCACACAGAAAAGGAACATATCCTGCTGTCTCCTAAATCACTCTGCGGTCCGCCCCAGTTAGGGCGAATATGTTGACTTTTTAAACAGATGCGTCTTCAAGTTCTTCCTGAAGGACAGTAGCTGCGAATCTTCCTTCAGGCTGGCCGGAAGCTCGTTCCACAGTTGCGGGAGAAGTACAGAAAGAGCCCTGACCCCTTTAGATTTTAACTTAAATCTGGGTTGGATCAGATTGGAGGCCTTATCCGATAATGAAGTCACACGATATTGCCCACTTGGGACATGCACATTTAACTGAGAATATCAAAATGAATCTGATGAGGGCACTACCTTTTCGATGTTGTTGTCAGTGGCTGATACTTGGAAGCAAATAAAAAGACTGCAAGAAGAAGTTTCAGAGGGAGGCAGAACTACCAGGATGGATCAGAGCAAGATGTGTTAAAATGCTAACGACATTTGGGTTTCAGCTGATGGAAGACCAGTGTTGGCAGATAGCCTGTTGTTTCCCCTGACACAACAGTTCTATGGTCCTGCCCACATTGGAAGAAATGCAATGGGTAGACTGTTTAGACAGAATTGATTTGATTCCCTTTTTGGAATAGTGGAACAATTTAATGAGACCTTGAAGTCTCACTTGACCAAATTCTGGCATCCACTTCTTTGAAATTTGCCAGATGCTTTACCATTGGTATAGATGAGACTGGATTATTCCCACATGAAATCAAGGGTCGTGGCAATGGGTTGTGCCATGAGACAGCCTGCTGAGCCTGCAAATGTGTATGTAAACATCTCAGATGACATGAAACTCAATAACTGCAATGGATTAGCTGATGTGGTGCATTCTGTGAATCACCAGGTTGGCGATGCCACTGTGAATCACATCAGAATCAGTGTCATGACCTTAAGCCAGGAGACTGGGTTTCAGTGACATGTGAAAATCCTGACTGGAGCTGAGGTGGAAAAGTCCCTAGCAGGTCATCATGATAACCAACAGTGCTGTCACATATACCCGGATACCTTCTTGAGTGTATGCTTCACACAGAAAGGGAGTGAGGTGTCTGCATAAAGAAGTAAAAATGTAAATTGTAAATTGATACTTGTATAGCGCACTACTCACCCGCAAGGGTCTCAAGGCGCTTGTACGAATACCGCTATGGAACTCATCCTGGCTTTCCCTGTGAGGCGCCCACTCCTGGGCACCCCCAAGGTGAAGGCCAGGCATCCTTAGCATTGTGGGGGCCATTGTGGAGATTAAGCAAGCTATTGCCCAGAGTTGCAGAGTGGGACTCCATGATTGGAATACGATTTACAAAAGGGGGTGGTGATGAACAGAGTGTCTGAATTGAGCAGACCACTCTTACCCAGTCCAAAGATCAGGGCTTGATCCATCACCGTTATTTATCTCACTGCCCCATCCCAGCTCAGAACCTGGCTATATGCAAATCAGTCCGTCCCTGGCCCAGTGCATCATGGGAACAGGGCAGACTAAACTACCAAGCCAATTCTTTACCAGAAAGGAGACAAGCTACCGGGGACCGGTTTCTGGCATTTCAGCCTCTTCGGCCCGGCTTGCTTGAATCCTGATGGAGCAGTGAGAAAGGGACTCATGTCTGAGTATACCCTGCCACACCTATAGTGGCCAAAATCGATTTACAAAAGGGGGTGGTGATGAACAGAGTGTCTGAATTGAGCAGACCACTCTTACCCAGTCCAAAGATCAGGGCTTGATCCATCACCGTTATTTATCTCACTGCCCCATCCCAGCTCAGAACCTGGCTATATGCAAATCAGTCCGTCCCTGGCCCAGTGCATCATGGGAACAGGGCAGACTAAACTACCAAGCCAATTCTTTACCAGAAAGGAGACAAGCTACCGGGGACCGGTTTCTGGCATTTCAGCCTCTTCGGCCCGGCTTGCTTGAATCCTGATGGAGCAGTGAGAAAGGGACTCATGTCTGAGTATACCCTGCCACACCTATAGTGGCCAAAATCGATTTACAAAAGGGGGTGGTGATGAACAGAGTGTCTGAATTGAGCAGACCACTCTTACCCAGTCCAAAGATCAGGGCTTGATCCATCACCGTTATTTATCTCACTGCCCCATCCCAGCTCAGAACCTGGCTATATGCAAATCAGTCCGTCCCTGGCCCAGTGCATCATGGGAACAGGGCAGACTAAACTACCAAGCCAATTCTTTACCAGAAAGGAGACAAGCTACCGGGGACCGGTTTCTGGCATTTCAGCCTCTTCGGCCCGGCTTGCTTGAATCCTGATGGAGCAGTGAGAAAGGGACTCATGTCTGAGTATACCCTGCCACACCTATAGTGGCCAAAATCGATTTACAAAAGGGGGTGGTGATGAACAGAGTGTCTGAATTGAGCAGACCACTCTTACCCAGTCCAAAGATCAGGGCTTGATCCATCACCGTTATTTATCTCACTGCCCCATCCCAGCTCAGAACCTGGCTATATGCAAATCAGTCCGTCCCTGGCCCAGTGCATCATGGGAACAGGGCAGACTAAACTACCAAGCCAATTCTTTACCAGAAAGGAGACAAGCTACCGGGGACCGGTTTCTGGCATTTCAGCCTCTTCGGCCCGGCTTGCTTGAATCCTGATGGAGCAGTGAGAAAGGGACTCATGTCTGAGTATACCCTGCCACACCTATAGTGGCCAAAATCGATTTACAAAAGGGGGTGGTGATGAACAGAGTGTCTGAATTGAGCAGACCACTCTTACCCAGTCCAAAGATCAGGGCTTGATCCATCACCGTTATTTATCTCACTGCCCCATCCCAGCTCAGAACCTGGCTATATGCAAATCAGTCCGTCCCTGGCCCAGTGCATCATGGGAACAGGGCAGACTAAACTACCAAGCCAATTCTTTACCAGAAAGGAGACAAGCTACCGGGGACCGGTTTCTGGCATTTCAGCCTCTTCGGCCCGGCTTGCTTGAATCCTGATGGAGCAGTGAGAAAGGGACTCATGTCTGAGTATACCCTGCCACACCTATAGTGGCCAAAATCGATTTACAAAAGGGGGTGGTGATGAACAGAGTGTCTGAATTGAGCAGACCACTCTTACCCAGTCCAAAGATCAGGGCTTGATCCATCACCGTTATTTATCTCACTGCCCCATCCCAGCTCAGAACCTGGCTATATGCAAATCAGTCCGTCCCTGGCCCAGTGCATCATGGGAACAGGGCAGACTAAACTACCAAGCCAATTCTTTACCAGAAAGGAGACAAGCTACCGGGGACCGGTTTCTGGCATTTCAGCCTCTTCGGCCCGGCTTGCTTGAATCCTGATGGAGCAGTGAGAAAGGGACTCATGTCTGAGTATACCCTGCCACACCTATAGTGGCCAAAATCGATTTACAAAAGGGGGTGGTGATGAACAGAGTGTCTAAATTGAGCAGACCACTCTTACCCAGTCCAAAGATCAGGGCTTGATCCATCACCGTTATTTATCTCACTGCCCCATCCCAGCTCAGAACCTGGCTATATGCAAATCAGTCCGTCCCTGGCCCAGTGCATCATGGGAACAGGGCAGACTAAACTACCAAGCCAATTCTTTACCAGAAAGGAGACAAGCTACCGGGGACCGGTTTCTGGCATTTCAGCCTCTTCGGCCCGGCTTGCTTGAATCCTGATGGAGCAGTGAGAAAGGGACTCATGTCTGAGTATACCCTGCCACACCTATAGTGGCCAAAATCGATTTACAAAAGGGGGTGGTGATGAACAGAGTGTCTGAATTGAGCAGACCACTCTTACCCAGTCCAAAGATCAGGGCTTGATCCATCACCGTTATTTATCTCACTGCCCCATCCCAGCTCAGAACCTGGCTATATGCAAATCAGTCCGTCCCTGGCCCAGTGCATCATGGGAACAGGGCAGACTAAACTACCAAGCCAATTCTTTACCAGAAAGGAGACAAGCTACCGGGGACCGGTTTCTGGCATTTCAGCCTCTTCGGCCCGGCTTGCTTGAATCCTGATGGAGCAGTGAGAAAGGGACTCATGTCTGAGTATACCCTGCCACACCTATAGTGGCCAAAATCGATTTACAAAAGGGGGTGGTGATGAACAGAGTGTCTGAATTGAGCAGACCACTCTTACCCAGTCCAAAGATCAGGGCTTGATCCATCACCGTTATTTATCTCACTGCCCCATCCCAGCTCAGAACCTGGCTATATGCAAATCAGTCCGTCCCTGGCCCAGTGCATCATGGGAACAGGGCAGACTAAACTACCAAGCCAATTCTTTACCAGAAAGGAGACAAGCTACCGGGGACCGGTTTCTGGCATTTCAGCCTCTTCGGCCCGGCTTGCTTGAATCCTGATGGAGCAGTGAGAAAGGGACTCATGTCTGAGTATACCCTGCCACACCTATAGTGGCCAAAATCGATTTACAAAAGGGGGTGGTGATGAACAGAGTGTCTGAATTGAGCAGACCACTCTTACCCAGTCCAAAGATCAGGGCTTGATCCATCACCGTTATTTATCTCACTGCCCCATCCCAGCTCAGAACCTGGCTATATGCAAATCAGTCCGTCCCTGGCCCAGTGCATCATGGGAACAGGGCAGACTAAACTACCAAGCCAATTCTTTACCAGAAAGGAGACAAGCTACCGGGGACCGGTTTCTGGCATTTCAGCCTCTTCGGCCCGGCTTGCTTGAATCCTGATGGAGCAGTGAGAAAGGGACTCATGTCTGAGTATACCCTGCCACACCTATAGTGGCCAAAATCGATTTACAAAAGGGGGTGGTGATGAACAGAGTGTCTGAATTGAGCAGACCACTCTTACCCAGTCCAAAGATCAGGGCTTGATCCATCACCGTTATTTATCTCACTGCCCCATCCCAGCTCAGAACCTGGCTATATGCAAATCAGTCCGTCCCTGGCCCAGTGCATCATGGGAACAGGGCAGACTAAACTACCAAGCCAATTCTTTACCAGAAAGGAGACAAGCTACCGGGGACCGGTTTCTGGCATTTCAGCCTCTTCGGCCCGGCTTGCTTGAATCCTGATGGAGCAGTGAGAAAGGGACTCATGTCTGAGTATACCCTGCCACACCTATAGTGGCCAAAATCGATTTACAAAAGGGGGTGGTGATGAACAGAGTGTCTGAATTGAGCAGACCACTCTTACCCAGTCCAAAGATCAGGGCTTGATCCATCACCGTTATTTATCTCACTGCCCCATCCCAGCTCAGAACCTGGCTATATGCAAATCAGTCCGTCCCTGGCCCAGTGCATCATGGGAACAGGGCAGACTAAACTACCAAGCCAATTCTTTACCAGAAAGGAGACAAGCTACCGGGGACCGGTTTCTGGCATTTCAGCCTCTTCGGCCCGGCTTGCTTGAATCCTGATGGAGCAGTGAGAAAGGGACTTATGTCTGAGTATACCCTGCCACACCTATAGTGGCCAAAATCGATTTACAAAAGGGGGTGGTGATGAACAGAGTGTCTGAATTGAGCAGACCACTCTTACCCAGTCCAAAGATCAGGGCTTGATCCATCACCGTTATTTATCTCACTGCCCCATCCCAGCTCAGAACCTGGCTATATGCAAATCAGTCCGTCCCTGGCCCAGTGCATCATGGGAACAGGGCAGACTAAACTACCAAGCCAATTCTTTACCAGAAAGGAGACAAGCTACCGGGGACCGGTTTCTGGCATTTCAGCCTCTTCGGCCCGGCTTGCTTGAATCCTGATGGAGCAGTGAGAAAGGGACTCATGTCTGAGTATACCCTGCCACACCTATAGTGGCCAAAATCGATTTACAAAAGGGGGTGGTGATGAACAGAGTGTCTGAATTGAGCAGACCACTCTTACCCAGTCCAAAGATCAGGGCTTGATCCATCACCGTTATTTATCTCACTGCCCCATCCCAGCTCAGAACCTGGCTATATGCAAATCAGTCCGTCCCTGGCCCAGTGCATCATGGGAACAGGGCAGACTAAACTACCAAGCCAATTCTTTACCAGAAAGGAGACAAGCTACCGGGGACCGGTTTCTGGCATTTCAGCCTCTTCGGCCCGGCTTGCTTGAATCCTGATGGAGCAGTGAGAAAGGGACTCATGTCTGAGTATACCCTGCCACACCTATAGTGGCCAAAATCGATTTACAAAAGGGGGTGGTGATGAACAGAGTGTCTGAATTGAGCAGACCACTCTTACCCAGTCCAAAGATCAGGGCTTGATCCATCACCGTTATTTATCTCACTGCCCCATCCCAGCTCAGAACCTGGCTATATGCAAATCAGTCCGTCCCTGGCCCAGTGCATCATGGGAACAGGGCAGAATAAACTACCAAGCCAATTCTTTACCAGAAAGGAGACAAGCTACCGGGGACCGGTTTCTGGCATTTCAGCCTCTTCGGCCCGGCTTGCTTGAATCCTGATGGAGCAGTGAGAAAGGGACTCATGTCTGAGTATACCCTGCCACACCTATAGTGGCCAAAATCGATTTACAAAAGGGGGTGGTGATGAACAGAGTGTCTGAATTGAGCAGACCACTCTTACCCAGTCCAAAGATCAGGGCTTGATCCATCACCGTTATTTATCTCACTGCCCCATCCCAGCTCAGAACCTGGCTATATGCAAATCAGTCCGTCCCTGGCCCAGTGCATCATGGGAACAGGGCAGACTAAACTACCAAGCCAATTCTTTACCAGAAAGGAGACAAGCTACCGGGGACCGGTTTCTGGCATTTCAGCCTCTTCGGCCCGGCTTGCTTGAATCCTGATGGAGCAGTGAGAAAGGGACTCATGTCTGAGTATACCCTGCCACACCTATAGTGGCCAAAATCGATTTACAAAAGGGGGTGGTGATGAACAGAGTGTCTGAATTGAGCAGACCACTCTTACCCAGTCCAAAGATCAGGGCTTGATCCATCACCGTTATTTATCTCACTGCCCCATCCCAGCTCAGAACCTGGCTATATGCAAATCAGTCCGTCCCGGTGTTGGATCTAGCCCTGATCTCTTGACTGGGTGAGAGTATTCTGTTTAATTCAGAGACTCTGTCCCTCACCACCCCTTGTTGTAAATATTTTTGTCCACCCTAAGCGTGGAAGGGTATACTCAGATGTGAGTCCCTTGCTCATTGCACCATCAGGATTCAAGCAAGCCGGGCCGAAGAGGCTGAAATGCCAGAAACCGGTCCCCGGTAGCTTGTTTCCTTCCCAGTGTAAGAATTGGCTTTTGTAGTTTGGTTTGCCCTGTTCCCATCATGCACTGGGACAGGAACAGACTAATTTGCATACAGCCAGGTTCTGAAACTGGGATGGTGCAGTGAGCTAAAAAAACGGTGTTGGATCTAGCCCTGATCTCTTGACTGGGTGAGAGTATTCTGTTTAATTCAGAGACTCTGTCCCTCACCACCCCTTGTTGTAAATATTTTTGTCCACCCTAAGCGTGGAAGGGTATACTCAGATGTGAGTCCCTTGCTCATTGCACCATCAGGATTCAAGCAAGCCGGGCCGAAGAGGCTGAAATGCCAGAAACCGGTCCCCGGTAGCTTGTTTCCTTCCCAGTGTAAGAATTGGCTTTTGTAGTTTGGTTTGCCCTGTTCCCATCATGCACTGGGACAGGAACAGACTAATTTGCATACAGCCAGGTTCTGAAACTGGGATGGTGCAGTGAGCTAAAAAACGGTGTTGGATCTAGCCCTGATCTCTTGACTGGGTGAGAGTATTCTGTTTAATTCAGAGACTCTGTCCCTCACCACCCCTTGTTGTAAATATTTTTGTCCACCCTAAGCGTGGAAGGGTATACTCAGATGTGAGTCCCTTGCTCATTGCACCATCAGGATTCAAGCAAGCCGGGCCGAAGAGGCTGAAATGCCAGAAACCGGTCCCTGGTAGCTTGTTTCCTTCCCAGTGTAAGAATTGGCTTTTGTAGTTTGGTTTGCCCTGTTCCCATCATGCACTGGGACAGGAACAGACTAATTTGCATACAGCCAGGTTCTGAAACTGGAATGGTGCAGTGAGCTAAAAAACGGTGTTGGATCTAGCCCTGATCTCTTGACTGGGTGAGAGTATTCTGTTTAATTCAGAGACTCTGTCCCTCACCACCCCTTGTTGTAAATATCCATGATTGGAATAGGCACCGAGGCGAGAATTATCAGGTCCGTGGAATTTTGAGCCCAAGACCCGCCGAGGCGGGGAATTGAACCCTGGTCCCGGGTTAGACCTCTGCATCAGGGTCTGCCGCTCTAACCATTGAGCCACACTTCTCCAGTAGTGATCTTTGAGCCGAGTCTGAGATCTACTGTATCAGTACGTTCAGAAAGACCAGAGGGGGGTGAAATATAGAAACATCTGACACAGGTTCAATTTCCTGTAATCTCACAATGTAGAGTGAACTACTTCCTGAAGAAGGAGGATTGAGGACTGTGGATGAAGGAACTGTTGAAGTACCATCAGAGCAATCAAATGATCCAGGCGAAGAATACAAGTGTGAGAAGAGAAAGACCCCTCTGGAGATCAGAATGGCCAAATAGTAGGAGGCAATTGAGATCAAGTGTGCCAGTTGAACGTATACCACAAACCATCATCGAAGAAACAGAATCAAGTGGATGCCAAAAGCATCAGGTCAAAATCCTAATGTACTGAGATCAGAGGCATTTGAACATCCATGATATGACACACTAAAACAGAACTGATGAAATAACATATGTGAAGTATTTATTACAATTAAGAACTTTAGAATCACTATTTAGTTAATTCAAAACCAAATTAACAGAAACAACAAATGATGAACTGTGATAAAAGCTGAAAAATAAAATATTGAAATTGATGAAATTGATAATAAATAATTAATAAAAGTGAATAAAAAGAATTTTGAAGGTTTCCAAAGGGCCATGGTTGCAGTAGAAGATTACAGATAATACAATTAAAAGAAGATGGAGTAGGGCAATGGATCATCTAATGTTTTGCACATTTGTACAAGTAGAAGTTAATGCAGAATATTGAATATGCTTGCTGCTATGGTCTACTTAAGGTCTGACTGTAGATAAACATGTGTATCCCTACCAAGGCTAAGTGTATGATAATGATTATTATTACACTAATAGTTGTTGTATTAGCGATTACAGTTCTTTTAGTTGGAATGAGTTTTACATCGGAGATATAACGACTTCAATCTACAACTTTACCTACAATACTGACAAATACACTAGATGAGAAAAACTTGAAAGCTTCATTTGTAGATCATTCAAAAGAAGATTTTCTGACTACTGCTCATTCTCGATTAGTTAAGGAATACACTCAAGCTTTAGACATTAAGGACTGTTATGCCTGTAAATATTTCCTTCTTCAGCTACAGAAGAAGTAACGTATCATCCTATCCCACTTTCATATGCAATTACATTTATTTTATAGACTGAAGCATTTCGAATATAATTTTTCTGACTATGACATAACTACCTCAAAAGTTCCTCTTCAGAAAAGAATGACTCCTCATTCACAAGCAAAATACATGAAAATTGCATGATTTGTTTTAAATCTCCCATAGTTATAGACACTGTTGAGGTATACAGAAGAAGAGCTAAAGTTTTTGGACCTGAAAATAAAGAGATGTTTTAAGAAACGTTTGGAAGAAAGAAGATGAATACAACAAGAAAATGTTTTTTCCTAAATTAAAATTAAATATATGACAAAAAGAGAAATTATGTGTTTACAGAAGGAGAAACCAGTCTAGAAAGAGACACATTGGGACAAGTAACTTTGAACACACATTTAACATTTTGGGAGGACCTGTACACATTTTTAGAGGGGAAGAAGCAGTTATTTCTGGAGTCTATTTTATGCGTGGGGACAGGATGCGTATTTTTTGTGACCTGCTGATTGGGAGGGTGTTTGCTATTTAGCTTCACTGTTTCCGAAAATGCATCATGTGAATAGCATAGATGCTTTAGCAATAACAACATCCCATGGACAAGCAGGTAGCACTAACGATGGGACACAATAATTGCGAGACATCTTTGGAGCTATCGTACCACCAGTAGGAGTAGTTTTAACTAATGAAATAAAAATAGAAAGCTAACAACAGTAGTAGATAAACTGGCTACTATTGTATCTGGTGCCTTGCCGGCAGTTAACACAGAATTAGTGACTATTAGATCAATGGTCTTGCAAGACTGATTAGCTTTAGATATATTAACTGTGAAAGGCAGAGTCTGCAAAATGTTGAAAGCTCAACATAGCTGCCCCTACATCCCTGACAAGAGTAGAAAGATAGAAGACTTTGCAAATAACATTTCAGACTTGAAACGTGAAATAGAACCTTCAGAAACAACTAATTTATTACGGACTCTAGGGAAAGGAGCTTCTGTCATTGGCAACTGGTTTGCAACAGTGAGTGAAGGACTTTTTAGAGTTATATTGAGACTTGCACTATCATTGGTATTTGCTTGACATGCTTATATGCTATATATAAAGAATTCAGATGTTATATAACGAGGAAGAAGAATAAAGAAATGGAAAGGCAAATTAGAGAAAAAATACAATTAAAGAAAGAACAGAAAATATATGGAGTTGAATGAAATTAAAACCCTGAAAAATCAAAAGGATGACAGCCAAAAATGAAAGTGCACTCTAAAGATTCAATTGTGAAGAAGAAATTGTGATGGTTTTCCAACCATCAGAGGGGGGAGACTGTTGGAGCACATTTTATTCATAACAAAATGCTTACATTAATAATGAGCAATTTTATTTTTATGTAAAATATATACTAAATGCAAAATTTTGTAGTAGGTAACCATACTTAAATTATAGGTCTAAACATGAATAATGTATTAACATTGAAAGGCCTGTTTTCACAATGAATAGTTATTTGTGCATGATGTTTTTCTTTCTGTTGCAGAAGTTATATTTTTTCAGAGGCCTTCTAGTAGCTAGTGAATAGGTATTTGTTTAGTATTAGACAACTAAACCAATGATGTAACTTTTTAAGGTCTAATGTCTGAAAGTCCATTGTGTCAGTACATGAAAACGGGGTGTTTGCTTATTGCAGGAGTTTGCTGAATTCCAATTGGAGGACCCAGGAGAGGAAAGAAAATAATGCTGCAACATAGATTATTGTGTGTTTATATTAGTGCGTGTTCCTGGAGTAGGAATCCTTCCCCGACTCTCTGACTGGAGGCTCCCCTTTGAGTTTCTGATGCCTTCTTTCATGAAAGATTGCCTCACTTAGATTTTGTTAATTGTCTGCTGATTCTGGGACTAAGAATACTTTCCAGCTTAATATGCAAAGTCTTTGTGATTGCACATTGATTCTCTCATCCGAACTCTTTATTGAGTATCTGAACTGACACCTTATTTTCTTTCATGATTCCAATATACGTAGATTAGTGAATTTTCCTTTTTGGAACACTCCTGCTGTATTATTACAATATTAACTGTGATTTTAATAAACATTGTATTCTATTTTATAATCAAATATTGATTGATGGATTATATTAACTTTAAATTCTGAGATCTAAAGATTAATACATAATTAATAAATGATTACAAACTAAAAGAATTGATTTTTTTAACTCATATTAATTCTCTTTATTGACTGGACTAAAAGTAATTTAAGATTTAAAATGTTATTGGACTGATGTAGATGACCGCATCTTACTTCTCTTTGTCGACAATTAAGGGCCTCATTGCGGTCGGAAAGGCTCTGAACGGCATTCGGATTTTCCTAACACAAGTCGGAAGCTATGTTTCTGACAGGCTCGGAATATTTCCGACCAACTGATTACGAAGGAAGGTAACCGTCGGTCTGTCCAACTCGGTTCTAACGGGCATTTGGAGACTTCGACCGCTCAATGGACCGCATTTCGGACCGACGTATTGCAAACAGCCTTTTCAAATCTCAGCAGGGGAAACTGATCGCGACCGGGGGCCTTACTGAAATTTTCCTCAATTTAGATGCAGGGATACTGGTGGCTGGAATTTTGTATTCCAGCCTGCATCCCTTCATCTATACCTGAGGATCACAAGCTATTTCCCAGTGAATGAAGAAGATGTCAACCCGGTACTATCAGGTCCAAACCTGTGTGTTGTTCTCTCATTTGGTGGAAATTACATGACCAAATGCACCACCTGCTTCAGTAAGGTGATAAATGGGTGGAGGGCCATTTCACTCCACCATAGTCGGAGTGGTAGGGGAGCAGTGTCATTTACACTACAGCTAGGAGGCAGAGTTTTTTGTTTCCCGCAACTTCACCAGAAATCTATGTTGCTTGTCTTCAGGGCGGGAATTATCAGATCCTGAGTTTGTAGGTCTGATAATTCCCAGGGCAAAGGTACTGAGAAACTCATAGTTGTCTGGAACAGTAACTTACCCGCTCCCACCCGACTTTTCCCCAGTGAATAACACCACTGTCAACTTGTATTGAGGTCTTAAGCTGGGAAATACTGACATTTGGCATGTAAAGTACTATGAAGCCACTATATACTAGATGTAATTGCTTCAAGAAGAAAAGGTTTTGTTCCAAACAAGTGTTTTAAGATTAGGTTTATGAGAAAAATTACAAGTTACATTATACAGAATATTTGAAATAATCTGTATGTTTCTAATACAATTTAAATATTTTTATGAAACTCAAGGCACAAAAAGAAAATACATCCATTAATTGACTGTGGAACACTTGCAGCCCACAAGAGGTAAATATCAATACTAAGCAAACAAAAAAAATACATGTCCTTTTTGTATTTTTGAGTTTTATATAGTGCTAACTTGACCCGAATCGGGTATCACAGCACTTTACATAGCACCAGTTGCATGATAACAATGATAAGCCTCTAGCTTCACAACAATGGGTAGAGCAGAATTTATATCTATGATGACTCTCAACTCACTGTAAATAACTGCTATTACCTAATGTATTTAATGTTACTAGATTTCTTAAGCTAAAAAAGATGGATGGCTCAGTTGGCCTTGTGAGGACTCTTAATCATGCCAGATACAAAATGCCACATGTCGGTGACAAGTGATAAGCTCCATGAGCAATGTTGACAGCTAAATAACTGTTCTTTTATAGTTTTAAAGCCCTGAGTGTACATGACAGCTCCACTTTCATACTGAGTCAAAGGTAATCGATAAGACAGATTACAATTCCCCACTATCTACTACTGTCAAATTTGTTGAAAAACAAGAAGCCAGGAAAAATGCATCTTATGAATGAGATGCAGTACTATAATTTGATTTATAAACGAGTCAACATAAAACAGTCAGCACTATTAAAAAATTAGCAGCCCATCTTGAATTTCAGACATCATAGACAACCTAGCTCTTTACATTCTCTTTAAGAAATTAAAAATATGTAACACCTCATGCTCAGACACAGCACCCGGTTTGCCCCCCCTCCCATGATTGCAGATCGTCTCTGATACTTTCACACTACAATCAGTACTCTCTATGCTGGCCAAACTACTACCCAGACCATTCACTCCGAAATGGAGCACAGGAAGCAGTTGTTGTGGCCTCATTAGTGCTAAACTGACTTTCCAAACATTAAAATTCAAATAAAAATTATAAAAACAGACCAAGCAACCAATATCAGAGTAAACACGCATATTCCCCTGAAATGGCGAATAACAGCATGGAACCAGTGTAGTTCCCGATCTCAGCAAAAAAATAAAAAAAGCTGACATTTTCTACCTGCTTTGAGCAGGTGTAAAATGTCATCACAGTGGCATCAGGGGTGCCTGTGTGGTTTGGGGTGTGTGTTGGGTTGCAGGTCATGCTTGTTCCTGTCTGTCTGGGGTAGTACTGTCCGCCCCCGACTGCTGCAGGAGAGAGTGGGCTAGGTGAAGCAATGCTGCTACCATCAGCTCCCATACTACTAAAGTGAAAGGCCTGGAGCTCTGAGCCTAGAACTTTAGGCTTCAGAGCTTTCAGACCAGATAATTCCAGACCAGAGACTCTAGACAACAACATGGGGTATTTCATCTAGAACAATCACCCCGTGTGAAATACCCCAAAATGTATTGAGGGTGTTAGTTATTCTATCCTCTAGTATCTTGACTCCTTTCATTCCTTCCTTGCTTGCTCCTGCCTTTCTATTCTTTTCAAATAAGTTGCTCTCTGCCCCCAGTGAAATCTTCCTACCCAATACCCAAAACCCCTCAATCCTTCATTTACATGACAAAATCTCTCTGATCCCCTGCAGTCCAATGGTCAGACCCTCCTGCACTGTGACTACTGTCTCACAATGTTGTGCCTAATGTCCCAATCTCTTTACTGACAAGGATTAGTGCACTCCAGCTGAAAATTACTTATTCACTTCCTTTCGATTAAAATAACTGTGGTTACGCAGAGAATTGCTGTAATTCTTTAAAGCACAGACTAGGAGCTTCTCGTAGTCTTGTACATCTTAATACCACAACTAGACAATATTGCTCCTATTAGATTACTTGTTAAATTGTTACTGGGATCAAAGTTAGTATGCATCTGATTTCTTTCATGTTGAGAATAATCAGAGGTGCCATCTCAGAGTCCAGGCTCCTCAAACTGGGCTACAGTTCTACAGAAGTTAGCATCTACCACCATGTCAAGACACATATATGTCCAGTCCACCCCCACCACAATTGCATGGTTCCTATCGTCCTCATGTTTATAAATTGAATGCATCCAATTCCACCAGGCATACTTTATTATTTTTTTGTTTAAATTGAGATACGTAAAGTCATTTTTAAAACATCTGTCTTATTTTTTTCATTTACATTTGTTGTGAAAATAATACCCACATTTTAATTAAGATTCGATTTTGGGTCATATATACATATATATATATATCTTGCGAAATATAAATCAAATTATTTTCAAATTAGCACCATGTGTCAATGAGTAAATCAATATGTTGAAGGGTATACTTTAAGTGCTAAATGTACGTTAAATGTTTCAATTATTTTAATAATAACTGAAATCTTTAACAAATGTGTGTGTTTGTCTGCAATTTCTCTATTTATAGAATAAATATAAATCATGTTATTCATTCATTTCCCTTGGTTTTAAAATATCAAAAGTGCTAAACCACCAATTTACTTTTGACTTAATATTTATTCTAGTTACCTCATCTTGAAAGCTTTGGTACATGGCAGACTACTTGAAATTTAACTTTGATAGAATATGCTATGCTTTTGTTCACTGAAATATCTTGGCTTAGCTAATGTTTAATTATAAGTCCTAATATTTCATTTTGGTCATTGCACTTAACTTAATATTTTTATATTATTATCACAAATTACATATGTTGTATGATAATTTTACCTGTATAGTTTTGCTGCTGAATGGATGGTGTCTTTTCTCAATAACTAGCAAAGCTGCAGTTTGTGCAATTAAAGCTTGGAGACTTTACTTTAAACTTTTTTCAGTATTTAATGTAATGTTATTGTTATTGTTAGGTAAACTTGTATAGCGCACAGCTGCCCAGCGAAGGGGCGTCCCGGAGCTGGTAGCAGTGTCAGAAGAAAGCAGGGCTAGCATGTCGGAAACAAATGCGTTTTGATGGCCTTGCAGAAGGGTAGCAGGCAATCTAAGACAAGTCTTAACAGGAAGAGAATTACACAATTTAGCGGCAAGACAGCGAAAGGACAGGCCCCCAGCTCTGAGGCGTTTCACCCAGGGGACCGTAGCCAGAGATTGCTCAGAGGAGCGGAGCTGGTGTGTGGGGACATAGGGGACCAACAGATTAGATAGAATCTCAGGGGACAAGAGTTTTTGAATTTTTAAAGTCAGACAAAGAGCCTTGAATTCGATCCTCTTAGGAACAGGTAGCCAGTGAAGGCGCCACAAGGCACCCGATGTAGAACAGGTTCTAGGGAGCAGATTCTAGGGAGCTCATCGAGAAGTTAGTGCCTTTGGTTTTACCAACATATTAATTACACTATAAGCTTAATATATGCAAAAACTGGTGGTTCTTGACACGATTCTATCAATTTCCAATGTTTTACAGCTATCTTCTTCAAAGGCTGGAGAGACATTGTAGGATATCTGCTGATGTCATTTTCCATTTTTGTATTTTGTGTTGTAATTATGTCTGTGTCTTATGATGTCTATCTCATTTTTACATTTGTTTAGTTTCAGTTGTTTGTAGAGTAGCCTCCATATAACTTCTACTTAACAACTGATCTCTACTTAACAACTTAATCTCTGATATGACCAGTTTACCTGATGCATTTTATTTGTGAGACTTGGATGTACAGCAATTCTTTATTAGACGTTTAGGATGGAATCTTGTCAGTTGCACCAGTGTATTCAATTTATAGATTTGTTTGCACACTCCTGTTACAGATAAGTCAAGCTGAAATTTAACTTGAAGTGTAGATAGTGTACTTCTGGTCTCTCAGTGTTAACAGTAAATTGCATTGTCTCAATTTCACCATTACCCTGATAAAATTCAGAAAACACATTGGCTGTTCTCTCAGTAAACTAGTCTGCCTATATTGCTTCTCTGCTTCTGACCTGTGGCTTGTCCATACAGCACTAAGAGACTTCATGGGAGTGTAAGTTGTGCTTAACAAATGGCCAATAAATAAACAAACAAATGCCCATAAATAAAACTGTATTTGGCAGCTCTAACTGTTCATGCCTACAATTCCCCTGGACCATCTTTGTGCACCTTCAAACATTGGCCGTATGACAAGCTACTCTTACACTTCATAGTCATACAAAGGGAAGCTTCCCACATATCCAAGACTAAGTACTTTGCGTAAGGAGCCAATAGAATGGACATTCTGGGTTGGACCTCAGCCTTAACGAGAGAGTGAGTTGGGAGACATAGCCACAATCACAGCTCAGAGTTCTTTCCTGTTGCCGAATGTAACACAATGCTGTTCAATACAAAAAGGTAACTACACTGTGGTTCATGCCAGTCATAAGCATTCGGCACATAACAAGCTCCTCTGTACACATTTCCTCCAAGTTTTTCAACTGACAGATTTAGAGACTTCTAATGCAGCAATGTCTCTTGCCTTGACTCCTACTTCAAGTGCTTGCTTCTTCACTTTCGATTTTAAAAGTTAGGTGCATACAAGTCAACTACCCACATCATTGACACATCTACTCAGTCACTGAAAACGTCTCATGGCAAACTCGGGATAATCCCATCTACTTCTCCTCACAGTGACTTACCATCTATCAAATCCCTCTCTCTTAATTAGCCATTAACCCTGTCACTAGCACCATGATAAAACAAAATAAGTTGGAATGTGTTTGGACAAGGGTGACGTTCATATAGTTGCAGCCTGCTTCTACATATTTGAGTCAGGGGAGATAAACACAGGATATACATGGTAAGAGTCCTGCCTGATTTGAAATGGCCACCACCTTCTTCTGAACTCTCTTTCCTTAATGGCTTACTTCCCAATCCAATATAGCTGTCACTGACTTCCAGGTTGCCAAACCTTCACTTCTGAGTTAAAAGGGGATCTGGAAGCATTTAGGCCAGCACTGCCTTCTAATACAGTTGATGGATTCCTCTGCACCCGACTAACATGTTCATCCAGTTCCCTTTTTTCATGTGCATTTTGTTTTGTTTTCAGGTCCCCCTGTGTGTTATTGTGAAACTGTTTCCAATTTAACTCTCTCCAATTTTTCTCGCAGGCTTACCACTAGGAGCTAGTTTCTCACTGCTGCCAGGTCCAAGCTGCCCTCAAGACTAATGGTGGCAAGAATTTCTGCTTTTGGATTACCTTAAATGCTGTCAAGTGTTTATCATGGTAATAATTAATTTCTTAATTTATGAAATTGGTGTCCCCCTGACCTACTTACAGTGCTAAATGTGTGAAATAATAAGGGCCTGTCGCCAAAGTGTTTCTCAGAAGCCAGACGACGAAGCTGCTAAATGCTGAGGTTGCAAAATACCAAGGCTGTTTAACCTTGATTACATCTTCATTCACATGCCCTGCATCTTTATCTTACTCCTGCGTGTTTTTTTCACCCATGCATACACCTTTCCGCCTTGTTTTCCATCATTCCCCATTCCTCTTTTTCCCCTTTTCTGCCTTTTTCATCATTGCTTTAGGTCGAAGTCTGATGAGTGAAATGTAAACAAGCATTTGCAATGCAATAGGTTTTGCATTATTAAAGTTGGAGCTATTGGTGTTGCATTATTTAGCAATACCAATAGCTCAATCTTTAATAATGCGAGACCTATTGCATTGCAAATGCTTGTTTGCATTTGTCACCCCGAGTGGGACAGGTATGCCTAGACGTGGGTCCTGTGCTTACCATGCCACTGGCGTCAAGCTAGCCTGGCTAATGAGGGGTGATACCCTGAATACAGTCCCAGGATGCTTGCTTCCGGTCCATGGAGGACCAGGCCTGGCATTTCGGGCTGGACTGCTCCCATGGGGAGCAGGGTCAAGACTTATTTGCATAAGTCTTGGTCCAAAGTGAAATGACGTGGTAAGCAACAAAAAAATGGATTTAAGCCCAGATCTCAGTACTGGGGGTGAATGTTTGACATTGTTAAGCATTCTGTCCATCTATTTTTCTTTTTGCAGTAGTCTAGAGATGGTATTAAAAGTCAGTAGAAATCTCTTAAAAGATATATAACCATTATAGTTCCATATTAGCCAGTTTCATTTCTATTCATACGCTGGGGTTCGGTTCGCAGTGCGAAACCTAAAAACAACTACTGCCCTGTGTTCAGCAAGCCGAGCGGGCAGTGAAACAGGTCTATGCATGTCACACACAAAAAAAAATTAGACATTGTGAATAAAATGAGCTTCAAAAAATCCTGGAAACTAAAACAACCACTATTGTACAAAATGTAATATTAAAGTAATTAAATGGGAACTGGTTCTCATACATCACGTCAAAAACTTCAAATGAACTCTCACAGCACTTCAGAGCCGCCTCCTCCTCACCTCTTGATTTCCGCCAGAAGCTGAAGACTTGGCTATTCGAGTAACAATTCGGGGACTGCATATCTGCTCAAGCATGTGGATACCCTCACGGGTGGTTAGCGCGTTCTCCAAATCAACGTAACATAACCTGTCCGACTTGTCCCGCCTATAAAGATATTGTACTGCATTTATTCCCCCTTTCTTCAAAAGACCCATACTATAGAGAAACATGCAGTTCGACACACACCCTCTACTCTGACCAACAAAAATGCAGATAAGTGATTCAGCCTGAGAAAGATCGCCAACTTAAACCAGCCTGAAACAGTACTAAACTATATAAGACTAGCACTAATCCATCTTCAAAATATAAGGTTAAACACAACACAAAACTCCCCAGCGCAAACAAAATACCACAGAAACCACTCAAGATCATCCATAAGGTTAGAAACTCGAGAGTTTCGCACTCTTATTGGCCCTTGCTCATCTACTTCTGATGTAACCAATCACATTGGCTGAGGAGACTATGTCCTTCCTGTCAGACTCCGCTCAGATGAAGCGTCTCTACATTATCTACTCCACCCCCACCGCAAGCACTGATGGTGACTATTACCCCCTCGGCAGTGAATGTGCAAGACTGACATCATGCGAGGAGATCGTCGTCAAATTATTGTCCGAAATATTGTTTGTAAAATTATCTCCCAATGGGAGTTAACTATAAGAGCCTGCACCCAATGGGATGATAATGTTTTAGATGATATTTAGGGCACAATGTTGAGATGACATTTCAGACACCGATATTCTAGCATGCATCCAGAATGACAATGTATTCAATCTGAGCATCAACAACCACAGAAACTAGTTCAAGCGCCAAGAAACCTTCCTGCCTGCTGCTGAATCACCCACTGGCATGAGCCTCTTGAAACATGCTCCAGGAACAACCTGTGCACTGGGATGGAAAAGCCACACCGACCACCCCACTGGCACGTGTCATTTTGGCCAGTTGTCACGCTCCGTACACAAGGCGTCTGAGGATCACCCTCAACCCAAGAAGAAACGCTGGATGCCCATGTTGGATAGGAGTCAGTACATCAACACTCTGCACTTGGAGGCATCCTTCACTTTATCCTCTCAGAAGACCAGCAGTAGCAGTAGGACTGCCACTCAAAGGACACATTATCCACTTTCGCCTTTCGTCAACATGCCAAAACACATAATACAGCACTGCCTCCCCGGGCAATCCCCGTGCTTCTCCAATCAAGCCTACTGACGTCACTAGCACACACTGCAACTCTGAAGGAGGCAGATTCTGGCAAGTTCAAGGACAAAAAGGCAATACGTGCAGTTTTATTAAAAATTAAATAAAGTGAAAGCACTATACCTCCAACAGTATTAGGATTACTAACTTGGCGTCGGTCTGTTCCCCAACTAGGTTTGCACAATAAAAATCCCATCACAAACATTCACAGATTGTTTACCAGATTTCAACTATAAAAGTTCATCAATTCAGCAACCATATACTCATCCATCCACTAGCACATGCATCTGTCGATCCACCCATTCATCTATCAGCACACCCATCGTATTACACCCATGAGAAAATCTGTCCACTTGCCATCAATTGCATATTTATAAACTGGAAAATGAATTCCCCAACACATACATCTGCACATAGCGCTTCATACTCCTTACAAGGTGCCAAAGCTTATTTGCAGTTAGGTAGCATGCTACTCTCTGGGAGCGCTTGAATGGAACAGTGTGTATTTCTGCTGAGGAATGTTCAAATGTCATGTGTAGTGACCAGTTGTGTTTGGACTATGTTTGTTGTACTGCACTGTGTCTATAGTGATGTGAAATGAGAGACAGATAGGAAACTTATGATTATAAGCCACTTGAAGGTCTGCGTGTGGGGGGTGTGGCAGGCAAGTGTTTTTGTGTTGTATTTGTGCTGCAGGGACTGTACTTACTTTGTTGATGGGAACATGAGCAGAGCTTATGCATGGATTCCAGCGTAGGACTGAGAGGGATGTGGAACCATCCAACCAGTCACCCGTTCATCCTTACATTCATCCACACTTCTGCATTTCCATCCACCCACCCACCGGTGCCTTCATCCATCCATCCATCCGCCGCCCAATCCCCCCCTTACAGAAAATTGCAGTCAGAGTCCAAGATTCCCTTACAGCCAGTGCCGCTAACACATCGACATCACATGTTTTACTTGCACAAGAGGCTCACTATGGGCAAGAGAAGTACTCTATTCGCTTACTACACCAGACGTTTAAGCACAGACTTCCTCACAGACGGCAGATACAGTACAGTATAGGCAGCAGTAGTGCAAGGTTCCATCGCACCCAGGGAAAACAGGCAGAAGCAGTGCAAGCTTATCTGGCACATGAGGAGAAAAGTACCGCACAGGAAGCAGCAAAACCTCTCCTGACAGACCGATGTTAACGAATGTGTGCAGTATTGTATGTACGTCTCTCTTGGATTAAAAACAATGACGTACCCATGGCTACCTCCTACATCCGGGTACTGGGGCGGGGAGCCGGCTGGAGCGTTTCCGGGTCAGCAGAGGCGGCTGCTACAGGCAAGCGGTGCGCTGGGGACGCTGCGTCCGCTTCCACTCCGGAGTCGTGACAAAAGAGCCAGGTGAGTCGGGGGGCGGGGGTGTTTGTGTGTATGCGCGGCGGCGGGGGGGTTCTCTATGTGTGTGTGTGTGTGCGTGTGTGTATGCGCGGCGGCGGCGGGGGGGAGGAGGGGGGTTCTCTATGTGTGTGTGTGTGTGTGTGTACGTGTGTGTATGCGCGGCGGCGGGGGTGTGAGGGGTTCTCTATGTGTGTGTGTGCGTGCGTGTGTGTATGCGCGGGGGTTTGGGGGGTTCTCTGTGCGAGTGTGTGTATGCGCGGCGGCGGGGGGGGTCTGTATGTGTGTGTGTGCATGCGTGTGTGTGTGCTTCCAAGGAGCAATGGGAGACAGGAAGCGCGCGTGACCTGATCCGTTTACGCGCGCGCGCACATCACTTGTCTCCTGTCTCCCTTGAAAGCAGAAACAATTGCAATGGAGTTTCGCAGCGACGATCGGTTCGCGATCGGTCCGCAGTGCAAAACCTAAAAACTACTCAACGTAAGAACTGCTAACTTACTCAAGCTGCTCGACCAATGCCGTTTAATGTGCCTACCCTAATGCTATTTCCTCTCCTTCTTCATTCCCAAAGTCTGCACTACAAACAGGGTTGAGGGTATTAGAAAATTGGGGTGCTGGGGGGATACTCAGCACAGTCCTCTACTCTGGTTATGACAGACCTTCGCCTAATTCATTCACCTGCATACACTGACCTGGCAACATGAACATGAGGAGTTGACCAGTACCTCTGAAAAGGTACTAGGTCTGGGGACTGTTGTACATATAATTTTGTATTTTCCAACTATTTTCATCCTCATCTCCCAAACTCTATATAGTCTGCACTAACCACTACTGTAATTTAGCTGCAAAAACAATGGACCTATCGTGCTCGCCCGTAGCTAAAATGCTCAACAGGAGCATTTGATACAACAGATCTAGCTATACTTATTAAAATGTTGGACCAGGTTACAAGGAACTAACAGGACATTATAAATCTAAGGCTTATAGTCAAGTTAATAAGGCTTATATCAGAATGCAGCATCCGACCGGGTGCTTCCACCCTGAGCATTCCTGCGCTGCAGGGTCTCATGCCTGGCACTTGCCTTCAGACGCGATATAAGCTTTCAGATTACAGCGACCGGAGCTGGTATGTCTAGTAATGCCTGAGACTGTCCAACTCTTGGAGACATTCCGACGACAGATTGACAAATGATGAGGGAGAGGTGAGATCTAACTGTGTGAATTTGAAATATTTAATCATGCAACAGACATTTTCAATGCTAATTTGAGGCTGATTGAGTCTACGGATTTAACCTCAAATTAGCAAAGAACCCAGCACTAGGTGCAGGGAAGGTCCATATCCCAAGCAGGAGCATCACCAACCCTGGAGCTCAGCTTTCATGCCTACAAAGAAACACGTGTAGTCTCAGAGTGGGGTGTTTAATTATATTAAGGACAATCTGAACCGCAATAGACAAGATCTACCAACTAGGAAACCGTCAGATGTGTTCCTGGACACGCAGCAATGGACACTATTACCCTCACAAGATAAGACTCAATCACCAGTTAAGAGACCTTCAAAGCTGAACTATGTCTCAAAGTAAACACAGACCTGTTGGTGGACTTCCGATCCCTGAAGTCAGAGTGGGGCTCTAAAAATTACTCACTATGCACCAACATGGATTTGTTTGGGTCCAGCGTTCTGGAGAAGGATGAAAGTGTGGAATGTCTGGAGAAATAAGACCAGTGGATTATTTTGTATTTGCATGAGACTGAATGCATTCCTATGTACATAACCCATTCCATTCAGGAATAAACCCATATTGTTAATTGCTAACAACCTGAGTAATTACTTTGGCCAGACAATCGCTAACACTAGCCATAAGAAATTCGATTTTAAAAGAGATAGGGTGGTAATAACTGAACTTGCTCCTGCCCTTCTTCAGGATACCACATTATTTGCTTTCTGTCTGTGAAAAGGTAGCCTCAACGGTTTACTGAATGTAGTGAAACAGTTTGAACAATATTAGTGATTAAATGTTCACTAAGATTTTATAAAAAAAAAATTGAATGCTAACTTGAGACATTGCTCTGTCACTAGTTAATGCAGTGCTTATTTTTTGTTTTCTGAGGTAGTTATTTTGCGCTGTAGCAGTAATGTATACTTCAATGTATTTTTTTCTGGATCAGTCTAGCTAAAAAAAAAGCTTGAATTTCAGCCACAATATTCTGCCAGCAAAAACGTTTTGGTAAGACCCCAAAACCTCTTTCATCTCATCTTGCATTTCAGCAAATGAGTTCACAAAGAGGATATCTAATTTCCCAGTTTTTTTGTGAGTTTCTAGCCACATATAGTGTTCCAGAAGACTGCAATTTGTTTACCCTGTTTACAACATTGTGGCTGAAGCCCGGCAGTGTTACCACCATTGTCAGATGACCTGCAATTTTTGATTTTTTTTTATAATTTCAAGATCTTATGATAAGGTGATACACTTTTTCATGCTTCCTAACGATCCAGCAGATGTGATTTGCATTTTTGCTTCTCATTAATTCCTCGTCCAGAAGTGGTTTTCTATGTTTCTGTTATAATGGTGTTTATTGGTTATTCTTTTATTTTGTCTATTACTCTAGCCCTTGATGTAGTTTCTTTAAATGAAGCCTTCAATGCCTACCTCCATGCTATTTCATGAACAGAAGACTATGGGAAGGCATTTAACAGCTTGGACAGAGAGACCCTCTGGAAAATACTCCACCACTACGTTATGCCAGATAAACTCATAAGAATTATCAGGAACTCCTATAAGGCAATGACCTACAAGATAGTCCATGGAGGACAACTCACAAATGCCTTCAAAGTGAGGCTCTCGAGTCCACCAGGGTTGTTGCTCTCGACTTTTCTCTTCCTTCTGGCCATAGACTGGATCATGAACACATCCACAGCAAGGAGAAGAAAAGGGATCAAGTGGACATTTTGAACATAGCTCAACGACCTTGACCATGCAGACGACCTCGCTCTAGTCTCCCATACCCATCTGCAGATGCAAGAGAAGACCAACAATGTGTCAGCCACATCAGCACAATTTGGCTTCATAATCCATGTGGGAAAAACAAGCTCCTGAAGGCTAACACAGCCAGCGCAACTGCAGTTGCTCTTGTAGGCAATGCATTGGAAAAGGTTGAGGCCTTCACCTACCTGGGCAGTGTCATAGGCAAGCAGGGCAGCACAGACGATGTTGATTTCAAGGCAAGTATCGGCAAAACAAGGGCTGTCTTCATTCAGCTAAAGAAAATCGGAAGCTCCAAGAACCTAACGCTGCAAACCAAGATCAGGCTTTTTAACACCAACACAAAATGTGTCCTTCTGTATGGAGCTGAAACTTGGAGGACAATAGTTACCACCACCAACAAAGTCTCGCTTTCATCAATACCTGGCTGAGGAAAATCCCAAAAATCTGCTGGCTAAGCATCATCAGCAACAACGACCTACGGCAGCAGACTTTCCAACTTCCTGCTCATGAAGAAATCATGAAAAGACGTTGGGACAAGATAGGTCACACCCTCTACAATCCTGTATCAAACACCACCAGGCAAGCCCTGACCTGGAATCCTCAAGAGAAAAAGAAAAAATTAAAAAAGAAAGGCCAAGAAACACCAGGCGCCAAGGCCTCAAGGCTGACTGCAAGGAGTCAGATTGAAAGAAAAGCCCAGGACAGAAATGACTGGAGAGTTCTGGTTGTTGTCCTTTAACCCAGGAGGGTAGTATGCATAAGTATGTTTTCAAGAGATTGTCTCAAAGCTGGAGTAACGATACGTTAAAACCCACTCTTACAGAGGGGAATGGTCAGTCAGTTGGTCAGGCGACACGCCCCAGACGTGGTGCTGCTACAGGGGACACATCTCATTGGCAATCATTGCATGGCCCTGCACAGAGGGGGTTATAAATTGGCAGCACATGCAGGATTTATCACGGGGTCAAGAGGGGTTGGGGTCTTGGTGAAAAAATCCTTACCCTTAACAAGTTAGGCCACGTGGTCTGATCAGCAAGGTCGGTATGTCGGCATATCGGGGCAGTGGGAGGGGAGGGCAGTTACCTTCGTTTCCATCTATGTTCCGCCCAGCCTCCAATCCGATACTTTTCACGACCTGGGTTCTATATTCCTGAATTTACCATTGGGCCTCCTTATGATGGGGGAATTTTAATGCAGTGGTGGACGGAGAGGTAGACCAGCACCCAGCCCGGGCCCTGAGACCGATGTAGAGGTGGCTTCCCGATTTCTTAGAAATGACGGGGCAAGTGGACGGTTGGAGGGTACGAAATCCAAGGGAGGTGCACTACACGCATGTGTCCTTCGCACACCATAGCCTGTCTAGGATAGACTATGTGCTGGTGCCAGCTGCGCAGGCGAATGCGGTCTGGGAGGCTCAACACTTGGGGAGGAGCATCTCAGACCACTCTCCAGTTTGGCTCCGGTTGGAGTTTGACCAGTTTTATGTAGGAAGGGTTGCCCCTATTAGTGTATGGCACCTGAGGGACCCCACCACCAAGAAAGAAATTGTTAAGATCTCTGACAGATACTTCCTGGAGAATGCAGGTATTGTGGACTCGGCACAGACTTTGTGGGAGGCGTACAAAACCGTCGTTCGGGTGAGGCTTTATCCCTGATTGCGGGGGAAAAAAAGGAATGGCAGGTGGAAATGGAGAGGGTGGAGGCGGAGGTGACGAGGTTGGAAGTGGAGGTATCTAGGCCGGCAACCCCGGAGGGTTTACACCAGTTCAAACTGCGGCAGGATTAGGGCCTCGCTAGGTACAAGGCTAGCGCGCAGTGAGGAGACTCAAAGTCGGGTGTACGAGCACGGAGATAAAGCCGGAAAACTGATAGCGTGGCTTGAAAAGGGAGAACGGGCATTGCGGCTCATACCAGAAATACAGGAAGTGAACTCCAGTACACTCACGGAACCGCAGACTGTGGCGGATAGGTTCGCGGAGTACTACAGTGTGGTATGTACCTCGGCTGGGGTGTATACGGAGGCGGACAACAGCGCAATGATAAAGGACATCCAAATGCCCATGTTGCCGGATGAAGGAATAGAGAATTTGGAATTCCCCCTCACGGACAATGAGGTGGCGCAGGCCATCAGAGGAGTACACCCCAGAAAGGCCACGGGCCCGAACGGAATTCCCATAGAACTGTATATATTGAGCGCCAACAGGCTTGCCCCATTTCTCCGTTCCATGTTGGTAGAATGCAGAGAAGAGGGACAGCTTCCATACGACCAGCGGGTGGCAAACATAGTAGTTATCCATAAGGCGGGTAAGCCCAGGACGGTCTGCTCGTCGTACAGACCTATCTCATTGTTGAACGCTGATCCTAAAGTTCTGGCGAAGCTGCTGGCGACGAGACTGGCTAAGGTCATCACCACCTTGATACATCCGGATCAGTCCGGCTTCATACCGTGCTGGAATACGGCTCTTAATTTGCGTCTTTGGATGCCACTATGGCGTTCAATAGGGTTGAGTGGCCATACTTATTTGCAGTACTGGGGAAGCTGGGTTTTGATCCAGAGGGCATACAGTCATAATATCGAGTAAAAAATATAGAATGAGCAAAATATCAAGAAAAAAATATAGAATGGGCAAAATATTGAGTGGACAGAATATAGACTACAAAAATATCGAACAGAATAGCAGTGATATCGAATCCAAAATAAAGAATGGACACAATATCGAATGGACAGAATATAGACAACAAAAATATCAAATTTGAGGTAAGTTAATATTGATTTTTTAATAATATCGAATTTTTTAAAGTGTGTTTTCATGTTAGTATATGTGTGAAAAATGTATATTAATTTTATAATTTTTTAAAAGTATTTACTTTTATGGTATTTAATTTTTGCGTAATATAATTCTGTAGCGGATTTTGGCTTTATAGGGGAATAGGGTGGGAAGTAATTTAATTATAATTAATTAAATATTTTAATTTATTTATTGGTATTTATTTTGAATTGTTAATTAATTTTTATTTGGTAATTAATTAAAATATAATTGGTAATTTATTTTTATTAATTGATTAATTGATAATTATGGTAATTGTATTAATTTATTTTCTGTAGCGGGTTGTGGGTTTATAGGGGAATTGGGTGGGAAATAATTTAATTGTAATTAATTTAAAAAAAAATTATTGGTATTTATTTTTAATTAATTGTTAATTATTTTTCAATTGTTAATTAATTAATTGTTAATTGGAAATTAATTTGTATTAATAGGAAATTATTTTTAAGTAATTAATTGGGAATATTAAATTTTACCCTCCCGCTATCCAACGCTTTCCTTACTATTGCACTCTCTGGAGTGGGAATAGTAATTTTTACCCCGACGCTATCCAACGCTTTCACTACTGTTGCACTCCCTGGAGTGGGAATAGTAATTTTAACCCTCCCGCTATCCAACGCTTTCCCTACTGTTGCACTCACTGGAGTGGAAATAGTAATTTTTACCCCTACGCTATACAATGCTTTCCCTACTGTTGCACTATCTGGAGTGGGAATAGTAAATGTTACCCTCCCGCTATCCAATGCTTTCCCTACTGTTGCACTCTCTGGAGTGGGAATAGTAATTTTTACCCCTACGCTATCCAAGGCTTTCCCTACTGTTGCACTCTCTGGAGCGGGAATAGTAATTTTTACCCTCCCGCTATCCAACGCTTTCCCTACTGTTGCACTCACTGGAAAAGGAATAGTAATTTTTACCCCTACGCTATCCAACGCTTTCCCAACTGTTGCACTCTCTGGAGTGGGAATAGTCATTTTTATCCCTACGCTATCCAACGCTTTCCCTACTGTTGCACTCTCTGGAGTGGGAATAGTAATTTTTACCCTCCCGCTATCCAATGCTTTCCCTACTGTTGCACTTTCTGGAGTGGGAATAGTAATTTTTACCCTCCCGCTATCCAACGCTTTCCCTACTGTTGCATTCACTGGAGTGGGAATAGTAATTTTTACCTCTAGGCTATCCAACGATTTCTCTACTGTTCGACTCCCTGGAGTGGTATTAGTAAATGTTAGCCTCCTGCTATCCTACGGTAAAAATATTGTATATTTTTTATTATTATTATGTTTATATATATATATATATATATATATATATATATATATATGTATTAAACAATTACATTTTATGTTTATTTATATTTAACTTACATTAATTATTTATTAATTTTAAGGTTATCTAAGTATTTTAAGTATGTTTAAGTTAATTATATTTATGATTTCATTACTTTTCCATTACTTTTAAGATATTATAAAAATTCGATATTTTTACTAATTTTATTTTTTACAACTATATTTTTGATTCAATATTTTTGTACTTACCTGTTTGGAGATAGGAAGTCGATATTTTGGTATTCTATATTTTTTACTCAATATTTTGCTACGTCGATATTTATGTCATCGATAATATGTCAGTGATCCGGTCCAGAGTTTGTGAACTGGGTGCGCCTCCTGTATGCGCAGCCCTTGGCCAGAGTAGTGGTGAATAATCAAAAGTCTACTGACTTTCTCCTTGGCAGGGGTACAAGACAGGGATGTCCCCTGTCCCCGCTCCTATTTGCCTTGGCCTTGGAGCCCTTGGCAGGGTGGTTTCGGTGGGATTGCGGGATCCGAGGACTGCTATGGACGTTGGAATGTGAAGACAAAATCTCACTATACGCTGACGATATTCTGCTTTACCCTACCAACCCGAGGGGATCCCTTATTTGTTTTCTTGAAGTGCTTGCCATCTTAGGGAGGTACTCTGGTTTCGCAATAAACTGGTCGAAGTCAGTGTTTTTCGTCCTTACAGGCAACCCACCGGTTGTTCCGCAGACTTGCCGGATACAAATTGAGCCGATAGGGTGTAGGTACCTCGGCACTTATGTCACGCTTGACCCAAAACAACGATATGCTAATAATCTTGGCCCCCCTCTGACTCGATTTAAAGGTGATGTGGCGCGCTGGAAGGCGCTTCCGCTCTCCTTTCTGGGTAGGGCGGTGCTATTTAAGATGATGGCCTTACCCCGGTTTTTTGACGCACTCCAGAACACAATGGACTCAGTGCCCGCATCCTACTTTAGGGAAGTGGAGGCCCTCTAGAGGCAGCTTCTCAGGGATGGTAAACCTTGCATAGCGTTCTCTAAACTCACTCTCCCCTGGTACGACGGGGGGATAGAACTACCAGACTTAAGGAAATACTATTGGGCCTCCCAGCTAGCAGGGGTGAATCATGCTATATACAGACCCCCAGGGGACCCGGGGTATGCTATGGACCGCTGGCAAGTACCGGGCGGCGATTTCACTAGGGCGCTTTATGCTAGACCTTGCTGGTTTCCCCTCACGGGGCCAACGGCGCATGCCGTTCAGGTGTGGCACGCGGCAAATAGACACCTCAAGTGGGAGGGAAGGCTCACGTTTGCCACCCCGTTATGGAGCTCAGAGAAGTTGGGGAGTCTATGGAAGTCTAAAGGGTTTGACAAGTGGGACCTCATCGGGATTACACAGATCAAAGATGTTTGGGGGAAAGACACGGTACACACATTCAGTTCACTTAAGCAACAGTATCACCTTCACGACAGTGAACACTTCCGTTACCTCCAGATCAGGCATGCCCTGCTTGAAAACATCCCCAAGGACACATTACTTCCTGACGCCTCTCCTCTTGAAGAACGGGTATTAGACGGCCACCTCCCTGAGAAGACCATTTCCTTAATATATAAGAAGCTTATCAACCATACAGAAGCCCACTGGTACTTCTAAGAACACAATGGATTGAGGAGTGGATAGAATTGGATGATGAGGACTGGTGGGAGGCGGTCTCCTCTCCATGGGTGGTAGCGATACAGATGAGGCTTAGGTTTGTACAACTAAAGATTCTCCATAGGTCGTATGTTACGGAGCCCTGTCTGGTCCATATGGGTCGCTCGGAGGGTGGGGAATGTAGGAGGGGGTGTGGGAAGCTTGGAACGTTTATGAATATATTGTGGCACTGTACCTGGGTGCAGGCATATTGGGGGAAGATCCACGATACACTACGAGATGTCCTGGGGGTGGAGATGCTGCTGGAGGCACGCAGGTGCATCTTGAACATCTTGGAGCACACAGATCTGAATGTCTATAGGAAGAAATGGGTTGCTTTAGCGTGTATGATAGCTAAGCGTAATATTGCCCAGTTGTGGGGAGCCAGCCAGCTGCCCGAGTCAAGAAGTGGGTGGAGGACCTGGATTGGTGCATGTTCAGGGAGAGGTCAGTATACATGGCGAGGGGGTGTCCTTGGAAAAGGGGGAAGGTCTGGGAAGCTTGGAATCCTTACCGAGGAGATGTATGTGTGCCCCCGACGTGCCCAGAGGAAGTGGAGGCGCATGTGTCCCCTTGTTCCATTACCAATATTTTGAATTTATTATTTTGAATGTATGGAGATGTACTTATGGAACTGTAGAAGATGCTAATGTCACCTGATGTTTTTTTCTTTGTCGTTTGTTAATAAAAAGATTTATTAAAAAAAATCCACTCTTACAATTTGTGGTTGAGGCAATGAAGCAAGATTTTTTTATTTCTGATGTTAGTGCATCATCTCTGGTGAGTCATTAAAACAGTGCATAGTATATGCTTAATCGATTAGAATTACAGGTAAGGAAAGAAGTGGGGTAGGGTGAGATCTTCTAATCTGACTGACTTTTTACTCTTTCATCTTCCACCTCTGTAGATTCAATAGTACTTTCACCTAAAAGTTTGACTTTTTCAGAGATGCTTAACTTTAGTTCTATCTTAGGCTATGGATCTAAGCCTATCTCTGCTGTAGAAATAGAGATGCGCAGAGTGTCTTAAGTAGGTTTGGAGGGTGCATTTGAATTAAATCAAATCAATAGCTTTCCTATTTCAGACCAACTTTCCCTCTTTCCTATTTTGGTTACAAGGCATTTTTCTACCTTGAAGAGGTCATTGAATCTTGTCAAAGTACTCTGCACATAGGGCTGCTAAAGATGGCTGTTCCCTGAGGAGCTCTGTTTTGGATGGGCTGATGGTACAGTATCATAATTAGAAAATAGTGATCAACAACCAAACCTTTTTCAATGATGAAAACGTGGGAGGCACTGTTCAGTGCATTATTAGATGCTTTTGAAAGCAATTCCGCTATATGTTACCTGTACATTTTCTGCCAGTAAACTATTGGGGTTGCAGCCATTTTATGAACCTATACAATCTATGCAAAGAGCTTCTCTCCTTACAATGCTGCACGATTACCTGTGTGCCAGAGAGTATGCTGGTGTGTCAGCCTGTCATAGATGATTAATCCTCAAATATATGAGGCCTGGTAACTATGCTAGTAGTGCTTTTTAAAAAGAAAAAGACTGCTCACTTCAATGCGGGAAGCTCGGCATGCCTTAAGCTGTAAACTGTGGCAGAGGGCTGCTAAGGTACTAGAGTTGATGCATTCAACCTATTGCCCTCTAGTTAAAGATCTTACAGGTTTAAGCCTCAGACAGTAGAATTGTATGTGAACGCATACTATCATGATACCAGTGTACACACTGCCATAATCTTTAAAGGACACGTTGCCATCCCAGTTTCTATATTTGCTTAGTATGTGACACTCAATTATTCATATAGTCTACTCATTGGCCAAGTACCAAAAAGACACATTGTGAAGCCTGTATTTCAATTTCCCATACTTGCAAAAATGTACATTACCATGCCGAATTTCAGATTGTTCATATATCTAACACCTGCAGTGCAGTGCTAATTCCGCATTGTGGTGTATGCAAAGCACACCTCAATGCATACTTCCACATTACTCCAGTATATAAATACACAGTGTTGGGCAAGTTTATAACTTGCAGAGTATGTAAAGGGCATAGTGTTGTGCCAGTTTCAACACTGATACAGTATCAATGTTTTACCAGTATGGCATTAACAAACAAACAGCTATACGCAGAAAACCCCCTGTGCTTATGCCTATGAGGCATATTTTTAGATCCATATTCTCAGAAAGAAATATTGCTTGCTTCTAGACGCATGGCTATTCTGTTCGCACCAGCCTCCAAAACTGCAACTCTCATCATAGGATACTGTCAGGATACCAGTGGAGAGGGAGAAGGTCACATCATGCTATTTGGTAGCGCAGAAAAGTCACAACAAGCGTGCTGCAAATGAATCGTGTGATATGGGTGGACAGGGGTGGCTTCTTCTAGGCCTTTGGCAACATCCTCTAATGTTCAAATTAACAGGACAATCCCATCAAACATCCCAGAAATGTGCTTTATCAATATTTTTCAAAACAAGACAAACGCAGAATAAGAATGGCTAGTATACATCTAGAAAATATGGGAATGTGTGCATATTAAACCTACACCTGCAAGATGTTGAGACATTGCTTCACCTCACCTAATCTGTGATGTTCTCTAAACTTATCTCTAAGAAGTCTCTTAAAACTGCTGATTCTGAAAGTAGTACAAAAGGGGTTGGTGATGGACGGAGCATCTGAACCAATCAAACACTCACACCCAGCCAAAAGATCTGGGTTTGATCCATCACCGTTCTTTAGCCCACACTGCCACCCCAGTTCAGACGTGGCTATATGCATATACATTCGAGTACGGTCTGAACGATAATATTTCATGGCACCACTTTGCTAAATGAATCAACAGAACGAGCAAAATATGATCATTGAACATTATCTCAACCCTAAACATACTGTATGTATATAGATAAAATCATTCTCTTCTAGCGCCTCCCGGATAAAATCTGAAGTGAAATTCCCTTGCAAAGCAATTGGGCACCCTGACCAGAAAACCACAAGAAAAAAAGACCATTTTTACATCCTCTTTTCTGGTTTTAAACAAATATCCTACTGTCCCTTTAAACCAGTGCGACACAGCCCATTAAAAAGGAAACAGTAACGCAACATCCGCAAACCGGGGGCAGAGTCAGCACAAGGCTAGATTGTAGCTTCCACGCGGGTAATGGCGCCGCATATACTCCGTATAAAGATTCTGGTAAGACGTAGAATTGCCGTTCTTTGTATTTACAGGCATCCATCTTTCTTTAAATCCAGCTCTGCGCTTTGAATTAGCGATCCCCGCTGATATTTTGAACGCTTACACAGCAGGTAAGATCTGAGTGTGCATGTTTACGAGCGTTTTCTTTAAGATGTTACAAACATACTTACTCATGCGCTACTTACTTTATTTGCTTCATTTATGTATACAACTGCGGTGGTGCTGCCCATGGTTCATTCTTTCAACTCGAATCGGAGTCTCCAAAGGCACACGTACTTGGGCATTACATCAAACCCCAGTAATACGGATACGCATTTGTGAGTAATACGTTTTGTCTCATCACACTGACAATTGTCTACAGCCCTAGGAGTAGCCATATAACATGCGGCTCCAAAATCTATCAATATAGACCAACTCGCTAGTGTCTTTACCCCTAATATGAAGAGTCTGTCCTGTGTGATTTTATTCGAACACATCAATGCTACTTTTGCTGACTTAACACGAGTATACCATTGTATGTTTACTATGTTTACTAAGTCTATTTTCAATGTATTTGCACAACCTATCATACCTGCCAGATCTAGAGTACTAGAACCTCATGCTCTGCAATATGCCTACTCTATGCGACTCTGACTCCACAATCAATCAAATACTTGATCATATGGATGAGAGAGCATATGATAATTAATTCCTAGCGCCTTACCACACAATATCAGGGTCAACATGTAGCTTCCCTACAACCTTCCATTAAGAATATCCAGTGTAAAAAAGATTACCTGTGATTTTGAAACTACCCTCGCCCACACCCCCCCTACCCCGCAGAAAACTTAAAATTTAATGTTTGCATAAACCAGTTAAATGCTTAATTTTACATTTCTTCTAGATTGTGAAGAGCGTACTTTCCATAACAAATTCATTATGTGAAAAGGATTACCGCACAAGTGGTGTGAGTAGAATTTTGTGTAAAAATTTGTGTCAATCTGTGTTTGTAAGTCCTGACGAAAGCTCCATAGACCTTTTGGCCCAGGGAGCTGAAACATGTCGACAACTTTTTCTATGTAATACTATATGGCCCAGTAACTTGGCCCTCAGATAGTATACCAATTATTTTTAACCAATGGAAACTTGCCCTGAAATAAAAACATAAGGCATTTTTTCCATTTTTTATAAGTATCACTTTTTTTTGCTTTATTTCTCTTTTGTGGGGAAATCCTTTTTTTCTCTGGACACTGCACTCGAGACTAGAGGTGCCTCTGGATGAGGCTGGCAGTCAACACAAATAGGAACACCCTATGATAACTGCCTTAATTTCAATGTGGGGCGGATGAAACATATATACCGCATTCCATCTAACATTGATTTTTTTGAGGGTTTCCTTATTTACACTGAACCAAAGGTCGAGCAGTGTTACAAGTGTCCATTTTTGTTGATTAAAAGCATACATAACCTTGGGGAAAGAAACGGACACACCAATTCCTCATCCCTCCCTGTTGATTAATTGTTATGAAAGCAGCGCACAGCTGCGGGATACAGAAGAACAACAATTTCCAAGAAACTTCAAATATACAAAATGGAAGGAATCGTGGGATTAAAGCTACGATGCCAGTGATATTGATGAACTGTTGGCGGCGCAACCACTTTTAAATAATACAGATCTTACCGAAGCCCTATCCCAAACAGATGACTGGGACACCTTAACAGAGAAAAAAAGAAACCAAATAAGAACTGCGATTCATGGAATCATAATGACAGAATATCTAAGGTCAAAAATAGCACCTAGAGGTCTTTGGGTAGGAAACGCACCACGAATTTTCCTTCATGATCTAGCATTCCGCAAGGACTGGTCCTCCATCTCTTGGAAATGTACCTTAGACTACTTGGTACTAATAATTAAGACTGCAAGACGACTTTCAGAAGCCTTACTTTTGGAAATACAAGCCTGTGAAAATGAGTTGAATAAGGGCATTAACCCACAAATATACAAAAAAAGATTGGATGAAATAACAAAAGAAATGGAAGAAACACAAGAGTTTCTCATGCAGAGTAAACTACAAAAGCTTGGAAAAAATCTAAAGAAATTTAGCCAAGAAAAAATGCATCCATACATAAAAGAAGATTATGCCCTTCCAGATGTAGACTCAGATAATGAATCCACAGGAAAAAATTCCTCTAACAACTCTTTCAACAGTTCTGATGACTATACCCCCAATAGAGGTCGCAACAATTCCAGATTCCAACGCCCAAGAAGGGGAAATAGATGGCAACGTCCATACCACTCTGGCTACAACATGCCATACTACCAACCATTCGTTCCACACTACGGAGGATGGGCAGACCCATACCAGCAAGGGATGCGACAGATACCCCAAATGATGGACCAACAAATGCCGGGACAACACAATACACACCAACAAGAGCAACCTTTTTTATCCCGAGGCCGTTCTCAACCCCGAGGAAAAAGAAAGTCTCTAACCTGGCAAGACCAGCAAAGGAATGTCCAAACCCGGAGCATGGCAGCAGCACAACCCTCTACCAGCAAGAACAATCACTGATTGTTAACCTCTCAGATGTTGAACTTAATGAGGACCAAATAGCTGTCCTAAACAAAAGATTGGGATATGTCCCTACCCCTAAAACAGACACATTCAAAATAAAAAGTGAACTAGCCGAATTCTGCAGAACTTTGAAACTTAAAGCATACTTTGCTAATAGCACTACCCAACAGCAAGATGGAGATACCACCTTACGCAGGAAGTCTACTTTCAATCCTCCATCATTTAGTGTCCCTCCTGAACTCCACACTTTTGAGCAAGCTCTCCTGAAAGGAGTAGACAGTATGGACAAGAATGGGATTAAAACCTTCCAGAACTTGACTAAAAAGGAACGTCTGGCAATTGAGGATCTAAGTAAAAATTACGAATTGGTGATCAAACCCGCGGATAAGGGGGGAGGCACAATAATCCTGAACAATACAGGTTATAATCAACAATGCCTGGCCCTCCTTTCCGATACTAGATTCTATCAGAGAATCACAGTAGATCCTACTGTGAGACTTCAAAATACCATATCCATCATGGTATATAAGGCCGAAACGAAAAGGTGGATATCTAAAAAAGAAGCAGAATTCTTAATGACGAGGGAGCCCATTATTCCATATTTTTATTCACTCCCTAAAACCCACAAAAACAGGACACCGCCACCAGGACGTCCGATAGTGTCCGGAATTGGGTCAGTTCTTGAGCCACTTTCCAAATTCGCAGATGAATACCTGAAACCCCTGGTTCAAAAAACCCAAACGTACCTGAAAGATACGAGAGACCTCCTGACGCAGATTTCAGACATGCCTTTTGATCCAGAGACAATGCTCCTAGTAGGCTTGGATGTGGAGTCTCTTTTCACAAGCCTACCCCAAGATGAGACATTACAGATGTTAGAGGATGTTTTATACATGGAGGACTGGCAGTACAACACACCTAGGCATTTCATTCTTGAATGCTGCAAGTTGGCGCTCAAAGAAAATTTCTTCGAATATGATGACAAGCTGTATCTCCAAACCCATTGTACCTCCATGGGCAGTGCCTTCGCGCCTTCGGTGGCAATACTCTATGTGAGCCAATTTGAAACACAATTTGTCTTCAGTGGAACAAACACTTTCTCTTCCAGTATTATATACTGGAAGAGATATATTGATGACATTTTCCTAATCTGGAACATAGAGCAAGATCTCACCGAATTCATGATCTGGCTCAACACCTTGGACCCCTGGTTGAAGTTCACAGATACATCTAGCAATAACCAACTTGACTTTCTAGACCTGACAATTTTCAATGACAACAGAACTCTTCAAACCAAAACATATACCAAACCAACAGCCACAAATAGCCTGTTATCATACAGAAGCTATCACCCGAAGCCCCTCAGAGACAACTTGCCTCATAGCCAATTCTTACGTCTTAAAAGAAACTGTAGTAAGAATTGTGATTATAAAGAACAAGCAAAGGGCCTAAGTGAAAGATTGAGGAGGAGAGATTACACAGAAAAAGTCATCAATAAGTGTAAAAAAAGAGCTGATAATCAACCAAGAGAATGCCTCCTCCAAACATATCGCAAAGAACCAATAAAAGATTTGACTACCTGTGTGACAACCTTCAATCCAGCTACCTATGCCATTCAAAAACTGATCAACAAAAATTGGCATATAGTGAACACAGGCCAATTCAATTGGCCTAAACCAAGGTTCGCCAATAGAAGGACAAAAAATCTAAAAGATACCCTTGTACATACTCGTCCTCGAAAAAATCTACTGATGCCCGTAACAAACAGCATTACAATGACCCCATTGTCAGGACATTTTCCTTGTGGCACATGTGTTGCCTGTAAAACAACGACAGCCACCAAAACTCTACAACTAACGGACAATTTCGTTTGGACACAAAAGCAGTTCACGAATTGTAATTCGTCTCACGTTATTTACATGATCAACTGCCCTTGTCAAAAGAAATACATTGGGATGACTTGCCGCAAAATTAAACTCAGGATAGGCGAGCATAAAAGTAACCTCAGGCTAAAAAAGAACACTACAAAACTGTGCTCCCACTTTTTGGAAATGAATCATTCACAAGAAGACATACAATGGACAGTCATTGAGATGCTGACAAATAAATCCGGCAATGTGGAAAAAATATTATATGAAAAAGAGCAAAGATGGGTGGACCGTCTACGTACATTCGAGTACGGTCTGAACGATAATATTTCATGGCACCACTTTGCTAAATGAATCAACAGAACGAGCAAAATACGATCATTGAACATTATCTCAACCCTAAACATACTGTATGTATATAGATAAAATCATTCTCTTCTAGCGCCTCCCGGATAAAATCTGAAGTGAAATTCCCTTGCAAAGCAATTGGGCACCCTGACCAGAAAACCACAAGAAAAAAAGACCATTTTTACATCCTCTTTTCTGGTTTTAAACAAATATCCTACTGTCCCTTTAAACCAGTGCGACACAGCCCATTAAAAAGGAAACAGTAACGCAACATCCGCAAACCGGGGGCAGAGTCAGCACAAGGCTAGATTGTAGCTTCCACGCGGGTAATGGCGCCGCATATACTCCGTATAAAGATTCTGGTAAGACGTAGAATTGCCGTTCTTTGTATTTACAGGCATCCATCTTTCTTTAAATCCAGCTCTGCGCTTTGAATTAGCGATCCCTGCTGATATTTTGAACGCTTACACAGCAGGTAAGATCTGAGTGTGCATGTTTACGAGCGTTTTCTTTAAGATGTTACAAATATACTTGCTCATGCGCTACAGCCGGTTACTTTATTTACTTCATTTATGTATACAACTGCGGTGGTGCTGCCCATGGTTCATTCTTTCAACTCGAATCGGAGTCTAGCCATGCCTTCCCTGGACCGGAAACAAGCTTCTGAGGACCGGTTTCTGGCATTCCAGCGGTCATCAGCCCGGCTTGCTTGAATCCAGTGGCAAAGTAAGCAAGGGACTCACGTCTGAGCATACCCTTCCACACTTATGGCGGCCAAAAGTGGTACAAAAGGGGTTGGTGATGGACGGAGCATCTGAACCAATCAAACACTCACACCCAGTCAAAAGATCTGGGTTTGATCCATCACCGTTCTTTAGCCCACTCTGCCACCCAAGTTCAGACATGGCTATATGCAAATCAGTCTGACCCTGTGCCTCATGGGAACAGTCCAGCACGAACTGCCAAGCCATGCCTTCCCTGGACCGAAAACAAGCTTCCGAGGACTGGTTTCTGGCATTCCAGCCGTCTTCAGCCCGGCTTGCTTGAATCCAGTGGCAAAGTGAGCAAGGGACTCACGTCTGAGCATACCCTGCCATACTTATGGCGGCCAAAACCGGTACAAAAGGGGTTGGTGATGGACGGAGCATCTGAACCAATCAAACACTCACACCCAGTCAAAAGATCTGGGTTTGATCCATCACCGTTCTTTAGCCCACTCTGCCACCCCAGTTCAGACATGGCTATATGCAAATCAGTCTGACCCTGTGCCTCATGGGAACAGTCCAGCCCGAACTGCCAAGCCATGCCTTCCCTGGACCGGAAACAAGCTTCCGAGGACCGGTTTCTGGCATTCCAGCCGTCTTCTGCCCAGCTTGCTTGAATCCAGTGGCAAAGTGAGCAAGGGACTCACGTCTGAGCATACCCGCCACACTTATGGCGGCCAAAAGCGGTACAAAAGGGGTTGGTGATGGACGGAGCATCTGAACCAATCAAACACTCACACCCAGTCAAAGATCTGGGTTTAATCCATCACCGTTCTTTAGCCCACTCTGCCACCCTAGTTCAGACATGGCTATATGCAAATCAGTCTGACCCTATGCCTCATGGGAACAGTCCAGCCCGAACTGCCAAGCTATGTCTTCCCTGGACCGGAAACAAGCTTCCGAGGACCAGTTTCTGGCATTCCAGCCATCTTCAGCCCGGCTTGCTTTAATCCAGCCTACCAAGGAGCTCCTAATTTAGGAAGTTTAATTAAGGCTAAAGAATCAACTGAAATTCAAAATTTTAGTGGAACATTGCCCTGCTATAATTGCAGTCACTGCAATTGTGTAATAAAAGGAAACATTATGACACATCCAAGCAAAGGATATAACATCAAGTTGAGAGTCACCGCTACCTGCGACAGTTCTAACATCATTTATCTTCTGAAATGTCCCTGTGGACAAGGATATGTGGGTAAAACAGAGCGTAAAATGAAGGTTCGCTTAAATGAGCACAAATCAAATATTCGCAACAAATCCACAAAATTCCCGGTTGCTAGCCATTTTCAGGAAGCTGCACATAATATCAGTCAATTGAGGTTTTTGATTTTGGAGACAGTTTCAAAACGAAAAGGAGTTGATAATAACAAACTACTTTTGAAACGCGAAAACTTTTAGATTTACAAATTAGACAATTTAAAGCCTAATGGGATGAATGATAGGGTCGAATATAGTTGTTACTTATAGAATTAGAACTTTCAATTAACTTTATTGACAATGTTCTTGCTACCCATGCCTCTGATTGACCACGATCAGACTGTTTTCCAATTTTTTTAATGTTTTTTTATTTTAATATGATCACGATTTATGGTAGCTTTATTATGATGAAATATCTGTTGTTGGTTTGATCTTATGATTTTCCTACTTATTCCTATATTGGAACGGCTTTTTAGGTATTAAACTCCTAACCAAAATGGCACTCATATTTTTGGTTAGAATATGTTAGTCCTCTCTTTATGTTTATGGGTAACATCTTATCGGGAGCAGAAACGTCGATTGACTTTAGATGCAAGCAGTTTATCGAGCGGACACTTGAAGCCTTGCTGCTTCTTACTTATGTAAGTCCATGATTATTAACTTAACGCAAGGTTTGTAGGAACATTTTGTTCCAATTTAAATTGTGTACGCTATTTTAATTTCTTTATGGACTTTCAAACTCTTGTGGCAACAGCAACAACGCGTAATCGACTTCCTTAAGTTACTTCATGGTTATATGACGAGCGCGTAATTGATTTGCTAGAACTCGATGACATTCTAAGTTGTCATTTAACTCTATGCCACCTAACTGTCATCTATAGTATAGGAATATGTGAACATGCTCGATTTTAACAAATTCATTCATTTACTGTTTTTTTTAATATGTCACGGGTGATTTGGTTTACTTTTTGTTATTTAGGTTTTGGCTATCTTGTAACCTTTTTTCTGGGGGTGTTGGCCTATTCACCACTTCGTTTTCCTTTTCGGTCATTTAATAAATTTTGGATGAGTAGTTTCTGTCACCTCATGTATTATACTCTTTTGATTGTAGACATATATCCCTGATGAAGGCTCATTAGCAGCCGAAATGCATTGGAGGATTGATATGTTATAAGGATGTTATTGAACATAACTCGTTTGGATTTGAAATTGAGATACATTCAAGAGAATTAAGTAATTCTTGAAAAAAAGAAAAAATAAACTAATGTGAACTAAACAACGTTGTTATCAATTGGAACTCATTATAAATTGTGATACCCCTTCGGGGCGAAGGAGCTGTGACTAGAGGACGTCTCCCGGATGGGACACGCTGTTGATATTTGTGTTCTAGATGATAACAGCAAGCTACAAACGTGCACTTTGTTAGTACAAGGCTGTTATAAATTTATAGGCCAAGGAGGAAATACACTATACAGAACAGAGGCACCTCAATATCTCTGAGAACTTGGGAATAATAAAAGCAATTCAAATAACAATGGTTCTTTCGCAGTTATTTAAAGAAAATCCTTTTGGAACAAGTGACCAGATATACATAGAATTCCAATCAGAGTTAAATCAGTATTAAACGTAGACCAGCCATGATTCAGGTATTTACTGAGAAGGCAAAAACACATTTTAAACATTCAATTTGAAGAGGGTGATCAGTGACCGTGCAGTGAGCAAGGGCTAGTCAGGTTCCAAAGACCGCGAGGAACAAAATACTTAAAAACAATTCAGTGACTGCCTGTTGGGACGGAATGGCAAGAGACGTGTACCCCTGCCCTGAGTGCCAACTGTACTGCGTCTGGATCTCTAATGGCGATTTTTTTGTTACAGATGAACACGGATCGTGTGGGGCGCCATGATGAAGTCCTGTCTCATGGATTGCAGACTTGTTGGACAGGGAGGGGCGCCCAACGCACTACCATCATAGTGGTGGAAGGCTACTTTCTTCACCAGTAGTTAATCAGCAAGAACGCAGTGCTGGCAGAATACAGTGTAGTGATCAGTAGTAGTGAACAGGACCTTTTTAGCCTATGTCACTGAGGTGAGGCCTAAAGTCTCATTCACCTTTCTAAAAGTTCTGTTGCTATATGCTTAACTCACCTTAGCCCTACATCAGGGGAGTTGTAGAGTACTACATAGCGCAAGAGTAGTGACTCTGCGTTAGTTGTATATATGCATGGGAAGGGTACGGTACAAGGAAAGAGAAGAACTGTGCAGTGTATGTGTGATCAGTACATATAATTGGTGTATGTATGTTGAGAGGGATACATTACATGAAAGATGCAGTGTGAGGATAAACCATGTGCTGGGTGTATATGTGCCTACCTGAATTAAAGTACATGAAGGGTGAAGTGTTGTGCAGTGCACACATAGTGAGTGTGTGTGCCTGTAGTGAGTGTGCTTGTAAATAACACACCCTGGTTAAAGATAGAAAAGCAGATTGAGTGTGTATGCTGAATGTATATGTACATGTAAGGGTATAATGAATAGAATGCTGGACCCAAAGTGTGCCATGAAAGTGCAGAGTGAGTGTGCTTCAGTGACAGATCACAAGGAAGACACCTGGACACATCTCAGGAAGACATATGGAGCTGATAACAGAATCATAGTGGAGTAGGATTGTGGTCTGGGAATAACCTTTTGATGCACATATAACTGTGGCTGACATCCAGATCGGAGCTCTGATCACTCCCATGAATTGTGAGTCGTGCCTACTCTGGCAGACCTCTTTCATGAAGGAAGATGAAATGGAGAAGTTCCCACTTCAAAAGAAGCAGACCCCCAAAATAAAACCTCAAAGACCCAGATCTTAAATTACATTTGTTGTCTGGAAAAGGACTATAAGAAGGGGAGGATGAGTCCCAAAAAATCTGGCATCAGCCAAGCAGCCAGACAGGATTTGCAAGAAGTCTGCATGTAGGCAGAACTGGGGGCCAAGGCCTGCTAGTCTTCCTACTCTGCTAGGTGAGGGGGTATTACCCAGGGAAACTAGTAGCACCCTTCCTGGAGCCTGGAGAACCAATGCCTGCCTGATTGCCAAGATAAGTGTGCCCTCTGAGAAAGAGGAGAGTTTTGGAGTGAGCAAGGTCCACTGGAGAGCTGTACCATGAGGGCTCCCTGTGTAAGGTGTGAGGATTCAGCTGTGCACCGATCGGGCCATAGCCCCTGTGCAAGACTATTTTCAGTGACACCCATATGCCAGGAGAGGGAAGCCATTGACTGAGCCAAGTATTGTGCGCTGTGAGGAGGGCACCACGCCCCCACGGCCTAGTTGCAGTGACCCCGAATGCCACAGGGGGCCACTGGTGAAGAAGTTGTGTGACCAGTATGCCAAGACTCATGAACACCTGAGAAGCTACCCCGTATGCCAGGAGGGTCTGTCATGGTGTAGGCAATAACACCTGAGGGGTCTACACTGCCTCCAAAAGGTTCAATGCCAACCCTGTGTGCCAGGATGGGCAGCCGGGAACAAATCATCAAAGACTTTAGGCTGTCGCATAGGACCGGAGTGAGGCTGTGACCGGTGCGCTCTAGCTGCACTAATGGTCCACCCTGACTGATCCCCATGGACCAGGAGGACGCAGAGGAGGACGATGTGCTCTCATGGGACTCCAGTCAGGAGCCGAAGGACTGAATTCTCCCCCGCCCGGGAGGACTTGACTTACCGCATCCCTGACAGCTGGAAGCTGCTTCAGTTGCTGGGGAGAGTGTCCGCGCTGTTCCAGAAGTTGAGCCTACACCCACCTGACACAGCTGTTGACTGTGAGTAGCCCGACTTCTCTAAGCAGGATCTGATCTTGTGAGTGCACGTGCCAGGGGCACCCGCTGTAATGCCAAACACTTCTGTGCTACAGAAGTGCATAAGACTTAAACTAGGGCCTTTGAGGGGGGAACAGCATTTACAATGACGCCAAAACAACATGCCTTTACAACAACGCCTGAACAACAAATGCATCGTTACAATGAAAGTCTTTAAAACCATGAATATGTCGTACCCATGAACTACTTTACAACAACATTGTAAATATATATATACATCAAAGGTTCCTTGTTAGGGAAAGCACCGCACTCCAACAGAGCTTTGTTTTAAAACGATTTATTGCGTGCAAGTTAACACCACAGACCACCACCAACGCATTTAGGATTTGTTTGAATTTTTTTGTGTTTTTTGCGACTTCCTGTACTGTTTTTATTTTATTTTTCCTTTACTTCCTTTGTGTTTAATTTTCTTACTTCCTTCCACTGTTTTTGTCTCCCCCAAAGCGTCATGTCGGAACAGGGGAACGGCAGCGCCAGGTCCTCGACCAGCCGTCTTTGCTGCGGACGCTGGTTAAGCCTCGGTGTGCAGCTCCAGGCTATCTTCAGTGAGGTGGAGATGGCAACACTGTTTTTTTTATGTGCAACACCATCTCCCATCCATGCGGGCAGCAAGCTCGGCAGTGGGTACACTTCTGCAGGAGCATCAACTGCATTGGGGGAGGACGCACCGGTTTGTACTGCAAACCAGTCAGGTTCGGCGCACCATCTAGCAGCTGACGCACTACTGTGTGGATATTCTTTTATTTATTTATTTTATTTTAACAACTTATTGCATGCAAGTGAAGAGCTTGCACTACAGATACATTTTCAAAGTTGCTCATTGCTTCATGTGTAAATATGAAAAAAGAACAGCACTAACATCGCCCCGTCCCATCTATTATGAACACTGCAGCACAGAATAATAATTAGCAATGCCATCCTTTTCCCCGTCCACCCCCACGCCTCCCAGTGGATACAATCTTGCGCAGCCTATTCCTGCCTATTAAGTATGTCAACATCTCTGTTCCTGAAGTATGTAGCAAAGGGTTTCCAAATATCTAGTGGTCTGGATCGCACTGGCATGAGTTCACAATATGTGCTGAGTTGCTCCTGGCAGTGAGCAGCATCCGATAACCATGTGTGTGGGTGCAGGTCTCTGGCCCCAATAAATTGCTAACCTGTGCTCAATCAGCAGTAGCAGCATCGCCAACCAACCAACGGTGTGTAACTGTTGTCTTCTCGACATCCCCTAGCAGACAAGTTACAGGGTGAGGCGGCAAGTGAGCCTCTGTTATATTGCTGATTGTGTCACAAACCCTCACCCAGAACTCTGCCACCCTCGGGCATTCCCAGGCAAGTGCAGAAACGTGGCCCCTTCTGCGGAGCAGCAGCAGTTCGAAGTATCCTGCAGGCCCATTTTGTGCAACTGCAGGGGTGTGCAATATATCTTGTGGAGATATTTAAAGTGGATCAGACACAGTCTGTAACTGGGGATAGTCACTCTGTCTGCCCACAACAGTATATCCATCTTTCCTCTGGAATCTTGCTGGCCTGCTCCCACTCGTACTCCTCCCTTCCCTGAGACGCAACCATTTGGGGGGACGTCATTGCGATAGAGTAAATCCTAGTGACCAGTTTCCACAGAGACGCCGTGACATATAGGTATTACAGCGCAGCAAGGGTGGGGTGGGGCTCAGGGAGGTACCATAGGTCGCCCAGCAAGTCGCGAGCAACTGGTAATACAGCAAGGTGTCAAGGGCTGTGGCCTCCCACACAGTAGGGTTGAAAAATGATTCTAGGAATTGTCCACCATGGAACAGATTCGCAATGGTTCTAACCCCAGCTAAGCAATCCTTCTTGCCGCCCCCTTGTCTCGCATAGGGGAACTAGTGGATTTTCTGACAGTTGAGCTGAAAGACCATGCAGAACTGGGATGCCAACCTGACACAAGTGTCGTCCCACGCCCATCTCATACATTCTACTGGGTCTATTTCTCCTTGGGGTGCTTTGTACTTACCAAACAAGGCCGTTGTTAGCGGTCAAGGTGCTGCCTATCTCTTTCCACTGCAATTTGGGGCCAAAAGGGAGCGGGGTACAGCCAGAGTTGTAGGTAACTCGCCTGCGAACCAAGGGCATATATCTGCATATCCAGCGCTCCAAGCCCACCGTTCGCCAGCGTCAAAGTAAATACCTCATATCATACCTTGGGCTGTCAATCTACCCAAGTGAGCGTTATCAGATTGAACCTTAGCCTTTTGAAGAAAAGCGCTGTGAGGGGCATCGGGATATTTGTGAAAAGGCAGAAATTTTGGGAGGACCACCATCTTTTCTATCGCAATGCGTCCAGCGAGGGACAGCGGCAGTCTAGCCCAGAGCGGTATGCGCGACTCTAGCCACTCCAAAGCACATCCATAATTTGCCCTACATAGAGTGTCCATATCTCAGCTTCGGGGGATTCCTAGGTATTTGACTGGCTCAGTGGCCCACTTGTATGGATAGTCTAAGGTGCAGGGGGCAGTTGACTCAGTAAGTTGGAAGAGCACCAATTTACCCCAGTCAATTTGTATGCCCGAGTGCCCTCCAAAATTAATATTACCTCCCTCGTCAGAGGTGCAAGGTTAACACTGGGGTCACAGACATTAAGGGTAACATCGTCCGCATACATCGACACCACCAGTCCCCAGGTGGTAAAACCGATTCCACGATCCACGTGGGGCTGCTGCAGCCTAGCAGCCAGTGGCCCCATGGCAACGGCAAAAAGAACAGGGGGAAGCCCTGTCTGGTACCTCTGGTTATATCAAATCATTCAGATACATGCATGTTTAAGCGCACACAAACTGTGGGCTGGGTGAAAAAGAGCAGGACCTAATGGATGAATAGATTGCTGAACGCGAGTCTAGCCAACAGTGTGAAGAGAAACAACCACTCTAGCATTTCAAATGTCTTTGTCGCATCGAGGAGAGCCGCCACCGCCGGTATCGAGGGGTGTACATGATGCATGACCGAGAATAGGGTACGTAGATTGTGCAAAGTCCCGTGCCCAGGCATAAAGCTGGATTTGGCCAGGCGTGCAATCGAGGGCATGAGCAGCAGCAAGCAGTTTGCCAAGAGCTTTGCATAGATTTTGACATCAATAGTTATTAAAGAGAGAAGGTGATACGAGTCGCATTGCTAAGGTGGTTTGTCCGGCTTGAGGATCGTGACTATGACAGTCCCGCGAAGGAATGGGGGTAGCCGGCATATTGTCAGTTACTCGCGGTACACTTCAATGAGATGTGGTATTGGTAAATCAGCATATTCCCTATAGAAGGCGGGCGTAAGCCCATCCGATCCAGGAGCCTTGCCAGCCGGCAGGGCAGCTATGACTCTAGCTATCTTCTGGGTTTATCGGAGCGTCCAGGTATTCCCTGTGGCCTGTTGCCAGCCAGAGCAGTTCAATAGTGTCAAGGTATTCTTGCAATGTCGGCAAGCCACCGGTCGCACCTGCCATGTATAATTTGGCGTAGAAGGAAGACATAATCGTAGTATGTTAGGTTGGTGCGGTGATCAACCGGTCATAGCAGTCTTTGAGTTCTGCCACATAGGCCGAGGCATGTGGTTTACGCAACAGTCCCACCAGAGTTTTACTAACTATATCTCCCTCCCCATATCATCGCGCTGCTGCCTCCCTCCCAAGGTATTTCACCACCCTCTCTGCCTCTTTGTTATACTCCGATATCTTGTCTCTGATATCTCCCAGCGTAGTTTGGCAAGGATTAGCAGCCTGCTCGAGTTCTAGTCTGCCAATCTAGGCCTCCAGCTCAAGGTGCCTCTTATCGCTCTCAAAACGCCTACTTGCTTCCCAATACCTTAAAAAGCCTCCCTTAATGTGGATGGCGACTCCACAGTACCCACGTTGTGTCTGAAGTAGTTGTGATAGTCGTGCATATTTCTTCCCAAAACGCAGCGTCACGTAGGCATGAGGGGCAGCCATCAGGAGAAGGCTCGTGGGATAGACTCCGGTATAGTCAACATCAGGCGTACTGGGACGTGGTCTGAGAGCATCTGGGGGAGGTGATCCACCAACACTGTCCAGGTAACCACAACCTTGGTCACCAGCCAAAAATCAATGTGCGCCAAGGAGCTGTGATACGTAGTGTAACAAGTGCCACTTTCTGTTCACCATCTGTGTGACACAAGATGTCCACCAACATGTTATCTTCAACTAAGATCCTAAGAGTGCTCGCTGCTTGCGGGATATGTTGCCTGGCCCAAGTGATCTAACTGACTATTTGGTGCAATAATAAAATCTCCACCCCACACCACCGTCCCCGGCACAAGACCCGCTACTAGTCTCCAGACCCACAGTAGGAAACCCGGGTCGTCCTGGTTTATTCCATAGAGTGCTGCCAGTGTTATGGGCTGCTAAAAGAGCTTCCCTGCAAGGATGATATATCTCCCCTCCTTATCTATGAGTGTGTGTGTAATAAACCATCAGTAACATAGCAACACTCCTTACATAATTGGAGTATACTGATGAATACGTTTCCCCACACCAGCGGGCATGATTTATGGACCCAGTGGCCTCTGTCAAGTGTATCTCTTGCCGGAAGCACACATCTACTTATTGTCTAGTGAGGTAGGCATGCACCAGTCTCGATTTCCGGTAGTCATTATAGCCATGGGAACCAGTAAGCTTCATGGGTATGTAATAGTGTACTCCACATATATTGCAAGTTTGTTACCAAGTGTATTTGTGACCCAGCTGGTCTGTGACCCCTGTCCTCCACTTGTCCCTGTCCTCCACTTGTAGGCGATTATCTCCCTCCCACCCATTACCCAAAAACAATTTATCATCAAGCAACCACCCCAAATGCTTCAAACTCCCCATTCCTCCCCACCCTCCCACACCAACCTCCCAATTAGATTGGGATATATTCCCTCCCTTCTCCCCCTCCCAAACTTGCAAGGTCCTGTAAAGTACTTAGGGAATTATACTGTGGGGAATTGGCCTTGGCTCCCAGCGGTTACCCCTGTCATCTAGGACAGGGTGTCCAAGCCATGTCCAGGTAGGTGGATTTGTTGTCTATGGATGCAATCTGATACTGTGGGTTGCCTGTCTCTGGGGGGGGGGGGGGGGCATTTCAATCCAGCAAACGTGATTCAGATCTCGTTTTGACACATTCCTAGATTCCTAGTCCAGACAGTTTACATTCCGATCAGAGGTTCATTAGTCATTATCCCTGGGGGTGCCTTCTTCCCGGTCCGGGGTTCTTTGATGATGACCACTGCGCTTTCTCCAGCTTCTTGGAAAATGTCAATACGGCCTTTGGATCTGTGAAGAACTGAGTCTTGTCCCCCTCCTTATGCACAATTTGGCTGTATAGAACAGAGCGTATGGTTTTTCCTCTTTTTGGAAGATGCGCTTAGCAGGGAAGAATTTGTGGCATGCAGCCTGAACTGCAAGTGTGAAGTCCGGGAAAAAGGATAGGACATTCCCCTGGTGTCTCACTTCTCCTATCTCTCATGCAGAGCGCAAGACTGCGTCCAGGTCGCGGTAAGTGAGTATTTTGGCTACTATTGGGCGAGCTGGAGCTCCGGGTGGTGGGCTGGGACCCAGTGATCTGTGAGCTCACTTCACGATGAATACGAGGATAGGACAGTTCCAAAGAGTTCGCACAGCAATGCCTCCACGTAGGCTTCCATCCGTGAGATTGCAGGAGATTCCGTTATTCCTTCTTTAACGCGATTCCAGGTCCTCACTCTTGGCCTTCATCAATTCAAGTACCTGACCCATTTTAGCATCCATTGTTTGCCATCCTCCGGGGCATCGTCATTGTCCGAGACTCTCGCCTCCAACTGCATGATTTTTGCATCGTGATTGTCCACTCTATTTTTCATTTGGCCGAGACGGACTGATAACTGGTCAAGCTTTGAGTCTATTCTATTCAAACTGGTTTTTACTTCCAGGAGAAGTAAGCGAAGGTCATCGTCATGAGAGGCATCCCCATCAGTTTGTGTTGCTTGTTCCCCCGCCTAGGGGGCGGGGTTCCTCCTGTCGATTTTGCCGCCTGCTCTTGAACAGAAGTTTGGATTGCTTAGCATCCGCTTTACCCATGGTAGGTAGTAGTGGGCCCCCAGTTAGGGCATGCTGTGGGGTTTGCGCACTTTGCAGTTGGGTCACCCCTCTTGGTGCCAGTGCACGTGGGGGGTTTGAAGCTATCAGAGTAGCAGCCAGAAAGGCAAAGGTGCCTTGTTAGCGATCACTCCGCGCTTGTTTCTTCACCCGATTTTGTGGGGAGGTCTCTTCAGTGCCCAGGCTTTGAGCTTATGGTGGTGTCCCCAGTCACATTTCACATTACATCTGCCCTGTCTCACAGTCTCGTTTTCTAATTTTATATTTCACCCCAGATGCGGTGTATTAGGCCAGTTCAATCTGTGTGTAGGCCTCACATCTCAGGCCTCCAACGTTGTGCGGCACTGTCCCCCAGTTACTTCTCGGTGCACAGACAAAATATCGACTCCAAAATATCGAATGGACAAAATATCGAGTTAAAAATATCGACAATAATAAAATATCGATAACAAAAATATCGTTGGTCAAAATATCGAATAAAATAATGATAAAAAAATATCGAGTACAAAAATATCGACTCAAAAAAATTGACAAGAGAAAATATCGATAAATAGTCAAAGTAAAAAATATAGATAATATGTAGAAAAAAGGTAAAAAAAAAAATTTATTATTAGTAATATAAATTGTAGTTAATGTTTAGGAGCGGGATGTTGGGTTAATAGGGGATAAGGGTGGGGAGTAATTTAATAATAATTAATTAATTAATATATGTTTGTAAATATTTTTAATTAATAATTAATTTAATTAGTTGATTAATTAATATAATTTTGTACATATTTTTAATTAGTAATTAATTGGTAATTAAATAATATTAATTAGTTAATTGCATTAATTAGAGTAATTTATTTATATATATAATTTTTAGTTATTGTTAATTAATTAATTGGGAAAAAATCATATTAATTATTAAATTAAATTAATTACAGCTAATGTGCTAATATATTTACTTTATTGTTATTGTTAATTAATAATTAATTGGTAATTAAATAATATTAATTAATTTTAGGTAAAGGAGTATTTTTAGGGTTCAGGGTCAGTTTTGGGTTTTTGGGTAAAGGGGTATTTTTAGGATTCGGGGTCAGTTTTTGTTTTTTGGGTAAAGGGGTATTTTTAGGGTTCAGGGTCAGTTTTAAGTTTTTGGGTAAAGGGGTATTTTTAGGGTTCAGGGTCAGTTTTCAGTTTTTGGGTATAGGGGTATTTTTAGGGTTCAGGGTCAGTTTTCGGTTTTTGGGTAAAGGGGTATTTTTAGGGTTCAGGGTCAGTTTTCAGTTTTTGGGTATAGGGGTATTTTTAGGGTTCAGGGTCAGTTTTCAGTTTTTGAGTATAGGGGTATTTTTAGGGTTCAGGGTCAGTTTTCAGTTTTTGGGTATAGGGGTATTTTTAGGGTTCAGGGTCAGTTTTCAGTTTTTGGGTAAAGGGGTATTTTTAGGGTTCAGGGTCAGTTTTCAGTTTTTGGGTAAAGGGGTATTTTTAAGGTTCAGGGTCAGTTTTCAGTTTTTGGGTATAGGGGTATTTTTAGGGTCCAGGGTCAGTTTTCAGTTTTTGGGTAAAGGGGTATTTTTAGGGTTCAGGGTCAGTTTTGGGTTTTTGGGTAAAGGGGTATTTTTAGGGTTCAGGGTCAGTTTTCAGTTCTTGGGTAAAGGGGTATTTTTTGGGTTCAGGGTCAGTTTTCCCTACTGTTGCACCCACTGGAGTTGGAATAGTAATTTTAACCCCTACGCTATCCAATGCTTTCCCTACGCTTGCACTCTTTGGAGTGGGAATAGTATTTTTTACTCTTCTGGTATCGTACGGTAATATAATAGTATCTTATTTAATTATAGTATGTTACTATATATATATGTTTTAACAAATAAGATTTAAAAAAATTATTTTTATTATTTTCATTTATTATTTAATTATTATAAGTTAATTTAAGTATTTTTAAGTATATTTTAGTAATTACCTTTGAATATTAATTTAATTTAACACTGTTTTTAATAAAGTCAATATTTTTTACAATTATATTATTGTAAACGATATTTTGTACTCGATATTTTTGTACTTACCTGTTTGTAGATACAAACTCGATATTTTGACTGTCGATATTTTGTCCACGATATTTTTGCAAGTCGATATTTTGTCCCTCGATATTATTTCAGTGATCCTTACTTCTCACTGAACACCTGCCTTGTCGCACAGTCTTGTTTTCTAATTTAAAGTTCACCCCACATGCAGTGCATTAGGCCAGTTCTCGCACCTCATCCAGCAGTCAGGTGGGCTCGATCAGTGCATTGTCATTTACTTCGGGCCGCCGATACACAGGCACGGCAGCCCCCTCCAGGCATACGCGGCCCGCACAGCTTAGGAGTGCAGCCGTCGGCAGGCCGCGCCGGGTGATGTTTAGGGTGTTCTCCGCCTCAGACGGACTCCATGAAATCAGCGTTTTGCACCTCGGGAAGGCAGGCAACTCTCTCGACATTTAGGGGTCGTGAGGCGCCCCCCCCCCTTCCACCCCCCCGTCTACAGGATTCCTTTGGATTTTGTGCTTGGCTGGCAGAGTCCACTCAAGGTGCGGTCATCATGCAGCAGGCTAAGCCACGCCCCCACTGTGCGGATTTTCTTGACTGGGAGCAGATCCTGCTCGCTGTCCAGATCCCGGGTCTCAGTGATTAATATTTTTTTTGTGTTTGTACAATGCAAATTTTTTTTTCTGAGCAGCATGCTGCTCACACTCAGAGGTACGGTACGTTAATTTACAATTGAATATTATTACTATGTGATCCAGTTTCAGCTAGGTAGATGCTCGCCCCCCCCAATCACACTCATTGGCGCTTGCTTTAGCTCTTCTTTCCTCCTGTCACCATAGTGAATCAGTGATATCAGAGAGTTAGCGTTCTCTGCGACTTTCTTTATGTGGCTTGTACACTCCCAAGCTAATTCACAGTGATGTGTAGTATGAATCTATGCATTGCAAAAAAGGGAGACTGAGTTGGTCCATCAAGGGGTTGAGAAACGAGAATAGAATCAAAGATCATTCATTGTAATGCATTAGATCAAAACGTAGGTTTTGTTAAGGAACTTTGGAATAGGGATTTTAGGATTAGTATGGCCAACTCAACAACAGTCGATATACTCAAATCTAGTACTATAGGTGATCTGTTTTAGATGTGCTAGCGTTTGCCTGTCATAATCATTTTGTGGAGATTAACTCTGCGACTAATTAATTTTTTTATTCTCTTTCATTTCTTACATCAGCACTCAAAGGCAAGAAAAGGGGCAATTCAGAGGAGGGTCCGGGAAGAGCTGGGGAGGAGGTGCCGACCACCAGCGGCACTGCTGAGGGCTCCGCTGCGCAGAGACTAGTGAGTCCTAGTATTTATTATTATTATTTCCCTAATGTTGTTTTTTTATTGTTGTGGGCTTAGGGTAGAATCTTGGGATATTGGAATGCTGGTGCTGGGTCCCAGGACAGGAGTTACTACCTGGAGCCTGGTGTTGTTGGCGAGAAATAAAGTTACTCTGACACTCTTACCTGCCATCTTCCTTTCATTTGGTGATGAGGAGAGGATACAAACCAAAGCATGCACAGCACAATGGATAAGCTCTTTTTCCTCTGCCCACTATGCTACTTTTAACTTTTGCATTGTTTATTTTTTACACTGTCTCATTTTTTCCAACTCACCTATTCAATTTGTTTAATTCCTCTTATTCCGGCATTATCTTTTTTGTTCCTTATTTCATTTTTTTTGTTGGTAGCTGCCTTTTTAAGGTCTGTACTATTCTCTAGTTCACTTATCTTCTGCTTTGTGGTACTCTTTCCCTCTCTCCAATATATCTTGTGGTACTGTAAGACTAAGAACAGATTTTTAGGACTCTACTGTCTATTGAGAAGATTGTAGGACCAAGTAAGACCAAGTAAGAAAGTATTATAAATATCATTCACCATGTATGTTTGTTGAGAAGGCTTTTTTTCCTTGCTCATGTTCTAACAGTTGACGAGAAAGTGGCCATGGTCATGGACTACCTCCATCCAATGTTGTGCTGTGCAATTGATTTATATAGTATACCAGCACTTTCCATGACAGTACAGCATGGCTGGAAAGTATGAGGTCCTATTGCATTTACCAGCCACCAGCATATGTCTTTCAACTACCATAATTCCACCCCTTGATTGTGCTTCAATGAGAGTCATTATGGTGATGATCATCATCATAACTTTATTTCGATCACAAGGAACTTAAAAAGTATATGGAAAAGACGGTTAAAATATAAAAGCATAAAAGTCGTAAAAAAAGATACATCTCTGCCATATATACAATTAAAATGCCGCCGCTGCCCGCATTTCTTGCGCCTGGAGGCGCATAAGACGCAGCACAGCCCCGGTGGAGCGGGCAACATCTCTCTCCCTGGGGGGCTCACCTTGTGGGCCACTGCACTCTGCCCTTCCTGACCACCAGTTCCGCTGCCTACTTGTCTCCCTCCCGCCGCTGCACTTTCAATCTCGAGCGGCCGCTGTGTGGAGGGGGACCTGGACCAGATACTACAATCCCCAGACTGCTCAGCGGCGGAAGCCGCCGCCGCCGCCCGCATTTCTCGCGCCTGGAGGCGCATAAGACGCAGCACAGCCGCCGCGTCGCGGGAACGCGCGCGGGACGCGCCGGGAGAAGCCCGGGACAAGGGCGGGACCATCTGTGGCCATCAGGGGCCCGAGGAGGCCGGGCTGGGCCACCCCCCTTGGGTTCTCCATCAAGCACGTTCCCGGTATCTAGCGATATTCAGACAGTACGAGTATAGGGAGGACACTAGACACTGAACATTGGCGGTGGGTCACTGATTTGTAAATTACTTGTGAGGGAGCTATTTTGTAAGCTCACAACTACTGTGGGAGGAGATACTTTGAAATTTGCGGGTGAGCTCAAAGGTCAGAAATGTTATTGTGAGGTCCATCAGGTTGTTCATTTTTAACGATGGCCAGTAAAGTAAAAACTCGCTCGACAAAGGGCAAAGCACATATCCCCCTCACACCGTCTATAACAGTGCTTGAGCCGAATGGATTAGTACCCCAAAAAGCTCGACCTACTGCAATTGACCTCATGTTGAGGAAAGTCGTTGGCGTAGTCTCAGGGGAGATTGAGCGCACCGCGAGACGCTTATCCCTAACGCCAATCACTGTTTTATCCACCCCCCCCCCCCCAGAGGTTACAGACATTGAAACATCAACAGCTCCCCTACTTGCCACTTTGGAAATTTCGGCTGATGATATTCCTTGCGCTCAGCCAGCAGTGGACAAGGAGGTGGTAACAGCCTTGTTTCACAATAAAATCCCTAATAGTAGAACGAGAACTAGAACTAGAAGAGCGGGGCCTAAAAAGTGTTACTTGAGGAAAGCAAAACCAAGTGCATTCATGCCAAGAACAAAAGACATTGTATTGGCATGTATTGGCTGAAGTTACTGATGAAGAAGCAACTTACCAGCCAGCTCCCCGAGGATGGATGGCTCAAATAATATTAGACCTTCAAAAACACCTGGAACTTTTTATTGTAAGCCAGATAAAACCATTAGTCAGTCAGCTAGACAAAATTACAAATGAACTGAATAAACAGGGAAGGATTAAGGGCTCTACTATAAACAATAACGCACTCGCTAACCCTGCTTTATCAAATACCACCCCAGTCCGGCAGTCCCCCACTAAAAACAACTGTGTTAGCAATATACAATGCACGATTGAACAAATTCAAGCCCCTCCAAATCTTTCAAACCAGGCGGAGATGGGTAACAAGCAGAAAGTAGGGGACAAGCGTTTAGATAAGGGTCAAATCCAAACAACTAAGTTGCAAACACAAAATAGGAACCCTTCAACCCTTAGATTGGCAGAAACACAGTATACACGTCGAGAGACAAATGGAAGAGCGACTAACTCCCTACCAAACATAAACTTACCCCCTGAAGGGTGCACCTATGTAGTTGTTCTAGTGGGGGTACCAGAACTCAAGCCAGAGCAGAAAGAGTCGCATACAGAACTTAACACCTTAGCAGCTATGGAACGTCCAGCTCCAGTGCTGAACGTTCCATTGCGCAGGTGCAGTTGGAACGTTTAACGGCCGACGGCAGCACTCCCGAGGTAGTGGTGCCGTCGGCCGTTGGAATAGGCGCAGCACGTAAGGTGTTAAAAATAAGATAATTAAGTGGTTAAACATGAACACGCCTTTGCCCGGCACGGAAAGCGGGGAGATTCTCCATGTCAGAAGAGTAAACTGGATAGGTAGTAGAAGGAAAGACACAGTGGGCAACTGTATTATAGTGAACTTTAGGAACACTTACCTAGTGGAATATATATTGGAAAATGGTAATATGAACCAGACTAGCATCATACAACCATTGCCACTAGGATATTTTTACCCAATACAACGTGTCACACACGATCCTAGGTACACTTTTGGCAGAATGGGAAGGGCCCCGGACTTGACCAGGCCAAGGAACCACACTCTGGAAGGTCTAGTTTGCAAAGATCGGGGTCTGGTAGAATGTATAAACAGATTCAGCCCCTTATTGTCCCTCGACGAAAACGACTGACTAAATAGGTCAGGGGATGCCCAAGATCACATAGCGGAGGGGGTGGCTGTTGAAACTACCGCTCAGGGAATATTAGGGTAATATCAGCAGTGGGGGATCGAAGAACCCCAACCAATCCAATGTCAAGGGAAAAAAAATGGGGTATGTCAGCAAGGAGGGATGGATCAACCCTAGATAATCTGTGAGAACAGGTTTCACAAGGGGCTGTGGGAGGGCTAAAGATAATGTCCTTGAACGTAGCAGGCTTAGGGGGGAAATCTGACAACAAAGACTGGCGCAACCAATTAAGTGGGCTCCAAATAATACGCTTCCAGGAGACCTGGGCGGTGGATAGTACCCCTTTCCAAATTCCGGGTTACAAATGTTTCTTTGTACCAGCTCAAGAAGCTAGATCTGGAAGGGCAATGGGATGCTTAGCACTACATGTAGACTTAAACCTAGAAGGAGTCTGGACACCCCCACCCTGGTCATCGCATAGTCTCCAGGCGGCAAGATTCTCAGGGAATGGTTTGAGGCTGTTGATACTTAACATTTAAAACACCGGGCCAGTAAAAGGAACTAATACTGTTCTCCAGGAATTAGAGTTTAGACTCAAACAGGAGCTAGAATATAGGAAAGGTGGGGCAGAACCAATTGTTATAGTGATGGGCGATTTAAATTGTCATCTATGCCCAAAATTGCTACCAGTCCGGTCGAGTCTGGCCCGCACTTTGAACACAACGCTGAGGGGTTAGCACTCAGAAAAATATTAGACACCTATGCTCTAGGACACACCATTGCTTTGGTTGTCCTCCATCATAGATTTTATTGTAGTATCCAGTTTTGCAAAAAACTGGATTACTAGGGTAAGGATTGATTGGAGCACTTTCAGTGACCATAACCCTTTAATTCTGGAACTAAGGTACAGAGGGGGACAGAAGAGGAGCATACAAAAGGATACCGTCCTGAGGGCAACTGATCAGGGGAGACGGCTTAGGTGGTCGAAAATCGATGCTCAGGCACTCTATAAATCATTAATAATAAAGGGCAAAAGATATTTTGAAGAGTGCCTAGATCCACTGATAGAGGGGAGTCCCCTGGTCATGGCGTTTGGGTCTATAACCAATTTGGTTGACGAGTTAATGAAGGTAAAAGGCCCTAGGAAAATCATAACCCAGCCAAGATGGTTTGATGCTAACTGCTCTCGTGCACTAAGAGATTTAAAATCTAGTCTAAAAGCCACTCCCAGGGATAAATTAAAAGTGGCCCTCTTGAGACAGACCTACAAATCTGTTTTAAAACAGAGAAAAGTTGCCCTGCACGCGGAAGTGTGGGTCGACTTGAGGGAGACAGGGGAGAAAAGGGACCTGACGGAATTCTGGAGGATAGTTAATAGGCCATGCTTCCAGGACAGTAGTGCCCCGTGATTGGAACCAACTTACTCCCTGAACAATGGGTTACACATTTTGAGGAACTTTACAATCACACTCATGAAACAGTCCCAGAAGGGGGTTGGGATGGCACACGGAGTTCGGAAGTAGAATTTTCCCTCGCAGAATTAACTAAGGCAATTCAAGGTCTCTCCCACAATAAAGCCCCAGGTCCGGACGGCACCCCACCAGATTTGTATTTGAGCAATGTGGCCCTATGGGCCCCAATTTTGACAAGGGTCCTAAATGCAGCTGTTAAAACTGGGCTGCCCCGCTCTTGGTCTACAGCCACTATTGTCCCTATATTTAAGAAGGAAAGTAGGGATAATCCTCAATGTTACAGACCAATATCGTTGATCGATGTCTCTGCCACAATTTTGGGCCGAGTAGTACTAGACCGACTTCTGGATCGGACAGAAGAGGACCACACTATAGTAGACACCCAGTACGGCTTTAGATCAGGAAAATCAACTAGCGACCAGTGTCTTAATCTTTACTTACTGGTCGCCAAATATACAAAAGCCAGTAGCTAAACTATTTACCTGGGGTTTATGGATTTGGCCGCGGCATTTGACAATGTAAATAGGAACAAGCTATGGGCTATGATGAGCAACTTTGGAATTGACCCTGGACTGATTAACATTCTTAGAGAGCTGCATTGGAACACCAGTGCCAGTGTCCGCTTCAGTACGGAGGGGGGGAGTACAGAACCCTTTCCGTGCACTAGCGGAGTGAGGCAAGGTTGTATCCTTGCTCCGTTCTTGTTCTCTCTTTATATTAATAACCTTGAGAGAGCCCTTATTGCCCTGAACACAGACTGTCCAAAAGCCGGAACGCGCCAAATTTCGGTACTTTTGTACGCGGATGACGCAGTCCTGCTTGCCCGTACCCCGCAGAGTTTACAGTGCTTGATCGACAGATTTGTAAAATTCATGGACAGCCTAGATCTATCGGTGAACTTAAGCAAGTCCTTTGTGATGCTGGCAGGTAAAAAGCCCTGCAGGAACTTTGTATTCAAAGTAGGGAATCACACTTTAGAAACGGTGAAGACTTTCTCCTATCTGGGCCTTTTATTTGATGGGGCACTAAAATTCAAGACTCTGATAGACGAACGCTGTGCAAAACTGGTCTCCTCAAATGGTGCTATACTAAATTTTGCCCGAAGGCTGGGCCGCTGGTGCTAGAACAGGTGATGAATTTATACGGCTCCATAAGCACTGCAAAAGCCCTGTATGGAGCAGATGTTTGGGGTTTTGGGGATGTAAAACAATTGCAGCTGGAGGAAGACAAATTCCTCCGCAGGATTCTTAAAATCACGCAAAGCACCCCAGCTGTAATTGCACACAGCGAACTGGGAAGCCCGTACATTATAGACAGGGTAAAGTTGAGCCCCGTTGTAGCATGGCTTAGAAAATGGGAAAATTCTGAGGCAGAACTAAGTAGAACAATTGTAGCAGACTGTTTACAAAGAGACAAGGGCTTGCTAATCCCGTGGCTATATTATGTCAAAGTTAGGCTATTGGATAAAGGCCGGAAGGACCTTTTTACCAACCCGAATGTGATTTCTACCTCTTGCAAATCACAGATTAAAAAATTGTTATTAGAAAAGTTTGCTTTTCACAGAACAGGTACTGAATTGTTGAAGAGATCAGTCACAGCTCATTGTCTTGTGAGTAATAGTGAGGGTATGGAACCCTATCTATTTTTAATGCATAACTCGCAGGACAGGTTTTTAATGTGTCGTTTTAGGCTCAATATGTTACCAAATATACTGTCTTATCCATCTGGTTTTACTTTAACAATTGAGCAGAAGGGTGCCTGCAGCTGCGACAATAGGTCTCTGCAGGACACCCTTCATTTTGTACTTTTGTGTTCTTTTTATCAAATGCCTCGACGTAAATTTCTGGTGGCTATTTTGAAAGAGGCAAAGTTTCGACATGCCAAAACTGCCTTACTCTTTTTGCAAAGAGCAAACGATATGCGAACATTATGCTCCATCATGAATTTTTTTAAAGTGGCAGTAAGATTAAGAATTACAAGAGGTTAATGGTAATGTTAATATCAAGGAATGAGTGTATACTGTATTTTATAACTGTGCACTTTATTTTTTAGATAAAAGTTCAGATATGCTATTTAATTAATTTTTTAACTGTATATTTGTATTTTTATGATGGTTTTTTATCATCGAAATAAAGATCTACTGAACTGAATTAAAATGCAATAAAAATGTATCATACAATACATTTTGAGCTTTGATCCATAAAGCTAACAGACATTTTGCTAGACCAAAAACTATTACTCTTTGAGTGTCTGGAGAAAGAATTCTCAGCACATCGAGATAGTGGCCAGGACCAATAAACCTACAAGCGCCTAAACAGGAACTGACCTTTGTTTTCACTGGCGGGAGAAGGACCTTGCAATACCGCCCAGTAATCGCTGTGGCAGTAGAGCAGTTGGGACGCCGAGTGGTAGGGTGCCGGAGGCCAATAAGACCGGCTTGGCCCTCCCGCGGCACGGAATGCGCCTAAACAGAAACTGACCTTTGTTTTCACTTGCAGGAGAAGGACCTTGCAATACCGGCCAGTAAATGCTTGTGGCAGCAGAGCAGTTGGGACGCCGAGACACCCGAGAGCAGTTGGGACGCTGTGACACCCGAGAGGCCCAGGACTCCATTTCCCAGGGAGCCTCATGGAGCGCAGAGCCTCTGACGCGGTGGTAGGGCGGCGGAGGCCAATAAGACCGGCCTGGCACTCCCGCGGCGCGGGACGCGCGCGGGCGAAGCTCGGGCCAAGGGTGGGCCCATCCGCACCCGTCAAAGCCGGGAATAGGCCGGGCTGGGCAACATCTCTTGGCTTTGTTCCGGGATCTCAAGTAAGCAAAACCGAATACCTGTGACATTGCTTACAAGGGGACACGAAAATGACATTAAGACTCATTTTACAAACGTGAAATGGTGTGGGGCTTTCAGGGGGTCAAGCAACGGAACCTAATACTGTGTATATTAAATCTCAGTAGTAACTTAATATATATCTTATTAATAACTAGGCTGGCAGTTCTCTCAATGTGCTAACCAAGATCATGAGCAAGATGGTTCGCAAGGGGGGAAACGGGGCAGGTGTTATTGGCACACAGGATGCTTTCCTTGTTAGGGCAGAGAGTCTGCTAATACATGAAATACAGCTAACGGAGCGGAGGCTATCGTTAGAGCCAAGACCTTCACTGCCTATGACAACACCGGCTTCCACAAGTGAGGAAAATACAACTGTAGCAACATGCTCTAGCCCAAAAAACCCTTCTACAACCATATTCGAACAGGACACGCCAGGGGCTTCAAATATTCCTGTCCCCCTCTGCCCTAATATGGCCCCTTCTCCCCCACTCACACGTTCTGGGCAATCTAAATCAACATATGGCACCATAAGGAAAGTCCAGTCCAGGAAAAGGAAGGTGGTTAGTGCCCTAAAACGAGCACTCAGACTTCGAAACAGCCAAAAAATAGGAATCATGCACCCAGCCCAAGAAGCCTTGTGGTGACACATAAACCCCTAGAGGGGCAAGGGGGAGAAATAAACAACATGAATACACCTGTGGCTGCAAATGGGTCAGATTGCTCATATTCACCATTAGATATAGTTGATATGGTTTAAGGAAGGCTGCTATCATTAATTTCTCCCGTTATGGCGAAACTTGAGGCTATCTTCCAGAGACTGAACCGGATTGAGAAACACCTATCTGAAAATACATCTTCCCACCAAGGAATCACCCAGGGAACCAGTGATAGCATTAGGACAAGGGATAAGGCATTACCACTCCCAACTAGTTCGCAGGGAGAAAGACAGGTGCAGTGCCCCACAGTTCTAGCTCCAGCCCCACCCCCAGCAACCCAACAGAATCATTATGCTAAGCAGGCATGCAGGGGGAGGGCGGGTCCACAGGGTCCCAGAGGCAAACTCAGGAGTGATGGGGAGGAGCTGCTAGGTAGACCCTCCCTACATCTCCCACCAGAGGCTACTCCATATACAATTATCCTTGCTAATGCCCCAAATTGTGTTAACAGTGAAAAGGAGCATTGGTCTACTTTAAAGCACAAATCTTTACACTACCTAAACCAGAAAACTGGGCTTGGCAACCATCTATTTGAACAGTTTATGATGGTTAGAAGGATCCCATGGGTAAGCCAAACCAAGAAGAGTTTTGAAGGAGACTGCATCGTCCTTAGTTTTAGATCACCAGCTCTAGTTAGGGATATACTGGATAGGGGAGCACAATTTAGATCTACTCAGGATGGTATTAATATCCTCCCGCTGGGCTTCTTCTATAACCCTGAAGAGCATAGAAGACCCATTCATCACAGACAATTTGGTGAAATGCCAAGTGGCAACCCAATGGTAAACGGGGTGTCAAATAGGCACGAGGTTCTGAGCACCCTTGACGCAAATGATTGACTGTGTAATTCCATAGTCAGTAAGAACTGGGGAACAGTCAATCAACACGGCAAGGGCGAAGCTGATACCATAAGAGAAGAAGACACCACCCCCACAACCTCAGGCCCATTGGAGCACCATAGTGATGTTTATTGTAATGGGAAGGCTGCTACGGAACTTAGTCGCCCCCCCGTGTTCGGAGTCTAGTTCACGATGCCCCAGATACAGGCCAGCTGTCTAACACTAATGTCTCTCAAGGTTGTCTTCCCCAGACCGATGGTTGTGCTAGCTATTCGCCTATAGCATAATCTATGGTATCCTGGAATATTGCAGGTCTAAAGAATAAACTAACATCACAAGATTGGCTAACGTTTATAGATAACCATCACGTTATATTATTCCAGGAAATGTGGCAGATAGAACCCCAATTTAGACAGGGTTACTTGAACTTTCATAGTCCAGCCACGCCACATACAAGGGGAAGGCCCATGGGGGGCCTGACTGACGATCTGGGTCAGACAGGTTGCCAGGTATATAGTATCTCAGTTGGCTTCTAGTAGCAGCTACATTTTAAATATTAAAATACAGAGTCCGAAATCTAGGGATTTGTATATATTTACTATATACGCAAGGGGTAAACCGGGGGAAAACAATCAGAGACTGTTTCTTTGTTGGATTCCCTTCTCAGTTACTATAATGGTAAAGGGAATATGTTGATAGCTGGAGACCTCAAACGCTGCTTCGAACCCTTGGATAACAACGACATCGAATTAGCAACTGAGGAAGACCACACATGGGATATCCCGCAACTGACTATTCCCCCCATAAAGAGATGGACGCAAGCTGCATTGCAGCTAAAAACTCTATGCCTCGAGCATGGGCTAAGGGCAGCCAATGGTAGAACTATATCTGATAGAGATGGCGACTTTACATTTCGTAACGGGGCCCGTAGTAGTCGGATAGAATATATCCTTTTTAATCTAGAGTTCTGGTCATCGATTGAAGACATGGTCATTGAAAAACGGGTGGAAAGTGACCATAATCCACTTATATTAACAGCGGAGTTGTACGGTGGAATGTCGGTAGATCCAAGACCCACCTCTGTTGATATATATCCCTCAAATGATACCAGGAGGGTAAAATGGGCGGAATATCTGCTCAAAGAGGAACATTTAGCGACAATGGGAGTACTAGCGGCAAAGGCGATAGTCGAGCTCCAGGAGTGTACAATGGACCAAGACTTTTTGTCCAAGGTTGTTCCTATCCATACAACTCTTTTTAACAGGTTAAGTATTTTTTTTACTAAGGAGGTTAGTGGTCCTAAACTAAAATCTAAAACCCAGGCATATTCATGGTATAGCAGAAGCTGCAGGGACGCATATAAATCACTAGCTGCGGCAATTAGATCCAAAGACAGGGATCGAATTTGAGTTTCAAGGGGGACGTATAAGAAAGTGCAACGGGAAGCAAAGCGAACTTGGGATGACCAATACTGGTCAGAGTCATACAGTGCGAGCAGAACCAGGAACATGGTGGCATTCTGGGACCTGGTGAAATGGGGAAAGGGACGCCCAAGGGATCACCCAAACAATCATGTCCCACCAGACGCGTGGGTCTCGCATTTCAAGACGCAGTTTGCCTGCCTGCCCGCCCCTTGACTTTGGGATGAGCCCTCATAGCTTCATCCCTGCTGTAAACTTCATGCCAATAAATTTTTGTTTAAAGGATGTCGAACACGCTCTTAACTCTGTCCCAAAGGGCAGAGCGCCAGGGCTGGCTAGTGTACCGGCGAACCTATTTTTATATGGGAAAGGTGTGTGGGCAAACCTTTCCCTATATCCTATATCGACCTTGAATAAATTCTGGACCTGGTTCATGTATAATTTCTTTATTACCTAGTGTATAATCCAAAGCAAATTTGATAGATACTAAAACACAAGTAGTCCCTTTTTAAAAAATCAGCTGTCTTGTTTTTATATCTATATTCCGCGCTACAACTATAGTTCTCTTTCTATGGCTAGTTCTTTTCGCGTTTAGAATCCGCCTATATAAAAATGGCGAAAGAGAACAGGCAACTGTTTGTATCCAGCCAATTGTTATTTGGGGATCCTGTGTGATATTCCAAAGACCTCGAGAGTCATAGCCGGAAAACATCCATCTGCGTTATGGTAAGCGCTCGTCATGATGTTCTGTAGATTTGTCAAGGAAATAGAGCATTCTATGCAAAATAACTCACCCACGCTCGTTATGATGTTCTATAAACTCTTAATGGGAGGAGAACATTTAATGTAAAAGAACTTACCCACATTCCATTGTATTTTTTCTAGAACAAGGAGACATACTATTACCTCCGAATCCTGACTCTCGGTGCACGTTTAGGTAATTTCATTTTTCATTATATGCACAGTCCTGAAATTTCTATCAGTGACAACGGTGTGTTTTGCTTGCTTGATATAGGACTATAATACAGTAATTGTCGTACATCAGCGTTCCGAACCCCTCGTATATCTAACCCTCACCATATCCGGAAGTCATCTGGAGTCATACGGGATAAACATCAAGCCCGCAGTCTAGGTATACTATGGCTTCTCCGCTCGGCTCAATTACTATATGTTGGCATTTCCGATTATTCTTTTAATTTATAGTTGTGTATGTTTTGTTTGAGCCTAGACGTTTAAGATCTATTATCGAGTCGTTTTATCAAGTCACTGCATCTACTATCAGGAACGATATCACGCTGCAAAAAAATCCATTCCTTGCGGTATTTATCTTTTGTTTCGTATATCTTTTTTCACAAACTGTAGCATTGTACAAGTACCAACTTACATTATTTCATTTGTCTATTGAATAGATATTACGATTTACAAATCGCCCAAATATGGCTCTGATTACCACGGTTTACTTCAGTTTAAATTAGGTAAGCATCCCTATAAAAACGACTCCATAACCTGCCTGAATTATGAGAGCGTATGTGTATACATAACCATATATAGCTCAATTATTCAGAATTGTTGCTCTTAGGATGTCATACTGAGGTACATTAGTCATGTGTTATCTTCCTGAAAACACTGCCGTCTGAAACGAACAAACATAACTTAACCAGTCAGTTATATATATCCTTGTTTTTCTCTTTTTCTATCTGTCTTTCCCTCTTCCTTTCTTAGCTTTGTCTTCAAGAAATGAGAGGTGACATCTAGCAGCTCGTCTCTGCTAATATACGCTTTGGATTTATTTTTTTCCCCGTAAGTATATACCTTGGCACATTGATAAAGACACGAGAGACCATTTCATGAGTTGTTTTGCTAATATCTGTGACAAATTGGTGCCTGCATAGTAAGTGATGCAATATGTTGGTTTCAAAACATGGTGTTATTCTATAATGAGAGACTCCACTGCTTTGAAAAGATAATTGTGACAAAGTGCTGTCAGCATAGTAAGTTGATTTACTGCGGTGGTCCTAAAGTAAAGAGAGACCTTATCCTTTGTAATGTGAATAAAAATGTTTCACTGACAAGATGAAATGATAATTTTTAATATGTTGCTGACGACATAATAAGCTGGCTCAATTCAGTGGGTCTAAAGCAAGGAGAGACCCTCCCTTTTAAGATGCGAATGAAAATGGCTCTCTGACACGATGACATGATAAGTGTGATATATTGCTGTCAGCATGGTAAGCTGGGTCAAGTTAGCGATTTCAAAGCAAAGAAAGACCCATTCCCTTCTCGTTTGTTTAAAATGTGAATGTTTATAGCTTATTGACATAACCATCTACCATCTAATCTATATTATTGCTGTATATATATATATGTGTGAAATGGAGGTAATAAGGTTTAACATCTATTGTAATGGCAAATTAAAATGCTCACATATGATATAGATCTGTTATAACATTTGGATATACCCATATATGTTAACCAAAATAACAGCTTTTTGTGGGTCTTCTTAAAATGTTTATCAATATGAAATTGAATATGTTACATTACGATATACATTTGAAAGTTTCTTGCATATGTGGACTATAACCAAATGTATTATATCTATTGACTGTTAATAATGGCTTTTTAGTATATTGCACACAGAGGGTTGTTTGTCACTGTACATAATTACATGTGTTACATGTGTTTAGTATTTATGTCTGTCTAACTCTCACCCATATTATTCTTAATATTTTTAGTGCAATACACGGCCACCTGAGGAAGGCTAATTGGACGAAATGCGCGTTGTGAACTACCTTGCTGTATTGCCTATACCACTTGTCTTGTTCCATGTCTAATGTTTGTTTGTAAATAGCTTTAAAATGTATATGCTTATGAACTACAAACAAGTTATATGATAAATGAATATATAAAATGAAAAAAAGATATATAGGTATATAACACTATTGTCATAAAAAGAAGGAATTTTCTATGAAAAAAAGAAAAAACAATATAGTAATAACTTTTTGAATGAATAAAGTAAATAATTTAATATAATTGTCCTTTTGGGTGGTGAGTTTATGTTATTTCATGGTTTTATTTATGTTACAGTCAAATTTATAGATATATGCAAGACACAGTTGTTCATATGTACTGCAATTGAGTTCCTGTTTAAACAAATAATTTGCTGCCACATGTTTCTAACCATAAGTTATATCACATTCTTGATATAAGGATTGATCTTATACTAAATACATTACTAGCATCCATTCTTGATCAAGATCTAGTTTATTTATATACTTTTGTGATATAGCTAGTGACTACCATGGCCACTCTCCAAACGTTTGGGTTTAGTGATGCTGACTTTATATCCATGGTTGGCACATCGGCATCCTTTGATAATAGAGCATCTAATGATATAAGTAATAATGCTGAACTCACTAAACTTCTTGCTCTTAGAAAGAAAACCAAGCACATCGAGCTACACAGAGAATTTATGCTCAAATACTGTTGTGTTTTATCTAGGACCCCGATCAATATTGTGACCTTATGCCCCTATACGGCTATAATCAATTCCTATCCCTATAATGCCATAAACGATCAGAGCCATATTTCAGTAACTCGTCTCTGCAGCTCATTAACGTACATGACACAGCAGAAGCCACTTCCTTAGATTCCTAGATAACACTCCGAGTTCTTTCAACAGATAAAACCCCCAGCAACCTGGGAAAGCCCCGCGTGCTTTGTTTTGATTAGTAATAGAACTCTAACGAGCACTGTAAGAACGACCAGTTCTTAGTGACATCTTTATTGACGTCTTATGTCCAAAAACTTACGTCAGACAAGGCACCTTTCAGGTATAAATAATACCAACGTTGCCTTAAGCAAACGCGATGGTGGTGGTGAATACAGGAGCAGAACAGCTGTCCCTTGCAGAGCCCAGCAGATGCGAGAAGCCCACGGACGCTGCCCCTCCTCCTCCTTGACGCACTGAGAAAGACGCTGTCTTTTCTCCTGCTGAGAAAATCCAGCTCCGGCGTTTCCAGCCTACCCTCGCGGGTAACTGGAATATCGAGTCCTGAGAGGAGATACCAGATCTCCAACATTCTATTCCAGAGGTACGGTGCTGACTAAACCCTTAGAGAGAATTCTTGAAGCAAACCCTTGGCAAAACCCACTTAACTTAAACTGCTACTTACTTACTCCCTCCCAGGTATTAAGCTTAGGTCAGGTACACCGGGGTAGGCGTAGTTAGAAGCACCAGTTGAGGACGTTAGCCAAATGTATATATGAATGTATATATTTTACTCATTTTAACTATTGTATGACTAAGAAACCATATCAATGCTTTTACAGTATTATTTCGCAATACTCCTTTTACTGTACGCACTTTTTATAATAACAAGTCTTGCAATTGTGGCAATTCATTTCTCTTGCATGAGAAGAAAGACTGTTCAATAAATAATACCTTTTATTGAAAACGCCCGTCTCTCTATTCTCTGCATATTGGTGAAAGTAATCTGCACAACTGACTGAGTGAAATAGCTGTCTATAGTTTCACACGACTCTAGAGATTGACTCTTATTCTGAGGAGCAAAGTTGTCATGTTAATGCGGTTGTTGGAAAACTGAATCCCTTCCTGTCTGAGCCAGGGAAGCTGATCACTTCCTATTCAGTCAAGAAAGTTTCCAGTGACCTCTGAGCTAGCTGGTACAAACCCAATTAAGTCTAACATAGTCAGTAGAGACCTAGAAGACCGCACTTCTACGTCTACACTGCTGTTTATGTTATTTCAATGCGCAGGGCCTATAGGGAAAATATGAACTACACTACATGGCGCCCAAGGTTTGGTAAGGCAATAAAACTAACGCAAGACGTTAGAGTAACTCAGTCGTGCTTTTTCACAAGACCCTTTCTCCCATAAATACTTCAATAGACGTCTGGAGTGGGTGAAAGGTTAAAAATCTGCCCAAACTTAGTAAGAAGAGATTCCTATGTAAAGCTCTAGTTTATTCAACGTTGAAGGATACAGATTTTCAAAATATTGTGCACCTAATCTTTGTTTCCTTGAAACCTGATCTGCAACAAAAGACCTTCTTGACAGTAAAATGCCAGGAGAAGGCGGGAACAACGGAACCGCTGAAGTCGCAGTAGACGCGAATCAGCCGGGTCCCGATGTTACAGGAATTAATGAACCGGGTGCGATTATCATCCCAGTCAACATAAGAAAAACTATAACGTAAAAACTTATGGAAAACGGACTGACCACACAAGGTGGCACAGTCGTCCTCGTGATAGAGGCACACGAATTTCGGCAGACAGAGGTATTCTATTCTTGGATAAAATTTACAGCGGCAAACGCTACAACACACGAATTCCACTATTACAAAATAGAGGATCCACCGGATGAGTACGCTCCTTTCGAGGAGATAGAAATCCCATTAAAATACCAAGAGCATCTGCTCTGGTTTAAAGGCGCCCTAAAACGCAATGATCATATTACCAGGCTCGGTCCACTAGGTAGACCAGGAGCAACGTGGCCGGTTCTAGCCAGCTACACACCACATCCGGACATTGCAAAAATGTCAAAAGAAGAACTTTTAGCACAGCTAAAAACATTAATTAAAATACATAGGCAATTAGTCCAATATGTACTGCGGACTGCAACAGTCCAAACAGCTGTTAATGTTCCACAGCTGACCCCTCATCAGGGGAACACAAACAAAATTACACCACAGAACATACAATCATGTCTTGGTAAAACACCCATAAAACGGGAACAAATTCCTTTCTGGTTAGCGCAGAAAATTACTCAAATAGAGGCAGTATTTCCGAATACTACCCCTATTGAGAAACACAGAATTCTGACCATCTGCCTTCCAATGGGGGTTGCACCACATGTGGAGGATTGTGACACTTGGGGTACAGTTTTTGCTTCCATTTACACAAAAACACATGGTGTTCCGTCAATGGGGGTAATACCGGATGTGCTAAAACAAATTCAGAATGAATACGGTCCAGAACCTGCTTTAACTCTTGGTATGAAATTACTGAAAGACTTCAAGCAGGTCTCAGCTATATTACTAGCCAATATAAAAGGAGAAGCAGCATCTGTGGCGATCCACCAGAAATTGAAGGAAACAGATATAACAGATCAACCAATTGAGCTTGCCAGAATTATAGAAAAATGCCATGAAGAATTAGGTAGAGATAGCTTGGGTGGGAAACCAGTAAAACCCCAACTACTCGAAAATCCTGAAAAATTATTTATTAAAAATAATTTAAACACTCCTAAAAGAGCTGGGATGGAAATACACAATCCACTCCCAAAGAAAAAGTTTTCCAGCCCAGAGGAAGGTCTCCTCGATGGAGGGAAAGAACTCCGACTCGAGAACACCAGTCTCCCCAGAGGAAGCACTCTGAGAAAAGATATAACCTTAGAAATAGGGATAACTTGAAAAACCTGATAGATATCAAAGTATTGATACACGTCCCTCTCGATCTTTTTCACAGAAATCGGAAAGAAGAGGACGGTCAGACGCAGGAGAGCACACCAAGTCCAAAGACAAGGAACCTGCTCAAAGTAATAAATCACAATTTCCAAGAAAGAAGGTAGCCAGTATTAGAGTAATCGAACATGCCGAGAATACTGAGGACACAGCTGAAAAACGGGGAGTGGGCACAGACAATGCTAGACAGTGCAGCAGAAATCACCATAGCTCGCAAGATCCTGATGAGTCATCTGGAGACAGTGGACACGAATGAATACATTCAAGTAGAATAATTCCAACAACAAGAGAGAAAGGGTCAGAAAAAACACTCTCATGCCCCTTATAAATCCATATACCAAACAACAAAAGAGTGTTGATATAAACATCAGATGCAGTAGACAAGAAAAATTATTTTCAAAATACTTCTAAACCTTGAAAAAAACTGTTATTTCAGTAGGAAAAATAGAGTGCACATGCTCAGAGATCTAGCTAAAAGGACCCTCAGGCCCCAGCTTAACGCTGGTAGCCAGTTGTCTTCATCGGGTCCTCCTTAGTTGCTAGGAAAAGTGAAAGTGCGTTAAAAAGAGTATGGACTACTCCTCAAGACTGTTTTAATGAGAGGGTAGCTCTAACTCTATTAAAACCAATGTTTGAAAAACGTGATTATTTTTCAGGACTACTGAGAGGTTGTGCAAATTTGAACCAATGAGTCCCTTGATTATGTGAAAGAAGATAAAGAAAAGTGATAAAATACGGTCAACATGTTTCTGCTTAACGAGCAATGAATCAGCTCAGCATTCGTCAGGACCAAGAAGTAAAATACAATACCGCTCAATGGTCGGAACACCCTAAAGCGCTCAGACCTAAAGAGTGGTTACAAGGAACAATACAACCTGCAGTTGTCGAAGCTCCTTTTAGGAAATTCTTCCCCAATTTCAATTAGCTCCTCATTATAGGAGAAACGGAAAAAAGCTGTAAGAATAAACAAATACACAAAGGCGTCCACATTACAAGCCCTTGAAAAGATACATCTACATTGGTAGTCTCTGATCATGTGCATGCGCCTACTGAGACCATGTTACGTACGCTTTGAAAAAAAAAATTTGTTTTCAAACTACAAGTAGGAAAAAACATGCTTGTAATATAGCTATTATACATGCAGCATTTCAAACAACGTCTTGACTTTATCCGTTGCGCGTTGGATACCTACAAAAAGTAAGTGATTACATAAAAACAGTGCTCGACGAACCATCTATATGGTATGAAAACTAAAGTGATAACACCAAAAAACACCTTTACAAAGAGCATCTTGGGCACAATACACTTCAAAAGAGGAAAAATCGGCCAGACACTTACATAATATCATGGATTAGTGAGCCCCATGGGCGTAGCGGCAGGAGGAAATCTTCACGTTTGGATCGAACGTGAAAACAACGGGAGTAAGTTTTTCTATCATCTCAGAACCGCTATTAAAACAATAATAAACTGTCGTTGCTAAAAGTAAAAAATAAACTTACTAGTTTCCAAACGGCTCCCCACTGGAAAACCTACGACAGCCACATCCGCCGCCCGTATCAACAACCGCGTTACTGGAGCCGCAGGTGATTTAAAACACAGGAAATGCGGAATGCGTGTGAGGCGGTGCTGCCGATCACGTGTCCAACGTGATCACATCACAGTTTTAAAGGCGCCGGTTTGTTTATAGACGCGATGGAAAGAAATGTTCACAAATTAATGAACTTATGAAAGAATACCACAAGAAACGCAGCGGATGGGGGCTGGTTGTTGTTAGTCAGTCGGATTGTAATCACAAAACGAACTATTAATCTTATTATGGTGAGCCCACCTAAGAGGATATCTGGTCATAGTATGATCAATCCAACCCCTTACAAATATCAAAGGAGTTTGTCTAATCTTTTATTCTGTAGTCCTGAGCTAAAAAAACTGCCCGCAGTTTTTTTAGCTCAGGACTACAGAATAAAAGATTAGACAAACTCCTTTGATATTTGTAAGGGGTTGGATTGATCATACTATGACCAGATATCCTCTTAGGTGGGCTCACCATAATAAGATTAATAGTTCGTTTTGTGATTACAATCCGACTGACTAACAACAACCAGCCCCCATCCGCTGCGTTTCTTGTGGTATTCTTTCATAAGTTCATTAATTTGTGAACATTTCTTTCCATCGCGTCTATAAACAAACCGGCGCCTTTAAAACTGTGATGTGATCACGTTGGACACGTGATCGGCAGCACCGCCTCACACGCATTCCGCATTTCCTGTGTTTTAAATCACCTGCGGCTCCAGTACCGCGGTTGTTGATACGGGCGGCGGATGTGGCTGTCGTAGGTTTTCCAGCGGGGAGCCGTTTGGAAACTAGTAAGTTTATTTTTTACTTTTAGCAACGACAGTTTATTATTGTTTTAATAGCGGTTCTGAGATGATAGAAAAACTTACTCCCGTTGTTTTCACGTTCGATCCAAACGTGAAGATTTCCTCCTGCCGCTACGCCCATGGGGCTCACTAATCCATGATATTATGTAAGTGTCTGGCCGATTTTTCCTCTTTTGAAGTGTATTGTGCCCAAGATGCTCTTTGTAAAGGTGTTTTTTGGTGTTATCACTTTAGTTTTCATACCATATGGATGGTTCGTCGAGCACTGTTTTTATGTAATCACTTACTTTATGTAGGTATCCAACGCGCAACGGATAAAGTCAAGACGTTGTTTGAAATGCTGTATGTATAATAGCTATATTACAAGCATGTTTTTTCCTACTTGTAGTTTGAAAACAAATTTTCAAAGCGTACGTAACATGGTCTCAGTAGGCGCATGCACATGATCAGAGACTACCAATGTAGATGTATCTTTTCAAGGGCTTGTAATGTGGACGCCTTTGTGTATTTGTTTATTCTTACAGCTTTTTTCCGTTTCTCCTATAATGAGGAGCTAATTGAAATTGGGGAAGAATTTCCTAAAAGGAGCTTCGACAACTGCAGGTCGTATTGTTCCTTGTAACCACTCTTTAGGTCTGAGCGCTTTAGGGTGTTCCGACCATTGAGCGGTACTGTATTTTACTTCTTGGTCCTGACGAATGCTGAGCTGATTCATTGCTCGTTAAGCAGAAACATGTTGACTGTATTTTATCACATTTCTTTATCTTCTTTCACATAATCAAGGGACTCATTGGTTCAAATTTGCACAACCTCTCAGTAGTCCTGAAAAATAATCACGTTTTTCAAACATTGTTTTTAATAGAGTTAGAGCTACCCTCTCATTAAAACAGTCTTGAGGAGTAGTCCATACTCTTTTTAACGCACTTTCACTTTTCCTAGCAACTAAGGAGGACCCGATGAAGACAACTGGCTACTAGCGTTAAGCTGGGGCCTGAGGGTCCTTTTAGCTAGATCTCTGAGCACGTGCACTCTATTTTTCCTACTGAAATAACAGTTTTTTCCAAGGTTTAGAAGTATTTTGAAAATAATTTTTCTTGTCTACTGCATCTGATGTTTATATTAACACTCTTTTGTTGTTTGGTATATACATTCAAGTAGAAACTGCCGACACCAGAGTTAGCGAACCTCATAAGATATACGAAATAACACTGCGTATAGAGGGTGATAAGACTAGGAAAATAAGGGGTCTATTTTGGGATAACCTCTCAAAAGGCTATGACATCCTGTTAGCTGAGAAAGAGTGGCCACCGGAGTTTGTCAGGGAGTGCCCTCATGGCGAAGAAATGATTATGCCTGCCTTCTCAAATCACATTCCGATTCACACAAAATATATATATGCAAGGAAATGGGCAGTAGCTCAGGCACCAGCATTATACAAAAATCATGTAGGATGGGATGAGGACTCTCCTCCTCACAAAATCCAGTTAAAAAGTCGACCGACTGTACAAAGGCAGTACCCAGATAAGCAAGAAGCTAAGAAACAGGTCAGGGAGATTTTAGATCAACTTGAATACCAGGGGGTGATTGAAACATGCACCTCTCAAATGAACAATCCTTTGTTTCCTGTCTCCAAACCGGACGTTCATATCGTCTACTCTTGGACTACAGACACCTTACCTCATGTTGGAAAACATTTGCAGTACAAAATTCGTATAGTGCTGCACTAATGAATAACATAGTTCGCAAAAAATACAAAACAACATTAGACATATCTAATGGTTTCTTTTGTCAAAATAGTGCACCAGAAAGCAGATACTTGACCGCTTTCTCAATAATGGGGTCACAGAAAAATTTCTGTAGGCTCCCACAGGGATTCAAGAACAACCCAGGACTATTCTCAGCCAGAGTAACAGAGTTACTACAAATATATCATGATGAGGCATTCTCTTATGTCGATGACATCTATCTAACAGACGACGACTTGGATACTCACTTGAAAAGGGTGAACACCATAATACTTGGGTTCGCTGCAGAGGGTTACAAATTCAACTTTAAAAAGTCAAGAATTGCCCATCTGACAGTATTATTTTTAGGATACAAATTATCAAGTGAAGGGAAAAGCCTAGTGGACAACTTCTTAGAGAAGTGCGCTGTACTCCAAGCACCTAAAACGCTGAAGAACTTACAATCGATTCTAGGCTTCCTGAATTTCGGAAGAACTTACATCCTAAATTATGCGGAGAGGATTAAACCTCTCTACAAATTAATTAAACCTGATTTTAAACCAATCAACTGGACTCAAAAACACACAGAAATTTTGAGATCACTGCAAACAGACATGTTAGCAAAAACAAAATTAGAAACACGTGACAATACAAGAAACCTTGTAATCCGAGTCATCCTAGGAAGATGCGGATTCACGTACCTGACCTCTAATGAGGGAGAAACGGTACCAATAGCTTACAAATCTCACTTGTACACACAAGCAGAAAAAACATTCAGTTTCACAGAAAATACTGTGAAAGCAGTGCAAACTGCAATAGCGAATGAACGAGAACTAGCACACGGCAAAAGGATCACTGTTCTCACAGCAGAATCTGCCTTCAAGGCACTATTCAGCCCAGTAAACCTGCCTACAGTGTCACTGGATCCGAAATGGATACAGTGGGAAAATTCTCTTGCTGCAGAAGACGTGAAATACTATTTTGCCCGCACATGAAAAAACTGAATGATTTAACTTATGAAAAAGAATATCCTCTGCCAATCGAAATTCTTCCTCTACAACAGTACTCCTGTATAATCTATACAAACAGATTTGTACAGCATTACAACGTAGAAAATAAATCCTACGATGCAGCCTGCGCGATTGTTAAAGGTCGCTGGCTCTGCGGTAAATTCAGACCGAAAATAACAAAAAACTTAATCACTTAGAAAATGTTCAGCTCAGCGAGCTGAAATCAGATCTTTATAGATGGCGCTTGAAAATGCAGAACGTGAATTCCCGACACTAATCGTGTGCGATTCGCATTTTTACGTCCACTCTTACAATAATGAGTTGCAGAGCTGGGTTCAAAATGATTACAAAGATGACACAGGTGCCACAATCAAGCATAAAATGCTTTGGAAACAGGTAGTTCTTTTACAGAAAGAACTACAAAAGACTCACGTGATACACACTCTGAGTCATCAACGTGATGGCGTTCACTTTGCAGGGAATTCATTGGCTAATACAGCCATATCGGAAGCAACTAAACCGGCTTCCGTAGCCACAAAAAAGCGTTCAGAAAAATACATAGACGGGGAAACTATGCTGGCAGTGAAAACGTCCTTAAAAGGCGACTGTGCAGCACTACCCGTGACCTATCAACTCAATTATGCATACGTAATTGATGCAAACTCCGTTCCTTTTGCTCGAATCCCTGGAGTGGGGGATAGGGTAATTCCAAACACGAATCAGAGAAAGTTACTAATAGCAGACGCACACATGGGTGAAGGTCCAAGGCACAAACATGAAGGAATCTCTGACTGAATTACAATCAGAGTACTGGTGGCCAGGGATGAGCCTGCACCACTATAAATATGAAAAGAACTGTCCGGACTGCGACAGAGATCGCAGCAATGAGTCAAGCGCAGTAATGCCATGGCCTTGTATGTAGGTAGCGTAATGCTGTCTATATGCAATCCAGCGTCCTATTAATTGTTTAAGATTACATTCACTTAAAAAATGTGGCCCCAGCGCTCGGCTGACGCCAAAACTGTTATAAAAGTTCTGCGAGTTTTTATCGGCACATACGCAATTGCCACGTTCCATTCTGACCAGGGTCCTGCTTTCAGCTCTCGAGCTTATAAGGAGGCCATGAACAGTATGGGAATTGGGTTGCGGTTCTCTTGTCCATTCCACCCTGAAGGGAACAGTGTAGTGGAAAGAAAAAACCGAGACATAAAGCAATCTATAACGGCGAAGGTATTAGTTTCGGGTGATGGGTGGGTCAAACATTTAATAAGTGACCAACGTAGTCTAAATAATATGCCAAGAAATTCTCTAAAAGGTTTCAGCCCGTACGAACTATTGTTCGGAACTAGAATGCATATTCAGGATCTTGATAGTCAGGCTTCAGTGGTAAAAGATAAGAATAAAGACTTTGACATCAAAGATCGTTTGGCTGTTTTACAGGACTTGAATGAAACAAGAAAATCCTTAAGCAACATAAAAATAAAGCAACAGCCAACTACCACTGAATACACACCACCAGTCCCAGCAAGATCTGTCTGGATTCCAAAGATTGGGGATCTGGTCAGAGAGAAAATAGCGGTGAAGAAGGAATTTGGGCCTTCTTACAGAAAAGCAGTACCTGTCTTAGCAATCAACGGAACAAGATCAGTAGTACTACCGCCACTTGCTGGTAAAAAGGAGAACCGAGTTGTATCAATCGACCTGGTAAAACCACAATCATGTGGCCTATAATCAACAGTAGGCCAAGTGGACTCCCAAGAAATAACAGAATACCCAACTTTGCAACAATCCAAGAGGTTCAAACCGAAAGACTAATCACATTTGATAAACCTGCAGTGCACAGAGAGGGACTATGCAATAATGCCATGGAACTCGTGCATCTTGAAACACAGATTGAAACAGTTCATTATGAAACTCCAGTCTACAATGATGTGGCATCAGAATGTGCTAATGAAAAGCAAATGGAGAAAACAATACCAACAATTGACAGAACTGCCTCTGGCTACTTCATCAACTTCGATAACTTTTCTGAAGATCAAAACGACCCTGAAGTGACGCCAGAAACAAAGACCTTTAAAGAAAAGGCAACAGAACTCTTTCATCAACTCAAGGAAACTTACCTTATTTCTCCATGGTTAGAGTTTTGGTTTGGGCTAGGTGTATTTTTCCTCTTGCTTTGGCTCATCATGGTACTTTGTTTGGGAAAATTCATTGAGGGGAAATACAGTTCAATGGACACAGCAAGTCAGAACATCAACTTAGTCCTGAAACCACACAAATCATCTCACGTCAAGAAAAGAGGACTATCATCAGTAAATGTCACAGCCATTCCAATACCCGGCAGGGTAGTATGGGACAAGACTGACTATGAAGTATATGGCCCGGTCGAGATCTTGAAATATCCTCACCAGTTCAAGGTTTCATTAAGTGACTTTGTAAAACCAAGTACATTCTCTGATGATTGGGATTTTGAAAGTATAAATAATATGATGTCGGATTTAGTGTTGTCAGCAAGATTTCAAGAACATAGATTATTTACAAGGTTCGTCTAATTATGAACAGATGTATTGCTTTTCACAAAAGATTGGCAGGTACAAGTTGTAGAAGCATTATTTCGAGCCTGCATGATCCCAGAACAAATAATGTTCTTAAATGACACAATTCACCAAACAAACTGTCTTGGCCTAGCTAAGATTAAAGACCTTAACAAACCGTCTATTCCAAAGCCAATACCTGATAATGCAACCACAGATATTGAAATAGACGTATCAAAAATTTTACACCTAAACAGAACACATCCTGATTGGAAAAAGTGGTTAATCTGCCCTACTGACACGAATAACTGTCAAGATAGATTCCTGAACAAAACACAGGGGTTAAAAATGACCAGACCAGACCCTAGAGACTCCCAGAGACAACATCCAGGGATAGTAACAACATACAGTGTAGGGAAACTGTGCCTTGAATGGCTAGAATCATCCACACTGGCAGAAATTAAGCAACATTTATCTTTACTTAAATATGGTGCTGACTTGCGCGATTTCATAATGGGACCACGCAAACAGCATCAAAAACGTTTCATAGCGGCAAGTGTATATGCGGCATACAACTAGGCATGGAAAGTAATGCAAATTGAAACAGCAGAAAAAATACGAGAAATTAATCGTATTAATTTGGAAAAATCACTTTCTGTTGTGGACAATGGGTTAATGACTGTCCTCCAGAATATATTCACTGGACAGTAATGTATCATCTGCCATCGATATAATAGATAAAGTCTTGCTAATGTTACAACATGGCCAGTCGCAATTGCGTTCTATTGTACAGCTAGGCTGGACGCTGCAAAATCTTCGTTCAGGCTATGTGCCATGGCGTTTAATCAACACCACGTCATTGTTTTCCATCTTTAACCTTACTGATAAACAAATCAGCTTGGCACAGAAAGGAGCAGACTATATAATCCTGAGCATCGAAAAACTTGAGAGATTACCATTGACAATGTCAGAAAGACCTGTCATTGAATGGATAATACACAGGATTATCACAATTCCGATAACAACTTTTTATAAATTGCCTTGAGTATATACCGACAGGCCAGTATGAACGATTGGGTAAAGGGGACATTAAGTCATCATGGAAATTACCATAAACACACACATGCTATAGTGACAACAACAAAAAAGTATTTCTTAGTGGTGAAAATTGCAAACATTCACTAAGCGGTATACTTTTGTGCCAGGGTATTAATTTACACGGGGCCTGTGAAGGAACTTCAAACAACCTTTCATGCCACCAACACGTCACACCTGCAACGCAAATAGAGCCCTTCTTTAGGCAGCTTTCTAACGGGAGTTCCATTATAATAACGGATCATAGCTGTTGTGGCTTGGTGCCAGGGAAAGCATATCTCATAAGCGTGAACTCCATGGTCACTTGCTGTATGCAAGCATTGTTTCCAAACGGCCCAGGAGATTCCGAGGCACCGATTTGGCCTCTTTTGAATGTCTCTTCCATACGAATTGATACTTTAAGCAGAATGAAGTCTGTGCTTTTACAGACAACAGTGCCCATCACGTCATCAAAAGAGACGTATGATCTCCAAGTTGCAAGGACAGCTTAGGAGATACATGAACTTTTATCAACAAATTTCCCCGTGCATTTCACAGAAATGCTAAGCCAAATCCTAAATATGTCGGATGCCATTGGTATCTCAAACGTATTTAAGACCATTTTTTCGGGACTGTTAACACCATTCAAAGCAATCTTGGGAATTATTCCTAATTTTGTCCATTCAGTCTTTGGCGGCATACCATTAATTTTGGGACTTGTAGCAGGTATTTTATGTTTGACCTTCCTGCTCCGATATGGCAAGCCAAAACACAGACATGACTCCGGCAAGGATGGAAGAAACGATCCTAGCAGTACGCTACCGGGACCGCATAACTAGAGTCCTTGGATTGGCCCGGCTAAGAGATCTGAACATGACCTGGTTTCTTTCATTCAGACCTATATGGCAGACCTGCATCTTACCTGTGCTTCGATGTATGCTATGCGGGGAAGAATGCGTATTAGACACCTGTCTTGCACTACCATCAGCAGTACCAACGGATATCGATACTTTGCTAAGTCCTGTAATGGCTCATGCATCGTGTTGTCCCCAGAGGCTACCAATCCTGATGGCGGCATTCGTTGAGACTCCTGCGCTACGACTAGGTGGCGGCAGTGAAGCAATACATAAAAGCAACATCACCCAGGTACGGCCTTCTGTGAGCTTTGCTGATCCAGACATTGATGATAGCAATCATTCTCACACCTGCCAAGTTACAGCATTATCGAACTTGGTCGAACTGTCACCTGAATATGTAGACCTATTCTTTGAGAGCTTGTCTGATATGATGTTCTCCCCTGAACAGAAACAATGATTTTTAGAAAACATTCCGGCGCACAGCGTTCCCATGAACTCTGAATTCGGCCTTCAGTTTTGATCAACAAAAACTACTGAAAAGCGTTTGGAACTCTATTCCCCTGTTCACCATGAAAAAAAAAAAAATTGGGGGGAATTGAAATTTTTTTTTAAGTATTTACCTTTTTCTGGCACAAATACTTTTGCTTAAAGTAGAACTATTCATAAAGAACAGAACTTCAATTTTTTGTGAATCTAGAGACAAAAAAATCTTTACCTTAGCCTCTAGCACATTTTACAGCACTTGCATTTATATGTGATGAAATAGTCTCGCCCTTCTTTTCTGTATTAAGAGACATTTCATGTGTAATTTTTCGCAAAATCGTTCAACTGATTACATATGCAATAGTTTTTGAATGATTCCTATGCTTAAAGATGTACAGTACCTATATTTTCATGTATTTCAAATACGCCATTTCAAATGCAATATGTATTTTGGGGTGGGAAGTATTACACACGCATCTTATTGCTTTCGATTTTAGTAATTTGATGGACATAAATTCGTGGAGTGGGTGTTGTGTTTTATCTAGGACCCCGATCAATATTGTGACCTTATGCCCCTATACGGCTATAATCAATTCATATCCCTATAATGGCATAAACAATCAGAGCCATATTTCAGTAACTCGTCTCTGCAGCTCATTAACGTACATGACACAGCAGAAGCCACTTCCTTAGATTCCTAGATAACACTCTGAGTTCTTTCAACAGATAAAACCCCCAGCAACCTGGGAAAGCCCCGCGTGCTTTGTTTTGATTAGTAATAGAACTCTAACGAGCACTGTAAGAACGACCAGTTCTTAGTGACATCTTTATTGACGTCTTATGTCCAAAAACGTATGTCAGACAAGGCACCTTTCAGGTATAAACAATACCAATGTTGCCTTAAGCAAACGCGATGGTGGTGGTGAATACAGGAGCAGAACAGCTGTCCCTTGCAGAGCCCAGCAGATGCGAGAAGCCAACGGACGCTGCCCCTCCTCCTCCTTGATGCGCTGAGAAAGACGCTGTCTTTTCTCCTGCCGAGAAAATCCAGCTCCGGCGTTTCCAGCCTACCCTCGCGGGTAACAGGAATATCGAGTCCTGAGAGGAGATAACAGACCTCCAATATTCTATTCCAGAGGTACGGTGCTGACTAAACCCTTAGAGAGAATTCTTGAAGCAAACCCTTGGCAAAACCCACTTAACTTAAACTGCTACTTACTTACTCCCTCCCAGGTATTAGTCAGGTACACCAGGGTAGGCGTAGTTAGAAGCACCAGTTAAGGACGTTAGCCAAATGTATATATGAATGCATACATTTTACTCATTTTAACCCCTTCCATGCTCATGACGAACCCCAGCCGTCATGCACTACGGTGCCCGTGTGCTGATGACGGCTGGGGTTCGTCACGGCCCGCCCCTGTTCGTGCTGTTTACAGCACAGCAGGGGAATCGCGGCCGCATCGAAGGGGTTAACTATCGTATGGCTAAGAAACCATATCAATCCTTTTATTGAAAACGCCCGTCTCTCTATTCTCTGCATACTGGTGAAAGTAATCTGCACAACTGACTGAGTGAAACAGCTGTCTATTGTTTCACACGACTCTAGAGATTGACTCTTATTCTGAGGAGCAAAGTTGTCATGTTAATGCAGTTGTTGGAAAACTAAATCCCTTCCTGTCTGAGCCAGGGAAGCTGATCACTTCCTATTTAGCCAAGAAAGTTTCCAGTCACCTCTGAGCCAGCTGGTACAAACCCAATTAAGTCTAACATAGTCAGTAGAGACCTAGAAGACCGCACTTCTACGTCTACACTGCTGTTTATGTTATTCCAATGCGCAGGGCCTATAGGGAAAATAGGAACTACACTACAATACCTTAGAGCAGGAATAATCCCACAATTACAAATTAAAAATATTCCTGGCATTTTTGCTCATATAAAAGCTTTTCTTGAAAAATGGTCTCAAATAGCTAACCGTTGTTCAAGAGATCTTATGATGCTAATTGTAGAAACAGCTAAAGATCTTATGTTACAGCTTCTAAAAGAGATTGAGGAACTTGAAAGTAAAATTAAATCATATCCAGCTGTAACCGATGCCAAAAAAGCACTTAAAGACATAGAGTCCGAATTAAGTTCATACAATGATTACTTAACCAAACGTAAAGCTGACAAATTGCAGAAAGACATAAGATTCTTTAGTAAAGAGCAAATGTATCCATATCTGGCTGATGGATTCTATACCTCATCGGATGATACCAACACTGATCTTACCTTTAACGAATCTAGCAAACCGTTCAATAGAAAGGTAACTACCTTCTCCAATTCATCTGACTCGGATAGTGATGGGGGGTCCTTTACCTCAGACCAACGAGGGCAAGGATCAAGATACAATCAAAGCGGGCAGCCTTTTTTAGGCAAATGCAATTCCTACAGAGGCAATTGGAGACCGAGATACCAGAACCACAATTACCAACCACAGCAATTTCAGCAGCCCATTCAATTTCAACCACTTGCCCAATATCCACACCAATACCAGGGTCCTCCAATAATGAACCCCAATCAATTTCTGGAAACCAGGAATGCCCGATATTGGAGGCAGTAGATACTATTCCAATTTTCAATTTGAGTAAAACAACTTTTGATACATCGACCCTGTCCCTACTATCTAAGGGTCTATCATTTGTTCCCCATTCCGGTGTAAATAAGTTTGAACTGTTCTCAGACCTTATGGCTTTTTTACGTAAAATCAGGCTTACATTTTTCTTCTCTGAAAATGTACATGAACCACAGGCCGAGAACAAATCCGGACCGAAATCAACTTTTACACCCAAACTTGACCAAATCGCCCCTGAGGTAGCAATTTTTGAAAAGGTTGTATATAACAAATTGGTAACAGCTACGAAATACATTCCCAGAACTCCGTTTAACATCTCTTATGAGGAATACCAAGCTTTGAATACTCTTAAAAATTGTCAAGAAGTGACGATAAAAAGTTGTGACAAAGGTGGAGGCATTGCCCTTATGGATACACAGAACTATATCATCAAAACGGAAGAGATGTTAAGTTACACTAGATTCTACTAAAAAATAAATAGAAACACTACGAGTATTACTAAATCAAAAATACTTCGCTTAACAACTCAGGCCTTCAATAACGACATTCTCTGCCAAAAAGAATATGACTACCTCAATGTGGAAAATCCGAAACTTGCATGCATCTATGGGACTCCTAAAGTCCACAAAGATGTGGTGAACCCACCCTTCAGGCCCATTGTCAGTACCATTGGTTCTGTCATTGAACCCATATCTAAATATCTGGATGCGATTTTGCGTCCTTATTCAAGATACCCGGGAAACATTAAGGATACCTCCCAAGTAATCAATGCCTTTGAGGGGACCCCTTTCAATCCACATACACAATGGCTAGTTACTCTTGATGTGGAAAGCCTTTATTCAAACATTCCTTGTGAAGGAGCCCTTCATGCTGTCACTTGGTTTATTGAGACCTACCAAGTGAACTGCAATAGCAAATTCATAATTGACTGTCTATCTATCATCTTGACTGAAAACATCTTTGAATTCAACGGCTCCATGTACAAACAAACAAAAGGCGTCAGTATGGGCACATCTTGTGCCCCTACGATAGCAAACATTAACGTTACCTTCTTTGAACATCAATTTATTTTCAAAGAAGAAGCTCCGTTTTTTGAAACAGTACTCCAATGGTCACGCTATATAGACGACATTGTCTTTATATGGGACAGTGACCAGGACACCTTATAAGAATTCACTCAATGGCTTAATCTATGTGATAATAATTTGGTATTTACCTAACATCACAGCAATGTAGAAATTGAATTTCTAGACATCATGCTTAAACATGAAAATAATGCCCTCTATGTTGATCTATTTATTAAGCCCACAGCCCGTAACACAATCCTGCATCACAGTAGCTTCCACCCGTTGAAACAGAAAAATGCCATTCCATTCGGTCAATTTTTACGACTACGTCGGAACTGTACCAAAATTACTGACTATGACCGCCGAAGTGAGGATATGAAAATCAAATTTAAAAATCGAGGATATCCCCATCGAGTTATTCGAGAGGCATATAGGCGGGCACGATTTTTTGACCGCCAACATCTGCTATCTGGCAACACTCAGTCTGCTGAAAATAATTTGGGTTTGTCACAAGACATTCTGTCCTTAAAGAGCAAATCCGGCAAATCATCAGTTCTCACTGGTACTTGCTAAATATAAATAAGACACAACCAGATCAACTGCAAAAGCCAATGTTTGCTTACAGAAAAAATAAGAATATTAAGGACATAGTAGTACGATCCAGGATGCCCCTCCCAAAACAAGCACTACAACGTGGTATAGTTGACGCACGTCCTATCCACGAAAACTTCAAATGTGCAAGTCATGTACTCAATGCATTAAAGGTAAATCAATATCCCACAATGGCATAACTGTGGAAAGCAAGGGTATCAGTAACTGTAAATCAAAAAATCTGGTATACCTTTTGATGTGCCCTTGCAAGAAAGCATATGTCGGCGAAACCTCTAGACCTATGAACACTCGACTAACAGAACATAGATCTGCAATACGTACTCAAAAATTTACAGCACCACTGGTATCCCACTTTGTGGAAAATCACCACTCCCCGGACGATGGTTTATATTAGAGAAAATCATACCCACAGCAGGGCTCTGCTGTGAAAAAGTAAGGAAAAAATGCGAGGTTTATTATATTTTCATGTTTAATACTGTTAAGAATGGTCTCAATTCAGAAATCTTATGGGACCATGCTATTATGCAATCAGCCTCTTTTGTGTATGTTGAAAGAATCTATGTAAAGTTCTCTGCAAATACTTAGTGAATATATATGTATATGGTCATTCATTAGTTAATCATGATGACATTTTATGTTCATATATGGTTATTGCCTTGGATGTTCATTTGCATATTAAAACTAAGGGTATATCTCCAATACTGTATTATTGTACCTCTCCTCTTAAATTCAACGATATTGGTTAAGTACTAAATGGAGATAAATACATATTCATCGTCATATATGTGTCGAGTGAGAATCTGAAAAGAGGTTATATCATTCCAGAGCGGTCGTATTATCAATATTACCACATATTTTCACTGTGTGATGTACACAATTACTTAGTCAAAAATGAGTTTTCACACCGGCCCAGAACATTTATACCTCTCTAGAAATGTTACGCTACCGGTATCATTAAGTACTTTCAACGTGTGATTTATACAGCTGTTTAGTCACAAAATAAAGTCTTCATATCGGCTCATAACAAAAAAGTGAATATGTCGGGTATTTATTTACACTAATCCTTTCTTTTGGCATCTGTGATCTTGTATTTATGTCTAGTTTACTAATACTCCATCTATAGTCCTTTCTTTATGGCCAAAATTGATCGCCATTAATCTACAAAGGTATCTAGACAGCAAAATGTTCCTATATCGACCTTGAATGAATTCTGGACCTGGTTCATATATAATTTCTTTATTACCTAGTGTATAATCCAAAGCAAATTTGATAGATACTAAATCACAAGTAGTCCCTTTTTAAAAAATCCGCTGTCTTGTTTCTATATCTATATTCAGCGCTACAACTATAGTCCTCTTTCTATGGCTAGTTCTTTTCGTGTTTAGAATCTGCCTATATAAAAATGGCGAAAGAGAACAGGTAACTGTTTGTATCCAGCCAGTTGTTATTTGGGGATCCTGTGTGATATTCCAAAGACCTCGAGAGTCATAGCCGGAAAACATCCAGCTGCGTTATGGTAACCGCTCGTCATGATGTTCTGTAGATTTGTCAAGGAAATAGAGCAAAAGAACTCACCCACGCTCGTTATGATGTTCTATAAACTCTTCATGAGAGGAGAACATTTAATGTAAAAGAATTTACCCACGTTCCATTGTATTTTTTCTAGAACAAGGAGACATAATATTACCTCCGAATCCTGACTCTCGGTGCTCTATCAATGCACATTTAGGTAATACGAGTAAATTCATTTTGCATTATATGCACAGTCCTGAAATTTCTATCAGTGACAACGGTGTGTTTTGCTTGCTTGATATAGGACTATATAATACAGTAATTGTCGTACATCAGCGTTCCGAACCCCTCGTATATCTAACCCTCACCATATCCGGAAGTCATCTGGAGTCATACGGGATAAACATCAAGCCCGCAGTCTAGGTATACTATGGCTTTTCCGCTAGGCTCAATTACTATATGTTGGCATTTCCGATTATTCTTTTAATTTATAGTTGTGTATGTTTTGTTTCAGCCTAGACGTTTAAGATATATTATCGAGTTGTTTTATCAAGTCACTGCATCTACTATCAGGAACGATATCACGCTGCAAAAAAAATCCATTCCTTGCGGTATTTATCTTTTGTTTCGTATATCTTTTTTCCCACACAGTAGCATTGTACAAGTACCAACTTACATTATTTCATTTGTCTATTGAATAGATATTACGATTTACAAATCGCCCAAATATGGCTCTGATTACCACGGTTTACTTCAATTTAAATTAGGTAAGCATCCCTATAAAAACTACTCCATAACCTGCCTGAATTATGATAGTGTATGTGTATCCCTAACCATATATTGCTCAATTATTCAGAATTGTTCTTCTTAGGATGTCATACTGAGGTACATTAGTCATGTGTTATCTTCCTGAAAATACTGCCGTCTGAAACTAGCAAACATAACTTAACCAGTCAGTTATATATCCTTGTTTTTCTCTTTGTCTATCTGTCTTTCCCTCTTCCTTTCTTAGCTTTATCTTCAAGAAATGAGAGGTGACATCTAGCAGCTCGTCTCTGCTAATATACGGTTTGGATATATTTTTTTCCCCGTAAGTATATACCTTGGCACATTGATAAAGACGCGAGAGACCATTTCATGAGTTCTTTTGCTAATATCTGTGACAAATTGGTGCCTGCATAGTAAGTGATGCAATATGTTGGTTTCAAAACATGGTGTTATTCTATAATGAGAGACTCCACTCCTTTGAAACGATAATTGTGACAAAGTGCTGTCAGCATAGTAAGTTGATTTACTGCGGTGGTCCTAAAGTAAAGAGAGACCTTATCCTTTATAATGTGAATAAAAATGGTTCACTGACAAGATGAAATGATAATTTTTAATATGTTGCTGACAACATAATAAGCTGGCTCAATTCAGTGGGTCTAAAGCAAAGAGAGACCCTGCCTTTTAAGATGCGAATAAAAATGGCTCACTGACATGATGAAATGATAAGTGTGATATATTGCTGTCAGCATGGTAAGCTGGGTCAAGTTAGCGGGTTAAAAGCAAAGAAAGACCCATTCCCTTCTCTTTTGTTTAAAATGTGAATGTTTATAGCTTATTGACATAACCATCTACCATCTAATCTATATTATTGCTGTATATATATATATATATATATGTGTGAAATGGAGGTAATAAGGTTTAACATCTTTTGTAATGTCAAATTAAAATGCTCACATGTGATATAGATCTGTTATAACATTTGGATATACCCATATATGTTACCCAAAATAACAGCTTTTTGTGGATCTTCTTAAAATGTTTATCAATATGAAATTGAATATGTTACATTAGGATATACATTTGAAAGTGTCTTGCATATGTCGACTATAACCAAATGTATTATATCTATTGACTGTTAATAATGGCTTGTTAGTATATTGCACACAGAGTGTTGTTTGTCACTGTACATAATTACATGTGTTACATGTGTTTAGTATTTATGTCTGTCTAACTCTCACCCATATTGTTCTTAATATTTTTAGTGCAATACACGGCCACCTGAGGAAGGCTAATTGGCCGAAACGAGCGTTGTGAACTACCTTGCCGTATTGCCTATACCACTTGTCTTGTTCCATGTCTAATGTTTGTTTATAAATGGTTTTACAATGTATATGCTTATGAACTACAAACAAGTTATATGATAAATGAATATATACAATGAAAAAAATATATATGTATATAACACTATTGTCATAAAAAGAAGGAATTTTCTATGGAAAAAGAAAAAACAATATAATAATTACTTTTTGAATGAATAAAGTAAATAATTTAATATAATTGTCCTTTTGGGTGGTGAGTTTACTTACTTTTGACAATGACTACCATATTTACTAATGGTGGTCAGTACACATAGTGCTTTAAATGTAATTGTTTTTACTTTCACTTGACTATAGACCTTTTTCAAACTGTGTGGGCACCTTACATTCAGTCTCTGGTAAATGCCATCACCTTAGGCTCCCCTATACCTGACACCTGGAAGGGGAGCCAAGATAATTCCCATCTTTAAGAAGGGGGACCGCTCCGACCCTGAAAACTCCAGGCCGATCAGCCTGATAGATTGTGTCCAGAAGGTGGTAGCAACGCTCGTGTTGTCAAAGATCCTGAACTGGATTGATGAGGCTGAGGTCTTGTCTCCTCTCCAGTCTGGGTTCCGTGCACACACGAGCACCGTAGACCAGGTCCTAAGACTTGTTATGATCTACGGGCGGTGGGTTGTTCTTGGAGGCGGCACTCTATACGCGGCATTTGTCGATCTTAAGTTGGCTTTCAACCTAGTGCTGCGTCTTAAGATGTGGAGCGTCTTCCAAGAACAAGGTATGCCACCGGAGTTTCTCTCTCTTTTAATTAGACTACATGATGAAAACCTTGCTCAGGTTCGGTTGGGCGAACAAGGCCAAGTAACAGATAGGTTTCCGATTCTCAGAGGGGTAAGACAGGGGTGTGTCCTGGCCCCAATGCTGTTTTCGCTATACATTAACAGGGTTACTGACTATTTCAAGGACTATCCTACGGATGCCCCCAAGTTAAATGGAATGTCGGTACCCCTGTCAATGTTTGCAGATGATACTCTTTTAATTTTGAAGACGCAACAAGGGCTACAGAAGTCCATTGGGCGCTTTGAAATATTCTGCAAAGCCTATGGTCTTACCATTAACGTGTCAAAAACCAAATTCATGGTCATGCACAAACACAAGTTTGTGAAAGGGTGTGTCAGTATGAACGGTGAACCGCTGGAACAGACCCAATCTTTTACCTACCTTGGAATTACACTGGGTTCCAGGCTTGAATGGAAACCGCACACCATCCATCTAACCACCAGACATGCCCAGCTAGAAGGAGCATTATTAAAGGAATTGCGACGTTCAGCCACAAAACCCATCGCACCAGCACTTAAAATTTATAACACCAAAATAAGTGCTTCCATCTTGTATGGGGCCGAACTTTGGGGGTTCAGTAACATCACTCCATTAGCCAATTCCCAAAATAAGTTTGTGAGGGGATTAGTCGGTCTACCATCTTCCACACCTCTCCTACCCCTATATTACGACCTGGGATGCCAACGACTGGAGGATGTGGCGAGGTACCGACCAGTGGCATACTGGAGGAGGCTCTGGGTAACACCAGAACTCTCCCAGTATGCCCAGGCGCTCCTGGAAGGCCGGAGCACTGATACAGCTAACAAAATCCCATGGTTTAGAGAAGTCAAGGCTGTCTATATTGCCATGGGACTGGGCACACTGTGGGAGAATCCAGCTGCTAACACCTTCCCGTCTCGCAAGGTCCTAAAAGAGCACTACTGGTCAATGGTGTCAATGCGTAACTTTCGAACGTGCATTGGCCCATCATTAACAAGAGACTTTTTAGAGCTCAAGCAGGAACCAGCTTATGAAGGCTATTGGGACACCATCACAATTCCTGAAGCTAGGAAACGGTTCCACCAGTACAGGGTGGACACTCTTCCAGTTAATTCCTTTACAGGCAAATGGCTTCCAGGAAAAAATGTATCATGTTCATTCTGTTGTACTCAGCGGGAGAGCATAGCACATATCTTTTTCATCTGTCCAGAGTACAAATATCCATGACACAAGTGGCTAAAGTCTATATGTTTGTTGAAAGGCATCTCCAATGGGACAGCGGCATTAAGAATTGTTAAAACAGATTGTTCTGAAAGTATTGTCATTGCTGTTTCTAAATTCTTGCACTGGATGTGGGCCATAAGGAGGAGAAAGTTGTGCTCTAACTGAACCTGGGCTAATCCCTCTAACATAAAGTACTGCCACTACTGTGTTGCGAACTGCCTAACGCCCTCTAACCCCCTTTTTTTTTAAATTAAATTATTGTCTAGGTTTTAAATTGTATATTATCTTTTTTTTTAAACAAATATAATTCTGATTGCACTTTAAAAGAAAAACCAGTAGGTTTTTGGTAGGAACTCTGTGTCCCAGATATTCTTGGGGGTTCTTTGTTGTGTCTCTGTTCATTTTAAAATGCGTATTTATAAATTGTTCAATCTTTTATGACATGTGTCGAAATAAAGACTTATTTGATTGATAATAAACCTACACAAAGGGATTATCCGCTGTGCCCTCAAGTTCTTGTAATGGGGCCAGAAAAATATCAAGTGGACTAGGGATTCAGGGCTACCTTTACAAGTCGGACATTTATCATCTGAAGAATCATTAGTTCGCCAATTATTACAGAACAATTTAGTGGGAAGGGTCTTATATCTGAATTGGAGACATAGTTTGTGTGCAACGGGTGGAACAATTTCATCAATTGTTTCCTCAAACAGCTCAAGAGGTTTAAAATTCATAAACAACTGGGTCAAAGAACCCACATAATTTGTCACATCTTTCACCAGAATGCACTCCCATTAGAGGGTGTTGATGCTACTCTTCGGAATTGAACACAACTCCTCTGGTCTTGACCAATAGACCTTCATTCCTAATTTCCTCAGCAGATCTCTCAGAGTACTAAACCAGAAATTTGTGTTCACCTTGGGCTGTGACAAAAGGTCCCTAATCACTGCTCGGTAGGGGGGCAAGGTCCTTCATTGACCATACGCAATGCCAGAACGTTAAATGTTCATAGTCCAGCTTGGGGGCCAATTTTCTTTGAACCAGTTCCAGGAAAACTGGAGTCAGGAAGTGCTGGCTGGTAGATTAAAAAGGCATCTTATAAAGCAATGTTTGGTGAAGGTAAGACAATCAGTGGTACCACTGCCCCATAGTTCTGCTCCATAAAAACTGCTCATGAGGTTATCAAGTTGTATAATTCTAATGCTGGGGCCACTTTGCTAGACACCGTATTTGTGTGGATATTACTTATGTGGACAGTCTGATGGATTAGGGACAACCATGTTTTCTCTATATGGGGTACCAAGAATAGGTTTGGAGTTAAACGGATCCCCAAAAAGTCAAAGACAGAGACTAGTACTATTGTATGGTCCCCTACATACATACGTCTCTTAGAAGGCTTAGAAATCCCCTTAACAATTATCATATATTTTGTTTTACCCTCATAGAGATCCAGCCCGTGCTCATCACAGAAAAGTTTATAATCATTTAGTAACTGTTGGAGCCCTTGTGGGGACTTTAATATTATGGGGACTTTAGCTCACTTTCCAACCCAGTTCAGACCCAGCTATATGCAAATCAGTCTTGCCCCTGTGCCTCATGTGAACAGTCCAGCCCGATCTGCCAAGCCAGGTCTTTCCTGGACCGGAAACAAGCATCCTGGGACCAGTTTCGGGGTAACACTCCTCATCAGGCAGGCTAGCTTGAATCCACTGGCAAAGTGAGTAAGGGCACAGGGTCAAGACTGATTTGCATATAGCTGGGTCTGAACTGGGGTGGCAAAGTGAGCTAAAGAACAATGATGGATTCAACCCAGATCTGTGACTGGGGGTGAGTGTCTGAAAAGTTTCAGCGCTGTGTCCATCATATCCATGTGTTTGCTTTGTTCGCCCTAAGTTGGCAGGGTATGCCCAGATGTGGGTCCCTTGCTCACTTTGCCACTGGATTCAAGCTAGCCTGGCTGATGAGGGTGTTACCCCAAAACCGGACCCAGGATGCTTGTTTCCGGTTCAGGGAAGACCTGGCTTGGCAATTCGGGCTGGACTGTTCCCATGAGGCACAGGGTCAAGACTGATTTGCATATAGCTGGGTCTGAACTGGGATGGCGAAGTGAGCTAAAGAACGATGATAGATTCAACCCAGATCTGTGACTGGGGGTGAGCATCTGAAAAGTATCAGCGCTCCGTCCATCATCTCCTTGAGTTTGCTTTACAGGACAAGTCAGGCACTTTAATGCCAGCCTGTTGAGATCTGGCCTTTGTTGCATCTTCTCATACCAATACATCAATGGGTTTTGATCCACATAGACTTCTTTGGATCAAAAACCCTGGAACATCCTCTGGAGTATCATTGGTGCTGTCGCTTGCTCGACCTCTTTTGCCATAGCCTCTGCACTGGACTTAAACCCCTCCGATTGAAACCAATACAATGCAGAGGTTCTGTCCAGTTCTTCTGTTGCTGTTGTTGCCGATGTTCTCGTTGATGGTGCTGTTGGCTGCTGGGAGACACAACTGCCCTCTCTGGAAGCTGAAGGTGGCACCACAGAACTGCAGGGCAGGACTCTAAGTTTCAGCCGTCTTTTTCCAGGTCTCTGGTTTGCTCAATAATCTACCTCTTGGATTTTGAAACATACCCTTCAGAAAAAGGAATGAGGTGCCCACAATTTTTATGTGCTCTGGATCACGGAGTGTGGCACAAATGTACTGTTTGGACGAGATGATGTTGTCTTTCAGCTTTGCATCGGAAGCCAATCAAAAGAGTAAGCTTCAACCAAGGCATGCGCTTCTATGTTTTCGTTCACTCCGGCAGGGGTGAACCTTTAAAAAAACCTTCTTTAGCTAGTCCTATAGCAGACGCAACATTGGGATAACTTGGCCTATCATACTGCCTTCCTTCCTAACTTGGTGTGTGAAAGTCTCAAAAGGGAGCAGCATCTGTGTCAGGCATTGGGCTAGGCCATATTTCTCTGCATCCATGGTCATAGCTTTCACAACTGCATCACATCCTCTTTGAATGACATAGTCATTGATCTGTTTCTACTGCTCAAACCAACTTTGCAACATGTAATAGGTCGAGTTTCAACAGGTTGGTACCTCCTGTATCAGGGCTTTAACTGGTACTCTATTAGCATGCTGAATTTTCTGCAACTGCATCGCGGCTTTAAAAGAATGGCTGAAATTAGTGCAGATTCTTCTGCAGTTGGTCAGTATTTTGCTGACCATGACTTCTTTTTTCAGAAAACCTTGCACAACCAGGTTGATGCAATGGGCCAAATACAGGACCCTGAAATAGCCACATTCTGACATGGCCTTGACTATGTTACTGCCATTGTCTGCGGCAATAAATCTACTTCTGAGACCTGTGAGTCACAGTCATTCATACACCTTGCTGTTAAATGTTTCCAAGACATTTACAGCTGCATGTGATTTGTCCATGGCAAACATGGCAAATGTTGCATGCCACTGAATACACTTAAAAGTTTCTTACGGGCCAAGACCTGTAAATATCTTTTGCTTTACCCTCACAAAGACATTCAGTATGCACAAATGGTCATGTAATCAGTCACCTGGCATTTGGTCAACATGTCTGTTGTCAAGTCGATAGTGCGAACACACCTTTCCTGCAAATCTTGCCAACCAATTGCAGCACACCATGATGCAGCTTTTGAAAAGGAACTCTGGCAAAATAAGTCAGACTTGGATCTTTCCATGTTGGCCAGATAACTTCCACAAATTCTAAGAATCTGACTCCTTCCACAAAAGAAAAAGGGAAGAGGTCCAGCGGTAACAATTTTGCCAGCTTCCCAGTGTACAAACATGCCACTGGGTGGTTGTGATCACAAGACCCCCTCCTGCCTGAAAATGCCCATAATAGTAGCCTGTATTTTTTTTCCTTTCTGGGGCCACTGTCAGAGGAAACTTTTGATAAGCAGGTGGTGATGGACTCAGTGTCCGTTCTAGGAGGGCAGTCATGGTATACTGTGATGTCTCCATCTGACTCTGAATCTGAGTCTTATGCCATTGTGAAGTCACTGAGGTGGGTGAATCTGCTGGTGCACTGCTGGGGACAGGGCTGCTTTGCGTGAGGATGTCACCCTCTTCTTCCTCATCTTCAGCTCCCATTGTGATTGGACTTGTTCCTGATGTTACCCAGCTCTCCTCATCTTCACCACCACAACCAAATTCAGCAATATTTTTAAGGTGCTGCTCCCACCGTGGGATTTTCTCATATGTAGATTTGGCCTCTAGTACCAAAATTTGTACCAGGTTTACCTCAACGAACTTCATGTGGTAAATGCTGCATACTTCAATGTACTCCCCTCTTTGCTAACTGAAAAAAAGACCCAAACTGGGGAGCAGTACTTTTTTACTAAGTCCTTAATGAAGCCTGAAGAAGCACTGGAGGTAGGTGGGTGTGTCGCCGATTGCCTCTCTACTGTGGAAACTTCTACTGAGGTAGTGGTTAGTGCAGATTTTTGTGAGGGCTTCGCAAATATGGAAGCTGGCAGTTGTCCCTCAGCCATATTCCTTGGAGCAGGTTTAATAGCAATGTCGGACTCCCCTATGTCACCTTTCACAATGACTAGCTTGTCGTAGTCACCCTCCTCTTTATCATCCCCTTGCATAATTCCAAGGCTTTCAGGAACTTTTCTTTTCCCTTGCCTCTTCTGGCGTCTCCCGGACTCTGCCGGGGTCCACTCCATGTCCCTATCATCCTTATCAGAAGTGGTGCTTGGAGAAGATGGTGGAGTAGCACACCTCCTTTTCCTTGTAGGAGATCTGGGAGCCAATGTTTCTAAAAGAGGAGGTTCTTGCTCAGGAGGAGGCTTGAACTCCTGTTTTGATCCAGCATCAGTAAGATGTAGTATTAGTGGCTGTGGCTGCTGTCCACTTTGGTCTGTTTCCTGAAACAATTGGGTACTACTTTACAAAAGAGACAAATCAAATGCAGTGCAACTGCTCATCTGCGTCACGATGCTTGCAGTGGCCATATCACTGACTGACATGTTCTTGGGCTTAGGTTGGTGTTCTGCTGTGGATGTGGGAGCGCTGCTTTTAGCTTACTCCCCCCCGGAGGCCGATATGGCAGGCATACAACATGGTCCAGAAAAAGGTTTAGGTTGGCACACCACTGGTGGGAAGCTGCTTCTTCTCACTGACCACTTTCTTGGCAGCATCTTTCTTTGGGGCAATCTTAAAGCTCTCAGTCTGTAGTTGCACTAAGCTGCACAAGCGGAAGAGATTCAGGAATGATGTGTGATGTCACTGCACAGGCCTTCTGCTTGGCACTACTGCGGGTGATGTTTCTTCTCTTGTGCACTTAAAAGCAAGCAAGCAAGAAAAACATCTAGTGGAACATGGCATTGTTGTAGTCTAAATTAGTACAGACAAAGGCAACATTAGTGTGGTTGGTTACTTAGGTAAAAAGCACTTTAAAATTTAAGTCAAACCACACCACCTTACCATAAAATGTAATTCTCCATCAGCATAACACACAATATACATAATGATAGATCTCTTTCCTTTATTTCCATATTTTCTAAAGGAGACACCTGTGGTACTCTGACACTGCATGGGTAAATGTAATAGTAATCTTTTAAGAAATTGAGATAATTGTGTGCGCCTATGGCAGGCAGTGTGGTCCACAGGAAAATGGAATAATCATTACAGAAATTAATGATGCTGATGTGTCTGAAGTGCACCAAAGCCTGGATGTCCAGGAGAAAATGGAATTATATACCTAAAAAAACTAAATATTGTTGCACGACTCTGCACCTATGGTGGATGGACCAAGGCAAAATGAAAAAAAAAATATTTGAAAAAACTTTAAAAAATGCAATTTCAAATATTAAATAAAAAACAAAAATGCAAAAAAGTGAAATGAAAATAAATTTAAAAAAGAAAAATTAAAGATATTCAAATAAAAAGGAAAACAGTAAATTACAAAAATGAAAACGATAAAATAAAAATTATAATTAAATAAAACACTAATTGCCAATGTTTATATGGGAGGATGAGAAGAAATCTATAGTGAGGCAAGGGGATGCAAAATAAAAAAAATGCAAAAAATACATGCAATATATAAGCACTGTTCTTAATATACATAATACAAAGATCCTCAAGCATATTATTAGACTGATATCTCACATCTATCCATGCAACCCTATAGCAAAGGCACACTGGATGCATAAAATGACTGCCAGCCAGTGCCACATGGTGAAACAACAAAAATGAGCAAGGAGACAAGGGTAACACAATCCTTAGTCCTTCCTAAACAAGAAATTAGGGGTGGTGGCTCAATGGATGATGCCTGCCAAGTCAAACGCAGGCCATGGTTAAGGAGAAACACTGAGAGGGGAAGAGCCAGCACGTTTGGTGTGGGCCAGAAACCCCACACATGTGGATGGGAAATGCAGGTATTAACTGTTATTTGGTTTTAACAGCGGACAACTGAAGAATTAGCAAACTCCATGCCTCATTGGCTTTTGCACGATCTGAACTTTCCATATAGGATGCTAGGATATTTTTCATTTTAATATTCTAATTGGAAAATGTTGAGAGAAGTAGAACAGAACAATGATTTCAAGGAATATATGGTTATGCATTGTTTGAAAATGTATGAAGTATTAACCACTGTTGCCCCAAAGAAGTCTGGCTGCCTTCTTACCTTTGCCAAATGCACTTGTATTCTGTTCTTGGTTTCGGCTATTTCAGAAATGCGTTTAGTAAAAGCCACATTGACCTCATTAAACTTGGCCCACATTTCTCTGGATGAAATCTCCATCAGGTTTTCTATCTCTTCTCGTAACTTGGACGAGGCAGCTCGCTGACACTGAGAATACAGAATATTCTTATCTGAAAACTTTCCCCAGGTTTCTGGAATAGAGACACTGCAAATACAAAAAACAGAAGAATTTGAGGGAAGTTTAGAAACGATGCAACACCCCAGTAAAGAACAGAATTAATGTTAGATTTATTCTCAGAGCACAGGTATTTCCAGGCTTTATGTAGGTGGATATGCCTTCATATGATGATCCAATAACACAAATTGCCCAAACCACAATTACTCCACAAACTTTTAAGAGGGAAGAAATCAATTTATTATGACCACCCTCGACATCTTACTCAATGTCAATTTTTTATCTTATTCAAATTATCACAAACTTTGTGACAGAAAACAAACAATACATTAAATATTTACACACCTATATATACTTTGTACACACATAAAAAACACCAAATGTTTACACAATAAAGAAAGTTTCTGCATCAAACATTACAAAAAAATTATGAATACATCACAAACAAAATTATAACAAACATTACAATCAAAAAATGAGAGAAACCAATTTTTGGGGGGAATTATAAGCAAATAAATGGCTCATAAACAGTTCAATACTGGACCAGCCGGTCCTAGTATCATAAAGATGACAATTTATTCCACCCAAGAAAGTGCCGACACGCTTCAAACCAGGCACAGTGTCACTGGTCTCTCATCAGGGCTGTTTTATTCTTTGTATCTGAAAGATGCAAAGAAAGTATTTTACTCATCAATTTCGAAAAAGAACTCCTATTTGGCAAGTGGGCTGAGAGGATAGATAGCTACATACCAGACTTATTTATGGAAAGAGCAGGGCTTTAAAGCGTCATAGATTTCATACGGACTGTTTCTTCACATGGCCAGGCAAGAAAATCTATAAGAGTTGGAGTGCATTGGTTAGTCAAACGGGCTCATGATTGAATTATTGCGATATCGCCTACTAATGAATAAGGCATACCTTGCTATTTTCCACCTGCCGCCAAACGGCGTGTTCATATATGTTGCACCACCATGTGGATGCACCCCTAGAACAATAATGACAACCGTTTTTGCCACGGAGTGTCCACTTATAAATGTATTACACCAAGTTGCATGCACTTCAAAAAGCGGGGAGGTAGGGGGGGCAGGAACCGTTTCACCTACCTTTCCGATATTATCTGTGCTCTTTTAATTAAAAATTGTGCTTTTGAATCGCAGTCCTGTTAAAACAAAACACGGGTGTAAGCGCTCATCGCTAAAACTAAAGAGTTCGAGTAAAACATGAACATGAAGGAAACTCATTTAGTTTACCTGCTCCCCAGTCACAGCACGCCGCTATTGGAATCGGTGTTTTCTCAATAACGATGGCCGCGCATAGACTTCCTGTATTTAGAGCGCGACAGCAAACAGGGCATGATGGGACTTGTAGTGTCCTATACATCGCACCAACATAAATTTATTTTTTGTTTGATAAGACTCGTGAACCATCAAAGTACGTCTATTACAAGATGTTGTTGTAATAAATAAAAAACGAAAATCATTATTTTAGCGCGTGCTGCGTTTGGAGGTCAAAAACTTAAAAACTTTATTGGCAAGTCGTCTGTAGGCGCTGTTGCCGAACCTGGGCCATGTCATTAGAATAATAAATGCCTGCTTAATTCGCATTAATTCTATGGTCACTTGGCCAACCACCAAAGAGAGAATCGTTATTCAACGTCATGTTGTGATTGTAAATTGTAAATGTCGAAGCTTTATTGACAATGCATATATAAGCTCTATTGATAACCCAGTGCTCAGTCTTTAGGGTTTTATGTTTCTACCTGCCAGGCATTGGCCACGTTTATTCTATGTCCCTAGTGTGTTAATGAAAAGAGGATGTAAGGCCACAGATAAAGCCAGGGATGTCTAACGGATGCCAGTTCGCTATACTGTATGTCTTAAACAATTATATGTTGGCTATTTCAGACAAATTGTTCAGGCCAGTTTGAGTGCTATTATATTTCAAGATGAGGTAGGCCTCTTTTCGCAGTAAGGCATGCTCGATGTTGTGGCACTTTATCATTGAATTCACAGTGTATAACACAGACCATTTAAAGTCGTGTTCATTGTGACCTTTATCACAGAAATGCTCGACCATCGGAGCAGTCATTATTTTCTTCCTAATGCGCGATCGATGCTGGCTGATCCTTTGGTTGACCTGTTGGCTGGTCTTGCCTATGTAAATCAATGGGCACGGACAGAGTATCGCATAAACAACGTTTTTTGTTTTGCAATTGGAGAACTCTGTATGTCTCCACTTGATTTCATGATGGACAAATTCATTGCCTTCAATTGTAGTGGAACAAGCAACACAATTGCCGCACTTGTGATGGCCTTCAACAGGCTTTAGGTTCCATTGTGCATCACCATTTCCAGCCACTGCATCGGACAAGCGTAGTCTTCACAACCTCAATCAGCCAAACTGACTCGTACAGGCTGAGAGGACGGGACCCTTCTAGGGATTGTTTGAGACTCCCAATGTAAGTCGCTTCTGTTTCCATTCGGTAATTTTCACGATAGGGCGACGAGCATGCCGCGTTTCATCAGCCTCATTGAGGAAACACGCTTGTCCGATGCAGTGGCTGGAAATGGTGATGCCCTGAAAAAATTGCTTAAAACTTTGATATGGCAATGAAACATGTCGGCAGCAAGTAGAGTATGATTGGATAAGTAGGAGCCATACCTACTTTTTTAGAGTCCATAACCAACACGAAAGAGACAGAATAAAGCTAGAGGTCCGTGTTGTTTGTGGTTTTATATGTTGTTTTGACACTTTACGTGTTGTTCGTGGTTTTCTACACTGCATACTTTCACAAACACATTATTTGTTTTTGGACCCCTTTTTTCTTTAGAGCTTGATGGTGCCAATGATGAGAACAGGGCTATCCTGGTGAGTACCTGCCAGGTTCCCGTTGGTGGTTCGCTCGTGAGGTGCCATCTCGCTCACACACACTTTTTTCTTTGTCTGAGTCTTACACATGGGTGTGTGTAATGTGTCTCACAACGTCTGTTCAAAGGGATTGGGCTATTTTTAATGTGGCACAACATAGGTGTATCTCCTACCCCATCAATTAAAGTAGGGGAGTTAGTTGGTATGGTTTTCCAACACAAGATACACTATTGAAATAATTATTTGTTAGGTGCCGTTCTGGTCTAGGTCATATTTGTGGAAACCACTACAATTGAAGGCAATGAATTTGTCCATCATGGAATCAAATAGAGACATACATAGTTCTCCAATTGCAAAACAAAAAACGTTGTTTATGCGATACTCTGTCCGTGCCCATTGATTAACATAGGCAAGACCAGCCAACAGGTCAACCAAAGGATCAGCCAGCATCGATCGCGCATTAAGAAGAAAATAATGACTGCTCCGATGGTCGAGCATTTCTATGATAAAGTTCACAATGAACACGACTTAAAATGGTCTGTGTTATACACTGTGATTTCAATGATAAAGTGCCACGACATCGAGCATGCCTTACTGCGAAAAGAGGCCTACCTCATCTTGAAATATAATAGCACTCAAACTGGCCTGAACAATTTGTCTGAAATAGCCAACATATAATTGTTTAAGATATACAGTATAGCGAACTGGCATCCGTTAGACATCCCTGGCTTTATCTGTGGCCTTACATCCTCTTTTCATTAACACACTAGGGACATAGAATAAACGTGGCCAATGCCTGGCAGGTAGAAACATAAAACCCTAAAGACTGAGCGCTGGGTTATCAATAGAGCTTATATATGCATTGTCAATAAAGCTTCGACTTTTACAATTTACAATCACAACATGATGTTGAATAACGATTCTCTCTTTGTTGGTTGGCCAAGTGACCATAGAATAAATGCGAATTAAGCCGGCATTTATTATTCTAATGACATGGCCCAGGTTCCGCAACAGCGCCTACAGACAACTTGCCAATAACGTTTTTACGTTTTTGACCTCAAAACGCAGCACGCGCTAAAATAATGATTTTCGTTTTTGATTTATTACAACAACATCATGTACTAGACGTACTTTGATGGTTCACGCGTCTTATCAAACAAAAAATCAATTTATGTTGGTGCGATCTATAGGACACTACAAGTCCCATCATGCCCTGTTTGCTGTCACGCACTAAATACAGGAAGTCTATGCGCGGCCATCGTTATTGAGAAAACACCAATTCCAATAGTGGCATGCTGTGACTGGAGAGCAGGTAAACTAATTGAGTTTCCTTCATGTTCATGTTTTACTCGAACGCTTTAGTTTTAGCGATGAGCGCTTACACCCGTGTTTTGTTTTAACAGGACTGCGATTCAAAAGCACAACTTTGAATTAAAAGAGCACAGATAATATCGGAAAGGTAGGCGAAACGGTTCCTGCCCTCCCTCCCTCCCCGCTTTTTGAAGTGCATGCAACTTGGTGTAATAAATTTGTACGTTGACGCCCCATGGCTAAAACGGTTGTCATTATTGTTCCGGGGGTGCCTCCACATGGTGGTGCAACATATATGAACACGCCTTTTGGTGGCAGCTGGACAATAGCAAGGTATGCCTTATTCATTAGTAGGCGATATCGCAATAAGTAAATCATGAGCCCGTTTGACTCACCAATGCACTCAAACTCTTTTAGATTTTCCTGCCTGGCCACGTGAAGAAACAGTCTGTATGAAATCTATGCCGCTTTAAAGCCCTGCTCTTTCCATAAATAAGTCTGGTATGTAGCGATCTATCCTCTCAGCCCACTGGCTAAAAAGGAGTTCTTTTTCGAAATTGATGAGTAAAATACTTTCTTTGCATCTTTCAGATACAAAGAATAAAACAGCCCTGATGAGAGACCAGTGACACTGTGCCTGGTCTTGAAACGCGTCAGCACTTTCTAGGGAGGAATAAATTGTCATCTTTATGATACTAGGACCGGCTGGTCCAGTATTGAACTGTTTATGAGCCATTTATTTGCTTATAATTCCCCCCAAAAATTGGTTTCTCTAATTTTTTGATTGTAATGTTTGTTATAATGTTGTTTGTGATGTATTCATAATTGTTTTGTAATGTTTGATGCAGAAACTTTATTTATTGTGTAAACATTTGTTGTTTTTTATGTGTGTACAAAGTATATATAGGTGTGTAAATATTTACTGTATTGTTTGTTTTCTGTCACAAAGTTTGTGATAATTTGAATAAGATAAAAAATTGACATTGAGTAAGATGTCGAGGTTGGTCATATTAAATTGATTTCTTCCCCCCTAAACATTTGTGGAGTAATTGTGGTTTGGGCAATTTGCGTTATTGAATTTATAAAGGGTCTAGCCCTCACCACGTGTTAATGGACCTATTCCCTTTTGTTCTTAGATTCATATGATGATCATCACTATTCGTTTGTAATTTTGATTACTTTAGTTTCTACAGTATGCTAGAAATGAACTCACAGAAATGGCAATGAGCAGAGTTAAGTAAAATGTGATTAAGCATTAGCCTTACGCCTTACACCTCAAGCCTTAAGCTTAATAGGTGGAGAAACCTATTTGCTTTCCTAAGGTACTTGTTATTTTATGGAAATGATGGTGATCTGATCACCTCAACTGGGTAATTGTAGATGGCCGGAGCCTTTGTGTTTAATATAATAAACCCCTCGGTTTATGCTTTTGGGACACACACATACATACTCATGCAAATGCACACTTGCTTTAAGGAGCAGCCTTGGAATAAATCCACAAGTTTTACTAGATGATGAAACTAGTGTATTATTTAAAAAAGAAAACATGTTTGTGTGCATGAAAACTGATTCGCCTTGCTGTTTGCGATTTGCGACACTTTAGGCTGAAAAGTGTCACCGTCACATGAGCCTCATGACAATCATAACAGTAAATCTGAGCCGCTAAGTAAATAGCAGTCATGCCAGGACTGGCAGTGGTAGCCAATTTAATAGTGTTTCTAAATACAGATAAATACATATGTATATAACTCACAAATAATTCATGCATCCAAGTGTTGTGTTCTATTTAAACACTGGGAAACTGGGAAGAGCAGGGAAAGCTTTAATTACACCTTAAAGTGATGCTCTGAGATGTTTAACATTACCTTGAGACATGATATTTACAGGGATCAACAGTTCACTACAGTGTCCAGGGCATATCTGCTTTCATGTCAATAACTTAAAAACCTATTAAAGTGCACTGATAGAAAACGTGTGTGCCCCAGTGGGTACTCTACACAGTAGCAAAGTACAGAAAATGGTAGCGGTGGAATACAGGGTACACATCAATTATAAAACAGTGGGGCATATTCACAAGGAGCCATCGCCGAATTAACGACACTTTATCGCAGCCAAAGTCATGATAAATTTACTGCGCCATTCACAAGCTGGTGCTAACAGCCCCGAGCATCCATTTTCCTGCGATAGCAGCGTAAAAACCTCGCCACAGAAGACCTCCGCAACTATCGTTAATGAGATGCAGAGTAGGTGTTCCCGTGCAAAAAGCCGCAATAACACGACACCTTAACATTCACAACAACCAGCCAGATCGCCGATATGAACACAAAACATGCAATATGGTGCATTAGCATCAGGAACTTAACACCTGCTCTGACCTGGTGTAAAGTCGGACCACAGCCTGCACCACAAAAGGGAGCCCAGCCCACAGCCACACCTGAAGAACAACAGATGCAATTGAGCCACTGAACAAGCGGGACGGACACCCAGGAGGGCCAAAACACCTACTGCCACCACCCCCAGGACCACCCCCACCACCCCTGACACCCCACCCCTCGGAACAACACTGAGGCAGCGCAGACAAAGACAGCGGCGACCTGGGAAACACACCTGCCTCACAGACCCATTCTGACAATGTCACTGTCCACTACAGGCTGAAAGGGACACCCATCCAACGTATCCTGGCCATCATCGCCTAACAGGCCTACGGCACCAACACAGCGGACCACCAACATCCCACCCCATACCAATCTGCTGGCCGTGCCGGCGCCTATTGGCCTCCTGGACTGGCCTTCTCGGCACTCCAAGTGCAATCCAGGTGGTCTGCTAGTGGGTCAGTTGCTGGTAGTGTTCTGTCACCTCAGTGATGCTGGTCTTGTTTTCCTGTGGTCTCCACCCCGTCTTCCTCTCCCTCTTCACCTTGGCATTCCCCGACCCTGTTGTTCCTTGCAGGTAGTCTGTGGGAGTTGTGGGGTTCAAGTTGACCTCTGCGCTGGGTCAGTATGCATCCATGTTGCTACGTGCTTTGGCTTGTTCTTGGTGTATTATTTCTGTGGCTTTTATGGGGCATTGTCCCGCCAGACGCGTGGGATTTGCAGGCCTGTGGCTGGTTTTCGCTACTTTTTGACCTCATCGCATGTTTTTTTTTAAGTTTGTGTATGGCATTTCTGCGGCGTGGCATTGATTTTCACAGTGACATTTGCAGCGTTATCTGTTGTCTATCGCATGCTACCGCTGTGTTGTGAATTCCACGTTGCCCAGGGTTATTGTCAACGATAGGCTGCGATGATGAAAGTTGCGCTACGCTACTCTTGCGGTAGTTATAACACGTTCTTGTCAATATACCCCAGTATCTTTCTGAGATTATTCTTTAGTCACGTACCAGTGTTGGTGCCACTCAAGGTAATATGAAATACCCGCTACCACGGATGTGACCCCTTAGAAGTACCAGAGGACTCCTATGCTAGTTTAAACAACGCAAATTTACCTCAACACTCTTCAAGTTTATATATACACTACTGTTGAATAGTGTAGCCAGTCTCTATAGATAGCAATGTAACAGCTCACAAGCAAGTCATCCAACAAGTCAATATAAGCACAATTTTATTTTTTTTAATTAGCTGACATTATTCCATTTCCAATTGTTGTGACCTCATATTTAACAATACAATCCAAGTATATATAACAAGCAGTTACAAGTTTTGTTTTCATTTATAATTTCAAGGAGGTCTTGTTCATATAGCCTCTACCATTGAAATTATTTTTTTGTTGCTTAAATTGACTTGTTGGATTACTTGCCTATGAGCTGTTACATTGCTATCTATACAGACTAGCTACAATATTCAACGTTAGTGTTATATAAACTTGAAGTGTGCCGAGGTAAATTTGCATTGTTTAAACTGGCACTCCACACTGTACATGGCTGTATGGACAACAACATTTATTTTGGTGACTCTGTGATCCTATCATGCTCCCATGCCACTTCAACAATATGAAATACTGTGTGTAAGGTAAGACCTAAAGGGCCATGGCAAAATCAAGCCCTCAACTGAGATGGCTAAGCTCTAATTAGTAAAGCAAATACACATACTACTACAGCGGTGAAGCATGCTCCCTGCTGCTACTAAATATACCCACTTTATTTGACTACATTGACCCTGAAGCACTACTCTATATGACCAGAACATGTATAAAGGGCCATGTATTGGATTGAATTGCATATTTCCTCTCTTTTAGACTATAATTCATTAAATTAGGCCCTTTCAAAACTCGTATCACTACAATGCGCTATGAAGCCCCTCAAGGCTCTATCATTTCTTCCCCCCTATTTAATCTCTACATCTCCAGTGGTCCTTGAGGACCATTTGATCAGCTCCTACAGGAACAAGAGATTCATATACATCAATATGCAGAATATACAAAACATTTTCTTGAAGTATCTAAACCATTTGACATTAAAATCTTCAAATTCTTCCTCGGAAAACTGGTTGCTTCTTTGAGTTAATTAACCCTAAAACTAAATTCAGCAAAAACATAATTCCTTCTCCTCTACTCCAGAGAAAAAAAACATCCAGTCCAATAAGGGCTTCCTCAAATTTAACTCCTCAGTATCACTCCTAAATAGGTCCACTCTGCTAAATCACTGAATCTCACAATAATACACTCCATCTCGAAACAGGCATAAGCTGCATCATTCCAATTGCACCTATAAAACTAAGTAAAACAGTTTATTCCCCACACTAATTTCACAAATCTACATTCCTAGTATCAAATGGACAAAGACATTGAAACAGCAAATTCTCCTGCAAGCTCCTAAAGTAAAGGAATATCTGATAGAACATCGTGCTGCACAAATACTGATTAAAAATCGGCCAAAAAATATCATCTACCTATACTTATAACGGTAAGTACAAAAATAGCGTAACAAAACTATGGTTGACACTATTATCGTTAAAAAGAATACAAAAATATAAATGTTAATTGTATACATAGTATAAAATAGTAAAACTACTAAATTTTAATATAAAACATTAATATGAAGTAATATACATTATTTAAAATATTTAAAATACATATATAAATATATACTCATATAAAACACACACATGTATATTTATACATACATATATTTATAATGTAAAACTATTGATAAAAATATTTCTTTTAATTTATATTAAGTTTTTTAAATTATTGTTTTTTAATTCACTATTATAAAAAAGTGTAAGTATATAAATATATGTATGTTTACAAACTTCAATAAAAATAAAAATATGAAAACACAAGTACGAAACATCAAACTAAATTACCAAATTCATTAAATATAAAAAATACATTGTTTATTCAAACTACAGAAATAAAAAAATATATCTATATATAAACAAATAATATAAAATTAAACAAACAAATAAAAACTATATGTATATATATATATATATATATATATATATATGTATGTATATATATATATATATATATATATATATATATATATATATATATATATATATATATGTATATATATATATAGAGAGAGAGAGAGAGAGAGAGAGAGAGAGAGAGAGAGAGGGAAAGAAAGAGAGAGAGAGATAGAGAGCATACAATTTAACAAATAATTATTTAAAGCAGAAAATAAAACATATAATATTCCCACTCCAGTCTGTGAGATAGTAGGGAAAGCGTTGGACTTTGGAAGAGTAAAGTTGCAACAGTAGAGAAAACATTAGACTTTAGATGTGTTAAATTGACTATTCCCACTCCAGTCTGTGCAACAGTAGGAAAAGCGTTGGACTTTGGAGGGGCTATATTTACCATTCCCACTCCAGTCTGTGAAATAGTAGGGATAGCGTTGGACTTCATAGAGGTCACATTTACTATTCCCACTCCAGTCTGTGCAACAGTAGGGAAAGTACTTCACTTCAAACACATAACATATTTTAATAATCCCATTAGTTAACCAGAAATATAATACTCTTAATATAAAAATTATATATATATAAAATAAATAATTGCACACGATGCATGATTATTAAACTTTTAATAATTAATTTAAAATTTTTAACAACGTTATTAATTTATTATGTATTAACGTTCCCCCACTTTACTCCCACAAACCTATCAGTTCACATTTAAAATATAACTAAAATAAAGATGTATAACACAATTAACATATGTAATGATCAATGAAATAATTATTAATAAATTAATACTTAATTGGTAATTAATTATTACTTAAATAACCTCCAACCCAATGTCCCTACAAGCACAACATCATGCACCTAATATATAATGTCAAAATATAATTAAACAATGTACATTATTAATAATCAATTAAATAATGTATAATACATTATTAATCAATTATTACTTAATTGACTTCCCACTCCTACAAACTCAACAACCTGCACCTAAAATATAACTCAAAAAATATAATGACACACTTTACATAAATAATTAGTAATTAATAATACATTCGAAATACATTATAATTATTTATGCTTAATTAAATTCCCACCCTGTCCCTCTACAAATCTCACAACTCGCTACAACACTATACATTGCTATTAACAATATGACATACTTTGTTGGAAGATATAGGGCCTGATTCTGATAGTGGCGGATGGACTGACAACAGGCCGTCGGTGGCGGTCCGGCCGCCGATAGCCCTTCGGTCCGAGCATCGTATTTTGATACTGGCGGTCGGACTCACAGCTGTCGGATGCAAGACAACCACCTCCGTTAAGATCATAGATCCCAATGATAGGTGGTCGGAGAAGCGTCCCAGAATGACGGTGGTGCCAAGGCAGGCACCACCCCTGAAATTCCAATATCCTTTCCAAAAGTCTTTTGATGGCATGAATCCCACCATGAAAACGTTGTCAGAAAGGGATCAGGGAGCCCTAAAAAGGGCCCCCGGGTGTCACAGACCAGAGTTAAATGCATATGGGGGGCACATGTAATAACCTCCCTCTCCTGGCACTGTTGTGTGTGCACTGTGTGCCATGCACGACATGGTGCATGGCACACAATGCACAGATGTGTCTGAGAAGCTCCACAGCGGCAGCATCTGCTTTGGCCCTTTACTATGGCTGCAGTATGCCCTCACTATGGTACCACCAACTACCGACCGTCAATCTGGCGGACACGTCAAAATACGGCGGTTGGACCACCCGAATGCTTGCCGGCGGTCTCCTGACTGCCGCTATAGAGGTCAGCGGCCCTGTAGTGTAGTTACTATTTTCCCTATAGGCCCTGCGCATTGGAATAACATAAACAGCAGTGTAGACGTAGGACTGAGGTCATCTAGGTCTCTACTGACTATGTTAGACTTAATTTAGGTTTGCGCCAGCTAGCTCAGAGGTCACTGGAAACTTTATTGAATGAATAGGAAGGGATCAGCTTCCCTGGCTCAGACAAGAAGGGATTCAGCTTCCGACAACCGCATAAACATGACAACTTTGCTCCCTCAGAATAAGAGTAAATCTCTAGAGTCGTGTGAAAACAATAGACAGCTATTTCACTCAGTCAGATGTGCATTCTGGAGAAGTGTGGCTCAGGGGTTAGAGGCGGCAGACCCGGAAGCTGAGATCGGCCCTGGACCAGGGTTCAATTCCCCGCCTCGGCGGGTCTTGGGCTCAAAAATTCCATGGACTCGATAATTCACGCTCCGGTGTCTTCTCCACTCATGGGTTCACACTCTGCGACTCTGGGCAATAGCTTGCTTAATCTCCACAACGGCCCCTCGCGGCGGGATGCCTGGCTTTCACCTTGTGGATACCCTGCAGGGGTTATCTCACAGGGGAATACCAGGACGGGTTCCCTAAGCAAGCGCCGGGAAACCCACTGTGGGTAGCTGTGCGCTATACAAGTTCAAATACATACATACATACATTCTTAGTTTCACCAGAGTGCAGAGAATGGAGAAACAGGCGTTTTCAATAAAAGATATTATTTATTGAGCAGTCTTCCTTCTCATGCAAGAGAAATGAATTGCCACAATTGCAATACTTAATGTAAAGTAAAGTACGTACAGTAAAAGGAGTATTATGAAATAATACTGTAAAAGCATTGATATGGTTTCTTAGCCATAAGACACTTTAAAATTGATAAAATATATATACATATATACATAGGCTAACATGCTCAACTGGTGCTTCTAAAATACGCCTACCCCGGTGTACCTGACCTAAGCCTAATACGTGGGAAGGAGTAAGTAAGTAGCAGTTTTTGAGTTAAGTAGGTTTTGCCAAGAATCTGATACAATAATTCTCTCTAAGGTTTTAGTCAGCACTGTACCTTGGGAATAGAATGTAGGAGGTCTGGTATCTCTCTCTCAAGACTCGATATTCCAGTCACCCGCAAGGGTAGGCTGGAAACGCTGGAGCTGGATTTTCTCGGCAGGAGAAAAGACAGCGTCTTTCTCAGCGCGTCAAAGAGGAGGGGCAGTGTCCTTGGGCTCTTCGCATCTGCTGGGCTCTCTGCAAGTAGATTAGCTGCTCTGCTCCAAAACCACCACCGTGTGTTTGCTTAAGGCAACGTTGGTATATTTATACTTGACGTAAGGTTTAGACATAAGATGTCAATAAAGATGTCACTAAGAACTGGCCGTTCTTACAGTGCTCGCAGGAGTTCTATTACAAATCAAAACAAAGCAAGCGGGGATTTCCCAGGTTGCTGGAGGTTTGGTGTGTTGAAAGAACTCGTTGTGCTTTCTAGGAATCTAAGGGAGTAGCTTTTGCCGTGCCTTGGACTGCAAGGGCGATTTACTGAAATATGGATCTGATTCTTATGCCATTATAGGGATATTATTGATTATAGCCGTGTAAGGGCATAAAATGGTAATATTGATTCAGGTTCCTAGATAAAAACATAATAGCCCGACCACCTGACATCAGAACCAGGCCCATTGTCAACATATATACAAACATTGTTTAACATATAAAATTAATATATCAACTAAAACACTTAAAGATAATTAAAATACGATATTTGTCACAAATATATTATTGAAAAAGATATTAACAACACAGATATTCTTTAAAACGATATTACTTACCTAAATAAAATCGATACTCTTGTCACCAATATTTGTGCAAACACAATAAGAAGATGGACGAAGTGCTGAAACTTTTCAACCACTCACCCCCAGTCAAGAGATGTGGGTTTAATCCATTGTTCTTTTTCTCACTATGCCACTCAAGTTCAGGCCCAGCCATATGCAAATCAGTCTTGACCAAGCTCCTCATGGGAACCGTCCAGCCCAAACTATCAGGCAAGACCTCCCTGGGCCGGAAAGAAGAGTCCTGGGACTGCCCCTCATCAGCCAGGCACAGCAAGCAAGGGACCCATGTCTGGGCATACCCTTGGTCACTTAGGGTGAACTTAGCAGACACAACAAGATAATGAATGGAGTGCTGAAACCTTTCAACCACTCACCCCCAGTCCAGAGATATGGGTTTAATCCATTGTTCTTTTGCTCACTATGCCCCCCCAGTTTGGGCCCATGCTCTCCATGCCACGGGAATCAAGCTAGTCTGGTTGATGAAGGGTGATACCCCGAAACCGGTCCAAGGATGCGTGTTTCTGGTCCACGGAGGACCTGGCCTGTAAGTCCTCACCATGCCAATCCAGTTTGAACCCAGCCATATGCAAATCAGTCTTCACCCTGTGCCCAATGGGAACAGTCCAGCCCGAACTGCCAGGCCAGGTCCTCCCTGATTCCCTTTGAGGACTTAGTAGAAAACCATGGCCTCACTGCGGGCCAGTTCATACTATATAAAACCCTGACACGCTCCTTTGGAGCGTTGTGGGCCAGCAGTCAGGTAGAACCGGAGACGCACACTCTATTGCATGCATTACTCACCTTAGGCACAGCTGGACATCAGGTAAAATGGTTCTATATGGCACCAATTGAAGCCACCCTGACACGCTTAACTAAGATCAGAGCTAAGTGGGAACAAGTCTTAAACAAGGAACTCACTGACAGAGACTGGGGGAAGGTATTGGGATCACCTAAATCGGTTTCCCACAACACCAGACTGAAATATACCCAATTCAACTATGTCTAAATGACTTACATGACCCCACACAGACTTCGGACTATTCATGGAGGGGAAATTTGTAACTGCCCGAGGTGTGCCCTCCCAGATGCAGACGTTAGACACATGGTGTGGAGCTGTACAGTACTGCATCCGTTTTGGAGTGCAGTGACGACACAGATAGGAACAACCTTGGAGAGATTAGTTGACAACTGAATGGAAGTGTGACCACTAGGCCTGTTCCCCCACCCGCCAAAATGGAAAGTAGAGAATACATTTATAGATTTCGCCATGGCCCTAGCCAAGAGACGAGTGGAGATGACATGGAAATCGAGTGCAGGGCCACAGATTGAAGACTGAAGAAGAGATTTCACAAACAGGGCTGGGGCCGAGGGCCGCACTCTGACCAGGGAAGAAGCGAAGGGCCTTAGGCAAAGCCCCATAGCAGACCAATGGAGAGAATTAAAACATACCTGGGAGTTCCCAACACGAACGAGTGGAGATGAAGGTGAGGATGGAGAGACAATATCGACTGCAAGAGTACCTGTTAATACATAGACACATAGAAACACAGTCCACCCATGATAGTCACATATAAAGTGTGAGTGCTTGCGATCTGTTCTCCATATGGGATCCAGTACCAAACATGAAATCCTATACCTCAACCCTGTGAAGAACCACCCATCTATCTGACCATGCGAAGCACCCACCTGAAGGCTCAGAGTATATTAGTATTTTTTTCTTTCTTTTAGTGTAACAGTATTATCATTTCATACATTGGTTATATGGACACTAGAATATTGAGAACGCTTGACTAGTCACACACCCCCATACAAAAAGATAGGGGAAGATGTATCCTAGTGAGGCCTCATAACACAACAGTGACCAATAACATACAAGTTCAACCACTGCAAGGGGTCAATACCTGGGTAAAAGTTCAAACTATTAAAGCAGAATTAAAGCGTATGTAAACTGTGTACATAATGCATGGTCAGCACTGTACAGATCCTGCCAATACATGTATGCATAATAGAAATGTAAATATAAATACGATACTAAAGGCAAGGTATACACAGAAGGGTGGATGGAGGGAAATGGAAAGGCAATGAAGAGGAAAAAAGAATAGCATAATACAACAAACTGAACATTCCTTAGGTACAGTCATTCATCACCACGTAATACAGATGCAAAAATGTTTATTCAAAAACTCATGGAAAAATTATTCTATAATGTATCCGTTATCAAAAAGTCGTCAGTGTAAATAAAATGACAAACCTCCGCCATTGTTCAAAAGAATTCAGTCCATTAGAAATTGAGTTACACAACATGACACAACAGTGCCTAGAGACCCTCACAGGTGAGTAGCACGCTATATAAACCCCCTGATTGATTGATTGATCCAGCCTGCGCCATATAGTGTGTGACCAAGGTGGCAGTGACAATCTACAGTAAATCTTCCTACGATGTTGATCAATTTACGCCTTGACCTTTTGGGTAGACTGTCCAATATAGATCAGGGGGCAAGGACACCACACACAATAAATCATATTTGCAGTATTACAATTAGAAAAAAAACATCAATTCCAAAGTACTGGTATTGTGTGTAAAAGGACTTTGTAGTAGTTGTGAACTGACAGACAACACAGCCCCCACATTTGTAATGGTCTTTTACTGGTGAGTGACCCCATATTTGATCCACGGTAGGGTCTCCTTGGACCTATGGGTCTACAGAATTTACTAGGTGATCCTGAATGTTCTTCTGCAAAATCCAGTTGAACATTTTAATTCCAATAAGGAACAACCACATACTGAAACAGCTTCTGAGTTGCAAATTCCCTCTACCTTTTATACTGCTACAGTGGGAATGCCTCTGAAACGCCTTACCCTTTCAGAAATTAATTCTTCAGGACATGGCCTATAAGAAGCATGACAAGATATTTATCCTGTTCAATATAACACTGACACAGAAGTGTTCACTTTACAACCTTAAGAAAGACACTTCCATCGTAATAAAGCTTACCGACACTGGGGTGGAACAGTAGTCCATAGCAAAGAGGATTATAATATGAAAGTCTAAAAACAGCTATTCAATCACAACCATTATCTACAACTAACCCACAATCCCATTGAGTGCATAAAGAATCAGATATTATAGGTCAATATGAATGTTCCTTACTACCAAGGAATTCTAATTTCTTAACAATAAACACCCCAGGACACCTGTACTCAATACTCTTCCCAACGTTAACAAGAACCTGAAACATACACTGGGTAGACCGATTGTGTCAGGCTGTGTCTGAATATTGAAATATTTGAGTAAATACATTATTGTTTTTATTAAAGACATAGTAGCCACCCTGGAGACATATGTACTTATAGGGCCGGCTTTAGCATTGGAGCGCTCGTTGAGACAATCTTTTTTTGACATCCACCACAGTGACCTTCTCCACGGATTCCCTCACTATCACACAGTGTCCCTTATCTATCCATAGCCTCTCTCTGACATACATTTGATTTTTTTTATTGCACTACTACTCACAGCTCACTTACAGTAATGTGATCTACATGGTACACGCTCTAAACAGCAGAAACATTAACTCTCTGCGCTACTTTATGATGAGCTAAAATTGCCATTAGACAAAATTCCGATCTCTCTAGTAGGAACAATAATCACCCGAGTTAACTTGACATTGGTATGGCTGACTGACAGCTGCTGGACACACATGGAACTCTCCAGCATGTGCTTTGAAAAACAAAATGTATTTTTAAACACAGCGCCCACCCACCCCCAAAGTCAACACCTGGTGCACTGCCCTAAAGCTGGCCCGGTGTACATGACAGAAAATGCATGATTAATTTCATTGAAAACGTGCCATTTGATCCTCACAGATAATTGCTGGTTACTTTGGACATTACCTCCCTATATACTAACATACCGCAACAGGAGAGTACCTCGTTTACTGAATAGATCTTAGATGCTTACCCCAGACCTCATCTAGTACCCACCGAGTTTATTATGGATCTTCTAAGAATAGCCGTAACAACTAACTATTTTAAATATGGCAATCAATATTGCTAGAAATGCTGTGGTACTTCGATGGGTGCTGTTTTTGCACCAAACTTGGCTAATATTTTTGTGGATGCATTTGAGCATCAATTTATTCAGACTAATGACAACTCATATCTTGCTTCTATAAAGTGGGCTGGCTGAGTCACCCAAGAAACTTGAGGAGTTTGTTCAGTATCTTACACGAAAGTAGCTCCATTTATGGTTCACATGTCAAAGCTAAAACCATCAGATCCCGGTTCTTGATCTTCTGATTCATTTATGGTTCACATGTCAAAGTGAAAACCATCAGATCCCGGTTCTTGATCTTCTGATTCATTTATGGTTCACATGTCAAAGCGAAAACCATCAGATCCCGGTTCTTGATCTTCTGATTCAATATGATGAGGGTAGAATCATCAACTCCTTATATAGAAAATCTACAGTGAGAACTACTCTGTCTTATGACAGTTTTCACCCAAGATCCCTCAGAGATGGCATTCCCTACAACCGATTTCTGAGACTCAGGTGTTAGTGCACCAATAAAAGTAAATACATCAATGAGGCTACCCCAGAAGACTTGTGAGAATGCACTGAATTATCTTGCAAAATGACGGAGCTAAGTCACTTCACTACAAAATTGACTTTAATTACACCCATGGAGTATCACAGGACCGAAGGTGGTCGGCAGCACTGAGGACACCAACAAATCTCAGGGTAAGTTATGTCAAGTATCAAGTTGTGTATGTACTACTGTTTCATCATTTGTTAGCTAACATCCGTTTTTTAATTTTTGTTTTTGTTTTTTGTTTTTGATCATTTTTAGGCTGGATTATTGTTTCTCTATGTTGTGAGAAATATTTTCCATGAATGGTGTGGAAACGTGTCCCCTGCCCCGAGTGCCCAACTGCAAGTATCTGGTATTGCTTTTTTTATGTTAGCCCCAAACGCCTGTTAATCTAGTGTGTGAAATTCACAATGTAACCTGGGTCAGTACGGCACACAAAGCCTGCTCTCATTGCAGTACTGCACTACTATCGCTGTCAGACGTTAGCATGTAGAGTGGTGTTGTCAGCATGTTGTGTTTTTCTGAATCAATAGTTGTGACCAACCTAGGGAGGGAGCCTACTGGCTCACTTGTGTAAAGTTATGCTGACACATACTAACATGGATCCTAGTGCTATCATCTCTGATGACGGTTTCCAACAGGCTTTTCATGTTTGGCTTTCCAACATGAAAAGCCTGTCGGAAAAAGACTTTTGGGGCCCCAAGCAGGACCCCCCATGCCTCTGAAGACTCCGGTTAGGAGCCTGGGGGTCACCTCTGGTGCCCCCCTGTAAACCCCTGCACCGTGCGGCAGGCACCATGTGGTGCCTACCACGCAGTGCAGGGATTTACAGAAACTCCAATTTCTCTATGGGATCATGCGCAGCGAATGGTTTCCGACAGCTGCACAATCTCCCATAGGGAAATGGGAGTTTGCTACCAAACCATGAGTGGTTGCATTGTAATACAGTATTACGGAACCACCGACCTAAGGTCGGTCACTTTCCACACCAAGACGGTACTGGTTGGAGGCTACTTCGACCGACATCATAATTAGGGCCTAAGTGTGACCTTCCATGTCAAAGGGCAGGTTAAAGGCCACTTTCGAAAACAAGGGTAGGCCTCTGAATGCACATGTATTTCACTGAGGGTAGAGAAAACAATAAAAACCAACATACAAGATCACTGCAGTTATTGACTCAGAACAGAATGAGACAACTGTACACCATGCAAGGACATTCACTTTTAAACACTGAACTATAATAAAGGATTTTGCTTCACATTCATGTTTGATATGGTTCGCAAAACATAGCCAGATTTATTACTTCAATTTATCATTAAAATCCAATAAAATGTTGTAGATTATAAAATGGTCCAAATATATACCAATTAACTAATATGATTGGCCTGCTAGATGCTATTATAGCCTGTACTGTCACTAACATATGTAGGCCTTGCACAGTGTATACTTTGACTACATGATACTGAGACAAATGCATTGCAAAGTACCATAATTTATTTTTTTGAAAACCAACATTAACATTATATGTTTTAAGAACAAGCTGAGCAAATTTGGACAAGAGCCAAATATGCCTAAGAACAATTAGACATGCCCATTACACTCATCTAGAGGTAGTGACTCGCGAGCTTCAGAAGGATGGCTACAATATTTGAATGAGCAAGGGAACAACAATCTGTATAGATTTCAAAATTGTTTAGTTTAGAATTAAAAGACCAGATTAATTTTTCGAATTATATTTTAGGTAAGTTTTTACATTTTTGGGCCGATTACAATGTAGGGCGGAAACTTTCTGCCCGACACAGACTCAGGATCGGGACCGACCGCCAGATTACGAAGCGACCAAACACTGTTCGGTCAAATTCAAATTATTTTCTATGGGAGCTTGTGTTTCGCCCAACAACTGGCCGTAACAAAGGCTCCTATGGGGAAATGGGGTGTGTGTGGAAAACCTTGCACACTTTCGCTGACACCCCATGGTGCCTGCCACACAGTGCAGGGTTTTAAAGGGGAGTCCCTTAGGTACTCCCTCGGCCCCCAACCGGAGGCCGCAGGATGAAGGGGGCCTGACAGGGGCCCCCAAAGTCACTTTCTGACAGCCTTTTCGTGTCGGACAGGCAGACGCTGAAAGGCTGTTGGAAATCTACATTGTAATCCAGAGGTCAGAAACGCTGTTCGTAGGGATGTATGTTGCGGTTCCGACCAACACAAATCCTCTGAGAGCTGGTCAGAACCGATTTGGAATGACTACGCGGTTTATCTTCCCACCACAAACATAGTAATCGGTCAGGCGGATTTTAAACCAACCGAGTCGGTTGGGAGGACTCTGACACGGTCGACGACAATCTTACCGTTGGGAGGAGGATTTCCACCCGACATCGTAATCGGCTCCTATGTTGTTTGTTGTTATATTTTTGGTGCAAACGTGAATTAATGTTTTTAACACTGATATAATTTACAATGGTTAACAGTCTTTTTAAAAAAAATATTGAAACATGTAGAAACATTTTTAAATTGAGAAATGAAGAAAAATAATTTACACAATATACATGTAATGGTTTATTTGATAAAATAAAGCATTTTTTGTCATGTAATTACATTAAATTTATACTTATAAAATAGCAAAATATATCAATAAAAAAATAAAACCTCTTTAAGAAAGTTTAATATTCAGATTAAATTTACATTTTATAATATCTAACAAAGAAACCAACGACATTAGTGTTTGAGAGAAATTCTGCTATTAGGACAAAAAAGTCTTTACAATTTCATGCACCATTTTAATCCCTTTTTTCAAAACTTTGTGGCAGATTACCTCTAAATTATTCTGTAAAATATACCATTTTACTCTATTTTCCAAAATGTGTGGTGCAGAACCAACACATCTTGATTCTTTTATCAGGACCAGATCACTTGCTTGGCTCATTCACATGTTCACTGACATGTTCAACAGAGATCTCAATATTGTTCCCCACCAGACTCTTTAGTGAATAAGAGTTAATAGTAAATCGTAATCAAGAATAAATAACGAATAATGACTGTCCTAATGAAATATAAACAAATGAGATGTAGGAGTAATATGACATTATCAAAGACTCATTATTCGTTATTTATTCTTGATTACGATTTAATATTAACTCTTATTCCCTCTTTAGGTTTGATGCCTGGTATTATTAACTAGCGCTGACATTTAGAAGATGGCCGCCACTATTTACACTCCAGTCCTATTTTAGTTTTTAACTATAGTAGTTTGCGTTATTAGTCACGCCCTTAATAATGATGTCACATGCCAGGAACTTCACAACATGAACTAGCGTAGAACGGGACGAGTTATATCCCGCTATAAGAAGATATAACGGTAAGATTTGAGATAACGACAAGCTTGTAAAGCGCATTACGCGCCGTTATGTAACATGTTGGTTTGTAACTATCGGATACGCTATTAGTGTAAACGTGTACTGTCAAGTACTAGTTAAGAATGGTAGCATGACTGATACTTTCATTTATATGGTACACCTACCTGTATTATAGTTTCATCCACATTAGGGCACGATATCAAATTTCGACTATGAGTTTCTTTTATCTGTTCAACAGTTTTTCGGTCAAAAATCATTGGAACATTGGTATTGACTATGCTGTTATAAGTGAGTACTGACATTTCTGGATACATTTGAATCACGTGTGCTTACTAACCACACTGACCATCTTGATTTGAATTCTGTCATTTATGTGTTATTAATATGTGACGTTTCAACATTATGGGATTAAGCATTATATTATCTATTTACCTTTCTAGTTTGACTCCCTGATGAAGAGCACAGGGTTGCTCGAAATGCATTGGAGACTGAAAGATTTCAATTGATGATTTTGCAAGTTTCATTCAAAAAATCACACAAGCTACATAATATGCAGGAATTTGAATGAAGCATTGAATGAATAAATCACTTACTGAAGTATGTAAAGTGTTTATGAACTTTTTTGGAGCCAAATGACCTATAGGAGTGCCCCACAAAAGGATTTGCGACTAAGCACGCTTGGAAGCACACATTGTTGGATTAAACCTTGGCGTTATTGACGGTAAACGCCACCCTGGGAGCAACCTAAAATTCCTTTAATTCTTAAAAATCACATTTATACTTGATGAACATTCAATTAAGAATAAGGTTGTGCGGTTATACACCATTTTGACTCAGTATGATTAAGGCATGCGGGGTCATGGTGAACTGTTGCTTCTTAAGCAGTTTGAACTTGCAGCTCATCTGTAATGTGCATCACTCCCAGACAGGGTCAGATTCAGGTAAGTAAATCTTGAAACGAAGAGTAGGAGGGTTGGCAAGATTGGCGGAAGCACTTCAGTTAGTACAAAGGCTAAAAGGACACCTACCTCCACCCTTATAAATAACTATCTTGCGGCAGGAGGGAGAAAAAAGCAAAAACGTGCAAATTAGAAAAGCAAAAACATGCAAATTGCGAGGCCCTGAATGGACTCTGGACTGCCTTGCTCCAGGCAAGAAATAATTCTGAAATGCAATCGGAAGTGGAGTACAATGAAATATATATACCATGCACACAGCCAGTCATACTCACAGACCGTACACATTCCTGCTTGTCCCAGACTTGATTGAGACAAAGATCTGCGTTTGAGGAAACTGAACTGACCTTTTAAAGGCTCCAGACCAATAGGCAATTCCACAACAGTAGCATGCATTTAGAGAATCCTCACATGTCCACAAGAAGCACCATATCTCACCTCTTATTGAGAAGGTGGAATCAGAATTTTGTTTTTTAAATCTGATGCACTATCCGTAATAACTGCACATTTTATAGCAAGGAAAAAATGACAACCGGAATATCCTTCAATTAGTTCACAGAATTTCAATTTTGTGTGGATTATTAAAATTAAGTGAAGTATTATGCTTATATTGTGTATTGTGCATGTAGTCCTATGGAATCTCGATGTAATTAAGAGGCCTCGAGACCAAATCCATCAGGTTGACTTCCTAGTCCATTTTGTTTTCCATTCTAAAATGCTTTGCTATGAAGCACTGCTTCGCTGCCTGAAAAATGTTTCACTCAAAGCAATTTCATTCAAACGTTTATCACAATACACATACAGACTGATTTGCAGAGGGATTAAAACACTTTTTTATATTTTTGCAGTCAATTCCAACAGAGTGATTCATAGTTTTTTCTTTCAGTACATAGGAGCTATGAATCAAGTGCAGTCAAAGGCTCAGAATTCAGGTGGGTGTGGCTGGAAGATACTTTATGTTTACTAGACAAATAAAAGAACAGAAACAAAGCACTGCACGCTATAAGGTGAAGACTAGAAACTAAAAAAGACAGCTATGGCATGTCAATAATAAAACATCCTTGAGTAAGAGTTACATGCAAAGTAAAAGAAAGGGAGGCCTCCTAAATAGTCCGATGGGGGACAAGGAGAGAAGAAGTAAAGAACTTAACAAGTCCCAGTAGTCAACTCTTGAAGAGCCTTTTTGTATATCACCCTCATAACTCAAAATGCCAAAAGAATAGAAAAGTGTGCCATATTAAGACATACAATAAAAACAAAAACATTTCTCACTCAATGAATAAAAGATATATTTGTTTGTTAAAAAATGTTTGCACAATTTATTACAAATCAATAAAATCAGTAATTAATAACATCAATACAGTACCATACAGTTAAAAAAGTTGACAACCTTGACAACTCTGAATTGTGTGGTTCTGATTATCCTGCTAATTGTGAACCCTATAGTTTTTATTTGTTACACATTGGTATAGGCACCTCTTTTTAATATGAAAACTTGTTAAGTTCTTTACTAAGAGTTACATGCAACACACTCCTCCATTGCAAACCAGTTAGTTAATCTCTATAAAGCTTGAGATTCATTTTACTGAAGGCATACACCCTATGGTTTAACTCCTCTTTTCTCACCGAAGGGAACAAGTATAATAACTGAGATGCCTTAAAAAGGTAACGCTTATTGTTTTTCAAATCGTAAAGATAACAAATACACAGGGCATATCAGCAACAGTCAGCAATAATTATCGCTAAGCGCTTAGCACGAGGATAATTATCGCTGGGTTATATCGCCGAGACAGCGTGCTATCAGCAACGCGTATCTCCAATGAGATATATAATCCAGTGATAGTTGCAAAATGTGCGATTATCGCTGAAAAATCCAGTGATAATCGCACATTGATAGGGGATCTGTTGATAATAGGGTAGGGTGAGGCGTAAGGAAAGGAGTGATAAGCGTGGTTGGCGCTACTTTTCTTATCGCTATGCGGGTTAGCGAGCAGCTTACTGATAGGAGAAATGTCTGTTAGCGACATTTCTCACTTTATTTTGGTGAGGAACGCCTACTATGCATCTCATTAGCGTTGAGATGCGGGGCGTTAAGGAAACAGACGCTGAGGCATGGATTCACGCGACAGCGTGACCTTGCTGATCATGTGTAAAAATTATCGCCGCTTTTTGCCCGAAAATGGACGCTAAAGCGGCTATAATTTTATCGCGGCGCCTTGATGATATGCCCCACACATTTTTCCATCAATGTATGCATTTTCTTCCTTTATACGATGCAAAAAACAGCTTACAAAAAACGTGTCTCAAGAAAGCCCCTCTGGTGTGCAGTGAATGTAGCATGCTAAAAGATAGCAAAGAATCAACAAAGTCCCACAAACCTCTTCAGGATACACACAATATCCAAATATTTAATATTTCTACTCCATTAGCGCTGGGGCGGAGTAAAATGAGAATTCCCTACTTCCTTACTGCCCTACCCCTTGTGCATCATTTGTGCCCAGTTTCTATTCCTCCCTAGTTTGGTTCAATACTAATACCAATATTTCATCTTGCAGTAAGAGTTTGTCTCTGCCTCATTAGTATTTGATGATGCGGTAAATAAAATACGTTTCAACTACTCTGCGAACCACAGTTAAAGATGGTGTAGAGTCAAAACGCATCTAAGGAAAAGCCAAAAGAGAAAATGATTTTCTCAGATTCAAAAAATGCTGGACACTTGACGATGAACTGGAAGAAATTATAACAAAGTTCCAAATACTGGTGCAATCTGCAAGGTCATGATTTCAAGTGTGACATGACTTGGAAAGAGGATACTCATACTAGAGGTCTTGAAGAAATTCTGCTGTTGAAGTAGCAGCAGAAAATTTCCCAGATAAATCGTGTTATGTTCAAGCAGTACCAACAGTTTTAAAGTCAATAAAACATCAAATTGGAGTTCATAAACCTATTCTGAAAAACAAAGGTTTACGTTATGGGCACCAAAACCAATCAAAATACAATAAAGGAACCAGATATATGAAAGTTTGCGGGTGACTGACACAACAGCGTGATTTCAAGCCTAAAATGGTGGAGAAAGGGTCGGGTAAGCCAATTTGCAAAGTCTTAGCTTTTACTTAACCCCTTCCACGCTGATAACGAGCTGGGCTCGTCATGGCGTAGCCTCCTCGCACGCTGATGACGAGCCCAGCTCGTCACGTAACATGCGTTTTTAAAAATCCCAGCGCAGGAGCGGAATTCCGCTAGCGCGCATGCGGTTAAGGGACTTATTTCGAGTTTGGGAGGGAGATTACTCCACCTAACAAAGACGCCAGAGTACAAAAGCCTGATTAGTCTACTTTATTTAAAACTAGCTCCCCCATCGCGCGTTGCTGCGATCTCAGAGGAAAGGAAATTTAAGGAAACTTGTTACATTCAATTTACATTGTGTAATTTTTATTGAAACATTCATTTTAATATGGAAAACATTTTAAAGTGTTGTTTTAATTCTGTTTATTTATTCGAGTGCTTGTGGATACACAGTATTTTTTGTTTTTCTGTCTGGTGCGTACACAAATAAATCAGAATGTTTTCCGACGCGTGAGCTGGCCACATACAGTTGTCCATGTGCGAAGCACGTATTCTCCAAATCTAGTCCACACACTTGCAGCGATTGTCCTTGTGCTTTGTTGATGGTCATTGCAAAAGCAAGCCGCACCGGAAACTGTAAACGTTCAGTATTGGAAAGATTATGAGGGCCCTGGGGGGCCGATATTTAACACATTTTTCTTTTTTTTTGCCAGAAACCTTCGCGGGAGTGTACTCAACAACTTTTAACAAATGTTTTTTTGTTTTGTTTTTGGTGTAAATGTATTTCATTATTTATTTATTTTTTGCCAGAAACCTTTGCGGGAGTGTACTCAACAATTTCCCAAAGTTTCCTGCCGATCGGATGAATGGTGTAGTAATGCAAAAAGGACAAACAGACAGACATATATTCGTTTTTTATATATAGAGATTGAGAGGTTGCAATGTTTTCACCAGTGAAGCCTTCCACAGTGTAAACCATCGACTGACACCCGAATGCCATTGCATTGTTAATAGAAGTAACTCAGATCATCTGTCCTATTTTGGAAAGAAGTTCCATTGTACCATGTTTTCCTGTTTGGGACCATCAAGAAAAGTCTGGCAGTCCCGGAAACAAATAAAATGAACCCCAAATGCTGGGAGAAAAAAACAATCATATCAGGGACATTTATTTATTGTTTGGAAACACACATTCCCTCTTTGGCAGTTTTTGTTTTGGAAAACAAAATTGTAGTGTGGGTGCACCGAATAAGGTTTCTGCACAGCAAAGCCTCAGGGCCTTATGAGTTTAGCGAGTTGATGGACAGCCAAACCCACAGTAGCAGTGAGGCTACCCCCACTCAGTTGGTCTGACTGCCCTATAACATGATGAGTGGTCAGACCTACATGAGACCGCTGCAGCAGCCAGGGATCTGCGATCCCTTGAGGTCTTGCTGTGGTCAGAGGCTCCTAATATGCTGGTGGTGCCTCTGCCAAGTATATTAGGAGTTTCCTCACTGCCACAGTTTTCATGAAGATGAGCCCTCCATGAAAAGTGTGGCGGTGAGGAAATTAAGGGGGCCTTATAGGACCTCTGCGCCAGGAGATGCATACAGGGGGGCACATGGTGTTAACCCCTGTATGCATGCACCTCCAGTTCTTGCAGGGCTGGACTTGACAGTCCATGCCCTGCAGGAAGGTGCAATGGCATTCCGTTTGCGTGCCTTGTTAATGTTCACGTATGAGCGTTAGCATTGCACCGCTGCCGGCCACCTGCCAGAGGACCAGACGACCTCTCGCTGTCATTGCAGTATGCCACCATATGACTGCCCAACGGGGGTGGCGGGGGAGTTGGTCACTTGATGGGAAGTAGAGGAGCACTTTGCTGCCGGTGAAATGAGGCTGAACATCCAGCACTCTGTAGGCTCCACTGACCATTGGTCATTGCTGAAGACTTGGTAAGAAGTGTGGTTGCTGTAAACAACAAGGAGATTTTCAATTTTAACCAGGGAAATTGGGCGCGCACCAGTGTGTCCGCACGGTAGAGAGCACTATCAAGTGATGGGTGTAGGCAAAAAGGGCGAGCGGTAATCTCACAAGACCGCCCAAAGTTGGACCCAGGGGATCCACACAAACAATAGAACAGCAATGCCCCTGCACTACACAATAGTGTAACACTTTACAGTAATGACATTTGTGGCAAAAGATGATCAGTGAGTACACATCCACATTTTCAGAGTGACTGTAAAAGGATCAGTTACTCCAGGTTCAGGTACAAGAGTTCCGTAAAAGAAAGAGAAATGTTCAGTTCCCCCTGAATAGTGATTTGTGGAGTGATGGGGATCAGTTCTTTCAATATCGTATCTTCCTTAAGCAGATCCCAATGTTTGGTGATGCTTCTTCTGACTGAATGGTGTAAACCATTGTACTCGGTGATCATTCTAATAGTAGAGTCTTTAGGTTGTTTGGGGTTCGTCATTTTGAGAATATCTGGTCTTTTGATTTTGGCGAGTCTTTTGCTCGCTGACGTTAGTGTGGTTTTAGGATAACCACGTTTCAAAAATCTAGACTCCATATCTAGGACAGTTGATTCAAGATCTGTGTCATCACTGCAGTTGCGTCTTGCTCGCAGAAATTCTCCGTAAGGTATTGCCTTGATCTGGTGAGGAGGATGGAAGCTGTCTGCACGGAGTATAGCGTTACAGGATGTTGGTTTCCTGTAGAGTTTGCTTTCCAGCTTGTCATTCTTTACATAGAGTTCCAGGTCTAGGAATTCTATGTTGGTTTTGCTGGATTTCATGGTAAAACTGAGTTCCCAGTTGTTTTGATTAAGGTGGTTGGCAAATTGTTGTAGTAGGTCATCTGTTCCTGTCCATAATAGAATACAGTCATCTATGTAGCGACCCCAAAACAGAATAGAGTCTGTGTATCTGCTTCCATGGGTGCCCCAAATATGGTCAGCTTCAAATGCACCCATGAAGAGGTTGGCGAAAGAGGGGGAGAATTTAGAACCCATGGCTACTCCACGTTTTTGTTGGAACCATTGTTTATGGAAAATAAAGTAGTTGTTTTCAAGGATTAAGGTCATCATGGAGATAAGCATTTGAGTATGTGCCCATAAGGATGCCGGTCTGTTCGATAGTACGCGAGTAATTTCTTTTAGGCCTAGAGTTGGATTGATACTAGTGTAGAGTGCTACAACATCCATGGTCACTAAGGTAGTGTTGGGTTGCCACTCCAGGTCACTCAAAAGGCTCAATATATGTTTCGAGTCCTGTATGTAGGAGGGAAGATTTCGAACATGTCACAAATGCACAGAGTCACTACATGCTTGACCACTTTCTCACTTTGGCATGTCACCAACCATCTGCTTTTACAATAAGAACCGTTTGCAAATGCACCTTTTTTATGTTTTCCGTCCAGCCCTGAAGATTCGCAGTAGGTTCCCTGCGATGAAACACGTGTTGGCATTAACAAAGGAACAATAAACCTATTACTTTACACCAAGAACTGAACATTTCTCTTTCTTTTACGGAACTCTTGTACCTGAACCTGGAGTAACTGATCCTTTTACAGTCACTCTGAAAATGTGGATGTGTACTCACTGATCATCTTTTGCCACAAATGTCATTACTGTAAAGTGTTACACTATTGTGTAGTGCAGGGGCATTGCTGTTCTATTAGAAGTGTGGTTGCTGACTGGAGGGATGGGAAGGCAATTTTCATTTTCCAGCTTAGTTTTATTTTACCTAGTATTAGAAATGGGGTTACCAATTCTACGGGGGGGTCGCATGGAGCAGAGCGGGCAGGCCAAACTCCTGAGGACATGTGTGAAGCATCCACGCAGTACCCACAGACGACACACCAGGCATACCACAAAAGAGACACAACACTGCTTCTGGTTGGAAAAAGAATAACTTTTGTATTAGGTCCAACCTGCAAAAGTAAAACGCAGTAATGCACTGTAATCACAATAGGGCGCCAACGGGCGCCAGGGCAATGGATACCAGGGGGATTATGTACAGGGAAAATGGGCAAAGCAAGAAAAAGGTGAGTCCATTAGTTTCCAGGCTGAAATAAAAAGAACGTTATCACTTGGCATGAAACACAGGGTCAGTATTGCAGGGCAAACACAGGCATTAATCCTTGGCATCACCTTAGCAGCAGGCTGTAAGCGTAAAATAAAACATTAGGCATAAACACAGCATGACTTGTATTAGCACCTCCTGCAAAATGGAAATATAGGCAATCAATACTAACATCTGGCCTGGGCAGGCATAATCACATTTAACATGGGGCATCAACCTGAGCACCTGGGCACGGCCAGAAGTATAACCACAACAGGGAGCCTCACCATGAGCTCAAGGTCACCTTGTCGGTGTAAACACTAGACCAGCATATATCACCCCAGACCTAAACCTGTGAATCTGCGGCAGGTAAATACACCATCAAATAAAACCTTAGGCGTAAAATTCACTATGGGCACAACCATTTCAACGTTTCATGCTGGGGCAAGGCATTTGCATATGCAACAACATTCCCTTACAACCCAGGCAATATTTCCTCAAAAAAACAGAGGTAGGTGAGTCATTCAGGGGGAACTCAATTAGCGTTTCCTTGGACAGAAGTAAAACCACTAGTGCAGCAGAAGCAGGTAACGATTCATTATAAAGGCAGGGTATATCAATAACCTCCCCTCCGCCCCTGCTGGAAGGCAGTTGTGGAAATAACAGTCCCCCCCCCCAGTCAGGGGTTTAACCCTACTAGCCATCAATTACTGTGGGCCTAATTAATGTTCTGGCCCAGTTCAACAGGCTCCAGGGGCAGTTCTTCACCTCAGCTCAACCAGCCTGGATACACTTTTCCCCCTCACCTCAGCTCGAGGGGGGCCGTCACAGCGTTAAACAGGGCCAACTACAGTTCCTCCTCCGGGGGCTGCCACGGGGCTCCCTCTTCCTTAATGCAATGGGGGCCAACAGGGCCCAATCACCATTTCCCAAAAGAAGGGGGGGGACGAGCACCGACAGTGTGCCCCATTGCCCTCTCCACTCCCTAGCTGAGCCCCACTCACCGGGCTCCTCTTCGCTTGCAAGTCCTCAGGGACTTCACAGCGGAGGGGGGCAGGCACCAACAGTGTGCCTCGAGGCCACCCCTCCACCCTCACCTGCCAGCCGCAGACACTACTTCGCGAGCTCTCCGCTTGGCCGTCTCCCCCTGCTTCCCCGGAACTGCGGGCACATCAAGGACTCTGGCAGGGCGGGGCAGGCTCCCACCTGGCTCCTTTTGTCATCACGCGGTTCCCTCTTCACCCTAGGAGCACCTCCCAAGACTTCACCCGGGTTCCCTCCGGGGACCTGGGGCTTTCGTCGGCCTCCTCCGCCTTCCTCCACGGCGGGGCAGGTCTTTCGGCGGTCTCCCGGTCGGCGAACCAATCGGTGCGTGGGAATTCGGGGGTGCGGCCAGTGACGCGGCCGTTCCCTGGTTGCCACGCAACACCTCCCGGCGCGCCTCAGGCCTGGTGCGGCCTTCTTCAACTTCGCGGCGGCCCTCCTTTCACTTCCGGGGACTCAGTGGTGATTCCCAACGCTTGGCGCCAGCAGCGGCAGGGACTCGGGCCTCTGTCACACGGCTCCGGGCTGCGGCAATGATGACGGCAGCAATGAGGGGTAGGCTCCCTCCGATCTTGAACCACCACGCGGGGTAGACACCCGCTCCAGGTATGTTCGCCGCCCCGGGCCGCAGCGGTGATTGCGGGCTAATTTCTTTTGATGGGCAATACGGGGTGGGCACCCGTTAAGGCAGTAACATGCGGGGTAGGCTCCCGCCGATCTGGAATTAGCACCAGGGGCAGCTTTTAATCCCACAGTTCTTCCTGGCCCCGCAGCGCTCAGCAGACACAGCGCTTCAACACCGACAGCAGGGCAGTATAGCGCTCAGCAGGCAGCCATTCTCGTGGGCCCGGCAGCGCTTCGCAGTACAACAGTTCCTTCAGGCAAGGAAGCACTTCTGCAGCACAGAGCAAGAGGGCGGACAGTCCCACCAGCAAGCCCCAGGGTACCTCTTCTCACCTCCTGGGTGGTGGGTGGTCCAGTCCAAGGCACTCTCCTTTGCTTTCAGGCATTTCTGCGTGCAGCTCTGGCGTGGTGCAGGGTCCCGGCAACTTCAGGGACCTAGGGGGGCCCTCCTTCTTCAGGGGGCCAGGGAACAGAGCATCAGGCACTGCTGGGCCAGGTCAGCAGTTAGTGGGGGCTTCATCAAAATAGGGCGGTAGGCTTTCACCATCCCCACTGTAGCGTGGCCCTCCTCCTGAGCAGCAGCCTGAACTCCTGAAGTTGGGCTTCCACTAGCCCTGGGGACAGTAGGGGGGTGATAGATGGGGGCAGGGTCCAGCACACAGGCCCAAGTGGCGGCATCCACTGGCAGCAGGTACCCTCACGTTCCTGTTCCAGCTCTGTCTCTGCACATGGTGGCACATCCCCCTCATTTATACCCTCCTCACCCCACCTGCCAGACAGTGCCAGCAGCTTCTGGAATTCTCTGGCGAACTGGTTCAAACTGGCTCGGGGGGAGGAGTAGAGCACCCTGGGTGCCAGGCTTTTCCTCCAAATGCTGGGGTGGCTGGGTACCTAACAACTAGACCGCTAACCTACTGCAGTCAGGTGGCACAGAGCATAGCCTTGGCAGCTATTTCAAATACGGTACAAAAGGGGGTGGTGATGGGCGGAGCATCTGAATCAATCAAACACTCACACCCAGTCAAAAGATCTGGGTTTAATCCATCACCGTTCTTTAGCCCACTCTGCCACCCCAGTTCAGACATGGCTATATGCAAATCAGTCTGACCCTGTGCCTCATGGGAACAGTCCAGCCCGAACTGCCAAGCCATGTCTTCCCTGGACCGGAAACAAGCATCCGAGGACCGGTTTTTGGCATTCCAGCCGTCTTCAGCCAGGCTTGCTTTAATCCAGTGGCAAAGTGAGCAAGGGACTCACGTCTGAGCATACCCTGCCACACTTTTGGCGGCTAAAAGCGGTACAAAAGGGGGTGGTGATGGACGGAGCATCTGAATCAATCAAACACTCACACCCAGTCAAATGATATGGGTTTAATCCATCACCGTTCTTTAGCCCAATCTGCCACCCCAGTTCAGACATGGCTAAATGCAAATCAGTCTGACCCTGTGCCTCATGGGAACAGTCCAGCCCGAACTGCCAAGCCATGTCTTCCCTGGACCGGAAACAAGCTTCCGAGGACCGGTTTCTGGCATTCCAGCCGTCTTCAGGCCGGCTTGCTTGAATCCAGTGGCTAGTGAGCAAGGGGCTCACGTCTGAGCATACCCTGCCACACTTATGGGGGCCAAAAGCGGTACAAAAGGGGGTGGTGATGGACGGAGCATCTGAATCAATCAAACACTCACACCCACTCAAAAGATCTGGGTTTAATCCATCACCGTTCTTTAGCCCACTCTGCCACCCCAGTTCAGACATGGCTATATGCAAATAAGTCTGACCCTGTGCCTCATGGGAACAGTCCAGCCCGAACTGCCAAAACATGTCTTCCCTGGACCAGAAACAAGCATCCGAGGACCGGTTTCTGGCATTCCAGCCGTCTTCAGCCCGGCTTGCTTGAATCCAGTGGCAAAGTGAGCAAGGGACTCACGTCTGAGCATACCCTGCCACACTTATGGCGGCCAAAAGCGGTACAAAAGGGGGTGGTGATGGACGGAGCATCTGAATCAATCAAGCACTCACACCCAGTCAAAAGATCTGGGTCTAATCCATCACCGTTCTTTAGCCCACTCTGCCACCCCAGTTCAGACATGGCTATATGCAAATCAGTCTGACCCTGTGCCTCATGGGAACAGTCCAGCCCGAACTGCCAAGCCATGTCTTCCCTGGACCGGAAACAAGCTTTGGAGGACCGGTTTCTGGCATTCCAGCCGTCTTCAGGCTGGCTTGCTTGAATCAAGTGGCAAAGTGAGCAAGGGACTCACGTCTGAGCATACCCTGCCACACTTATGGTGGCCAAAAGCAGTACAAAAGGGGGTGGTGATGGACGGAGCATCTGAATCAATCAAACACTCACACCCAGTCAAAAGATCTGGGTTTAATCCATCACTGTTCTTTAGACCACTCTGCCACCCCAGTTCAGACATGGCTATATGCAAATCAGTCTGACCCTGTGCCTCATGGGAACAGTCCAGCCCGAACTGCCAAGCCATGTCTTCCCTGGACCGGAAACAAGCTTCCGAGGACCGGTTTCTGGCATTCCAGCCGTCTTCAGACCGGCTTGCTTGAATCCAGTGGCAAAGTGAGCAAAACGAACCTGAGTAACGCCCATATGGGAAGGAGCGTGGATGTAGGAACTGGGGAAACTCAAAGAAAAAACAAATGAACCTGAACCAATATTTAAAATATGCTCAGCTGCGGCAGACTTGGCGAGCAGAGGGGTTGGAAGAACTCAACATACCAGAATACACTCCTGGGAGGGTAGGTTGCTAAAGAAAGAGTGATTTCCCTTACCTATAAAACCCTCAATAACATGCCAGACAAACTGGGTAAGCTGCGGAATAGGTGTGTGAGAGACATGGGAGAGATGAAAGATGCGGACTGGGGGATGCCCATTAAGTCCAGATTGTGCCTAATACTGCTGAAGATATTGCATTGAGTATATTATGTTTGTGAACGACTACACAACATAGGGAGAACAGCATCTCCAGACTGTGTGAGATGTAAGACTGTAAGGGGTTAATTTCCACACACATTATAGAGTTGCCCATCCATTCAGGTGAGTTGGTCGAAGGTAGTAAGGGAACTTCACAACATAATGGGAGTAGATATTCCTCTCGAGCCTAAGTACATTCTATTAGGAATCCCGACTGACGTGGATGTCCACGGACCAAGGAGTGAAGGTGGAGCCCAAATATACAGCAGGCAGAGGGCTGGTTTAATGGCCATTGCAAAAAGGCAAAGGTAAACCAAAGGGGAGGTGGTGTGCTGAATATAATGGCACATAGGGCCATCTATTGAGCCTGTAAAGGAGAAATCCACTTGTATAAGAGAATTCCAAATTCCGAATGGCCCTCAAGACCTGGTTGTTCAAATAAGCCTCCAGGACCAGCAAGCGCATGGATACACTATCTGGTGGTTAGCCGCGCTTCATAAATGCTGATTGATTGAGAAGCTAAAGAAGCCAGGGAGGATGGCATCTGGTCTGACCTCCTGGACACCACTATTGCTAATGACTTGAAGAAATTCTGGGCTTTGGTTATTAAGAATGACGGGGGCTAGGAAGTCCTGCTGAAACATCCATCCTACCTTGAGACTGGGTTGCCCATTTCGGGAATTTGTATTCTACCACCCTCACACCCAAGACCAATTCCTAGTGTCGGAGTCACCAGAATAGAGGGCTACAACCACACCGCCAGTAGTTTCTACTATGGAGGAAACTGAGCAAGCTGTGGCCACATTTAGGCCTGGGAAAGCCCCGAGCCTTGATAAAATCCCTAGAGATGTGCTTAAATAAAGTCCTGGGGTGTTGCTTATTCTCCCCTGAGGCGGAAGCCGGGGGCTCTCCAATCTATCCCTCTAGATTTATCGTATATTTTGCTGGTAAGACCATTTTAAAAACTGTAAATATTTTAATTCTTTGTTTTACCTACCAAGCACACCGAACATTCGTGTGCGAGATTTGCATCGCACTGAAGCTCCCTGCACCTGATCTCATTACCGGCGCAGCCGATTGAGGCGCTGACGCCGTGAGTCAAAGGGGGGAGCCGCCATCTTAGTGGGAGGAAAGGGTAGCGGTCCAGCTGCAGGACGCCTCCCGCCCTCCCAGGATACTTAAGGGGCAACCTTTGTAAACAGTCAGACATTTGCTTATTCTCCCCTGAGGCGGAAGCCGGGGGCTCTCCAATCTATCCCTCTAGATTTAACATATATTTTGCTGGTAAGACCATTTTAAAAACTGTAAATATTTTAATTCTTTGTTTTACCTACCAAGCACACCGGACATTCGTGTGCAAGATTCGCATCACACCGAAGCTCCCTGCACCCGATCTCATTACCGGCAAAGCCGATTGAGGCGCTGACGCCGCGAGTCAAAGGGGGGAGCCGCCATCTTAGTGGGAGGAAAGGGTAGCGGTCCAGCTGCAGGACGCCTCCCACCCTACTATACACTGTATAAAAAGACAATGCCATACCGTCCGCGCAGCGGGCGGGCGCAGAGGGCGCGCCAAAGGCAAGCCCGTCTGCGCCCGTCTGCTCCTGGACCGGGCCCAGGGCTGTAACCCCTGGTCCGGAAGGCGCAGCCCACAGTATCCCCTATTCGACCACTACGCAGTACAACCTCCGCCCTCCTTCAGTGAGTAATTGCATAAATTATGACCCTAAGATTGCTCTAGAATTAACTACGCACATATGCCCCCACTGTAAGACCACTATTCCTTTGGTAAACAAAACAACCAATTCTAGCAAAAAGAAAATTCCAAAGATTACCACAATAGCGCTTACCAATGTTCGCTCACTAGGAAAGCACAGAGAGGACATAGCGGATCTGGTTAAGGACAGGAATATAGATATACTGTTCATGACTGAGACGTGCATGGATAGTACGTCCGACCCGGACTTAGTTATCGCGGTCCCAAGTGGCTTTAAGGTTTACCGACAGGATAGACAGGGCAAAAGAGGGGGCGGGCTAGCTATAATTGCTCGCGATATTTACATAGTTAGGACTTTTTCTATTCCCTCACGCACCTGTGAAGCCATGCAATTTGCCATCAACCTGTCCCCGTCCCATATTTTCAGAGGTATGCTCCTATATAGACCACCAGGAGCACGCGCTGGTTTTCTCTCCGACCTAAGTACCATCCTGGAATCCCTAGCTATTGAAGAATCATTAACGGTACTAGGTGATTTTAATTTTTATTTAGAGAAACCAGATGATAGGGATACGTCCTCTCTCTTATCAGACATGGAAACCCTGGGGCTTCCTCAATTAGTTAATTCCCCCACTCCTGATGGCGGTCACATCCTGGACGGCATCTTTTCCAATCAAGAGGATATCCGTATAACCGATTTCCTCCAGCTCCCATGGTCGGACCACCGTGCAATTTTGGGCACAATCACAACCAACGAGGCCCCAACTGCTAACGTATCAATTTTCAGTTGCGAACCTTTTAAGGCTTGGAAATATAATACCTCAAGCCTAAAATCTCTACTCGACTGTACCCAGCCTATCCTATCCACTGATCCCAACACAGCCACTAAGCAATACCAGGATTGGCTGGGTTTTGCTACTAATTCTCTGGTTCCTCTCAAAACAGTGACCAGAAACAGGATGGCCCCTTCGGCACCTTGGTTTACTGAGGATCTCAGGAATCAGAAACAACTTTGTAGAAATAGGGAGAGGCATTGGCGGAAATCATATAACGAAGAAAGTAAAACCCGTTATAAGGAGATGCTCGCTAAATACAAATCTATGATCACCGATGCTAAAAGGAAGTATTTCAGCGAACAAATAGAAAAAGCCAAGAATTCCACCAAACAACTCTACGATATCACTAAGCAGCTAGTTGGGAATACTCCAGACTTAAACCCTCTTCCCTCTCAATCCCTCTGTGATGCACTGGCAAATTTCTTCTTTACAAAAGTTAACGATATCTATTCAGCTTTTTCTTCCAATACCAACAACCCCACTTACATCACTAACTCTACACCTCCTGTTTCCTTATTTACCCAGTTCAGAGATATTACAGAGGCCCAAACTGCGGACATTATCACTACTATTAAATCTGGTTCAGCCTTAGACCCATGCCCTTTTAAAATTCTTCCCCTGGTCATGAACTCCTTGATAACGGTAATCACTCAAATCTGCAACTCTATGTTCAGATCAGGGATCTATCCGAACATTCTTAAAAAAACTCTCCTAAAACCACTTTTAAAAAAACCACATTTAGACAAGGATGATTTGAAAAACTATCGATCGATAGCCAGTCTCCCATTCTTGGCAAAAGTTGCAGAAAAAGCGATGAATTCGCAGTTATCAGAATTCATCGAGGAACATCACCAACTGGACAGTACCCAATTCGGGTTCCGCAAGTTCCACGGCACTGAAACCACCTTGATCAAAGCCGCTGATGACATCAGAGTCATTCGAGATCAAGGAGGAACAGCAGTACTAGTGCTACTAGATCTATCTGCAGCTTTCGACACGGTCGACCATTTCACCTTGGTCGACCGTGTAGAAAAAATGGGCATTTAACAGGCGGCTAAAGACCTATTGGCCTCCTTTTTGCCCGAAAGAACTCAGGCTGTCACCCTGGGAATGTTCCAATCGACTAACCTGTCTCTGCCATGCGGGGTCCCACAATGCTCATCCCTGAGTCCGACACTCTTTAATATCTATGTGTCGGACCTAGCAAAATCATCAGAGCGCATGGGATGAGCCTCACCTCATATGCAGATGATACTCAGTTAGTCCTGGCCATCAAAAACAATGGGGAAAAGGTGGCCGAGAGTTTTAAAACAGGTATGCAAGCAATTGGAGACTGGATGGCCTCCAATTGTTTAAAGCTCAATTCTGAAAAGACGGAGGTTGTCATATTTGGACAACTAACTCCAAGTTGGTCCCCTGCCTGGTGGCCTGCGTCTTTCAGAACCCTGCCTAAACCTGTTCCCAAAGTAAGGAATTTTGGAGTTGCCTATATTGAAAACCTCAACTTCGTTGGTCATGCCAACCAAATAGCGGCTACAGCTTTCCATAAACTGTGACTAGTAAGGAAAATCATTCCCTTCCTTCCTGACAGTACCGGCAAAACCCTCATAAGTTCCCTAGTGTTATCTTTGTTGGATTACTGCAACGGCCTGTTTGCCAATGCCCAGATCCGGGTAATAAACAAAATGCAGACAATTCAAAATGCGGCAGCAAGACTCCTTGCCAGAATTCCCAAACATAAGTCCGCTACTGATACAATCAGAAACTTTCACTGGCTCCCAATCAGAAGCCGGATCAAGTTCAAGACCAGATGTATCGTATATAAAGCACTGCATAAACAGGGACCTCAGTTTCCTAAAGACCAGTTGACTCCCTACTGCCCCCCAGATTACTGCGATCCACCACTCTCAATGATCTAGTGGTGCCTCGTACTAAGACCGTCTCCTGGGGAGATCGCCGGTTCATGGTCACGGCATCAAGACTATGGAATACCTTACCCCAGTCGATCAGGACCAGTCACTCTCTCTGGTCTTTTCGCAAAAAGCTAAAAACCTGGCTGTTTAATCAGTAAAACCTCAAAACCAGCTGGAGAATTCTGCAGAAGTCGTAGCGCCGAGACGCCCAAGGGCAATTGTTCGCGCTTGATTAAATGTCATAAATAAATAAATAAATAGCTCCCCTATATTACAGTGGCCTCTAATGCCATCGCTATGGAGGGGGTGCTCCTTCCATCGTGGAAAGGGGAGGAAAGTGTACCTATCTTTAAAAAGGGGGAGCCTAGTGTGCCCTCCAACTAACGCCCTATCAGTCTGATTGATAATTTGCAAAAAACGTTCTGCAAGCAGGTGCTAGGGCGGTTGTTGGAGGGGTGAGTGGAGGACCAGATATTGCCAGGATTACAAGGAGGGTTTAGGCACAAGATTAGTGTGGTGGACCAAGCCTTCCGTTTCCTCCTAGTAAAATAGAAGAAGGTGGATATGACCAAGGGTGACCTTTACATGGCATTTTTCAACTTTCCTGCTGTGTTTGACCTTGTGCCCAGAGTGAGACTGTGGGGGTACTCCAAAGGATGGAAATCCCCTCAGATCTTCTGTATTTGTTCGAACTGTTGCACAAGCGGAAATTTGCAAAAGTAAGATGTGGTGTGAAGGGATAATTAACTGAGCCTTTCCCGTAAACCAGGTGTGCACCAGGGGTGTGTACTTGCCCCAACCCTATTTATCCTATATATCAACAACTGTATTGCCTTCCTTCTAAGTTGAGGCAACAACTCCCCAACAACTGGTGGAAGTTAAAATGCCGGCACTCCTCTTCGCGGACGACACACTGTTGTCCAAAACAAGTTGGAGATTACAAAATTTGATTGATAGTTTCAATCAGTAAAGTAGGGAATTTGGTCTTGAAATTAATATATCCAAGACCAAATATATGGGCTATACTATAAGAGGTAGAGCAAGAGGGTTTATCAAGGTGGGACCTGAAATACTGGAAAGAGTCTAGGGGTTTGACTATTTGGATATCAGGCTAAATGATACCAGAGACTGGGACTTGCAGATCACCAAGAGTACTTTTATTGTGAATCATCGAGCTGCAGCTATCTCTACATTTGCCAAAAAAGCAGTGTGGTCTCCTGTCCATCCTGCAATTGAAATGTATAAAGCCCAAGCAAGGGATGCAGCACTATATGGGAAGGAATTATTGGGCAACCGTAATACTAGTGCCTTGAGTACATCTGAGAATAATTTTCTTTGGGGCCTATTGGGCATAGGGAAAGTCACGCTATTGGTCCCTCTACGTTTTGACTTAGGGATCAATGAGATATCAACGCAGATGACGCTGAGACCATTATTCTTCTGGATTTTTATCTGGAGTACCAATGAATTGTGCCAACTCAGGGAGGGTTTGCAGGAGTTTATTAGTGCCAACAGGGTGGGGAAAGTAAGATGGCTGAGGTGGCTCCAAAATGCCTGGACCGAGCTGGGTCTAGTGAAATTCTTGACCGAGCCCCAGTTCATTTGTCGAAGAGATGCTGTTAAAGTTAGGAAACTGGTCCAGGAGAAAGCTAACAGTAGCAGGGATCACTCACTCATTTTAGTCAGTCTAACAAGTGCCTTCCTATTTCACAAAACTGTAACTAAGGCGGAGGAGTTCTTGGATTTCATTCGCTCGAGGTGTGCCCGGTCCCTCTTTCTTGAATTCAGGAATATGACACTCCCAGTAGCGACTTTTACTACTAACTGGGGCAAGTGGAAACAGGGATCTGATTGATGCTTTTACTGCTGCAAATCTGTACAAGAAAGTGATGAGGATTTGTTGTTTTTTTTGCCCCTTGTGCACCAATCCCAGGAGTAAATGGATCACCCCGTTGTGCTGATGCTTCAGCTTACGAACTTGAGTTGCTTCCTATAGAATATGTAAAAGAGATACCTCCTCAATTGTAGCTGTAGCTATGTCTAAATTCTTGCACATATCCTGGGCAATAAGAGCTAAAGCACTAGGCCTGGTACAAATAGATATGCCTATGTGATTTTTGCACAACTCTGACCCACATGTGATTTTAACTGTTAGATGATGTACTTATGTGATTTCACTTCACAATGTTTGTTATTTACGTTTCAACTTTTTATATGCTTTAAATGATTATTATGTATTGCTGATGTTGAGGTTGATGTCTCAAACTATCAATAAAGTGTAATGGAATGGGCACCACTCCCAACATGTACAGTACTGTCATTTGGGTTACCCATAAAGGTTATGAGTCCCGGACGTTGTTACATGATGCCATGTACTGCACTTGTGGGTGCGACTCGCGGCTCGAGGTTGCCGTAGTTGGGACTGCGGGAGGACCGGAGGACATTCCGCCCACTGCCAAGCCACTTTGCCTCTCTTGCTTTCCGTGTGGGGAACCGGCGGGTGCGGCGGCCAGGGACTGCGAGTACCAGCATTCCCTACAACTACCTGCAGCTTGTACTCTTCCCCGGCCGGCCCCGCCTCCTGCTAGCTGTTCTTGAAAACCTCTCGCCGCCCCCGCTTCACGGGAGCGGCTCGCGGCTCGAGGTTGCCGTAGTTGGGACTGCGGGAGGACCGGAGAACATTCCGCCCACTGCCAAGCCACTTTGCCTCACTTGCTTTCCGTATGGGGAACCGGCGGGTACGGCGGCCAGGGACTGCGAGTACCAGCATTCACTACAACTACCTGCAGCTGGTACTCTTCCCCGGCCGGCCCCGCCTCTTTGTCATAGTCCTACTTCAACTGAACTTGATCCTGTCCCGCAGGACGCATGCGGGCCAAAGCGCGGGGCTAAGCCCGGGCAAAGGGCGGGCCCTCTGTGGCCCTCAGAGGCCCAAGGAGGACGGGACGGGCCACACCCCTGACATTTCCTTCTAAGAGGTACTGAGACTCCCATTATCATTTCTATGGACTAACTTTGGCGTACCGCATTATAATATGTCCATCTGGGAGGAGCTGAACGCCCTGTGTGGAACCAAATATGTTCCGGACATATTACCTACTATAAGCATGGCCACCAATCCAGATGATGTAAACGCTACCCTGCAGGATTCACCCCTTCGCTCTAATAAACACAAATCCCTAGCCAATGCACCTCCGGGGGGGCTCAACATTAAGAGGAAGCACGATGGCGATATTGTAAACGAGAAGCAAGCTAAAATTCAAAAATCACGCACCAGTCCCTCTCATCCCCCCTCCAACTCAATCACAGCGTTGGGGGATATGGCGTATGGAAATATAGAAAACCGTGCATCACCCCTCCAACCAACTTTATTGGCCCAGCTTGAGCATGTATTAACATCTCTCATATCACCACTGGTGACCAAAATTAACGATCTGGGGGACAGGTTATCCAGTATCGAACTAATAATCAAAACCCATATTCCATCAAGTATTAAACCGGTATTATCCAACTGTCCTATTCCCCTCACTATCCCGGAAAAACCTTAGCTCAATTCCCGCAAGAACGCCCATACGCAAACATTACCTTTTGCAACAGGCTTTAAACCGGCCATAAAGCAACCGTTAATAAACCATACTGAGGCCAAACCCAAACCTGTCAGAATGCCACAAATTAACTTGCCCCCTGAAGCCGCCCCTTATGTGACTTTTGTCTCTGGGGTTCCACCATCAAATCAGGGAAAATATGAAACACGTCAAGACCTGTTAAATAAGGTTATGTTCTGGTTACAGACCAATAGACCTCTGCCACCTGACTTAGATGGTGGAATTTTAAGCGTCAGGAGGGTGGGGTGGCTGGGCGCGCTGCCAAAAGCCATCCCTGGGGACCTGGTACTAAGTAAATTCAAGCACAGGAACATAGTCCCCTACTTACGATCCTGCAAGCACAAAGAGGGGGATGGCCCAATCCGCATCTGGGACTTACACGACTTCTATCCGACCATTCCACCTATTCAGTCACCAAGAACATCAGTAAAGGAATATAACGTCTGGGGTGGGGGACCCCGTGCACCTAATGCCCCTAGCTTCCTAGCTCCTAACAGATTTGAACCTCTGTTCAAAAACTGCACTTCCTGAGCACTACTTACAAAAGCCCACCTATAATCATCCAAACTAATCAGAAAACTGCTGACAGAGCCCTGCTTGATGATTCTCCCTTGATCCCTATTCCACTAAATAGCACTGTATGCACGATCCTTCCTTATTTTTTTAGAAGTGCTCCACCTGACAGGGAATTGTTTTATACTGTATCATACTGATTAGCTGACCCGTTTTATCAATTTAATTGTGTTTAAACAATTGATATGTAATGAAATATTGTTGTATTTATTTATGTTCTGTTGTTGCTTTTATGATTTTAAATCAAAAATCGAATAAAGCTAATCTGAATCTGAATCTGTATGCAGATGTTTGTGCTATCCTGCTTCCCTCTGATGATGTTCAACTGTTCAGGGCACAGGTTTGCACCATAGTTTGCTGTATATTGTGACATAATAAAATTAAGATATTTTTAAAATAAAATGTGGGCGGAACTCACACAAAAGCTACTCTCACAGTAGAATAAAAAGGAAGAAGGTAGTAAGGGCAAATACCATGATGGCAATTTCTGAGGCAGAGCTTACCAAACTCCGGTCTGCAGACTGGCAAAACAGAAACTAAACCAAGCACTACGAGCTCTTAGGAATCTGCCTCCCTCAGTTCAATTATTGACTCAGTTCGAAGCAGTAAAAAAGGTGGATCAAAAAGAGAGAGGGAAGGCGAGAAAGTTGCAATCAGAAGCCTATTGGGCCAGGATACGTCATAATTGTAAACATAATAATTTCAAAAATTTCTGGAAAATCGTAAATGGGATCGCACGACCAACCTATGCCATAAATAGTTCCAACATCCAGGAACACACTTAGGTATCTTACTTAAGGTACATCTTTTCTAAAACGCATTTTTAATGTAGGCTCAGCCCTCAGACCCTCCCATTTCAGGAGGTACACCCAGAGACATCTACAGCAGGACCGAATACACCGTCCAGCCTAGGAGGCACAGTGGATCTGTAGATCAAATTAACATTCCAAAAAGCAGACCCCTTAAAAATCATCAGGTAGGCGTGAAGGGGGACCAGGTCCAAACGGTATACCACAATCAATTTACAAAGAGACCCCAGCTGAGTGGCCCCTCTGTCCCCACTTTGGATCAGGCTCTCTGCTTGGGAGCTCCGGAGACCGTAGCCAGTCGACCCCAGCAGAGGAGTCCCTTCTCTCCTTCCTTGGAGCCGGCTCTCAGTTTGGGAGCTCCGGCGAGCGAGGCCAGTCGACCCCAGCTGAGTAGTTTCCCCCTTCCATCCCTGAAGGAGTTCGGCGACTTAGCTCTGACGATTTCTTCTGGTTCACCTTTGGATCCTCTCCCTCCAAGACTATGGAAGGTGTTTCAAGAGGACCTCTTCCAGCCCCTGCATGCTATCTGCTGTCAGTCATTTGAGACAGCTACTGTTCCAAGCTGCTGGAAGAAGGCAGTGGTATCCCCGCTTTTAAAAAAACCTACGCTCGACCCTGCTTGCCTCTCTAACTACCGGCCAATTTCCCTGCTTCCTTTTCCGGTTAAAATTATGGAAAAGTTGGTCACCCGCGCTCTGTCCAGTTTTCTAGAAGGGAACAGCTGGTTGGATGAGACGCAATTCGGCTTTCGCCCAGCGCATGGGACGGAATCCGCGTTGGTGACCGTGCTAGACAACCTGCGGGCGCGAGTCGACAGTGGTCGGGCAGCATTCTTGGTGCTGCTCGACATGTCGGCCGCGTTCGACACGGTCAGCCATCCCACCCTGATTTCTAGGCTGGAGGAGTGCGGGGTCAGTGATAAGGCCAGGGACTGGTTAATCTCCTATTTGGACTGCCGTCAGCAACGGGTTTCGTTACTCCCCTTCAGTTCAGAGGAGCGGAGAGTGGGACAAGGAGTACCTCAGGGCTCGGCCATCAGCCCCATACTCTTTAATGTCTACCTCCGCCCCCTAGTCCAGCTCATCAAAACCTTCGGTATCTCCGCATTTAATTATGCGGATGATACCCAGCTGGTCTTTTCTCTGGAGGGACAGGATGCAGTCTCAATGGAGACCTTCCACCGGTGCATGCAGGCGACAGCGGAATGGCTCCGGTTGAACTCGCTACAGTTCAACGGAACAAAGACGGAGGTCTTACACTGTTCCTCTGATCGAGTTCCTCGCGATCTTCCAGCGGACTTCTGGCCGCCGTCCTTCTCAGAGACAGTGTCGGCGGCACAATCAGCGCGCAATCTGGGCGTCACTTTCGGGCCTAACCTGCAGCTGGATCTACATGTGAATAAGATCTCTTCAACATGTATGATGCTGATTTGCATGCTGCGTAAGGTCCTTCCTCTTCTCCCTGCGCAAGCCAGACCAGAAGTAGTGCGTTGTACCATCCCAAGCTGAGAGACTGCTCATCTGGTCGGGGTCGACTGGAGGGCGTGACCGGAGCTTCCTGACAGAGATTAGTAGCCCTCTGCAGGGGTCGACTGGCCATCTCCTCCGGAGCTCCCGCCTCAGTGATGGAATTCCGTGGGTCCTGCAGACCTGCTAGGATTTTACGGATTTTTTCCTCAAAGGCATCCGCAAGAGAGTCACAAAGAGCTTGCGACGAGGGAACAGCACTGGCCACACACGTAGGGTGAGCCAGGTCCTTAACGATTTTAAAAAGGGCCTGAGCCTTGTTTGGGGCCTGATTCAGAGTGAGTTCAAGAAAGGTCGCTTTCGCTATCTTAATTTGAGCTTTATATTTATGCATAGCAGACCTAAATGCAATTTTCTCAGAATCTAGGTACTGTTTCCTCCAGACCCTTTCCGCGCGTTTACAGTCGAGTTTGAGCTGGCGAAGTTCGCTCGTGTACCAAGGACTAGCTCGGTTCACTCTCCCTCGCGACTTCCGAAGGGGCGCTAACTTATCCAGCGAGCTAGCTATAGACTGACAGAAGAGGGTGTAACTTTCTTCGGCTGTATTGCCAAGTTTGAAGTCCTCATCTAAGATGTTCGGCAGTGGAACCGTGTTTAGGATGCGGGACCAGGGTCTCTCTAGCTTAGCTAGAGGTAGTCCAGCCTTACGCGAAGTAGGGTCCTCCGACCAAAGGGAAAACCTAATCAGAAAGTGGTCCATCCAATATTGGCACTTGATGTCCACGAATGATGCCCATTGAGGATCCGCAAACACCAAGTCCAAAGTGTGGCCTTTCCGATGCGTGGAGGCGTTCACCAGCTGTACTAAGTTGATATCTGTACAAGCTTGGCTAAGAGAGAAAAATGCATTGTCCAGCGAGCTGCCTGCCCACAGATTGAAATCTCCAAGAACTAATAACCTGGAATGGGAGCTGGCAAGTTCGTAAATCAGGTCAATGAGAAGAGAAATGGATGGTGCTGGTCCCGGGGGACGATAACAGAGGACACCCGAGCAGCAGATCGACTCCTGCTGTTTGACTGAGAAACCCATCAGTTCAAATCCCGGTACCTCTCGAATCTTTAACTGGGAGAGGGAAAGCGAGTCTCTATGAATGTATCCGATTCCCCCTCCTCGGTTAAGTGGGCGCGGTGAGTGGCTGATTTTATAACCTGAAGGGCAGGCTAAGCCCAGCTCGACCTCACAGTCCTCCCGAGTCCACGTTTCTGTGAGAAAGAGGACATCGAGCTGTTCAGACTCAATGAGGAAGGCTATTTCCGTGTGGTGCTTACAGAGGGATCTGACATTAAGCAAACCACAGGTGATTGGCTTGGAGGTGGAAGGTCTGACCGGGTCCTGACCAGGTCTGAGGTCGAAGAGCTCACTCCGAGTGTAAGCTATGCGGTTTGGACCGGAGGGGCCAGAGGTAGCGGCCCTATGCGCGCCCGTTGCGCGAACGGGCGCAAACGGGCTTACCTCCGGCGCCCCTACGGCGCCCCCGCTGCGCACCGTCGCTGCGCACTTGTCTAGCAGCCATCTTAAATGGCCGACTGGATGTCACGTGGGTCCTGGCAGGGCGAGTGTCTCTCCCTCACCAAGATGGCGCTGAGAGTGGAAGGACTTCTCCCCACTCCAAGATGGCGCTCACAACCGGCGCGATGATGCTGCAGAGCCCCCGAGTCCCTTCTAGCCCACAAATGTGGGAATGTGGCGATTATGGTGCGGGTAAGACTCCCTTATTTCCCCCTAAGCGGTAGAAAATACAAATTAAAAGCGCGAAGCGCTCGGCGCAATTTACATAAAACAAATGCAAGGCAAGTAAAGCTTTAAAATTCTACAGACAGGGGAATGCGCGCAGCGCTAGAGCAGCGTTAGCACTAAGCACTAAGTCAAGGTCTGCCTGAACGGGGTAGGAGGTCCTACTAATAATACCTCCTCCTCCAATGCGTGGGTCCTGGCAGGGCGAGTGTCTCTCCCTCACCAAGATGGCGCTGAGAGTGGAAGGACTTCTCCCCACTCCAAGATGGCGCTCACAACCGGCGCGATGATGCTGCAGAGCCCCCGAGTCCCTTCTAGCCCACAAATGTGGGAATGTGGCGATTATGGTGCGGGTAAGACTCCCTTATTTCCCCCTAAGCGGTAGAAAATACAAATACAAATACAAATTAAACGTGACTTTACCACTAGCAGAACTCGACTATTAACCAATAATAAACAAACTTCATTATACTCATGAATGTTCTGTTAACTCGGACTGGTAAATTATAAAGAATTAATGACACGCAAGTTTCGTGTTCTTAAAACAGACGCTGACAACCGAGAACTTTAAATGAGAAATCAATCAGCTTGGACCTCATCGTAGCCTGGTAAAGGCTGCCACTTTGAAATTGGGGATGCAGAATAATCCGCCTCCCATGTCAGCGAGCGAAAGAAGTATACGTAAATAGTAAACACCCTATCATGCTACCGATTTTGGACCAAAAATGAAGACCAATGTCGCATTCTCCCATTTCTCAATGGGAGCTATTGTTACTGTCATAAACCATCCGTAGCACAAGCTCCCATAGAGAAATGGGAGAATCTGTTCAGGCCTGCACCACGTAGAACGCACCTCAAGGTGCCTGCCACAAGGGCAGGGATCAACAGGCGGTTACTATAGGTGCCCCCTCGGCCCCCAACCAGAGGCCGAATACAATGCGGCCCCCGGGGAAAGCAGGTCGGCAGACCAGTCTTTTCCCCAGGGTGTTCGCGCGATAGGACGGGCGGGCAGGAAGTTAGGTTAGGGGGTGGGATTAGGGGGTGGGGGGTTAGGAGGTTACTTAAGGGGACAGGAGGGGAAGGACTTCCTCTTCCTGTCCCCAGTGCCTCAGGGAATATGTTTAGTTTGTGTGTCTTACAGCTCATGTAGGCGGGGTGTGATTTATTGACGGAGGGTGTCGCCACTGGTGCCCCGGTGTACGGCGCAGGCAGGAGGTCACAGGGCAGAGTTAGCGAGGTGGTGAGAGGAGCGCTTCGGAGTCGCCATGGCAACGCCCGATGCAGCGGCGGTGAGGGCGGCGTTACAGGTGCTCGGCCGGGCTGGGAGGGCCGACCTCCTTCAGCCCGGCGTGTTGGAACAGGCGTGGGTCGGGATGACCCGGACGCCTAGGCCCGCTTCGGCGGGGGTTGCTGCGGCCGTAGTCGCATGTCTGGACGAGCCCCTGGGGGCTCGAGGAGGTACGTCAGGGCGGGGAAGAGGAAAAAAGCTACAGGAAGCCCCCAAGCGCGTCGGGAGATGACTGAGCCTGCCTGCACGTGCAGATGATGTGGTTGAGGTGCCGGTGGGGTGGGAGGCCTTGGGGAGGGGGCCAAGAACATGCAGCAACCTACTGGGGACCCCAGGTATGGCCTGGTTTCTTCAGCCCCACCGGCTGGTGAGTCGGGCAGCGAGGTGCCCTTGGTGGCCTATGGGGACAGTAGCGAAGACGAAGGTAGTGGGGGGGAGGACCTGGGTGATTGGGAGGTGGGCTGCTGGGGATGAGTTTGCCCTCATGCTGTCGGGGGAGGAGTCTGGGGGGGAGGAAGGGGCCCCCCTAAGTGAACAGCTGATGGACCTTTCTGGGTGCAGGAAGGATGTGGTCAGGGCACAGGGTTCCAAGGGCAAGGGCCCTCTGAAGGCACGGTAGCAGGTGGGGGAGGGGCCTGCGGCCGGGAGCCACTTGGCACCCCCGCCTGAGAAGGGTCCACTGGGGGAACTGGAGGGCAGGAGTTCGTGGTATGCCAGGTGGGAACACATGTTGGAGGAGGAGAGGATCCGCGACCAGCGTTGCATTATTGAGGAGTCGGAGGGGGAATGGCTGCACCTATGTGCGGCCAGGGAGGCGAAGGCGGGTGGGGTGCCCAGGGCAAAGGGGCCTTGGCACCTGCGTGTGGCAGGGGTGCAGTTGGTGGACGAGGTAGAGGCGTTCCGGGGGCCCAAGGGGAGTGGGTCTGGGTAGAGGAGTCAGGGACTACCTTGGCGGCGCAGAGACCAGGTGGCACTGGGGCCTCCCCGGGAGCATATGGCTTGGGGGGTGGGTACAGGCCAGCAGGGACAGCTGGCAGAGGCCGGGGTGGGCCGGCGGGGCGCAAAACAGCCTCCAAACGCCAGGACGAAGCAGCAGGGGGTCCGCGGCGGCCTGCCCTCCAACGAGGGAGCGGGCACCGGTGATGTTGGAGTGTGAATTTGTGCCTGGAGTGAAAGGGAAAGGTGCCAAGAGGGTGGTGACTGAGGTGCATGAGTTGGTGGCGCCGGATGTGGAGGATGAGATGTTGGATTATGAGGATGAGGAGGATGAGTTGGAAGAGTGTGAAGTGCGTGAGGTTGAGAGTTGGGGGAAAGGCAGAGCGGCAACGAGCAAGTTTGGTGTTTTCCAGGAAGCACGGGATGGCGCCGGTCGGGCCATCAGAGGGAGTGTGAAGCCGGCGGAGACGCGGCGGACAGAGCGGGACGTCCCGGCGACTTTATCAGGTCAGGGCGCCTGGTGGGACGCCTGGGGGGACGGGACTAAAGGAGGGAGGAAGAAGGCCTGCCGGTCGGTGGTTGTGGGGGAAGGGTCTATGAGGGAGATGGGGTCCCCAGGTGGGACGGGGCCTGTTCTGCTGGATGGTAAGTAGCAGTTGCCGACGGTGCGTGCGCAGATTGACAAGACTGAGGACCAAGGGGGTAAAGAGGATGGTGTGGAGAAATTGCGGAAGAAATTGCCGTATATGGGTTTGACGATGCCTCTCGGGTCGCATTTGTCTGAAAAGACGAGGGCAAGGATTTGGCGGCATGAGTACGTTGATGTGTTTAAACTCCTCCACAGCGAGATTCAGGCGAAGAAGGGGTCGAAGGAGGAGGAGTGGGAGTTGACCAGGCGGCCGAGAGTGCCGGTGACGATGGAGAATTGGATGTCGGCCTTTTTGATCTATGCGAGTATCTATTGCGAGAAGCACGCGGATCGGGCGATTGCGCTGTTTAAGTATATAGATGTGATCAGGAAGGCGCAGTTGCACTTCGGGGGTTTTGCCTGGTTCTGCTATGACGAGGAGTTCAGGGTAAGGATTAGTGTTAACCCGGACAAGCGGAGGGGGGATGTGGACCAGGAACTCTGGGTCCAATGGATGTCATCGACGCAGGCGGCGTCTACACATACGGCCAGTGGTCTTCCGGTTACCTATCAGTCTTTTCATTCGCGCCCCACCCAGTCTGGGGCGGGTGGTCAGGGTGTTACCGGAGGGCAAGGAGCTCAGGCGGTGTGGACAGGGGCAACCGAACAGCAGTACAAGCCGGGATCCACTGGGGCCTGCTGGGGTTTCAACAAGGGATTCTGCAATCGGCCTTCCTGTAAATTTAGGCATGAGTGTTCCAAGTGCGTGGACGTCACGCAGTCATGCAATGCCTCACGCTGGCTACACCCTCAGATCAGTGGAAGATTGCAAGAGGCAGGGGACAGGCTGGGCCGAAGGGCCCATACTCCGGTTAGGGTGGAGGCCATAGGTCCATGGCTCTCCCGGTACCCTGATAGAGAGGCGGCGTCGAGGCTGTACTGGGGGTTTGTGGAAGGTTTTCGGATTGGCTATCAGGGGCCGAGGGTGAGGCGCAGGGCTGAGAACTTGCGGTCCGCCAAAGAAGTGCCGGAGGTGGTGGCGCGCAAATTGGAGAAGGAGGTTTTTGAAGGCAGGATTGCAGGTCCGTTCGAGGAGTGGCCGATGTCGGATCTCATTGTCTCTCCTCTGGGGGTGGTGCCCAAGAAGGAGCCGGGGCAGTTCAGGTTGATTCATCATCTGTCTTGGCCGGAGGGAGGTTCGGTGAATGACTCCATCGCGGAGGAGGACTCCAGGGTCTTGTATGCGTCGGTGGATGATGCCATAGGTTTGGTGCGGGCCTACGGGAGGGGGCGGAGTTGGCCAAGTGTGATATCAAGTCAGCTTTTCGCCTCCTCCCCATTCATCCGGCGGATTTTTCATTGTTGGGCATGCAGTTTGATGGGGCCATTTTTGTTGACATGGTGTTGCCGATGGGTTGTGCGATTTCCTGCGCGCTCTTCGAGACCTTTAGTTCCTTTTTGCAGTGGGCCTTTGTGGACCGCAGTGGGCACCGGCTGGTGTCTCACTATTTGGATGATTTTCTGTTTGTTGGTGTGGGTCGAACGGGAGAATGTGGTGTGGCCTTGGGCCAGTTTCAGCTGTTGGCACAGGAGTTTGGGGTGCCATTGGAACCGGAGAAGACGGAAGGGCCTAGTTGCTGTCTCACCTTTTTGGGAATCGAATTGGACTCGGTGGCTTGGCAGGCGCGGTTGCCGTTGCAGAAGGTGGCTGAGATGCAGGAGGTTTTGAGACAGGTGCTCGTGGCACGCAAGATTGAGTTGAGGTCTGTGCAGCGTTTGCTGGGTCTGTTGAACTTTGCATGCAGAGTGGTGAGGGCCGGGAGGACTTTTTGTAGGCACCTCGGCATGGCCATGTCGGGAGCGGTTCTCCCTCACCACAGGGTCAGGGTCACGCTGGGAGTGCGGTCTGACTTGCGGGTCTGGTTGGTGTTTCTGGAAGACTTGTGTCTCCTTGGATTTTGCGTGGGACAGGATGGTGTGGCAGGTACGACTCTACTCGGATGCGGCGGGTGCGGAAGGTTTCGGGGTTTTCTGGGACGGCCGTTGGTGTGCGGAGCAGTGGCCGGCTCACTGGCTGTGCCAGGGCAGAAGCATTGCGTTCCTGGAATTCTTTCCGCTGTTGGTGGCGCTGTTGGTATGGGGCCCGGAATTCCAGAACAGGTCGGTGTTGTTCCACGTTGACAACATGACAGTCGTGGACCTGGTGAACAATCAGAAAGCAAAGGATCTGCGAGTGCTGCTCTTGCTGCGAAGTTTCATGCTGCTGTGTTTCGTTTCTATGTGCTGTTTCGCGCGCAACATGTGCCTGGCATAAGTAATGAAATTGCGGATGCGTTATCTCGTTCGCAGTGGCAGCGCTTCAGGAAACTGGCGCCGGGAGCGGAGACTTGCAAGACCAAGGTGCCGGAGGGTATATGGGCATGGGGGGAGTGAGAGTGGTGGGTTTGGTTGAAAACTCTGTAGCTGAGTCCACTAGGTGGTCGTACAGGTTGGCGTGGTCTGAGTTTGGAGCTTTTTTGGGTTGGAAGAAAGGTGCTTGCCGGATGCCCAGGGACGCATGCGAGCAAGGGGTGGTGCGATTTGTACTGGACTGCATGGACAGGGGATTGTCTCAGACGACGATTGCCGGCAGGCTGGCAGGCGTTACTTTTACAGCATGGTCTATTTGGGTTTTGATCCGGCTAGGACGGATCTGCTGGGTCGTATGTTGAAAGGTTGGGGACGGGTGAGGGCGGAAGGGGGAGGGGGGGAGTTGCATCTCGAGGCGATTACGTTTGAATTGTTGGACAGAATTTTGGGGGAGTTGCCTTTTTGCTGTTATGACAGGGATGAAGTGGCGTTGTTCCGTTTATGCATGGTGTGGATGCTTTTTGGAGAGTTTCGGGTGTCAGAGTTGTTGGGGGCTCGTGGGGCGCCGGGGCGGGTGTTTGCGGATGTGCAGTTGGATGGGGCCCGGCTGGGCATATGGTTGGGACATTCCAAGACGGACCAGGTTGGTCGTGGCAAATGCCCCTTCTCTTTCGCGATGATGGCGTGCACCTTTCGCACATGGGAAATGCGTACTATCTTATGGAACTGTGGGACCTGATCAGTTTTCTGTGGAATGAGCCGATATGGTGTAGGCGTGACTGAGTGCGAAAGGTGCACGATTGGTGGGGCAGGTAACCGCCCTCCGGGGGTTCCCTGGGTGGCGGGACCTGGGAGGGGTGGGGAGTCCATGACGGGCAGAATCACCCTTCCGGGGAGGGGGTTACAGGTGCAGGATGGGGGTGTGGTACACGGGAGTGCGATGGATGGAGATGATGGAGGAGTTTGGAAGTGAAAGGGGGAAGTGAATGGTATACGTGAGGAGGTCGTGGTGTGAATTGGGAGTGGCTATTGGAGTACGTGAGTGGATGATGGTTGAGATGCAGGATGTTTGGGGGGATTGTTAATTGTTAATGATGTTATGTTGATTTTGGCTGTCATGCCTGTCCTAATAAATCGCCTTTTACGCTAACTGATGCGTGGAGTGGTTATTGCGCGACACACTTTCCGACAGGGTTACCATGTCGGAAAGGCTGGCATGGTAACCCAGCCGGAAATAGTGCATCGTAATCCAGAAGGTGGAAACACCTTCTATTTGGATTAGGGGCTGGTCTCTGACTGGCAGACAGGCTCCTGGAGCCCATGGGAAGCCAGCCCGGAATGATCGGCCAGTTTCAATTCCCACTGGTTTTATCATAATCAACCGTTCGGAATGGAAACCGAAAATGTCGGTTGTAAGGCCTCCTACCTAAGGTCGGAGGACTTACAACCAACATTGTAATCAAGCCCAAATATTCGTGGCTGGGATGCAGTATTGATCACATTTTTTAAATATTTTAAAAGATTCTTTGGAGAGGCAACACAGAGTGCAGCCAGCTGTGATTTTATCTATATACAGCTATACAAGGGGACTTTAAGGGGCACAATGTCTATGGTGACTAGGTACTGAACTATCAACCCAGTACTAAAGTCAGTTGTACAGGAACAATTTGCCACACATTGAATTAATATAACAGTACTACCCCTCGTGTTTGAACAGAATGTGGTTGGGTTTAACCTGAAATTCTTAGTTAGGGATGGCGTGATCTGCCTGTAGAAGACATATTTTAATATAGGGAAAATATGTTAAGACCAGGAATTTGGGCAGGTGTTTCTTCAGATCTGTAGGATTAATAATTATAATAGGGGGGGCTTAGCCAACGGGCGAAGATGGGGGTCACACATTAAGTGTGCTCCCGGACCCCTCCGCTATCCGGCCGCAATCTGCCCATCTAGGTTGCCATTCAACCCTGCAATTCGGCGCTCCCAAGCCTGCCACTTAACGGATGGTGCTCAAAATGGTGAGACTCTGGGTGCCGGCGTTTTCTGCGATGATGGTTTGGTCGGAGCTCGATCCTGAGATGGCGGCTGCACCCCTCTTGCCACTCGCTGACTGCTGCTGGGGACTGAGTTGCCTGGACTGCGGCGGAGACTTGTAGGCCGGCCTGAACAGCCCCTGGGGACCACCCGACCTCTCAGGTGTTTCATGCTCGGACGCGGACTCCGGCCGCTCCCCCGTCCTGCTGTAATTAGTACCGCGTATGGGTATGCTTAGACGTGAGTCCCAGGCTCTCCACATCACTGGAATCAAGCTATCCAGGCTGAAGAAGGCTGATAGCCAGAAATTGGTCCTTGGATGCTTGATTCCAGTCTAGTCGTAATCCAGAAGGTGGAAACACCTTCTATTTGGATTAGGGGCTGGTCTCTGACTGGCAGACAGGCTCCTGGAGCCCATGGGAAGCCAGCCCGGAAGGATCGGCCGGTTTCAATTCCCACTGGTTTTATCATAATCAACCGTTCGGAATGGAAACCGAAAATGTCGGTTGTAAGGCCTCCTACCTAAGGTCGGAGGACTTACAACCATCATTGTAATCGAGCCCCAATATTCGTGGCTGGGATGCTGTATTGATCACATTTTTAAAATATTTTAAAAGATTCTTTGGAGAGGCAACACAGAGTGCAGCCAGCTGTGATTTTATCTATATACAGCTATACAAGGGGACTTTAAGGGGCACAATGTCTTTGGTGACTAGGTACTGAACTATCAACCCAGTACTAAAGTCAGTTGTACAGGAACAATTTGCCACACATTGAATTAATACTAACAGTATTACCCCTCGTGTTGAACAGAATGTGGTTGGGTTTAACCTGAAATTCTTAATTAGGGATGGCGTGATCTGCCTGTAGAAGACATATTTTAATATAGGGAAAATATGTTAAGACCAGGAATTTGGGCAGGTGTTTCTTCAGATCTGTAGGATTAATAATTATAATAGGGGGGGCTTGGCCAACGGGCGAAGATGGGGGTCACACATTAAGTGTGCTCCCAGACCCCTCCGCTATCCGGCCGCAATCTGCCCATCTAGGTTGCCATTCAGCCCTGCAATTCGGCGCTCCCAAGCCTGCCACTTAACGGATGGTACTCAAGATGGTGAGACTCTGGGTGCCGGCGTTTTCTGCGATGATGGTTTGGTCGGAGCTCGATCCTGAGATGGCGGCTGCACCCCTCTTGCCACTCGCTGACTGCTGCTGGGGACTGAGTTGCCTGGACTGCGGCGGAGACTTGTAGGCCGGCCTGAACAGCCCCTGGGGACCACCCGACCTCTCAGGTGTTTCATGCTCGGACGCGGACTCCGGCCGCTCCCCCGTCCTGCTGTAATTAGTACCGCGTATGGGTATGCTTAGACGTGAGTCCCAGGCTCTCCACATCACTGGAATCAAGCTATCCAGGCTGAAGAAGGCTGGTAGCCAGAAATCGGTCCTTGGATGCTTGATTCCAGTCTAGGAAAGACATGGCTTGGTAGATTGGGCTGGACTGTTCCCATGAGGCACAGGGTCAAGGTGATTTGCATATAGCCATTGTCTGACCTAGGGTGGTGTGGAGTGCAAAAAAACGATGGATTTAGGCCCAGATCTTTGTACTGGGGTGAATGTAAGACATTGTTCTGCATTCTGTCCATCAACTGTGTTTTTTGCAATTTTCACCCCGAGTGGGCTGGGTATGCTCAGACGGGAGTCCGAGGCTCACCACATCACTGGAGTCAAGCTATCCATGCTGAAGAAGGCAAATAGCCAGAAACCGGTCCTTGGATGCTTGATACCGGTCTAGGAAAGACATGGCTTGGTAGTTCAGGCTGGACTGTTCCCATGAGGCACAGGGTCAAGGCTGATTTGCATATAGCCATTGCCTGACCTAGGGTGGTGTGGAGTGCAAAAAAACGATGGATTTAGGCCCAGATCTTTGTACTGGGGTGAATGTAAGACATTGTTCTGCATTCTGTCCATCAACTGTGCTTTTTGCAATTTTGACCCCGAGTGGGCTGGGTATGCTCAGACGTGAGTCCCAGTCTCTCCACATCACTGGAGTCAAGCTATCCAGGCTGAAGAAGGCTAATAGCCAGAAACCGGTCCTTGGATGCTTGATTCCGGTCTAGGAAAGACATGGCTTGGTAGTTCGGGCTGGACTGTTACCATGAGGCACAGGGTCGAGGTTGATTTGCATATAGCCATTGCCTGACCTAGGGAGGTGTGGAGTGCAAAAAAACGATGGATTCAGGCCCAGATCTTTGTACTGGGGTGAATGTAAGACATTGTTCTGCATTCTGTCCATCAACTGTGCTTTTTGCAATTTTCACCCGAGTGGGCTGGGTATGCTCAGACGTGAGTCCCAGGCTCTCCACATCACTGGAGTCAAGCTATCCAGGCTGAAGAAGGCTAATAGCCAGAAACCGGTCCTTGGATGCTTAATACCGGTCTAGGAAAGACATGGTTTGGTAGTTCGGGCTGGACTGTTCCCATGAGGCACAGGGTCAAGGCTGATTTGCATATAGCCATTGCCTGACCTAGGGTGGTGTGGAGTGCAAAAAAAACGATGGATTTAGGCCCAGATCTTTGTACTGGGGTGAATGTAAGACATTGTTCTGCATTCTGTCCATCAACTGTGTTTTTTTGCAATGTTCACCCCGAGTGGGCTGGGTATGCTCAGACGTGAGTCCCAGGCTCTCCACATCACTGGAGTCAAGCTATCCAGGCTGAAGAAGGCTGATAGCCAGAAACCGGTCCTTAGATGCCTGATTCCGGTCTAGGAAAGACATGGCTTGGTACTTCGGGCTGGACTGTTCCCATGAGGCACAGGGTCAAGGCTGATTTGCATATAGCCATTGTCTGACCTAGGGTGGTGTGGAGTGCAAAAAAAATGGATTTAGGCCCAGATCTTTGTACTGGGGTGAATGTAAGACATTGTTCTGCATTCTGTCCATCAACTGTGTTTTTTGTAATTAGTACCTCGGGCGCGAGGCAGCCTTCCGGCCTTCGCTGCGGCATCCATGGTGGTTGTACCAGACTCCCTGGCAGCGCTGCCACACTATCTTCCGTCACCTCGGATGGCAGGAGCGCGGCGGGCCGAGGGCTGAGGGGTGGCAGCGTTTGAGCCCCGGACGTTGAGTTGTGGCCTGTGGGAGGGCCTCGGTTCTGTTTGCACCCTCCTTCTTTTTTGCCGCGGGGATCCGCTTCTGCTGGGGTGGGGGTCGGCTTCCTGCCGCCGCAATTGACACAACTGCGGTGAGGCGCTAATCCTGGGGCCCCCTGTGATGGAGGCCCCTGCAGCTGTATTCCGACCCCCTGCAGCGCTGCTGGGGTGCCGGCCGCCACATCGGGCGGCGGGGGCTGAGCCTGGTGGTTGAGAGAGGCCCTAGAAGCTAAGTGACGGTCTAGAGGAGGCACGTGGTGGGATTGAAGAGTGGTGAGTCCGGGTGTGAGGGGGGTCCTGGGACAGTTGTGAGCGAGTCCCCATTCGCCTGGCCTGCCTGTGCGCTTTGTGCATGGAGGGGTGCTGCAGGTGGTTGGCCTGTTGCTCCTCCTGCCTCGTCTGACGTGAGTTTGACCTCCTGGGCCCTACTATTCTTACTGACCTGCTGGCACTGCATCATTACTCCTGCCTGGTGGAGGCCTGCTGAGAAGGCACCGCCTGCATCTACTGCTGGGCTCCTAGCGTGGTGCCTCTACCGCCCTTGTCCCCGGTTTTCCCTGCCTCCCTGGTGCTGTCCTTGAGCCTGGTGAACTCTGGATCCCCCCTGCCAGCTTGCACCCCAGCTGTCACTGCCCCACCTCTGATTGCTGCGAAGCGGACGAGGTGGGTGTTCAACCGCACGCATCGAGAGGTGTGAGACCGTGTAGGTTGGCCCCCTTCGGTACCTCCTGTCTGTCCTGTGACACCTGCTGGGGTCTGTAGTTCCTTCCGCTCACTGGCCCTAGCTGCTGGATCTGGGCTGGCCCTCCATTGTGCCGCCCCCTGACGCGACAACGACCCAGAAGAGATCCACTGGCCTGCAACTATTGCGCAACGTGAGACCCAGCTGGGCATTCCCTCTGCCACCCCACTGTCTTGCTTTGCCCTGAGGGAGCCTATTGCGGTCCGGGGTCTCAGGCGCGGAGATCGTGCATCTGCTTTCGGACTTCCCTGGGGGTGGCTGAACTAACCCACATTTTGACAGTGGTTTTGTTTAGTTTTTTTTTTACCTTGGTTGCTGGCCCCCGCCACGTAGACTGTTTTAAGAAGCGGTAGGGTTCAGACACCATTGCATGACGACCATGGGTCGCGACAGGGCAGCTAAGACCCCGGTCATTCAGACCAAAATGGATCGATTACCACCACGGATGCCGGGGTTGTCGGGGGAACCATGGACAACGAATCCCCACTGGCCTCGGATCTGACTACCATACTCAGGCAATATATGCCTCACATTTCTCTGTGGAGGGCAAGATTGCAGAGGTTCGGGTGGACATCACCCTCATCCGGCAAGACCTGAGGAATGTGGTGGCCCGGATCACGGAGACAGAGTTGCATATCTCCACGGTGGAGGACGATGTCCGGCAGCTCAGGGAGCAGGTCACCCAGCTTCAGTCTTGCACTCGAGAACTGCATCAGAGGGCATAAGACGCAGAAAATAGGTCCAGCTGGAACAATCTCTACCTGGTGGGGTTTGGGGAGGGGGTGGAGCAGGGTAGCTCGGCCAACTTTATGGAAAAGTGGCTTCGCTCATGGGTCACCGAGGGCTCCCGCTCCCCGTGGTTCGCGATTGAGCGAGCACACCACTCCCTTGCCCCTAGACCGCCCGCGGGGTCACACCCAGGCCCATCATCATGCGAATTCTTAATTTCAAGGACCGAGATTCCATCTTGACCGAGGCCCGGAAGCAGCAGTGTCTTCGGTATGAAAATCACACCATCATGGTTTGGGGGGTCTGGCTTCCAAGGGGGCTCCTAGCTCCCGGCACCACTGCAACTGCTCACGACGACGCCGTGGCCCGCTCGGACTCCCCGCTGGGTACTGGCTCCTAAGGCCACCTGGATCCTGGGAGCACATCGCCCCGGCCTTCATCGTTGGACCTCGCCGACACTGACCTGTCGCGCAGCCCTATGCTCATCAGGGATTCGGCATGAACCTGTCTCTGCCTGCCGGGCTTTCCTCCTCGGCCGGAGATGGCGGCTCATCTCATCGCTGCTTCAAATCCAGACGGACTGGACTATGCACATCCTGCAAAGAGGAGGGGTCCTCCACGTATCCCAGCCCCGAGCATTTTAGTTTGGTTTTGCTAGTTTCCACTGTTAGGGCGACAGATGCTTCCATTCCTAAAGTATAGGGTGGGGGGTGTGGGTTGGGTTTGGGTGGGGGCCCTTTGTCCTGGGTTTTATTGTTTATTTTTTGTTGCTTTTATGCCAGCACTATTACCTCATTCTGCAACATCCACACAGTGACCGGCATTGTCCTTCTTTGTCTTACACCCCACGGGCTTGCACCACTATGCTCTCTGCGCGTGCTGTGTGCTCGACCATCACCCCAACCTCCCCATGACTGACGACCGATTTGGTTTCACCACACTTCGTATTATGTCATGGAATGTAAACAGTTTCCTAGATAAGGTTAAGCGCACTGCATCCCTGCGATATGCCCAGCGCCACAATGTAGACATATTGCTACTTCAGGAGACCCAACGGGTAGGCAACCGTTGCCCCTTTCTGGCGCGTTATGGTTATGTTGGGGTTTGGCACTCTGGGATTACCCGGGGATCACGCCGGGTGGCGGTCCTGCTGCGCGGCGCCCTTCCCTTTGTTGAGCATAAAGTAATACATGATCCGGGAGGCTGCTTTGTTATTCTGGAGGGGAATATTGGGACCCAATCATTGAACTTGATAACTGTGTACTCTCCACCTTCCCTGCTGTCGTCCACACTTCTGCGCCTTGCTCCGCTGGTAGCTGATTTGCCCCCGGGACCACTGTAGTTGGGGGCGACTTTAATGAGGTTATGGACTCCGACCGTTATTTTGCTACAGTCCCTTCTGTCTCTCGGGTTTCCCACTCCACACTCCTTTTGAACTGGGCCGTGACTCTGGGTCTGGGAGACGCCTGGCGACTCTGGCACCCGGCTACTCATATGTTCACTCACAAGTACGTCGCCCACCACACACAGGCCAGGTTAGACTATATGTTTCTTCCGGCCCTGGACTGTAGATCGATCCAAGACATCACTATCCTGCCAAGAGGCATATCGGACCACTTACCAGTTTCTATGCGCCTGGGTAATCTCTCTGCCTCTTCGCACCCGGTCTGGCGTCTTAAAGCCTGGTTTCTCCAGGACAAAGATTTCCGGAAGCACATAGGGCTCGAACTGAGTCACTACTTCGCCACTTACCAAGACTCTGTTTCGTCCCCTGGTACCTTGTGGGAGGCCGCAAAGGCAACTATATGAGGTTTTGCCAAAGGCCAACTCAAAACTCAAAGCACGAAGCAGGAGACCCGGCTCACGCTCCTGGAGGCACAGGCTGCTCGGCTAGAGGCCCATCCACCTGGAGAGCGAGCGGAGGCCCAGGATCGGAAGCTATCATTTCTCAGGGATGAGCTAAGGCATGCCTCCATGGAATCCGCTAAGCTCTTGTGGAGGTCCTCCGTGTTGCGAATGTATGGGTGGGGAGATACAATGGAAATCTCCTCCACCGCTTAGCCACTTATCCAATGGCTAACCGTATTATTTCTGAGGTGATGGATTCCTATGGGGAGGCCCATCAGGCCCCCGTGGCGGTGGCTGAATGTTTTGCTTCTTACTATGCTTCTTTTATTCTGCCCGACCTCCAGATCTGGCCCTATCGGGACTCCTCCAGAGTGAAAGATTACCCCTCCCACGGCTCACTGAAGCAGAGGGCATTGATCTCCTGATTACTCCGGCAGAAATCAAGGATGCTATCTCCCGCATGGCGGCGGGCAAGACGCCGGGACCAGATGGCCTCCCACAGAAGTTTTAAGCATCTTACCAGGACACGCTGGTTCCCCATCTCCTGGCAATGTACCGCGAGGCAGTAGACCACGGCTCCTTCCGCCCTGAAACGGGTCTTGCCACCATTGTGATGATTCCTAAGTCTCAGCCCCCCTCTGCCCACTGCTCTGATTACGGCCCTATTTCCCTTATCAACTCGGAGCTCAAAATATTTGCTTCAGTCTTGGCACAATACATACGCCCTCACCTGAGCATATTGGTCCACGTGGACCAATGCGGCTTTATGCCCGCCCAGGGTACCATGCACTGCCTCAGATGGCTCCACCTTGCTCTGCGCACCGACAACAACTGACTCCCTATCTCTCCTTGCTCCTCGTGGATTTCGAGAAAGCGTTTGATTCCGTGGATTGGCAGTATCTGGAGGCGGTGTTGTCGGAGTTGGGCTTTGGGCCCCTCTTTCGTAACCTGGTCAAGACCCTTTTACTGCAAGCCGCGTCCCAGGTGATGGTTAATGGAGCCCTCTCGCGCCCCTTTCCCATTGGGAGGGGCACGAGGCAAGGTTGCCCCCTCTCACCCCTCCTTTTTGCGTTAGCGATGGTGCCCTTTGCCTCTCTTGTTCGCGCAGACCCGCTCCTCACGGGGTGGCAATGGCCTGGTCTGGCAGAGGACAAGATTGCCCTCTATGCAGACAACGTGTTGATCTTTCTGTCGGACCCAGCCCGCTCAGGGCCTCGATGTCTCCGAGTTCTGCGCTTCTTTGAACGTGTTTCTGGTATCAGATTGAATAAGGCCAAGTAGGTCCTGGTCCCCCTTCATCTGTCGAGAGAGTGTTTCGATTGGCAGTCCTCGATCCCTCTCCGACGGCAGACATTTAAGTACTTGGGGATCTGGGTGACGCTCCTTCCTGATCTCGCCTGGTCTCTCAACATCAGCCCTCTGGTGAAGCGGGTTTGCGCTGATCTCCTCCGATGGCAAACGTTGCTACTGAACCTCATGGGCAGGATTGCTCTTCTTAAGATGATGATCCTGCCCTGTTTCCTCTATACGCCCTAAAACATACCCCTCACCTTCTCCAGGTCCTGGTTCCGCGAGATGGATGGCTTGGTTACTAAATTCCTGTGGGGGGGCTGGAGGCCGAGGTTGGCCCTCAATCAATGCAGGATTCCGCTCTTTGACGGGGTTGGGAATGACGAACCTACATCTCTACTATCTGGCGACCAGGCTTCTTACCGTGCACGATTGGTTCAACGGTGGTTGGGCGGACTGGGCCTATCGTCTGGAACTACATGCTCTGGGTTTCTCTGGTATTCAAGAGATGCTCTACGGAACTGATATCCACACAATCTGCCAGTGGTAAAAATGGATTTAGGCCCAGATCTTTGTACTGGGGTGAATGTAAGACATTGTTCTGCATGCTGTCCATCAACTGTGCTTTTTGCAATTTTCACCCCGAGTGGGCTGGGTATGCTCAGACGTGAGTCCCAGTCTCTCCACATCACTGGAGTCAAGCTATCCAGGCTGAAGAAGGCTAATAGCCAGAAACCGGTCCTTGGATGCTTGATTCCGGTCTAGGAAAGACATGGCTTGGTAGTTCGGGCTGGACTGTTACCATGAGGCACAGGGTCGAGGCTGATTTGCATATAGCCATTGCCTGACCTAGGGAGGTGTGGAGTGCAAAAAAACGATGGATTCAGGCCCAGATCTTTGTACTGGGTGAATGTAAGACATTGTTCTGCATTCTGTCCATCAACTGTGCTTTTTGCAATTTTCACCCCGAGTGGGCTGGGTATGCTCAGACGTGAGTCCCAGGCTCTCCACATCACTGGAGTCAAGCTATCCAGGCTGAAGAAGGTTAATAGCCAGAAACCGGTCCTTGGATGCTTAATACCGGTCTAGGAAAGACATGGTTTGGTAGTTCGGGCTGGACTGTTCCCATGAGGCACAGGGTCAAGGCTGATTTGCATATAGCCATTGCCTGACCTAGGGTGGTGTGGAGTGCAAAAAAACGATGGATTTAGGCCCAGATCTTTGTACTGGGGTGAATGTAAGACATTGTTCTGCATTCTGTCCATCAACTGTGTTTTTTTGCAATGTTCACCCCGAGTGGGCTGGGTATGCTCAGACGTGAGTCCCAGGCTCTCCACATCACTGGAGTCAAGCTATCCAGGCTGAAGAAGGCTGATAGCCAGAAACCGGTCCTTAGATGCTTGATTCCGGTCTAGGAAAGACATGGCTTGGTACTTCGGGCTGGACTGTTCCCATGAGGCACAGGGTCAAGGCTGATTTGCATATAGCCATTGTCTGACCTAGGGTGGTGTGGAGTGCAAAAAAAATGGATTTAGGCCCAGATCTTTGTACTGGGGTGAATGTAAGACATTGTTCTGCATTCTGTCCATCAACTGTGTTTTTTGTAATTAGTACCTCGGGCGCGAGGCAGCCTTCCGGCCTTCGCTGCGGCATCCATGGTGGTTGTACCAGACTCCCTGGCAGCGCTGCCACACTATCTTGCGTCACCTCGGATGGCAGGAGCGCGGCGGGCCGAGGGCTTAGGGGTGGCAGCGTTTGAGCCCCGGACGTTGAGTTGTGGCCTGTGGGAGGGCCTCGGTTCTGTTTGCACCCTCCTTCTTTTTTGCCGCGGGGATCCGCTTCTGCTGCGGTGGGGGTTGGCTTCCTGCCGCCGCAATTGACACAACTGCGGTGAGGCGCTAATCCTGGGGCCCCCCGTGATGGAGGCCCCTGCAGCTGTATTCCGACCCCCTGCAGCGCTGCGGGGGTGCCGGCCGCCACATCGGGCGGCGGGGGCTGAGCCTGGTGGTTGAGAGAGGCCCTAGAAGCTAAGTGACGGTCTAGAGGAGGCACGTGGTGGGATTGAAGAGTGGTGAGTCCGGGTGTGAGGGGGGTCCTGGGACAGTTGTGAGCGAGTCCCCATTCGCCTGGCCTGCCTGTGCGCTTTGTGCATGGAGGGGTGCTGCAGGTGGTTGGCCTGTTGCTCCTCCTGCCTCGTCTGACGTGAGTTTGACCTCCTGGGCCCTACTATTCTTACTGACCTGCTGGCACTGCATCATTACTCCTGCCTGGTGGAGGCCTGCTGAGAAGGCACCGCCTGCATCTACTGCTGGGCTCCTAGCGTGGTGCCTCTACCGCCCTGGTCCCCGGTTTTCCCTGCCTCCCTGGTGCTGTCCTTGAGCCTGGTGAACTCTGGATCCCCCCTGCCAGCTTGCACCCCAGCTGTCACTGCCCCACCTCTGATTGCTGCGAAGCGGATGAGGTGGGTGTTCAACCGCACGCATCGAGAGGTGTGAGACCGTGTAGGTTGGCCCCCTTCGGTACCTCCTGTCTGTCCTGTGACACCTGCTGGGGTCTGTAGTTCCTTCCGCTCACTGGCCCTAGCTGCTGGATCTGGGCTGGCCCTCCATTGTGCCGCCCCCTGACGCGACAACAACCCAGAAGAGATCCACTGGCCTGCAACTATTGCGCAACGTGAGACCCAGCTGGGCATTCCCTCTGCCACCCCACTGTCTTGCTTTGGCCTGAGGGAGCCTATTGCGGTCCGGGGCCTCAGGCGCGGAGATCGTGCATCTGCTTTCGGACTTCCCTGGGGGTGGCTGAACTAACCCACATTTTGACAGTGGTTTTTTTTAGTTTTTTTTTTACCTTGGTTGCTGGCCCCCGCCACGTAGACTGTTTTAAGAAGCGGTAGGGTTCAGACACCATTGCATGACGACCATGGGTCGCGACAGGGCAGCTAAGACCCCGGTCATTTAGACCAAAATGGATCGATTACCACCACGGATGCCGGGGTTGTCGGGGGAACCATGGACAACGAATCCCCACTGGCCTCAGATCTGACTACCATACTCAGGCAATATATGCCTCACATTTCTCTGTGGAGGGCAAGATTGCAGAGGTTCGGGTGGACATCACCCTCATCCGGCAAGATCTGAGGAATGTGGTGGCCCGGATCACGGAGACAGAGTTGCATATCTCCACGGTGGAGGACGATGTCCGGCAGCTCAGGGAGCAGGTCACCCAGCTTCAGTCTCGCACTCGAGAACTGCATCAGAGGGCATAAGACGCAGAAAATAGGTCCAGCTGGAACAATCTCTACCTGGTGGGGTTTGGGGAGGGGGTGGAGCAGGGTAGCTCGGCCAACTTTATGGAAAAGTGGCTTCGCTCATGGGTCACCGAGGGCTCCCGCTCCCCGTGGTTCGCGATTGAGCGAGCACACCACTCCCTTGCCCCTAGACCGCCCGCGGGGTCATACCCAGGCCCATCATTATGCGAATTCTTAATTTCAAGGACCGAGATTCCATCTTGACCGAGGTCCGGAAGCAGCAGTGTCTTCGGTATGAAAATCACACCATCATGGATTGGGGGGTCTGGCTTCCAAGGGGGCTCCTAGCTCCCGGCACCACTGCAACTGCTCACGACGACGCCGTGGCCCGCTCGGACTCCCCGCTGGGTACTGGCTCCTAAGGCCACCTGGATCCTGGGAGCACATCGCCCCGGCCTTCATCGTTGGACCTCGCCGACACTGACCTGTTGCGCAGCCCTATGCTCATCAGGGATTCGGCATGAACCTGTCTCTGCCTGCCGGGCTTTGCTCCTCGGCCGGAGATGGCGGCTCATCTCATCGCTGCTTCAAATCCAGACGGACTGGACTATGCACATCCTGCAAAGAGGAGGGGTCCTCCACGTATCCCAGCCCCAAGCATTTTAGTTTGGTTTTGCTAGTTTCCACTGTTAGGGCGACAGATGCTTCCATTCCTAAAGTATAGGGTGGGGGGTGTGGGTTGGGTTTGGGTGGGGGGCCATTGTCCTGGGTTTTATTGTTTATTTTTTGTTGCTTTTATGCCAGCACTATTACCTCATTCTGCAACATCCACACAGTGACCGGCATTGTCCTTCTTTGTCTTACACCCCACGGGCTTGCACCACTATGCTCTCTGCGCGTGCTGTGTGCTCGACCATCACCCCAACCTCCCCATGACTGACGACCGATTTGGTTTCACCACACTTCGTATTATGTCATGGAATGTAAACAGTTTCCTAGATAAGGTTAAGCGCACTGCATCCCTGCGATATGCCCAGCGCCACAATGTAGACATATTGCTACTTCAGGAGACCCAACTGGTAGGCAACCGTTGCCCCTTTCTGGCGCGTTATGGTTATGTTGGGGTTTGGCACTCTGGGATTACCCGGGGATCACGCCGGGTGGCGGTCCTGCTGCGCGGCGCCCTTCCCTTTGTTGAGCATAAAGTAATACATGATCCGGGAGGCTGCTTTGTTATTCTGGAGGGGAATATTGGGACCCAATCATTGAACTTGAAAACTGTGTACTCTCCACCTTCCCTGCTGTCGTCCACACTTCTGCGCCTTGCTCCGCTGGTAGCTGACTTGCCCCCGGGACCACTGTAGTTGGGGGCGACTTTAATGAGGTTATGGACTCCGACCGTTATTTTGCTACAGTCCCTTCTGTCTCTCGGGTTTCCCACTCCACACTCCTTTTGAACTGGGCCGTGACTCTGGGTCTGGGAGACGCCTGGCGACTCTGGCACCCGGCTACTCATATGTTCACTCACAAGTACGTCGCCCACCACACACAGGCCAGGTTAGACTATATGTTTCTTCCGGCCCTGGACTGTAGATCGATCCAAGACATCACTATCCTGCCAAGAGGCATATCGGACCACTTACCAGTTTCTATGCGCCTGGGTAATCTCTCTGCCTCTTCGCACCCGGTCTGGCGTCTTAAAGCCTGGTTTCTCCAGGACAAAGATTTCCGGAAGCACATAGGGCTCGAACTGAGTCACTACTTCGCCACTTACCAAGACTCTGTTTCGTCCCCTGGTACCTTGTGGGAGGCCGCAAAGGCAACTATATGAGGTTTTGCCAAAGGCCAACTCAAAACTCAAAGCACGAAGCAGGAGACCCGGCTCACGCTCCTGGAGGCACAGGCTGCTCGGCTAGAGGCCCATCCACCTGGAGAGCGAGCGGAGGCCCAGGATCGGAAGCTATCATTTCTCAGGGATGAGCTAAGGCATGCCTCCATGGAATCCGCTAAGCTCTTGTGGAGGTCCTCCGTGTTGCGAATGTATGGGTGGGGAGATACAATGGAAATCTCCTCCACCGCTTAGCCACTTATCCAATGGCTAACCGTATTATTTCTGAGGTGATGGATTCCTATGGGGAGGCCCATCAGGCCCCCGTGGCGGTGGCTGAATGTTTTGCTTCTTACTATGCTTCTTTTATTCTGCCCGACCTCCAGATCTGGCCCTATCGGGACTCCTCCAGAGTGAAAGATTACCCCTCCCACGGCTCACTGAAGCAGAGGGCATTGATCTCCTGATTACTCCGGCAGAAATCAAGGATGCTATCTCCCGCATGGCGGCGGGCAAGACGCCGGGACCAGATGGCCTCCCACAGAAGTTTTAAGCATCTTACCAGGACACGCTGGTTCCCCATCTCCTGGCAATGTACCGCGAGGCAGTAGACCACGGCTCCTTCCGCCCTGAAACGGGTCTTGCCACCATTGTGATGATTCCTAAGTCTCAGCCCCCCTCTGCCCACTGCTCTGATTACGGCCCTATTTCCCTTATCAACTCGGAGCTCAAAATATTTGCTTCAGTCTTGGCACAATACATACGCCCTCACCTGAGCATATTGGTCCACGTGGACCAATGCGGCTTTATGCCCGCCCAGGGTACCATGCACTGCCTCAGATGGCTCCACCTTGCTCTGCGCACCGACAACAACTGACTCCCTATCTCTCCTTGCTCCTCGTGGATTTCGAGAAAGCGTTTGATTCCGTGGATTGGCAGTATCTGGAGGCGGTGTTGTCGGAGTTGGGCTTTGGGCCCCTCTTTCGTAACCTGGTCAAGACCCTTTTACTGCAAGCCGCGTCCCAGGTGATGGTTAATGGAGCCCTCTCGCGCCCCTTTCCCATTGGGAGGGGCACGAGGCAAGGTTGCCCCCTCTCACCCCTCCTTTTTGCGTTAGCGATGGTGCCCTTTGCCTCTCTTGTTCGCGCAGACCCGCTCCTCACGGGGTGGCAATGGCCTGGTCTGGCAGAGGACAAGATTGCCCTCTATGCAGACAACGTGTTGATCTTTCTGTCGGACCCAGCCCGCTCAGGGCCTCGATGTCTCCGAGTTCTGCGCTTCTTTGAACGTGTTTCTGGTATCAGATTGAATAAGGCCAAGTAGGTCCTGGTCCCCCTTCATCTGTCGAGAGAGTGTTTCGATTGGCAGTCCTCGATCCCTCTCCGACGGCAGACATTTAAGTACTTGGGGATCTGGGTGACGCTCCTTCCTGATCTCGCCTGGTCTCTCAACATCAGCCCTCTGGTGAAGCGGGTTTGCGCTGATCTCCTCCGATGGCAAACGTTGCTACTGAACCTCATGGGCAGGATTGCTCTTCTTAAGATGATGATCCTGCCCTGTTTCCTCTATACGCCCTAAAACATACCCCTCACCTTCTCCAGGTCCTGGTTCCGCGAGATGGATGGCTTGGTTACTAAATTCCTGTGGGGGGGCTGGAGGCCGAGGTTGGCCCTCAATCAATGCAGGATTCCGCTCTTTGACGGGGTTGGGAATGACGAACCTACATCTCTACTATCTGGCGACCAGGCTTCTTACCGTGCACGATTGGTTCAACGGTGGTTGGGCGGACTGGGCCTATCGTCTGGAACTACATGCTCTGGGTTTCTCTGGTATTCAAGAGATGCTCTACGGAACTGATATCCACACAATCTGCCAGTGGTAAAAATGGATTTAGGCCCAGATCTTTGTACTGGGGTGAATGTAAGACATTGTTCTGCATGCTGTCCATCAACTGTGCTTTTTGCAATTTTCACCCCGAGTGGGCTGGGTATGCTCAGACGTGAGTCCCAGTCTCTCCACATCACTGGAGTCAAGCTATCCAGGCTGAAGAAGGCTAATAGCCAGAAACCGGTCCTTGGATGCTTGATTCCGGTCTAGGAAAGACATGGCTTGGTAGTTCGGGCTGGACTGTTACCATGAGGCACAGGGTCGAGGCTGATTTGCATATAGCCATTGCCTGACCTAGGGAGGTGTGGAGTGCAAAAAAACGATGGATTCAGGCCCAGATCTTTGTACTGGGTGAATGTAAGACATTGTTCTGCATTCTGTCCATCAACTGTGCTTTTTGCAATTTTCACCCCGAGTGGGCTGGGTATGCTCAGACGTGAGTCCCAGGCTCTCCACATCACTGGAGTCAAGCTATCCAGGCTGAAGAAGGTTAATAGCCAGAAACCGGTCCTTGGATGCTTAATACCGGTCTAGGAAAGACATGGTTTGGTAGTTCGGGCTGGACTGTTCCCATGAGGCACAGGGTCAAGGCTGATTTGCATATAGCCATTGCCTGACCTAGGGTGGTGTGGAGTGCAAAAAAACGATGGATTTAGGCCCAGATCTTTGTACTGGGGTGAATGTAAGACATTGTTCTGCATTCTGTCCATCAACTGTGTTTTTTTGCAATGTTCACCCCGAGTGGGCTGGGTATGCTCAGACGTGAGTCCCAGGCTCTCCACATCACTGGAGTCAAGCTATCCAGGCTGAAGAAGGCTGATAGCCAGAAACCGGTCCTTAGATGCTTGATTCCGGTCTAGGAAAGACATGGCTTGGTACTTCGGGCTGGACTGTTCCCATGAGGCACAGGGTCAAGGCTGATTTGCATATAGCCATTGTCTGACCTAGGGTGGTGTGGAGTGCAAAAAAAATGGATTTAGGCCCAGATCTTTGTACTGGGGTGAATGTAAGACATTGTTCTGCATTCTGTCCATCAACTGTGTTTTTTGTAATTAGTACCTCGGGCGCGAGGCAGCCTTCCGGCCTTCGCTGCGGCATCCATGGTGGTTGTACCAGACTCCCTGGCAGCGCTGCCACACTATCTTGCGTCACCTCGGATGGCAGGAGCGCGGCGGGCCGAGGGCTTAGGGGTGGCAGCGTTTGAGCCCCGGACGTTGAGTTGTGGCCTGTGGGAGGGCCTCGGTTCTGTTTGCACCCTCCTTCTTTTTTGCCGCGGGGATCCGCTTCTGCTGCGGTGGGGGTTGGCTTCCTGCCGCCGCAATTGACACAACTGCGGTGAGGCGCTAATCCTGGGGCCCCCTGTGATGGAGGCCCCTGCAGCTGTATTCCGACCCCCTGCAGCGCTGCGGGGGTGCCGGCCGCCACATCGGGCGGCGGGGGCTGAGCCTGGTGGTTGAGAGAGGCCCTAGAAGCTAAGTGACGGTCTAGAGGAGGCACGTGGTGGGATTGAAGAGTGGTGAGTCCGGGTGTGAGGGGGGTCCTGGGACAGTTGTGAGCGAGTCCCCATTCGCCTGGCCTGCCTGTGCGCTTTGTGCATGGAGGGGTGCTGCAGGTGGTTGGCCTGTTGCTCCTCCTGCCTCGTCTGACGTGAGTTTGACCTCCTGGGCCCTACTATTCTTACTGACCTGCTGGCACTGCATCATTACTCCTGCCTGGTGGAGGCCTGCTGAGAAGGCACCGCCTGCATCTACTGCTGGGCTCCTAGCGTGGTGCCTCTACCGCCCTGGTCCCCGGTTTTCCCTGCCTCCCTGGTGCTGTCCTTGAGCCTGGTGAACTCTGGATCCCCCCTGCCAGCTTGCACCCCAGCTGTCACTGCCCCACCTCTGATTGCTGCGAAGCGGATGAGGTGGGTGTTCAACCGCACGCATCGAGAGGTGTGAGACCGTGTAGGTTGGCCCCCTTCGGTACCTCCTGTCTGTCCTGTGACACCTGCTGGGGTCTGTAGTTCCTTCCGCTCACTGGCCCTAGCTGCTGGATCTGGGCTGGCCCTCCATTGTGCCACCCCCTGACGCGACAACAACCCAGAAGAGATCCACTGGCCTGCAACTATTGCGCAACGTGAGACCCAGCTGGGCATTCCCTCTGCCACCCCACTGTCTTGCTTTGGCCTGAGGGAGCCTATTGCGGTCCGGGGCCTCAGGCGCGGAGATCGTGCATCTGCTTTCGGACTTCCCTGGGGGTGGCTGAACTAACCCACATTTTGACAGTGGTTTTTTTTAGTTTTTTTTTTACCTTGGTTGCTGGCCCCCGCCACGTAGACTGTTTTAAGAAGCGGTAGGGTTCAGACACCATTGCATGACGACCATGGGTCGCGACAGGGCAGCTAAGACCCCGGTCATTTAGACCAAAATGGATCGATTACCACCACGGATGCCGGGGTTGTCGGGGGAACCATGGACAACGAATCCCCACTGGCCTCAGATCTGACTACCATACTCAGGCAATATATGCCTCACATTTCTCTGTGGAGGGCAAGATTGCAGAGGTTCGGGTGGACATCACCCTCATCCGGCAAGATCTGAGGAATGTGGTGGCCCGGATCACGGAGACAGAGTTGCATATCTCCACGGTGGAGGACGATGTCCGGCAGCTCAGGGAGCAGGTCACCCAGCTTCAGTCTCGCACTCGAGAACTGCATCAGAGGGCATAAGACGCAGAAAATAGGTCCAGCTGGAACAATCTCTACCTGGTGGGGTTTGGGGAGGGGGTGGAGCAGGGTAGCTCGGCCAACTTTATGGAAAAGTGGCTTCGCTCATGGGTCACCGAGGGCTCCCGCTCCCCGTGGTTCGCGATTGAGCGAGCACACCACTCCCTTGCCCCTAGACCGCCCGCGGGGTCATACCCAGGCCCATCATTATGCGAATTCTTAATTTCAAGGACCGAGATTCCATCTTGACCGAGGTCCGGAAGCAGCAGTGTCTTCGGTATGAAAATCACACCATCATGGATTGGGGGGTCTGGCTTCCAAGGGGGCTCCTAGCTCCCGGCACCACTGCAACTGCTCACGACGACGCCGTGGCCCGCTCGGACTCCCCGCTGGGTACTGGCTCCTAAGGCCACCTGGATCCTGGGAGCACATCGCCCCGGCCTTCATCGTTGGACCTCGCCGACACTGACCTGTTGCGCAGCCCTATGCTCATCAGGGATTCGGCATGAACCTGTCTCTGCCTGCCGGGCTTTGCTCCTCGGCCGGAGATGGCGGCTCATCTCATCGCTGCTTCAAATCCAGACGGACTGGACTATGCACATCCTGCAAAGAGGAGGGGTCCTCCACGTATCCCAGCCCCGAGCATTTTAGTTTGGTTTTGCTAGTTTCCACTGTTAGGGCGACAGATGCTTCCATTCCTAAAGTATAGGGTGGGGGGTGTGGGTTGGGTTTGGGTGGGGGGCCATTGTCCTGGGTTTTATTGTTTATTTTTTGTTGCTTTTATGCCAGCACTATTACCTCATTCTGCAACATCCACACAGTGACCGGCATTGTCCTTCTTTGTCTTACACCCCACGGGCTTGCACCACTATGCTCTCTGCGCGTGCTGTGTGCTCGACCATCACCCCAACCTCCCCATGACTGACGACCGATTTGGTTTCACCACACTTCGTATTATGTCATGGAATGTAAACAGTTTCCTAGATAAGGTTAAGCGCACTGCATCCCTGCGATATGCCCAGCGCCACAATGTAGACATATTGCTACTTCAGGAGACCCAACTGGTAGGCAACCGTTGCCCCTTTCTGGCGCGTTATGGTTATGTTGGGGTTTGGCACTCTGGGATTACCCGGGGATCACGCCGGGTGGCGGTCCTGCTGCGCGGCGCCCTTCCCTTTGTTGAGCATAAAGTAATACATGATCCGGGAGGCTGCTTTGTTATTCTGGAGGGGAATATTGGGACCCAATCATTGAACTTGAAAACTGTGTACTCTCCACCTTCCCTGCTGTCGTCCACACTTCTGCGCCTTGCTCCGCTGGTAGCTGACTTGCCCCCGGGACCACTGTAGTTGGGGGCGACTTTAATGAGGTTATGGACTCCGACCGTTATTTTGCTACAGTCCCTTCTGTCTCTCGGGTTTCCCACTCCACACTCCTTTTGAACTGGGCCGTGACTCTGGGTCTGGGAGACGCCTGGCGACTCTGGCACCCGGCTACTCATATGTTCACTCACAAGTACGTCGCCCACCAGACAGAGGCCAGGTTAGACTATATGTTTCTTCCGGCCCTGGACTGTAGATCGATCCAAGACATCACTATCCTGTCAAGAGGCATATCGGACCACTTACCAGTTTCTATGCGCCTGGGTAATCTCTCTGCCTCTTCGCACCCGGTCTGGCGTCTTAAAGCCTGGTTTCTCCAGGACAAAGATTTCCGGAAGCACATAGGGCTCGAACTGAGTCACTACTTCGCCACTTACCAAGACTCTGTTTCGTCCCCTGGTACCTTGTGGGAGGCCGCAAAGGCAACTATATGAGGTTTTGCCAAAGGCCAACTCAAAACTCAAAGCACGAAGCAGGAGACCCGGCTCACGCTCCTGGAGGCACAGGCTGCTCGGCTAGAGGCCCATCCACCTGGAGAGCGAGCGGAGGCCCAGGATCGGAAGCTATCATTTCTCAGGGATGAGCTAAGGCATGCCTCCATGGAATCCGCTAAGCTCTTGTGGAGGTCCTCCGTGTTGCGAATGTATGGGTGGGGAGATACAAAGGAAATCTCCTCCACCGCTTAGCCACTTATCCAATGGCTAACCGTATTATTTCTGAGGTGATGGATTCCTATGGGGAGGCCCATCAGGCCCCCGTGGCGGTGGCTGAATGTTTTGCTTCTTACTATGCTTCTTTTATTCTGCCCGACCTCCAGATCTGGCCCTATCGGGACTCCTCCAGAGTGAAAGATTACCCCTCCCACGGCTCACTGAAGCAGAGGGCATTGATCTCCTGATTACTCCGGCAGAAATCAAGGATGCTATCTCCCGCATGGCGGCGGGCAAGACGCCGGGACCAGATGGCCTCCCACAGAAGTTTTAAGCATCTTACCAGGACACGCTGGTTCCCCATCTCCTGGCAATGTACCGCGAGGCAGTAGACCACGGCTCCTTCCGCCCTGAAACGGGTCTTGTCACCATTGTGGTGATTCCTAAGTCTCAGCCCCCCTCTGCCCACTGCTCTGATTACGGCCCTATTTCCCTTATCAACTCGGAGCTCAAAATATTTGCTTCAGTCTTGGCACAATACATACGCCCTCACCTGAGCATATTGGTCCACGTGGACCAATGCGGCTTTATGCCCGCCCAGGGTACCATGCACTGCCTCAGATGGCTCCACCTTGCTCTGCGCACCGACAACAACTGACTCCCTATCTCTCCTTGCTCCTCGTGGATTTCGAGAAAGCGTTTGATTCCGTGGATTGGCAGTATCTGGAGGCGGTGTTGTCGGAGTTGGGCTTTGGGCCCCTCTTTCGTAACCTGGTCAAGACCCTTTTACTGCAAGCCGCGTCCCAGGTGATGGTTAATGGAGCCCTCTCGCGCCCCTTTCCCATTGGGAGGGGCACGAGGCAAGGTTGCCCCCTCTCACCCCTCCTTTTTGCGTTAGCGATGGTGCCCTTTGCCTCTCTTGTTCGCGCAGACCCGCTCCTCACGGGGTGGCAATGGCCTGGTCTGGCAGAGGACAAGATTGCCCTCTATGCAGACAACGTCTTGATCTTTCTGTCGGACCCAGCCCGCTCAGGGCCTCGATGTCTCCGAGTTCTGCGCTTCTTTGAACGTGTTTCTGGTATCAGATTGAATGAGGCCAAGTAGGTCCTGGTCCCCCTTCATCTGTCGAGAGAGTGTTTCGATTGGCAGTCCCCGATCCCTCTCCGACGGCAGACATTTAAGTACTTGGGGATCTGGGTGACGCTCCTTCCTGATCTCGCCTGGTCTCTCAACATCAGCCCTCTGGTGAAGCGGGTTTGCGCTGATCTCCTCCGATGGCAAACGTTGCTACTGAACCTCATGGGCAGGACTGCTCTTCTTAAGATGATGATCCTGCCCTGTTTCCTCTATACGCCCTAAAACATACCCCTCACCTTCTCCAGGTCCTGGTTCCGCGAGATGGATGGCTTGGTTACTAAATTCCTGTGGGGGGGCTGGAGGCCGAGGTTGGCCCTCAATCAATGCAGGATTCCGCCCTTTGACGGGGGTTGGGAATGACGAACCTACATCTCTACTATCTGGCGACCAGGCTTCTTACCGTGCACGATTGGTTCAACGGTGGTTGGGCGACTTGGCCTATCGTCTGGAACTACATGCTCTGGGTTTCTCTGGTATTCAAGAGATGCTCTATGGAACTGATATCCACACAATCTGCCAGAGGTTACTCGTGAGGTTTTCTTGGCCTGGCGAGCCGCCCTGCGCCACACCCGCTGGACAGGCAAATTAACCAAATTAACCCCCTTGTGGTGCGGAACGCAGCTCAAAGACGTCACCTCCCTCTCTGGTTTTAGATCCTGGGACCTCATTGGAATTTCTCAGCTAGGAGATGTCTGGCGCCGGAGCCACATTTGTGAATTCTCAGATCTACAGACCCGGTTCTCCTTCCATGCCTCTCAGTTCTATCGCTATCTTCAGTTGCGCCATGCACTACATATGCACATCTCGGAGGGGACACCTTGCCCAAATATAGCCTGCCTGAAGCACAGGTCATGACTGGTAACTTGGGGAAGGGTGGATTTCCTGCATCTATCGTTCCCTCACAAATAACACCCCCAATCCCCTTTCCTCTATCCGGAATAAATGGGAGGGTTGGATTAGCCCTTTAGATGATGCTGATAGGAGAGATGCGCTGATGGCCCCTAAAATAGTTACAGCTTCTGCGCGGCTCCGATTAGTTCAAGTATACTATTTACACGCGGCCTACCTCACGCCACTGTGCCTTCATCGCTATGGGCTCTGGCCTGATGCTTCCTGTCCCCGCTGTCACTGCCTCCAAGCGGATTTCTATCACATGGTATGGCTCTGTCCCGATATCACTCATTACTGGGAGCAATGACCGCTGATCTTACTGAGGTCCTGGGATGGGGGGTCCTGCTGAACCCTATGAACATACTCTTGGGAGTTACGGACGGTCTGGATGGGAACAGGGCAGAGAAGCTTTGTCTCACTACGGCTTTGATGGTAGCTAAACGAGATATTGCAGCCCTTTGGATGGACCTGTTGTCCCCTTCCAAGACACAGTGGCGCATGGAGGTAAATTGGTGTGCAGCGCAGGAGCGCCCCATGTATGTTGCCCGCGGCTGACCTGAAAAGTTTCGAAGGTTGTGGGGTAAATGGGTTGGGGTGGTTGAAGACTGAACTTCTGGAGACTTCCTTATGGGCATGGTTATGGACATTGGGAATTGCTAATTCTAGTAGGACTTGTGTATGTGGGAGGCTTTCTCCCCCCGTTTTGTCTGTCACCGTTATGTACTGCTCACTGTGCGATAAACTGGCGGGGTTTTCATTACTGCATATGTGCTAATTGAAAATCAATAAAATTGTTTATCAAAAAATAATAATTTGAGTAACGTAGACATAGCTTCTCACCACACTTATGACACTTCTAAGCGCACTAAATTTCAGATGTTAGTATTAGCCACTCGTGGTACTCAATATATCAACCTTCCAGAAGATGAAAGGCTATATCAGCCTTGCCAGGAATCAAACTCTATAGGAACTCTATAACAAAAGCTTTTTATATTCCTCTGATTTAGTGTGACCTCTGACCCCTTATTTCTTCAGCTAGACTTAAGAGGAAAGAGGGCTTGCGGTGTTTCCTTCCACTGCTGAACAGTGGTCCTTGCATGCATCTCTAACAAATGTTATATATTCTTCATTTACCTTTTATTGCAAAACTACAAGCCAGCAAACCATTCAAATAATTATTTATTGATTTCCAAACCCAATCAATTAAGATATGACTAAACACACTCAGTGGCCGCTCCTCCGCTATAGCAGAGGAGCGTCGCCTCACTGCTTTCAAGCAGTGCGAGAAGCAAACACATAAAATGATAATAACTTTCAGTTATTATCATTTTATGTTTGTGCAGCTCTGCGGGCGGGCGGGCATGCTCTACTCTGCGAGCAGGGCAGCGGAGGGGTTGTTTGCCTACTCCTAAATGCGCAATGACTGTTTGGTCGGCCTTCTCGGCCCGCCCAAATCAGTCATGCACACTTTCCCACTTCTCCATGCAGGCTGCATTACAGCCTGCATGGACAACATGCCCACCCCTCGAGCCCCTGGCTGAGCGCCCTGTCACAGCACTCAGACCAATTACAACACTACATTGCAGCATTGGGATTGACTTAGGGGAGGGAGCCTTGCTGTCTGCTTCCTGCTCCTGAAGTCAGAGGCAGGAGAGCAGAAGCAGAGAAGCGGGACACAGCGGCGGCAAGGTAAGTGATTTATTTTTTATTTTTCTCACTCCCTCCCGCAATTGCAACCCCCACACCACGCCCGACCCGACTCCCCACCTGCGAACTATGCCGGCCACCACGGAACACACTGTGAAGTCACGGCCCCCGGCCTCTTAATTGCTACTCTTGGCCACAGATGAGTTGACTAAATTGCCTCTTCTGTTATTAATTTGTATGGGTCATCTTCTGCTTTCTCAAGGCAGTTCTCCACCTTTGAAGAATAATCTACTATCCTGCTACATTAGCCTTCTTTTTTCTGTCCTTTTGTGTACACTCCTTCACACTGGTATCCTCTCACCCTTGCATGTTCTCCTGCACCTATAGCACTCTCTTTTCCTCAATCTCTTTTGGCAATTTAAAAATCATTTACCTTTCTTTTCTTTTCAGATGCTTTCCACAAGATGAGTGCTGTCTCTTTCACATTCATGCAGCATCCAAATTGACCTAGAGCAAGAGAAGAAGGCAGCAAGCTCACACATGGCTCAATGCCTGATGAGTTACCATAAGTTTGGCTCTTGAGTCCTGCGCCAGTGCCACCTAAATGCACATTCTTCTCTCCTCGCTTCCAGCAGCATACTATCTGTGCCAGGTAATTTGTGCCTTCAGCACTATTCTCTATCCTCTTTTCCCACTCAGAAGGCTTCTTTCAGGTTCAGTAACCTTCCTAATCTTCACCAAATTCAATGTATGGCTGAAACGAGGCCTTATATTGTGAGACACAGCAACAATTTAGGCCTTACATATCACTTAATAAATTAAAATTAATTACCAATTATATTTTAATTAATTACCAATTAATAATTAATTAATTAATTTTAAATAAATACCAATTAATTAAATAACATATTTAATTAATTATAATTAAATTACTTCCCACCCTATTCCCCTATAAAGCCACAACCCGCTACAGAATTATATCACACAAAAATTAAACATTAATATTAACTTACCTTAAATTCGATATTTTTGTTGTCTATATTCTGTCTAGTCGATAATATGTCCATTCTATATTTTTGAATCAATATTATTGCTATTCTAGTCGATATTACATTTTTCTAGTCGATATTTTTGTAGTCTATATTAAGTTCTAGTCGATATTATGTCTAGTCGAAATTAAAAACTCAATATTATGTCTAGTCAAAATAAAAAACTCAATATTATGTCTACTTACCATATTTAGCTAAAGTGGCGTCTGAGATATAGGTTACTAACAGGCCGTAAAGAAGGATCTGGGGATGAAGTGATAGCCTAGAAGCTCAATTTAGTTCTTTACAATGTCACACCCAAGAACTGCACTAGGAAAAAGATACTTTAACTAAAAACTGTTTATCACATCCTGCTTCTTAACACATTTAAAATAATCACACGGAATATTATGAAAATAGCACAAATGTATGCTGCAAAGAACAAGAATCAAATTAACATTTTTGGCATAGTTAAAATGTCATCTAGCAACCTAAAATCCTAAAACCTACTTCTATGCGCTATACTAGGAGAGCATGGAGTAGTGTAAATTGCATGTAGACTTTCTTAGGAAGACTCAACGCACTACATACCTGTTTACAGCAAAACACTGTAGTTACCAGCAGTTGGGAGCCAATGTTCCCTTAAGAGGAAAACACAGCTATAGCTTCTCTCCTACTGAGCTTAGCTCGATATCAGTTTTCAGCACAGAACAAGATGAAGGAGCTTCAAGTCACTCTGAAGATCTTCTGATAGTATCTTGCACGAAAATCGGGGGTGAGGGGCCTCTCTTACCAAGTGAAAAATTGGTAGGCCTTTTATACTGTATCTTATCTGCGATTGCAATTTCTGACATAACCGTAGGAATGTCTGATATAACATGTGTGCATCAATATGCTAGTCTTAAATGGAATCTTATAAGCAAATAAAGTAAAAACACATTAATTCAGACTACTTGCTTATGTTGTTATTATATATGACCTTGATATAGATAACAGGGTAAATGTCCCAGACTGATGTTCCACCAAGTTTTCTATGGTAATTGTATGCATATGAGGTGTCTTATCGATGTCACTATCTGAATGACATGGGACTTTCACAGGTTCTTGGAACGATAAGAGCATACAACATCAGCGTCAAAGGCAGATATGTCAATGATTCTTCAAAAATAGAGAAAATATCGGAGGAGCTTCGCGCGCAACCAAGATGGTCGCATGAGCACAGGGCTCCCGAGACCCTCGCCGCCTCCCGCACATATCCTGCATCTAATCCTGACTACGACGATGGGTTATTGAAGACACAACTCAGCTGATATAATAGCTGTTTACAGAAATCGATTTGGACGCCGGGAACCGAACTTACGCCACTTCGAACTTTAGTGGCCTGCTCCATGGAACCGCCTGGGACTCGAGTCACCGTGGTGCCCAGGTGGTAGTTGGACAACAACGGCCTGCGGGAATTGGCTTGCGCCCCTGGGTTGACTTTTGGTTTCGCTCTTGATTTTTCTACCTCAGCCTATCTCCGCCCAACTCTGGCAACCCACGATCTGGACCCCGCAACTGCTCCTGGCACCGGCTGTCTAGAGCTCCTGGTCGTGTGGTCTCCTGCCGAGACTCACACTCGAACTTCCCTGGGGCTGAATCGTGAGGAGTCATTTTTACCAGGTCCCAAAGGCCCCTCCGGGGCGCAACATCTAACATGGAGGGCAAACCTGACAGCGAAAAGCAGAATACCAAAACCACTCACCGAGGGGTTACCATCCAATGGAACATTATGGATCGCTATACCCAGCCTAAAGGGTCCCCTGGTGGTGCAAGTAGGTCTCTGGAAGAGGCAGGTGATGGCTCGGCTGCATTGGATGATTTGACCCTACATGATGTCATGGGCGCCATTGCTAGCATGAAGACCTCCATAGGCCAACAGTATGAGACATTGGCCCTAAAGCTCGACACGGTGGCGATCGATGTCAACCTGATCAGGACATACTTATTGAAGACCAACGAAAAGGTCAAATCCCTAGACTTGAAGACCTCCAGCCTCACGACCGATGTGTCCGACTTGCAAACGGAGGTTCATAATCTACGGTCCTCCAATGACCTCTTTGCCCGCTGGCTGGAGGATTTTGAAAGTCGGGCAAGACGCAACAACGTGCGTTTCATTGGGGTCCCTGAGAAGTCGGCCGAGTTGACCACAGATCTCCTCGTGGAAGATCTTATTTTGAATCACCTTGCCCCCAAAGGCCTGAGCAACTTTTTTGTAGTGGAACGTGCACACAGAGTACCGGGTGGGAAGCTGAAACCGGGTGCCTCTCCATGGCCTATAATCGCCAGAATTTTTAATTATTGGGATAGAGACGCTATCCTGCAGGCATCACAGGCAGGTGGCCCTATTAAGTTCGAGAACACCACGGTCAGCTTCTACCCGGATTTCACCCAGTCCGTTCAGAAACAAAGGATGGGGTTCCAGGGGGTGAAGTGGCGACTGAGAGACATGGGCATGAAATACGCGATGCTTTTTCCAGCTCGGCTTCGTGTTGAACACAACGATCAGACGTTCTTCTTTGACCGCCCCGAGAGCGTGAGTGACTGGCTTGATTCATTGCCTACGCAGAGAGATTGCTCGGAACATTCTGGAGGTGCGGAAGGTGGCCCGTTGGAACAAGAATGAGGAGTGGTAACCGGTTCCCGGACAGTACACAGAACTGGCAGCTGTGGTTTGATGACTTTTGTACTTGCAATGCTTCTGGTGTAGTACCCAGAGGTGGCGAGGGGGATGGGACTCTCCCTCCTCCGGGGTTTCTTCTTGTAGATTAGTTTAATGTTAGGGCAACAGGCACACTGCAAGTTGGGGTGGCTCTTGAGTCTAACGCAGGGGTGCAGGGTGGGGGGATGTGTTCATGGGATTTGTTGGGGGGTGGGGTGGAGGGTTTGGATGTGTTTTATTTAGTTTCAAGGCAACGCATTACTTTGCATTTTGATCTGGGTGTTGTGTTCGCTGTGGGGTGGATTCTGCCCTTACTTTTGGGATGGGGGTAGGGGGTTGAAGGTACTATGTTGGAATGTTAACGGACTGTGAGACAGGGTAAAACGAGGAGTGGTATTACAACTGCTGAGACGCCTTTCCCCTGATGTAGTATTACTGCAGGAGACACATTTGATCGGCAACACGTGCCACGCCATGAATTGGCGAGGTTATTGTCTAATCGCACACTCTGGATTTACTTCTGGATCTAGGGGGGCGGGTATCCTAGTCAGGAGTTCCCTCCCCCTGGAGTTAGATGATACAATTCTTGATGACAGGGGACGCTATGCCGTTATCACGGGTAGGTGGGAGGGGAAGACTATCTCATTACTTTCTGTGTATGTTCCACTCGGTTTACAGACTATGACCTTCGCTGATTTGGGGAGAGTAGTGTTGGGGCTCCCTGAGGGCATTCTGGTCATGGGCGGGGATTTCAATTCTGTTGTTTCCGGTAGGGAGGACCGCAGCCCCCCCAGGGACCTCACGAGATCACAGTCTTGGTTGAGTGGCTTCTTGGAGACGCTGGGTCTAGTAGATTGTTGGAGGCTGATGCACCCGGGACAAACACAATACACTTTTCACTCTGGTGCCCACGGTAGTCTCGCTAGGCTTGACTATGTCCTGATGCCAGCTGCACAGGCCTCTTCTGTAAGGGAAGTCAGACACTTGGCTAGGGGTATATCGGACCACTCCCCATTGTGGCTTCTGATACACATGAATATGGGCTCTGAGGGTCTAGTGGCTCCGATCAATCCTTGGCATCTCCGTAACCCCAAAACACGGGCTGAGTTGATTAAGTCTTTAGACCATTATTTTGCTGAAAACGTGGGGTCAGTGTCTTCTTCGGTTTCGCTGTGGGAGGCTTTCAAGACGGTTATCCGTGGTCAGGCACTGTCGTTAATTGCCAGCGCAAAGAAAAGCAAGAATTAGGCAGTGGTCCGGCTGGAAGCCGAGATAGCTGAGCAGCAGGGGGAATTGGAGGTGGGCATTAATCATGATAAATTGCATGTCCTCAGTCTCAAACAGCTTGACTATAGGGCCCTGGTAACGGATGCTGCTAGAGCTATGAGTTGAGAGCAGCTGTACGATGTTGGAGACAAAGCTGGGAAATTGATTGCCTGGTTAGATAGAAAGGAGAGGGCGGGTTAAGTGGTTCCCGTGATTGAGAGAGTGGATGGAGTGTGTGTTACTGACCCGGTTGAGATAGTGGAGTGTTGCTGAACACTTTCGTAATGTATATTCCCCAGTCACTGACAGACCAGAAGAAGACTCGCATTTGTTGTTAAGAGACATCACGTTGCCTCGCCTATCGGATCCTGATAGGGATCTGATGGATGCAGAGTTTTCTGATGATGAGGTAGCAATCGCTATTCGTTCCATCCGCTCGGGAAAGGCTATGGGCCCAAATGGTATCCCTGTCGAGCTTTACAAGCTGCGTCCGGACAAAATAGCACCGTATCTCCATGAAATGTTCATGGAATCGCGAGATGTCAGTTCCCTTCCCCATGATCGGCGACTTGCGACCATTGTGGTGATTCACAAGGAAGGGAAACCGCGGGATCGTTGCACATCCTATAGGCCTATATCGCTCCTGAATGCAGAACCCAAAATCCTTGCAAAATTGTTGGCAAACCGATTGATAAAGGTGATCAGCGATCTGATTGATCCGGATCAGTCTGGTTTCATTCCACATCGCAATACCGCATTAAACCTGCGTCGTCTTCATGGCGTCCTGGCGAAAGCGGAGTCGCTGCGTGAACCGGCCATCTTGGTTTCCTTGGATGCTACGATGGCCTTTGATACAGTGGAATGGCCATATCTTTGGGCTGCTCTTGCAAAGTTTGGTGTCGGCCCTGGGTTCATCTGTTGGGTAAAACTCCTGTATGAGGGACCACTGGCCCAAACTGTGGTAAATGGTAGGGTCTCTAAGTCCTTTGTTCTGGGGAGGGGCACGCGACAGGGGTGCCCGTTGTCCCCACTGCTTTTCGCCCTCGCCTTGGAACCCCTTGCCGCTTGGCTGAGGTGGGAACCATCGCTTAAGGGTATTCGGTGGACCCCTGATTTTAAGGATCGAATATCACTCCACGCAGATGATATTTTGCTTTATCTCATGTGGCCTCGGAAAGTCGCTGATAGTACTGTTTGAGGTGCTGAACTCGTTCGGGAAGAACTCCGGTCTCGTGATTAACTGGACTAAGTCCTGTGTTTATGTACTCTCTGGAGACGCTCCACCTTTGCCACGCATCCGCCCCATACAGGTAACGCAGATAGGTTTTAAATATCTGGGGGTATTCATTTCACTGGACCCGGCTGTCCGTTACGAGCATAATTTGCTTCCCCCGCTCCAGCGGTTGAAGTCTGACGTTGCAGCCTGGTGTGGTCTGCCGTTATCCCCTCTCGGACGGGCAGCCCTTTTCAAGATGATGTCTCTACCACGGTTTTTGTAAGCGCTTCAGAACACGCTCGATGTCATACCGGCGAGATACTTCCGGGAGGTGGAGAGTTTACAGAGGCGGTTGATATGGGGCGGACGTCCGCATATCGCCCTTGCTAAATTGACACTTCCCTGGTATGACGGGGGTATTGCACTTCCGGATATCAAGCGCTACTACTGGGCCTCCCAGATGGGAGCAATTAATCATGCAATGTATGGCCCCACGTCAAACCCTGCGTTTGAGATGGATAAGTGGCAGCTGCCGTGTGTAGAGTACAATAGGGCGCTTTACTCCAAGTCTGTCAGAGGGAAACTCTCAGGACCCACTAAGATTGCAGTGCGAGTGTGGCAGAGTGCGAATGCCGCAATGGGGTGATCAGATCGATTGACCTGGGCAATCCCGCTCTACGTGTCTGAAAGATTGGGTAGCTTGTGGAGGACGAAGGGCTTTGAGAAGTGGGATATGATTGGTATTTTTAAGGTTGGCGATCTCTGGAACAAAGATAGGATTAAGACCTTTGAGGAGTTGAAGGTAGAATACGAACTCAGTGACAAGGAGTTCTTCCGCTATATGCAGATCCGCTACGCACTGAGCTCAGTTTTTCCAGCCGGGGTCGCAATTCCGGAATCATCCCCTCTCGAAGGTCGGGTGCTAGACGGCTACGTTCCGGACAGCACAATTTTTTTGATATATAAGAAACTGATCAACGACCGTACAGATTTGCTGGTGCGCCTCCGTGAGGTATGGACCAGCGATGGGATGGAGTTGGATGACGAGGACTGGCAAGCTGCGATATCCTCTCCTAAGGAGGTCGCGATTCCAGCCCGTCTCCGGCTGGTGCAATTCAAAATCCTGCATCGGATTTATATAACTGGCCCGCCTAATTCATATGGGTTATTCTGTGGATGGGTTGTGTAAGCGTGGATGCGGCTTAGCGGGTACTTTCCTCCACATATTTTGGGAATGCCCGGAAGTGGTTGTGTTTTGGAATCGAGTGCATGCAGTTATGGAGGAAGTCACAGGAGTTACGTTGTTGCCTGAAGCCAGGCGCTGTCTGCTGAATGTCTGGGAACCGACTGATTATGATGTTGCGCAGACTCAATGGGCGACCCTTGGAAATATGATAGCCAAGAGAGATATGGCACAATTGTGGGGGTCCCAAAGTACACCCACTATCACGGCATGGAAGGAAAATATGGACTGGTGCATGTTTCGGGAGAAAACGGTGTATGTGGCCCTCAGCAAACCGAGGAAGTGGGGTCAAATTTGGGGCCAGTGGAACTCGTACCGGGGCGATGTGTGCACTCCTCCCCTCATTGATATTCCGGAAATGCCGCCTTCCCCCTAACCGGACATTCCTAGTGTTGTCTAGTCTTGAGAACATGTGAATCTGCTTCCCCCCTGCTCCCCCCCCTTTTTTCATTTGACATTGACAATTTGTATGGATTTGTAACATGCTTTTTCCCCCCTTAGAGCATGTACCCAGCAGTATTGCCTTTATTCCCTTGTTTGTTTATGTTTATTTTATTGTTAATAAACAGAGTTATAAAAAAAAAAAATAGAGAAAATAAAATCTCACCCTGTTCAAGATCGAATCGTGGCTTAGGGACTTTATGTCAGCACAAATCAAATAAAACATATCGAATGGAACATCTTGCATAGATCAACACAGCCCCAGGTTGTCACACATCCAGCAACACCAGGCTTGGGCTAGTGCTAATCGGAAAACAAGGTGCATGTTACAGTACAAAAAAAAATGCAAGCAATTGGTAAAAGCTCTCTAACGGATCTCTTCACCAAAATTCACATTCACGCAGACATTTGGACATGACACTATCACGCTCCCAAAGATGGTGCGGAATACAATAACCTTGGTACTACTATCGACAGCCAGAATACCTTGATACAAGAATATAGATGACAGAATATCAAGGGACAAACTATCAAAAGGTAAGTGTATGTAGATAAGTATAGATTACTATTCATAACTCCACACCTACATACCTTGAAGTTATATGTACCGCATGTGTACATATATGCTGAGTTTGGTATAGAAAATCTAGACTTATTTATCATTCAATATTGCTTTTTTTATATTTTGTCCACGATATTGTTTGCCCTCGAAATTCTGGGGTCGATAGTCAGGGTGCACACCTGCAATAACCATACCACAAGATGAATCAAACTTCAGTTTACAATGGGTCTTTCTGTATGTTGTGTGGAGACTGGAGATTTAATTTGAGACTACTTGACACATGAAGCGTGGCTTCAAAGCTCATGGTATTTTATATGTGTACAAGAGATATGGGAGGTCTTCAAAGCTATTATATGTCACCCTAACATTCTCGAGAAAATGACTCCTTAGAATAGGGTTTGCGGCAGATATGATACTTCCCGGGCCAGCAAGGGAATTTCAATAATTTGTTAAAAGACAGAAATGAGACGGCACGGTGCATTTTAAGCTTCATGCTCATGCCACCAAACTGCATTGGCCTAATCTTGATGATTTAAGACCATTCACACCCTTTTGAGTCAACCAAAACAGGATTAGAGCCTGATCAGTTTAAACGCAGCTCTCCAAAGACTTTTGAGAAAGATGGTTTCAGACGGATCATTTCCCAGTCTGTAATCCGGGATAATAGTACTGTGGAGGAGCATTTACGAGACAGGGAAAGGAATGCATTTAAGCAAAATACTGCCATCAAACCATCACTTATGAAAATGCCCTTTACTGCTAAACCGACAATTTAAACTTGATTGTGTGCAATGAAAGGCTGCTCTCTGGAGCCCTTCAGTGGTTCTACACCTTTAAATCTGAGATTCATTAGCGAGGTTCGTTAAGAATGTCAAGCACTGACAAAGACAATAGGTTGGGCTTTGGTATAGCGCATGAAAGCAGCAGTGCACCCGGTGACGCTTTTCGGAGAGGGCTTGTGTGACCTGCTTCTTGGGAGCACTGGGTCATGTACAGGTCAGAGACCCTGGGCTATATGCATCACAACATGATGAGTGGAGGGGGTTGTGGGGTGTCTGATGTACAATGCTTGCAGATGGCGGCATACAGTAGAAAGTTAATGTTACACGTGTCATAGTGCAGTACCTTCAGCCAGTACTGGGTTCTTCGGCAGGAAGCATTTCAAATGATCTTAAGTACATTTTTACAATGGATAAAGAAAACAGCAAGCGCCACAATGAAAATTTATATAGGATAAAAAAGGAATTATCTTTAAGTCCATGACTGGGCCTCTTGGCAACAAAGTAGATAGAAAGATGGATCGAAGAAACGAATAAACGAAGCATACTCAAGACTTTACCACGGTCTTCCAGACACAGGGACAGCCGAGCCTTATCGATGGTGAGAGTGCTAGTGCTTTTAAATCTGTTTATTGCTTTTTGTACATTTTACTTCACCTATGTAGGGTTACAGTTACAAGAAAAGAAAGGTGACAGGTGCGCAGTACACCATCATTGCTTCAGTGCGTGCATGCATAGCAGTAACTTGCAATAATATTGACAGTGCCATCAATAGCATGAACAAAGATACTGACCGGAGGCAAAAAGATCCCTGCGGAAAGAAACGCCATATGCAAGCCATAACAAGCGTTTTTACAGCTGATTTCTCCTAACATTAGTTAGACCTGCCCCACGAGCAACAGTAAACTAGCAACAAGCATTTTCAATAGGTCTCTCATTCATTCAGTTTGAGCTATTTGCATTGTAAATGACAATGCCTTTTATTTATGTTTTCGGTTTTAAAACATAAATAAAAGGCATTGTCATTTACAATACTAATAGGTTAAACTCTCGCAGAAGCGAAACCTATTGCATGCAATATAGGGCCTTCTTGACCGCTTATTATATTGTAAATATCAGAGTAATTGAACGGTCTGCGACGTCTTGAAAGTGAGATTTACATATGATCTGAGCTATAAACACTAAACACTAACAAAGCACTCCAACACCTTTAGCTCTGTGATTAAACCGTCGCGGCACAAGATGAAGAGCGAGAGTGGGGGCTATTTCCTGCCCTCTCTGTGATTTGAGTGAGCAGTGTGGCATTTCGTAATGTCATTGCTATCTCAGGCCTAATCAAAACACTCCAGCTGTTGCAGGGCCCTGGATTCACCTCCTGGTGCAGGGCGGTCTGTGCTTTATGGCAGGCGAGGGAGGTAGGGATGGTCTCGGCTGCAGCTCCGGCCTCGTACAGTGCCCCTACTATTACTAGTGACCGAGAGGCGCTGAGGTGGTGGTATTGGTATTGGTGGTATTGGTATTGGTGGTAATGGTATTCAGTGGCGTCACTAGGGTTGGCGTCACCCAGTGCGGTAGCTCATGGTGTCACCCCCTCACGACTTACTCCATGGACCTCCTCCGAGTACACCAGTGTGAGAGAGTTCGGAGCTTTATTGCTCTCATAAATTAGAAGGCGGGCTCCCGCGCTGAGCACCTTTCAATAAACGACTGATGGAAGGGACACTCCCGCATAATTATTAATAGCTTTTCATATCGCGGCCTACTCGGTGGTGACACTTCTTTCTGTTCCCAGCAAAGGGCCTCCTCTGCGCAGTCCCGCGCCACCCTAAGTCCCGTGAGGCCTCCAGTCACCAGGAATGGCGCTGCCTTTGTGTTAATTGCTGGACCCGTTTCGCCGGCTGAATGCTAAAAGCACCGGGAGAGAAGGGACAGGTGTGCAGAGCGCCAGCCCAGGGACAGCTTTATGTGACATGCACAGTTTCAATTTGTGCCCTTCCTTTCAGCTGCCGAAGTACAGAAACATAGTACCCAAGAATTAATAAACGCTCTTTGGGAATGGAAGATTAAGTAAAACACGTGCAACATAAACAGAAGCTAAATCACAGATTTGGATTACATTCATTGGTCAGAAATTAATTGAGCAGTGCTTTTGACTGCAAATTAGGGACATGATTATTAGGCCCAAAAGTGACACCAGTTGCACTGCTAACTTTTAATTACAACCTGGTCCGAGACCCGGAGGGACCACCCACTTAAACCATTTATTTAACAGTCTTGGGGCTTGTTTACAAGCCCCTTGCGCCATTGGTACATCGCTTTTTCCCATATTAAAATTGGCGCGGCGCAAGGGGCTTGTAATTAAGCCCTATTGAAGTCTTGCTCCCACCAAAATCACTGGAGTCATATTTATGACACTCCATACAGAGGCCAAAGATTGAATGAACATACATACATACAGCCTGTTCGAAATACACACCTGCTCAAGTATGTTGACCCCCAACTGCGTCCTGAGCACTATCTACAATACTAGTTTGTGATTCCGATACATTCCCTTTCACAGGTGCTAAATTCAGGGCCTGAGCTAAATCCGTTTGCTCGCAGAATGCACTGACAAAAAAAGACTCACCCTTTAAAATATACACTCGACCCTGTCATTGATTACAAAGATGCAATGTTTTAGGAAAAGCTAGTATTTGTTTACTCCTGCTGCTTAGTAAAACCATTCCATCTTGAAGGCTAATAAATATACAGTCTGAACTTTAGCATTAGATAACTACACGTAAAGCACTGTAGTGCATAATACTTCCTGCCAAATTTTAAAACAAACCCAATGTCACGATAGTTATAGAACCGCTTGAGCGTCGGTGTTTACCTTGATGCAGAGTGGGGTGAGAGAGACTGCAACTTTACATTATATCGAGAATCGCTGCTCAGGCTCTTCCAGACTTGACTCTGTTGTTGGAGACCTCATCGGAATGTGTTTTCTCGCAGACGATCTCACGTTTCATGCTCCAACTTGTCAGTTGTCACCTGTGCACTGGAAGTTGTTCCCTCCGAGTTACCCACTGCGGCTGCCCACACAGCGCTACCTCTGCAAGAGTCATGTTCTTCGAAAGGAAACTTAGACAGTTCCCACCATCTGTTAGGCTCGAACCTCAGAGGTCCTGTCTCACAACAGGTTGCAGCGTCAGTAGGGCTCCCTGTAACTTTGGAGGCACTCACCTACTTTGAGGATGCCAGCGGCAATTCGAAAGGTCTGTCTCGTGGCCGCAACTACTCCCGCAGCAAATGCCATCCTGGAACCATGAGGCACAGCAGGTGCACAGATAGTGTCTGTGCCAGTCGAGTCCGACCCCAGCTTCGGCCCGCCGCTTCTGACTGACGTGAGGTCACATCCCTCCACCACAGCGCCACAGAGCCTGCAACGCAACAACTCTGCTGAGGTCAGGCCCCGCCCGAGTCTCCAGGTTTAGAGGATATATTGTAAGATTGTACCACGGCCCGGCACAGAGAGATTTGTAACTGTTATTGAGCCTGCGCTGGCAAGTGAAGTCTGCCGGCCCGGGTGCAAGCACAGGTGTAAGATGTGCCAGAAAGAAATGCGTTGGCGTCACCCTGTGGTGATACTTGGCAGCTTGCACGGTGTCACCCCATGTGAGGGTGTCACCCGGTACGGTCCGCACCCCCGCACCCCCCTAGTGACGCCCCTGATGGTATTGGTATTGGTGGTGATGGTGATGGTATTGGTATTGGTGGTGGTGGTATTAGTGGTGGTATTGGTGGTGGTGGTGTGGTAAATAAAATTACCCGGACATAGTTTCTATACATTAACCCCTTCCATGCTGATGACAGAACGGTTCCGTCATCAGCTACGGGTGAGCTGTGCTGATGACGGAACCGTTCCGTCATGAGCCCGTTAGAACCTTAGAACCCTCAGCACAGCGCGAAAATTCGCGCCGCGCTGAAGGGGTTAATAAAGAATAAGGATAGCTCATAAAAATGAGAGGCAGAGTCCGTGGTGTCCGAGTCAAAAGGGCTTTATTTCAATGACTCGAGCCAGTGGAGAATCGGGTTCCATCACCACTAAGGTTCAGGAAGGGATATCTAACGTTTTATTCACATAACACATTATATATAGTAAAGCCATACAATTGAAATGAAGAGAGAAGGCGGGGCGCTCCAGGCGGAGCAAGTGAAAGAGAGATAAGAACACATGGGCGTGAAAGAAGGCGTGTAAGGAGGCGTACACGTGGGTGTTCACTTGATGAGTTATAGGTGTGTCATAGGTGGGTGGATGCATGGAGGAGGTCTGCAGGGTCAGTAGAAACCTTTACCCTACATGTGCGCGTAACTGGTCATGACGTAGAAATGACGTGTAACTGGGGAGAGCTGGGGGTAGCTGACCTTAGCACTAGTAGAGGAGTCTCGAGTCTGGAATGTCAGAACGACCTGCACCTTTGTCATTATCTGATATCTTGTGTTTGGAGGATGTATTGTCTGAAGTAAAGGTCTCTCGAGCAAAAGCTGTTCATCACTAAATGCTAGTGTGTGCATATATTTCTTCGTGCATTGCGTGGGGCCATGGGTCTTCTATAGCAACGGGTTCAGTAAATCACTTGCATGGAGACAGGAAGGCTAGGCCCTATGCTCTGCAGGCGGAATATGTTTACCCCTTTCACTAGACTGGAATGTGTTTTTGCGGAGCTGAGCAGATAACTGTAGGCAAAATACCGTCTTGGCAGGCAGGCCAGGCCGGGCACCTCTCGGCTGAGCAGGGAGTAAGGGAGAGGTCAGGGATGCATACCTAAGCTGCAGCTTTCAGAGACAGAAGAGGCTCGGAGCCTGAATTCAGGGCCTGGCTCGGCTGGGCCACAAAAACGTGTGCTTCTCGACTTTTAAACGTGTACCATGTAAATGCATTGGCAACGTAGGCTTCAGTGCAGAATTAACGTTTCATTCATGGAAGGCCTAATAACTGACATGCCAACATTAGACGGAAATGCAGGGGCATTATTATTACAGGCATGGGAAGGGAATTACATGATAACATGGTCATACATGGGGCATAGGTACATGGATAGGGTGCGAGTGGGGGGACACACTGGCCACATGAAATTTCTATTTCCTCATTCCCTCCTTGTCCCCTACTGCGCCCTTTAGGATACATCTATATTCATGAGACCATCTATTTGTTCATATAGCATCATTTGTTCATCCTTTATTATTTGTGCACGGGAACGTGAACGTGGACGGGGAATACAGGCAATGGCACACAAGCCGCAAATCGCTGGGCCGCATTGCAGACAGAGACAGCAATTGAATACTACGAGCAGTATTATCCCTAGGAATGACAATACTATCCATCCCCAGGCTGATATCACGCTCTCGAGCCAACAGGACCAAGTCCAGGTGCCTGGATTCTGGTGTATCTCGTGAGCTATCTTATGGAGCCTTGTTATTGCTGCATACACTGACGGTGCGTTATTTGGAATAAACACACAACAACTGGAGCCGATCACTCTACAAGCCCCGCCCCTATGTGCCAGAATTACGTCAAGAACAAGGCGATTCTGAAGAACAACAAGTCTCATAGCAGACTGCTCCTCAGTTAAGTTACCTAAGGCAGAAGTAGTCTCATTCACTACTGCTTCCAAAGTTCTTGTTAACCTGCGTATTAATTTGCTGTTTTGGATGGGACCTATGAAGAAAAAGAATCCTCTATTAAAATCTGTATATTGCTCCCACGCTGTCTCAGTCTGATCGACAACCGGGGACTCGGTCTCCCTCTTGTGTCTTACATGTACGAGTTGGGAATCTCGATGATAATGGGATGGGGCTAGAAAAACAGGTGGCAGTAGGAACGCAATATAACACGTTCCACCCCAGTCTAAGGGCAGATGTACATAGGCTGTCTGACCGCAAATAAAATAGGAATGGCGGGAAGCTTTGAAAGTAGACTTTCCTTTATCATTAAATTCGACCACAGTATTACAATCACTGTGTCCTAGGTGCACTGAACCATTCTTTCTAACGCATAATTCACCTTTTACTGGTAAGACGGTTATAAACGATGAGCCTGTATTGATCTCGGACTGGACATTCAGAATCATGAGGCTAAGGGAAACATTCCCTAATTCGTACACTTCATTTTCTAGATCTGTTCCTTTCCTTTGGGGAAAACCATCTTTATCGGGAAAACATGCCTTATTCATGACTATATTCAGGTCCCCCCAAATCCATTCACTCTGGGAGTTTGTGAACTGTCCGTCTTGTGTTGATGACATTAAGGCAAACCAAGCTCCGCACGAACCATTGTGCGAAAACAGATAAGGAAAGAGGGGCAGAACTCCCTTCATTTTCTGATAAGGTGGGAGTCGGCCGCATACCCAGCAATTCGTAACATTGCTGGCCTGGTGAGAGTGATGTAACATACGAATAAAAGTGTTGTTGCGCAGTGCTAGTCGATATGACAATTCATGGGGTGGCAGGTCACTGAATGCGTGCTCTACAGTGTCATTGAAGGAAGAATGTATGTGTGAACCAAGAGGAGGAAAGAAAACATGTAGCGTCAAGCTTATACATATAATCGATATACTTAGAAAAAACATAATGATCAGAGTTACTATGCATCTACTGCGTAACGTTTTGCAGTACTTTTGTTTCATCTCTTTCTGCCTATCTCTCTGGCTATTTGGGTCTACAATCTTATACATGTCAGGAATCTGTCTAACCGCTTCACCCGAGGGGGACTTAAACAATTAAACGCTGTCTGACTTACTAGACCGTAGTTTTTGTCTATATTCTTGTTGCGGAGTCTTTTCTAGCAAAGGGAGTTTAGAGTCACTGTTATTGGGACAGTCCTTAGAGTCTTTTGCCGAACCAAGTCCATGGAAACGTTTCACATGATGGGCGTGGAGCCATCCTTTTCTCCCTTCGACCTTGACGGCGGTTCTCGTCGTCAGCAGGACCAACTTGGGCGCACGCCAGCGGGGCTCCAGAGGGCTCGAACGGTCAAAGTTGCGGACAAACACCAGGTCTCCCGGAACAATTGTATGAGTCTTCACCTGGGTGTTGTCCGGGAAGGCAGCTGCAACCTGTGAACGACAAAAAAGGAGTGCAGACATCAAGGAAGCCAGGTAATCTGTCAGCATAGTACTGTCGACATCTGTAATTTTTCTTGGCATAGGCGTACCCCACATATTCGGCGGTTTACCAAAAACCACCTCGTACGGGGATAGTCCGGTTCTGGAATGAGCTACCATACGCATGTAAAAGAGGGCAACCGGCAAGGCTACCATCCAATCCACGCCTTTTTCTGCACAGACCTTCGCTAACTTTGTTTTGAGAGTCTGATTGTGTCTCTCAATGAGACCTGCTGCCTCTGGGTGTCGTACACAATGGAATTTCCACTGGTACCCTAACAGAAGAGATACTTGTTTCATCAGTTCAGAAGAGAACGGCTGCCCATTATCTGAGTACACGACACGGGGCAAGCCGTATCGCGGGAAGAATTCTCGGACCAACTGCTTGGCAGTGGTCACAGCAGTGTAATCTGGGACTGGATACGCTTCTGTCCATCTAGATAGGGCACATACAACTACGAGGACATACTTGAATCCTCGACATCTGTCCATCTGAATATAATCCATCTGGAGGACTTCAAAAGGGTGGTCAGGAGGATGAAATCCACCTTGTTCCACGGGAATGCCTTTGCCTGGATCGAACTGACAACAGATCATGCAGGTACGCACTTTCTGTTTCGCTGCTGCACGTAAATGCTTGTTGAACCAGATGTTCTGTATACTGTCTAACATGGCCTTTTCACCTAAGTGTGCTGGACTATGTGCTGTGTTAATGATAGCTTGAACCATGGAGTCAGGGAGGAACCACGTGCCTTTGCCTTTTGTCATCCATCCCTGATCTGTCTGGATCCCTCCTTGTTCAGTCCATTTCTTTATTTCATCTGGAGTGGCATGTGTCTGTATGTCGAGTACATCTTGTGAGGGATCCCTGACTGTAATGCAATTTGTCTGTGATGGTACTTCAGTCTTTGTCGTGTCAGTTGGAATGTCTGTTTGAGTCTGGGCTGTGAGTTTAGCTGTTCGATCTGCCAGGTCATTACCCTGGGAAATGGTGTCAGTAACTTTCGTATGTGCTTTGCACTTCATGATGGCTATGGCGGTAGGCAAGTGTATTGCGTCTAACAGAGCTTGAATGAGGGGACCATGCTGTATTTTGGCCCCATGAGAGGTCAGGAAACCTCTCTCCTGCCAGAGGACTCCAAAGTCGTGTACGACTCCGAATGCATACTGTGAATCGGTGTATATGTTTACTTTCAAGTTCTTGGCTCGTATACAGGCTTGGGTCAGAGCGATGAGCTCTGCTGCTTGGGCAGACAGGGTGTCAATTCGATGTGTCTCTATGACTTCAGTATCAGTGGTCACTGCATATGCGGCCACTAACTCTCCTGTGCTTGTTCTCATGCATGAACCATCTACATAAAGTGTCAGGTCTGGGTCGGGTAATGCAATGTCCGTCAAGTCTTGTCTTGGCTTCGTCAATGTATTAATTACTTCCACACAGTCATGTGATGCAGAGTCTAGTGTGTTCGAGGGTAAAAGTGTAGCAGGGTTCAGAATATTGCATCGTCTGATCTCTATGTGTGGCTGGAACAATGTCAGTTCATATCCTGTCAGTCTTGCTATAGTCAGGTGCTGTGTCTGTGTCCTGTTCAAGAGAACTTCCACCGAGTGTGGAACCTGTACTGTCAAAGGATGTCCTAACACTATGGAATCGCTTTGTCTGATTGCTAGAGCTGTTGCTGCAACTGATTTTAGGCACGCAGGCAGAGCCTGGGCCACTGGATCCCATGTACTAGAAAAGTAAGCACAAGGCTTGTGTTTTCCTGCCTGATCTTGTGTAAGAACAGATAATGCTGTGCCATCGCGTTCAGTGACAAAAAGTGTAAAAGGTTTGCTGTAACATGATGTCGCTAAAACAGATGCTTGACATAGAGCTTTCTTCAATTCATCAAATGCAAGTGTATGTTCCTGAGTCCAAGGGAGGACAGTCAAAGTCGCTGCCTCCTGTGTTGTCAACTGTATGAGTGGTTTGGCTAGATATGCGTACTGGGGAATCCATTGTCTGCAGTAAGAAGTGAGGCCAATGAAGGCCTGTACTTCCTTTTGTGTCTTGGGCTGTGGAAGATGTGCAATTAACTGAATGCGGTCAGGTGTCAACTTTCTACCCCTCTTGGACAGCAAGTGTCCAAGGTACACCACTTGCTAGGCACAGAATTGTAGCTTTGAAGGGGACACTTTGTGCCCCTTTTCTGCCAGGAAGTATAAGACTGTCAGCGATGCACGTTCGCAGTCTCGTTCTGTTCGTGCTGTGATCAGGAGATCATCAACGTATTGGAGCAGTGCAGTGCCAGTAGGCATGTGAATACTGTCTAGTTGTCTTTTCAATGCTTGGCTGTAAATACTAGGACTCTCTGTGAACCCTTGATGAGCCCTCGTAAATTTGAAGCTTCGTCCATTTAAACAGAATCCGAAGAGGTATTGGCTCTCCGGATGGATTGGGACACTAAAGAAGGCGTTCTTGAGATCAATTACAGTAAAGAACGTCGCTTCAGAATCAATTGCAGTCAATAGTGAAGAGATGTCGGGGACCACTGGGTACTGGGGAATTATACATTTGTTCAGTTCTCGGAGGTCAATCACTAGTCTGTAGACCGGTGGTGCATTTGGGTCAGTGCGTTTAAGAATCGGAATGATAGGAGAATTACATATATTGGAGTCAGTTTCTACAACCACTCCCTGTGCAATGAGCTCGTCAACAATTTTCAGTAATGCTATTACAGCATCAGGTGGAAACTTGTATTGTCTGATTCGTGGCAGTACAACTCCTTGCTTGAGTGTGACACGATATGGCGTAATGTGCATGTAACCTACATCAGTCGGACCTTGCGCCCATAAATGCTGTGGTACATTCTGGAGTCTGGGATCAAAATCTCTCAACACATAATGTCCTTTAAAATCACGTAAAAACAATCTCACTCCGTCCGGAGAACAACAAATCACTGCTCCTAGTTCTTTCAATGTCTTTATACCAAGCAAGTTTTCTGGACATGATTTCGTAAGCAACAGGTCTGTAGTGCGGGACAATGGACCAACTTCTAGGGAAACTGGCTTTGACACTTCATTAACAATAGGCTTTCCTGAAAATCCCAGGGAAATATTCTGTGAGCCTGAGGGGGTGCCCCTGGAACCTCGTCATGACTGATGGTAGTTCTGCTCGCCCCTGTGTCAATCAGAAATTTTCTGTCTTTCCCCAATACATGACTATGCACATAGGGGCCCTCTTGATCTACAGGAACCTCAATAAGGGGCAAGCCAACCTCCCTCTCTAGGCTGTTTCATGAGTACTGTTGATAATCTGGGTAGTCTGACTGTGCGTACTGGTACATTTGTTGCGTGACATGTTGTGTGGCAGCAATGGGTTGGGGTACAGCTACTGTCTGTTGCGTGTTCTGTGGCGTTTGCGTGTTCTGCGGGATGTTATCCTGTCTAGGAGGACGCGGTCTTTCTTTTGTCTTGCCTGTAGCTATATTGTGTTTCAGGACAGCACATTCATTTATATAGTGACCTGGCTGTTTACAGTAGTTGCAGTTCCCTTTGACAGGTGCCGCGCCCTTTTTCTGGCCATCGGCTGGAACTGATTGAGCAACTAGTACTTTCATTTTCTTATCTTTCATGCGTCTCTTTTCGTGTTCCTGTTCTTCTCTAATTCGATTCTGGTGATACTAAAACATTTGTAACATTTGGGAAGGGCTATTTGCTTCCCAGGTACTCTCAACCTTCAATACTCTATTTTTGATCTGGGGTAAGGAATTCTCTACTAATTTGCTCACAAAAAGATGCGGGTACGATTCACTACTTGTCTTCAGGCCACTGTTAATAAGAAAACATTTTTCGAATCTAGAATAAAAATCACTAGTGTCTTCATCTTGTTTCTGTTTGCAGGCTGAAATAGCATCCCAATCTTCCTTTTTTGGTAGTCAACAATCTCGGCAAAACCTGTATTAATAGCTCGGGTAATTCTTTAGCTTTGTCCCCAAGACCAACACCCGGGGCTCGTGTTTTATCTTCGTCTTCTAATTCTGTCCAGTTGATCTTTTTCTCTCCCACCTCCCAATCTTTTTCTTTAAGCTTTTCATAAATGCCTGCTGGTAACAGTACCTTCAATAATTTAATGGTATCAGCGTATATGTACTCCCCCATGTGGAGCATGTCTTTTAATTCACGGTGGAACCCCCCTGGGTCTTTATCATGACAGGGCAGTAATTTTTTCATTTCCAATAATTCCATTTTCGTCAAGGGTGTGTAAACGTATACTCGTTGAAGCGCACCCCCCGGGGTTTTAACAGGATGAACCTCTCGTAGGGAATTCTGTCTGTCTATGTGAAAGGTCTTTCTTTCTCGGTGCGGGCAGGAATCACGTGCGGGGTCAGAAAAGTCAAGTACTTGTGTCGTTGATCTAGAATGACATTAATTAATTCGGTGCCTAGGCCTCTCCATCTTTCCAGGAGTAAATCGTCCAGTATTTTATACAAGGGACCTGGATCAGAATGCTGACTCTCGTACAATGTGATGAGATGTTGAATCATGTAAATACCAGCTAAACGCTGTTCTACTGGAGGAAGACTCAAAAATGTTTGTGCTACTATGTCATCTTTATATATGTTAGAATTACAAGCCCATTGAACTGCTGACCGGGCTAGTTCCTGTTCATGTATAGTACTAAGTTCACTACTACCTACTCGTTTTTTCAGTGCCTGTTCAGTAGCTTGGAATAGGTGTTCAAGGGAATATCTTTCTGGTATTGGAGAGAGAGAACGTTTATTGTAATCTAGGCCTATGGGTCTGTCAAACGGTCTTGCCCTACCTATGTAATTCATTTTACTTGGTTCCCCTGTTTCTATATCATCGTCTTCTGAGACTTCGTCGTCCTCTTTCTCGGCCTGTTCTTTCTTGTGTATATCTAGAATTTCTTTACGAATTTTCCTGTACATGCATTCTATTCTGTTCTGTGTATCATGTTTACCAACACCTATATTGTCACTCCAAGTCAACATAGTTTTAGTCACTACTTTATCTGGCTGGTCTTGTTCTCGGATCAAACAATTAATCAAAAATTGTAAAAGCATTCTTTGAATCTCCACCTTTCTATTTGCCATGGCCTCGTGTACACTTTCTGGTCCCTCCCCCGTTCTAATGAAATGGTATATTCTGTCTAAATGTTCCTTCATGTCTGGTAAAGTGACCAAATAGTTTGCAACCCGTCTTAAACGTACTGAGTGAACGAGCATTGTGCCCACACCTGGTACTGGATCATATACACAATCGGAAAGTGATTGTCTAAGGTACGCTGGGGTCGTTATCGTTTTCGGTGTGCTTTGTAGTGCTAATTCTCGTAGTGATCGTGATGGTGGTGGTGGGGTGTGCGGTGTGTGTGGTATGTCTCCAGAGGGCCCCCTTCCCGATGCCCCCTGACTGGAGTCGTCTTGGTTTGAGTCGTCTTTCACTACCTGTGCTGCTACTGGTAATGCGGGTTGATCTTGTGCTACGGGTTGTTGGCGGAAAGGATTGGTAGGGACGGTGGCAGGCGGATTGGTAGGGTTGGGAGGAGGAGGAAAACCTGCATCTACATAATCTGGAGCAGCGTCGTCTAAATAGGAGGAAAGAAAAATGTCCGCTGCTGTCTGTTTATGACTACGGAGTTTGGTCGGGATCAGTGGTGGCGGCAAGTTACTAGGTACTTCCGGGGTCACTTTAGGTAGGCCCTCGGCAAGGACAGGATTCATGCCTTTAATAAGGGCATTTCTTTGTCTATCTAATTGTTCTGCTTTAACCCGTTCACCTTCTTCCTTTGGCTCTTTTTCTTTGGCTTTCTCTGATGCTTCTCTACTTCTCTCTGCTTTGTGGATTTCTTTCTCCGTTCTTCTATGTGCTTCTTTACGCCACAACTCTATGGCATCTTTCTGGGATTGTCTAGCTTTCTTTTTCCACAGGGCTTCCTCTACTCTCATGATGCATTCAGCATCCCATGTCCCTGAGACAGGCCATCTATATTTCTCTTCGAGATCCTTCTTGTAATCTACCCATAAATCTAAGTACAGTATGGCATCTAGGCCATGTTTCTGGTACATAAAATGTCCAGGAGTGTCCTTAGGCGGGACGGGAACTGCCTCTTCGAGTATCCCTTTCCTGGTTCCTATCTGACGTAATTTCGGAAACAGTGGCATGTTTAAACTAGCTTGAAACGAAAACACAATAAGCACAATAATAGACTGAAAACAATCATCCATACCACGACATTAAAACATTAGAAACAGATACTAACTAGTACATAGAAAAACACAATCCTAAAATAACCTTGTTTACTTGATGCACTGCTAGAACAGTACAGTCATACCGGTCTCATAAAGAGACACGTCTTTACCGCATCCACCTAAATGGACACGTCTGTACCGGATCTGTGTACCCAGACCCGTCTTGACCGGGCTCAAATAAATTAACCCGTCTCTATGCGTTCCCAACAACGGTACTCACCGGGAAGCAAGACTGAAGGCCTCGGAAACTCGATACTGGACTGGTACAGCTTGCTGCTACTGCTGCTCATGTGCCTCGGAACAGGTGGGCCTCGGGATACCTCGGACCTTGCTCTCTCGGCTTGGGCTCTGGTCGGGATGGTCCGCAATCCTCACCGCCTCGTGTGGATGACTGGTCGCAGTCTCCGTCTCCTCCGTGGACCTGAGGGAGTTGGCGGGAAATCCCGCAGACGTGCACACTGGAAGTCCGTCACGGCTATAGAAGGGGTCAGGGGGCTGCACCTACATCACCGGCGCGTGGGGAAGGGGACTAGTCCCTATTCGTGGGCCAGATTTATGTGGTAAATAAAATTACCCGGACATAGTTTCTATACATTAATAAAGAATAAGGATAGCTCATAAAAATGAGAGGCAGAGTCCGTGGTGTCCGAGTCAAAAGGGCTTTATTTCAATGACTCGAGCCAGTGGAGAATCGGGTTCCATCACCACTAAGGTTCAGGAAGGGATATCTAACGTTTTATTCACATAACACATTATATATAGTAAAGCCATACAATTGAAATGAAGAGAGAAGGCGGGGCACTCCAGGCGGAGCAAGTGAAAGAGAGATAAGAACACATGGGCGTGAAAGAAGGCGTGTAAGGAGGCGTACACGTGGGTGTTCACTTGATGAGTTATAGGTGTGTCATAGGTGGGTGGATGCATGGAGGAGGTCTGCAGGGTCAGCAGACACCTTTACCCTACATGTGCGCGTAACTGGTCATGACGTAGAAATGACGTGTAACTGGGGAGAGCTGGGGGGAGCTGACCTTAGCACTAGTAGAGGAGTCTGGAGTCTGGAATGTCAGAACGACCTGCACCTTTGTCATTATCTGATATCTTGTGTTTGGAGGATGTATTGTCTGAAGTAAAGGTCTCTCGAGCAAAAGCTGTTCATCACTAAATGCTAGTGTGTGCATATATTTCTTCGTGCATTGCGTGGGGCCATGGGTCTTCTATAGCAACGGGTTCAGTAAATCACTTGCATGGAGACAGGAAGGCTAGGCCCTATGCTCTGCAGGCGGAATATGTTCACCCCTTTCACTAGACTGGAATGTGTTTTTGCGGAGCTGAGCAGATAACTGTAGGCAAAATACCGTCTTGGCAGGCAGGCCAGGCCGGGCACCTCTCGGCTGAGCAGGGAGTAAGGGAGAGGTCAGGGATGCATACCTAAACTGCAGCTTTCAGAGACAGAAGAGGCTCGGAGCCTGAATTCAGGGCCTGGCTCGGCTGGGCCACAAAAACGTATGCTTCTCGACTTTTAAACGTGTACCATGTAAATGCATTGGCAACATAGGCTTCAGTGCAGAATTATTGTTTCATTCATGGAAGGCCTAATAACTGACATGCCAACATTAGACGGAAATGCAGGGGCATTATTATTACAGGCATGGGAAGGGAATTACATGATAACATGGTCATACATGGGGCATAGGTACATGGATAGGGTGCGAGTGGGGGGACACACTGGCCACATGAAATTTCTATTTCCTCAGTGGAATTGGTGGGGCTGGCATTGGTGGTAGTGGTATTGGTGGTAGTGGTATTGTGGGGGAGGTATTGCTGGTTGTACTGGTATTGGTGGTATTGGTGGTACTGCTTTCGGCGGTGGTGGTACTGGTAGTGGTGTTGGTTTTGGTGGTTGTGGTATTGATATGGCGGTGGTATTGGATGTATTGGTGTTGGTATTGGTGGGGGTATTGGTGGAGGTGGTGGCATCAGTGATGTATTTGTGGTGGTGGTGGTATTGGTGGTTATTGGAGGTTGTATTGGTTTTGGTGGTATTGGTGGTGAAGGTATTGGTAGTATTGGTTGTGGTTGTGGTATTGGTGTTGATATTGGTATGAGTGGTGGTGGTGCTGGTACTGGCGGTGCTGGTGGTGGTGGAATTGGTTGTGGTGGTATTAGTTTTAGTGGTATTGGTGGTGATATTGCTGGTGGTGGTATTGCTGGTGGTGGTATTGGCGGTGGTGGTATTAGTGGTGGTACTGGTATTGGTGGTGGTATTGGTGGTGGTGGTGGTGGTTATAGGTGGTGGTATTGGTGGTAATGCTTTTGGTTGTATTGGTGGTGGTGGTATTGGTTTTGGTGGTGGTGGTATTGGTATTAGTGGTATTGGTATTAGTGGTGGTGCCATTGGTATGGTGGTGGTATTGGTGATATTGGTAGTGGTGATATTGGTGGTGGTGGTATTGGTGGTGGAGGTGGTATTGGTGGAGGTGGTTTTGGTGGTGGTGTTAGTACTGGTGGTGGCATTGGAAGAGGTGATATTGGTGGTGGTGGTGGTAATGGTGGTGGTAGTATTGGTGGTGGCGGTATTGGTATTGGTGTAGATGGTATTTGTGGTGATGTGGTGGTGGTGGTATTGGGGGTGGTGATACTGGTGGTGGTATTGGTGGCGGAGGGGATATTGGTGGTGGTGGGTGTATTGGTGGTGGTGTTATTGGTGGTATTGGTTCTGGTGGTATTGGTGGTGGTAGTATTGGTATTGCTGGTATTGGTGGTGGTGATATTGGTGATGGCGGTATTGGTGTTGGTGGTAATGGTATTAGTGGTATTGGTGGTGGTGGTATTGGTGGTGGTGGTATTTGTATTGGTGGTGGTTGTATTGGTGGTATTGTTGGGGGTGGTATTGGTGGTTATGGTGGTATTGGTGGTGGTATTAGTGGTTTGGTATTAGTGGTGGTATTGGTATGGGTGAGGGTGGTGGTACTGATATTGGTGGTGGTAGTATTTGCGGTATTGTTGGTGGTGGTGGTGGTATTGGTAATGGTATTTGTATTGGTGGTGGTTGTGTTGGTGGTGGTGGTATTGGTGGTTTGGTATTGGTGGTGGTATTGGTATGGGTAGTGGTAGTGGTACTGATATTGGTGGTGGTGGTACTAGTGGTGGTGGTGGTATTGGTATTGGTGGTGGTGGTATTGGTGGCGGTATTGGTATTGGTGGGGGCATTAGTATCTTTGGCCTTGTTTTTGTCCCTTATTATATTTTCCCAATATTTGGTTTGTTTACTTGGTCGTTTGTCACCATCTCATAATAAAGCTTTTGTGTTTTTGAAACCCCAGGGAATAGGGGTGTGTGGCCTGTACGCAGGTACACCAGTTGTGTCATTGACGTGGCAGCTGATGGCATTTTCCGGCAGCACTAACATGTTTAGTGGCGCCGAAACTGGGAGCTTTTAGATTTCTCCTCCGACTGACAGCTTTTACGGAGGAGGCTGCTTATTCAATGGATATATGTGCTGCACACTTTAGCAAAGGTGACATTGTAACTTTGTTACACTATTAGAGGGTGGCGAATGGGTCTGGTATTGAGCAACTCTGTACGCCGGCATAGTATATTTGATGTATCAGTGCTTAGTGGTGAGGGCAGCAGAGGAGGTTGTAGCTTATATTGTTGTATGCGCCGTATACTCAAGTGAGAAGTGACGTGATTAACTTCATAACACTAGACGAGTGTGGCAAAAGAGTTTGATATTGAACAACCTTATACGCTGGACACAGTGCATTGGATTTGTTTGTGCTTTTCCTTATGGGGATTAAACTGTTTGGGGGGCAAAGTTGTGTGCTGTCACCAGCCTAGGTATTTGTGCCTCTATCTACTACTGGGACGCTGCGATACAATATATGTTGTAACATATATGATTGTAGCATGATGATTGGCTCAGTGCATGCTTATGTGCTTTATGGTCTATTCTTGCATTCTTTGATTTTATTCTCTCTCTGCTACTGCGGCAAAGGGGTGCTGTATTTAATATGAATGATGTGTCCTGGAAAAGCTTCCATACATGTGAGTTTACATCATCACGTATCGCACACTCGCATTGTATGTTGCCTAATAAATCATTGCATTATCTATTCCATAGTTGCTCCTCCAGGGGGCCAGGTGCTTTATGGGCATTGTATTTTCAGCGATAATAGGTTCAATAAATTTTTAGCATGACAGTATCTCATATGCTTTTTATTTCCTTTTTTATAGGCAATTGTCGCTTGAGCAATCACACCGGTGGCATTATCATGTGATCACTTGCCTAGACTTACTAGAAATGTTCTATTGACTTTTTGCAAACTTTGAGTTCATTCTTCTGGTGCTTGACTTCTTGGTGTAAGAGGCATATGACGTCTCTGGATTATGTATTTATGGATCACTGATAATTAGGTATGTGTCTTTTTCAATGTGTAATCACCTCTTTTGCCACCATGACGCCGCTATGTGGGATACATGATCCCCTGTTACCTACCACTTTGCCATGGTGATGTAGCCCATCACCTTTTGCACTTCCCTATATGTTTGCTTTTCACACCTTTATCTTCGCGCAATATTATACATTTTTTCATTGTTTTCGTTGTTTTTTGTATTCATGTATAATCTATTTTTCATACATCTGTGCTCCCTTATCTGGTCTTTGTACAGTGCCTAACAAGTAGATTCACTTTTGAAGTGTAGTCTCATTACATTTCAAAAAATCTTTTTAATGTGTTGTTATTGATTTTTCTTCTATGTTCCATGGCATACACGTTTTTTAAAGGATTAAACCCAGAGAATATTTGCTTCCCTACGTTAATAATGTCTATTTATATATGCCATTTCTTCTAGAAAGTTTGTTACAAATGTATTTAGGTTGTGAGGTGGTGATATTTTAAATGCATCTTTGTGATTGGACATTCTGAAATTGTGTGAACAACTGTTTTTTTGTTTGTCATGTGCAGATGTGTCCATTCCGTGTATTTTTATGTATAGAAAACCCACCTCCTGCAACAGCATTCTGCATGCGAACAGTGGGCATCCACAAAATATGAAATGGAGCATACGCAATGGTGAGATGCTACGAGAGAAAAAGAACTGCTCAAAAGTATCTGACATAAACTCCCAAATAGATGAAATGAGCAGTCGCTTCTTAGAAAGGGGCTATCTGTTGGGCGTCGTTGACACTGCAAGATCCAGAGTAAAATTGAAAACAAGAGGAAACTTTTTGAAACCATCAAGAGGAACTCATGAGGAACGTGACCAGGAGGATACAACATCTCGACTCATCATGGACTTTAACAACCAAAGTGGATAGATCAAAAGGACTATTCGAAGGAACTGAGAAATCCTAATGCTGGATGAAACTCTAAAAAGAGCATTGATGCCACACACTAGTATCACCTACAGGAAAACAGCGTCCTTGGTGGATATCTTGACACAAAGTAATTTGGAACTAAATGAACCAAAACATCCTCATGGCTCAACACTCCGGGGTTCTGGAAGTGCTCTAAATGTAGAGCCTGCGAGCATGGCGAAAACTTAACGACCTTCCAACTTCAGAATGGGCGAATAGAAAGCATCCTAGACCTCATCACATGTGAATCAAAGTATGTGGTCTACAGATTAGTATGTCCCTGTAAAAAACATTACGTATGAAGTACAATAAATAAACTAAAACTCAGAATCCAACAACATTTACGTGAGATCAAGAACAAGGACTTCAGTTATCCCATGGCAAAGTCATTCAAGTGACTGCAAACAACTCAAATATTCATGGATGAAAATTGAAAAACCGAGAGAAAAAGGCAGAGACAGAAACTTGAACTTATGGAGAACAGAATCTCGACTCATCCTTGCAATTGGCACTGAACATCCACACAGACATAATTTGGATGCAGAACTTCACATTCATTTGTAAATAGTAGAACCTTAGAGAAGAACATTGCCGCGTTGATACCCTTTTACACTATTGTATGTATAATTCAATTCTGCATCCTTCAAGGCTCTCGAAGCAAAAGCTACCACAACCTCCTCACCATTCACAATTTGGGAAAGTACAGCACCAAGACCTTTCAGACTGGCATCGGTAGTGACAATAGTTTTAAGTTTAGCATCAAAATGACCTAAAGTGGGCATTTTACCAATTTCAGTCTTAATCAAACGGAAAGCTTCCTCACAATCATCAGACCAAATGAATCGGACACCCTTCTTTAAGAGAGATCTAATGGGTTCAACAATGGTAGCGAAACCTTTAACAAATTTGGAATAAAATTCCGCCATACCTAAGAAAGACTTGGCCTGGTCCTTATCTTCAGGAGCTGGTGCCTTGACAATACTCTCAGCTAATTCAAACTTTGGTTGTATCCCCTTCCCAGAGATTACATGGCCAAGATAAGTAACTGGCTCCAAACCAATTTTGCATTTCTCTTTCTTAACTGTGAGTCCCTTGTCAGATAATCTGTTTAACACCGATCTTAAAACAACATCATGCTCCTTGGCGTCCACTCCATACATCAAAATATCATCCTGGAAGAACATCACGTTATGAAGATCCCCAAGAACCATCTTCATAACTCTTTGAAAACAGGCAGCAGCCGAGGCAAAGCCAAAAGAACAGACCCGGCAGCCTGGTCATGGTCATGTCATCGCACCCCACCTGCGAGACATCATCAACACATCCTTCGACACCGCCATCTTCCCTGAAAGCTGGAAACACGCCGAACTCAGCGCTCTACTCAAGAAACCAACAGCGGACCCCACCGACCTCAAGAATTACCGCCCCATCTCGCTTCTCCCGTTTCCAGCCAAAGTCATCGAGAAGACCGTCAACAAGCAGATGGCCGCCTTCCTCGAGACGAACGGATCCCTCGACCCCTCACAGTCCGGCTTCCGAGCCAAACACAGCACCGAGACCGCCCTCATCGCCGCCACCGATGACATCCGAGCCCTGATGGACAATGGAGAAACAGCGGCCCTCATCCTCCTAGACCTCTCCGCGGCATTTGACACGGTCTGCCACCGCACCCTAATACGGCGCCTCAGCAACATCGGAATCCAGGACAAGGCGCTGGAATGGATCATCTCCTTCCTCGACGGAAGAACACAGCGAGTCCGCCTACCACCGTACAAGTCAGAGGCCTCCGAAGTCATCTGCGGCGTCCCCCAAGGATCATCCCTGAGCCCCACCCTCTTCAACGTCTACATGAGCCCCCTCGCGGCCATCGTACGCAAACACCACCTCAGCATCATCTCCTACGCCGACGACACCCAGCTGATCCTCTCCCTGACCAACGACCCCGCCGCCGCCAGAGCCAACCTGCACGAAGGGATGAAAGAGGTAGCCGAGTGGATGACGACCAGCCGCCTGAAACTGAACTCGGACAAGACGGAGGTCCTCATCCTGGGCTCCTCACCCTCCGCCTGGGACGACTCCTGGTGGCCTCCCGCCCTGGGCACCGCACCCAAACCGACAGACCATGCACGAAACCTGGGCTTCATCCTGGACTCCTCCCTCTCCATGACCAGGCAAGTCAACAGCGTCTCCTCGGCGTGCTTCAACATCCTACGCATGCTACGGAAGATCTTCTGGTGGATCCCCACAGAGACCAGGAAGACCGTCACCCAGGCCCTCGTCACCAGCCGACTGGACTACGGCAACGCCCTCTACGCCGGGACCACCGCCAAGCTCCAGAAGAGACTCCAGCGGATCCAAAACGCCTCAGCCAGACTCATCCTCGACATCCCACGATCCAGCCACATCTCCGGACATCTGAGAGACCTTCACTGGCTCCCCATCAACAAGAGAATCACCTTCCGCCTCCTCACCCACGCACACAAAGCCATACACGACCAAGGCCCGAGCTACCTCAACAGCCGAGTCAACTTCTACGCTCCCAAACGCCACCTCCGATCAGCCAACCACGCCCTCGCCGCCGTCCCCCGCATCCGAAGAGCGACTACAGGAGGAAGGTCCATCTCCTACCTGGCCGCCAAGACCTGGAACTCCCTCCCGTCCGACCTGCGCCTGACCCAAGACCACCTCTCCTTCAGGAAGAAGCTGAAGACCTGGCTGTTCGAGCAGTAGCGGCACCCCCCCCCCAAGCGCCTTGAGACCCTACGGGTATGTAGCGCGCTTTACAAGTGTCACTGATTGATTGATTGATTGATTGAAAAGGCATTCTCAAGAACCCATAAGCACCAAGGGGTGTGACAAAGGATGTTAGATGCCTAGACTCCTGATGTAAAACAATCTGATAGACTCAGAGATATTTGGTAAAGGTTGTCGGTCAACCCAAATGCACTCATTTAAACCTCGCAAGTCCACACACATCCTCACCGCTTTTCCACCATCCTTGGGTGCCAAAACTATGGGACTTAACCATTCTGAGGACTCAATCTCTTCAATCACTCCTAATTTCAACAGTTTCTCAATCTCCAATCTCAAAGGTTCAACCATCATATTAGGGACTTTCCGAACCTTATGCACACACGGTTTAGCAGTTTTCTTAAGAACAATCTTGTGTTCAAATCCTTTTAAACATCCTAATGTGTCTGAAAAAACTTTAGGGAATTCAGAAAAAATGTTGTCAGGGTCAGAAACAGTGCTAATATTCTGGGAAGAAGAAGAAATCAAATCTTCCAAGAAAATGACTAGATCATGAGGATTTTTAAAACAGCTACAAATGTGCCAACACGTTCAACTGGACCTTGTACATGAGTGAAAAATCTGTGGCGTTCCAAGGTAACATTAATCCCAGGACCAAAATAATTTTCTAGCATGGACATAGACATTTCAAAAATGTCAGAAGGTTCACCATCAGCACCACCCACAGGTATAGTGTCCATGCTATCATAGATGTGCCTACCCTCAACTCCTAAATTATGCAATAAAATTGCTTGTTTTCTGGCAGCCGAGAACTTTTCTCCACCAATTGCCACCAAGTAAGAATCAAAGAGATTCCGCCACCTTTTCCAAGGAAGAATGGGTTCCCCTTCCTCAGAAAGAAATGGTGGAGGTTGCGACATACTGGAAGTAGAAGTCATGTTGCACAAGAAAAGAAAATAACCAGAGTAAGTAAGAAAACAGAAGGCTAAAAAATCACCTTTCAATTCACAATAAAAAAATAAATAAATAAATAAATAAATAATTTCAATGCATTGTCAAGCACATCAAAGTGGTAGTCCAAAAATACACTGCTGTGTATATCAGCATTGTTAATATATATAAAGTACGTTGCTGCACCTTAACGTTGTTTTAGTTATCAAGGATACACTGTCGTATGTATCAGCGAAGCAAAATTAAGTAAAATGTGCTGCCGTGCGCATCGGCGTAACTATGGCAACCAATTGTTATTGTTATTAAAGATGGCTGCTGTTTGCGTGGTGACGCTGCGTGATGACGTTGCGTGATGACGCTGCACGCGAGGTCAGAGTTCCACAATACGCGAGCAGGAGAGCGAGCACACAGGCGCTGCCACACACGCGCGATGACACCCGCAGCTTGCCACACGCGATGCTTCACTATGGAGCTTCAAAGAAAAACAAAGTGTAACAGTAAGCGCGGAGCAGTTGAGCGCCGATACCAGTCCAATACTAAAAAAAACCGAGAATTGAGCAAATCCAAAGTCCAAAACGAAATACAAAGGTAGGGGAGTTGATGGTTGTAGATGCTTTTCCCCATCAAGCCTTGACCCTCGTCGCCAGTGATAAAAGCTCATAAACAGGATAAGTTGCAGAAGGAGCTTTATTGGTACAACCATCAACAGCAGATCACAGCAACTGGCTCTCAAGAAGAAAACATAACATTCTAATAATGATGTCAGGAAGGTACAGTTGGTAGGGTTCCATTAAAGGGATAGTAACCACAACAATGGCCTATAGAACTATCCATGTTTGTTCGAGAGGACAAGCAGTCTAGTTGTTCCATGTTAGTAGAAAGCAACAAGGGGTTAAGCACTGAGCACTTTAAAAATACAGTCTTGACGCAGAGGACTCTATGGTCCAGTAGAAGGCTATTGGTAGCCGAATCGGGTAAACAGTCCTGTTTCGTTCGCATTTTGGCTCTACGGTGTGGTAATAAATAATTTCTGGGATAATGACCTCTGTAGTGGTTCCGTGACTTTCGCTGTGCAAAAGGATTGTACAAAGAACGCGAAGAAGTCTCAGACTTATGTTTTTATGTATGTATTATCCACAGCCCTGATGAAGTTCAATCAACTGATCTGAACAAAGCGCGTTGGCTGGATAATGCTATTTTGTACCAACTAAATAAAAAGGATGACTAAATTGGAAACTTGGCTGGACTTATTACCTGGACGACATAGTGAATGAATTACGGTCTTTGGTGCACCATTCCATTAATTCCCTTAGTATTTGTGGTGGTATTGGTACGGGGGGTGGTATTGGTGGTGGTGGTATTGCTGGTGGTATTGGTATTAGTGGTATAGGTGGTGGTATTAGTGGTGGTGGTGGTATTGGTATTGGTGGTGATATTGGTATTGGTGCTATTGAAGGTGGTGGTATGGTGGTGGTGGTATTGGTGACATTGGTGGCATTGGTGGTGGTGGTATTGGTGGTGGTAGTGGTAGTTGTATTGGTGGTGGTGATGGTGGTGGTGGTGGTGGTATTGGTGGTGGTTGTATTGTTGGTATTGGTATTGATGGCGGTGGTATTGGTGGTGGTGGTTTTGTTATTGGCGGCTGCATCTGTGGCGGTATTGGTGATGACGGTATTGGTATTGGTGGTGGTGGTATTGGTGGCAGTATTGGTGATATTGATGGTGGTGATGGTATTGGTGGTGGTGGTGGTATTGATGGTATTGTTGGAGGTAGTATAGGTATTGGTGGTGGTGGTGGTGGTATTGGTGGTAGCAGTGATGGTGGTGGTATTGGTGGTGGTGGTATTGTAATTGGTGGTGGTGGTATTGGTGGTAGCGGTGATGGTGGCGGTATCGGTGGTGATGGTGTTGCTGGTGATTGTCAGGGTCTGACTAAGCGCCTGCATGAACTTCTGGGAGGACTGTATTACGTTATTCAGAAAATGGCAAGGAAAACTATGTTTCCCAGAAGCCTCGGCTGAGGCTACTTTAGGCTGCATGACACGCTTCCTGTTGCGTGTTATTCCGGTGTTATGGTTCAGAGAGAGAGGAGTCGCCTCTCGCTGCTTCGAGTATACTTCTGGGGGACTTCTGTTTGGACCCGCGTTGGAAGGTAGGAGCGGATTTCCACCCCCATTGTTTACCGGCATTTAGCGGAGCGCTGTGGTGGCCGCCATGCGTTGCCGTCTTTACTTTGCGTGCAGTGAAGGAACTGCAGCGCATTATCCTTGATTTGGTTGTTTGGGATGCGGAGCGTGGTGGTATTCCGCCACACGTTGCCGTGTCAAAGCCTGAAGTATCGGGTGGTATTTTTTGGCTTTTGAGACAAGATAAGAAGAGCGGAGCGGAGTGGTAATAGGCACCACCCGCCGCCGTATCTTCCTGAACTTGGTGTTCTTACTTTTGCACTTTCTCTACTTCCTGACTACTGTTAAGTAGGTGGTGCACGGTGGTGGTCGCAGCTACGTGGCACCAGAACAAGCTGCTTGTGTACATAAGTGTGTGTTATATGATCAAACCAGCAAGCGGAGCGCGGTGGCGGTCGCAGCTACGCGTTTTCGTGAGAGCTATCGATGGTTACATGGAGTATTGTGTCCTTATAGTATTAGCCTGAAATAATACTATTTAACAACATTCCGTTCTTTCTTTTGGGATACCTTCGTTTGTTAACTGTGGAAGACAAACTGTTTGTTTCTTAACCAGTGGATTCAGCAGAGCGGAGTGCTGTGGTTCTTGCTTCCCACGCATTGCCGTGTTCTGCGTTTCTACTTCAGCACTGCCTCTCTTTGTTCTCCTCAGTCCTTCTCTTCTGTGTCATTGGTGGGAAACTATCCCAGGAACCCCCTTATGCTAAAGAGCCATTACATATAGAAGGTAGGATAGACAATGTATATCAGGTCTGTTCTCTCCAGCTGTATTTATGATTTTGGTCTTACTATGTTTATATTTCATATAGGACAAGTCTAACTGCAAAGTGGGATATCAGAGAAACATATTTCCGAATTCCTGCTTTTTTCCACAGGTATTCAGTTTATAAGGAAATTATATTAGTGTTTCATATTGCCGAAAAGAACGGTGTTCTTATCCTTGTGTGTTTTGTCGTTTCAGATATTCCCTTTCCCATCAGACCCCTTCCTTCCCTTCCCTGTTTATTATTTTGTATTTACCCCTCACCTAATGGCCCAAATCCTCTGTTGATATATATATATCAGAGGGTTTGTGACGTTTGGAGGTGGGCTGTATGATCAACATCCGGATCCTGTGGAGCGTACTTGACAGAATAACACGCCCACGAATTTAGCTACACCCGATCCGGGTGGGGGTTATATGGCTACCTTAGAGGATGTGCTTCAGGCCTTGGTATTGGTGCAACAAGAGCTTGTTGCTTCCAAGGCAGAGGCCACTGCCTTAAAAGAAAAGGTGGACAGATTAAGTAGGAACCCCTTTGATGCCTCTCCCTCACAAATCCAGGTCACTGTTCCACCTCCTATCCCTCTTGCTAGCCCGGAGAGATATTCTGGGATCCTTCTAAAACCCAATTTTTCTTGACACAAATCATGATGCACTTCTCGTGCAAACCGGCCTCCTTCCCGACCAATCATTCCAGAGTGGCTTTCGCTATTTCCTATTTGATTGCAGATGCGGCAAATTGGGCAGTGCCTTTGGTGCGCAATGATGACCCGGTGCTGAATAATTGGACGGCGTTTAGGGCTGAGTTCGAGCGGGTGTTCGATCGATGAGTTACTTCTTTCAGCGCAGACAGGGAGCTGCTGACACTTAGACAGGGAAAGAGGGATTTGATATCCTATTTGACAGAATAAAACCGGTTGATAGCTGAAACAGCTTGGCCAGAGGAAAAAAGGATGTCCCTTTTTTATCAAGGGTTGAGAGATGGCCTCAAGGATGTTATAGCACAGATAGATCCCCAGCCAGTTACCTGTGCTGACATGATAAATCTGACCCTACGTTTGGATGGTAGGATAAGTGACAGAGGGAGCGACAGGAGGCGATGGGATCGTGGGAACTTTGGGTCCGACACATTACCAAGGAGAGCAGTGATGGCTACAGAACAGGGTACCGAACCTATGGAGATAGGGACAGTCAAGGCCCCACTGACCAAAGAAGAAAAGGAACATCGCCGAACTTTGGGCCTGTGCCTTTACTGTGGGAAAAAAAGGTCACTATGTTAGGGACAGCCCTACTAAGCCAAAGGCAAGTGGTGTATGGAATCGAAGTAAAAAGCTGGCCATCACATCGATGGGAACCATGGAGAAAGGAAGAAAAGTGGAGTCTGTACTAGAAAAGGGTTCCCCACCTTATCAGATTCCTTCCTTAACTGTATTGACACTGTTAGAAACAGAGACACACATACTCCTTCCCATGGTCTTGGAGAGTCAGCTACAGACCCACCAGGTGAGAGTCATGATTGACTCTGGAGCCACAGGGAACTTTATTGATAGCGGGTTGGTATCTGCCTTATCTTTAGAAAGAGTGCCAAGAGATTTCCCTGAAGAGGTATTAGCTGTGGACGGGAAATCGTTGAAGTCAGGAAAGATCACTGAACAAACAGACACCCTTGTGTTGTCTGTGAAAATACCAGAAGGACTCCATAGAGAGGAACTGAAGCTGAATATCATTGAGGCACCTCAATACGAGGTTATACTGGGAATGCCCTGGTTGAGCCACCACAATCCGACGATTGATTGGAAAACGAAGGAGGTTCGGTTTGTTTCCGAGGAGTGTAGAGAACACGTGATTGCATCATGTGTGGAAAAGGCTGCAGTGTCTTATCTGCCGTTAGTAGTGGCCACAGCTGCAGAAAAGATGGTGGTACTGCCCTCACAATATAAGGTGTATGAGGATGTCTTCAGTGAAAGTATGGCTGAACAACTGCCTCCTCATAGACCCTACGATTGTCGGATAGATTTGGTGGAAGGGGCTACACTACCTTCCTGTAGGGTGTATGCCCTATCTGTCCCTGAAACAGCGCATTTGAGGGAATATCTTGACCATTATGTGGCCATTGGGTTCATCCGTCCCTCCAGATCCCCAGCTGCCTCCCCATTGTTTTCTATCAAAAAGGCAAACAGGGAGTTGAGAGTGTGTGTCGATTACAGAGTGTTAAATAAAAACATAGTAAGAAACAGATACCCTTGACCCCTAATTTCTGTCTTACTAGATCAGGTGAAGGATGCTAGGATTTACATACGACTTGATTTAAGGGGAGCATACCACCTGGTCCGGGTTAGGGAGGGCGACGAATGGAAGACGGCCTTTAAGACTCGTTATGGCCTATACGAGTATACTGTCATGCCGTTTGGGCTGTGTATAGCCCCTGCGGCGTTTCAGTATTTTCTTAATGACGTCCTGAAGGAGTTTGTGGATGTTTGTGCTGTTGTCTACATAGACGACATCCTTATCTATTCAGACAACACCAAACAGCACCATGTTCATGTATCTCAGGTATTGCAGAAGCTGGGGGATAACAAACTGTTTTGCAAGCTTTCCAAATGTGAGTTCAGTGTGCCTGAAGTGGAATTCTTGGGGGTAGTGCTGAATCACTCTGGGTTGCAGATGTCTGAAAGAAAGGTGAAGGCGGTGCAAGAGTGGCCAGTTCCTAAAAGCATCAAGGAAGTGCAAAGTTTTTTAGGGTTTTCTAACTATTACCGCAGGTTTATAGCACAGTTCTCTCAGGTGGCAGCCCCTTTGTCCAGATTGTTGAAAAAAGGGATACCTTTCCAGTGGACTGAAGTTACTGATGGAGCTTTTCAGACCCTTAAAGCCGCTTTTACAACAGCTCCCATCTTGGCACACCCTAAACCAGAACATCCTTTCATTGTTGAAGCTGACGTGTCAGACGAAGCAATAGGGGCTATCCTGTCTCAAAGAAATCATCTCACGGGACAATTACATCCGGTGGCCTATTTGTCAAAGAAGCTTAGTCTGGCAGAAAAGAATTACACAATAGCAGAAAAAGAGCTGCTTGCGATTAAAAAGGCATTTCAAGAATGGCGCCAACACTTGTGGGGGGCTGCTTTTCCAGTTACTGTATTCTCTGATCACTGAAATTTACAGTACATGAAAACCGCCCGCAACCTCTCTCAGAGACAAATGAGGTGGATGCTGTTTTTCTCGGAATATGACTTTGTTATCACTTTTCGTCCTGGGGCTGACAACAAAAAGGCGGATACACTATCCCGACAACATCAGGGGGAGGCATCCACAGAACTACCTAGACTTGAGGCCATTGTGGATCCGAAAAAGGTGGTGTGTGTGTTACAGGCCGACTCGTTCTTGGAACGCATCTGCCAGGCCAAGACTCCAGGGAACTGGGTAGAGTGGGCAGCCCAGGGTAGTGGTCGCACGTTAAAGAAAGGTCTTCCTTTTCAAGACAACAAGTTGTTTCTTCCAGACGATACCATGAGAAAAACTGCTTTTGAATGGTGTCACGATTCTCAGTTGGCGGGACACCAAGGTGTGTGTAAGACTATGCAATTACTGCAAAGATACTTTTGGTGGGACACGGTCAAGAAAGACGTTGTCGCTTGGGTAAGATCGTGCAGTAAATGTGCTACGGCAAAAAATGAGACCGGGAAAAAGAAAGGGTTGTTAATCCCGTTACCCACTCCAAAAAGACCTTGGCAGACTATAAGCCTGAACTTTGTTACCGCTATTCTAGTGGTGATCGACAGTCTCTTCAAATTGGGCCATTTTATACCCTGCTTGAATCTGCCCACGGCAGGTCAGACAGCGCAATTACTGTTGACCCACGTCATTAGGCTACATGGAGTACCCGAAGTCATTGTCTCTGATAGGGGACCACAGTTCATAGCCAGGTTTTGGAAGTTTTGGTGTCAGGCTCTGGGCATTCGCTCCTCTCTTTCAACCAGTTTCCATCCGCAAACAGACGGACAAATGGAAAGGTTGAATCATGAAGAAATATCTTCGGTGTTACGCTGCAGAGGCTCATGACTCTTGGGTTTCATTACTGTGGTTGGCTGAAGTAGCGTACAACAACGCTTGGCACTGTTCCTTGGGGGTGTCTCCATTTTGTGCTACCTATGGGTACGACGCTAAAATCCTTCCCATTACCATTCCAGAAGTTGTATCCAATCAGCCTACCGTTTTGGGACAGATGCGTAAGGTTCAGGCCATACACAAGACAATCAGGTCCCACTTGATAAAAGCAAAGAGAGAGTATAAGAAATACGAGGATAGACACAGGAGACAAGGTCCATCGTATGCGGTAGGTGATAAGGTGTGGCTTTCAACAAAAAATATCAGATTCAAACTTCGCAGCATTTTTCACCCCAGATTCATTGGGCCATACATGGTGGTGAAACAGATTAATCCTGTGGCCTACAAACTGAAACTGCCTGGTTCTCTTCGCATACATCCGGTATTTCATTGTAACCTGCTGAAGCCAGCATTCTCGGCCAGGCGTAGGGCTCCTCCCCCTGTATTGTGTGATGGAGGCTTCGAATATGTGGTGCAGAGCATCAAGGATTCGAAGTTTCGTAGGGGTGTGCTGTGGTACCTGGTGTCATGGAAAGGGTATTCGGCTGAGGATGACTCTTGGGAACCTGTGTCTAACATCCATGCTCCCGAGGCCATACGGTCTTTCTATCGTAGGTTCCCCTTGTGGCCTGGTCCTAGTAGGTGCTGAGAAGGGGGACATACTGTCAGGGTCTGACTAAGCCCCTGCATGAACTTCTGGGAGGACTGTATTACGTTATTCAGAAAATGGCAAGGAAAACTACGTTTCCCAGAAGCCTCGGCTGAGGCTACTTTAGGCTGCATGACACGCTTACTGTTGCGTGTTATTCCGGTGTTATGGTTCAGAGAGAGAGGAGTCGCCTCTCGCTGCTTCGAGTATACTTCTGGGGGACTTCTGTTTGGACCCGCGGTGGAAGGTAGGAGCGGATTTCCGCCCCCATTGTTTACCGGCATTTAGCGGAGCGCTGTGGTGGCCGCCACGCGTTGCCGTCTTTACTTTGCGTGCAGTGAAGGAACTGCAGCACATTATCCTTGATTTGGTTGTTTGGGATGCGGAGCGTGGTGGTATTCCGCCACACGTTGCCATGTCAAAGCCTGAAGTATCGGGTGGTATTTTTTGGCTTTTGCGACAAGATAAGAAGAGCGGAGCGGAGTGGTAATTTACCACCCGCCGCCGTATCTTCCTGAACTTGGTGTTCTTACTTTTGCACTTTCTCTACTTCCTGACTACTGTTAAGTAGGTGGTGCACGGTGGTGGTCGCAGCTACGTGGCACCAGAACAAGCTGCTTGTGTACATAAGTGTGTGTTATATGATCAAACCAGCAAGCGGAGCGCGGTGGCGGTCGCAGCTACGCGTTTCCGTGAGAGCTATCGATGGTTACATGGAGTATTGTGTCCTTATAGTATTAGCCTGAAATAATACTATTTAACAACATTCCGTTCTTTCTTTTGGGATACCTTTGTTTGTTAACTGTGGAAGATAAACTGTTTGTTTCTTAACCAGTGGATTCAGCAGAGCGGAGTGCTGTGGTTCTTGCTTCCCACGCATTGCCGTGTTCTGCGTTTCTACTTCAGCGCTGCCTCTCTTTGTTCTCCTCAGTCCTTCTCTTCTGTGTCATTGGTGGGAAACTATCCCAGGAACCCCCTTATGCTAAAGAGCCATTACATTTAGAAGGTAGGATAGACAGTGTATATCAGGTCTGTTCTCTCCAGCTGTATTTATGATTTTGGTCTTACTATGTTTATATTTCATATAGGACAAGTCTAACTGCAAAGTGGGATATCAGAGAAACATATTTCCGAATTCCTGCTTTTTTCCACAGGTATTCAGTTTATAAGGAAATTATATTAGTGTTTCATATTGCCGAAAAGAACGGTGTTCTTATCCTTGTGTGTTTTGTCGTTTCAGATATTCCCTTTCCCAGCAGACCCCTTCCTTCCCTTCCCTGTTTATTATTTTGTATTTACCCCTCACCTAATGGCCCAAATCCTCTGTTGATATATATATATCAGAGGGTTTGTGACGTTTGGAGGTGGGCTGTATGATCAACATCCGGATCCTGTGGAGCGTACTTGACAGAATAACACGCCCACGAATTTAGCTACACCCGATCCGGGTGGGGGTTATATGGCTACCTTAGAGGATGTGCTTCAGGCCTTGGTATTGGTGCAACAAGAGCTTGTTGCTTCCAAGGCAGAGGCCACTGCCTTAAAAGAAAAGGTGGACAGATTAAGTAGGAACCCCTTTGATGCCTCTCCCTCACAAATCCAGGTCACTGTTCCACCTCCTATCCCTCTTGCTAGCCCGGAGAGATATTCTGGGATCCTTCTAAAACCCAATTTTTCTTGACACAAATCATGATGCACTTCTCGTGCAAACCGGCCTCCTTCCCGACCAATCATTCGAGAGTGGCTTTCGCTATTTCCTATTTGATTGCAGATGCGGCAAATTGGGCAGTGCCTTTGGTGCGCAATGATGACCCGGTGCTGAATAATTGGACGGCGTTTAGGGCTGAGTTCGAGCGGGTGTTCGATCGATGAGTTACTTCTTTCAGCGCAGACAGGGAGCTGCTGACACTTAGACAGGGAAAGAGGGATTTGATATCCTATTTGACAGAATAAAACCGGTTGATAGCTGAAACAGCTTGGCCAGAGGAAAAAAGGATGTCCCTTTTTTATCAAGGGTTGAGAGATGGCCTCAAGGATGTTATAGCACAGATAGATCCCCAGCCAGTTACCTGTGCTGACATGATAAATCTGACCCTACGTTTGGATGGTAGGATAAGTGACAGAGGGAGCGACAGGAGGCGATGGGATCGTGGGAACTTTGGGTCCGACACATTACCAAGGAGAGCAGTGATGGCTACAGAACAGGGTACCGAACCTATGGAGATAGGGACAGTCAAGGCCCCACTGACCAAAGAAGAAAAGGAACATCGCCGAACTTTGGGCCTGTGCCTTTACTGTGGGAAAAAAAGGTCACTATGTTAGGGACAGCCCTACTAAGCCAAAGGCAAGTGGTGTATGGAATCGAAGTAAAAAGCTGGCCATCACATCGATGGGAACCATGGAGAAAGGAAGAAAAGTGGAGTCTGTACTAGAAAAGGGTTCCCCACCTTATCAGATTCCTTCCTTAACTGTATTGACACTGTTAGAAACAGAGACACACATACTCCTTCCCATGGTCTTGGAGAGTCAGCTACAGACCCACCAGGTGAGAGTCATGATTGACTCTGGAGCCACAGGGAACTTTATTGATAGCGGGTTGGTATCTGCCTTATCTTTAGAAAGAGTGCCAAGAGATTTCCCTGAAGAGGTATTAGCTGTGGACGGGAAATCGTTGAAGTCAGGAAAGATCACTGAACAAACAGACACCCTTGTGTTGTCTGTGAAAATACCAGAAGGACTCCATAGAGAGGAACTGAAGCTGAATATCATTGAGGCACCTCAATACGAGGTTATACTGGGAATGCCCTGGTTGAGCCACCACAATCCGACGATTGATTGGAAAACGAAGGAGGTTCGGTTTGTTTCCGAGGAGTGTAGAGAACACGTGATTGCATCATGTGTGGAAAAGGCTGCAGTGTCTTATCTGCCGTTAGTAGTGGCCACAGCTGCAGAAAAGATGGTGGTACTGCCCTCACAATATAAGGTGTATGAGGATGTCTTCAGTGAAAGTATGGCTGAACAACTGCCTCCTCATAGACCCTACGATTGTCGGATAGATTTGGTGGAAGGGGCTACACTACCTTCCTGTAGGGTGTATGCCCTATCTGTCCCTGAAACAGCGCATTTGAGGGAATATCTTGACCATTATGTGGCCATTGGGTTCATCCGTCCCTCCAGATCCCCAGCTGCCTCCCCATTGTTTTCTATCAAAAAGGCAAACAGGGAGTTGAGAGTGTGTGTCGATTACAGAGTGTTAAATAAAAACATAGTAAGAAACAGATACCCTTGACCCCTAATTTCTGTCTTACTAGATCAGGTGAAGGATGCTAGGATTTACATACGACTTGATTTAAGGGGAGCATACCACCTGGTCCGGGTTAGGGAGGGCGACGAATGGAAGACGGCCTTTAAGACTCGTTATGGCCTATACGAGTATACTGTCATGCCGTTTGGGCTGTGTATAGCCCCTGCGGCGTTTCAGTATTTTCTTAATGACGTCCTGAAGGAGTTTGTGGATGTTTGTGCTGTTGTCTACATAGACGACATCCTTATCTATTCAGACAACACCAAACAGCACCATGTTCATGTATCTCAGGTATTGCAGAAGCTGGGGGATAACAAACTGTTTTGCAAGCTTTCCAAATGTGAGTTCAGTGTGCCTGAAGTGGAATTCTTGGGGGTAGTGCTGAATCACTCTGGGTTGCAGATGTCTGAAAGAAAGGTGAAGGCGGTGCAAGAGTGGCCAGTTCCTAAAAGCATCAAGGAAGTGCAAAGTTTTTTAGGGTTTTCTAACTATTACCGCAGGTTTATAGCACAGTTCTCTCAGGTGGCAGCCCCTTTGTCCAGATTGTTGAAAAAAGGGATACCTTTCCAGTGGACTGAAGTTACTGATGGAGCTTTTCAGACCCTTAAAGCCGCTTTTACAACAGCTCCCATCTTGGCACACCCTAAACCAGAACATCCTTTCATTGTTGAAGCTGACGTGTCAGACGAAGCAATAGGGGCTATCCTGTCTCAAAGAAATCATCTCACGGGACAATTACATCCGGTGGCCTATTTGTCAAAGAAGCTTAGTCTGGCAGAAAAGAATTACACAATAGCAGAAAAAGAGCTGCTTGCGATTAAAAAGGCATTTCAAGAATGGCGCCAACACTTGTGGGGGGCTGCTTTTCCAGTTACTGTATTCTCTGATCACTGAAATTTACAGTACATGAAAACCGCCCGCAACCTCTCTCAGAGACAAATGAGGTGGATGCTGTTTTTCTCGGAATATGACTTTGTTATCACTTTTCGTCCTGGGGCTGACAACAAAAAGGCGGATACACTATCCCGACAACATCAGGGGGAGGCATCCACAGAACTACCTAGACTTGAGGCCATTGTGGATCCGAAAAAGGTGGTGTGTGTGTTACAGGCCGACTCGTTCTTGGAACGCATCTGCCAGGCCAAGACTCCAGGGAACTGGGTAGAGTGGGCAGCCCAGGGTAGTGGTCGCACGTTAAAGAAAGATCTTCCTTTTCAAGACAACAAGTTGTTTCTTCCAGACGATACCATGAGAAAAACTGCTTTTGAATGGTGTCACGATTCTCAGTTGGCGGGACACCAAGGTGTGTGTAAGACTATGCAATTACTGCAAAGATACTTTTGGTGGGACACGGTCAAGAAAGACGTTGTCGCTTGGGTAAGATCGTGCAGTAAATGTGCTACGGCAAAAAATGAGACCGGGAAAAAGAAAGGGTTGTTAATCCCGTTACCCACTCCAAAAAGACCTTGGCAGACTATAAGCCTGAACTTTGTTACCGCTATTCTAGTGGTGATCGACAGTCTCTTCAAATTGGGCCATTTTATACCCTGCTTGAATCTGCCCACGGCAGGTCAGACAGCGCAATTACTGTTGACCCACGTCATTAGGCTACATGGAGTACCCGAAGTCATTGTCTCTGATAGGGGACCACAGTTCATAGCCAGGTTTTGGAAGTTTTGGTGTCAGGCTCTGGGCATTCGCTCCTCTCTTTCAACCAGTTTCCATCCGCAAACAGACGGACAAATGGAAAGGTTGAATCATGAAGAAATATCTTCGGTGTTACGCTGCAGAGGCTCATGACTCTTGGGTTTCATTACTGTGGTTGGCTGAAGTAGCGTACAACAACGCTTGGCACTGTTCCTTGGGGGTGTCTCCATTTTGTGCTACCTATGGGTACGACGCTAAAATCCTTCCCATTACCATTCCAGAAGTTGTATCCAATCAGCCTACCGTTTTGGGACAGATGCGTAAGGTTCAGGCCATACACAAGACAATCAGGTCCCACTTGATAAAAGCAAAGAGAGAGTATAAGAAATACGAGGATAGACACAGGAGACAAGGTCCATCGTATGCGGTAGGTGATAAGGTGTGGCTTTCAACAAAAAATATCAGATTCAAACTTCGCAGCATTTTTCACCCCAGATTCATTGGGCCATACATGGTGGTGAAACAGATTAATCCTGTGGCCTACAAACTGAAACTGCCTGGTTCTCTTCGCATACATCCGGTATTTCATTGTAACCTGCTGAAGCCAGCATTCTCGGCCAGGCGTAGGGCTCCTCCCCCTGTATTGTGTGATGGAGGCTTCGAATATGTGGTGCAGAGCATCAAGGATTCGAAGTTTCGTAGGGGTGTGCTGTGGTACCTGGTGTCATGGAAAGGGTATTCGGCTGAGGATGACTCTTGGGAACCTGTGTCTAACATCCATGCTCCCGAGGCCATACGGTCTTTCTATCGTAGGTTCCCCTTGTGGCCTGGTCCTAGTAGGTGCTGAGAAGGGGGACATACTGTCAGGGTCTGACTAAGCCCCTGCATGAACTTCTGGGAGGACTGTATTACGTTATTCAGAAAATGGCAAGGAAAACTACGTTTCCCAGAAGCCTCGGCTGAGGCTACTTTAGGCTGCATGACACGCTTACTGTTGCGTGTTATTCCGGTGTTATGGTTCAGAGAGAGAGGAGTCGCCTCTCGCTGCTTCGAGTATACTTCTGGGGGACTTCTGTTTGGACCCGCGGTGGAAGGTAGGAGCGGATTTCCGCCCCCATTGTTTACCGGCATTTAGCGGAGCGCTGTGGTGGCCGCCACGCGTTGCCGTCTTTACTTTGCGTGCAGTGAAGGAACTGCAGCACATTATCCTTGATTTGGTTGTTTGGGATGCGGAGCGTGGTGGTATTCCGCCACACGTTGCCATGTCAAAGCCTGAAGTATCGGGTGGTATTTTTTGGCTTTTGCGACAAGATAAGAAGAGCGGAGCGGAGTGGTAATTTACCACCCGCCGCCGTATCTTCCTGAACTTGGTGTTCTTACTTTTGCACTTTCTCTACTTCCTGACTACTGTTAAGTAGGTGGTGCACGGTGGTGGTCGCAGCTACGTGGCACCAGAACAAGCTGCTTGTGTACATAAGTGTGTGTTATATGATCAAACCAGCAAGCGGAGCGCGGTGGCGGTCGCAGCTACGCGTTTCCGTGAGAGCTATCGATGGTTACATGGAGTATTGTGTCCTTATAGTATTAGCCTGAAATAATACTATTTAACAACATTCCGTTCTTTCTTTTGGGATACCTTTGTTTGTTAACTGTGGAAGATAAACTGTTTGTTTCTTAACCAGTGGATTCAGCAGAGCGGAGTGCTGTGGTTCTTGCTTCCCACGCATTGCCGTGTTCTGCGTTTCTACTTCAGCGCTGCCTCTCTTTGTTCTCCTCAGTCCTTCTCTTCTGTGTCATTGGTGGGAAACTATCCCAGGAACCCCCTTATGCTAAAGAGCCATTACATATAGAAGGTAGGATAGACAGTGTATATCAGGTCTGTTCTCTCCAGCTGTATTTATGATTTTGGTCTTACTATGTTTATATTTCATATAGGACAAGTCTAACTGCAAAGTGGGATATCAGAGAAACATATTTCCGAATTCCTGCTTTTTTCCACAGGTATTCAGTTTATAAGGAAATTATATTAGTGTTTCATATTGCCGAAAAGAACGGTGTTCTTATCCTTGTGTGTTTTGTCGTTTCAGATATTCCCTTTCCCAGCAGACCCCTTCCTTCCCTTCCCTGTTTATTATTTTGTATTTACCCCTCACCTAATGGCCCAAATCCTCTGTTGATATATATATATCAGAGGGTTTGTGACGTTTGGAGGTGGGCTGTATGATCAACATCCGGATCCTGTGGAGCATACTTGACAGTGATGGTGTTAGTGGTGGTCGTATTGGTACTGGAGGTAGTGGTATTGGCAGTGGTATTGGTATTGATATTGGCGGCGGTATTGGTTGTGGTATTGGTGGAGGTGGTATTAGTGGTCTTGGTATTGGCGGTGTGGTGGTATTGGTGGTGGTGCTGGTGGTATTGGTGGTGGTGGTATTGGTTGTGATGGTGGTATTGGTAGTGTGGGTATTAGTGGTGGTGGTATTGGTGGTGGTGATGATATTGGTGGTGGTGGTGGTATTGGTGGTGGTGGTGGTATTGATGGTGGTGGTATTTGTGGAGGTGGTGGCATTGGTGGTGGTATTGGTGGTATTGGTATTGGCGGTGGGATTGAAGGTGGTATTGGTGGTGGTGATACTGGTATTGGTGTGGTGGTATTGGTGGTGGTGATGGTGGTATTGTGAGGTGGTGGTAGTATTGGTGGTGCTGCTGGTGGTATTGGAATGGCGATGGTGGTATTGGTGGTAGTAATGGTATTGGTGGTGGTGATGGTATTGCTGGTGGTGGTAGGAGTGGTATTGGTGGTTTTGGTAGTTGTATTGGTGGCGGTGTTATTGGTGGTGGTGATATTCGGGATGGTGGTATTGGTGGTGGTGGTATTCGTGGTCATGGTGTTATTGGTGGGGGTGGTATAGGTGGTGGGGGACATTGGTGGTGGTATTGATGGTGGTGTTATTGGTGGTGTTGGCAGTGGTATTGGTGGTGGTGGCATTGGTGTTGGTGGTGGTATTGGTGGTGGTGGTATTGATATTAGTGGTATTGGTGGTGGTGGCATTGGTAATGGTATTGGTACTGATGGTGGTGGTATTGGTGGTGTTGGTGGGCTTTGTGGTGGTGGTGGTGGTGGTAGTATTGGTGGTTATTGGTGGTAGTATTGGTGGTGGGGGTATTCGTTTTGGTGGTATTGGTGGTGCTATTGGTATGGGTGGTGGTACTGGTATTGGCGGTGGTGGTACTGGTGGTGATATTGGTATTAGTGGTATTGATGGTGGTGGTATTGGTGGTGGTATTGTTGGTTTTGGTGGTGGCAATATTGGTATTTGTGGTGGTATTGGTATGGGTGGTGGTGGTACTGGTATTGGCAGTGGTGGGATTGGTGGTGGTGGTATTTGTATTAGTGGTATTTATGGTGGTATTAGTGGTGGTGGTATTGATGGTGGTGGTAATGGTGATGGTATTGGAGATATTGGTGGTGGTGGTGCTATTGGTGGTGAAGGTGGTATTGGTGGAGGTGGTATTGGTGATGGTGGTATTGGTGGTGGTATTGGTGGGTATTGGTGGTGGTGGCATTGGTAGAGGTGGTATTGGTATTGGTGGTGGTGCTATTGGTGTTGGTAGTATTGTTTTTGGAGGTATTGGTGATGCTGGTGGTATTGGTGCTGATGGTATTGGTGCTGGTGGTATTGGTGGTGGTATTGGTATGGGTGGTGGTACTGGTATTGGCGGTGGTGGTGGTGATATTGGTATTAGTGGTATTCATGATAATATTGGTGGTGGTGGTGGTGGTGGTGGTATTGGTGGCGGTATTGGTACTGGTGGTATTGGTATAGGTGGTAATGGAGGTACTGGTATTGGCGGTGGTGGTATTGGTATTGGAGGTGGTATTGGTATTAGTGGTATTTTCAGGAGTATAAGTGGTGGTGGTGGTAATGGTGGTATTGGTGGTGGTGTATGGTGGTGGTGATATTGGTGGTAATGGTGGTGGTGGTATTGGTGGTGGAGGTGGTATTGGTGGTGGTGGCATTGGTGATGGTGGTATTGGTGGTGGTGGTGGTATTGGTGGTGGTGGTATTGGTTTTGGTTGTGGTAGTATTGGTGGTGGTGGTATTGGTATTAGTGGTATTGGTGGTGGTATTGGTGTTGGTGGTGGTGGTATTGGTATTAGTGGTATTGGTGGTGGTATTGGTACTGATGGTGTTGGTATTGGTATTGGTGGTTGTTGTATTGGTGGTGTTGGTGGGCTCTGTGGGGGTGGTGGTGTATTGGTGGTGGTAGTATTGGTCGTTATTGGTGGTGGTGGTATTGGTTTTGGTGGTATTGGTGGTAGTGGTATTGATGGTGGTATTGGTATGGGTACTGGTATTGGTGGTGGTGGTATTGGTATTAGTTGGCATTGATGGTGATATTGGTGGTGGTATTGGTGGTGGTGGTATTGGTGGCGGTATTGGTGGTGGCAGTATTGGTATTGGCGGTGGTATTGGCATTTGTGGTGGTATTGGTATGGGTGGTGATGGTACTGGTATTGGTGGTGGTGGTATTGATATTAATGGTATTTATGGTGGTAGTGGTGGTGGTATTGGTGGTGGTGGTAATGGTGGTGGTATTGGTGATGGTATGGTGGTGATGGTGTTGGTGATATTGGTGGTATTGGTGGTGCTATTGGTGGTGGAGGTGGTATTGGTGGTCGTGGTATTGGTGATGATGGTATTGGTGGTGTACTGGTGGTGGTATTGGTGGTCTTGATTTTGGTGGGCATTGGTGGTGGTGGTATTGGTGATGGTGGTGGCATTGGTAGAGGTAGTATTGGTACTGGTGGTGGTGCTGGTGGTATTGTTTTTGGAGGTATTGGTGGTGCTGGTGGTATTGGTGCTGGTGGAATTGGTGGTGGTATTGGTATGGGTGGTGATACTGGTATTTGCGGTGGTGGTATTGGTATTAGTGGTATTGATGGTGAGATTGGTGGTGGTGGTATTGATGGTGATGATGGTATGGGTGGCGGTATCTGTATTGGTGGTAGCGGTTTTGGTATTCGTGGTGATATTGGTATTTGTGGTGGTATTGGTATGGGTGGTAGTGTTACTGTTATTGGTGGTGGTGGTATTGGTGGTGGTATTAGTGGTTGTGGTATTGGTGGTGGTGGTAATGGTGGTATTGGTGGTGGTATGCAGGTGGTGATATTGGTGGTATTGGTGGTGGTATTGGTGGTGGTGGAATTTGTTTTGGTGGGTACTGGTGGTGGTGGTGGTGGTATTGGTATTGGTGGTGGCATTGGTAAATGTGGTATTGGTATTGGTGGTGATGGTATTGGTGGTGGTGGTATTGGTGGTGATGGTAGTATTGGTGGGGGTGGTAGTATTGGTGCTGGTAGTGGTTGTGGTATTGGTGGTGGTATTGGTGGTGGTGGCGATATTTGTGGTGCTGGTATTGGGGGTGGTTGTATTGGTGGTGGTGGTGGTATTAGTGGTGTTGGCATTTGTGGTGGTAGTGGCATTGGTGGTGGTATTGGTGGCATTAGTGGCATTGGAATTTGTGGTAGTGTAATTGATATTGGTGGTGGTGGTATTGGTAGTGATGGTGGTATTGGTGGTGGTATTGGCATTGGTGGTGGTATTGGTTTTGGCAATGGTATTGGTGGTGGTATTGGTAGTGGAGGTATTGGTATTGGCAGTGGTGGTATTGTTGGCAGTATTAGTGGTGTTGATGGTGGTGTTGGTGGTGGTGGTATTGGTGGTGGTGATGGTATTGGTGGTGGTGATAATGGTGGTGGTGGTTGTATTGTTGGTATTGGTGGTGGTGGTGGTATTGGTATTGGTATTGGTGGTGGTGATATTGGTATTGTTGTGTAGGTCCTATAAGAAGTATACAGGATCTGAGCATTAAGACAACATACACTGTAGGATTGGTGTCAGACGAACTCTGATCACCCCCACAAGGTATGTTGGCTTTTTGTACCAACAAACTCACAGTGCCACTAGAATCTCCTTTTACCAAGGAGAGAATAGTTCCTGGCAACCAACGAACATGACAACCCCGATCCCTCAGGACCGTGGAAACAATATACTACCTTTCGCTCAGTCACTCATGCTTACTAAGTCTGTCTCAGAGAAATACACAGAATAAACAGGCTGGGTGTTTTTAATAAGCATTTATTCAACAGTTGTTATTCTGGTGTAAAATAAATGAGCTGCAACAACCATTAGGAAGTATACAATACAGGAAGTATAAGATATAAATGATTAGCAGTACTATAAAGGTAAATGGATGGTATAGTTCTACCATCTTACAATAATCATGAATACATTTGAGTATATAGAACACATGATAAAAAGATGCGTACTCCTACGGTGCCTCTCTAACTAGAAGTACCTAAGTGTACCTAGCCTGTGTGTAGGTGTTAAGCCACTAATCTCTAGGATTTAGTCAACCCCACTACCTGAAGTGAGAGACTGTTGGACCCCGTCCTGGTCTCGAGTTGGACACCCTGCAAGGGATGTTTTAGACTACTGCGAACTGAAGTCTCTGCATGCAGGAACCTCAGCGTCTCTGGTCAGTGTTTTGGCCAGGAAGTCTTGGTCTCCTTTGTCTTATCTTAGACAAATGTGAAATATATATACCCATAGGTCTTCTCAGGGGTCCTACCTTGCTGTGTTACTGTGTCGCCCTAAGGATTACGTTGGGCATGACCTTTGTACATAGATTTTATACAGGAGATGGTAGTCCTGCTGTGCTTCCAAGAATCCTCATGCATAATGTATGAGATTTCCAGCTAGGGAAAACTGCGTTCTGAATGGAGTGTAGTATCTATGTGACGGTCAGTCCCTGTAAACCGTGACAAGTGTAATGTAGGGAAGAATATAGGTGAAGGGTAAATGAAGATACAGAGGCCTATATTGCGGTAATTATATGGGATATTGCAGTATTGGCGGTGGTCTTGGTATTGGCGGTGGTATTGGTGGTGGTATTTGTGGTGGTGGTATTGGTGGTGTTGGTATTGCTGGTGGTGGTATTAGTGGTTATTATATTGGTGGTGGTGATATTGGTGGTGGTGGTGGTATTGTTGGTATTGGTGGTGGTATTGGTGGGGGTGGTGGTATTGGTGGTGGTATTGGTAGCGGTATTGGTGGTGTTATTGGTGGTGGTAGTATTGGTAGTGGTATTGATGGTATTGGCAGTGGTATTGTATTTGGTGTTGGTGGTATTGGTGGTGGTGGTATTGGTAGTTGTGGTAGTGGTGGTATTGGTGGTGGTGGTATTGGTGGTGGTGGTGGTGGGATTGGTGGGATTGGTGGTGCTGGTTTTGGTGGTATTGTTATTTGTGGTGGTGATGGTATTGGTGGTGGTGGTATTGTTGATATTGGAGGTGGCATTGGTGGTGGTATTGATGGTGGTGGTGGTGGTGTTGGTGGTGTTGGTAGTATTGGTGGTGGCGGTAGTATTGGTGGTGGTGGTGGTATTGGTAGTGGTATTGGTGGTGGTGGAATTGGAACTGGTGGTGGTGGTATTATTGGTGGTAGTATAGGTGGTAGTGGTATCGGTATTGATACTGGTGGTATTGGTGGTGGTGGTATTGGTGGTGGTGGTATTGGTGGTATTGGTATTGGTAGTGGTATTGGCATTGTATTGGTTTTGGTGGTATTGGTGGTGGTGGTATTTTCTGGTGGTATTGGGGTGGTGGTATTGGTATTGGTGGTGGTTTTGGTGGTCGTGGTATTGTTGTTGGTGGTATTGTTGTTGGTGGTATTGTTTGGTGGTGATGGTATTGATGGTTTTGATATTGGTGTTGGTGGTGGTATTAGTGGTGGTATTGGTGGTGGTATTGGTGGTGATGATATTGGCCGTGTTGGCGGTATTGGTATTGTTGATGGTGGTATTGGTGGTGGTGGTATTGCTATTGGTGGTGGTATTGATGGAGCAAGGTTTCGTACGTAAAGAAACTTGTTTGGGCTCAACACTTTCTAAATAAAATGTAAAAATGTAACCAACATGTTTATTATTACTAATAATTGCACCACACAACATTTTCTTCATCTAGGGGAAGCTTGTATATGTGCTTTACTAACCAATAACCAGAGTGTCTTAATATGGCTGCCGAAAACGCGGGAACTCTTTGGTGCATGCGTCTACTGCATCTGCGTAGTATGACGTCCTTTGCTTTTGGTGGGAATTCTTTCCAGCTGCGCAGTAGTTTTTAAAATGGCCGCTTGAACCTCACATGCTAATGCATATGGCTATGCTTAAACTAAACTTTGCATGTCTTGCTAATCTGCTAATGCAATAGTTAAAATAAAATAATGGGATTAGAGTAGGAATAAGTGGTATACAGTGCATTTGTTTGTTTTCATATTCTAACATGTTCTTCTTTGACTTTATTATCAGTTCGTATTTGGTACAGAGGGTGACTGAATTCTCCATCTTGTCTAATTTCGCACATGCGTACTGGACTCATTCTGAACTCTGTGCCACAACATTGAACCACAGCAAAGGACTTTCTAATCAGCAAGAAGCTTGAGAACCTCACCTCTTGACCCAGAGAGGGGAACAAGCAACTGGACACAAATATATACATTGTACATAAAGTAACGTGAATGTTGCTGGGAGGAATAAAGCATGGGAAATAAATTTAAGGGTGTGAACTTAGAATAATGAAACGCAAGAATGTTACTTCATATTAGTATAGTGTCATGACCTCTCCCCATGCCACTGACCAATCGAATGAAGGGAATACGCGAATATTGAAACACTGGAGGGAGGTACATGCACTGAGAATAACCAATAACCAAAGGAGTGTCAGTGTTGACCAGATTTCATGCATCCAATTAATGCAATTCTTTAACCGTCCACACACAAAAGTTCACTACAGGCTGTGTTCTTCTTAGTGATCCTCAATTCTTTTATTATGTAGCAAAAACAGATTTTTCACTTATGGCTATTCCAACTAATAACATCAAAGTCACAATTCCACAGCTACAGCCAGTGAACTTTTGTGTGTGGACGGTTAAAGAATTGCATACATTGGAAGCATGAAATCTGGTCAACACTGACGCTCCTTTGTGGGTAGCTTTTGCGGTGGGTTGCTGAAAGTTGAGCGTCAAACCTTGTACTTAATATTGGATAAAGTGATATTAATTTGCATAATTTTCTCACTGAGAACAAAACAGTAATCCCTCACCGTGTCAGGATTTTGTATACACTGAGAATAGTATAACTAACGTAGGCTCAGTCAGTTAGAATTGTCCGACTTGTCACAGACCTGTCACTCAACACCAACACCAGCCCCCATCAGTAGAGTCGTCACCACACACCTTGTTAGTGGGGGGTGGGGGGAGGGCATATGGGGATTATTGGGTTAATTGTTTTGTCTTTTCTGTTTTTTCTTTGGACACCTTCCCGGTTGGAAGGGTAGAGCGCCAATAGGGCACAACGCTAGGGACTGTGAATCTGAATAGTGGAGGGAAGGACTCACTAAGCCTCTGAACTATTTGAAATTGTACAAATCACTATAGATTGTCCCCTTTCCACAGTTTGACACAGCGGCATACAGAATGTGGTCCTCAGCCTTGACTTCATGAACTATGTTGTACTATAGTATATGACACTGATGCTCCTGTTATTGTAAAGCAACTAATGTTTACCTAACAAAATGCCAATAAACATACGTTTTACACAAAAAAAACACAAGCGGTTTCAGTTGAAGCAGTGCATGTCCGGCCTGCAGTTAAAGAAACTTAATAAAGTAAATAGTGCTCACAGACTAAATAACAGGTCCTGTGTAACAACCGAAGTAAAGGGGCCAGTAGCCATAGGAAGTTACTAATGAAGACAAGGCCCTACTAAGGAGAGACTAACAAGCCTATTAATGAATCTGAAGGCAGCATTTACGAAAGACAGTGACACAAGCCAATTAAAAATATGGAGGGGTTAGTGGGCGTGGCTTCTCTTCCATACTCTACTACAGCAGTCTCGCAGAGCAAGTAGTGCATGCACGCTGCCGCTAGGCTGGACCTGAAAATAGGCAGTTGAGAACTGCAGCCATTCAATAGTGGGAACACTAATGAAAGAAAAGGAAACTTAAGAACAACCGTCATGTCAGCCCCATCTCCCACCAGCAACACCCCAAACCCCCCCAGTTGTTGGTCGAATAAGGCATCCGTGCTCCTCCTCAGAGGTCTCAGCTCTAGAGCCACTATCTGACAAGTCGTGCATGCAGCCTAAGGTGCGCTCATCAAAGAGGAGTATCTACTGAAGGCTGAGCTGCATTTGTCTCCCCTTTTGGGGCATCTGTGTCTCCGGTGATGGGGGACCAGTAGCGATTTCCCAATGGAGCTCAGCCATGATCACATCCCAGCTGCTAGCTTAAGGATATTTACTGAAGCCTTTGGCATCTTCCCTCTGCAGCGCAGTACTCTCTGCTTATGCCCAGTTGGGGATTGAGCGCTTCCAGATCTCAAGATGAAGAGGATCAGGAGACTTCCACCTACGCTTGATCAGTTGTTTATCCATGTTATATCCAGATCTATTTAGCGACACAAGACTTTATGCTTTTTACCCCACTTATATAGACCAAGTACACACACTTCCCATGTACAAAGGAGTTCTCTTTCAGTACCATGCACCAGGCGAGCATGAACACTGCACCAGTAACTTTGAAAATGTATGCAAGCCCAGAGCATGTACACAATGTCTGTGTCTACCAGTCGGCAGAAGGGCAGGCAGCATTCATACAGTGAAAGTATTTATTGATGTTGGCCAGGTGAGGTAGGTCCTGTACACTACAAACAGTTCTATCAAGCAAAAATGGGCATTGCAAGGGATATATCCAGAACAGTGGTCAACTCCCTGCACGTGCAGGGGCGAGACAAGCCCGCCTCTCAATGAGTTCACAGGGAAGTCAAAGATGGAGATGCCTGGGTGCGCAGAGCCGTAGCAAACCATTATACCAGGTGCCAGCCCCACCCCATAACACGTAGATATGGTACATTTAGGTGCATAGGTAGTTCATGGGTCATATCTCCCCACTTCTCTCTCGTTGCCCCAACCACTGACGTGTGGAGAATAAAATGGCTAGGAGGAGGCAATCCTCCTCCACCAATTGCTCATTAAGTCCGAAACCCGCTATCCCTGTAGAGATTCCCCAGCATCTGTAGTCCCACCGCAGTCCAATCCGTCAATTCCAATGCAGTGATGTGTCTTCGACCGACTGGCTTACCCAAAAGCACCAGCGCTGGCACGTTAATGTGCAGTCCGAAGCGTGAGTTACAGACTACGTCGGAAACAGTGGTACGCCACCAAACAAATTGTCGACTTGGGAGTTGACAAAATAATACAAGAGTCGGGGAGTACAACCATTTTTAGCAGGGTGACTCGGCCCACGACTGAGAGAAAACCCCTGCAGAATGTCCGTTAGGCTCGCAGCAAGGCAGCAGCTCACGTCAAGTTACCCTCAAGAACATCAGCAGAGGTATGGTAGACCTGAGTGCCCAGGTACAGAAATGTGTTAGGCTGCCATTAAATGGGAGCATGGAACACGTTGGTCTCCAAGTCAAGTGTAGACGTAGCAAGTGGGAAAAAACAGAACTCAGCCCAGTTAACCTTGAGACCAAAAAACTCAGCGGATTGTCTGAGAGTGTCAGCGATGTCACCAGGGATTGAAGAGATGTCTCTTACATAAATGAGGAAGGCATCTGTATAAAGAGAGAACGAATGTATTCAATCTCCTAGAGGGATGACACATCCCGCACCCTGAGCACATAAGTGGGCCGCCAATGGTTCTACTGCTAAAGAAAAGAGGAGGAGCGTGGCTTAATCAGGTACGGAACTGTGTCAAGGGATGGGGGGAGGAAGGCAAATGCTAGTGATTAGAGTCGCCCCGTACATCCCGCGTGAGACCTGTTCCCCAGCACCAACCCTCACGTCACACACGTGTGTGCAGAGCACTGGTGGTCCCTCACTTCCCCATCCCAATTGATAACCTGAATACCGGCCCTCACGTCTGCCATATTCTCTCTCGTTTCCTGAGCCTCCCACCAGGACTGAGACAAGACCAGAAGCAGGAGCGAATAAGACGGAATCCCAGCCTGTGAACCAAACAGGAAGGGAACTAAAGGCCTGGAGTATTGACTCTGGCGTCTCAAAAGAAGAGACTTGTTAAAATAAAACCCAAGTTAAAACAACCCGATCTGTCACCTGCTCCTTCCTCACCGCTAGACCTTCACATTTGCTAATTTGATCTCAGGAATTTTTCTGGATTCACGCAGGATGGAGTCATGTTCACGGAAGTGCAGCAGTCCAAGAACCACTGGGCAGGGACCAGTCCCAGGCAGACGCCCCCTAGCCAGGACCCAGTGTGCCCTTTCTACAGTAAAGTACTGTGAAAAGGTGAGTGAGAGAAGCAGGCCTCTCAGCCAATGTTCTATGTATTGTACCGCATCTCTGCCCTCTGCCCCCTCAGAGAGGCCCAACACTCGAATATTGTTTCTCCCCAACCGTCCCTCTGGGTCCTCTGCCCTCCACTCCAAGGTATCAATGCATTCCAAAAGTGACTCCACAGAGGAATGCGTGCATTGTTTCTGTGGTTTTAAGGAGGCAAGGTCTTGTTCCCCCACACCTACTCTGTCAACCAGGTATCGATGGTCAGAATGCAGCAGCACGAGGTCGGTGGCCACTGTGGCTATCTTATCCTCCAACGATGTGTGAGAGCGCTCATTGGCCACCTCAATCTCCGCTTCCCCAGAGTCCAGTTTGCCTTACAGTGATGCAGCATGGCCCGAAGATTCTAGTGTCAGGGTGCTTCCAGGAGGCGTGGAGTGGGCCGTCAATGGTCACCACAGAGAGTCTTGTACAGCTGAGAGCAGACGATCCATCATTAACACCTCTTCCATGCTCATGACGAGCTGGAGCGGTGCTCATGAAGAGCTGAGCTCATCATAACGGGCGTGACCCGCCCACGCGTGGCTAATTCCCCGCCTGTGCGGGAGAATTAGTCAGTGGGCGGGTCTGTGACGAGCTCAGCTCAGCTCCACTGTGAGTCATGACGAGCTGAGCTTGTCATGAGCAAAGTGGCGCCGAGACCCCCCACTCTCCCAGCACCGTGGGGGAATTACCCCAGCAGCCAAGGGGTTAATGAGCAAGGTGAAGAGACCAACAGTTTGCCACGGGCCGAAGAGTCAGGAGAATGCCACCAGTCACCAGGTGGAGGGGGCCACAGCAGGATCAATCCGGACGCAGTGCACCAACCACCACGTGTTACTTCGCCAGTTAGGCCCTTGCACTGAAATGTTAGGCCAGGGTGGAATTCATATAGGAAAAAAATTGGACCCGGGAAACTGGGCATAACTTGTTTGTAGGCAAGAGGGGCCATTAATTCCTGAATTATTTCTATATGGTTTCTAAGAATACCACCTTTGTCTAGAGCGGATATTGGCAGACTATTCAGCTCACCCAGGAATGTATTCAATGCTAGCCTTGTTTTGCTAGAGAATAATATGTGGTGAGAACGTACTAATTTTGTTAGACAAAGTAAATTTTCTGTAATCCATTATTAAATTGTATTCTTGTGTGTGCTGATGCTGCATTGATTATTTATTGAAAAAAGTATTACGTAAACAAATTGAGATCATGCAGATGCAATTCTAACCTATCATCATGTGAGTTGTAGTTATCAAAAGTAACTAAAATTGCCATGAATTCCCCATTAAAGTATATGGAAACTAGGTTCCCCAAACAGATCAAAATAATTAATAAGATTTGCCAAGAGTGGAATTTACACACGAAGGCACACACATTTCCCTGGCCTAAAGGGAGATTTCGCACAAATATAGATGACAGACAAAAGCGAGTCAGTGTTTCAAATTATGGGCCATCTTTTAGGAGGTAAAAACCGCTAACCCTGCAATGCCGATAGCGAGTAAGGCACCTCCCCCATCATATGCAGTAATGGATGTACTCAGACCAGCTCCCCCAGCATTAGGATATTCAAAGCCAATAAAAGTAAAAGTCAACGAGCTCCTCATAGGAAAAAGGTCAGTTAGGTCTAAGCCTGAGAAAACCAAAGCAAGCAAGACCAGAAGCCACAAGTGCAGCCCAAACTCCTAGGAAAGGTCCCCAAAATCTTGACTCCTCGACCACCACACTCAACACACGAGCAAGTTACATATTCCCACTGGCTCAGGCAAGTGTAAACGTGTGTCAGGGAAGTTTGTTGTGGTTCTCGATAGTGACTCCGCGAGCTTGAGAGATGAAGTAAGCTCTAGTCTCCCGGGAACCGATGACGAGGATTGGTATACAAAGGGTGCCCAAGCAGCCAAGGAGGAAACAGAGAACAAATTTGAAAGAGAAACCAGGCTAACATAAACAACACGTAGCTCTGAGTGAAACAGACAGGCCAGATGGCACGAGGAAGAGAGGCATGAGCAGATGCTCGAGAGAGAAAGCACTGCAACCAGGAGATGGAGTGAAATTACAGGACAACGCACTCTTTTCATGATGAAAGCGGGGCTAGTTACAGGGCATAACGCTGAGAAGAGTCAGAAGTAGATTAAAGGCTACTAGCAGGGCTCAGAGCCACATCATCCAGTCATACTAGAGGGTCTGACCAAGAAATAAAGGAAAAAGGCACCCTGGTGCTTACCCACCTGTAAAGCAGGAAAAACTAAAAAGCACCTGTGCATGCAGGCAAGGGAAGCAGTGACAAGGACACGTGCTGCTTCCCACGGGTGCACGACAATGATAAACTAACCCCAGGAAGATAATAGCTAAAAAAGAAGGCAAGACTTTTGCATGCTCCTTTTGCAACATATTAGCAGATTGAACTAAGGAGAGGGACCAATATGACAGGTCTTGGCCGAGGGAAGAATCATTTGAGCCAGTGGACATGGCAGTAGCAGAAGATTGCATAAGGCATGAAGGAGGAAACCCTAGTCGGTACTTACTGTACATGCAGAAATGCCACACAAAATGGTAAAGCTATGTTGAGGAGAAACCCACAGAGTCACCTAGAATGAAAGTGTGACCGATACTACAGAAGGTTGCGGTATCGATTGTGTGCGTGCCATGGGCCCAGATGGACAAAGAAGGGTTGAGATCAAAGTAACAGTAATTGCTGGATGGGCAGGGGAATGGATTACATGCTTCAAGAAAAATACAGCAGTTATAAGACTAGTGATAAGAAACATTAAAAGTCTGCTAAGCAGTCTAATTAGGGAGCAGACTAACACAGTGTTCACCCAAACTCACATTCCAGCAATCTTGCTAACAAACACCCAGCATGACGGTGTTGCATTTAAAATGCACAGGCACCTGATCTGGACCGCCCTAAGAGAAATATTCCCTGACCGCTCAGATGTAGGAGGGCTAATGGCAGAGACTATGAAGCCAGAGGAAAACATAAAAGATTTCCTAAATAGAATTAGGGAAAGATGGGGATAAATCGGACAGCCGTGGACCAATACAGGCCCAAAAGTCACATTTTTCTATAACATTTTGAAGAAAGGGTTACCCACCGAGACACAGAGCAGGCTGGATAGCGTAGTTGGTTTAGATACCAAACCCTGGTGGGAGATACAAGTTCACATACTACACTGCCACAAGAAAAAGTAAGATAAGGATAAAGAGAAGCAGGAGCAAACCCAAAGAGAATCAACAAAATGAGTGCAGCAAAAGTAGAAAAAAACGGCCCTCGAGGTGGCAAAGATGGCCGCAGCTGTGCAAATGGCACCAGTCACAATGGGGGCTCCAACTGAAAACTTTAGAGAGTTCCAAACAGGTAGTTCAGGAGCATGAACAGATTATGGTAGTGGAGGCTAGGGAGTGTGGTCGCAACCAGACATTAGACAATGCTACTATTGCCATATGCGGGGTCACCTGGTAGAGGCATGCTGTAACAATGACTTCCATAGGCAGCAAAAGCCGCAGAGGTTAGAGAGCTAGCACCAGCCACCACATAACCCCATGAGCATCTCTCCTAAGTACCAAGCACAGGGTAATCAGAACTTGTCATACACTAAGACGCAGGGAGGTCCACCAGCCGCCACACAACCGTAGCAGGGATAAAGTAATTGGGAAAGCATAAGGCAGCAGCAACCACAGACAGGCCACTCAGCACAACAGGTACAGGGGCCACAATCCCTGCAAGGATGGGTGACAGTGTGGGGAGTTGGCACCTTCACACAACCACAGAGCCAACATCCATAGTAAAACAGACTCCCCAGCAGATGAAGACAGACAGTAATAACCCCAATGACTTATCACAACCAGCACTCACCTACTCCCTTTCCCCCCAAAATTGTATTGGAACAGAAAGGACTACAGACAGCATTGGGGGTCCAGAGCGCTTTTACTCGCTTCCAGGTATTCTGGGTTGCTGTTGGCTGTGTCGATCAGGTGTCCACACCATGTTTGGCATCAATGATGATTCAATGGGAGCACAGATTAATTAGGCCCCACTCTGCTGTTGATCACATAGGACAGGGTTTACTGGATACACCCCAGAGGTAGGTCAGACTGACGGCGGGAAAGAAAACTGGTTAAAAAGCCAATACCCAGGTCCCAAAGCCAAAGTCTAATGGAACGCATTCCAATCACTAAGTCAAGAGGTCCCAATGTTCGGGCATCATGCCCTTGCTTAACAATTCCTTCATGGCGTGTAGTCCAGACGGCGCCCCCAAATACTTTAAAAGCCTCCGAATCCATGAATGCCTCCCTTTAAGAATGAAGTCATCCTTTGTGGCAGGAACAATGGTCTTCCTGCGCGTGGGATGATGGGACCATAAAACTCCCCAACCCCCACACACAAGAGTTAGTAACCTAGGAGGCCTTGGTATAGAGTGACCAGACTTCTTAGATTTGCTCGGACAGTCCTGTTTTTTTGTCCTGGCAGATTTGCCAAGGTTTTTGAGTGGCCCCATTGAACTAGCTTTTATGAGCTCATAGGTACTCTATCGAGGTCTCCATCCTTTTCTGTATCGAGAGCCACTTATGTTCAGTGAAACTGTCCATGCACTGTAGTGCCTAGCATTCTGTGTTTGCTCTGTTTGTGAGCACTGTCTTCAAGGTATTCTGCTCCCCTCTGCTATGTAGAATTGAAAGTCTGTCTTTGTGAAAATGTCCAGATTTTTAAGATTTAAAAATCTGGTCGCCCTACCTCAGCGTGATGACAAGCGAGACTCCAGCTGGGGGTTCACTCAACCTTTGAAGGAGGGGTGGGGCCCAAGGGAGAGGGGAGGTTAAAGGGACGGAGGCTTACCAGTATCTACCCCTGCTCCAGAGGGATCACAGGGTACAGGGTGCGCCCCTTCCAGGCCAACCCCAGTCCAAGCATAGTCCACTCCCGTTGCTCGAGCCTTGCAGGCATCAGTCTACCCTGATTGTCGACCCAATGGGGGCATTGTAAGGGAGGGGGAATATCAACAGAGAAGCCTCTGACCCTCTCCCTGTGGAGTAAGGGAAACAATGAAGTGTGGGGCTTAAGGAATCACCCAAAAATAAAGGAAAACATAATGCCCAAAACGAAGATTCCCGATACAAAGGAGGGTTGAGGTTAGCCAAGGCCAGGTATCTAAAGCCAAGAGGGAGGCCTAGTAGACATGGATGGGGTTTCAAGGATTAGTTCAATAGAGGTACAGTACACCTGATCCTGTATGTTTACAGGTTAGGAGTTGAGAGCTTCAAGGTGTTTTGCTGCCTTCTTTACGCTCTTTGGTCTGGCTGGTAACTTCTGTGCAGGGAAGGTCAGAACCAGCAGCAGGGCAAGCCAGCAGGATTCGGCAGGGACTTCAGACTAGTTCCTACCCAAAGGATACAGGAAGCACTCAACTCCATGTTCAGATCCATGTTCTGAAAGCACCAACAGTAACAGGATCCACACAGGAATGGTTTCAAAATTATGATCAGTGAGCTAGGCTGAAACCACAGTTTATATTTACCAGTCCAGGCAGTTGAGCAACAACCCACTGCAGATCACTTTCCATCAAAGTTAAAAATACAACAAATCCAGCTGAGGCCAATGTTTAATCTTCAAGGGTGATTCTGGGCAAGAGACTTCTTTCCAGAAACTAGTGTGGTGGCCAATATCTACATGTAGATGATCAGGTACTTTCAAGGGCCAGTTCTGGTGGGAGAGCATGTGTATTCTTTCAAGACGTTCCAAGAATGCAAAGAACAGGAATAAAGATAAAATGGGAGATAGGACTTCCTATATTGTCCTCTGTAGAAAACATTGTACCTCCATCTCACAACCATCAACCTAAAACAATTATATTCACTATCAGAAAAGGGTAACCGTAAAGACAGGTGTGCAACTTGTACAATAATCTATAAAATGCTGCCACCAGCCAAAACTTGTGCAGAGGCCATCAGGGACTACAGGCGATTATGGAAAGGGAGGACTAATTGAGGGTAGATACATCTGCTAAAGAGTTTCAGGTTGCACCTTTTTATTAGGAGTACCACGTACTTTTTAAAGAAGAACAAATTCTGGGAATGCTTGGGATTAAAGAGAAAAAATGACAGGGACGGCCCAGCTGCTCAGATGCCTCGGGATCTTTCTCTCTCACACACCTAAACACATGCACACACGCACACACGCACACACACACACACACAGATGTCCACAAGCACAGCACACAGACCACACAATTATTCTTTATAGCAATTTGACAATATTATTTTGCTGAAAACGAACATTTCCTTTTCTTGACACCGTGCCATTATTTTCTGCTGCTTAAATATTTTAATATCAAGATTTCTCAACACAAAGGGGCTAATTACAAGTTTGGCAGTCTAAGGATCACCAGGCTCACGAGAGCACAGTAGTGGTGGTCCAGTCACCGCCACACCTGCAGTCTGACAGGCAAAGTTGCAATGCAGCAGTCGCCAGGGAATCGCCATTCCCTGGCGGTGGAACTCCGGTCTGGGCCACAGTAATATGGTGAAGGTGCCTTCATGCATATTGCAAATTTTAGGACCGCTAGCGGTGGCTTGGAGGTCTTTCCTCCACGAAAAGGCTGGTGGTCCGGAAACACAAGCCTATGTGCATAGGGATGCATGCAGAGGGGCAAAAAATGTACCCCCTGTGTGCATGCACCTAAGTTCCTGCACGGCATGGACTTTACAGTCCATGTCGTGCAGGAAATATTTTTGGCGTTCCGATTGCGGTGCCCATTTTCAGAGGCACCGCCTGGGACCGCCATAGAAAAGCCCGCCAGTCATGAGGAAACTCGTAATCTGGCGAGCAGTGGGACAACGGGTTTGGCAGAGCGGCCCGCCAATGTGGCGGTCCACTTGAGCACCGCCAGACTCTTAATCAGTCCAAAGTGTCTATTAGTTAACAAGTTCAAGTTGTACAGTGCTACCCTGAACATTATTTTTTCACAACTCAAAATTTGAAGGTGCAAAAAGTGTATTAGTGGTATAAGGATAACAGAAGATCAATTAATGCTCGCCTCGCCATTAAAAAGAAGTGCATTGTCTGATTTAAATGTTACTGTAAAGACTGAATTACTTTCCCCCTATGTCAGACAAATTAAAACAGCAAACTGCGTGGGGCAGGTCCAGGCAACAAACAAGGAGAATATACTCTCTGGTAGATACCATTCAGGAGATGACGATAATAAAACCCGCTCCCAGTAAATTGCCATCCAAGCTGCAGAGGTGCTTGGATAGATTCAGTAGCCAACAGGGACCAAAGCCCTGGCTTAATTTCTGAGATGGGATGCGGTTTAAAGCTCAGAAAGGAAGGCCGAAGCTGGCACCCCCTGCCTTTCTTTCCATGCAAAAAAGTGAGGAGGACTTAGGCTTAGACGGCTGCTCAGAGGCACCAAAGGGACCCAGACAGAGCTGCAACTGCATGATCTCCAAATGCCTGGACAAGGACAGCAACTAAATAATCATCATGGGCCAAGATTGTGGCTGCAACTTCCAACATTGTTGTAGGTTAGGCCGGGGCCTCACATGCCTGTACACCATTTGGGATCACAACTCCTGTGACCACTGTTGGCAAAATCCGGACTGCAACTGTCCTCTGCCTCTGTGGGGCCCCATCACAGCAATCATCAGAGACTGCCATGGCAGATGGACGTGTAATGCAACCGGGTTTCCCTGCAGCCCATCAAACTTGATGCTCACCGTAGCCCCACAGGAGAGATGCAAAAGAGCCTCCTGAGCCTTCAAGGGACAGGCAGCTCAAGGTCTTCAACTTGCCCTTCCAGTACTGCAAGGGGGGAAGATAGAATACTGAGTGCTTATTTGACCATGAGCAAGAAAAGTCTGCACGTGATTCACTCCATATACTGATTTCCCAGACTCGAAGGCTCAGAGGATGGGGGCCACCAAGAAAATAATTAGAGAGGAAGCGGGGAATTGTAGGACCACAAACTTGAATCCTACCCTGTGACACTAACAGGTATAATGCACTGCACTGAGGAGTATTTAGTAAAGCTTTGTGATTAAATGTAATGTCGTTCTTTGAAAAGATAAGCAAGGGGCAGGACACTACCCTGTGAGTCAAGTGCGGAAGGGGTTGCTCTTGGCCAAGTTTGCACAGCCATAGTAGGGCAGGCCAAAGGACACCAGTGGCAAATTCCCTGTCACCCACTGTTGGGGTCCAGAAGCTGCTTTCTGCCCGCTGGGCGTCTGCATGAGGTCTGACAGTATCAATTACATAAGCAGTGACCACTGGAGCCTACTGCCCCATTCAATGAGTTGAGCATTTCATTTAAGTTGACATTGATTTGCTGATGTTTTTAATAACACATGAAAAATCGCAGTTTTAACATGAGTTTTGCTTTCTGAGCTAGGGGCAAGTCATGGATTGTGCTGCTAAGTGATTCAGGAGCAGAATTTCAAAAGGACGACTTTGGATGAAACTTACATCTACATTTGAAATTAAAATATACTATAAAGCGCAAGTATGAAACATATAATTACATTCAGTACACTTTCTTTTACACTTACGTGGCGTCTACATTTTCTACTCCTAGGAAATAGCTAATATCTTCTGATGTGTTCCTTAAGTTGAAGCACTTTCTGTCAATTTCCTGTGCTACCTTTTTGTTAGTAAGATCCATCTCCAGCTGATGCTGAGCAGTTCTGTTTGCCCTACAAAGACATCAAAAATCATTGACTAGGTTGTAATGATTAGGCCAAAATAACTGATACGTATTTTTCAGGACAAAACAAAATATACCAAATGAGTGAGAGCATTTCCCTACAGTGCACACAGGAATGGGAATCACTGTTCAGCATTATCACACATTTTTGGGCTTGGTTTTAGTGTTTGTAAATTATGTCCTAATGATTGACCATGTCTGCGTAGCTAGGATTTCATTTAACAAGATTGTATGTAACAAGTAAGTGCATTCAGGTGATTGTCCTCTCGGGTGAATGCAGTTGGACTAACTGAAGTAATATAACTGAAAAGAAAACCTTTAAAAGATAAGTCTTGGAATGGAAAACTTCTTTTCCATGAAGATTGGTATCCCCCAGAGTACACTGTAGACTGGCATATGCCACCATAACACAAATTTCACAACACTGCCCACGAATGGGCATCAACCTCTTACTGTCAGTGGGGGTGAGGGGGCTAGGGAGGTGTGCGGACGAGTCTGGATAATGCAGCTAGTATATTTGATGTTAAACCTGTAAGCTATAATAAACATTACCTCTTCCAATTTGTTCCCATATTAACAGAAGCATTTATTAGAGTGGATACTCTGAAAGGGGCATCTGTTAGAACACCTTCAAGCCCCTGATGAACACACTCAGGGCACTGTATGGTATTCCGAGAACCATCTTCAAGATTCATAATCTTGTAACTAATTGTGCTCAGATTAGCTCATTTATTTTCAATAGAAACCTCTTATATATGCCCTCCAGTGCCACCTGGTATCAGGTGAGTAGGCGACTTCCCAGAAAGGTTTGCTGGTGTTCTCCCACTAACAACATGCTGATTAAAAACCTTGCAAAATAGTGCAAGTTTCCTACATTTTTCAAGTGAACCACAAGACCGCCTTCCCACAGACGGATAGTAAATGTCATCATCATCAAACTTTATTCGCATATATAAAAAATGCATAAAAGTACATAACATTCATTGTAAACAACTGTAAATACAATAATTACTTCTTTTCGTTTTCCAATAAAATATAATCACATTTGAAATCCATAAAAAAATTATACAATACAGCACTTTCACATTAATTATTCAAATACTTTCATATCTGCTGCACTTTGTTTTGTTTTTTATTTTCATAAAACCGATAACCTTCTATTTTTTTATAGCAGCTTTCAGAAATGCTGCAATCACAAAACATACAAATGGCGTTTCTAATTGTTGAAGGGCTGAAAGAGCTAAAACATAATCAGTTAGTTTAAACTTACACAATAATGGTACAATGTACTTTCTCTGCTCTGTTTGATAAAACGCACAAAAGAATAAAATATGCAAAGTTGTTTGGTTTGCTGTAGCATTGCATGGGCACCCAGAAAGTTGGTTTAATGAGTAAGTGTTTGATGGATAACCCAGCATTAAGGGAATATAACCTAGACGAAACCTAACCAATAGATATCGATGATGGGGCTTCATCACAAAGAACAGGTAAGAAGACAATCTGGACAACACAGGCGGTGAAGCTTGATATAAAATTACTGTGCATTTTAATATATTCCTCTCCCATCTAAACTGGTTTGTTTATACCAAGAAAAGATCTTTTAATCTTGGTTTAAGGAAAGCTGCCCAGCTAAGAGGGGTTTCAGGGAGAACTTCCAGACCAATGGAAGCAAAAGATTGTTTCACATAGGTAAACCATGGAATTAACGCAGCATGATCAAGTTTCCAAATGTCCCTTATAATGTGTTGATTAATTCCGCCTGTCTTTTCCAACTAGATAGCCACAGCAATAACGGGGCTATCTTAATGGTGTAACTGATATACAGGAGGCCTAATTTTTTGAGTACAATGAAATTGGAACATGATTCAGGGATTCATAGTAACCTTTTAGCGAACTTGTCTTCTATATTTTGCAATTGTTCCACTTGCAGTGATCCCCATACTGCTGCCCCAAAAGTAGCTATGGAAACAGTTTTTGCTAGATAGATTGTATTCATCTCCTCAATTGGCTTATTGCCTAGGCTTTTTGCAAATTTAAAAAGTGCAGCTATACTCTTTGATATGTGGCTAGCTCTATTTATGATCATTTCTTTCCATGTCAGATTCGAGTCGAACAAGATGCCTAGATAAGTACATTTTTCAACCCACTCCATACTATTATCCTCTATATAAAGCCTCTTCAGTCTTTTCTAAGTCCCTCCAATTGCCAAGTTAAAGGTCTTTGTTCTATTTACATGCAGTTCCAGAATTGCCATAAAAGCCGAATAGACCAATATAGATTTTTGAAGGGCCTTTGGCGTTCTAGCCATCAGGACCGTGAATCGTCCGCGTACAGCAAAATAGGTAGACAGATTGAGGCAGCATAAGGAACGTCAGTGCTATTATCAATCCGAACATTATTTAGGTGGTTAGAGTACAAATAGAACAGGAATGGGGCAAGGACCAGGGCTCGAAAAAGCATGTAATTTTTACTAGACCTGCAGGTCTAGTAGTATAAAAAATGTACTTGACCTAATTGAAATGCACTTGACCTCAATATCTGGAAGCGGAGCAAATGTAACAAGTTAAGAAGATTTAAAGGCATTTTGATTGCTCATTTAGGTTGTGAGCAATAAGGATACCTTAAAATCTTGCTATCTTGTCACATTTTCTCTGCTTTCAGAGACAGAGGTCAAAACTCAGTTTGTCGTCCTACTCTCCAGAAAGGGTGAGTAGGACCTAAAAATAGCTTGCCCTAATTGAATCTGGCTCACAAATGCAAGCGGGCGAGTGGATTTTTCGTGCCCTGAAGGGCGTAACCCTGCCTAACACCTTTCTCAATCTACACTCTCCTTGCTTGCCGTAAAGGACTACTGCTTCTACCTCCACATACATTTGTCACCAACCTAGTCATTCAGGTTGGTGGACAATGCACTCCAAATTGTAAGTAAGGGTGATCCCATTTTGTCAATGTATGTGGTAACACGAGCGTATCGCTTTCTGAACGTAGGCGTATAACCAATGAGCTGAATTAGTTTTCCAGTGTCAAGAGTAGCGTCCCCTTTGCTCACTATTGTAAATCTCAGGATGGGGCTGGTGATCCACTCTCTTCACCGTTCTGTTTAGTAGTTCCTTAACACAGTAAACATACTTCAACTGTAGTCATTCAAAGTTTTAATTCATCACAAGAATGCATTGAATCTCATTTTGGATAGATGATTCTTGAAACATTCCATATATTTATAACATTGTATCCATCACCATCAATAAACTCAATTGTCCAAATGCATTTCGGGCTGTGCCTTTTTTTGAGATATGTGGAATATGTGGCTCAGAAGCACAAAGTTCGAGTCTGTATAAAAAACAGAAACCGTTGGCATTCAATATACATGATCAGATTGCTTAAAGTGGGTAGGAAAGAGTAGAAAATCCATTGCTGGTGCCCAAGAAGATATCGAGCATGAGCATGCATAGCGATTGCGTAAAATCGCAAAAGGAATAGGAAGTCAAGTGATCGTGAATAATATATGCTTATTACACACCGCTGTGATTCCCAGCTCATAATTGATGTGTGCGTGGTGAACTGACAGTCTTACCAAAGTGCAAAAAATTGTGAATAGTCAGAAAACAACGTGAATTCACCCAGTCTTGGAAGCTATCTCTGCACTTAGCACTATGTTTACATAGTGCGTGCCTCTTTTTCCGAATTGGTCGCTTGTAAATAACAAGAATTAAAATTCATAGTGACTCAATGCAAAGTGGTTTTCATAGCTCAAAACACATCTTCGGTGACATTTGGAGTTGGCCACCATGCAATCTGTTAAATAAGTGCCTGGGTTGACTCAAAAAAAAGGACTACTAACTCGGGCCAAATTCTATTTGATGGAGCCTAGTCATCTCACCTGTAAAGGTTAGCAGTCCAGTAGCTGGGGTGGGCGGAGCTAGGTGGGCAGAGGGGAAGAGGTGGGGACAGGACAGGAAAGGAGTTAGTTAGAGTAGGGACGGGGAACGGAGTGGACACAGAAATAAAGGGTTGATAGTATACTCACCAGTGTCTGTGTATTATTGTGGTGGGACACTACAACTGGCGACGAAGGTGGGATACAGAAGCAAACCCACCAGAGCGAGCCCCGTCCCGCAGCGTGGAGCGTCCAGAGCTCCGCTGCGACCGTGACCCTGCGGCGCCGAAAGTGAGGCCCCCCAGGAGTGACCTGGCAACCCCTAGGAAGCGGAAAACGCGAGAGAAGAAGGAAGCGCAAAGGGAAAGCGCCGAAGCGCCAGAAGAAAGAGCGTCGAGTGAAAGCGTCGAAGCGCCAGAGGAAAGGAGCTGATCGCGCCGGACGCGCGAGACCCATGGGCGCGAAGACCCGGCGAAAACGTGAGTGAAGGTCGGGAGCCCACTCCGACATTGCCCCATCACCTCCTGAGACACTGCGAGGGCGGGAGAAGCGCCCCCACAAGCGAGCGGCAAAGCGCCCCCAGCCAGCACCGACACCGTCGGAAAAGTGGAGTCTTGCCGCCTGATGCGTGAGACTCAGCATCAGGTCGGCGCGCGAGACCTGAAGGCCACGCCGAGCAGCGGAAAACCCCTCAACCGTGCCTGAAGAGCAGAAGCCTGCAACTGCCTGCAACTGTGAGTCCAGTGGCCCCCGGTGTGTGTGTCTGGAGCGAGGGAGAGAACCTCGTGTACTGCAGAGGGGGCGGCCATCTTCAGGTCAGGCAGCTTTGGAAGACAAACCCTACATGAATGGACGGTGGCCATCTTTGAGTCAAGCAAGAACCAAAAACAAGCACTAGTAGTGAAAATTAACAAGCCGTGGCATTAGAACCCAACAAATCTTAACAAGTGAACACTGGCAGCAAGAAACAAACAAGCATTGGTAGCTAAAATAAACAACTCCTGGAAACGCACACCAGTAACTGAAATAAGAGTCAGAAGCAAGCACTGAAGACCCACCGCCAAGATGTCTAACCCTCCCGCGCAAAAGGAAGTCAAGGGAGGAACGCACCTGCGAGCACCAGAGCCACTAACAGTCACAACTGGCAGCAGCATGGGCCTAAAATGGCAAGAATGGCTAGAGGACTTCGAGGACTATATTGAAGGGTCCAAAATAGAGCCGGACAAAGACAAGATAATAGCCCTTCGCAATTTAGGGGGGCGTGAGATAAGCAAGATTGTGCGAGAAATCCCAACCACAGACGGCGACACCTATGTCAAAGTGAGAGACGTGCTAAATAACCGCTTTCTGCACAAGAGAAACGTCGACTACGAGCGACACAAGTTCCACCAGCAGCGCCAAGGAAATGAGGAACCACTGAGCTCTTTCATACATCGACTGCGACGACAGTCCCAATACTGTGATTTTACAAACTTCTCGCCTGATGCAGCCAATAAATCCCAAATAATCTCTGGATGTCATTCAGAGTCGCTGAGACGACGACTGCTAAGAAAACCGCAGGAACCCGCGGAAATTGAGGAGAACTCCCGGTTGTACGACCAGGCTGAAGAAAATGCAGCGGACATCGAGACAACACCCAGTACCAGCAGCGAACATGCCAACCGCGTTTCCGACCGACGATATGGAAGACAGGACCATCGTGACAACAGTAGACGCAACCCGCGTGACAGGTCGCGTCGCTCCAGATTTTCGCCCAGGCGACGCCCGGACTACAGAAGGAAAGAACCTGAGAGGAGGGATCGACGACCCGACCGCACGAGGCGCTGTTTCAGGTGCGGATACGACTACCCTCACATCGACTCCTGCCCTGCCATGGGCCAACGTTGCAGAAAATGTGGACGGTCCAATCACTTTGAGGTCATGTGAGGTAGTGTGGCTCACTGGTTAGAGGCGGCAGACCCGAGAGCAGAGGACGGCTCGGGACCAGGGTTCGATTCCCGGCGCGGCAGGTTTCTGGACCAGGGTCAGCGGACTCGATAATTCTCTCGCCTCGGTGCCCACTCTGATCAGCGATCACACTCGGCAACTCTGGGCATTAGCTTGCCTCATCTTCACTAACGGCCCCACCAGACCGCCGGGGATGCCTGGTCTCACCCTGGAGATACCCATTAAGGGACCATCTCTCAGGGAAGCCAGGAAGAGTTTCGCAGCGGTCGAAGCGCCTTGGGACCCTCCGGGTAAGTAGTGCGCTATATAAATGCCTATACATTTACATTTACATGTGTGGCGAATACCACAGAGAAAGACGCAGTGACAATGACAGACGTGACAGCCAGCAGAGGCCCTCGAGATCTGAGACCAAACGTCACCACGTCAGAGCAGTCCAGGGTGAATCCACTCGATCTCCAGCGTCCTCTCACTCCAGCCGCGAGTCGCGACGCTCCAGATGGGACCGTCGCTCTCCGTCAAGAGAATCAAGATCGTCCTCGTCCAGGCGGTCTTCATACACCACTGAATATGTCAACATCGCTGACAACGATCAGTTCAAACGTTACCCACGTCTCAACATCAAGGTGGGCAACCACGCAGCAAAATTTGTGATGGACAGTGGCGCGTCGCTCAACTACATCTCAGTTGCTGAACATGAACGCATGGACCCAAAACCTCACTTGCGTTTTGCGCCTGTCCGTGTGTACACCTGGATGTCGAGGAAACCACTCCTGTGTCTAGGCAAGTTCGACACCACCCTCACGCACGGAGACATCTCCATCCCGGCAGTCATCCACGTCATTAAAGGGCCTGATGCCGACTGTCTGTTGAGCCTCCCCACCGCTGAACGCCTCCGTTTGGTGCATGTTCTCTTCAATGTGAACGACAGCTCAGACTATGTTGTGAAATTTCCATCGTTGTTCCAGGGCCTGGGCAAATTGAAAGGCCGGCTAATACATCTGCACATAAATGAACAAATCAAACCAGTGGCCCAGCATCCACGGCAAGTGCCTTTTCACTTGCAATCTGCGGTTGAAGACGAACTGCAGGAACTCTTGGACGCCGACATCATCGAGCGCACCGAGGGCCCCACTCCCTGGGTGTCCCCAGTGGTCATTGTCCCCAAGAAAGGGACCCTCAACAAGGTCCGTCTCTGTGTGGACATGCGCCTGCCGAACACGGCCATCGAAAGGGAGAGACACCCCGGCCCACATTTGAGCGACATGATCACAGCGCTCAATGGGGCGAAAGTGTTTTCTAAATTGGACCTGAACAAGGGCTACCATCAGCTCGAACTGGACGACAGCTCTCGCTCCATCACTACTTTTGCCACGCACCTTGGTCTATTCCGCTACAAACGGCTCAGTTTTGGCGTCTCATCGGCTGCTGAAATTTTCCAAGAGGCGATACGTCTTGTCATCCAACACATACCTAACGCCCTCAATTACAGTGATGATATCTTGGTTTACGGATCAGACATGCGAGAGCACGACATCGCTCTTGACCGTGTCTGCCACGCCTTGATGGACGCCAATTTGACTCTCAACAAAGGAAAATGCGAATTTCATCAATCCACCTTGAAATTTTTCGGTCACATCTTCTCGTCCAATGGCATGAAACCGGACCCCGACAAGATCGCCATGCTCAATAACACCAAGAGTCCGACTGACGTCAATGATCTGCGCTCCTTTCTTGGAATGGCAAGCTACTGTGCCCGCTACATTCGTGATTATGCCACCGTGAGTCACCCGCTGAGGCTCCTCACGAAAGCTGGCCAGCCTTTTGATTGGACCCCGGAATGTGAGCGTGCCTTCAGAGACATCAAACACGCCGTGGAATCGGCCGATTGCCTCTCTTATTTCAACCCCAGGAGGAAAACAGAAATCACCGTGGACGCAAGCCCCGTGGGCTTAGGAGCCATTCTGGCTCAGTACGACAATGAATCGGACCAGAGACGGATCATCGCCTACGCCAGTCGGAGCCTAACCGACCCCGAAAAGAAATATTCCCAACCTGAGAAGGAGAGCCTGGCCGTTGTGTGGGCATGTGAGCACTTCCACATCTTTGTATACGGGAAGCATTTTACACTCATAACCGACCACCAGGCACTTGTCACGATCTATGGAAACCCCAAGTGCAAGATGCCCCCCAGGATCGAAAGGTGGGGCCTACGGCTACAAGAATACACTTTCTCAATCGTCCACAAACCGGGGAAAGGCGGAGAATCCAGCCGACTATATGTCCCGCCACCCCCGAGAATCCTCAGAGACTGCGCCTTCCATCGCAGAAGAATACATTCACTTTGTGACTGGGCATGCTCGTCCACCGGCTATCCCCATGCACACCATTCGAGAAGCGACCAATCAAGACAACATCCTACAGACAGTGCTGAAGCGCATCCTATCCAACAGGTGGAGATACCACCCGCAGGAGGAAGAAGAAGACCCCAATATCAAGAAAGAACTCCAGGCCTTCCGACATGTCTCGGACGAACTCTCTGTAACTGACAATGGCCTCCTTCTGAGAGATCACAGACTAGTCATCCCAGTGGCACTGAGACAAGGAGTAATCGACCTAACTCACGAAGGCCATCGAGGGGTCGTATCCACCAAAAGAGCACTGAGAGAGCGTGTCTGGTTTCCAGCTCTCGACCAGATGGTTGAGGACACCTTGAAAGACTGTCTCCCGTGTCAGTTAACCAGCCACAGTAATCCACCCGCGCCTCTACAGATGACCCCATTGCCCGATGGGGTGCGGCAGGAAGTTGCCATGGACTTTTATGGGCCCCTGCAATCGGGGAAGTACGTAGTTGTCATCATGGATGAGTACTCCAGATTCCCAGTGGCCCAGTTCATATCATCCACCAGTGCCGCCTGCACCCTCAAGGTACTTGAAGACATCTTTGCGACATGGGGTGTCCCCAAGGTCATCAAGACAGACAACGGGCCCCCGTTCAACAGTCACGAATTCAGCGACTTTGCGAAGCACATGGACTTTCAACATCGCAAAGTCACACCCCTCTGGCCCCAGGCCAACGGCACTGTGGAGAGATTCATGTCCACCATTAAGAGAACATTCCAGCAAGCCACCGCTGAGAAGAAAGATCTGAGATCAGCGCTGAACGAGGTCCTGTGCGCTTATAGAACCACTCCACACTCTACAACGGGCCAGTGCCCTGCCACTCTCATGCTCGGGAGGACAATGAGAAATCGGATCCCAACATGGGACGGAGCACTGAGGAAGCCTCTCTCGGACCAACAGCACAGAGAAATGACTGCAACAGATCAACGCCGCAAGGACAAAATGAAGGAATATGCTGACCACAAGCGAAGGGCCCGGTCCCCCTCCCTGAAGGAAGGCGACAGAGTCCTTGTCAAGCAAGAACAGCACCAAAAGACTGACTGTTGCTTCAGGGACGAGCCCCTCACGATTGTACAGCAAAAGGGCACCATGGTGACCGCAGAATCGGAAAATCGGCGAATCACACGCAACGCCTCTCACTTCAAGAAATGTCCTCCTGAAGACGATGAGAGCACAACCAGAACCCTCACGCCTGAGGGCCGAAATGATCCTGAGTCTGTCGCACCCGACACTGGACACTCATCGGAAAAGGAATCACCAGCTGAATGCATTGTGTCCACACCAACAAGACCCCGACGTCACGTGCGGCCTCCTAAGAGACTGATTGTAGAGATGGACTAATCTCTATTTCATTTGTTGCTTTATTAAGAAAGGGGGAAATGTGAAGGTTAGCAGTCCAGTAGCTGGGGTGGGCGGAGCTAGGTGGGCAGAGGGGAAGAGGTGGGGACAGGACAGGAAAGGAGTTAGTTAGAGTAGGGACGGGGAACGGAGTGGACACAGAAATAAAGGGTTGATAGTATACTCACCAGTGTCTGTGTATTATTGTGGTGGGACTCTACATCACCCATCCTCATACCATATGCTAGATGCCTAAGATTCATCAAGGACCAAATTATTTCCATAGAATATCTCATCTCGAAACTGACAAGAATTGACTCATTCTTTCTAACTTCCCCCTCTCCTCCTAAAACGAAAGCCTTCAATTCCGCCATACCCTTAGACCCACTGTGCAGGACTTTGTTTTCTCAGACCTAGATAAAAGAGAAACACAATACTGGCTGGTAGTCGCTCTCAAAGTTATCTCACCTTGCCACAGTTCAACAAAGGTGGTAAGAAATCTGATTTCATTACTCCTATCACGAAAGAACACCACTAGCCCCCCCCCCACCCAGTGCCAGAATTCGCCATCGTAAGGGGAGCATCCTTTTTTCCAAAAACTTTACTTAATTTATCAGTTCAATGACAAAAGCTTGTGCTGTCTGTGTATCACAAAATATCGCAAAACTTCCTAGCACCTGTTTTGCTGAATGTATTAGCATTGCTATTTTTTTAAACCCTCTTATTCTTTGTTCCCTTCTACGTTTAATAGTCTCAAGTGGCATATCATAATAAATTTGAAACTCATTGCCATTCTTCTTGAAGGATTTTTACTAAACTGCTTTTGGAAGCACCCGAAGTCTCCAAAATTCATAAAAGGATCTTGATCAACGCCTAGGTGGGAAAGAATGGACTCTATATGCTCGAACGGTTACAGTATCAGCCAGGTTGAAAGAAGAGAAGTGTCATAGGATGTTGAGACACAGTGCTACACCCTCCTGACCAGCTGCTTCTATCACTCAGCGTAATTACTCAGAGAAAAAAAATGACATATATGAACATAAAAAAAATAAAGGAAAAAAGCATAAAAGAAATGAAATGTAAATGAAAAGGGAAAAAAGGTGAGGTATGTGTACATGGTAGGGAGCTAGGACAGGGATGTTTTAATTAGGTGCAATATCAGAGCACCATTTTAATTAAATATGGTGGATAACCGCGAGTGCAGGCGCAATAACTGTGGAAATTGTGAGCAGGGGAAGATGCCAGACAGGGAAAAGGACAGGGAGGGTACGGAGAGGGGAGTAAGGGAAGAATGGATAGTGGTTAAAAAAAGAGAAAACAGGGGTTTCAAAGATTCTATGGAAATGATAGTAGGTCATTTATCATTAATATTTACCAAAATATCATTTATAGGCTAAAATATATTTCAGTAAATGTGAATGGACTAAATAATTGAACAAGAACATTTTAACAAGGCTCCACACATAGACCTTTGATCATTTGTTTACAATTAACATATATGTGGCCAGTGTTGGACTTGGCCCTTTTTGCAGGGTCATCCCTAAACTTTTTGCCTTTCTCCTAGCCTTTTTCTGACATGGTGTTGGTGGTTTTAGGACTCTGGGCACTTTAGCACTGCTGTCCAATGTAAAGTGTGTGTGCTCTCTGTGTTAAATATGGCAAGATTGATCTACACCTGTTTGGCCTATTTAATTTAGCTGTCAGTCCCTGGTAAAGTGGTATCTCATAACCCAGAGCTGGTAAATTGAATGCTACTGGTGCGCAAAGTAGCCCTTCAAACCTATCTCAGGCCTCTGCCATTGCAGGGCCTGTGCCCACAGTCTTACTGCTGCTGTGACATGGCATCTAAAGTGTGTGCCATGTCCGTGACCCCCTTTTACTAGATGTCAGTCACCCCTAAAGTAAGCCCTAGCTAGCCCTATGGGCAGGGTGCATTGTAGGTAAAAGATAGGACATGTACCGTAAGTGTGTGACATGTCCTGGTAGTGACAAACAGCCATTTTGGTTTCTCACTACTTTGGGGCTGCCCTCCAATAGGAATGCATTGAGGATTCACTGATAAGTGTTTCAGTGGTAATTCCTGATATGAGAGGAGCAGCGTGGTCACCTTTGGTATGCTTGAAATAGTAATAATAAATGCTACGCAATGGTGTGCGTAGCATTTATTTGAACTATTTTAGAAATGGCGCTTTTAGAAGTTGCCACGGCTGTGTTCTATGTGTCTGCTTGCCTGATGTGAATTGAATTTCTGGCTTTTGAGTGAGAGGGGCTGGTGAAGTCAGGACTGGTGAGGTGTGTGTGGCTCCAGAAGGGGCAGGGTGAGCCAGCACTAGGCTGAATGGGACATATGCATTTGGAGTAGTGAGAGGAGTAGTCCCTGGTCCCTAAATAGGCCTATGCCTAGCATGTACAATGTTGCCTCCCCCACCTGGAGCCATGTATCAAATAATGAATGTATTAGAAAATTTTCGAGTGTCTTAACATGTTACTATCCACTATTATGGATAAAGAACATTTGCTTATTTATAGTTCAACTTAGATAGGTCAGACTATCACTGTATCTATATACATTTAATTAGGTAGAATAGAAATGGACAGTACTTACTGTATTATTGTTTTATTTATTTTTATGCTTACTAAATCTCTTGTGTTAATTAACTGAATATGTAAAATGTTAATGTTGGTCTTTTTTATATAATTCTGTTTAAATAGATTTTAAAAACGTGGCTTCCTGAAGAAGGCGTCTCCACTACGCCGAAACGCGCGTCGAAAAGAACAATTTCTGCCACAAATTGATTTTATGACCCAAAGTATTATTTTGTTTAGTATTAGGATATATATATATTGAGTTCATGTACGTCTTGTTTTTAATCCTGAAGTGAGGATTTTTTAATCAATTTTTTTTATATAAGAATAAAACATTTCATTCTGACTTTCTATTTTTGCATTTTTTATTAATTGTCAATTGTTATAGATAATGAATCACTGACAGATTATCGATTTCTAAAAAATCGACCTACTATAACATCGAGTCTCTAATATCGATAGCACTAATATCGACACCCTATACTTAACATGAAAACTACAATAATATCGAGCAATCTATATCGATGCACAAAAATATCGTCTACAGAAATATCGTTAGCATTATTTTCGAATACCATAATATCGACACTCAATACTACATATACCACACTACAATAATATCGAATACAAAAATTTCGATAGCACTATTTTCGTCAATATCAAAATATCGATAGCTAAATGATACTCTTTTTTTTATATATAACACCAATAAATCTATTGTCTAAGTAATACACACATTTCTAATTACTTCACTAATGTTTTTAGAAATTATTAAGTCACATTTAGTGTACAATATTGTGTTTTCGCAAACTAACGAAATTTGTATATAAACTCTTTGTAAACATACTTATTTAATACTTAGTACTCATTTTACATAATCTTTATTTATTACAAGACTTTTATTTTACATAAATATATCATTTCAATTCCTCAACATAAACTATTTAAGAAGATATATCTTCAATGTTTTACTTAAAAAAAATTCAAACTAACCAATTGTAACTCGTCTTTACATATCTGACCAATCAGATGGCAAACTTAATTACACATAGACTATATAAACCAATCACAAACAGCCATACAAGTTGCAGGAAATATTCTTCGTGACCACATACTGCCAATTTTGGGAGCACCATCTATATTCTTCTCTTCAAGAAAATTCGTCCTAAAACTACAAGTAAGTAATCATATAGCCCTGTTAATAAACTCAAAATTTTTTGTCTATTAATTATAGACGAAGATTTGTAACCTAATTTGTTGTTTCTTTATGTACTTTACCTTTAAACAGACTCTACAAACAAATCAAGTTATACTTCAACTTCAAGATACAGGACACTTTAAATTTAAAAAAGGTATCTACATATGTTTAACATTTACTTAACGTTCTTTGCCAATTATTGGCCTAATTTAAAACTCTATACTTTCTTTCTTAGCCTGTAAATCTTAATACATAGTGTGAAGCCTAAATTTTTTTAAGGAATAAACGTTACAATGCTGTGTAAAAAATATATTCTTCCTGTTCTTAAATATGTTTTAATGTGCTTTTACTCATAATACATGTGTCATCCTTGGTTCTTTTTAGCAATTAAGTAACAATGCTTTATAAGAAATGTATTTTTTTATATAACATATAAACGCATTAGTAATTTTCATCAACTTTCTCTCTAAACAGAACTCAAAGGTACAGAAAAGACATAATTCACATCAAAGAACAAACATTCTGCTACTACTATAATTCTCTTGGTAAGATCATAAATAAAACATAACTAGCCTTTATAACCTCTATGAAAAGTAATAAAAATAAAATGCCTCTTGTTATGCATCTGTTACTATAATCTTCCTGTTCTTAAATATGTTTTTTAGTGCTTTTACTCATAATACATGTATCATCCCCGGTTCTTTTTAGCAATTAAGTAACAATGCTTTATAACAAATGTGTATTATTTACATTACATATAAACGCATTAGTAATTTTCATCAACTTTCTCTCTACACAGAACTCAAAGGTACAGAAAACAGATAATTCACATCAAAGAACACACATTATGCTACTACTATAATACTCTTGGTAAGATCATAAATAAAACATAACTAGTCTTTATAAACTCTATAGAATGTACTAGAAATGAAAATGACTCTTTTTATGCATCTGTTAGTATAATATTGGAAATGTCTCTTTTTAAATTCAAATAAACAAAACAATTTTTAGAGACGTTATAACGTAAAACAAAAGTTACCAAGAAAAAAATTGTAACTTTTCCTATAACATACTTAATTATTTCTCAACAGACCGTGGCAATAGAAGAACAACATCTAACTGAACAAGCATCTACTTTCGATAAATAGAACATTAGTGGTGGTAAGTAAATTACTAGAAGAATACTAGCTTTATTTAAAATCTTTTATACATGTCAGATTATAATAATATTTGTATATTAACTTTTCTAGATACCAGAAATCAAGAATGACTGATAATGCAAGATTTATTACATCTCAGAAAGGCAAATTTTTGTTATGCTATATGGGCTACATTTATACTCAGGAGAAACAAAAAGACCTTAAAGTGAATTGGAAGTGTACAAAATATTACTCCAATAAATGCTATGGCCGTGCTACAACAAGGGAAACTAGTGTTATAAATACCACTGAACATAATCACCCACCAAACATCTCGGAAATAGAAGTGAGATCCACTCTTGAAAATATCAAGGAATTAAGTACCAGATCAGAACTACCTACCAACGTAATTCTGAAAGAATTACTACCTAAAGTTCCCAAAGAAGCAAGAGGTCAGCTACCATCTATTGCTACCATTAAAAGAACAATAGCAAGAACAAAAAAAGCAAGTAGACCCAATATACCAACGCCTAAAACTTTTGAAGAAGTCATAATACCGCCAGAGCTTGTAATTACTCATAATGACGAGCCATTTATATTTTATGATAATCATAGCAAGGACAAAAGAATAATAATGTTTGCAACTAATAACAATATTAAAAAATTAACAGAAAGTACTACTTGGATGATGGATGGTACTTTTTCTATATGCCCAAAACCTTTCTACCAGTTATACACAATTCATGGGCAATATCATAATACCTGTATCCCCTTCATATATTGTTTATTACCAAACAAACAAGCCACTACTTACTCAGAAATCTTACAAAAAATAAAGGAACAAAGTTCTGACTACTTCCCAATGAAAATCATCATAGACTTCGAGCAAGCTATGATTAATTCTATTTTGAAAACTTACCCACACACATCCATTCAAGGATGTTATTTTCATTTCAATCAATGTCTCTGGAGACATTTACAAAAATCTGCCCTTAGTGTTGAGTATGCAACAAATATAACTTTTGCATACCAAATTAAACATCTCATTGCTCTGGCATATGTACCAGTAACTGATGTGGCCGAACATTACAATTTGTTAATTGAAAGTCCTTTCTACACCCAAAATGAGCAAAGACTCGCCCCACTTTTAGATTACTTTGAGGACAACTGGGTAGGAAGACTACATAGGTCAGGCCACAGACGCCAGCCAAAATTTGCAATTCCCTGGTGGAATGTCTATCTACCAACACTCAACCAAGAAGCAAAAACGAACAATGCTGTTGAAGGTTGGCACAATGCCTTCCTCTCTTCTACTGGACGTACAACACCCACATTACACAAGCTAGTCTCAGCTATACAAAAAGAGCAAAGCTTTCAGGAACTACGTATGCAGCAATCAGTCATACAACTGAAACCAAAACTCTCTAGACAAACTGCTCAAATGTATATATATCTTCAACAGCAAGTCCAACTATATCCTACAACAAGAGGACTGGAATATTTAAAAATGATAGCCAAAACATTGAACTAATTGCTATAACTAAATTAATTGATAGAGATCAAACAATATCCTTAATGTAAAAAAACACATATTTTAATATAATAAAAAAATATTTATTTAGTCTAATTTATTTTTTAACACTATTCTAAAAAGACTAAATAAATATATTATTATATCACAATATTTGTTTTTAAAAACTGCTTCCATCCAAATAAAATAAAACAAATTCTAACTTACCTTTAAATAGAACATCATAAAAATAATCCTTTACCGACAATACAATGTGTAAATATCAAAGACTTAATCCAACAAATCATTAATTATGTTTTCTTTAACTCTGCAAACACTATCCATCATCCAAAGTAAACGACTATGTAAATGCCATTTAAAATAACGACTGTTATCTTAAAGTGTGATAAATATTTCACAGAACTCAAAATATAAAGGAAGAATGTAAATCATCTCCGTTCTAACAACTGAAACACACTTCCTTTCCCTTAAAAAAAAAATATCGGAAACGGAAATAGCTGTTTCAAAATACGAGAAAAAAAAACAGCTAAACAATCCCACCGACATAACACTAACGAGTATTCCAGAATATATAAACATAACATTCCTATTTATTTATAATTTAATTACATTATATCACATACTCATTAACTCCAACGATTTTAAATGGCTCAAAAATTCGTGACCGAAAATACGTATTAATTCTACTCCATTATATGTAAATAGTCATACTTTAATTTCCAACCCCAAAATAACAAAATATAACCTTTAATTATAATTTACAATACTTTAACAATATAAAAGTAGATTGGTACCTACTCAAAAGTGAATCTGCTTCCAACCGCGACTTTCCCTTTACCAAAATAACGCAAAAAGACAAAGAGTGGTTACAAAATTAACGATCCAAATTATATGTAACTGTGAAAAGTACTACTATAAATGTCGATTATTGTTATATATATGGCTCGAAATTATGTGTAATGTTAAAAAAATTGTATATTATATTGTGAATAGAAATTGTTTTTGCCTGTATATTAATTATATATTACATACTTTTAATATTTATTACATTAAGTATGAAAATATAAAAATATTTAATGTAATATTTATTAAAATTATTATATAACAAAATGTGTAATATTGTATTTGTTTATCAGATTTAATTGTTTACAATATGACTAATATGTGAAAATTGTTATTACTAAAACATATTTATTAATAATAATAATCATACATAACAATATTGTAATGTTAAAAGAATCATTGATGATGATGTACATGTTCTAATTAGGATATTTATATTATATTATAATTTTAAAAGTGTTCATATGTTAATATCATCATCAGTATATCACTATATGTATTAAAAATTTGTGAATTATGTTTTTCATTACACATTTTGATGTTTTATTAAGAAACAATAATAGTATAATGTATGTATAATATCATACATTGCATTATGTGAACTAACCATTTTTTCTCTACAAATTAAAAGTACTTGTCACGAAATTTCTTGTAAAATGTGATTATAAAAAGGACATTATCCTCCATTTGTGTTTATATGTATACCAAAGATAGCGTAATAAAATGTATATCTGTTCGTATATTTCAAGTGTTGAATAAAAAAATTAACATGAAATAAAACTGGTGTGATTATTTTGTATTACCTATAACAAAATCATGTTTATGTATTTTTGCAAATGTATTATAACTGTAATGTTCTATCTATTTCTATATACCACATGTAAATAAATAACATACTATACACTGAAGTTATAAAAATTATTATTCATACACCCATATACATATAATATCAATATTTGAAAAACACATAATGAATTTTTTAAATATTCCGACTCCAATAACCATTTACTTTAGGTAATTGCTTCTCAAAAACCGTGATTAATTTACAATTCGAAATGCAATCACCATTTAATTAGAGTAAGTGCAGTACACAGAACATATTAAATTTACTCTTCCAACTCCAATTAACAATTAATTTAAATAACTGCAGGACATAAAATAATAATAAATTACTATAAAAAATCAAATGTCAAAAAATGAATAATGTAATATCATTAAATTTAATTTATTATAATAATTGTAATGTAAATAGAATCTTAATTTATGTTTTCCCTGTACCCCTATAATAAAAAACTAACCCTGAAACCTAAAAATACCCCTTAACCCACAAACTGAAAACTGACTCTGAAACCTCACAAAACTCCTTTACCCACAAACTAAAAACTGACCCTGAAACCTGACAAAACCCCTTCACCAACAAACTAAAAACTGACCCAGAAACCTAAAAATACCCCTTTACCCACAAACTAAAAACTGACCCTGAAACCTTACAAAACACCTTTACCCACAAACTAAAAACTGACCCTGAAACCTAAAAATACCCCTTTACCGACAAACTAAAAACTGACCCTGAAACCTAACAAAACACCTTTACCGACAAACTAAAAACTGACCCTGAAACCTGACAAAACCCCTTCACCAACAAACTAAAAACTGACCCTGAAACCTGACAAAACCCCTTCACCAACAAACTAAAAACTGACCCAGAAACCTAAAAATACCCCTTTACTCACAAACTGAAAACTGACTCTGAAACCTCACAAAACTCCTTTACCCACAAACTAAAAACTGACCCAGAAACCTACAAATACCCCTTTACCCACAAACTGAAAACTGACTCTGAAACCTCACAAAACTCCTTTACCCGCAAACTAAAAACTGACCCTGAAACCTGACAAAACCCCTTCACCAACAAACTAAAAACTGACCCAGAAACCTAAAAATACCCCTTTACCCACAAACTAAAAACTGACCCTGAAACCTTACAAAACACCTTTACCCACAAACTAAAAACTGACCCTGAAACCTAAAAATACCCCTTTACCGACAAACTAAAAACTGACCCTGAAACCTAACAAAACACCTTTACCGACAAACTAAAAACTGACCCTGAAACCTGACAAAACCCCTTCACCAACAAACTAAAAACTGACCCTGAAACCTGACAAAACCCCTTCACCAACAAACTAAAAACTGACCCAGAAACCTAAAAATACCCCTTTACTCACAAACTGAAAACTGACTCTGAAACCTCACAAAACTCCTTTACCCACAAACTAAAAACTGACCCAGAAACCTACAAATACCCCTTTACCCACAAACTGAAAACTGACTCTGAAACCTCACAAAACTCCTTTACCCACAAACTAAAAACTGACCCTGAAACCTGACAAAACCCCTTCACCAACAAACTAAAAACTGACCCAGAAACCTAAAAATACCCCTTTACCCACAAACTAAAAACTGACCCTGAAACCTTACAAAACACCTTTACCCACAAACTAAAAACTGACCCTGAAACCTAAAAATACCCCTTTACCGACAAACTAAAAACTGACCCTGAAACCTAACAAAACACCTTTACCCACAAACTAAAAACTGACCCTGAAACCTAAAAATACCCCTTTACCCACAAACTAAAAACTGACCCTGAAACCTGACAAAACCCCTTCACCAACAAACTAAAAACTGACCCAGAAACCTAAAAATACCCCTTTACTCACAAACTGAAAACGGACTCTGAAACCTCACAAAACTCCTTTACCCACAAACTAAAAACTGACCCAGAAACCTACAAATACCCCTTTACCCACAAACTGAAAACTGACTCTGAAACCTCACAAAACACCTTTACCCACAAACGAAAAACTGACCCTGAACGCACAAAATGTACCTTTGATAAAACTACCCATCCTGATCTACTATAAACTCTACATCCCACTCCTAAAAATATGATACATTATTTTATTTAATATCTACTACATTATATATTTGTGAATCATTTTACTACATACACAAAATACCTCAATGTATAACAACAACCTAATATTGTTCATAATTTCGTATTTTAATAATATTTATCTAAAATTTGGGTTAAAAAATAAAATGAAATAAAAGGCGAAATTTGTACTTGTATGATTAGAGTATACTTTGTTTATACACTACCCACCCTTATCCCCTTGAAAATATACATCCCACTCATATCATAAATAGTCAAATATGTTTTGAAATTATATGAAAATAGTATAATTACAAATATATTTTAGTACATTAACAACTGCAAACTTAAAAAATAAGTACTATATTCGAATAAATCGATATCATTTCGCTAAAATCGAAATATTATTTTTAATTTTATAAATTTCGCAAATGTTTATTACATTGCGAAAATTTAATTTTTATAATTACCCTAAAAAATTTTGAAACACTACCCACCCTTATCCCCTATAAACTCTACATCCCGCTCCTAAATTTATAGTACAAATATTATAAAAATGTAATTTAATATTTTAATATTTATAATATTTTTTTGTACATACAAAAAATGTAATGTTAATGTTTAATGTACTCCCTAAATTTCAATCTAATTTCGACTACTCCCTAAAAAAATTTTTAAAATTCGAAATTTTGAAATCTGAAGGAAATGCGAAATTTAAAATTTTAGAATTTCAATATACTTTTTTAAAACACTACCCACCCTTATCCCCTATAAACTCTACATCCCGCTCCTAACATTAATATACAATAATTTATTTAAAATATTATTATTTTGATATATTGACACAATTTAATAATAATTATCCAAAATCAAAGAACTAATCATTTAACAATAATCAATAATTTTCTATAAAATTTCGCATTTATAAATTTTTGGATTAAAATTTCGCTAATTTATAAATTTACTTCAAATGCGAAATTTATTATTCCATATTTGCACTATACTTTTTTAATACACTACCCACCCTTATCCCCTATAAACTCTACATCCCGCTCCTAGACTTCTAACTAAAAATAATAAAATTTAATATAAAAATTATCTTATATATAAACAACATTTAAATAAATAATTACTTAACATACTTTAAAACATCACTTTTACATATCGATATTTTTGACAATCGATATTTTCAGCATCGATATTACTGATTTCGAAATTCATGTCTTCGATATTTTTGACACACACATAAATCGATATTTTCAACGACGATATTTTTGTTTTCGAAATTTCTTACCATTGATATTTTGAACTCGATATTATGTCACATCGACATTAACAACTCGATATTTTGACTGTCTACCATAGATAATATGGTTTAATGCTGTCTGACCTATAGCTTGGTTGTCTATACACTTTTACAAATTGTAGATTGCCTAGGAATGCTAACACATTAATGAAATTTTCCCTGTCCTAGGAATCAACCTATAAGTGGTTCAGGGGGTCCTTGTTACTTTCCCAATTAGATTTATTGACCTGATCTGATGGTTCTGACCCTGGCCTGATTGGCCTGCTCCTGTATACAATCCCCTATGAATATTGCTCGTGCCAGTTGGCACAGTGTAAATGTGTGATTATGTTTCTAATGTGTTTATGATAATACAAAGGCTATTTTTTATATAACCTTGTGTGGAGTTCCTTTTGTGGTGTGCCTAGTGTGTTGCTGCTGTGTGTGTGTATTGCGCAAACACATTACACATTGCCTCTGGGATAAGCTTGACTGCTTGTGCCAAGCTACCAAGGGGGTGAGCAGGGGTTATCTTCAGCGTGTAACTCCCTTGCCCTGACTAGAGTGGTGGTTTCTGTCTGGCTTTGGCGCAAGCCTTAGCCAACCAGAAATCCCATTTCTAACAGCCAGGCTATAAACAGGCATATTACTCCTCTACTTCAGTAGTTCATGCAGGTGTTATTATTTTAGTAATCTGAAAATGTTTTGGCCCAAATCTTTAAACAGGTATAATCATTCAGTCAGTCAAATGAGGCAGCATGTTGTTTTAAGGGTCAAACTCCGTAATGAATCTTTCGAATTAGTATCATACTATGGACCAGTAAAGACCGAAGCTACTGCTCTTACTGGGTTAATGGATACTTTGGTCTTGTTTTAAAAGCCATTTTTAACAGAGAAGGACTTTAATTACCTTCAATTACTCTGCTCAGTTTAAAAGCTACTAATTATGGTGCGACACAGAGAAAACCAAAGATCAACAAAGTAATTACTATTATGAACTCATAGATCCACAGCAAATACAAAATATTAATACCAGACAATATGAACATTAATCCCAACATGTCAGTCAGCGCCAGAAAATGTAATATCCCCATACTTCGCCTTCTCTAAACCATTTAGAAGTGTGTTTTGTATTCAACTGTTTTTCATATTATACAGACCTTTGCTTAAGTGTATAACTTATGTGAAAAGCATATAACTTGAAGAGTTGGATCATCTTCTCACAGATAATGTAATTACCAATCAAATAAAATATAGAATTACCCAATTTGTTTAGCAAAATTGAAGATAAGTCGCCTTGGAAGTCATGTGGAAAACATTTAAAGCACCTGTAAGACGCAAATGTTTTACACATCAAATACAGAAACAGAAGGTGAGTAACTTAAAATATCAAACTTTAAATGCCAAATGAAAAGAGGCAGAACATTCATTAAGCTTACAAAACATCACATTACAACTTTTTCAATAGGAAGAAGCAAAAAAGAGAGATATGTGTTTATCTATTTGAAAATAGTTCCAAAAGAGTAACTCCATCAAGAAGCGGAGTAAAATATTGGCTTGGTGTATGAAAGTAACTTGCACCAAGAATAAAAAAAATTCAATTCAAGAACACATGAATGATATGATTGCTTATGATCAACATGCAGCAGGAGGCGGCAGCAGCCCAATATGTGCCACCTGTGAGTTTCTATTTCCAGGGGAGAGGTGATGCCACACTTGTTCCAGACGAGCGTTTGGGGTCCCAGTAGTAGACTGAGTTCTGGCCAGTTCACTTGTTGGGGCCCATGGATGTTATATTGGCGACTTCAGCATTTTGCGTGCAGAGGCATATTTGTGGTGCCCCTTAGTCAGTGATAGCTTTGAGTGACAGAGGCGCTTCCCCCTAATTCTGTTTCCAGTGCTGGTTACATTCCTTGTTGGGCCACATTGAGTTGTGACAGGCCATCGTTCCCCTTTCTCTCCTGGATCCTCTAAATTTCCTTGTTGACTGTTTTTTTATTTGGTTAAGAAACCCCTCTTGTCCTGCTTTGCCCTTTTTGGATGGAAGCAGCCCAGGAGATGGGTGGTTGTTTATCAGGATTCGGAGACAAGTGCACCCCCTTTCACCAGGAGTTTGGGCTGGTGGCCAACACTCTCAGTTTCTTTGCTTTCAGTCAGACCACACTCTAGGTGCAGCTTGCTGGGAGGCAGCTGGGTGGCAGTTTAGGGGATGATCTGGCATTTGGCACTGGCACCCAGAATCTGATATGCCATTTAAACTGCATTGAGAAATGTATTTATTTTTTTTTTTATTTTTAACACTTATAGAGCGCGCAAATACCGATCGGTGTCCTGGCGCTGAAGTGGTAATTCCCTGAGGTTCAGACTCCCGGGCTAGAGGGTAAAAAGCCATGTTTTAAGGTTTTTCCTAAAGGCTAACAAGTTTGTGTTTAGTTTGAGGGTCAAAGAGAGGGAGTTCCATGCCTTTGCTGCTCCCCCCACAAAGCTCCTGCCCCCCCAGCGTGCCTTCCTGATCCGAGTTGTTTTAATCAGTCCCATAGTGGCAGACCTCAGTTGTCTCCCTGGTCTGTACCACTGGAAATGATCTTGAAGAAACACCGGGCCCAAACCATGCAGTGCCTTGAAGACAATACAGAGGGTTTTGAAATGGTACTGTGATAAGACACAATACTCAAAAACAAAAGTAAACATGATGCTTTAAAGGCACCAACAGAGGCAAAGAGCAGTGCAGCAGCAGCAGCAGCATGGAGCATAGGGCAGGTGACAGAGAAGTGGTCAAAGGGAGTGAACAATGATATAACGTGTGAAACAGAGGAACAGTTTGTAGCAAACATTTTAAGTCATATCCTCTTTATTGAAGCCTAGAAAGGCCAGAAGTACTCTTGATCCTCATGCAAAGAAGGTTTCTCCTGACTACCCAAACGTCTTCCCCCTGGAAAACAGAGTCCTTTATGGGCTCTGTCTTCTAGTGAACAAGTCAGGGTCACAGCCTCAACAACAGAAACAATACATAGGGTAGTGGAGGAAATTAATTCTCAATCAAGCCGTGTCAGAAATCAATTTAATAAACCTGAGTTACATATACATGCTCCGAATAGCAATGTTACTTTAATTGATTCCAGGTATTAATTCTGGTTAGCCTTTTCTAGCAGGGTCCACATCCTTTGTTTTCCAGTTCACACCATAGGTCTTGCTGTCACTTGACAAGCTCTTCAAAGCAGACCACTCTTTTGTCAAGCAATATGCATTAGGACAAGGTGACAATTTCAATATCTTAGTACCCCATATACCCATCCACCAATAGAAACTGCCACTCTAGGTTTCAAAATGGAGACATCTGAAGTGGTTCAGTCAACTTCCTCAATAGCACCTACAGTTCAACCAGCTCCTGCTCTGTCAATTTCTATTCATCATTTGAGGTTATCCTGTCTGTAATTAGAGATTTTAGGTCTTTTGAAGCTCAAGCAATTTCTTAACAACAGGACCATTTGATCAAAATCAATGAGGGCTCTCAATTGACTCAAATACATGATATTATCGAGGAGAGTTTCAGATCTTAAAGACTGCCTGTTTCAAATCCAGAAAGAAACATCAGATTTCCCTATTATATTGGTAGAGAAATCGATCAAACATATTCTTCCTGATTTTCCTCATGCTCTTGCCATAATTCCAGCATATAGGGTTCCCAGTCATCAAATTTCTCTGGACAGATTTCCACTAATATTTTTGATCAATTTGGGTGGTATCACAAGCGGCAAGATGGCTGCCCGCTGAGCGAGCTCTGTCAGACAAGCCATACAATCCAGCATTATCTGACATCAGTGGAAGCTAATCTGCTACAAATAAGAGCTTCGTGCTATCCTGAGCCTCCGCTGGGGTGCCTGAGGGCCAAAAAGAATTGATGCTGGAGCGCATTCAGTGCTGTGGTCTGACTGCCTGTCTGCCCCACGAGGCACTGGGGTCTGCACAGGCCCACCCTGCTGACTAGGATTCCTTTGATTGTGCCTGCGAGGCTGGCGGGCCGGGTGGAGATCCATTCCAGACCTGCCCGGTGTCCCACTGCCACCACCTGCTCTATGGCGGAGCTGATTTGTCCCCGAGACCCGGCCTCCCTGCTGGTGAAGTGACGCGGCCCAGCAGCGATCTTGACGAGACCTTGGCCCCGACGATTCGTGGAGCCGCGCTGGCTCACCTGCCTGTCCTGCTGCTGGACTTGCTTCGGGGACCGCCTGGTAGTAGTAGCTACGGCGCCAGGCTCTACAACACCCTCCGTTTACCAAGTAAGATTGCCCTGAGCGTGGGAGACCGCTTTATATCCCAATCGGTGGCTTCCCCGAACTGCTTCAGCGGAGGCAGGACACCGCTTCCTTTTGCTTGCATCCTGGGTTTGGGGCGCTGCACTTGTCCTCTTCTCTTTGGGCCCGCCTTGCTGTAACTCGCACCGGGCGCTCCTTCACCCGTCCTCATGGTCTGCCTGTGTAGGAGGCTGGTTACTGCGAGCTCTCCCCCCCTCCTCAACCCGCTTCTGAACCCCTGCGGTGTGCCTCTGGCGGCGGCGGTTGGCCTGAGCTGGGGACACTAACTGTGGCTGGCTGGGCATAGGCATCAAGCTCGTCCTGACGGCGCAGCGAGTGGTGCCCCTGACCTACACCTGCTGCCCACCTTGAAGTTGACCCTCATCTCTGTCACCACCATTTTTGCGTAACACCTCCCCCAGGACTTTCAGAGGACTACACATACCCGCCGGAAGGCGTTCCCGCTACTACTTACTGCAGCCCTCTCTGCTGGGGTAGCCACCTGGGCTGCATCCCGGTTTACATCACCCGCTGCGCCACCCATCTCTGCGCTGCGTGCTGCCATGAGGAAGATGGACACCAATTCGCACAAAGAAGAAGGGGAGAGGGTCAACTACTCATCTACCCCAAACCCCCTAGGTCAACATACTAACATCAAGAGGGGTAGAGAGGGAACATAAGTGATTACTGTGCAGTGGCACAAATCGTGTTATTGAAAACTGCCCTCGCTCACACACAGATGTGTGTGACATGCTTCATCATCGGATATGCTTACAATACACCCTGGCGTAGCCACATACAGGATGGAGCATAGGGAGGGGGAAGACAAACAACATAAAAATTAATTAAAAAGGTGTATATACGTGCTACAACAAAAGACTGCGAACAGTGATAGAACAAGTGCAGTGAAACAGGTGGTTAAAACTGTCTCGTGGGTGACCAATAAATCTCCTTTATTCCAGGATCCCCCTGCCAGGATTAACATAGAGAAGGATGAGCGTGTTTTAGAGATAACTAGGTACTCATAACACCCCTCCTTAAACTGCCAAAGATGTCAACATATTTCGACCGTGTTAATATGCCCACAGTAAAGGGTCAAGTCGGTCTTCCTCAGGACTTTTATCAATCTCAGTCACGATCACCCGTTACCTTAATCTGGTCAATTTCCAAGGCTCAAAGCCTAAAGAGATCCAAATTTGTGGAGGCAGTTCCCCTTACACGGTATACAAATACTGTAAGATAAAACATAAAATTCACGAGATATGAGACAGACATGGTAGTTTACATCCTATCCCCCAATAATGTGGTGTCACACCCCCCCATGTCACCCCGAGTGGGATGGGTATGCTCAGACGTGAGTCCCATGCTCTCCACACCACTGGAGTCAAGCTATCCTGGCTGAAGACGGCTGATAGCCAGAAACCGGTCCTAGGAAGCTTGATTCCGGTCCACGATAGACATGGCTTGGCTGTTCGGGCTGGACTGTTCCCATGAGGCACAGGGTCAAGGCTGATTTGCATATGGCCATGTCTGAACTGGGGTGGTGTGGAGTGCAAAAAAACGATGGATTTAGGCCCAGATCTCTGTACTGGGGTGAATGTATGACATTGTTCTGCATTCTGTCCATCAACTGTTGTCTTGCATTTTGTCACCCCAAGTGGGATGGGTATGCTCAGACGTGAGTCACATGCTCTCCACACCACTGGAGTCAAGCTATCCTGGCTGAAGACGGCTGATAGCCAGAAACCGGTCCTAGGATGCTTGATTCCGGTCCAGGAAAGACATGGCTTGGCAGTTCGGGCTGGACTGTTCCCATGAGGCACAGGGTCAAGGCTGATTTGCATATGGCCATGTCTGAACTGGGGTGGTGTGGAGTGCAAGAAAACGATGGATTTAGGCCCAGATCTCTGTACTGGGGTGAATGTATGACATTGTTCTGCATTCTGTCCATCAACTGTTGTTTTGCATTTTGTCACCCCCCCCCCCCCCCCCCATTTATAAATATCCTCCTATTGGGTACGCATGTATGTCACTCTTCCCAATGGTTTCAAAGCCTCCCGGGGCCATATGTGTTAATATATCGCCCCCTTCTGACATACACTACTCCGGTAAGTCCATGTAAATCACAGGTATCCATGTACGTTTAGCTGCTGCCACACACAAAAAAACATTTCTCAACATCTACTCATATTCAAATTTGCCTCGCATTTACTTCCCAGGAGAGTGACCCAGTACCATACTCCTGATAAACACTCACCGAGTTCATCAGTATCTCGAACTCGAAATGGCGGAGGGCAGGGAGGACCCCTGAGAACACAATCTGCAACGGAAAAACAATGCGAAGCAAAGAAGTCGTAAGCACCAGAAACGTGCTGTATCCAATGCCCATATTCGTAATCAAGACAACGCATAACCCCCAAGTAGATCTCCCTTACTGCTTCGAAGGTGGTCCTCTCAGAAATGCTTTCCTCTCACCACCATGTAGTGTGAAGTCAGGACGCCGGCCGGAGCATTTTCTATCCTGTTTCCGCATACGCCCCCACGATCAAGTGGGGCGCATATGCGTCAATCCTGCCGACACTAGAAGGGGCGTTACAAGCAAGTGATAGTACACCCGTCACAACACATCCCCATATCGCTGTAACGGGGGAATCCTCTGTTATAAATAAGCAGGGATCTCACTAAAAACACCTATTCCATCCCCGACATGTGTCCTGCTCCAGATAGCCCTCACTACACTGTTGATAAATAAATCAAGGAAAAAAGAATATTTATTCTTGGCGCCTGGTGAAAAAGTGCCATATTTCAATCAAGAATACAGTGTTGTAGAATGTATGATCCTAATAACTCCTCCCCCACCAGTACTCAACGGATCATATTTCCGGGGACATCCCCTTATTATACAAGCACCTTGATCTCACTCCGGAAAGAGCGTGTGAGACCATAGTGTCAATCATACTGTGGCTAGCGTTGCCCATTAGATCCAATATCAACTCGCCCTCGTTAATGATGTAAAACAAAGGAGGAGTGGGCACACAATTAAAGGAGCCACAGTGGTTATTCAAGTTGATAAACGTTTCACGCCCCATGCATGTCCTCCAAATAAACCCCAATGATACAAGTAAAAGAGGTATTTTGTTAGGGCATGCCACGGAAAATCATCATTCAACCCCACAACGTGGCTCTTCAAACGGTATACCCACTTCTGTTCCCTCAATAAGAGGGCTCTGTTCTTATTCCCACTGTAGGAATTGAACTGCAATTTATCGATAACGGACCACCTAAGATCTTCCGTGGTATGCCGTTGTTCCAGGAAATGTGCGGTCAGTTTCATATTAGATCTCTCACATCTAATAGTACTGCGATGCTCCACTATCCGAGTCTTCACTTTGCGGCTTGTCATGCCGACATATTGTTTCTGGCATGGACAAGTGATCAGATAAACTACCCCTTCAGAGTTACAATTCGTGTGGGCTCTCTGCTCCCAGGGGTATGCTAACCCACCGTCAATGCACTTCGCATTACTGGTCAAATGGCACACCCTGCATGAACCACATTGTGTGTGTCCACTGACTGGGGGCAAGATAGTTGATACACTTGCTCCACCATGTTGCATGACCCTAGGTCTGGTGTGAACCAGTAGATCTTTCAAATTCTGACTACGTTTGAATGAGAATAGTGGCTTTTCCAAATTCAACCTGTTGGAATTAAGAATCCTCCAATTCTTGAGGACAGTGTGTTTGATCTGCTGAGATGCCCTGTTAAATGTGGAGACAAAAACAGGTTTGTTAATAACTGGTCTAATAGTTTGTACAGGAGTTCCCGGTTAACATTGGTCACTCTCTTCTTCGCCCTTTTGATCACCTGTTCTGGGTAACCCCTCCTCAACAGTTTGTCAGACAAAAGGCAAGCCTCCTCCTTAAAATTGATTTCATCAGAGCAGTTCCGTCGTATCCGGAAAAATTGCCCCACCGGCAAGTTTTCCCTCAGGGATTTAGGGTGGAAGCTGTCAAAGGCTAGTAATGAGTTCTTATCCGTTGGTTTGTGGAAGACTCTTGTTTGGAGTAACCCCTCTCTAGACTCGATTATAAGATCCAGAAAGGGTAACCCTATCTTGGTTACAGTAGATGTGAAGTAAAGGATTCTTCAGATTAAGCCACTCCAGGAAGAGATATAAAGATGGTTTATCTCCCCTCCAGATGACCAAGACATCATCAATATAACAAGTCTAATATTGGTCAACCAAGGGAAAGAAGTGTCATAAATCACAGATTTCTCAAAGGAACCCGCATAGAGCTCTGCCAAGCTAGGGGCAAAACACTGCCCATAGAGGTACCATGGGTCTGCAGGTACAGGGTCCCCTCATATTCAAAAAAGTTCCTGGTGAGGGCTATTTCTGCCACATGAAGGATGAAGGCCCTAGGTGTTTGATAGGGCCAATCCTCAGTAAACAAGATGTTCTCGAAGGACCCTGAGGGTTTCTCTCTGCGGGATGTTCGTATACAAAGCCTCAATATCGAGGCCTACGAGAAACTCCGTCCCAGGGTGAAATGTCAAATCTTTCAGGTGGTGTAGGATGTCCAGAGTGTCACGTAGATAAGCCGGTAGCTTCTGAACCAAAGGTTTCAAATAAAAGTCACAAAATTATGACAAAGGTTCCAACAGGGAATCTATCCCTGAGACAATGGGTCTTCCGGGAGGTGGTTTGGTGGGTTTATGAATTTTAGGGAGAACATAAAAAAATGGAGTTCTAGGTTGTTTATTTACCAGAAATTCAGCGTCATGACCCGAAATCCAGTCATTAGACCAATTTCTCTAGTGATCTCCTGTGTGGGGTCCCTTAGTAATTTCTGATAATTCCGGTCATTAGATAACAACTGGGTGCACTCATTGTCATAGGTGGTTCTGTCCAGAATCACAATGGCCCCGCCTTTATCCGCAGGCTTCAGAACAATATCCAAATTATTCTCTAGTTCTTTTAAAGCCCTTTTCTCCACATTGGACAGATTGGAAAAGAAACATGTCTTTTGCTCATTCAAATTCTCTAGATCGTGGATCACTGCCTGTTCAAAGGTCCCCACCTCAAGAGGAAGTAAAGCTAGTTGGGGAGTGAAAGTGAACTTAGGATGTAATGCAGTATCCCCTCTCAAAGGATCCCTAGTCTCCTTATCTTGAAAAAAGATTTTCAACCTGATGTTCGGCAGTTGCCAGATCCTGGTGTAACTGAAAGTGATCCAAATGATTGGTGGGGACGAATCCCGGGGCGCTGTAGGCAGAGGAGAGCTCCGGAGCTCCACCGCGGCTGCCCTCCACAAACACCGATCACGGACACCAATCCTGTGACCCGGCGCCACAATCCGCCCATGAAGGTCCAGTGCCCCTATTGAGTGCTTCTGCTGTGGTCGGCGGAGGCGAGAAGGGGCCGAAAGCCGAGATTGCATACCTCCCTCCCTGCTCGGCATGTTTTCAAGCGGCAAGATGGCGCCCGCGATCGGCGAGACCGGCACCAGGCAGTGAGGGGGACTGACGAGTCTGGTGGCCGCTTCGGAGACGCTAGAACACTGCTGCTGAGACCGGAGGGAAGGCTGCTGCTCCCGCTTGTGACTGTGGTGAGGAGGTGTCCCATAGCGGCGGGCGGGGGCCCTACAATTGCATCTGATCTAATTTACCATGGCTGCCTGTCCCTAAGATGGCGGCGCCCGGGACAGGGCAGGCGCCATTTGAAAATTGGCACAAATTCGTCTATTGAGGGCCCTACAAGTTCTCCACTGCAGGCAGTAGGGGGCCTTACATTGACTCAGGCCCAGGGCGCCTCGAGGAGATCTAAAGAGCGTCCAAGGCAGCACCTGAGAAAACCACTCTTCCCCGTGCCTGGAAGGTGTCTGGTTCTCTTGTAAAGCGCGGAAGTGCTCCCGAGCCAGAGTCGCGCTATATAAAACTGCAAAGATATAGGAAAACAATCTTTCGAAATTAAAGGGCCATTATTCACTGTGGTTCAGAAAAGGGGGTGGTGATGAACAGAGTGTCTGAATTAAGCAGACCACTCTTACCCAGTCCAAAGATCAGGGCTTGATCCATCACCGTTTTTTAGCTCACTGCACCATCCCAGCTCAGAACTTGGCTATATGCAAATTAGTCTGACCCTGGCCCAGTGCATCATGGGAACAGGGCAGACCAAACTACCAAGCCAATTCTTATACTGGGAAGGAAACAAGCTACCGGGGACCGGTTTCTGGCATTTCAGCCGTCTTCGGCCCGGCTTGCTTGAATCCAGATGGTGCAATGAGCTAGGGACTCACATCTGAGTATACCCTTTCACGCTTATGGTGGACAAAAATGATTCAGAAAAGGGGGTGGTGATGAACAGAGTGTCTGAATTAAGCAGACCACTCTTACCCAGTCCAAAGATCAGGGCTTGATCCATCACCGTTTTTTAGCTCACTGCACCATCCCAGCTCAGAACTTGGCCATATGCAAATTAGTCTGACCCTGGCCCAGTGCATCATGGGAACAGGGAACAGCTTGTCTCCTTTCTGGTGAAGAATTGGCTTGGTAGTTTAGTCTGCCCTGTTCCCATGATGCACTGAGCCAGGGACAGACTGATTTGCATATAGCCAGGTTCTGAGCTGGGATGGTGCAGTGAGATAAATAACGGTGATGGATCAAGCCCTGATCTTTGGACTGGGTAAGAGTGGTCTGCTTAATTCAGACACTCTGTTCATCACCACCCCTTTTCTGAATCGTTTTTGGCCACTATAGGTGTGGCAGGGTATACTCAGACATGAGTCCCTTTCTCACTGCACCATCAGGATTCAAGCAAGCCGGGCCGAAGACGGCTGAAATGCCAGAAACCGGTCCCCGGTAGCTTGTCTCCTTTCTGGTGAAGAATTGGCTTGGTAGTTTAGTCTGTCCTGTTCCCATGATGCACTGGGCCAGGGACAGACTGATTTGCATATAGCCAGGTTCTGAGCTGGGATGGTGCAGTGAGATAAATAACGGTGATGGATCAAGCCCTGATCTTTGGACTGGGTAATAGTGGTCTGCTTAATTCAGACACTCTGTTCATCACCACCCCTTTTCTGAATCATTATTCACTGTGGGTTATAAAATAGCGCCACCTACAGACATTTATGAGAAAGGTGCTCCAAAATGGCGCCGCCCGACTCCGAGCACAGCACTGCTGAAACTGCCTGCTTTAGCTCAACCCAGCCTCAAACGGTCCCCATATTGGCTCAGTACGGCTGTTTCACGACCAGCTCATGCCGCCTGACCTGAAAATGGCGAAATTTGAGACCTCGACGCCGCGCGCAGCGCGCACCTGCACGCCTAATTACCGAGATGTATTAAGTGAGTCCACAGCCTGTCTTCCAGATGTTTCGTCTTCACGGCCAGTGCTTCCTTCAAGCAATCGGACAGCCCTGCGGGCGTCTGCGAGTAATGCATTCCTCCATCAAAATCGCCATCCGCTTAACTCTTTAATTGTGTGGTATTTATTTTGAACTCTTTTACAGCTGCGCAGCAAATAGTGCCAGCTGCACCATTTAGGCCTTTTACAGCTGCGCAGCAAGTAGTGCCAGCTGCACCGTTTAGGCCTTTTTACAGCTGCGCAGAAAGTAGTGCCAGCTGCATCGTTTAGGCCTTTTCACAGCCTGACGGCTCATTAACCCGGTTTTTCAACCATAAACGTCTGGATTATGCGCCCCCTTTTTGCCCTCTTTTTTCTCCTCACTACCGCTCTCCCAGCAACACCCCTCTCATCTCTCCCCCACCCTCCTTCGCCTCAGCTTCCCAACATGGCCACCTCTCGAGTTAAGTCTGGAGCCAATTGCTACAAAATCATTTATCCTCCCGACCAGACTAAAGCTACAATAAAACGACTGAAGCATAACACTATTGAATGTTTCCCGGACTCCCTTTTTGTGGATCAATTTTACAACGGTTGTCTTGGGAGGCTCAAAAATGATTTCATCTTCTTCACTCGCGACACCCCCTCTTGGTCCAACAGTTTTTACAATTCCCTTAACGTCACCTCCTCCTCCTCTATCCCTTATGGGAAACAACTAAAAATTTCCCCCTCTGGGTGCTTCAATGGCTACCTCACTATCTCACTCTATAACAACGGTACTGTCATGATCCAAGGCAAAGACTCCTGCCTCTCGCTCTTTGACCACCTCTTCCCCTCCTTACTCCCCGTCTCTGCAACCAGGTTTCCCCTTGACTCTCCTTCCAGCTCCACCCATTACTCCCTTTCTCCTCCGCCGACCCCACCTCACTCCAATTGGCTGCACTCTCGAGTAGCGCAGGTCGGCCCTCTTCCCTTCCCCCCCAACTTACCTCATCTCCTATTCCTCCCCCCCACAGTATGTCCCCTCCCACATTATTTCAGCCTTACCACTAGCTAACACGCTCCTCGTCCCATCTGCACTATCACGATACTCCAATCTCCTCTCCTCCCCCATACTTCTTCCCATCACCCCCCTCTTTAGTCCACCTCTCCTCCAACACTCCCCCCCAATTAACTTTCCCTATGCTCCCCTTAGCCCTCCTTCCATCCCTCCTCTCCACCCCTTCATCCCCTCGTCATTCACCCCGTTTTTGCCACATTCCCAATGCATCTCTCTCCTCCCTCCTACTCCTCCAGTACTGCCACACTACCCCTTTTCCCCTCCTAGTAACCCCTTCCATCTCCCTCCCTCGGGCCCAGCAGAACCACTTCCCTTCCTCAACTTCCCTTTCTCTCAACCCCCCTCACTCTGCCAGATGACCGTTCCCTCACTGCTACCTCTCCTAACTGACAGGACCTCCGCAACCAATACACCTCTTTTCCTCCCAAACCTCCTACATTCCCATGACGCCACACAGGCCTCCCCCTCCTACTTCCCTTCCGACGTGTTCCACACCTTTCTCCCTCTAAATTTGTCCTTAATTCCTCTCCCTCTTGCAACACCAATAATGACAACTCTCCCTTAACCCCCAATTCACTTACTCCCGCTCCCAACCTCCACCTTTCCCCACCTGTGAACCCCACCCCCCAACACACCTCCTGTCCCCCCACCTCTCCCTGCCGTCCACCACCAATTCCACCCCCCCTTATTTCAATCGAGCCACCCAACCTTCCGTGCTCTGCCTCTTTCTCACTGGAAAATACGCTAGGCTCTCTGATCACCTCCATCTCTCAGCTTACAGCTGCCATTTCACTCTTATGCTCTAAAGATCTCCACCCCTCCATGCACCTCTACTCCCTCCCAACTTCCCCAGAGATGCACCTCGCCCCCTCACCCCAATACAGCCAAGCTCAACCTTTCGTTTGCAAACGTCGTTAACTTACACAAGCCCTTGAACGCCACCCTTCTTCAACAGGCATACCCTAGCAACCCCACTGTCTACACTATTCCGACCATCACCTCTGTCAGAACAAAGCGTCCACCTAAACCCTCCCGAGCACCCCCGCAAATGTACAATATCCCGATCACCCTTCAAAGCCCAAGTGCCCCCGTCACCAAAACAGTCTTGACAGAGCTGCGCTGTATGCTTCACAACTGCAGATCTGCAGTAAAACACAAACTTGAAATCTCCGACACCATCACCCTTCACAAACTTGACATGCTCTTCCTCACAGAGACCTGGTTCAAAGATACCTCTCACTCTATGTTTGATCTCCTATTACCCACAGGTTATTCCATATTTAGGAATGACAGAACTGAAAACACGGGGGGAGGTGTTGCAGTCATCTTCAGAAACGCCCTCCAACGTAAGGCGTCTCCTATCAGCTCTTCCCACACCTTTGAATGCCTTTCTCTTGAACTTCAATTGCAACACCGTTCACCGCTCAGATTCCATATCATTTACCGCCCGCCTCGTAGTAGTAGCTCTTCGTTTATAGAAGATCTCAAAGTCTTCATCAGCGACCAATACTCTCAAAGTGACAATCAGACCATCGTGAGTGGCTTCAATCTCCACTGGGGCGCACCGCAAGACTCCTCTGCGAACTCACTGGCCACCTTCCTCTCTGCAAATGATCTTATCCAACACTGCACTGAATCAACACACTCCAAAGGCGCAATCCTGGACCTTGTTATTTCTAAAGCAGGCATGCTTTCTACTACTACCCCTATTCATGTAGATTGGTCTGACCACCACCTCATCCCATTCTCTCTTCAACTTTCACACTCTATAACTCTTGGCCAACCCAAGAGGGCCTTCTCCTGGTTCCGTGATGCCAAAAACATTGATGTCGGTCCCCTCTGTGAATCAGCTTTGCCATCACTTCCAAGGCTAGACCCGAACATAGCTGTTGACGATCTCACCTCCCTATGCCTCACAGTTCTTGCAGCTGAAATTAATAACATCGCTCCACTCAAAAGCAAAAGGATAAGGCCCACTCCCTCAGCACCTTGGTTCAACAAATCCCTTTATATGGAAAGGAAGCAGCTAAGATTCCTGGAGAAGCAATGGAGGCAATTGCCTTCCACTGACAATTTAGCCTTGCTTCGCACAGCAAGATCCAAATACCACAAGCACATCTTCCTTGAGAAAGCGACGCACTTCAAAACCCTCCTTGATTCCGCCAAAAATAGACCCAAAAAACTATTCGATCTCATCAAGACTCCGAGCTGCTCTCCCCCAACCTCCAAGGTGGAGGATTCTACAAAGAGAGCAGCGGATTTCGCTATTTTCTTCGATGGAAAGGTGAAATCACTTGTGGATCAGGTTGCTCATCCTACACCTCCAGAGGAGCGCAAATCCTTAGCCATTTGGCAGAGCTTTGACCCCATATCTGAAGATGCCCTTCTCAGGTGCATACGCGAAACAAAGCCCTCCAACCGTTCTCTTGACCGTATCCCCAGTGCCTTTGCCTTTGACTTCTATACTCATTCCCTCTCCTATTGGACCACTCTGATCAACCTCTCCCTCTGGCAAGGCTCCCTTCCTGTCTCCTTCAAAACTGGGCAGGTCACCCCTCTGCTTAAAAAGCCCACTGCTGATGCGAATGACCTCAACAACTTCCGCCCCATCACTAACCTTCCCTTTCTTGCGAAGATCACAGAAAGATGTGTAGCAAAACAACTCTCTCGTCATATCAAGGACAATGATCTTCTTGACAATTGTCAGTCTGGCTTCATCCAAAACTGCAGCACTGAAACAGCCCTACTGCAAGTGGTTGATGATGCGCTGAGGATACTCGACTCAGGGGGGTCCTGTCTGCTAATTCTCCTTGACCTTTCCGCAGCCTTCGACACTGTTAATCACAACACCCTCCTCAATATTCTTCAACAGAGAATGGGCATGGAGGGCACTGTGCTTAAATGGTTTGCATCCTTCCTCTCTGACAGATCTCAAATGATCAAAATAGCAAACAGTCTTTCTTCTCCTGTGGCGGTGGGTCAAGGTGTTCCCCAAGGCTCTATACTTGCACCCACATTGTTCAATCTCTACTTAGAACCACTGGGAAACCTCCTAAGCAAATCCGGGATCCACTATCATCTCTATGCAGATGACACTCAACTCTACCTCAAGGTTGCCTTCACTCATGATCTCTCCATCTTAAGATCTACTCTTAACTCAATTCAAAACTGGATGTCAACTCATCAATTGATTCTGAATCCCTCCAAAACTGAATTCCTCCTCTTCTCCTCCTCACTCTCTCCTCCCCCGGTTCAATCATGGATGGATCAGATGAATCTACTAAACAATAACCCATCATTGTCGACAGCGCAAAATCCCTTGGTGTCATTCTAGACAAAAAACTCAATCTAACTCCCCACATCAATTCTATTGCAAAATCTGCTCGCTACCAACTGCGCCTTCTTTGGGGAATCCGTCGCTTCTTCCCGGAGCAGGACCTTATAACCCTGGTGCAGTCGCTGGTCCTCTCCAGACTAGACTACTGCAATTCTCTTCTTACTGGCTTCCCCAAATCTCACCTGTCCCCACTTAAGTCTGTCTACCATTCAGCAGCTCATTTCATTTATGGGGCCAAAAGAAGCGATCACATCACACCGATGTTATCCACCCTCCGCTGGCTTCCCTTCGAGGCCAGAGCTATCTACAAGACCGCTTGTATCACCCACAAAGCCTTGCACTCCTCCTCTCCCCGCTACCTGGTGAATAAACTGAAACTCTCTGGAGGCTCTAGACCTTCACGGAATGCGGAGAATCTACTGCTTGAACCTCCCACTTTCAAGAAGGAAAGAACAATGGCCCAATCCTTTTCAGGCAACGCAGTGAGAATCTGGAACTCGTTTCCGCCTCAGCTCCGGACCACCGCCTCCTCCCAGGCCTTCAAAAGGGACCTCAAAGTTCTCCTCCTCCAGAGACACCTCCAAAAGTAATTCACGTCCTCTTGCTATTTGGAGGAAGACTTCCCACTACTGATATTTTCTACTTTCCATGACGATGGAAGTGCCATCCCAGTGTTTTCCTGTGGTTGGAGTGTCTGCCTTTTTGCAGTATTCTCCATATACTTTTGTTCGGTGCCCTTTTGTAACATGCACACACCACTTTGCCCTTGTAACACATGGTTGCTACCTCTCACATGTTTTTACCTTTGATACTTGCACAAGTGCCACCTTGCCTACGTAACGCTTGTTCTTGTGCCTAGCACTTATTGCAGTATTATACCTCTTATACTCTGTTTTCTCTTATAACTGCACACTTGTCACTTTTCCTCTTGTGCACTTTTGACTACCTCATGTATTTTTGGTTGCTCACAATTTTTACTACCTCAAGTATTTTGTTTGCTCACAATTGTCACTATTACCTTTACTACCTCATGTATTTTTGGTTGCTCACAATTCTTACTACCTCAAGTATTTTGTTTGCTCACAATTGTCACTATTACCTTTACTACCTCATGTATTTTTTGTTGCTCACAATTTTTACTACCTCATGTATTTTGTTTGCTCACAATTGTCACTATTACCTTATGTAAGTAACGTATGCTTTTGTAATCTGTTCTTTTGTAATGTTTCTCATTATGTTTCATTTCTGTTCCTAATGTGAAGCGCTCTGACGCCTTCGGGTAAAGTCCGCGCTATATAAAAATGCATAAATAAATAAATAAATAACATTTATTGAGGAGTTTCTCCTGGGTATCAGACAAGGTAACTGATGACAAATTCACCACTAGTGACGTCACCGACTGGTCCTTGGCAACATGCTTGACGCCAAGCTCCTCGTGATCCGTTGGTTGATGTCCTGGTCTTGGTCGTCCCAGGTAACCCTCTGTTGTCCTCTCTGCTTGCCCCTGCCCTTGATCCGGCCCCTCCCTAAAAAAAAAACCTGGAAATTTTGGAATTGGGCTAGTTGAAACTGGGGGTTCTAATAACGTGGATCCTCAAACTGAGGGTTCTGAAAGGGCGGGTGCTGTGGAAAACCCATGATAGGCCAATTAGAGGCTTGACGGACACCAGGCAGCCCAAACTTACCTTCACCGAGCGTGGCGCGGGCAGGGGTGGCACGGGCAAGGGTGGTGAGGCCCCTCCTGATGTGGGAGAGCAGTCCACTCGGACTGACCCTCACGAGGAAGACGAAAACAGCCTAAGAGCCATCCTCCTAGATGTGAAGTCCAGCTTAAAGAACATTGACACGAAGCTCGACCACCTATCTACTCGCCTAGACCAAGTGAAATAAAGGATGGATTCACACGATAAGCGTCTCGACCAGCTTGAGGCGAGAGTTTTGAACGCTGAAGATGCCGGCCCCCCTGGAGCACAGACGCTTCTAAAAATGGACAAAATCCTGGAAATCATCTGCACCAAAACGAGGACTTGGAGGTGTACTCTCGGAGGAACAACATTCGGGTTGCGGGTCTTCCGGAACAAACAGCAGCTAGGAAGATGAAGGACTTTCTTGAATCCCTGCTTCGGGACCTCTTCGGCCCGGTTCTCTCCACTTACTTTATTGTTGAGAGGGCGCACAGGTCGCTTGGCCCTCGACTACCCCCGCCGCCTCCCCCCGGAGCCCCAGCACGGCAAATGGTTGCCTGTTTGTGGACTATTAGGATCGGGACTCCATTCTACTCAGGGCCCTGGAGATGGGCGAGGTTAACTATCAGGGTAACATGCTGTTCTCCGATCCTGACTTTACTCTTTTGGCCAAGGCGGCCCACAGGGACTTTCTTCCCACTAGGCATATCCTGCAACAGCTCCACATCTTCTACGTGATGCTCTACCCCGCCATGCTTCGTGTCGACTTTGGGGAGAAACCAACATTTTTCACAGCACCAAAGGCCGCTCTTGCTGTTGCTAAGCAGCTGCAAAAATCCATCCAGCGCAACCGCCTTGCCAACTCCAAAGAAGGCTACACAATTGATAATGACTGACCTAATTCATGCCTGGCTATTCTCCTTAGCATTTATATTTAGCACTCCCATGTTGTTGTTTTACAAGTTCTCTGCCTGACTGTCAGTCTCATGCCTATTACGGTATTTGGGTTCTGTATACTTTACCTGATATGGGTATGAATGGTGAAAAGGGGAAGGAACAATGTTCTTCTGGTTTTTGTGGGCCTCCTAGGCAGCATGCATACCTTTGCCTGTCCCACTCACATCATGAATTGCCTCCGGGGCGTCCGGATCCACCTTCTCCGGTAGCGTGGATAAGCACCCGCAATCTATCCATCTCCTTGTGGTTAAACAGAAGACAGCCATATTTTGGCTTTCCGGGTTTGGGCTCCACGAGTCACTTGGTATTCAGCCCCCAGCTGGTGGCTCTTACGAAAAGCTCTCACGAGAGCAACATACACCCATTAACCTGCCTCCCGCTGAGCTCTACCATGCTCGGACACCCTGCCTACACGGCTTGGGGGGATTGGCCCTGCCCACGCACACCGCAGGGATAATTCCCATTCTTGCACCTACTTTTTCAAGTTTGGGACTCTGGGGGAGGGCGGGGTTGGATGCTCAACCTATTTGGGGGGTTGGAGTGGGTGGTGGGTGGGGTAGAGTTTTGTTTTGCAGGGCTCCGTTCACAGCGCCTTTTGCAAAAGGCAAGCATTGTTCTATGTTCTGCTTAACGTTTGGCATGTTAACGCGCTATGTATTCTGCAGTGTTCTGTACATTGCTGCACTTGTACTTGATCCTCACTCAATGGTCCGTTAGCATTACAATGCTCACTCTCTTCCCACTGCTACATGACTAACATAACGTTTTGGACATGGAACATCAGGGGTCTGAATGACTAGTGTAAGGCATGCCTCATGCATGCACAGCTTCTCAGACATCAGGTTGACGTTTGCTTCCTTCAGGAGACACACCTCCTTCCTGCTACCTCCTCCAGGCTATCATCTCGTCACTGGAGCAACTCTTACTCCTCCTTCTATTCTAACTACTCACACGGCGACTCTAATCTTTTCAGAAAGTGCCTATCCTGGCACAACACTCACTCTCACATTGACCCGGAGGGTCGCTATGTGATCCTAGCTGGCATGCTCTACAATCAACCGCTGATACTAGCGGCGATTTACGGCCCAAACCTAAACGACTCTGATTTCCTCATACGTGTCTGATAACTGATATCTCCCCTGGGGCCCTATCCTCTGATCTGGGCGACTTCAATATAGCTCCCTCGCAGGAGCTTGACAGCTCTGGAGACCGTACCCAGCACCCACAAGCCACCACTCTCCTCCACTCCATTATGACTGATCACTCCTTGATGGATGCCTGACGGCATGCTCACCCCGGTATACATGAGGGGACCTGTGTCACGAGCTCGCAGGGCTCCTAGGTCTCGTCTCGATCTCTGGATCACGAACCGAGATATAGCTTCCTGGACCACATTTGTGCGCCACAAGGCTCGCACTTTATCCGACCATGCCTGTGGCTCCCACTTCGTTGTGCGTTTGCGTGACGCCTCCCTCCTAATGTCCTCCGTGATGCTGTTTTCAAGAGGAAATACGCAGTGACATTATTGCTTATTTTGAACAAAATGTGGGATCCGTCGATTCGCCCTCAACCCTCTGGGAGGCCTTTAAGGTTGTAACATGGGGGAATGTATTTCCCGGCAATCTGGGGTGCTGAAGTGCATTAGGGGTACCCTTGAACAGTTGGAGAGTGACCTTAGGGCCTTGGATCTTCAACACGCTCAAGACCCCAGCCCTGCCACTCTCGCTCTGATCAGAGCCAAACTCACCGAATTTCACAAGGAGGCTGACAGAGAGGCTGCATTCCTTAATAAAGAAGCCCGCGCTCAACGGTATGGCAATGGCGACTCCCCAGACAAGACTCTGGCGACTCTCCTTCGGAAGCTGTTTGCGTCATCATATATTAGTGCCTTGAGCGAGGATGCAGCGGGTAGGACTACCTCCCCTACCAAATTCCTTTACTAGGATCTCTGCTTTCTACTTCGAACTATATACGGCTGAAACAGTGTCCCGCAGGAAATTCTGGATCAATACTTCGACACTATTGAATTGTTGTGGCTTGGGAATAGTCACTGGGAATACCTAGACGAGCCATTCACTAACAAGGAGATTTCCACAGTTATTGCTGGGCTCCCTGGAGACAAGGCCCCTGGCTCTGATGTACTTACTCATGCATTTCATAAACAATACGCGCCCCTTCTGGTCCCGCAGATGTCCTAAATGTACAACAACTCTATTGAACTGGGTAGATTTCCCCCATCGCTTCGCGAGGCCCTGCGCACTCTCCTATTGAAACCAGACTACCCTCCCGAGAGCTGCGACGAATCCTATACCCCCATCCCTAACCAATACAACAACAAAATCTACGCAAAACATTTGGCTAATCGCCTCCTCCCGATCATGACACTGATTGGCCTGACCAATCAGGCGTTATACCGGGTCATGCTACATCACACAATTTACGCACCATCTTCTCGGTCCTTCACCAGATTAACACCTCCCTGCCAGCCCTAGCCACTCTTTATTGGATGCCATAAAGGCCTTTAATACCCTGGAATGGCCCTTCTTTTTATCTTCTCCCTAACTTAGCTTTCAGTCCGGCCTTTGACAGCAAGATACAACTGTATGCACACTCCCCACGGCGCGCATCTGGGTAAACGGACAGGTTACTGATCCCATCATGATTTTGAGGAGCACCAGGCAAGGGTGTCCTCTCACCCCCGTGCTCTTCGCCATAGCCATGGAGTCTCTGGCGGCCTGGCTGCGGCAACACCATACTCACCTGGGTATCGGCTTCTCGGCTTGTGCTCTCGTTTCCTCAATGTATGCGGATAATGTCACAATCTACATCCGTGAGCCTCGGGAGAATCTCGCACCCATGACCAGAGAGGTTGTCCGGTATGGTGGCCTCTCTGGAATCCAGGATAACTGGACCAAAACTGTCCTCTTCCAACTCACAGATGCAACTACATCGTTTACAGCCGACTACCTTTTCGGCTGGGCAATGGGCCCTATTCGATACTTGGGCATCTGGCTATGTAGAAACATTGAGGAGTTATGGAAGTCCAATTTCGGCAGGGCAATTGACTGGCTCCAAGCCAAGATTAGCGCATGGCAAAAACTCCCCATATCGCTCGCTGGGCGCATCGCCATAGCTAAAATGGTGGTGCTCCCAAAATTCCTATATCTCTTTTTAAATATCCCTATCCCTCTCCCTCTCACTTCGCAATTTTTTTACAAGACTGCGCTCTGACATCATAACATTGATCTGGGCCAGACGTCAGCCCAGAATCGCATATGACATTTTAACACTTCCCCTAGTTCGGGCGGTATGGGGGCCCCCGATTTCAAGCTTTACGCGCTTTGCGCCCAAGACAGTTCCCCCACTTTTGGATCCACCCCACACCTTTTCAACCCCATGTGGCTGTTGAGGTGGATCTCGCCTCACCTTGTCCACTGCAGACTGCACTCTTTCTGCCTCACAAAATCCCTTGCGGCGAGGTTGACACAGTTGAGTGTCTGCACTGGGCTTGGGATGGGTTGCGCAAAAACACCGGCGCCGGTGTCCTCTTTGCACCATCCAAGCGGCTCGCCAGTAATCCGTCCTTTCCTCCATTATAGACAGCAGGTCTGGCCCATGGTGATCCGGACATGGGCATCGAGACCAACACCGACATTTACCCTGACAACAACTTTTTCGCACTCCCGGAAAATGCTGCCCTACTTGACAGGCTTCTCTACTATCAGATCAGGACAAAGTGCAAAAGTGACAACCCCACTTTTCCTCTTGCCCCCCAGCCCAGTGCAGCACTTGAGTGGTATCCACTCATCTAACTCTCCACGGAAGCTTGTCATGAAACTCTATGCTATCATTTGGGCTGCTTCCCCCATTAGTAGGGAACGCGCCTGCACCGCACTAGGGCAGCGACCTCTCTCCTGAGCACTGGAACTACTGTTGCAGCCAAATTAAACGCCCTTCCCCTAACTACAGGCTGCGCCTTGTCCACTTTAAGTACCTGCACAGACTCTACTGAACACCTGCATCACTGCACAGGATGGGCTCAAGGGACACCGGCAGACGCATGCGTTGCTCAGTCCCCTACGCAGATTTCGCACACCTGGTCTGGCTGTGCCCCAAAGTTTCCTCGTTTTGGGCGGAAGTGTGCCCTGTAATTAGTGACATTACATTTGAGAGCATCGCTACTGATCGCCTACTGTGCCTCCTGGGCTATGTCGGGCATATTTCAGATGCCAATCGTAAATTGATTGCGATGCTTCTGGTGCTCGCTAAGCGACAGGTGGCCATCCACTGGGGCCGTAAGGTGGCACCCCAAGCCAAATGTTGGTTGGATGATGCTGCCCGCTGTCAGATGCTCCTTGGGGAATTCTGGGACTTGATGCACGTGGCCAGTAGATCTCCTGACATATGGGGCCCGCTCTCGTCTTACCTCCAACAGCGAACCGCCTCTGACAATACTGCAACTGACCCCCTCCCTGCTGACACCTCACTCGCAGACATCGCTCCTTGGACTTAGCACACACATCGGACCTGAATCCTCTAATTCCCCCTTCATAATGCTTCCGCCATGGCATTGTTCAGTATGCAATGTGTTGTGTTCCCATCTAATCACCAATTGCTATGTAATGTCGACCTTCTCTGTAGGTGCAGCTACCTTTACGCCTACTGAAGCAGTAATTGCCTGTAACGTACCTTGTTGTTCCTCCCACCCCCGGACACTGAACCCCGCCTGATCCTAAAATGGCGGCCCTCCTAGGACAACTTGCCCAGTAGTTACCGGCCACTCTCTCTCTGGGGACTAGGCGCGGCTGAATCGCGTCCCCACCTGCCCGTGAGACCTCCTCCTGCCTACGATCTTTCCCCCAGCTGCTCCTGCTCCAAACCGGAGCAATAACCCCGAACCCTGCGCCCCGCCTGACCAGAAAATGGCAACCTAACAAAGACGTCTTCAACCTTAGGCTGCCAGCCACAAACTCTCCGGGAGCATTCTGATTCAATGCCAAGGCAAATTGCGCCAGATCACTCCTAGAGACTGCCTATTGGTCCCTGCCAGCTCGCCTCAGGTACTCACTCACTGTCCTGAACCCTTCATCTGCCCTCCCCATTCCGCCTGACCTCAACAGGGCGGCACAACCAGGACTGCTCATTTTAGATTTCCCTGCCATCTAGCGCTGCGTGGCTCAGTCGAGCCACGCAGCGCTAGAGACTACCTCTTGCCCCTGCCCTCTCGCCCTGCTGCCTGCTCCTGAAACCGGAGCCACTAGTTTTTCTCGCCTCCTCACCCCGGACTCAACTTGGGCTGCACATCTACCCTTGCACCTCTCAGTACTCCGCCTCCTCCTTAGGGGCACCCGAAAGCCGGCTCAGGAAAACCGCGTAGAAGCCTCCATTCCCTTCCCCCCGTCCCTCACGACCTCTCCTCTTTTACCCCCTCTCTTACTTCTGGACTGGGCTCCCTCCCCCTAATTTCTGACCTGCCCCGGGCCTCTGCTAACAGCTCCGCAGCGGCTAATCGCTGCGCTCCCCTGGTTACTAATTACCCCTCCTCAATTAGACACCATTCTCACAAATCCCTCACCATCTGCCCAGTTAGAATGCCTCCCACCTTATCTCCCTCCCTAAACCCCCTCTCCTCTTCCTAAATAAAACAGCACGGCCATAACTCCTTCTCGATCACCCTCCCACCTATCCTCTCTCCGAAAGAAAAAAAACACTTAAACACAAACTAATCAGACAGTTCCCGGAATCCCTCTTTGCCGTCCTATACCACTCCTCCGCCTTAGGCCAATTAAAAACGGACCTCATATTCCACACAACCCGACCCACCTATTGGATATCGGTCCTGAGAGACAGATGCCAAATCATCAAAACGACTAAGATGACCCTCAGCTGCAAACTCTCCTTGTACGCCCCCTTCCCCTTGCCACTCTGTGGGATCACCTCGGTGACCATCTACTCTAACCGCACAGTCCTGATCCAAGCCAACAATGCCAACCTGGAAGCTTTGACCTCCTCTTCCCCTCTCTACTAACGATCAGCACCCCCACACTTCCGCCCCTCCCTCCGCCGTCTGGAAAGTCAATCCCCCCTAAAGGAACTCTCACCACACTCCGCCTCCAGCTACCCCATCCACCGTAGCGCACCCTCTGACCATCGGAAACCCTCCTCTCTCCAATGTCGCGGCCCCCCTCCGCTCCACCTCTTCATCCTGAGCAAGCTCCGGCGCGGAACCCCCAACATCCTGTACTGGGTATCCACAACCCCCTCTGCAAGCCTCCCCCCATCATCCTCCCCCTAACAAGAAAAATAGCCCATCTCTCCCTGATCCCTCGCATCCCTTGTCACTCCCTATAACCCAACCCGTCACATCCACTAACAATATAAGTCATCCTAACTCGGACAGCGCTTCCCCTCACCGAAGAGATCACCCCCAGCTGCAACCCACCACCGTCAAGAAGAGACGGATCGCCAGTATTGAATGCCTACTCTCCACCTTACTACAGGGCATGAGTCTCATCCTAACCAACATCTTGTCACTCCCCCTCCACAACACCTCCAGCCCTGACCCCCAACCCACCCCCCTTTGGCCTCCGAATCCCCTGCCCCCTAAGCAGTCAGTCCATCCCCCATATCCCCAGGCCCCGAGACCAAGGAGGGCTATGGAAGCCATGTCCCCAGAGGAAGCGATCGAGCTGGCCTCCTCCTATTGCTCCCCTCCTACCCTCGACCTGCACTCCACAATCCAGGTAATCACCAGGACCAGAAATGAGCTACCTGTCCAGAAACCCCTCAGACCCCCCTCCTCCCTCATCACCATCCCCACGGAACCTATGAAAGAGACCCACCGCACTAACTGCATGCTCATAAATTGCAGGTCTGCCACGAAACACGCCACAGAACTAGCCGAATCCATTCTCAGCCATGACATTGACATTGCCTTGTCCCCGGAGTAAGCGATTGAGCTGGCCTCTTCCTATTGCTCCCCTCCAACCCTCGACCTGCACTCCGCAATCCAGTTAATCACCGGGACCAGAACTGAGCTACCTGTCCAGAAACCCCTCAGACCCCCCTCCTCCCTCATCACCATCCCCACGGAACCTATGAAAGAGACCCACCGCACTAACTGCATGCTCATAAATTGCAGGTCTGCCACGAAACACGCCACAGAACTAGCCGAATCCATTCTCAGCCATGACATTGACATTGCCTTGTCCCCGGAGTAAGCGATCGAGCTGGCCTCTTCCTATTGCTCCCCTCCAACCCTCGACCTGCACTCCGCAATCCAGGTAATCACCGGGACCAGAACTGAGCTACCTGTCCAGAAACCCCTCAGACCCCCCTCCTCCCTCATCACCATCCCTACGGAACCTATGAAAGAGACCCATCGCACTAACTGCATGCTCATAAATTGCAGGTCTGCCACGAAACATGCCACAGAACTAGCCGAATCCATTCTCAGCCATGACATTGACATTGCCTTTATCACCGACACCTGGCTCAATGACTCCTCCCCTCCGATCCTGGATAATCTCTATCATCAAGAAAGATAGAATAGACCAAAAAGGCCGAGGCATGGCAAACATCCACAACAATAACCTATCGGTGTCCGAAACCGATAACATCAAATACAACTCATTTGAATGCCTAACCGCCAATATCAAAACCACCAACAATAATCTAGTGCACTGCCACCTCCTATACCATCCCCCAGGTAACTCTGTCATGTTCACAGAACACATATCAGACCTAATCGCACATTGCTCTCTCCGAGATAACAACAACGTCATTCTAGGCGACCTTAACCTCCACTGGAATGATAAAAACAGTGCTCCTGTACAAAGCCTAAATGACCTTCTCCTTTCCAACAACCTCACTCAGCACTGTTCTCAAGAAACCCACAACAAAGGAACTATCCTGGATGCCATCATCGCCAATCACGACGCAATCACGATAGATCACATCCTGACGGTCGACTGGTCAGACCATCACCTTATCCTATTCCACCTCCCTCATCAAACCTTGCCTCTGCCCTCCATCTCAATCCACCCATCATGATCGAGAAACTTATCGCAGATCAACACAGATGAGTTAGAAGAGAAAATATCCTCCCGCCTGCCCATCTCCCCCGAATGCCTCTCTACCGAAGAACTCACAACCCACTACAATGTTACCATGTCCTCCATCCTTGACGAACTAGCCCCCTTGAAACTGAAAAAACCCAAGAACATTCCCTCCAGATTCTGGTTCAACAAGGACATTAATGAGGAAAGAAGGCAACTCAAGAGCCTCTGAACGTCTCTGAAGAAAGGACCCCTCCTCCAGCCATTTCGAGGAACTCAGAGCAGCAAGAAGAAAGTACAAACAACATATCAATAACAAAAAAAAAAAACTTTTTCAGCTCCGCGCTGGACAAGGCCAAAAACAGGCCAAGAGAACTCTTTGACATCATTAAAAAACAAACGTCCAAGCCAACGACATCCCTCGTCCAGCCCTCAAAAAACGTATGCGCCAACTTCGCCAACTTCTTTAACGAAAAAATCGACTTGATCGAACTTTCTCTGGACCTTAACCTCCTTCCCCCTGACAAAGACTGCTCTCCAACAAGCAAAATCACCATGAAAAGGCGACCAGCAACAACCTGGTCCTCCTTTGACCCCATCTCAGAAGCGGAGATCGTCAAATTTATCTCCTCCTCCAAGCCATTGTCTCACAACCTCGACCGCATTCCCTCTCAAATGGTCAAAGAGCAGAAACTCTCGCTGGATCTACTTTGGTGCGAAATCATAAACAGTTTACTAAAATCTGGCACCATTCCAGACTACCTTAAAGTTGGTCAAGTCACTCCTCTTCTGAAAAAAACAGGCTTAGACGCAACCAACCTGAACAATTTCAGACCTATCTCCAATCTCCCTTTCCTTGCCAAAGTCCTCGAAAAATGTGTCCTCCATCAACTGAACAAACATATTGACAACATAAATTTGCTTGACCACCACCAATCAGGCTTCAGAAAAGGCTACAGCACCGAAACTGCAATCCTCAACATCATGGACGACATCTTGTATTGTATTGAGTAATGTATTGTAAAGGCTCTTCTATAGCGCATGGCTACTTGGGAGCATCCCAGCGCTTAGGACTGACCAAAGGGAAATGGATTGCAGAAGATGCGGAGGCCCAGACTCTACATCCTGGGAAATAGGACAGTTTTTAGCTTCTTTCGAAATGCAAGTAAGTTAGGCTCTTGTCAGAGGGATGGAGGAAGAGCATTCAATTCAATTCAATTCAAATGATCTTTATTCGGATTAATACATCCATAAAAGTACATACAGAATGAGAATACTTTAGAAACATTAAAAAACAATTCATACGCATAAGACAATAATCGAATTAGGTTTTAGGTTAATCAGCAAGATGACTTAAAGTGCATAATATAATTTGTAAAGTGCATAGTGCCTAATACTGAAGAGTATTAATTCATCAATATCCACAGTTGCCCAATATCGAAATATCTCATAAAATCATTTAGTAACTGATACTCAAATACGTGAACCAACATAACTCTGTTATCCATTATCCAATTTCCATGGTTGCCCTAGATTTTACACAGGCTTTTATAAAACAGCTAACAGAGTAAATGACATCATCCATATGCAGCATTTGCAAAAATTGTAGAGCAGGAATAGATTCCCGTAGATTATATTTACGTAAGATTGGTCTCAAATATTGACATGTGTACAATTTGTAATGGCCACAAAAGAAGAAATAATGCAGTAGATTTTGTCGTCCACCTAAAGAACAGGGACAATCCAATTCTTCTAAATTTTTATTGTAGCCAATGGGGAAGCTAAGCAGATAAACTAAGCTTCCCTCCCGGAACCTAAATAAAAGACTCCGGTTCCATCTCCCTATTGGCAATGTCAAATATCTAATAAAACTGTTAGGATTATCAGCATCTGGGTCACAAATACGTGAATATTTCATGACCACAGGTTTACTGGATTCTGATCTCATCCTTTCCTCAGTATATACCTCCAAAAGTGCCCGTTTAATGCTGTTTTTATGGGCGGGTACAATTAAGTCAGGGGAACTAAATAAAGATCCTAGTCCCACCTGTTGCAGGCTAGTTTTGACTGCTTTTAGCCAAGGTATATGTTGAGATCTATCACTGGACAAACAGTCAGATATAATACTACGAGTCAATATTGCTGCTGGGTTTAACCAGATTTTAATCCAAAATAGGGCAGGCCTTGACTTTATAAAATCAGCAATGTATGGCAGCCTCAATTCATTATGACAAATCAAAGTGGGAGCACAGGGGACTCCCCCTAGCACCCTCCTACAGAATCTATTTTCTGCCACCTGAAGGGCTGAGCTGTTACAATATCCCCATACTTCTGCACCGTAAGTCCCAGTAGGTCGACATTGGGTACGGTAGATGGAAAGAAGAGGGGTAACAACATCAGCCAGTTTCGGTTGGCGAAGGGATAGGATCGAGTTAATCGACTTGCCAATTTTGTTACTTGCAAAGGCTACATGTTGCTGCCATGAGCCTGAGTTAGAAAATGTCAACCCTAAATAAGGAAAAGTGCTGGTGCATTTTAAAATATTATTACCCGATTTAATGGATGCAATGTTATACTTCTTTGGTCCACAATTCATTATAAAAGATTTTTTAAAATTGGTGTTTAAACCAAGGTCGGACATGAAGGCAACAAAGCCGGAGATTAAAGTGCGTAATGCATTCGGCGTACGCCCCATCAATACAGCGTCATCCGCATAGAGAAGAGTAGTGATGGGCGAGCCGTTTATTATAGGGACATCCTTAACAATCTCACTCAAAGTGTTGCTTAACCTATTAATATATAAAATAAAAAGCAATGGGGCGAGTACGCAGCCCTGTCTAACACCTCGACTAATAGGGATGTCGTCAGACAGATCACCATCATTGTTAATTCGTACTCGTGCTTTTAGATCCCTATGTAAATAAGAAAGGAAATACACCAGTGAATCGTCCAAACCATAATCAAGCAAAACTGACCACAACCTAGAACGGTTAACAAAATCAAACGCAGAACTCAAGTCCATAAAACCTAAATAAAGAGGGGATTTTTTAACAATAATATATTTAGCCATAATCACGTTTAGATTTAAGCATTGTTCTGTGGTGCCCACCTTACTTCTAAAACCCAATTGACTACAGTGAAGAATATTATTTTCTTCAGCCCAATCCCTTATCCTTCTGAAGATTACTCTTCCCAAGACTTTTAACGTATTGTCGATTAGTGAAATCGGGCGGTAGCAAGCGGGATCCGACCTATCGCCTTTCTTAAAAATAGGCACGATGACACTATTCGACCAGGATTTGGGGATTGAGCTGTCATTAGGTTATTAAATAGGTTGCATAAAAGAGGAGCCCAGAAATTAATTTCTGATTTTATTTGGTCGATGGAGAGACCATCAGGGCCCGGAGCTTTATTGCTAGCACTATCAGTGATCGCGTCCTCGACCTCAAATAATGAAAAGGTCAAGGGTTCATCACTAAGGGATGGATGGACAGTGTCTGAAGGGGTAGCTGATGCGGCATAAATTTGGGAGAAATGCTCTACCCATGCCTCGCCCGTTATGTTACTGTTGATTTGGCTGATGTTAGAGCCAAACGATCTTAACGACTTGACTTCTTTCCAGAATCCCATTGAGTCCTTCAGTTTGGCGGTGCGCGTGAGTGATTCCCAATGTTTAATTACTAGGGTTTCAGATCTAATGTATAAGACCCTTTTATATTGTGATCTTAGTGTTCTCACAAGTTGAGGGTCCCTCGGGCTGGTGTTAAGTGCAGCCCTCAAATCCCTGTTGGCCCTAGAGCAGGAGGTATCAAACCATCGGGTCCCTGCGAGATGTTCTGCCTATCAGGTTTAGATGATTCAATTTTAATTGCCCTACATAGATCACCAAAAGCGCCAACCACCTCATTGCCAGGACTTGTATGCGACAGGCAAGTCTCAACTGTCCCAGGGTGTTTTTTAATTACTCTGGAAAGTATCCCTTTATTGTCAGCTCCCTTCCATGCTAGTCTCAATCTATCGGTTGATAAAGCTAGGTTTAAAGGACCTACATCTGGTTTCGCTGCAGCCCTTGAGGTCTGGGGATTGTGTATGTTAACTTTAAGCGGATAGTGATCACTGTATGCAGAACAGACGACTTCAGCTTTTAAGGTTATTTCACTTAACTCAGGGCATGTGAAAATATAATCAATCGTAGAAGCACAGCCCTGACCTATGAAAGTGGGGGTTGTTACATTATTTATACCTGTACCTGCAAATTCCATAGCATTAACTAAGTCATGGGAAACTATAAAATCTTTCAATTCTGCCCCATTCTTACATATTGGGCTATGGCGATACAAGTGTGCATTAAAATCCCCTCCGATGCAGATACCATCGAAAGATCCATGCTTTTTCCCCCCCATAATTTCATCGATAAAATTAAACAATAATATAAAATTGCCATTTGGGCGACTAACAAAATCATTATTATAAAAGTTTATAATACATAATTTCAATCTGTTAATGTACTTGATGGCCATAAAACAACAGATACCTGGTGTAGGGATCAATTTAATATGCACCCCGTATTTTATCTTGGACCAAATAGATAGTCCCCCACTAGGTCGACCCACGGGTGACGGCAGAGCCTTAAGATTGTGGCAGCAGAAGCCCTCAATTGTTAGTGACATTGTACTCCATGTTTCTTGTAGCAACAATATATCAAAATTATTATCAACCCACTTAAGCCACTCTGAAATTTTCAATTTAGAATTTAGGCCAGCTATATTCCAGCTAACAATAGACAATACTGAGTCCAAAGGCAAATGAGCAATGGTCTGATGTTGTTTGCTCAAGGTTCTTTGAGGCGAGTTTTCCGGGGCAATCAGGAGTTCGGATACCGGAGAAGAATCGACAAAGGTAGTCGAAGATGGTCAGTCTTGCATATCCAGGTCCGAAAGTGGTGCATATCTATTGTACATTTGTAATGGGAAATAGGGTTGGTGGAATTGCATAGGAGGTGGGCGAAAATGCACAGGTGGTGGTTGAAAATGCATAAAAGGTGCTGGTTGTGAATGCGTTAATGGCACTGTGAATTGCATAGGGGGTGGGCGAAGTTGAGTGGCCGGTTGTCTGTAGAAATAACTCAAGGGTAACATAGTTGCAACAGTTGGAATGGTTGAATAATTGCAATTTCTGTTTAGGAGGTTTCTTACTGTCCCAGGATTATTAAAGTTGAGGACTACGCAGTCACCTTCCTTGTCCTTGAGTAAAGGGCCGACCCATGATACCCTACGCGCAGATATAATCTCTCTAGAGATATCGAAACCAACACCTTTGTGTTTAGTTAGCCAGTCTATGCTCTTATTCCGCAATTGCACCCACGATTCCCCCTGATCCTCCCTCAAGGGCGGGACACCTGCTAGAACCAGAACAAAAGGACAGGCATCCGGTGGCAGATGTAATGCTGGTCCTTGATGTTTAAAAGATTTAGTAGACCCTTGGGAGCCAGTGCCCACGTAGTTATTAACCGCTGTCGGTTTTGGAGCTGCACTTAAAATGGATGGGCCACTATTGTTGCTTGGAGCAGAGGTATTAGAAGTCGATGGAATGACAACTGTCCTAGGGGCAGGTATAGGAGTTGGTTTCGTGGATGTGTTAACCTTGCTCATAGCTGGCCCCTTTTTAGTGGTTGTGGGTTTTACTGCTAATTGTTCCGTCAATGGAGAGGCAGAAACAGAATTGCTTAGTGCCCCACCCGAGGTACTGATGTTAACCTGTTTTTTTGATGACAATATATTGTTTGCATTTTCCAATTCCTTCAAAAGGCGATCTGCTCTAACTTGATCCAAGATGATTGACCCTTTCCTTTTTGTTTCACCAGTTTTAACCAGGTTATCCAATCTATCAAGTCTTTTAAAAACATTATTAAACTGGCTGATCATTTGTTTTTCAATTCGATTAAAAATAGTCTCAACTATGGTTTCTATCATATTTCCATTCTGTCTTGATAGATTAAAATTATCACCCATTATTGTAGTTTGGGTCCATATAGTTTTAGAGTTCCCACAAGAATTAGTGATGGATACATCAGAAAAGCTGTCCAGGTCCGCAGATTCTTTATCCACTTTATCCTCTGTCAAGACGATTTGTACCCCCGAAGATTTGTTTTTATTCCACAGACTTTGAGGTGTTGGTTGGTTTTTGTGGAATACAGACTGTTTTCTTTTATTCGCACTTAACTTGGATGTGCCTCTTTTGCGTTTCTCCCTGCCCGGCTTGTTACTACAGGAGTCGATGATGTCCACATTAATGACATCATCCTGCGAGGCAGTTACAATTGTAGTGACACTCTCTGTCTGAGTGGGTACCGGGGATATCATTGTCAGTGTTGGCTTTGGCGTTGCTGCCACTGGTGATGTCGAGGCAGAAACTTGTGCTGTGTAGATGACAGTATTTTCATCATCCTGAATTATGGGCACATCAACACAGGGATATGATGGTTTTACCACGGTTATTTCTGGATTTATATGTGCATTACCATTGATGCCACTGGAGCTACTTGTGGAAGTTGTTTTGCTATTGATAGAAACCATAGAAAACCTTCGCTCGGTCTCCACTATTTCGTTAAAAGCGGAGTCTATCATTGACTCAAAGGAAGTAATAAGGGAAACAGAGGCGTCAGCAGTCTTGTTTTCTACATCATCATTCACGTTGTCGCCCATTTTAGTATCCGTAATAAGTGCTCACCTTTAATAGAGTTGTTAGAGGGGTGGCCCGCCCGTCCACTGCAGTCCACTGACGGCCACAGACGGCCCCGCCCTTGTCCCGGGCTTCTCCCGGGACGCTCCCGCACGCTCCCGCTTAGCGGGAACTAGCCTTTCCTTATATAGGTGGTCCGTATGGTTACAGGCGGGGCGTGTGTCCAGGGAGAGCGGCCAGGTGACGGGAGGCGTGGTGTGCAGGGACTTCTGGGATTTGAAGTCCTGCCCCGCACGCTCGCAGCCCTGGACCTTCACGCACTGGTGCAGCAAGACTCCCCTGTCGTGCTGATGCGCAGCGGGACCCGCAAAGCGGGTTCCGCAAGTTGTAAATCCGGTAGCGGGAAGAGAAGGGTCCAAACAAAGTCCACGACCCACAGCAAACACAACCGCTATGGTGCTAAGGTTTCCCGCCTTCTGCTGTCCTCACAAGCCTTTTGATGGTTACAGGCGGGGCGTGTGTCCAGGGAGAGCGGCCAGGTGACGGGAGGTGTGGTGTGCAGGGACTTCTGGGATTTGAAGTCCTGCCCCGCACGCTCGCAGCCCTGGACCTTCACGCACTGGTGCAGCAAGACTCCCCTGTCGTGCTGATGCGCAGCGGGACCCGCGAAGCGGGTTCCGCAAGTTGTAAATCCGGTAGCGGGAAGAGAAGGGTCCAAACAAAGTCCACGACCCACAGCAAACACAACCGCTATGGTGCTAAGGTTTCCCGCCTTCTGCTGTCCTCACAAGCCTTTTGATGGTTACAGGCGGGGCGTGTGTCCAGGGAGAGCGGCCAGGTGACGGGAGGCGTGGTGTGCAGGGACTTCTGGGATTTGAAGTCCTGCCCCGCACGCTCGCAGCCCTGGACCTTCACGCACTGGTGCAGCAAGACTCCCCTGTCGTGCTGATGCGCAGCGGGACCCGCGAAGCGGGTTCCGCAAGTTGTAAATCCGGTAGCGGGAAGAGAAGGGTCCAAACAAAGTCCACGACCCACAGCAAACACAACCGCTATGGTGCTAAGGTTTCCCGCCTTCTGCTGTCCTCACAAGCCTTTTGATGGTTACAGGCGGGGCGTGTGTCCAGGGAGAGCGGCCAGGTGACGGGAGGCGTGGTGTGCAGGGACTTCTGGGATTTGAAGTCCTGCCCCGCACGCTCGCAGCCCTGGACCTTCACGCACTGGTGCAGCAAGACTCCCCTGTCGTGCTGATGCGCAGCGGGACCCGCGAAGCGGGTTCCGCAAGTTGTAAATCCGGTAGTGGGAAGAGAAGGGTCCAAACAAAGTCCACGACCCACAGCAAACACAACCGCTATGGTGCTAAGGTTTCCATAACTTAGCCGCATTATACGAGAAAAGACGGCCCCCTGTGCGGGCCCTATTAATCCTGGGAATTGCTCAAAGATTTTGCTGATTGGAGCGAAGGTTCCTAGATGGTTTATAAGGCCTAATCATGTCATCCAGGATGGGGGGGCCTCTCCCATAGAGTACTTTATGGACCGTACAGAGGGTCTTGAAATGAACCCGCTGCCTTATCGGAAGCTAATGCAAAGTGCTCAACACGGGTCTAGCTGATGCGCGATAGCTAAGACCCGTAAGTAGCCTCGCTGCAGAGTTCTGGGCGACCTGGAGTTGCCGAATAACCAAAACAGGGGCTCCTAGATAAAGCGCGTTTCCATAGTCCAGCCTAGATAGAATAAGGGACTGGACTATGGTTTTCTTGGCTTTATCGGGTAGCTGAGGAAGGATTTTGCGGATTGTCTTCAATCCAAAGCAAGTAGCCACTGTCTTTCTTGCCTGGGTTTTGAATGACAACTCCGCATCCAGCCAAAATCAAAGGCTCTTAATCTCGGTCTTTGGAGTGGGCCCAGGCCCCATGCAGGAAGGCCAAAGTGTCAAGTTGTTAAATGTGGCTCGTTTCCCCAATAGCATCAGCTCAGTTTTTCCCCCATTCAACTTAAGGTGGGATGAGTCCATCCATTTTGCAACTGCCTCCAGGCAGTTGCAAAGATTGGTCGGAAGGGGCTCTACCTGATTCAAGGAGACAACTAGCTGGCTGTCATCAGCGTAGCTTACTAATTGGATTCCAAAGGGGGCCACTACCTCTGCCAGAGGCACCATGTACACATTGAACAGTTTGGGGATAAGGGAGGAGTCCTGTGGCACCCCACACTGTAATGGTACTGGAAGGGAACAGCTGTTCTCCGAAAAGACCTTAAAAAATCTATCTCCAAGAAAAGACTCGAGCCACATAAGGGTCTTGCCCGTGACTCCGATCTTTCCAAGGTGAGATAGGAGGACACGGTGGTTAACCGTGTCGAAGGTGGCACTGAGGTCCAGGAGGATAATGGCCGTGCTGCCACCAGCGTCCAGAACCCTCCTGGAGTCCTCGACCACCCTCAACAGTGCTGTCTCAGTTCCCTGTCCTCTCCGGAACCCTGTTTGAGTTGGGTGGAGCAAGTCGTGGGTCTCTAAAAAAGACGCCAACTGTTTGTTCACCCATTTTTCGGTCAGCTTACTGATGCCAGGGAGGAGGGAAATGGGGCGATAGTTGGAAAAATTGTCAGGGTCTGTTTTTTTTAACAAAGCCCTGACCATGGCCAGCTTCCAACCTCGTGGCACAGTGCCTGACTCAATCGAAGTGTTGACGAAGTTGATAATGTGCGTACTGATGTGGGGCAAAGCCCAGTTTAAGATGGTCATAGGGGCAGGATCGAGCGGGGAGCCGCTCTTTATGGAATTAATGAGAGGGGGGAAAAGTTCTGCACTGAGGGGGGAGAAGAGAGAAAGGTGAGGCGAGATGGAGTCAGTGCCACCTACCAGAGGGGAAGTTAATTCAGCCATGGGTAGGGGGGGAAGGGAGAGGAGGATCTTTTGAATTTTGGCGGCAAAAAAATTTGCTAATTTGTCGCAGCGAACACCAGATTCATCAGAAGATAATGATGATGATGGCGGGTCCGGGGCTTTTAACAAAGATTTGACTATCTTAAACATCTCTCTAGGGGCGTTGGCGGAAGCCTCAATTTTTTCTGCATAAAAGGTGGATTTGGCCATGTTAAGGGCAGATTTATATTTCTTTATGGTGGATCTGTATTTATTTTTCTTCTCCTCATCAAAATGTTTCCGCCACTGCCTCTCTTCCTGTTTACATTCCTGTTTAAGGGACCTTAGGTCTGAATTAAACCAGGGTTGTTTAGTAGGGCCTTTCTTGTTTGTAATAAATTTTTTTGGGAGCACGGTATCCAACGACTGTTCAATCCATTGATTGAAGTCTTTGTTTGCCCTATCTATGTCCTGATTACCCAGAGGCTCGCTCTTCTGCAGTATTTCTAGCCAATCATTTAGCTCTAATTTCGTCCAACGCCTACCTAAGGCTTTGTGGGAAGGTATAGTTGGACTGGATCTGTGTGCCTTCCATCTGAAGGGAATAACCATATGGTCTGACCAAGGGATCGAATATGGCTGAGCTGAAATTAACTCAGCAATGTTTGAAAATATGGGATCTAAAGGGTTCCCTTTGGAGTGAGTGGGATGTGAGACTATTAAGCTCAATTCACAAGAGGCAAAATCCTTGATCAGTTCCATTGCGGTGAGATCTGAAAGGTTATTAAAATGGAGATTCAGGTCTACCAGCACTATAAAATTAGAAACCGTACTAGCTAAATCTAGAGTAGTTTCAATTAGTCCTTCCTGAAATTGTCCTATCGGGCCAGGTGGACGATAGATCAAAAGACCTGAGAATGACAGTTCTGGAGATAATGTGATAGAAAATTGCGCACTCTCACAATCTGGAGTAGAACTACCAGTCATACGACAGATTAGATGATCCCTATAAAGAATGGCGGTCCCTCCTCCAACCTTGGACACTCTGTCCCTATGTTGGATCAGGTATCCAGGAGGGAGAGCCTGAATGATATCTGGGTCAGAATTGGATCCAAGCCACGTTTCTGTTAAAAAAAGGATGTCAAGGTCCAGATCTTGAATTAAAAGGGAGATTTCGATTGCATGTTTCGGTAATGAACGGCAGTTTACCAATGCCATTTTCAGATCTACCTCTATTTTCCTTGTGTTATCGACCACCTCCGTCGCCCTAAAAGGACAATGTTGACATGAGAAGCGGCGGAGCGCAAGGTCCACAGAATGGCTGCAAGCAGATGGAGTTACCCCCTTTAGGGCAAGAAGTGTCGAGCGGGAGTATGTTTGTAGGGGGGCGGTTAGTGGGACAGAGGTCCTGGTCCCTGGGCCCGACCGTGCGCTAACGGGCGCAAACGGGCTTACCTCTGGCGCACCTCCGGTGCGCCATCGGTGCGCCCGCTGCGCGCCAGCATGGCCAATAAAATATATAGGAGGTGAACACCTGGCCCAAAGACTAGAGCGCCTCCCAGCCTATGGCGGCCACTGTTGTAAGGCCTGGTTCACCAGCCAAGATGGAGCTGCTGTGTGGGGGGAGTGAGTGTTCCCGCTCAAGCGGCGGGTGCCCAAATCAAATTTTACAGTGCAGGTAAGTGGGGGATGTGAGCCTGATAAAAAGCGGCGATTTCCAAATATACGGCGATTTTTCTAAAAGTGTTCACAGTCACAGATGAATGCTGCCTGCGTCCTTGTAGTGAGTTCCGGCAGGATAAGTAAAGGCTCCCGCTCAGCGCGTTGCACAGAGGTCGTAATCACCTCTGAAGTCCTTACAAGCGCGCGAGCAGGACTCACCTTTATGGCGCCTGCTGCAAACCCGGCCCAAAGACTAGAGCGCCTCCCAGCCTATGGCGGCCGCTGTTGTAAGGCCTGCCTCACCAGCCAAGATGGAGCTGCTGTGTGGGGGGAGTGAGTGTTCCCGCTCAAGCGGCGGGTGCCCAAATCAAATTGTACAGTGCAGGTAAGTGGGGGATGTGAGCCTGATAAAAAACGTTGATTTCCAAATATACGGCGATTTTTTAAAAAGTGATCACAGTCACAGATGAATGCTGCCTGCGTCCTTGTAGTGAGTTCCAGCAGGACAAGTAAAGGCTCCCGCTCAGCGCGTTGCACAGAGGTCGTAATCACCTCTGACGTCCTTACAAGCGCGCAAGCAGGAATCACCTTTATGGCGCCTGCTGCAAACCCGGCCCAAAGACTAGAGCGCCTCCCAGCCTATGGCGGCCACTGTTGTAAGGCCTGCCTCACCAGCCAAGATGGAGCTGCTGTGTGGGGGGAGTGAGTGTTCCCGCTCAAGCGGCGGGTGCCCAAATCAAATTGTACAGTGCAGGTAAGTGGGGGATGTGAGCCTGATAAAAAGCGTTGATTTCCAAATATACGGCGATTTTTTTAAAAGTGATCACAGTCACAGATGAATGCTGCCTGCGTCCTTGTAGTGAGTTCCAGCAGGACAAGTAAAGGCTCCCGCTCAGCGCGTTGCACAGAGGTCGTAATCACCTCTGAAGTCCTTACAAGCGCGCAAGCAGGACTCACCTTTATGGCGCCTGCTGCAAACCCGGCCCAAAGACTAGAGCGCCTCCCAGCCTATGGCGGCCACTGTTGTAAGGCCTGCCTCACCAGCCAAGATGGAGCTGCTGTGTGGGGGGAGTGAGTGTTCCCGCTCAAGCGGCGGGTGCCCAAATCAAATTGTACAGTGCAGGTAAGTGGGGGATGTGAGCCTGATAAAAAGCGTTGATTTCCAAATATACGGCGATTTTTTTAAAGTGATCACAGTCACAGATGAATGCTGCCTGCGTCCTTGTAGTGAGTTCCAGCAGGACAAGTAAAGGCTCCCGCTCAGCGCGTTGCACAGAGGTCGTAATCACCTCTAAAGTCCTTACAAGCGCGCAAGCAGGACTCACCTTTATGGCGCCTGCTGCAAACCCGGCCCAAAGACTAGAGCGCCTCCCAGCCTATGGCGGCCACTGTTGTAAGGCCTGCCTCACCAGCCAAGATGGAGCTGCTGTGTGGGGGGAGTGAGTGTTCCCGCTCAAGCGGCGGGTACCAAATCAAATTGTACAGTGCAGGTAAGTGGGGGATGTGAGCCTGATAAAAAGCGTTGATTTCCAAATATACGGCGATTTTTTTAAAAGTGATCACAGTCACAGATGAATGCTGCCTGCGTCCTTGTAGTGAGTTCCGGCAGGACAAGTAAAGGCTCCCGCTCAGCGCGTTGCACAGAGGTCGTAATCACCTCTGAAGTCCTTACAAGCGCGCGAGCAGGACTCACCTTTATGGCGCCTGCTGCAAACTTCAACTCCCTCGACGCAGGCCACTGCTGTCTCCTCATCCTCCTAGACTTGTCAGCTGCTTTTGACACTGTAGACCACAGTCTTCTCATCAAAGCTCTCAAAGAGCGGGTAGGTGCAGATGAAGTGGTCCTCCAGTGGTTCTCCTCCTTCTTCCAAAACCACTTCCAAAGAGTGAAAATCAAATCCTTTGCCTCCGAACTTGTCCCCGTAAACAGAGGCGTCCCTCAAGGCTCCATTCTCTCCCATCAACTGTTCAACATATACATGGAACCTCTCAACTCCATTCTGAAAAAAGTGAATATCCCCTTTCATCTATAAGCAGATGATACACAGATCTACTTGAAAACCTCCTCCTTTATCGACATTCAAAGACTCAACAATACCCTCAAAGAAGTCCAAGAACGGCTATCAACGAGCCACCTCAAACTCAATCAGGGAAAAACCGAGATCCTCCTCGTCTCCAACAAGGAGGAAAACCCGCATATTGTTGAATGGCTGAAAGCTATTGATGCCCTCAACGGAAATCTCACCCTGGCTACCTCGGTCAAATCACTGGGAATCACCCTTGACCACAAACTATCCATGTCCAATCACATCAAGAATTCCGCCAAGAGCGACTCCTCATCTGAAGCTCCTCAAAAAAATCAAACCCCACATCCCTCCCTCCGACCTCAAGCAAGCCACCCAATCCCTGGTGTTGTCCAGACCGGACTATGGGAACGCAATTCTCTCCGGCACAGCTCGCTCTCACCTATCCCTGCTCAAAACTACCCTCAATGCTGCAGCCAGAATGGTCACCGAAATCAAGAAATTTGACCACATTTCTCCTGCACTCAGAGATCTAAAATGGCTCCCAGTCGAAATGCGGGCCAGTTTCAGAACTGCCTGCCTCACACACAAAGCCCTGCACACAGGGAAACCGGAATACTTAGCCTCCAAACTCAAGAAAGCAAGAAGCCTCAGGAGTTCCAACTCCCTCCTACTCATTCCCCTAAAAACGCGTAAACAAAAGACTGCTGCCCGCTCTTTTGCAGGAAACGCTCCGAAAATCTGGAATGCCATCCCAGTCAACATCAGAACCACCCCCTCCTTTCCAAAAGTCATAGGCCTCCTAAAAACCCTCTACCTCAACCGCGCCTTCCCGAACGCAATTACGTGACGCTCTCACCTCACCAGGCTGTCACCTGACAGCGCGCCCCCAACGGGCAGCCTTCAGTCATCGCATAACCACTACCTACCTCCTACCCTCTCTCCGAACTCTCATCCCCTGGGTAAGCACTGCGAAGAGAACTTTTCCAGCATTAGTCTTGCCTTTCCCTAGGATTTGAGACTACCTTTCGACCCCTCTTCCTCAATGCCACACCTCGGCCTCCTCGACCACTCTACCTCAACGGCACGCCTCTGGCACTCAGCAGAACTGCAAAGCTTCTTTTTGAACTTTTTCTACCTCAACGGCACACCGCCGACACTCATCAGAACTGTAAAGCTTCCTTTTTTTTACACTTCTTCTGTATTTTCTTTTCCTACCATGCCTTTGTCCTGTATTTTTGTCTCCTCTCCAACATGTTGTAAAGCGCTCCGATACCCTCGGGTCTGGCTAGCGCTATAGAAACCTCTAAAACAAATAAATAAATAAATAAACAATTAAGGTTTCGAAAAAAAAGACCCCAAAAAATAATATGAATAATTTTGATGACTATCGGATTAAAGAAAAAATCCTTTCAAAAGCTATCAGACAAAATCATTTGGTTCTTCTTAAGATTTTAGGTCTCAAATGTACTCTGATATGTGTATTGCCACAGCCCGACAGAGGAACGAATATCGGGCAATGAGTGACCCCCGCGTAGCTCGTGCTAGTCAGGTATCTCTGTGCGAGCAGTAAGAGTTAAAGGTTCTTTACAAAGGCAACTTTCAGGCTATTACATCTATAGGAAAAGCACAGGACTTTTTAAAAAAGATGCAGTAAGGAACTGCTCCAATTAGGGGAGAAAAATAATTTATTTTTCATATACATTAGTTGATGTATTAATTTCTGTATGCGCATTTATAAAATTCTAATGTTCTTACGCGGTTCGCTGGGCTCATGAGGGGTCGAAGTTCCTCCTTTTTGGAGGTAGAAACTGTAGCTGCTAGTACATGGTACCTTCTAATATGAGCTTTAATTGTGGCCTAATGTAATAACGGGTAATTCCATTCTAATAGCCACACGCAAAGGGGATGATAATTTTCAGGGAAAATGGGTAGGATGGCCGCAAAGTGTTAATGCAAAAAAGGTTGTCTCTCACTAAACATTTTCTATAGTTGGTTTTTGGAAATGGCTGATGCATCTGTCATTACTATTTGGGGAAATTAATGGCCTCATTCATATTTTGTTAGACGGAGTAAACATCATTGCCAGGACTTTAGCCATGGCGAGAGTACTTCACCCACTAACTTTAGAGATGTCTGCTGGCCCAGCACACATCTCTTGCATTTCCAGGAACTGCTGTCATGGCAGTTTCTATAAATGCATTGAAATTTTGATAGACGGCATCACCAACAAGACAGTGCCACCCGTCAAAATTTAAACTTTTGTTTTTTTCCAAAACAATATCTTAAAGCAGAATTTTGTTTTTGAAAAAAAAGCAATGACCCCTCTCGCCATGTGACTTTTCTCCCATACAGTGGTGGTCATTTTGCAGCTATCACTGTCCCTTACTGCCAGATTTTACCTGGCTGTGATGGACAATGGAGAGGGCAGACAAATGGCAAAAACTTGGACAGCCATTAATCTATCAAGCCATCGGAGGTGAAAGAGTAGTCTCCATCACTGACATACTGAAAGTCCGTCCGACTCAAAATGAGCTGGGCAGACCTTCAGTTTGGCGGAGAGGGTACTCTTATTGCCATTTCGACAGAGTACCTTCTCCGTGAAACTCTGAATCGGGCCTTAAATTCATGTTGTGCAATACAAATGGTTTCTCTAATAGGCAAAAATGCTGTGCCGCCCTTAATTGGATGAAAACTCTTAATCCTAACGTAAGTTTCTGGCAAGAGGTGCATCTCAAACCAAATAGTCTGAAGTTTTTTATTTCTCATTCTTCTTCGCACGGTTTTTGTATCAGCACACGTTGCTTATAGGGGTGTAGTTATTTTTTTCATGGGCATTTAATTAGAAGTTAATCCACAGAGACAATTTAAGGACATGGCTTTGAGTTACTACTACTGTCTGTTGTCAGTTATACAAGACATTGACCCTAACAGCGCTGCGGTGGCAGTCTTCCTTGACACCACCAAAGCTTTTGACTCCCTTGAATGGGATTATCTCATTGGCACGCTCGGTCATATGGGCATGCCGTATTCCTTTCTTAACTGGGTGAAGCTGCTATACTCAAATCCACGGGCCTCAGTGCTGTTGAACAGGACCAGATCTGATAGCTTCCCCATCTCCAGAGGCACGAGGCAGGGGTGCCCTCTGTCCCCTGTCCTCTTTGCGCTGGTGATCGAGCCCCTAGTGGCGAAGATAAGACAGCACCACAAGCATAGGGCTCTGGTATATCCCGCTAGGCAATTGTTAATATCCCTTTATGCGGATGACATAACGTTGTATATACACAAACCTCAAGAAAATCTCAACCCAGTGCTGAGGGAAATTACGAAGTTTGATGCCATTTCGGGGGTCCAGATCAACTGGACTAAATCAGCTATATTCCCACTGACCGGTAAGACGGAACAACATCAGCTAGATTTCCCGCTGCAGTGGGAAGCGGAGGATTTTAAGTATTTGGGCATACATGTAACCAGAAACAAGGACAAGCTAATGCGTGTAAACTATGGTAGGGCCATCGACAGGATCACCGACAGCATCACCCATTGGTTGAAGCTACCCCTCTCGATGGCGGGTCGGATATCTCTCATCAAAATGACAATCCTACCTAAATTTCTCTATTTATTCATCAATATACCATATAATCCGGGCAGTTTCTTTTTCTGTACCCTTAAAACACAGCTGCTTAGACTTATCTGGGGAGGGAAGCAGGCTCGGTTTATCCTAGCGACTCTCATGCTGCCTTTCCACCAGGGTGGATACGAAGTCCCCAATTTTAAGCAGTACTACTACTGTGCACAGGCACATTTTGCTGTGTACTGGCTGCACCCACCTCCGTTCATGGCGCACCTGGCGGTGGAAGATGGGTATATTGCTCCGGTCCCCCCTGAGGGGTACTTATATGTACAAGTTAAGAAGCGGGGTAGAGACCCATCTACGGTGGATTGCACTGTGACGGCCTGGAAATGGATAGCGTGTCAGATGGAGACTTCCCTTATGTACTCCCCTAGACTGCCGCTGCTGCGCAGCCCACTGTTGCAGGTCACGTGTGAAGGATTAGGCAGGAAACTGTTGCGCACGCGGAAATATACTACCTGGGGCAACCTATACATAGGAGGCCAATTTCGTACCGCTGAGATCACACTCCCACTAGCATGGACATGTTTTTGTATACTCGACTTCGACAAAACATCAGAGCGGTTACCCTAACATTCCCAGCAGAACCTAACATATTCATGCCACTACACACGCTATTGCAGGTTGATGCACCCACACACGTTAATTTCCTACTGTATAAGCAAGTGAAAGAGGATCACCCATTAGGGCCCCCCTGCGTGCGAGGGCGGAATGGGACAAGGACTTGGAGGTAGCATTGACCGATGACCAATGGGAGCCGAGCTGCCTGTAAACGGTGGCGGTAACCGGCAACAGTCGCTTGCGGCTAATACATTACAAATTCCTCCATCGTCTGTATCACACCTCAGCTAAACTCCACCGCTTCAGATTATGGGAGCATGATCGATGTGATAGATGCTGCAGGGAAGGAGCAGACTTCATACACTTGGCGTGGCAGTTCCCCAGGGTGGAAGCGTATTGGACAGAGGTATTTGAGGGGATGTCCGAGATGTTGGTGGTACGGATTGCGGCGACCCCACTTGTAGGCCTCTTAGGGCTAACTTACACGGTACAGACTGTACACAAGAAATTCCTTGCAATGGGACTCCTGATAGCCAAAAGGAGGGTGGCATGCAGGTGGGGACGAGGGAGAGCCCCTAAATTTAAAGAATGGGTAAGAGACTTGACTACTTGGCAGGAGCACTTACATAGCTATGCGGAACAGCTACCACTCAAATCCCGCCCCAAAGACATATGGGGTGTCATATCTCCTTGCACAGCATATAAACAATGAAGTCACACGGGGGACTGGGGAGGAAGGATGGACCGAAGGGGTCCCTGAGCAGGGGGAGGACATCTGAACTGATCGCACTGGGAGACCACAGGGAGATGTGGCGTGAGAATAAGCTAGGTGGGTTCATTGCTGGCAGTTCCTCGGAAATGGAAGTGGGCCATGCGCATTCCTTTTTTGACATGAAGGAGGGCTCTGATATTAAGAGGGTGGGGCAGATGGAAAGTCCATAAACACACGAAGCTCCGAAATGTGCAGAATTCTGTCCAGTCACACTTTTTGTATTTGGTGGGGTGGGGGGGGGGGGGGGGGGGGGGGGGGAGGGGTTGATTGGAAAGAGGGAATTTGTTGGTTGTATGTTTATGGAGTATTTTTGCTTTGATCGATACTGAATGGCCCTATAATGCTATGCACTATAATGTATCAGATATGTATGCCAATTGCAATACTCAATAAAGGTTTTGAAAACTAAAAAACAAAAAAGAAAGAAAAAAAAAGAATTACTACTACTGTCGATACATAACAGTTTAATTTTGTCAACTACTATGGCCCTATCGAAGATCATATAATACTGCTTTAGCAGATTCATAATTTAGCATGAATTCCACAGGTCCAATTAATGGGTGGCGATTTTAATTTGGTATAATCCCAGAGCTTGATGCTTCACGCAAGAGGAAGAAACAGTCAAAACCAGGCCACCATCATTCATTTCCATTTTAAAACAGGATTATGGTCTTCTAGATAGTTGGTGGTTTGACAATCTCATCTCCGAACAATATACATTAATTTCCAGGCAATTTAGTTCTGCCCCTGGCTAGATTTCTTTCTAATTTCTTCATCTTTCCAAAGAAAAATCTCTTCAATTGTGGTGAATGATGTTACAGACCATTCTTTAATCACAGAAGAAATACAAGGTGACTATATTCCAATTCCAACCTCCAGATGCATTTTCTATAGAACTCTTCTTTTAGATCCAAGATGGAAAGAAGCTGTCCAGATCTTTAAAGACAATTTTTTCCAAATAAATCCTAATACAGCTCCCCTCTTTCTAGTTTGGAAAACCTAAAAATGCTATAGGGGATAGGTCATTGCCTATAAGACGATATAAATAAAAGGTGTAAACAGAAGGTAAGTGTTGGAGTAAGCTCTTGATAAAGCAACCCAGATAAGCCTTATATCAAACTTGCCTTCTGAAAGTAAAACACTGGCCTAGGATAGGCAGAACTTAAATTTGTTCTGTTGGGGAACATTTAAATCAGAAATCCCTTCAACAAAAATCTTATGACAAAAATGAACATAAAGCAAGCTAATAGTTTGCTCTGTTGAAGTCAAATCCACTAATAATGTAATTATAGAAATTCTTGATCCAGATACAAACTTGCTTGTCAATCAAACAGGTGTTTTTAAATGGTCTTTCTCAATCACTATAGACCTGTTGTAGGGTTCAACAGGGCCCCTGCACAAAAGCTTCTGTTTTCCAAATGCACGTTTAATTTGACATCTTTTTAGATGCTGACTTTTTACATGCTTTGCAAGTACATGATAACATACTCAGGAAGTGTTCTGCTTGAAAGCACATTTCTTCATAGGCATTTTATTACAGCACTTGTGCACTTTGTTCAAGGCTACAAGAACACGGAGCACGCTGCCCTTGCACTTTGTTTTTCGGTTGGAGATATCTCTGAATCGGAAAGAAAAAGAACAACATCCATGTTGCACCTCTGACACACTGCACATGGAAAAAAGGCTTTTATTATATAAACAGCCTCTGATCCAAGTTTCTCAGAGGAGTACTTTGATGGATTATCCTGTAAGGTTTGCCTGTGACTGAGATTCTGCCCTCCTGACTCCAATCCCTATCCTGCAAAGGATGGCAGCCTGTTCTATACCTGATTGGCATACTGATAAATTTCACACAGGTATGTGGAGTTAGGTTTGCTCCAAGCGATCTGGTGGAACGCATTCTCACTATGCTCTCGATAGTATAGGTAGGATTAGATAGGAGAATCAGTATATTGTTAGACATGGCGTCCTTGCCATGACTTCCCAAACATTTTGCCTTCTGACCTCATGTTTTTGACTGTGTTTGCTGACTTTGTTTTTTGCTGGTTTTAGGACTCTTTGCACTTTTTCACTGCTAACCAGACCTAAAGTACTTGTGCTCTTTAACTAAAACATGGTAACATTGGCTTATACACAATTGGCATATTTGATTTACTTATAAGTCCCTAGTTAAATGCACTACATGTGCCCAGGGCCTAGAAATCAAATGACACTAGTGGGACTGCAGCACTGATTGCGCCACCCACTTAAGTAGTCGTTTAAACATGTCTCAGGCCGGCCACTGCAGTGTGTATGTGCAGTTTTAAAGTGCCATGTTGACCTGTCAAGTTAACCTACTTAGTTATATAAACAAGGGAGGGAGTGAAGAGGTAGTGTCCGTAGAGGGCACTGGAGGTGAATACGTCCTCCTCTAGAATTGTTCCATAAAAATATAGATCCACCCACAAAAAATGTTCCAAGAAGAGTGTACTCACAGGTCATGCTCGTTTCCTACAGTGGTTGGAAGCACATAGTACCTTCAATCGACGGAGCTGCGGGATGGTGATATCGAAGCGAGGGAATATCCTGGTGTTAAATCTGATTGTAGGCACCCTTCCCACCCGTTCTAAAGGCTCATGGGGTAATGTCTCCACAAAAACAAATGATCACATAGAATACCCAGTGAGTACTGTATCTTGTGCATGATTTAGTGCCTTTTTCACTCAGTATAACCACTTGTATATATTTATCACTTCACAGATTTTCCTACCTACAATACCGACATTATCTCGATAGCGTAGTGAGAATATAAGTGATCTGTTTTTTGTTATTAAAAGAAGCCTGTGAGCTTCGAAACATGTTGACAAACACAGGAGGGATCGCTCATTAAAGCAGGACACCTCCGACCCACCTTTTTAATAGTACCAGCTCCGAAGGTATATTACAAAAGAATTTGACCTTAAGAGCCAGGTACCTTTTAACACACAGTTTTCACTCACCCCTTACCCTTCCACTCACAATTCTCTACACCTCACATAGTACTGAACATCAGTGCTCCCACGTAGTCTTAGGTAGTGGCATGCCCCGTCCTGCAGCGGGGCGGGAAGACCCTCATGATGAAGCATGACATCAGGGCCCTTTTGGTGTGTGAGGGGTATTTAAACAAGTCAAGTCAAGTCAAGTCAAAAGATTTATATAGCGCGCTACTAACCCATAGGGTCTCAAGGCGCTTGAGGAGGGGTGAGGAGTTACTTGTCGAATATCCAAGTTTTAAGTTGCTTTCTGAATGCTAGGTGGTTCTGAGTAAGGCGGAGGTGAGTAGGAAGAGAGTTCCAAGTTTTAGCTGCCAGGTAGGAGAAGGATCTGCCTCCCATGGTGGTTTTGTTGATGCGAGGTACAGTGGCAAGAGCTTGGTTGGAGGATCGTAGCTGACGGGAGTGTGTGTAGAAGGACAGTCGTGTGTTGAGGCATTCAGGTCCAAGTTCGTAAAGTGCTTTGTGTGCGTGGGTTAGGAGGCGGAAAGTAATCCTCTTATTTACGGGGAGCTAGTGTAGGTTTTTCAGGTGACCAGAGATGTGTTCTTTACGCGGGATGTCTAGTATGAGCCTGGCAGAAGCGTTCTGGATGCGTTGGAGTTTTTTCTGGAGTTTTGCGGTGGTACCGGCGTAGAGGGTGTTACCGTAGTCCAGGCGGCTAGTGACCAGTGCGTGGGTGACCGTTTTACAAGTTTCGGTGGGGATCCAGCGAAATGTTTTTTTGAGCATGCGAAGAATGTTGAAACAAGATGATGAAACGGCGTTGACTTGTTTGGTCATCGAGAGTGAGGAGTCCAGGATGACGCCCAGGTTCCGTGCGTGGTCTGTCGGGATGGGTGCCTTTCCAAGGGCCTCTGGCCACCAAGAGTCGTCCCAGGCGGAGGGGGAGGTGCCTAGGATGAGGACTTCTGTTTTGTCGGAGTTCAGTTTCAGACGGCTGTGCTTCATCCACTCGGCTACTTCTTTCATTCCTTCGTGTAAGTTGGTTTTGGCGGTGTTAGGGTCTTTGGTGAGTGAGAGGATCAGTTGAGTGTCGTCACCGTAGGAGATGATGTTGAGGTTGTGTTGGCGAGCGATGGTCGCAAGGGGGCTCATGTATACGTTGAAGAGGGTGGGGCTGAGAGAAGATCCATGTGGCACGCCACAAATGACTTCAGTGGCCTCTGACTTGAATGGTGGGAGGCGGACTCTCTGGGTTCTTCCGGTGAGGAATGAAGTGATCCATTCCAGTGCTTTTCCTTGGATTCCGACGTTTCTGAGGCGCTGTAGAAGGGTGCTATGACAGACTGTGTCGAAGGCAGCGGAGAGGTCGAGGAGGATGAGGGCGACTGTGTCTCCGTTGTCCAGTAGAGTTCGAATGTCGTCAGTTGCAGCGATGAGTGCGGTCTCAGTGCTGTGTTTGGCTCGGAAGCCGGACTGTGAGGAGTCAAGGGATTTGTTGGTTTCGAGGAAGGCGGCGAGTTGGTTGTTGACAGCTTTCTCGATGACTTTGGCCGGGAATGGAAGAAGCGAGATGGGGCGGTAGTTTTTGAGTTCGGTGGGGTCAGCTGTGGGTTTTTTCAGAAGGGCGCTGAGTTCTGCGTGTTTCCAGCTTTCCGGGAAGGTGGCGGAGTTGAGGGAGCAGTTGATGACATCTCGGAGGTGTGGTGCTATGATGGAGTCTGCTTTGTTGAAGATGTGATGAGGGCATGGGTCAGTTGGGGATCCTGAGTGGATGGAGTTCATCAGGGGGATGGTGTACTCAGTGGAGATTGGGTTCCAGTCGTTGAGGGTGTTCAGGGGGGGTGAAGGTCCTGCAGAAGGTTGGGTGGGTTGGTCTCCGGGTCGATTGTCGAAGCTGTTGTGGATGTCTGCGATTTTGTTGTGGAAGAAGGAAGCTAGGGAGTCGCATAGGGCTTGGGAAGGGGTGATGTTGTTGGAGTTGGCTGATGGGTTGGTGAATTCTTTGACGATGTTGAATAGTTCCTTGCTGTTGTGGGCGTTATTGTCACTATGTGCTTCCAACCACTGTAGGAAACACACATGACCTGTGAGTACACTCTTCTTGGAAAACATTTTTGGGGTGGATCTATAAGTTAACCTACTTGCCAGGCCCAAAACATTCCTTTTAATACATACAGTCCACCCCTAAGGAAGACTCTGGAAAGCCCATGGGCAGGGTGCAATGTATTTAAAAAGTAGGACATATTCTTTTATGTTTTACATGTCATGTTAGTGAAATACTCTTTAATGTGTTTTTCACTACAGCAAGGCCATTCTCTCCCATAGGATAACATAGGTATTGCCTTATTACATTTTATAAGTGTAGTTTCCATTGGGAAAAGATAGGAAAACCCAATTTGGTGTCGCTGAACTCACAATTTAAAAACACAGTTGATAGTGAAGTTGGTTTTTAGATTGCAGCTCTGAAAATGCCATTTTTAGAAATTTTGCATTTTCTTACTTAAACCATTTGACGCCTTCTGGTGACAGATGGCTTGGCTTCCTGCATTCCCTTTAGACAGCCACACACAAAGGAATGATAGGTGTGACTGAAGAGTCATCTGCATGTTGATGGGTCTTCCCGAGCAGGACGAGAGGGAGGAGCTGAAACTCTGCACCTGAAAGGATGGTGTCCTATCCCCACACAAAGGGTTGCATAGCCCCCTGAAGTGAGTCTGGAGCCAGGGCAGAAAAGGCAGGGCCTTGTGCATTTCAAAGAATCTCTTTGAAGTCTCCCTAATTCAAAGGCTCAACTAGGTATAAGTACTAGACCTTTGACACAGTGATCTCAGAATACTTCTGGAACTGAGGACATTCTACCAGAAAAAAAGGACTGCCATTTTGCTGAACAGCTTTGCTGTGCTGACCTGCTGCTTCTAGCCTGGGAGTGAGAAGCTCTGGACTTGCTCTCTACATCCTAGGGCCTAAGTTTCCGGAAGGGCTTGTTGGAATGCCTCTTGTTGATGAATCTCAGGGATGTTTTTGAGAACAATGGCTCGTATGTAGCCAAAAAATGGTCCAAGAGGGACGCAAGAGTTGCATCAGAATTGGGAACAGTGAGCCTGAGTTTGGATCAGCATTAATTGCACTAGGAGGGGCTAGGCGATCTGCGCTTCCCCCGTGAAGTGCAATTTCCTGCTTTTGCAACAATAGTGCCAGAGAGGGGAGGCAGCGGGTAGGGCGGGGTATGTTTTGGGTGTAGCCCAAGAGGCCAACTACTGAGTAAGGAGACAGCTCTGCTTCAATCAAGGCAGATATGTGCACAAGCACTGCTACCCGGTAGGTGGCCACGTCAGGTGTGCAAAATCCACCCTTGGAACATGGCACTTCATACATCGATCAGATCTGGTGTGACTGAATATGACAATATCTAGTGCGGAGAGGTAGCAGCAGTAGCTTGTGTCTGTGGCTAATATAGATTTGTTGAATTTGCATAGAGCAATATGTCCGGACTTTATTAGAATTAAATGGTCTATCTTCAAGCCATCCAGGCGAGAGTATAAGTCCTGATAGAAGTCAGGGTTGTCTATGTTTGGAGCATATATGTTTATTAATAACATATTTTTGTCTGCTAGGGAACCATGGAGAAGTATGTATTGGCTATTCGGGACAGAATGACATGTGCGACAGTGGAACTGGACACTTTTATGAATCAAGATACAGGTGCCACATGAATATGAGCTATAACACGAGAAATAGCGATGCTGGCCCCAGGTCTTGGCAAAAGCATGGTCAGTGCAGGAGGAAAAGTGTGCCTCTTGAGGAAAGCGATTTTAACATCATGTCTACTTGGGAACGATAGCACGTGCTTCCCTTTCCTCAGATTGTTAATAGAGCGTATATTCCACAAAATGGTGGAGAGGTCAACCATTTTGACCATAGTGAAGAATGAGGACATACTGCAAAAATGCATTCCTGGAGGACAGTTAGCATGGGATGAAATATACTGTAGCAGGGATTCCGTTCTCCTACAGAACTGTGCATAGAGATTTGGTACCTTAGTGAATTAGGATGGCCCAAAACTCACCTTAGTACCCAAAATCCCCTTATCGAGCTAGCTACAGTGTCTCATTGGTCATAACAAACTCCCAATGTTTAGACAAACCAGAACATGATCTTAGAATATCTCAGGTCGCGTGGGACACATGAACACTCTGTCGTTATACAATCATTTCAAACCAGAACGTAGAGCAAATGAGGGCGCATGCATATTTGAAATATTTATTTACTAATGCAGGGTTCTCAAACGCAGTATCTTAGATAATACAAGCAAACATATTATAAAAAGCAAAGTTATCAGCATAGTTACTAGTCCATAAAAAGCGAAAGGTGACAACATGCTATAATGTTGAAATGAATAGGAGTTAACAACACCTAATTCTCACCCTCCCTAACTAGAATATTATAATATATCTAAGAAGGTCTCTTTGGGTTTTTAGCAGGGCGTCCCCATACCTCAAGATCCCAGTGGATAGGGATCACATCATCTTCCACCAGCTCTCTGCATGCGAAGCACCATCAAGTGTGTTTTTGTGTGCTCTTAGCAAAGCAATATAAAACGCGCCTAAAGACAGATTTGGCAGCGGCTGCATTTATGTTATGTCTAGGAAAGTGCAAAGATCAGACCTTACAACAACACTGTGTTTAGTTATCCTTGAAGGCTTCAGCACTCACTATACAGACACCGTTTACTAAGCAAAGTTGATATCAGAGCAATAACATATTATTCTCGTGTAAATCACAACGCTCTTCTGGGCTGAAAGCTAAAACAACAATTATGTGTTGTGTGCAGAAGCAGCAAAAGGTAAAATGGCGTTTAAACATTTAAAAAGCTCATGCTAACTTAACACAGTATATAGGTAAGCAGTAACTATATGACATCCCCCCATGATCCGAGCACGGTTAAGATAAGCTAAGATAAGGCACGGGGCACATCATGAAAGCAGAGTTCAAGAATGATGAGCCAAGTCAAATTATAAAATTGGTCGAAAAAACGTATTTGTAAGTTAATTTATAAAAATCCAACTCGCCAATCCATTGTTCACGTTTACTCAAGTCAATAGGTCTGGGTAGAGAAAAATTCACGCATAATTTCAAACAAAAAAATGTATGTAATTAAGAACGGGTTATTATCAAAAAGCGTCGAAAGCCTTTAGGACAGGACTGAATATGCAAAATATGCAGCAACCGCCTCCAGCATGAAGTCACTGTCATCATCCGAAAACAATTCAGCCATCCAATTCAATAGTGGGAAAGAACATACGTGCTCTTCCAGCACCGGAGCCTCTAGCATCATCAGAGGACAACTCGGCGGGTTCTCAATATAGCTCTGTGCCAAGAAATCTTGCGCTGCTGCGAGTATGTTCCAACGACACATTAGTCCATGCATAGCTGCCAAGGCCATAATCCTTCCGCCAGAACAAACGAGCTCGTGAGTAACTATGGGACTCATCAGATGATTAAAATCGACGTCAGGAGAAACCGTCTTGCAGAGACACAAATCAAGGGCCCAGTCGAAATCGCAGCTCAGGAAATGAAACACAGGCTGGACACATGTGAAATAGGAAAATCGAAAAGATAATCCATATGCCGTGCTTAAGGTCGCAAGCGGCAGCGTGCCATAGTATTCAAGCATCCTGTTGCGGAACAGCGCCAGGTGGGGCTGTGCGGCGAGTAACACAGGACGTGCATCCATTTTTAATAAAACAAAATATAACCAGAACGCCTGCAGCCAGCGCCAGCAAAACAGGAAATCCACCAAATAAGCTTGAGAATATTGAATGAAAGAAACCAGGAATGACTCCAAATATCTTTTCAAATGAAGTCACAAGACCACTGCTGACTATTTTTAAAAAGTGTGCGAGGCCAGAAGTGGAGGACGCATTAAAGATTGAATGAATCAACTCGCTGAAATGCAATGGCAAGTCGGTGTTTAATAGTGCCTGCACCTCTGTGCGGGTGTTGGCGACGTGAAGGACAAATGTTTCACGAGCCGAACTCAGGGCCACTTGTTTTTGAGACAAAAGGGCTCTTATTCTACTCATTCCATTGAACTCTGCCTTCAAGGTTGGGATTTGCGGCCAGATGGAAACATCTGAATTCCCATGTGGAGGAGGATACAGAACGTTTTTGCAACAAACCACACGTTCAGATACAGTTACCACATAAGCAATGCCTCGAATTAACCCACAACAATCTTCATTATTTAAAAGTAAATGACTACCGTTTGCCAGTAATGTGAAAGTTGGGACGATTGCGGGAACTGGGGTACCTTTCAAAACACAGGCCAAATTTGGACGTTCTTGGTTACAGGAACCATGTAATTGGATATGTCTACACATTAATGAGTGATCTGGTGTTTCGGTGCACTCCTCACCTTTAAGATAAACTTCTTTCCCATCTTTTAGACATCTGTATATAAAGGGAAGCGACCAGGCTTCGTGCAGAAATGCACTACCAAGGGGTTAGTATCGGCCTGTCGCAATATATCGCATACAATTTGTAAATTTAAATAAAGCAAATGGTAGTGTGATTAACCCGTGGATAAGCCACGTTGTTGCAGTGGCTCTTCCACAGAAAACGATAAGGACTCCAGCCTTTCAATGTGTAACATAGAAAAAGATGCATCCCTCATTGAAAGTAAGCGTTGCTTTTCAGTTAAATTAAAAGGGGCAAAGAGGGAGGAAACGTTCATGTGATTCCAAGGCACTTTTCCAGGCTTAAGTGTCTGCAGGGTCCACGCAAATTGCATAATGGAACGCAATTGATTTTGACCATAGTATAACACAGACAATTCATCTTGCACAAAATTAACAACAGAAGACACAATATTATCTAACGTGTAAATGCGGGAAGAAAGCATGTTAATGCTATTATCTACAACTGCAAGCACTTTTTCTAAATTAGCCTGATCAATCAAGGTACTGGCTTTGTTGCAGGTCGCGCTGCTGCTGCGCTGTCTATTTTAACTGCCCGTTTTACATCTGTGTTATTTTGATTTTCGTTTTCCCCTGTTATTAGGCGCTTTGCTTGGGAATATCCTCCTGCCCTCTCACCTGCATATAAAAGTGAAAAACGCACAGCCGTTTGGCGGGTCCGGGTCCCGGGGTTGGTTCGGTGGGCGCCATCTTGCCTTGGGCTGTCCAGATCTTCCACGGGCGCCATCTTGGAGCGTCTCTACGCTCGGTATGCTAATCGCCTCGCCTACTTAAGGCGGACTCGACACCAGTAGCCTGGTCAAGGTACTGGCTTTGTTGCAGGTCGCGCTGCTGCTGGGCTGTCTATTTTAACTGCCCGTTTTACATCTGTGTTATTTTGATTTTCGTTTTCCCCTGTTTTTAGGCGCTTTGCTTGGGAATATCCTCCTGCGCGCTGTCTATTTTAACTGCCCGTTTTACATCTGTGTTATTTTGATTTTCGTTTTCCCCTGTTTTTAGGCGCTTTGCTTGGGAATATCCTCCTGCCCTCTCACCTGCATATAAAAGTGAAAAACGCACCGTCGTTTGGCGGGTCCGGGTCCCGGGGTTGGTTCGGTGGGCGCCATCTTGCCTTGGGCTGTCCAGATCTTCCACGGGCGCCATCTTGGAGCGTCTCTACGCTCGGTATGCTAATCGCCTCGCCTTCTTAAGGCGGACTCGACACCAGTAGCCTGGTCAAGGTACTGGCTTTGTTGCAGGTCGCGCTGCTGCTGCGCTGTCTATTTTAACTGCCCGTTTTACATCTGTGTTATTTTGATTTTCGTTTTCCCCTGTTTTTAGGCGCTCTGCTTGGGAATATCCTCCTGCCCTCTCACCTGCATATAAAAGTGAAAAACGCACCGCCGTTTGGCGGGTCCGGGTCCCGGGGTTGGTTCGGTGGGCGCCATCTTGCCTTGGGCTGTCCAGATCCTCCACGGGCGCCATCTTGGAGCGTCTCTACGCTCGGTATGCTAATCGCCTCGCCTACTTAAAGTCGTCCTCTCCCGTGCAACGGGATCACGCAGTGGGACGCCGTCGGTAAGCCGGAGTCGTGCCTGAGTCCTGCCCGTCTGCGCCTGTCCGAGCCAAGTACGCGCCGGGCGCGGCGGCCTTTAAGTATTTCCACGTCCTCAGGTTCGGCTACATGGGATTGGGCTATGATTGTATATTCTGCCGCCACGCTGCGGGTCTTAAGACGCTCTGTCCCGAGATGTATACATGCACCTATACACCCGCTCAGTGGCCCTTATCAGTGCGCCTGTGGCCAGTGGGCGGTGGACTCTCCGGTTAAGGTCTGTCAGGAGGCTCCATCGGTCGCTCCGTGCAGCAGCCGTCAGGCTCATGCTCTGCGCATCCTCAGCCTTAATGTGAGGTCTCTAGTTCAACACCACCAAGCCGTTAGGGACCTGATACGAGATGAGGCCCCTGGAATTGTGGCTATTACGGAAACTTGGCTGAAGGATGACGATACGGCCATTATTAATCTGGCATTCCCCTCTGATTTTTCGGTTTTCACCCTGAATCGATTGACTAGGGGAGGGGGCATCGCTCTCGCAGTGAGATCTAGTCTCTCTTGCTGTTGGTCTGCCCTTAACATCGCAGGCTGCAAGAGTGCTGTCTTTAAAATCTTGGTTAACCCTCAGTTCTCCTTTTCAGGGATGGTAGTCTATCGCCCTCCGGGAAGCGATGTGGCATTTAGGGCTGCCTTTCCTGACGCTGTAAGTTCTCTGGCGTTGGGGTGTGCTAACTTTTCTATCTTGGGGGACCTCAATTTGCACTTTGAGAATCAGAATATCCCTACGGTGTGCAGTTTTCTAGCCGATCTGGAGGCTATTCAACTCCAACAAATAGTGCTGCACCCCACACACTTAGGCGGCCATACGTTAGATCCGTTTTTTACGAACTTGACAGAGGCCACAGTTACGGCCGTTACTCCGCTCGACTGGACGGACCATTATTCGGTGGCCATCTATGTCCCCTTGCCGGGAATTTCTTCTTCTGCTCCCGTAAGGATGGTCTCCACACGGCACTGGAGTAAATTGAGACTTGAGGACCTTCATCGAGTCCTCGCGGCAGAGCCGTTGGGACCTTTGGAGGACGTAGATGCAGGTTACGATCGGTTCTGCTCTTGGGTTACTAAGGCACTTGATTCCCTGATTCCCATCTCGGCTAGGAAAATCAGCTCCAGGGAGTCAAGCCCTTGGTATGACAGTGCTTTACGCGCACTCAAGGGCAGTTGTAGGCGAGCAGAGAGGGAGTGGCGGAAGATGTACGACAGCGGGAAGAAGGTTGTTTACCTCGCTGCCGTTAAAATTTACCATCGTACTATATGCCGGGCCCGGGCAGCTTTTTACGCTGCGGAGTTCGGCAATAGCCCAAATCCATCAAAAACCATCTTCAAAGTGGTGAAGGACCTTGTGGCAAAGCGGGCCTCGGCTATAACAACGAGCTCCACGGCGCATTGTGAGGCTCTTGCCCTGTACTTCTTAGAAAAAGTTCAGAACATGTACCTAACATTCCCTGTCACTAGGCCACCGGCAGGTACTCTATGTAACATCTATGGAGATTCTCTGCTTCATGTGTTGCCCCTGTTGACATCTGAGGGATTTGACATCTTGGCTCAGCAGGTGAAATCCGGGTCGCCCGCTGATCCGCTTAAGCCAGCCTTTTTTAGAGACCAGCTGTTTGTGGGTCGTACCTCGGTACTCTCCCTGATTAACATCTCGCTGGCTTCGGGTACGGTTCCAGCCAGTTGGAAGCGGGCTGTGGTTTCTCCTATTTTGAAGAAACCCTCCCTGGACCCGGAAAAGCCGGAAAATTATCGGCCTATTTCCCTGCTCCCCTGGCCGACTAAAGTCGTGGAGGCCCATATGAACAAGGTTCTTTCCGACCATCTCACTCGAGCTAACATCTTAGACCCCACCCAGAACGGGTTCTGTGCTGGTCACAGCACGGACACCGCCCTTCTCACCATGGCTGAACACCTTCGCACAGTGATGGATGCAGGACAGACGGCGGCGCTTGTATTATTAGATCTAAGCGCCGCCTTTGATACTGTCTCTCATCCCATCCTGTTGCATCGCCTGGAGGAGATTGGGGTGGGTGGGTCCGCCCTCCAGTGGTTCCGGTCCTTCCTCGATGGTCGCTTCTTCAGCGTTGCGGTGCCACCGTTCCAGTCCAAGTTCCATCCTCTGAAACAGGGAGTGCCGCAGGGATCCTCGCTGAGTCCCACGTTGTTCAATCTATATGTGAGACCGCTGGCTGAGGTGGTCAGGCAGTGGGGCATGACCATGGTGTCATATGCCGATGACACCCAGCTAGCGGTTACGATCAGCGGGGATGCGGAGCAGGATGCCCCCAGGTTTCAGAGTGGACTTAGGGCTGTGGCAAGCTGGATGAAGGCCAACTGTCTCCAGCTCAACGCGAAGAAGACCGAGATCATGATTGTCGGTAGAAGGGCGGATCTCTGGGGGGACAGGTGGTGGCCTTCGGAGCTTGGGTCGTCCCCTCTTCCGGTGACGGAATTAAAAAACCTGGGAGTGTGGATGGATCCCACTCTCAGTTTTGTGGGGCACACGAAGAAAACGGCTGCCTGTTGTTTTGGAATCCTCCGGGCTCTGCGACCAGTCCTGAAGTTCTTCGACCCCCGCACCCGGCAGTTGGTAATACAGGCGACTGTTATATCGCGCCTGGATTATGCCAGCTCTCTCCTGGTGGGGGCTAACCTGGCTGAAGTCACCCGCCTCCAACGCGTGCAGAATGCTGCCGCTAGAGCAATCGTTGGTCTTCCTAGATCCTGCCCCGTTTCCAGTACTTTGAAAGCATTGCACTGGCTGCCAGTCAGGGCCAGAATTCAATTCAAGGTACTGTGCCTGGCCTTTAAGATTCTAAAGGGTAGGGCCCCTCAAATTCTTACGGGCCTCCTGTCCAGGTACGTCCCCACTCGGCCTTTGAGATCTTTGGGCCAAGCTCTTACTATCACCCCTCGATATAAGTTGTGCCGTGTTGGTGGTCGTTCCTTCCGGGTCAAAGCAGCCGAACTGTGGAACTCCCTCCCGGTGCAGATTCGGCTGTTGGAGGATCTTTTCTCCTTCCGTAAGGCTATTAAAACCTTCTTATTTTAACTTGGTTCCTTTTCTTTAGCTGTTGTGTTTCCTGTGGCTGTTGCGTGTTACCTTGCCATGCGCCAGGACGCCCCTTAGCTGGGGCAGCTGTGCGCAGTACAAATTCACGTAACATAACATAACATAACAATGGCCCTAAGGCGTTTTGCCTCCTCAATCTGTGAAGTTTTCCAGATTTCATTATAATCGCATATATCCCTCTTTTTGATCTACCACTAGCCGGACCTTTTATGAAATCATTCAAATCTACATCATCTGTCAGCCTGGATAGATGCAGTTTAACTGATGCCAAAGTAGAATGTTTGAGCCAGTTCTGACATAATTTGCCTACTGAATAAGTGTTGACAGAATTGTCAGTTTCAAAAAGAGGATCGGGCCTAACCTGAGAAAAGCTATCAGCTAAACCCAGAAAACGACGTTGGCAGGAATCTGCACTTCTGTGCCACACTAGCCAACCCTTTGGATTTAAAGTGGATATATTATATGACGAATTTTGCAAAAAAGTTTGTAACTCTCTAATTGAAAAGTTGGTAGTATTACTCCAACCAGAATATTCTTCCAAATCAGGTAGGGCAGGAGAATTTAACTTTTTAGAAGTAGCCAATCCAAAGCATGTGGTTTGAAAAATGGTAGAATTTAAAAACAACATATGATTTGGGATGAGACATGTACGGTGCAAAGCCTCAGTGCCTTGTACCTGCCAACTTTTAGAACACCAAACGGATTTAAGGTCAATTGTTTCCTTCCATAACTCGTAGCCTTCTACAGCCAACTTGTCTAGAAAGGACTTTGAATACAACAATTTAGTATCGGTAAGTCTAACCTTGGACATGGACTTCTGTGTCATTTTAAAATAAAAAGACTCGGGAGTGGACTGATTAAAGTCAGTAAAATAAGTGTACTTTTTCAAAAAAGTACCCGAACTGCCTTTTAAAGGAGCCGGGCAATGCTCCCACTGTGTATAATTAACAGAACCTCTTAGGGAACTTGTTTTATGCAAATAATGGTTGCCAAAATGTTGGAAGCAAAATAAATCACCATAATTAGTAGATTCTTAGTACAAATCTTCAGCATCAAAAGCAGCATAATATTTCAAATCAGAAAACAATGCCTCTACGGCCTGAATATCCCAATCATCAGAACGTATGTTTTGTTTCACTACATCCCCCATGTTTACTCTGAGCACATTAGGAACATTAACAACTTCAGTTGGGAAATGGATTTGAAATTTAACCGCATCCCACACAATCCCATCAAGGACAGGCCAAGCAGTGATGTTAACAAAAGTTAAGTCTCTCTTCAGTCTGTGTGCTGAATGCGATGAGGAAAGGGGGGCCAAAGTTCCATTTAGATGCCGAATGCATGTTCTCTCCTCAACATAGTGTCCATTGACAATTCGAAAAAAATAAAATACAAAACCAATTGACATAAAAAGGTAAATTGAAAAAAGTACCAGCCAAATATATGTCCAAGGAGGTATCAAAAAATGTTTTTGAAATAAACTGGCATAATTTGCAAAACGTGAGGTCTTTTTTGAGTTATGCGATATAGTGTCAAAAGAAAATCTGGATTCTGTGGCCAAACGTGTTTGCAAATCAGGCATAGATAAGTCAGTTGGGTTAGTATAATCAAGTCCGTCAACGGTAGTACCAGGCAAAGTACTCAATAAAGGACTGGAAATTGTAGGCATCTCGATGGCCACCTCTGGCTCAGGATTAGAAGCAGTGGCCAAAACAGAATTTCTCACAATCGAAGGACAGGAGACCGCCGGTGTCATACTAAGAAGAATTGGCCACTCTGTGTATCTTGACATTGTCAATTGAGATTAACCTGTTTTCCTTACGACCTGGAATTGGTGGTAAAATGACTGTTCTTGTGCCCTTCACTCCAAGCACAGGAACCGGAGCTCGATAGGAAGGACCAAATTCTTTCTTGTTATCGATCTTTTCTCGAACCAGTTCTCCAACTTGGGGTAGCCAGCCAACTACCGGGATCTGCAACGCATCATCCGATGTGGAGGGCAAATGTTCCTTTGCAAGACTGTCTCTCGTCTTTTGTAGATCCTGTAAAACATTGCAATGTTCATCTACGTCAAAGGCTGTGGCTTGGGCCACGCAGTCTAGACCGCCAAGGTCCTGGACATACATCTTGATACCAAAGAGCATCTCGTATGGGGTCCGCCCAACCAGAGACCTTCTAGGGAGATTATTAAGAGCACGCTGCACGCCATTGAGATGGGCCAGCCAGTTCCTGCCAGTGCCTAATACTCGAGCTGTCAATGATTGCTTTAAGTCACGGTTCATTCGTTCCACTACACTATTACCCTCAGGTCTGTATGGAGACGAAAACTTGACTTGGACCCCCATTGAAATCATGGCATCCTTGTACGCCTTAGAGGCGAAAGCCAGACCCTGATCCGAATGGAAGGTACCACAGGCAAAAATCCCTACAAAGACACGCAAATCTCTTATGACAGTCCGTGAATCAGCGCTGGGATGGGGCCAGACCCACACAAAGCGTGTGCATGAATCAACTGCTACTAAGATGTACTTATACGCAGTATCAGAAGAAAAAGGACCGCAGTGATCTAAATAAACGCATCCTAGTGGTTTATTAGATATGTACAACTGTGTCTGTGGCAGACGCGCAGCAGTGGAAGGCTTAATCTGCTGGCAAATGTCACATTGAAGGACATAATCGCGTGTCTGTTTGTACAGTCCCCGCCACCAGAAACGTTGTTGTAACTGTGATACAGTGGCCAAGACGCCCGCATGCGCAGACGTCACACCTTCATGCGCCGCTGTAATCAATGTATTCCTGCGGTCCGAGGTGGGAATCAACCTATCCCCACCCCAGGAAGTTTCCTTATTGGGACTTAAGTGGTATGTGTACTTCGAAGGATTTACCTCCCTTCTCAGTGGCAGCAACAGCCTCCAAGATGTCATCATCTATCTTACTTTTGGACCGTGTAACTGCTGCAACTAAATATGTAGATACCGCTGATTTCGCTGCTTCATCAGCAAGCGAGTTACCCACAGCGTGAACTCCAACACGCTGGTGGCCAAGAGTATGAATTACAAACACCAGTGGCAACCGCTCTTTAAGCTCAGCCACTCGAACCCAGATCATTTTATGTTTTATTGTGCTACCCTTGGAATCACGAAAGACATTTTGAATCCAAAAGAACCAGTTTTCATTGTAAGACTTGACACAGTAATAGGAATCACTCACAATAAGAGTCGTCACACTAGGATCCGCGTACTCCAATGCAAGCAATAGAGCCCGAAGTTCTTCCAATTGTGCTGTGCAGTACCCTAGAGTCTAAGTGTGTACGACTCTGGACTTGAACTCATCGTTCACCATGTCACCGACCACAATGGCGCATGCGGAAATGTAGGCATGTTTAGAGCCATGCGCAACCTGCGCCGAACCATCAGTGTAAATGATGCAATGGAAATCCTCCAAAGGCTGGATAGCTAAAGGAGCTGGATGAACGAATTCATACTGTAAATACTCCTGCGACCGTAATGAGGTGTCAAAAATAAACGTGACATCCGGGGACGTCAAGGAAGCAGCCCATTGTATCCACCAAGGGTGCAAAGCTTTCGAATTCGGTACACTGGCTTTCGTAACTGCCTCCAAGGCAGGACACGGGGTAACCACCAACATGCGTTTTCCCTGTGACAGAGCACGTTCCTTAAGAATCGCCATCTGTACAGCTGTTAAAACTTTCTCCACAGTGGAAAATCGCATTTCAGCCGAAGTGTACAAGTGTGACTTGTAAGCAATAGGTACTGTGTCTCCTTCATTAAAAGAGAGGTACGTGAAACCCACCCTCCCAGGGATGATTCTTATCACCAGGTTGGTGTGGTTATCACGAGTCAGTAAGAACTTTGAAGCTAGCAAATCAGCCTGCAAAGATTGCAGAATAGCTGAGTGCTCAGGCAGCTAGCATGATTTGGAAAAGGTTGGTTGTATCAAAGCATACAAAGGCTTGATCCGCTGGGCATATTCCGGAATGTATGTTCTCCCAAAATATAAAAACCCCAGCAAAGATTGTAATTTTTTCAGAGTTGTCGGAGCGCGCAGTTGTGCGCATTTCTCCAGGAAGTGAGGAGCCAAACCTCTACCTTCATCGTTGAGCTCGTAGCCCAAGAACAACACTGTATATTCTGCAATGTGCGATTTTGCAAAATTGAATTTGTAACCCATGTCTGCAAAGCTACAAATTAGTCGGTCAACGCGACACAGATGCTCCCAAAGTTCGTCGTCTGTGAGATAAATGTCATCCACAGACGAGCATGCATCCAGGTCGACTCTCTCCAGAAGAGAGGCTATGCGGGCAGTGAAAATCCCCGGACTATTCTTATAGCCCATAGGTAAACGTCGAAATTGTTTTTTGACACCGCCACAAGTAAAGGAAGTCCACTGGGAACTCAGACCATCCAAACGATGGGCATAAAAACCGTTGGATATGTCAAACGTGGTCTTAAAATGCTTACGTACAAGACTATCCACTAAGGCAGAGCCGTGAGTATTGTGTACTGCACAGGCACGGCAATGCAAGTTTAAATGCCGGTAGTCTAATACCAAACGATAAGAACCGTCTGGCTTTGTCACAGTAAAAAGAGGGTTATTCATAGGTGACACACATGTTTCGATCGCACCTTGATATTTCAATTGGTCAAGAATCGCCACGACGGAAGCTTTGGCTTCTCGTTGAATGGGATATTGTGGTTGAGGCTGAGACCGTAAAGGAATCTCGTGGTTCGGGGAAAATTTATCCCAACCACAATGTGTACGGTACAGAGCCGGCGCTAAAGCCTTAGCCCACTCTTCTGCAAAATTCAGCGCATGCTCTTTCGAGACCGTGTGCGCGAAACTGGGGAGGATCACCTCCTCCCCTCGTGGAGCTGCGAGAACAAAAGGTGGGGGCCAGTCAGCCTCCGAAAGCAAAATGTCATACGTAGATGAAAGATTCTCCCAAAATACCCCTTTTATGGTACGTTGCATGTCACCTTCAATTAACAGGACAATTTCATAAAGTCTGTCAGGGGGAGCAACTCAAGTATCAGCTGTTTCTATTACAACATAACGGTCAGTCGCTGTCACCTTCAGTAGTGGACGCAGGGCCTCTCTCACTATGGTAATCTCCGCCGCGCTGTCCAGCAAGGTCAGAGCCCAAGCCAGATTCCGAAGCCGCGTTCTCACTATCTGTGGCATATTTCGCTGTTAAAGCGGTGACTCTCTTCTTTTGAAATTGAGGTCTTTTCGGCATAGAGCCGTCCGGCTGATCACTTCCTTGCTGGCCACCCCGACCCCTTCCGCCACCTCCACCACCGGTCGCCGAGGCCGATGAGTCCTGAAAGGAATGAGGAGAGCGTTGATCAGAAACCTGATTTAATCAGTGCGCGATCGCGCAAGTCATAAATACGTTCTGTGGGCGCAGGTAACGGAGACGCAGGACGAGACTCCTGTTTCTGTTGCTGTTGTTTCCCCTGCTTTTGTTTCTTAGGCCAATTTTGTTTCTTGGACTTGGGCTGAACGTCCGTTTCAGACTTCTGCCCTTGGGCTTGCGTTTTATCTTTAGTAGCAAAAGGTTTTAAGACCCTTACTATTGCGACCTACGGTTTTATAAGCTGCCACAATAATTCTCGCCAACTGCCTGGGTTTCTCGGCATTGGGAATTGCCGCCAAAGCATTAGCCACCTGAAAGTTCACTGCATCCCCCTTGACATTAGCAAGAATGAGATCGCAAACCACATCAAAGGTGCCACACAGGCGCATACCCAATTCAACCGCAGCCTCAGGTCCATGCTCATCTTGAACACGCTTAAGGACCGTGGGCAGGACAGCCATTGACGGAGTGCCGTAACACCTCGCATAGACCGCCGCAAATGTTTTACCCCAGTCGTAACACCTCGCATAGACCGCCGCAAATGTTTTACCCCAGGACTCACAGTCACCGATTTCAGGGGACAAATCTTTAGGCATACTAATCGTCAAAATCCGGTGTTTTTCACCGGGAGACGTGTTGGGAAATACAGCTTCCAGCTGGTCAAATTTCTCGGCAAGCCAGAAAGGAAAGTCATCCTTATCCTGGGGACGCTTGCCCATTACAGCATTGACCATCACGGGACTGAGATTCATACCGCCCTGTCCAGCCTGAAGCGCCGCACCACCCGGGGGCCCACCGGAAGATTACGGGTAATGTACTGTACCAAAGCTCGAATAACGCTAATGGAGACTACGTGTAGTCTACGTAGTTCAACCACAGAGCAATTTCTGTGTAGAGGATGAGGGGTAAACCCAGCCAAAACAGGCCAATTAGCGCCTGGAATGGACAAAGGACCTAACCTCGGGGCTTGTAAAGTATGTGGGAGGGCGCCACCAAACCAAACATGATGCTGCCAAACATCTATAGGAACTTCCTGTGCCCTGTACGGCGTATACTCATTCGGTACAGGAGAGGGCGTGTAAGTGTGGAACACACCTGAAGTCCCGTCAACAGCCAGCAAAGTCACCCACGAATAAAAGATTTCGTATGAGTCAGCTGTTTCCGCACTCACCACCATTATCACGGCCATGCCTTCTACGGGGACATTGTAATTCTGCAAATGATTGCGCACCGCAATGCGACTATGCTGCAGAATGTCCACCGCAACGGCCATGACGACACAGAAACGTAAAAGGACAAAGTAAACTTTGTAGCACAACCGGGTAGTAATTCAAGGAAACCGTTTAGAAAGATTCAAGCTTGAAAAGACCTATTTCACAAATAGGTAGGTTATTTCCGACACCACTGTTTTCCGGAAACGACAGCGAAGGGGTTAAGGCATGAATGATATACTACTCAAGTGTCATGATATAAGACCACCAACGATTGGGCGCCATGTAGCAGGGATTCCGTTCTCCTACAGAACTGTGCATAGAGATTTGGAACCTCAGTGAATTAGGATGGCCCAAAACTCACCTTAGTACCTAAAATCCCCTTACCGAGCTAGCTACAGTGTCTCATTGGTCATAACAAACTCCCAATGTTTAGACAAACCAGAACATGATCTTAGAATACCTCAGGTCGCGTGGGACACATGAACACTCTTTCGTTATACAATCATTTGTATAGGCATTTATATAGCGCACTACTTACCCGTAGGGTCCCAAGGCGCTTCGACCGATGCGAAACCCTTCCTGGCTTCCCTGAGAGATGGTCCCTTAATGGGTATCTCCAGGGTGAGACCAGGCATCCCCGGCGGTCTGGTGGGGCCGTTAGTGAAGATGAGGCAAGCTAATGCCCAGAGTTGCCGAGTGTGATCGCTGATCAGAGTGGGCACAGAGGCGAGAGAATTATCAAGTCCGCTGACCCTGGTCCAGAAACCTGCCGTGCCGGGAATCGAACCCTGGTCCCGGGCCGTCCTCTGCTCTCGGGTCTGCCGCCTCTAACCAGTGAGCCACACTACTTCACTTCAAACCAGAACGTGGAGTAAATGAGGACGCGTACATATTTGAAATATTTATTTACTAATGCAGGGTTCTCAAACGCAGTATCTTAGATAATACAAGCAAATATATTATAAAAAGCAAAGTTATCAGCATAGTTACTAGTCCATAAAAAGCAAAAGGTGACAACATGCTATAATGTTGAAATGAATAGGAGTTAACAACACCTAAATCTCCCCCTCCCTAACTAGAATATTATATTATATCTAAGAAGGTCTCTTTGGGTTTTTAGCAGGGCGTCCCCATACCACAAGATCCTAGTGGATAGGGATCACATCATCTTCCACCAGCTCTCTGCATGCGAAGCACCATCAAGTGTGTTTTTGTGTGCTCTTAGCAAAGCAATATAAAACGCGCCTAAAGACAGATTTGGCAGAAGCTGCATTTATGTTATGTATAGGAAAGTGCGAAGATCAGACCTTACAACAAGACTGTGTTTAGTTATCCTTGAAGACTTCAGCACTCACTGTACAGACACTGTTTACTAAGCAAAGTTGATATCAGAGCAATAACATATTATTCTCGTGTAAATCACAACGCTCTTCTGGGCTGAAAGCTAAAACAACAATTATGTGTCGTGTGCAGAAGCAGCAAAAGGTAAAATGGCTGGGGCGCTAGAGGGCGCACTGCGGAATGGCTGGCTAACTAGGCAGCTCCGCTGGACGGCTCCTTTATTTACACAAATTAACGAACATACGGCTACAGATTCTAATGCCAAAGCAGAAATTACGGCAGCGGAAGGTAAACAGCACACAATTATATAATTCTCTGCACCGTCAGTAAAGCGAAACGGAGGAATTCTGACTCGCAACGACTGCCGATGATCGCGTCCAGAGCAGGCAAGATGGCGACTACCCGGGACCTGTCGGAGTAGGAGGCGATTAGATATCCTTGACGGCTCCCAACAGAGACACCCAGATGCACGGACGCAGACCTGTAAGTGAATGCGGTGCTGCAATGCGAGAGCAAATGCCAAAACAGACGGAACGGACCGGACTACGCCGAGAGAGATAGTCGCATGGGCGCAGTAAGTTAATGGCAGCTTCCTCGCGGTTTGTTTGTGCACGACCTGCCTCGGCGTGAGCTTCCAGGTGATTGATTAGCGGTCACTGTGAGACGGTGATTAGACATACAAAATGTGTTGGAGAAGCTATATTGGCGGCGGTGCTGGCGCAGAACAGTTTTGGCTGAAAGCGAAAATATATGAATAAGGGCGCGAAGAAGTGTCACTAAGATGGTGGCGCTCAGAACTGTGCAGTACCTGGCTGGCGCCGTATCAGTGACTGTGAGACCGAACTGAGTGCGAGACATGCAAACTCGCCACAGAAGTGCCTGCTGATGATAACTGGAATGGTATGTGCTTTTTGGACGCCCCCGACTCCCATTGCGGGTCTGTTGTGAGCTGTAAATCAACGCTGGATGGGCACAGGAGGTTGTCTGTTAGACGAAATTCAAGCTAACTGCGATACAGACGTATCCATGCGGTGTCACTACCATTTAAGGCTATATCTCATCCACCTCGAGGCAGTATTACCTATACAACCCCTTCCACCACTGTGACTGTGTTGGATCAAGACCACGCGGCACAACGTATATCCTGCGACTACGCGTGGGTATGGCGGCAATATCTATTTGCCACTACTAATGCAAGTAGCGTTCTGCCATGACAGGAGCACATGCTATGCCTGGAGGATCGCTGTAGCATGGAATAGGAGACTGAACTGTGTCATTGGATCCTGCCACTATAGCGCACGACGTTGCTGTGACTCGAAACTTGCACGGCCAACAGGCAGTGGCGGGCATTTTGATGTGCACGGATCATGCATGTAACAGGGGGAAGACACTGAAGAGTCGTGTGACAACAACTATTGTGTGCACTATCAGTTCATCAAAGGAACATACATTGCAGTGACAACCCACGCACTAAACACCCAATCCCCATAGTAACGAATGCAACCTATGTGAGGCGCAACCTAACGGTCACAATTGTGAAATGTCTTCCAAGCACTGACCGCACAGGTCGATCACAACATTGGGTGCCATAGACCCTGTGGTTATCAGGACACCGAGCACTACTATATACCCGCAAGGCACGATATATACACCAAAATTGCAGTCAGGGAGTACTAACAGACACGACCGACACAGCACTGTAAGAGGCAGAGCTCCAACAACATGGGGAAACCTGACAAGCAACAACCAAAACCTAACTTTGAGCAAAGACGCCCAACTAGAGGGTTGCACCCACATTCGGATACCGAAACCGAGACTGAGCATACACCACCCAAAGGCATGGAAGCTATGCTGAAGGCAATACAGGATAGTCTGCAGGATATGCATGGCAAAATGGACCATTTAACGACACGCATGGACACCGTGGCGGTGAAAGTGGATCGACATGGCGAATGCCTAGACGAGGCAGAGACCCGGATATCTGCAGTAGAAAATGAATCACGTGCAAGCACATCTAAATGCACGGGCTTCGAGAAGATTCTAGAGGTAATAAAGTCTAAGTCTGAAGATTTGGAAGCGAGATCACGAAGCAACAACGTACGCATAGCGGGCGTACCGGAGTCGACGAACATAGGGAACATGGAAGGATATGTGGAGGAAATGTGCCTCACCCTATTTGGCAAAGACAAACTGTCCCACATATTCATTGTGGAAAGAGCACATAAAACACTAGCACCACGTCCGCCACCGGGAACGCCACCAAGACCGATAGGTGCCGCATATTAAATTACAGAGACAGAGATGCGATATTACGAATGGCGAGGGAGCAGAAGGATCTTCAATTCCAGAACAGCAAGCTTGAATTCTATCCCGACTACACACAAGCAGTCCAGCAAGCTCGTAGGGAATTCAACGGAGCAAAGGCAAAACTACGAGAACTGCAAGTGGAGTATGCCATGCTCTACCCGGCAAGACTGAAAGTGTCCTGGGAAGGTAAATCCACACTACTCACCACTCCTAAAGCAGCGAACGACTTCATAAAGAAAATTATAAATCATCGCAAAGACTGTCAACGTCAACAGCAAGCCCGAGAGGAAGACGAACAATAGGTGGTATGTAAATTCCACCTCTAGTGGCATCTGGGGTAAGAAAGGTACTGACTAGGTATCGCCAACACCCCTTCCCACTCTGCGTGGAGAGACACGGACAATTTCCCTGTGGGTAAGTCTTGGCTGTCTTTCCATATTGGCTATTACTAAGCGGGACAACCCCACTACTGAGATAAATGGGATGCTCGAACTAGCTAGTACACGCAACCTGTTATGGATCAAGCTCATGTTAAGATCCAACCACAATGTCAGACCTTTGGCAAAGTAGGGGCAAATTGTCCAAATACTCTAAAGTGAGCTGTTATGATATGTGATGCGAATAGTATATATCAAGGTCAATGGCATTTACCTACCTAATAAGACATCGCCAAAAATCAATGCTCAATGGTCGATAAAGGGGAGAAAAAGGTTGATGTAGACTAACTGTGATACACACCTATCAACATTACGGACTGTTTCTAAACAATGCACCCGGGTGATTGTTTCATAATAACGGCTCCTTGTACTATTTGTGTTATAGCCGAGGCACAGTGTGTTGGACACTACAACCTTATAGTTTTCGAAGGGGCATACTCCTCTTCTTATTGAGTAATGAGTCTGCTTCAAGATTTACATGTATATCCCAGGGGGTGGAGTTAAGCGCACTACACACTATTGTTATTTCATTATAAATGTCTGCACAGGCACATGTCTACTGTTTTAAGTTACAGTTGCGAACAAAACCACTGTTGAGAGCGGGTATAGTACAATTTGTCCTACGACATCACTGTCCTTCAGAGTTTGTGCAATCACTATACACAGAAGGAATATACATGGCTGGAATTTAGTAGCTGTATAAGACAATATGGCCGTCCACATCCACTAGTTCGGATGGTGATGTGCAGTCCAGGCGGACCCCGTAATGGGTGTTCCCCGACACAGTTTCAATGCAACTGGGAGGTTCACTGAGGGTATGGCATCAGCAGGATTGGGCTGCTGTTGTGGGGTGGGGGGAAGCGGGGATTGTTACTGTTATTTATAGATCAGACTACTTGAGATGCATTGCCTACATCCAATCAAGACACTCCTATCAAAATGTAAACAGAAACCTACTGCACTGTTACCGCAATGTACCGTGGATCCTCCCCTGTCTGGGTGTGGTGACACTTCTACCTGTTTGTGGCACTATCTATGGCTAGTCCTGTACTTCCAAACCGAACATTGAATGTCCTGTCATGGAACATTAGAGGTTTCACAAACCCTAAAAAAATGTGTCACATTTCTGCTTGTCTAGACAGATGGCACATTGACATTGTCATGTTTCAGGAAACACATGAATCCCCACACTCATATGCACAAGTGGGGAGACAGTGGGCTGAATTGATGCATTGTTCTAAATATTCATCCTATGCTAGGGGAGTTTCTATATTGGTTCAAAAGGGTACGAATTTCAGAGTAGACTCAACAACACTGGACACTAATGGAAGATATGTGATAGTGAAGGGCAAAATCCGAGGCAGGCAGATAACAACGGTGAACATATACGGACCAAATACAGATACACCAGAGTTCTTCCAGGACGTCTGGCAACACCTAAGCACTGGTGCTGATCAAATACTGTTATGGGGAGGCGATTTTAATATTGCACTGGACCTCACAGTTGTCAGATCAGGGAACACGACAGAACATCACATGCGTGCAAGAACCAAACTACTAGATATCATGCGTGACTTGTCCCTGAAAGATATCTGGAGAGTACGATACCCGGGGATCAGAGAAGCAACTCATACATCTGTGCAACACGGTAGCTGGTCAAGAATAGATTACTGGTTGGGGTCAGAAGACGTTTTACTATGGACACCCGCAATAACACACATGCCCAAAACACTATCAGACCACAACCCCGTCAAACTGTCATTAAACATCCCGGATTATATACCTCCGCCATACAGTTGGCGTTTCAATACCACTGCACTCACTGACCCCCTATATGTAGACACCATTGGTAAAGCGATTAAAGAATACTTCCGACTTAATGCTGAAACCACGGAAGACACAGGGCTCCTATGGGAAGCATTCAAGGCAACAATACGGGGGGTTTGCATAAGCACAACTGCTGGTATTCTAAAAGACATCAGAACGCAAATCTCACGTTGCGAATCCTCACTCCGCACCTTTGAGCGTCAATATGAACTGACCCCAACTCCAGCCATACTGAGTGACATTAGAAACACGCTCACGGAACATCAAAAATTTGCAACAGACGAAATCAAGTATTTAAGCAAAAGACATGTGGCTAGATCATACGGAGAGGGCGGTCGACCAGGCAGAGCTCTAGCTATTAAAATATGCACTGGACGCAAGCAACACATAATCACAAAGACTGTTGGGGCAGACGAAATAACACACACTGATCAGGCGGGCATACTAAAAAGCTTTGTGCACACCTACCAGGACTTATACACATCACGCCCAGTTGCCACACAACAAGAAACACTACAATACTTAGATGATATTGCTATCGCCTGGTTGTCTGATAATCAGCGGCAGTATCTAGCCCAGCCATTAACGGTAGAGGAATTAACGGAAGTCATAAAATCACTGCCGAACGGTAAAGCGCCGGGTCCAGATAGATTCACGTGTGAATTCTACAAAACATTCAGTGACTCACTATCGCCGTGCCTGGTTGACATGTTCGGGGAGGCGCTCGAAGCGCAGATACTTCCAGCCACACTGCGAGAAGCGATGATAATAGCATTACTTAAACCAGGTAAAGATCCTGACGCCTGCAACTCCTATCGCCCTTTATCTCTGATAAATGTAGATTCAAAAATATTGGCTAAAGTTCTTGCCACACGTTTGCAACCACTCATGACCTCACTAGTCCTTCCAGACCAGTCGGGATTCATCCCATCTAGAAACACCACACACAATACAAGAACGCTCTTTGCCACAGCGCATTATCTCACACCGACCACAAAAGCAGCAGCGATTATGCTAGACGCTGCGAAAGCGTTCGACTCCATTGAATGGTCATATTTGATAACGATTCTGCACAGAATGGGCTTTCCTAGGATATTTATTCAATGGGTACAATTACTTTACACCAGACCATTAGCTAGAATTAAAATAAACGGGTACGTGTCAGAGGCCATTAACATAGAAAGAGGGACAAGGCAGGGTTGCCCCTGTCTCCTCTGCTGTTCGCACTGGCACTGGAACCTCTAGCCTGCATAGTGAGACAGAAACATCACCACCTAGCAATTCAATTCCCAAGCAGACCATTGCACATCTCGCTGTATGCAGATGACATGCTCTTATACGTCAAAGACCCAGCTGTTAACCTGGACCCACTCCTAAGAGTATACATCAAATTTGGGGGGTTTTGGGGCCTACAAATCAATTGGGACAAGTCCTCTATATTTCCACTGACTGACTCCACGCGACAACACACAACTGAATATCTGCTAGAATGGCAGACAGACCCTATAAGATATCTGGGCATTTGGTTTCACTGCGACCCGAGGTGGTTATCGGAACCAACTATGGCAGGGCGAATGACGCTCTCGAAGACAAAGTCAAAAGATGGATCCAACTCCCACTGTCACTAGCTGATAGGATGGCGGTCGTAAAAATGGTGATGCTCCCTAAACTCCTCTACCTTTTTAATAATATTCCGATCCAGCCTCCAAGAGAGGTATTCAAACGCATTACAACCACGGTCCTGAAGCTGATATGGGCAGGCAAGAAAGCGCGCATAAAATTAGACACATTAACACTGCCCATTCACAAAGGGGGTTGGGGCGTGCCAGACTTTTGGTTATATTATCTATGCGCTCAAGCCCAATATGCCACACACTGGTACCACAGAACTCCATATCTAACCCATGTGGCGGTGGAGGAGGGTGACGCTGCTCCGGTCCCACTGGATGCCATAATCACGCATATCAGACCCCCACTTCATAATAATGACATAAACACAATTGACACTACGAACTCAGCTTGGAGAACTCTGGGCCAAATGATGCACAAACTGCCACTCTATGCTCCGGCACTACCCCTTCACCACCACCCAAATCTGTCTGTCACAAGTGAAGAAGTGGGCATGAACATTTTAAAACAGGTAGGCCTACGTACAATGGGTGATATCTATAAAGACGGTGCCATTATTACGGAACAAGACTTAGCCTTTATTCAAAACCCGACAATGCTTTTACGCTTTACATTCCACAGACTTAAGGGGGCGTTAAAACAGCACTTCCCGACCTTCCCAGACAAACCACCAACTATGGATACCCTGCAACTGTTGATTACCTCCCCGAACACATCACATTTGGTCTCACGTCTATATGTTCAAGCACAGGCGGAATTAGACCATAGGGCGACTAAGACACACAACAGGTGGAACGAAATACTTGACACCCCTCTTACGGAAAAAGAATGGGAAATAACATGCACACTCACGAAAATGCTCACGCCAAATGGCAATCTACGAATAATCCACTTCAAATACCTACACCAGGTATACTACACACCAGCCCAGCTATATAGATACGGCTTACGTGAGGAGACACGATGCAAAAGATGCGGTCATGACCAAGCGGATTTTATCCACCTGGCCTGGAACTGTGCGAAGATACAGGCCTATTGGGCGGAAGTAGTGGAGAGGCTAACCAAAATGGTAGGAGTACCACTGGCATGCACGGTTACAAACTGTCTCCTGGGAGTACTACATAATGTAAAAGCAGCAAAACGTAAATTCTGAGTTATAGCATTATTATTAGCCAAACGCTCTATATGCTGGGACAGCCTAAACACACCCCTGGTCAAGCAGTGGATGACGGACATGTCATATTGCCAAGATACCCTTAGGACATACCAGGAGTCACTTCCCACTAGATGTAGACCCAGGGACTACTGGGCATATTTCACGAATTATTTAAATGCACAATTAGAGGATTGAGGGGCACATGGTACACATGACTTAAATTGTAAAATAACATATTTGTCGATGAGCAGAGGTTTCGACTACAGCACAGCACTGATTTGTGCGTTTGGGTGTGGAATGCGGTAGTGGGCTGATCTGGTTATGTTATATAAATGTAATTTAAAGAAAACTGTAAAAACTGAGACCAAAGAATATTGTAAACGCGGCCGGCCCACAGTGGTTGTAGGCGACTTGCTGTGTACTCCAACAACTGTCGTTTGTAATACTGGTTCTTTTTTTCTTGTTTTCTTGAACGTAACAACACGCTGCGGGCCTATTTAAGGTTGTGGGCACTAAGCTGTGTACCCTATGCGCATACCGACAATAAAGGTCTTGGAACAAAAAAAAAAAAAGGTAAAATGCGTTTAAACATTTAATAAGCTCATGCTAACTTAACACGGTATATAGGTAAGCAGTAACTATATGACAATACGTGTTAAAGTGTGGTGTAGTATAAAGCAGCAAAAGACAATTTAACATTACCAAAAATCAACCCTGCAAGTCTCCCTCCCCCAACCACTCCAGATTAGAAAACATCTAGCGGATCCCAGGTAGTAAAGCAAGAAAAAAAGAAAACCCCAATACGTAAGAGTTGGTGATCACTATGGGAGCGTAATGACAACTCGGCCACCCACGGCCCATCAATAGAACAAGTAGGTAATACATATATTATTCAACTGCAAGAAGATAACAAACAGTAACAGGAATTATATGTGGGGCTGTGAACATTAGTGTACAACAGCAGAGGTCCCGGCCATACAGACAGGAATATTCCTAAACATTTAAGCAGATTACCATCATGTGGAATCATCAAGGGGAGGTGAAGGCAACTTCCCGAAATGCTCCGGCCCAGAATGAGCAGCTGATGTCCGCCAAGATGTGGGTGACACTGCACGCATATTTTTACAGAAAGCAGCCATGTTTGCAGGGGTGTCCAAAACTGTAGCATGTCCATTATGTTCTACCCGCAGGCAGGCGGGATAGGGCATAGCGTATTGGATGCCCAGCTTACGAAGAGTATTTTTAACATCGTTAAATTTCCTCCTGGCCACCTGCACCTTAGGAGTAAAGTCCGGGAACAGTGAGATGCTAGCACCTTGGTGTTAAAGTGGGTAATTTTCAAGTTTTGAGCAAAGAGCGACATCTATGTCCCTATAGTTGAAGAGGAAAGCTATCAGGTATCGTGGAGGGGCACTCTCCGGAGGTTGAGGGCCTAGAGACTGATGTGCCCGCTCTACAGAAAATGTAGAAGAGAAGCTGGAGCGATGGAAAAGATCTGGCAGGAGTTGTTTCACCCACCCATCGGGGCGCCCCATGTTGGTAGTCTCTGCTATTCCAGATTTGAGTATATTATTCCTACAGGACTGAGCTTCGAGGTCCTCATTTTTTATGCTTACCTATTTTTGTAGTATATGTTCTAGCTTGTCCAGTTGCTTCTGCATTGTGGTAGTGGTGTTCTCCAAACCGGAGATCTTCTCCTCTATGCCCTCTATCCTGGCCCCCTGTCGATCCAGCCGCTCTCCCAGCTTATCCATACGGCCTGCAAGGGCGTAGATGTGTGCATCCATTGCGTGGAAGCCCGCTCTGAGTTTGGTCATTATAGTTGACATATTACTAGGGGTAGCCGCGTCCAATCCAGCTCATCTGTGTCTGAGTGGGCGCTACGGCCCCCAATCGTTTAAGTGCGGCTGAATGTAAGGCGCCGTTTCTTGGGGTCAGTGCAGCCTGTACTGCGACAGTGGTGCACAGTGGTGGGAGCAGTAGGAGACAAAGTATCCAGTCTTGTAGTGATGGCAGCGCAATGGGGCCACTGACCCATATGGGGAGACCAGTCCTGATTGGCCCTCCATGGGCCAGTAGTGTGGCTTCTGCATTTGTCTGTGAGGAAAAGGTGATCAGCTCAACAGTACATAAAAAATCCCTGCACCTCAAGAGGGGGGTTGGAAAGTCTTGTGGTCTTAGTCAGTGCAGAGCTAGCAAGGCAGAGTGTTCTGAAGCAGGCCGGTGGCGGAATAGTCCCCAGGGAGGCCATCTAGTGAGATAGCAGCCTAGCATTATGCCTACATGATTGTAGGAATCTCCAGTCAATAGGGAGGCTCTGGTAGGTGCCCCTCAAGTGGCAACAGGTCTCCGCTGTGAGGTTCATTGTATGCTAGTGGGTTGTGAGGGCAGGCATCCCGTATGCTGAGGGTCCAACATTAATGCCAGGAAAGGGATTCCATGTGGGGGCCAACACCCACCTCCTTGTCCCAGGCCTGGCTCTGAGTCTCCAGTCACAGCAGCCGCACTGACAGGCACATACATGCCTACCACGAACCTTAGCAGCCCCAGAAAGGACCACGATACGGCCACAGCACAGCCAGGCGGGGATCGACACCCAGCCGACAGGCACGGCCGCACGTGCTGTGTAGGCCCCTACAGGATGTCGCAGGCGGTAGTCGTCCGCACCAGAGAAGCCTCCAGGCGACCAATTTTCTCAATTGCTGGATCTGGTCACCGCTTCGGTGATATGTACAGTGGGAAGGGGGTTGCAGCTCACACACAGCGCCAACGGAATTGGATGATCCCAGCCTCAAGCCCAACCCCCGGCACCTGTCAGCGCTGGGCACCCAAGGTAGTGTCGACCATGCTGAACTGCCACAGCCCGAACCGTGCGATGCAGGCTCCCACTACCCAAAGAAGTGGCTCTCTCAATCCGTCAGGCCCCCAGTAGGCACAGCAGGGCACACATCTCGTTCAGTGGGCGATTATGGCGGTGATTACAGTCAGGTACAGGCCGCCGGCGCTTCAAAATAGTGCTGCCATCTTGGTTGTGGATATGGCCACACACCCTCAGCTTTTTATGAATATTTTATAGAGCAGCTTGCTTTTAGATTATTTCTTTAAAAAAAGTGGTTTTAGAACTTTTTTAGTTTGCATTTCATTATGGCATGCTGCCTGTTTTTAGATAGCTTTATATATCGACCCTTAGTATGAAGAGTGGGTGTTATGGGCTTGGGTTAGGCCCTAGTGAAGAAGCTGCACATTTTCTTACATTGTCCTAATTTTGCACAATAACATTTCTGCTGTGACCTTTTGCACATATTTGCGTGTGTGACAATGCTGGATTAGTTTCTCTGAAATTTCTTCTGTTTACACATCTAGCTTTGCATAACATTATCATGAGCCTCAAACACCATGTACAAGGCCTTTTTTATGCATAATGTACAAATGTTGGTCTATCTTCATCCATGGTGCGACAGGGCTAACATTACTAATCTATATATACATCACAAGGATGCTTTCTGTTATAAATAATGAACATCCCAAAAGATTAGCAGAGGAGGCACATCAGCTGACACTGAGGGTTCCTGCATGCTGAGACTTCACCACAAAGCGGTCTGACATCTCTATGAGGGGTGTACAGCTTATGTTCAAGACGGGCTCCTACATTCTCTCCGGCCAGGTAATTGGCTTCACATCTACACACACTCTAGGTACACGCTGAGTAGGGTTTGCACAGGAGGAGTACGCCCGATTACTGCGTTGTTTATATGCCTGCATATATACACTGTTTTAGCACCACAGTTGAACTATATCTTCTATTTACTCTTTTGGTGCCGGTAATCACTTTCATCTGCTTATGTCTACTGATTGTCGCAGCACAAGTATTATATGCCACAATAACGTTGGGTCAATAGATATATTGAAAATGTCCCACTGTGTATTCTCTGTATATTTCTCTTAGGACAAGTAAGCACGAGCAATTGAGTGAAAGGTTCTGATCTGTTTCCAAGATCCCTGAGGGGTCAGGGTTGTTATGTTCAGTGGTTGCCAGAAACCATTTGCTCCCTGGTACGGTTAGGGGGAGCTTATGGTGGCACTGTGAGCTACATGGTCTCTAGGCCAAAATATCCTGTAGGGCTGCACAAACTCTTCTGGTAATCAGGTTTAGAGGGGGCGCACTACCATAATTCAAGGTCTAGTGATAAAGTAAATATATTCATACAGTGCTTCAAAAGGGTGGAAAAGAGGTTGGCTACCAGGAAACCCCACAATACCCACTGTGTGGGTGAGCAATATACAAAGAGAATTTCCTCCCTTAGCAACAAAAAAGTATCAGTTAGTGTAAATAATCATTAATTGTAAAACATTCACATTTAGAACGCAGATACAACTGGTAGATAAACTGAGTCAACGCAAATCAAAAGTTTTCAAAATTTCAGTTAATCAGTCCATGGTTGGTGTTGTCCAAAAGTAAGAATCTTCCCATAAGTCTTGTCCAGAGTAGTCATTTATTTCAAATCAAATATTTATTACATCCAATCCGTAGCTGTGCTGCTACGGATTGGATGTAATAAATATTTGATTTGAAATAAATGACTGCTCTGGACAAGACTTATGGGAAGATTCTTACTTTTGGACAACACCAACCATGGACTGATTAACTGAAATTTTGAAAACTTTTGATTTGTGTTGACTCAGTTTATCTACCAGTTGTATCTGAGTTCTAAATGTGAATTTTTTGCAAGTAATGATTATTTACACTAACTTTTTTGTTGCTCAGGGAGGAAAGTCTCTTTGTATATCCTGTAGGGCTGCTTTGAATCAGTCTGGGGACCTCACTCAAAGTTTATGTTGTCCACAAACGCGCAGGTACTATGGATTAGTGGGAACTGCACGACAGAGTGCACATTTATACTTATTTCAATCTCTATTACGCCTTCACTAATGCTCCAATTTCATAAATCAGCAAAGGTTCCATCTTTCATGCACTTGCAGGCAAAAATAAAATGGGTGAAATTGCTATAACTCGATTATGTCAGAAGAAATAAACAATTTTCTAAATTTCAACTAATTTGCCCATTTTTCCCAATGACAGAAATAATATCTGTTTTTGACATATTCCTATATGTATATATTGGTTTAAAATAATTTGCGTAGCTTTATGAATTATGAATGATTCATCTTTTAGCAGTGTTCTTTTTCCAAAACTATTTATATGGAAGTTATGTCTTGATGTTATTTATCAATGCTATTTATTCTAGATTCTAGAGGAATTGTGTCCATTTTTCTTCTTAATTTGATGTATTATTATGCTACCTAATTAAAAAAAGGATTACTTGTGATTAGAGAGACAGGTCAGATCTTTTTAGCTCATTCCAAAAACACATATCAAATCTCACATACCATTCCCTCTGCAAAAATACAAGCACATTTGCAAGAGTTAAAAATTCCTTTGCCCACTATGGAGACTTTGGAAATGTTTAAATGTTTCCTGCACCAATTACACAGGAGGAAGTGGAAACAGCAGTGACTAGTTTTATAATTGTACTGGTCTTGGTGCTGATGTCTTTCCTGCTGAGAGATATATTCTCTTTATTAACAAGGGTAATAAACCACTTACCAAATTGTCGAAACATATTTTGGCAGGTAGAAAGAGTCCCAATTTTGTTCACAAGGGTGTTCTGATATGTTTTTGGAAAAAAAGGAAATAACCCCGGATGGAAATTTGTATAAATTTATTACATATTTAAGTAGTGATTATAAAATATTTAACACAATTCTCAAGCAATGCCTCATATCACGGGCACTAATTCATGTCCTACTAGGCAGTTGTCCACTTATATGCCTTTTTTAGTAGAGGAAATTGGTTATCTTTCATCAAAAAATATTCCAGCTGCTATCATATTATTAAAAAGGCCTTTGACTTTGTCACATGAACATTTTTGCTTAAAGTGCTAGAAAATATTGGATTATCGTCCAAGATGACAAGGTTCATAGCTTCTCTGTATATAAAGATTCTGTAGGGCGTCTGCTACTTAACAAGGAAAGAGTGAAATATGTAACTTTTACTCTTGTTCCACTACTCCAATTCTTTTTGAGGTATATGCAGATGACATGTTGCTGATGTTCAAAGCTCAACAGGATAATATAACTAAGCATTCTATATAATAGCAAAATTCACGGGCTACAAAATAAACCCAGCACAAACTGATGTATTAATATTACATGCTCATTGGAAGTATCACCCATCCCTTTACAAAGTAATTATATTTAAAACCCAAAGGTACATTTTGGTATATGTAACTGAAAATTATCGACATTATTTTGAGCTGAACTATGTACCTTTGCTAAAACAAATTGAAGGCCTATTCGAGACTTGGAACTTGCTCCCAATTATTCTTATTGGAAGGTTATCATTGATATAGATGAATATATTACCTTGTTGTTTGTTTATTTATCCAATCTGCCATGTATCCTTTAAGAAATATTATTTGAAAAATTAGAGTCTAATTACTATTTTTTGTGGAGTAAAAACACAACCAAGAATGAGCACTAATAAACTATCTTCCCATCTGACAAGGAAGGATCAGTACTTATGGATTTTCCCAACTACTATATGGCTTCTAGTATTAAAAATCTGTCCTGATTCTCAGAGGCAAGTTATGTGAACTATTTTTTAAACCAAATGACATGTAAAAAATCACATTCTGCCTGTTTCTAAAATGTAACCGCATAACCCAAAATGAGTTTGTTATCGTACACTGAAGTGTTTGAATACACAGTATAAGTACATGCAAGAAACACCTATACATGTCTGTAACAATTTTGGTATAGGGGAAACAAACAATTGGAGTCGTTATGACATGGAGAAAATTGGCAAATGGTTTTTGAAAGGTTGCCTTGTTTGGTACGTCCAAATTTGTATCAAAATAGAAACTCAGAAGAGGTGGTATAGATTTTCTTACATGCAAATTAATGCAGTGCTACACAATCTACCAATTAATGAGTTTGAAAATTTCAATGGCATTGTAGAAACGTATCCTCTAACTAACTGAAATATTTAGGTATTGAACAATGGGTTAGATATATGTCTAATATCAATAGCATATAAGGTCAAATAATTAACAATGTTAAATAAATGGAAGAAAATCAAATTGACCATTGTGTGAATCTTGCAAATTGGAAGGGGGTATCTCGACATACCAGCAACGCTGTGAGAGAGGCAAATTAAAAAGACACAACTATTCACTCAATTGCTCCTCCACTATAATCCAGAATTTCTACACAAACAAAATCAGAATACCTCTAATCAATGTTCCAGATGTTTGAGTGCCAATACATATAATTTGCTTTATGCTTTCTAATATATTGAAAGCCAACCAAAAAATAAGGGGACTGCTGATGTCCTGGGTCTTCATTAACACCACTCCAGAACCATTAACTTTGATTTTCCAGTGTGCAGGCCAGAATCCAGTGGACGTTTGACCTTAGGCTCAGAGAAGGTTCTCTACCTTCCACTCAAAGCAAAGAATTTGTTTGATCCTTCACCAAAAACCTCTACCTGAAAACGATGGGTCACAGTCACAGCCATTACTGATATATTGGGCCTGAGTGAAAGGAGAGCATCATATGTCCTCCTCCGTACTCCATCACAGCATGCCCTATTAGCACATTTTAAGCCTTGGGGAAGGGAGACAAGCCTCCTCCATAAAATCTATGCCCACACGGCAGGTACAGTCCATGCACGGAAGAATAATGATATTTTCATTGAAAATACATTTCTTTTACTCTGGCAATTCGGTTCAACCCTTTGGGGGGTGACCTCGTATGCAGGGTTTCACAAAAGAGACCACTCTAGCAATGACTAAACACAATGCAAAACAGGCTAATGCTATGATACGTGACTTTTTTTTAAAAACAGATTTTATTTTGTCTGGACTCAAATATGATGCACTGCTCCGGCCACCGGAGACTACTGCAAGCAATAGCATATCAAAAATATAAGATACAGACTTTTGCGAGAACAGAACCCCATCCCCCCTCCCATCCCTCCCCCCACCCGCACAGCTGCTCTAAACCCAAATAACACATGCGTAAAGACAATGTGCAGAAGCATACCAAGACACAGCACAATGTTGTCAAATGTCCGGACGTCAAGGCGACGGGATTGCAGGCCCATCAGGTGGAGGGTCTAAGTCCAGCCCACGGTAATCAGCCCACCTCTTCCAAATCTTGAAATGTTTGCCCGGACAATCCCTGGTTAGGAATATAGGTTGCTCCAATCCCTTGCAAACGTCCATACCATTCCTCCAGGCAGCCAGAGGCGATGGCTGGGGCGCCTTCCAGGCCTTAGCAATATCTTGTTTGGCCAGCGCGAGGCCCAATAGTAACAGGTGCCGCTTATACCTGTTGCCCCCGATAACCTCCATGACATGCAACAAAGCTAGTTTGGGATCACGGGGAAGCACCCAAGCCAACACCTCCGACAAACCCCCGAAATACCCCCCCTCAGAACCTTTGCAGCGCTGAACAGTCCCAGACAGTATGTAAGAGCGTACCCACTTCTGCGCCACATGTAAGGCATTCCGGGAGACCACCATGCCCGCCCGCCACAGGCGCTGCCGCGTAAAGTATGTGCGATGTAGATATTTGAATTGTATGAGGCGCAGGCGAGTGGAGATCGCTGCAGTCCGTGGGCTTGCCGGGGCTTCATTCCAGTCCTCCTCTACCAGGACCCCAATGTTCCCCTCCCATGCAGCCTTGCGTTTAACTGAGACGGATGAGCAATGCTGGACCAGTGTCTGATAGATGCGCAAGAGTTTCTTGTCCGGCATCTCACCCATAAACAGTTTGGCCTCAAGAGGACTAAAGTCAGGGAGCTGCTCCAGGGCCGTCAGATGGGGCGTTAGGGCATAACGAAGTTGAAGATATTTAAAGAATTGGGAGTGGGGCATCCCGAACTCCTCTCGGACATCCTGGAACAACCTCAGGGAGCAGCCCGTCATGACATTCCCCAACGAGGAGATACCTATTGCGTCCCATCCCCGAAATCCCACGAGCGCGGACAAGTGGGGCAGGCGACCATTGTGCCATAGAGGGGTCTCTCGAGTAAGCACGTTCCACCATCCCATTCTACATAGCGTCTGTCTCCATAGAAAAAACACTACCTGCGTGGCCGAGGGAAGGCGGCGCCGAAGCGCAGCTGAATATTGTAGCGTGTGGACTGATGCCGAACCCATGAAAAGCGTTCTACCGCGTAGGCAGGGTCTCCCCTGTCCCCATACCACCAGTCATTCAGGACCAGTAGATGGGCCATCTGGTAATACGAGAGGACGTCAGAAGTGGCCAAACCCCCAGTGTAGGTAGAACGGAAGCAGGTCCGCAAGGCCACAAGCGCAGTCCCCCCCTCCCACAAGAACCCACTCAGCGCCGAGTTGACTTGTTGGAACCAACGCAGCAGAATCCAATACGGATGATTTTGGAGCTAGTACACGAGACGCGGGAGCGCCACCATCTTAAAGATGGCCGATCTGCCATGGATGGTCAGCGGCATGCGGGACCATACCTTCATGTCCTCACGCGCACGATCCCAGACCGAGGTAAGGTTATGTTCATGGGAGATCTCGGCGGACTCTGATGATACGTGATTTTGATGTTTTGTTTCGCCTTTAGCTTTAAGATGGTAACCACGAGCTAGAGCTACCTCAATTCCTGGTCGGAAAGATACAGACTTCCCATACATGGAAATATTTTTGGAGTAACTGTCTATTGCCATGGTCCTAGCCTGAATTTTCGTCACGTCAGTAGTCTTAAAATGGGAAATTACAAAAAAAAATAGCGCTTAATAATTTAGCTGTAATAGTATAGGTCATAATATTTATTTAAAACAAAATACATTTAAAGTTTTGTAATCGGTGTCAAAGTTATGAAAGGCTCAAATATTTTTACTTTATCCAGACAAAGTCATATACATCGTAAGGCTGGATGAGAAATAAGAAAAGCTATGCATAAAGGACTCCCTCCAAGGAAGACTTTGCTTCTCTCAAACTTTAAAGGCTTCCTGGACAATAGGGGAGATAACCCTGTTTTTTCCCTGAACTCTATCTCTGTTCACTCTACTATTAATGCTGGTAGGCATCCTGCCTTCTGTTTAGCAAAAGAGGAATCTGTTTGTGATGGATGCTGGATTGGCTAAAAAGGGAAGGATTTCAATATCGTACTAAACTAATTTTGTCTAAGAAGAGCTTTTATCACCTCTGTTTTTGCAGACATTACCTCTTAATGTTCAGCAATCATAAGGTAAATTCAGTGTTGGCTATATAATATTGCTCAGAAAGGAGAAGTGAAACATTTCTGAGTTTTGAGTGAGATATCACACAATGAGGGAAAGAGCACCGACCAGACACATGCAATACAATGGCACACTTTCATATTGCAACTGTAACCCGTTGTACATGAACGAAGAAGGTTAAACAATGTAATTATTGCCTTAAAAAATATAAAAGCAAGTGCACATTTTTTTGGTTAAGTGTAGCATTTTGTCAGGGGAAGAGTTTCTTTGTTTTATTTTCATAACACGTTTTTATTGCTATATACATTTAGAAAGCAATCAAGAGTACCACTTTCCACAAGAGTGATGTTGCTATTATGCACGGCATATTTTACCAAGAATTCTGTGCACATTTAATAATCCATCTTGATATCGCTGTATAAGTGTCCTTAGCATGGTCCCTCTCCTCCGTGTTACCCACGACATTGTACCCATTGTCCCTATATCTTCTGATGTTTTAGGGAGCATTGCCAGGCTACATGAATTGCCATTGTCCAAAACACCTTTCCACTTGACCATGTTTGGGGCTTCTACACAAGTCCCAGACCAAGGAATCTCCTCTCTTACCTACTAAACTCTTAATCACCCAAGGTATTTCACAAAGCGATAAAGGAGTTGAGGGTGATTAGGAGATTCAGGAATTCCCAAAGTATTCCTTCTACTGCCAAACAAAATACCATGATAATTCTGCAATCCATACTTCTTGGAAGAGGTCCCCTTCCTCTGTGTGTCATCTAAGACACAGATTAGAAGAGTCAATGTCCTTTTACAATAATTACTGGTGTAGTAAATGTGATATCAACACTGAAATTAACGCCCCGGAATCTATATTATTATTTTAAAGATAATTCAGTATTGTGTCTATTTCTGTCAGGAGGTACGACGTTAATCTTATATCATGCAAACAACGAGTCTACTCCCCCTGTTATTTCAAATATTTGTCTGTGTTCCTGTGAAAAGATATACAAAAACCAACCGCAGTTTAAATATTTATGTGTCTGTCGCACCCAAACCATCTTACTTTGGCACACAACAAATAACCATTAAATGGCAAGTTATGGAATGCCCCACATTGCATTTATCATTTCGGCTTCCTGATTGTCTTAATAATGTTACCCCAAAACCGGTCCCAGGATGCTTGTTTCCGGTTCAGGGAAGACCTGGCTTGGCAGTTCAGGCTGGACTGTTCCCATGAGGCACAGGGTCATTTGTCTATAAGGCTCTGGGAGAAGCATTCTTCATTAGGCCACAAACAATTGTGTCATAATCCCCAGACTTGCTGTTGTCCTTCTGCATTTCCCACTTGTCCACACAGCAACTGGGAAATATACACTGGACTACTGTAAAAGGTACACAATGCTTGGATCTGCGTTTTGGTTTTGCCTGAAGATAGCAGTGCTTTGTGTAGAAAGATGCTGTGGCCAATGAAATCTACTGTAATCTTTATCCGGGAGGCTAAGCATAACAAAGCACCAGTCTTCCTTTAACCCACGTGTAACTAGGCACAGTCCAGTACAGGTTGATCTTAGAAGGAGTACTCAACAGTGATTAAAGGCATTTCCTCTTCCCTCCATTCATCAACATAGGATGCAGGATAACAACATGGAGGTTTCATAGATTTCCAGAATAGATGTCCAGTGCAGCAACAATACACACACATTTACTTAGTAGTGACCTTACATGTAGGTGTCGTGATTACATGGCTTCCTGGGTCGATTTAACCTACTGCCATGCAAGTAACCATGACAACTATTTGCCCACAGACAAAAAAAGATTAGTAGTGGAGTTAAGTACTACACTCAAAATAGGTACAAATAATCCAACATCAAACGTTAAATACATTCTGGACCGGTACTGGACATCATTCCTAAAACATATACAGGTCTCAAAGCTGTTCTTGCAGATTACCGACACAAAGCTTGAGAAAACTTAATTAAAATAGAGGTGTAATCATAGAAAAAGCCGAACAAAGGGTGACTGGAATCAACTTCCCAAAGTGAAATTAACCTGAAGCGAAGCAATAGGGATAAAGAAGCTCCGTGAAGATCAAAAAGATAAGTGATGTGATGGAGAGTGCTTCATAGAGGCACTTTTTGCTGTGCATCACTGGGTGCTGTGTGGTGCAAACACTGAAGACTCTAATATGACATACTATATTTTTCGACAACTGTTTGCCTATCCCAACAAGATTACCAATTTGCTCTCGAAATAAACAAGTATCTTGTATGCTTGACACATGTAAAGTTTAAGGAGATGAATGATTTGCACCACTTAAGTTTGTGAATAGCATATCATTATGTAGGGATTCACATCCCAACGATAGTCATGGACTTACACTGCAGATCAGTTTGGCTGAAACATGTTGAAGATGAATGGATGCAAAAGTCCTAAACAAATAATTATAGGATTATTCTGCTAGACAATTAATTTTTTTTTAATTCTTACATACATTCTTAAGCATTATCTCATTAGAGGTTCAGCCCACCCTGGATGAACATGTGACCCAATGATGAAGCATGCCACACAAGTGGGTCAGGGTCTCCTAAATAGAAGAAAGAAGCGGCTCCAACACCCCATAGACTTGGTACACCGATCTCGCACTCAGGCCTTCTTGCTCTCGATTGACGCGGAGAAGGCCTTTAACCGCGTCGAGCAAGCCGGACTGGCTACCGGGCAGTGTGGAATGCTGCTGAGCTGGGGGCTGATTTAGTTCATGGAGACCTGTGTGTGCTAAACAAAATTTGTTTTGCTTTAATTATTTCGAAGCACACGCAGGTCTCCATGAACAAAATCAGCCCCCACTGCAGTGAAATCAGCCCCCAGCTCAACAGCTTCCCAAACTGCCCGCTAGTCAGTCCGGCCCTGGCGTCGAGTGGGAGTATCTCTTTGCGGTTCTACGAGCCTTTGGTTTCAGGCATAACTTCATATGGTGGGTTCGTTACTTATACTCTTATCCCAACAGCCCCACAGCCGCGGTGCGGGTTAATGGTTGTAAATCGACCCTCTTCCCCATTGCCCTGGGTACGCGGCAAGGCTGTCCCCTATCCCCACTTTTATTTGCGCTCTACATGGAGCCGTTTGCCCAACGTATTCGGTCCAACCCTAATATAGCAGGCATCAAATTTGGAGCTGATACGCATAAAATTAGTATGCATGCCGATGATGTCATCCTCTCCCTCACGCAGACTCGGCCAACTTTACGACATCTGTCCAGGGAACTTACTACCTTTGGAGCCGTCGCGGGGTTCAAAGTCAACTTTATGAAGTCACAAATTCTTAATATCTCTATCCTGGGGACAGAGGTCCAAGATCTACAGCAAGATTTCGCCTTTCAATGGGTCCACACGTACATCACGTATCTGGGCATTTGGCTGACCTTGTCCATCACTAAGACAACCGCCTTCAATTATGCGTTGTTGATGGAGCAAACGGTCAAGGCGCTATCCGACTGGACATGCCTTAAACTGGCGTGGTTCAAGCGATTGGCAGCGCTAAAAATGAAAGTGCTCCCACGCATCCTATACCTCTTTCAGATGTTATCTGTGACTCCACCACCAGGCGTCCTTCGGAAACTGCAAAGACTCCTTAATAAGTTTTTGAGGGATAATAAGAAACCACGGCTCACGTCAGCAAACACTGGAGCTTTATGGACCAGACGGTAGCGGGACAAAACATATGGCGGGAACTGTGGCTTCCACGCAAACATAGAGCATGGGGGCTATACTCTTCTCTGGTCACATCCCAGACCCTCAAAACATGGGATCAATTGGCACGTCAGAAAGGATGGACCTCGTTTCCCTCCCCTGTGTCCCCTATCGTGGACAACCCCGACTTTCAACCAGGCTGTGCGTCCCCGACATTTCAACGGTGGAGAGAGGAGGGTAAGTTCCCTTTTTGATCTTGACGGCCTTATTCCCTTTTCTCAGCTGTGCAATGATTACGATCTACCGGCCTCAGACGGCTTTCACTATTCACAGCTCGCCCATTGGGTCACACGCTCTGAGAACTTCGCTCTCATGTCCCGTCCTTGACAGCCTTTGAAAAATTGCTGGTGTGTAAGAAAGATGACCGTAAACTCATATCTGGACTCTATTCTATGATCACTACGCACCCTAAGAAACACTGCACAAAGGCACAGACCAGGTGGGAGACTGAGTTGGGGAGGCCCTTAACGCACCAGGAAAAGGAACACATTTTTTACAGTGCGAGCCATACTGCTTCTAATACAGCGGGTGCGGAGTCGGCGTATAAAGTGGTCATTTACTGGTATTATACTCCAGAGCGCATTAACTCTTGGGACAAATCCAAGTCAGACCTCTTCTGGCGGGGTGTGGCCTTACTGGTACTCTAGTACACTTGCTGTGGCATTGTCCGAAGCTGGTGCGCTACTGGGCAGCAATTCTCAATGACATTGATGCAGCATTTCAGATCACATTGCCACGAGCTCCTGAACATACACTTCTGGGTCTTCCTCACTCTGGGTCCTTCCCATTGAACTCACTAAGGGGTAAGCAGATAGCATTTGCACTGCTAGCGGCAAGTCAGGTGCTCTTAGTGCAGTGGGGGTCTTCGACAGTCCCGGACCTTCGAGATTGAATTCAGAGGCTCTGACACCTATTAGCAATGGAGCGTCTTTCACTTAGCGTAGAAGGGAAGGGCAAGGAATATGCAAAATTATGGGCCCCTTTCTTGCAGCTCCTTCCAAAGACATGAGGGAAGCAACATGTCCGAAATATCTACAGATCTTGCAGCTCATACCATTAGATCCACCTGGTTCATCTGCTGACTGAATTGACAGTTATCAACTATTGGTTACCACCAGGGAGTAATCGAAATGCGGTTTTGAACTGATGCGGAGGGTGGGTCGAGGGTGGGGTGGAGGGAAGTGGCGATATTTTTCGTTTGTCTATTATTGTGTTTAAAAGTGGTATCTTCGCTAAAGTGCCTTACGATTTCTCTGAGGTTTTAGCTCATCGCGAGGTCACCCCACGGGATGAGGACCTGAACGCTGTGTAATGCCCCATGATCTTCGCTCTGCCGGCACCTTGATATAGGCAGCTCAGCTGTGTAATTGTGATTTTACTACCACACAATAAAAATGATTGATTCTAAATAGTAGAAGGGAATTTTCCTTTCCCATCCCTGCACACAAAACCCCGAATTTAGAATGTTTTTTTTGGGTACAGTAGATTTTTATTGTGTTATGATGTGATGACAACCTGTGCTCCTAAAGACTGCCTAAAAGGCGGAGTGAAAAAGTGAGGCAAAATATTTACAAATCCTCCTTTACAGAGAGTTCACCACATCAGGCGATCAGAATCACAACTTTCCCCCAATGTCAAAAAAAGCCACTTTGTGTCTTTCCTTGAATATATTCTGCCTATTTAAGTTTTCTTTTTTAGGCACACAGCATAATAAACGTTTTGCAAGCAACTGCAGTGAGAAAGGTTTTTCCATTCCCCCAGGCCTACAGAGAAACAACTTGTGTTTAACATATGAATAAAAAAAATAAGTTCACCGCACTGAATTAAGCACCAACACGATTTGAAATTTGCATATTGACCAGTTTGCAAATGGGTGTGCAATTTGTGCTGCAACCTTTGTATTAAAACGTCACAGGGGTCAGGTGGCTCAGTCGGGTCTGATGGCTCGGTGGACGAATGCATCCACTGCAGGGGCCTGTGTTCGATCTCATGGTCACAGATTCAAATCCCAGTGGGTCCACTCAGCCTTTCATCCATCTGAGGTCGATAAAATGAGTACCATTGAGTTGGGTAACAATAAACATCTGTTATTCAGTGCCAAGAGACCTATGGGTGCATGTGCGCTTTACAAATACACGTTATGTTATTACAAAATGTTCATTTGCAACGGGTCACAAAAAAACATGCCATGACATGCTAATGAGTATTAATGAGGCAGGTCATAATTTGTAAAACGTGTTATTGACTGCGAAAGCATGGATGAAGCCAGCATGGGACGACAGACTTCAGTTCCTGCACTTGCATTCCGTTAAGGGACAAGTGCTGCCCTAAAGAAACAAATGTATGTTGTTTGGGATGACACTGGGACGGGAGGATCTGAAACCAACTATTGAGTCATGGTCTGGCTTGCACTTATTGTACTAAACTAATACACACCACAATCCACAAAGTCTCCGAAACTTAGGGCCTGATTATGAGTTTGGTAGTGTTTGAATGGGGCCGCATGCCATAGACTTTCTCCCACTCCGCCAAACTCCACCTCCCACTGCCCTGCCTTTCAAAGGTTAATTAGAGAGCCTTAGAAAGGCAGAGCAGTAGGACTGCCACAGCGCGTTCCAGCATGGCATGGACCGCAAAGTCCATGCTGTGCTGGAACTGGGGGTGCAGAAATACAGGGTGTACACCATGAGCCCCCGTTCTTGCACCCCATGCACAGAGGTACCAGGGGGAACTGTAGGGCCCCCCTAGTTTTCTCGCCACAACCCTTTTCATGGCGGGATTACCATCATAAAAAAGGAGGGCAGTAAAGAAACTCATATGCTTGACGGTGCTGCAGCTGCAGAGCGACAATACTGAGGATTCAGATCGCTGCAAGACTGCCAGGGATAGAGGATATTTGGTGGTAGCAGCGTCCTATGGCATTCCAACAGCCAAAGTCATATAACAGCAGTCGGACCGCCAGTGCGGAGTTGCCGTACCGCCACTGTGGCTTTGGTGGCCCATCAGGCAGCCACACTCATTATCAGGCCCTTAATCTAAACACAGGAATAGTTGGAAGATGGACACCGCGAAGAAAGTGAACGCGACCTTTCAACTCAAGTCCCTGGTTTCTATCCCACATTAACGGGGAACGTCCTTCACAACGGAACTTTTACAACGAAGTACCGTTACGACACAGATTTAACAACAAAAGTCATTACAACGACTTTCACTGGAGGGCGCTCTAGGATAGGTAATAGTTTAATTTACTATCCAACACCTTCCCTACTATCCACGGGGAAGGGAGTTGGAATAGTAAATTAAATTATTCACTATCCAGCGCCCCCAATGCAAGTCGTTGTAACGACTTGCGTTGTAAAACCTGCGCCGTAACAGTATGCGTTGTAAAAGCACGCGTTGTACCGTCATACATCCCACATTAGCAACATATTTACTACGAAGCTAACAAGACAGAAACAGCAGATGTCCTCCTAGGGTGGCATACAAGGTGCTTGGGCTATTACTGATCAGTTGAAGTCAATGTTTCTCTCTATTAGGGATTCCTAACTGTCCACTGTCCTAAAATCAGTAAATCCATAGTCTGAAGACTCTGTCTTGACCCACCCACATGGCACTTGGAGAAAGCATCCTACCTTGCTTCATACTGCAGACAAAGATAGTTGCAAACAAATGCTTCCTGGCACTGGAAGAAAGCTAAATCATCTAAACTATTGTGGTACAGATCCCCTGTGTAAGTCCTTTAGGTTTCCTTGTCGAAAACATTGGAAAAAAGACACCTAAGCTTCTCAGGACTGAGTACATTGGTAGGCAGTGAGGGCACTTTCTCAATGTGCCTTGCAGCAATTTCAGGTATCATATTGGTAGAAACACCACATATGGGACCTCTGTGAAACGAGGTCAACAGTCAGTCTGAGCTAAGAATCCACTACATTCCTTTGAAGCTGAAGCCCTGAGACAAATATTACCCTTGAACCAGCTGACAGGTTTCACAGAAAATAAAATCTGTCATACAAAGCATCCGATGCTGAGCAGCCAGGAACGTCAACCATACTTAAGGGCAACAGCATTCGAGTGGAGTGATGGTCTCTCCCAGATCCCTTGAACCCTTTGTCAGGCATCATACAAATAGAGAATGAGCAAAAGAAGGTTAGAAAATAAATTCCTGACGAAAAAAGCAAACCGGTATTGAAATACTGAAGAGATCTAGAATGGTGCAAGAGACCAGTGCGGTGTGCAAAGATGTTTTATTCCTTGAAAGAAAGATATAGGGTTTTGTTAAGCTGGCCCGCATATTATGGTGGGAAGTCGGATTCGTTACACCTGGGACTAAAATTAAAATGACAAAAGCCCCAGCAGTTCAACGTTGCTCTCTCCCACACATTTCGATAAAAGATACGCAATTAATTTAGAGCTATGATACATAACATAATAGTCTTAACAATTGTAATAATTAATTTAGTATAATTATTTCATGATGCACAACATGAATTATAAAAATGCATTGCTTGACTGGAACATTATTTGATCAAAATACAAATGTAATTGCCTCTAAACACATTGACTATTGCAACAAAAAAATAAGTGGCAACCTGGATTAAAGAAACATAGAAACTACTGCACGCCACAAGCAAGATACACCAGTGAATTAAAAATAATTATACAACTTTGCCATATGAAGAGGAAACGGCTGAAAAGGGTTACTTACTGAAGTTGGGCTTCAACTTTTACTATAAGTCTTTTCATTTTTTCTTTCACGCACTGTATCATTGCAATCTCCTGTTAAATTAAAGAAAAACTATATAAAAATACAATTCAGAGTATTTCCTCTTCCTTTTTTGTTGTCAAATCTATTTTATTAGCATTTTATATTTTATATTTCAGGGTACAATGCAAGAGTCAGTCAGCATAACTTGGCAAACCAAACATGTCTGTACAGCATTATGGTATCGCAAAATGGAGCGGTGTACAATCATGTAATCACACTTATGAACACATGTGGGGATACGTGCAATATGGCCTGGCATGCCCATCCAAAATGTAGTCCGAAACGTCCTGAGGCATAGTACCGCTGCCCTATAGTCCAATCTGGCAGAATGACATAATTACGGGGTGAATCCCGCTACTATGTAGCCACAAATAGAGATGACATTGAACTAACAAGTATGCAAACATTCAAACTATAGCGGCAAAAGCACATACACATGTGCATGCAACTCCCTCCCCCCCTGTCCCGCCCCCCCAACGCGCATCATCTTGTGTAGGCCTGTGTGCAGCACAGGCTTGCACGCCTAGAGGCGGTAAGGCTTTGTATGACACCAGGTCTCAACAGTGAAGTACCCGCGGCGTGTCCGACCACCAAGGGCAGCTACCTAAGCTACTCCAGCATCCAGTGCATCCGTCCCCTCCGGCAAGCGCAGGGCACTAAGCACACGTTCCCCAGCCATAGGGAATGACACGGTCCGTGCACGCCCTAAGCGCTCCACAGATCTCGTGCCAATAAGTGCCCAGCCTAGGACAGTTCCATAAGAGGTGGACCAGCCCTGCATCCACCTCATCGCACCTGGGGCAGGATGAGTCAGATCTGTGGAAGTATCTATTAATGAGCTCAAGGGAGAGGTAGGCCCTATGGACAATAAAGAGCTGTATCTGGCAAAGGCGCATGTTACGGGGTATGCAAACCGGGCTCTTAAGCAGCCTCTCCCACTCCTTATCAGTTAGTACCCTGTCTAAGTCTCGTTCCCACTTGCCTCTGAGTGGGGTTAGGCTGATCTCTGTGTGCGCCCGTATCGATGCGGTGAACCAGCGGACCAGGTGTCTACCCCTCCCCATGACGTGCAGGTACTGCATAGTGGGATGTTGCGTGGGCTCCGTCGCCATGTCACCCCAGCGAGCCGCCATTTTCGCCACAAGCGAGCGGTGCAGCAGGAACCCCCCCCCCCCCCCCCCCGGCGGTAACCCGTTTTCAGCTATCAACATTTCGTAGGCCACCAGCTCTCTGTCTCTGTATAAGTCCCCCAGTCTCTGAACATCTGCCTCTCCCCACTGATCTAGTAGAGGGTGAGCGATAGCCCTCCCGCTCCGTGGGGAGCCCACCAAGGGTATAGCAGGCGCATATGGGAATACCTTACGAGTGAGGAATAGGGCTCTACAAAAGCATTTGTATGCGACCGCCAGCAACGGCGGACTGGGCTTCTCAGGTGGCGCCAGTGGGTGAAAGAGGGCTCAGGGAGTACGGTGGTTCAAGCGTGGCAGTGTCTTCCCTTCCTCTGTCTGCCAACCAGCGGGCAATCCACTGTAGCTGCGCGGAAAGGTAGTAGTGTTCGAAGCAAGGGGCAGCCAACACCCCCCTGTCCGTTGGCAGGAACAGTTTCGGCAGCGCTAGCTGATGCCGGATGTGCCCCAGATGAAGTCGCGGAGGACCACATTAAGTTTAGAGAAGAAGGGGCTAGTTATGAACAGGGGCAGATTAACAAAATAATATAGAAGTCTAGGGAGCATGATAATTTTGGCCAGTGCCTCCCTACCTGTAATTGTTAGCAGGAGCGTGGACCAAAAGCTTATCTGGGACTTAAGCGCTGCCACCGCTCGCCCCAGGTTCCCGTCGAACAGGTCAGCTGGTTGGCGATAGATCTGGATCCCCAGGTATTTAAAGGTATCAGCCCTCCATAGGACTCTTGTGCCCCGCAGGCAGTACTCTGGATCCTCTACCCCGCTGTCAAACGCGTATAAGCAGGACTTGGCCACATTTACCCGAAGTCCCGAGATTGTAGCAAACTCGTCGAGCCGTTGGGCCAGCTGCCCCGGTATACAGTGCATGTCTCTAATGAATACGAGCAGGTCGTAGGCATATAGCGAGAGCTGGTGTGTGGTGTCCCCTAGAGGAATCCCTACGTCTAAAGTCTGCTGCAGCGCTGCCGCCAAAGGCTCCATTGCTAGTGCAAACAGTAGGGGAGACAGGGGGGCAACCCTGCCGGGTGCCCCTGCCCACCGTCACTGCCTCCGAGACGTAAGGGCCCAACCGCACCTTCGCCACAGGTCGCTTATAGAGGAGGTCAACCATTTGCAGGAAGTCCACATCGAACGCAATGCGTGTCAACACCTCGGCCAAATACCCCCACTCCAGGCTGTCAAAAGCCTTTTCCAGGTCAAACATTAGGCATCCCGCCCTGGGCCACCTCTCCAATGCCCCATCCGCTACCCTAAAGAATCTCCTGAGGTTCAAGGACGTGGACCGCGCCGGCACAAACCCATTTTGGTCAGTATGTACGAGGTGCCGGACAACTGGCGCCAGCCGTTCAGCCAACAGCTTAGCTAGGATATTGTAGTCAATATTAAGCATTGCCAGCGGCCTGTAGGGGCCCAGCGCCGTCAGATCCCTATCAGGTTTGGGCAAGGAGACCAGAAACGCCTCTCGCATGGATGCAGGAAGCGAGCCCTCGTCAATCGCTGTGTTGTACATGCCTAGGAGTATGGGAGCCAGGCTGTCATGGTAGGCCTTATAATACTCAGCTGGCAGTCCGTCAGGCCCCAGCGTCTTTCCAGTCACCAGGGCCTGGATCGCATCTCCCACCTCTTCTAGTGTGAGGGGTGCATTGAGAGCGTCTTGGTGTTCCTCAGGAACCACCGGCAGGGTGACTGAGTCCAGAAAGCTTTCTAACGCGTGTCTAGGGCCAGTGCCCCGGGCCCGGTATAACTGCGTGTAGTGCACAACCAGGGCACGGTGAATCTCGTGCTGCGTATATAGCACCCTTCCCTCCGGCATGCGGAGCGCTCCAATTGGGGCTCCCCTGCTCTCCTTTTGTATCAACCAGACTAGGAGTCGCCCGGCCCTATCTGCCCTGGCATGTGTCCTAGCTGTATGCGCCGCAAAATTATGGCACCTCAACTGCTCTATGAAGGTTGCATGAGTAGCACGCATATCACTCAGGGTTTGTGTGTGCGGCACTGCCCCTTCGCCCCCCTCTCGTACTGTAGCAGCTCATTCTCCAAGTGCGTGAGAGAATTGGACATTGCTTGTGTATGTTCCATGAGGTTCCCATACAATGCCCCCTCATGACCGATTTGTGTGCGTCCCACTCCACTGTGCCGCTGCTCGCAGAACCCACATTGTTTTCAAAGTAGTCTAAAACAGCCGCGCCCAATGAAGAGCGGAACTCAGGGTCGTCAAGCGCAGCCGGTTGCAGCCTCCACGTAGGCATGGGTGGGCGGTCTGCCCCGCAGTCAAGCTTAAACCGCAGGGGGTTGTGGTCAGAGTATGTCCTCTCCAAGTATTCCGATTCGGCGAGCAAGGGGAGCAGGGACTGGGCACCAAGTATCCGGTCTAGCCGGACATGCAAGCCATGCACTGGGGAGTAATATGAATACACTTTATCATCGGATGTTGAACCCGCCATAGGTCTTGCACCCCCCAATGTTCGAGCCAATCCCCGAACGCTTGCGCATTGGACATCGCCGTCGTAGCTCGGAGCGGGGGAAGGAGCGTTCTAGTCCGACATACAGCTCCATGTTGAAGTCCCCGCCTAACAACCAGGGGAGGCCAGCATATGGATGAAGGATCTGGTTCAGGGACTCTAGGAAGGTGGCCTGGTTCGTGTTGGGGACATAAAGTGAGCCTAGCAGGATGTCCTGACCATTTAGTCTGCCCGCACTAGGCAATATCTACCCTCCGGGTCTATTGTCGTGTCTATACAACTGAACGGAACACCCGCTCTAACCCATATTAGTGTGCCTCGGGCATGCGCCGAGAAGGTGGTACCATGTATTTGCCCCCGCCAGCGCTGCCGGAGCCTGTCTAGTTCGACCTGCGTCATGTGTGTCTCCTAAAGGAGGGCAATCCTCACCCCATGGCGCTGCAGATAAGAAATTACTGAGTAGCGTTGTGTCGGCATATGCATGCAGCGGATATCCCATGTCAATACATTAGTGTGTGCCATGTGATCACGCTTGTCTTGCCCGCACATCGCCAGGAGGGCGCCTCAAGGGGGAGCAACGGACAGCTACTGGGGAGAAAGTAAATGTGCTGCATACTAAACAGGAAACAATGAAAAAGAAACTCGTAACTAACCAAAAGGGCGCATCCCAGAAGGAGCATACGTCCAAACTGTAATAGGATCCACCCTCAGTAGAGGTGGGAGGTCAGCGTAGCGGCTGTCTAGCTGGGTGCACTGTCAACGACCCAAAAGCCCGAGGCCAGCAATTACTCCAATGTATTCCCCTATCCGGGGCCCTTAGAGCGACTGAGATGTGTTCGGTACAGCTGAAGAACTACGATGTGCCATGGCTGCTCGGCCCACCCTCTAAGGGCCTCTCTACGCAGCGGGCGCCTAACCACCTCCCCAGTCAGCGCGCCGCGACATAGCTATGGTTTCTTATCGATTATGCATTCTAGGCTTGCGCAAGGCACCAAAGTCTATCTCTAGCCCCAGCAGCGTGCCGCAGCCAACATGTAAAGGATATAGCGAGCATTCTGAGAAATATAGGCAGGGCAATAGTCCATCAGATGTCCATTATCAGTCAGGCTATGTAATCAGTCGTCTGTGGCGTCACCGTAGGCAGAGTAACGTCGTCTGACAGCACAGTGGATGGCGAGGACGATCCGCTTGCGATCATTTCAGTCGGCAGCCTATAGTCCGTGCTCTCAGTAGCGTCCGCCACTCCCAGCGTCGCCACCGCCTCGAGTGCCTCCTGCCGCTCTTGCATCATCTTCTCCGGGCTAGGTGCTGCCAGTCCTGGGCCCATTGTCCTCCGGGCCTCCCGCTTCCTCCTCCTAGAGTATTTCCTCTTCATTATCCACATATGCAAGCAAAAGATTTTACACACTTGGGCTTTTTAAAAACATATGTAACATATATTAAAGTACAAAGCTGTATTTTTTTTTTTTTTTAGATCATGAAAACCTGATAAATTGATTGAAAAGCACCCAAAGTATCACTAGGTTACACCATAGTAACACGTATGGGGTATTATGATAGGTGAAGCATTAAGATGAGGATAGACTCTACTTTCTCTGGGGAAAATGAATTGATCAACCAGTGTTTGAAATCCCTGAATTCTACACATTCCTACATAATAGTGGGAAAGCTTATTTTTATGACATTTTACAGAAAAGGTCTAAAAGACAGAACACATACGAAATCTCTGTTTGCGATTTGAAAGGTGAGGGTCCTATATTTTTGTTCATGTTATCCCCAGTGGTGGTATAGACATCTTCCTATATGGGCCCTTAAGGCTATAGCAATAGCGCAGAATCCTAAGCAATCTCACTAATTTAAACCTCAAACCAATAGAAAATACACAGAAACAAATACACAAATTCTGAGATATGTTATTTATTTCACAAACTAAAAAAATAAATACAAAAACTGAAATTTTTATTTTGGCGGGAAGGTTGAAGCTTTTCGAAATCTGGTTTTATTTCTCAAAGACGAAGCGATATGCTAGACTCTAGAACATGATTTTGTCTTTTTTGATCCTAGTACATGCTTTCTTTTTGTGGTTGCATACCAGTGCGTCAATTAAGGCTACCACTCATCTGTTCTCGATACTGTTTGCCTTACTTCTGCTGCTTTCAGTATGCTAGCAAAGAGGATCTGAAACCAACTATTGAGTCATGTTCTGGCTTGCACTTATTGTACTAAACTAATACACATCATGATCCACTAGGACTCTGATACTTAGGGCCTGATTAGGAGTTTAACAGTGTGGGAGGGGGCGGCATGCCAATGCCCTACTCCCACGCTGCCAAACTTCACCATAATCTGGGCAGGCGGTCCTGCGGTGGTTGGCCCACGGCGCTGGCTTTCAAAGGCTCACAGGAGAGCGTAATGTATAACCTCCAATTTTAATTTCTTTCACATCTACAACACTTTTTAGTTTTATCAGTTTTGCATTTTTCTTTTTTATGTATATATATATATACTTTATTAATCTGGTAATATTATTACATTTTTTTATGTTCTTACCAGTTGCGTAACCCTTGAGTAGGTATAAAGGACCCCCAGGGGTTCGCGGAGCCCAGGTTAAGAACCACTGCACTGATAAGGTGCTACTCACCCTGGCAAATCACAGATATAAAAAAAAATTGATTTTTAGAGGGTCCACCCTTATGGTGGGAGAGCATAGTAGCTGTGTAGGCCTATTTTATGCTCCTAAACAAAACCTGAGGACACTGCTGATTAGAATCACACAGAAGTAGAGAACAGCCATAGGGCTCCCATGCATTTATTATTTATTTATTTTAGATTTTTCTAGAGCGCGTAGTCACCCAGCGGGTATCCCAGCGCTGAACCTAGTGCTCCCAAGGGATGAAGGTCGGGAATGAAGACGGCTCAAGGGAAGAGTAAGGTTTTAAGAGACTTCCTGAACCGTAGGAGATTAGGTTCTGCTCTGGGGTTCGAGGGGAGTGCGTTCCATTTTTTTCCCGTATTGACTGAGAAACGGCGGCCACCTGCACGGGCCTTCTTCACCCTGGGGATTATGATGAAGTTTCCATGTTCGGATCGAAGCGCTCTCGTGGGTCTGTAGGGTGTGATCCAGTTGTTGAGGATTGGGGGGCCTCTGTTGTTCAGTACCTTGTGGGCCAGACAGAGGGCCTTGAAAGTTACCCTTTCCCTGATTGGGAGCCAGTGCAGCTTCCTCAGTGCAGGCTTGGCTGATGTTCTGGCTGGGGTGTTCGTCAGAAGTCGGGCTGCGGCATTTTGGGCTTTTTGCAAAGTTTGGAAAGTGGATTCCGGAGCTCCCAGATAAATGGCGTTGCTGTAGTCCAGCCTGGATAAAATTAGGCCTTGGATCAGCAAGAGACGCGACTGGAATGGCAGTAGGGGAATTACTTTCCTGCACGATCTGAGTAGACCGTAGCAAATGCCGGCTGTCTTTCTCGCCTGTGTCCTGAAGGTGAGATCTGTCTCCAGTCACACTCCCAGACTCTTGACCTCCGTCTTGGGGGTGGGGGGATCACCCATGCAGGCGGGCCAGATGTTAGGGGGAAGGTTCGTGGTGTTGTGTCCTAGGAGCAGGATCTCTGTTTTGGATCCGTTCAATTTAAGGGCGGAATCACTCATCCACCGATGGACGTTGGAGAGGCAGTCGTGGAGATTGGAGGGCTCTAGCTTGGGGTGGGACAGCGTTACCACCAGCTGTGTATCGTCAGCGTAGCTGACGATAGTAACTCCAGAAGGTGAAACCAGTTCCTCCAGTGGGGCCATGTACACGTTAAACAACGTGGGGCTTAGAGATGAGCCCTGTGGCACACCACACTGGAGGGGAATGGAGGGGGAACGGCTTTCACCTTCCCATACTTGGAAGGAGCGTCGGGAGAGAAAGGACGTGAGCCATTTCAACGCCCTGTCTTTTACTCCGATGTTATCAAGACGTTGGATTAGGACCTGGTGGCTGACCGTGTCGAAGGCCGCGCTCAGGTCTAGGAGGACCACTGCCACTGATCCTCCTGTATCGATGATTTCCCTGGTCTTCTCTACTGCTGCGAGGAGAGCAGTGTCCGTGCCCTGACCTGGTCTAAAGCCTGTCTGTGAATTGTTGAGGAGTTGGTTTGATTCCAGGAAGTGTGACAATTTTTTGTTCGCTAGTTTTTCGGCGACCTTAACTATCAGGGGATGAGTGATATAGGTCTATAATTGGATAGATCTGCAGGGTCTAGCGATGGTTTTTTGAGGAGCCCTTTTACGACAGCCTCCTTCCAGTTTGAAGGGACTTCTCCTTGTGCCAACGAGATGTTGATGAGGGCAGTCAATTGGGGCACTATGGTCTGGGTGATGTTTTTGACGTACCGTATGGGAACTGGGTCACTGGGGGCTCCACTCTTAGTTGATGTAAAAGTTGCCGCCACTTCCTCTTCGGTAACTGGGCCGAACAACGCTAGATAAGGCTTATCGGGTGAGGGCGGCGATTCCTTAGCTCTCTCTGTGGTGTCGGGGTTAGCAGCAGGGAGGGAGGCGAGGATTTTTTAAATTTTTTCGTCAAAAAAGGTGGCTAGCTTGACGCATTTTTCCTCTGCTGCTTTGGGGTCCATAGGTTTTTGAGGGGGGTCTGGGACATGGAGGAGCTCTTTGAGGATAGAGAAAGTCTCCTTGGCTGAACAGGAGGAACTCTTTATTTTTTCCTCGTAGAAGGCACTTTTCGCGTTGTGGAGGGCTCGTTTATATGCTTTCATGGATGATAGATAGGCGTCTTTCTCCGACACCGATTTGTTTTTCCTCCAAGTGCATTCTGTCTTTTTACACTCCTTCTTTAAGGCGTTAAGGGCGGGTGTGTACCAGGGAGCGGGGTTGATCCTTTTTACATGTTTTAGAGTGCTGGTAAGAGGGATAAGGCTGTCTAGGGGGTGGGTGAGCCAATCGTTAAATTCTCTGTCCGCGGTGTCAGGGTCCGTGGAGAGAGGGCCGACGGTTTCCCGTAATTTCACTTCCCATTCCTCTGGTGCTAGCTTGTGCCACCGTCTGGTTCGTATCCTGGTTTTCTGTTTAAATGCTGGGGTGATTTGGAGGGACCAGTGCATAGGGACCAGCATATGGTCAGTCCATGGTAGGGGGGTAGGATCTTGGGTTTTCAGGTTCTTGATATTAGTGAAAATAGGATCCAGGAGTTGTCCTTTCTCACGGGTGGCTTTGGAGTTCAGGAGGTGGAGGTCGGCTGTTGTGAGATCAGCAAGTAGGTTAGCTGCGGCATTGTCCGCGGGATCAAGGAAGTGCAGGTTAAGGTCCCCTAGGAGGAGAAAATTGGAGGCTGAAATTGTCTTTAGTGAGATGTGATCCATCAGGGTGCTGGAGAATTCTCCTAGCGAGCCTGGTGGACGGTACACTAAAAGTCCTGAGAGTGAGATAGATGGTGAGATCTGGATGGTGAAGTTGCAGTTTTCACAGTCTTTGACGGTTCCACATTCGATTCTACAATTAAGATGGTCTTTGTAGAGTACGGCTAGACCGCCACCTCTGCCGACTGGTCTATTCAAGCAGCAGATTTGGTAACCGGGAGGGGTTGCGTTGACCATGTCGAAGTCACTGTGGGGGGTCAGCCATGTTTCGGTCAGAAACAATGCGTCTAGCATCGAGTTTTGGGTGAGGATGTTTATTTCGTTGGCGTGTTTTACTAGGGATCTGCAATTCAGGAGGCCAAGCCGAAGTACTCGGCCGCGTTCCGTTTCCTTGGATGTGTTACAAAGGATACATCCTGAAAAAGGGGTGTCTTCCTTGAGGATGAATTTGCACTAGGGGTGTTTTTTAGTGTTCCAGGCAAGCAGTGTATCTTGGGTGTAAGAGATACGTTTCTGCGGGTTGGGCATAGTTTCTAGGCCTAAGGCCTTACTGCATACTGAGTAAATGAGCTAGAACCAAGAAATAGCACAACAATAAAGACATAATCCTGTATCAGTCAACTGCCTTTCACTTGCATGGATATTGCCAGTCAAGAAGCCTATTGAGTTTAATTTGATTAGTTACCAGTAATGTCAATAATTGGATTTCACTTCTCATCCCGTCCTTAATCAAGAGACATAAAAAGTCACCCAACCCCCTAACTAAAACAAAAAATTTAAATATTTAATTCCCAGATGTTCCTATAAATGGCCAAGTATCACTTCTCCCCAGAATGCTTCCAAGTTGGCTACCAGAGCGGCCCAACTGGGCACACCTGAAGTTAACTATTTTGAACAACAAGGGGACCCCAATTGGTATCAGCGAGGGACCTCGGGGAGCTTAATCATATAAAGACAACAGTGGTCCCTAGCAGGGAGACAAATAAATGAAAATAAATATAGACTCAGTCAGTTCTATATTAGTGAAGACATACCCAGCCGGGCAGAGGTCTTCAAGGTATATATTTCAATCAAAACATACAAAACAAAATAACACCTTCAGCAATTCACGTGCGTGGGGCACAAGCCTGTACCCAACCACGACCAACCACAGACAAAGACATACAAAAAGGGCTTACAAGGCAAAAATCAACAGTCTCTGTAAAATTCCAATTTTTGGACAGAGAATTACTTATTGGTACCATTACATAGTTTTCAATATCGAATGCCACAGGTATATGGTACACAGTGGGTCGACGACGTTTCGGACCCCCTTGTTAAATAATGGGGTCCATCATCAGGACAAAGCAATGGTTGCCTTTAAGGTTATTAGCCTCTTTAGCCAGGCCAGCGGTCCGCAATCTCATATAAGAGCGCGAGGGCGGTTGACTAGAGCAGGAACAGTTGAATAACTTGGTCCAGGATTTAACGGTATTTCAAAAATAGAACTTATGAGGGTCCAGAGGCGGAGAGGGGATTAGCAACTCGTGTCCGCTTGTACCTTAGAAACCGGATAATACCGGGAGCGCCGTGTCGCGCTGGGGTCCTGGAACCAGGGGGCCGGATCAGTCGGCAAAACTTGGGTTCCTGGTTCCCAAGTTTTGCCGACTGATCCGGCCCCCTGGTTCCAGGATCCCAGCGCGACACGGCGCTCCCGGTATTATCCGGTTTCTAAGGTACAAGCGGACACGAGTTGCTAATCCCCTCTCCGCCTCTGGACCCTCATAAGTTCTATTTTTGAAATACCGTTAAATCCTGGACCAAGTTATTCAACTGTTCCTGCTCTAGTCAACCGCCCTCGCGCTCTTATATGAGATTGCGGACCGCTGGCCTGGCTAAAGAGGCTAATAACCTTAAAGGCAACCATTGCTTTGTCCTGATGATGGACCCCATTATTTAACAAGGGGGTCCGAAACGTCGTCGACCCACTGTGTACCATATACCTGTGGCATTCGATATTGAAAACTATGTAATGGTACCAATAAGTAATTCTCTGTCCAAAAATTGGAATTTTACAGAGACTGTTGATTTTTGCCTTGTAAGCCCTTTTTGTATGTCTTTGTCTGTGGTTGGTCGTGGTTGGGTACAGGCTTGTGCCCCACGCACGTGAATTGCTGAAGGTGTTATTTTGTTTTGTATGTTTTGATTGAAATATATACCTTGAAGACCTCTGCCCGGCTGGGTATGTCTTCACTAATATAGAACTGACTGAGTCTATATTTATTTTCATTTATTTGTCTCCCTGCTAGGGACCACTGTTGTCTTACACCTGAAGTTAAGACACACAGAAGGGAGGGCAGTGCTTCGAAGCACTGTGATAAGGTAGATGAATCTGAGTAATTAGAAAACTAGTAAGAAATCAAAGAATTAACTCCTCTTGACTTTAATTTCCCAGTGATTACATTGTGAGGATCTACCAACCCAGGCAGATCCAGCATTGATCATCTACCAGGCATGTAAACTGAAACGGCAAAGCGGGCAGGAACGGAGGAAACAACAAACTCTGAAAAAACAAACAAACACAGCACTGGATCGAAAGCAAGACAGCAAGCATTGGAACCCCAAAAGTCAGAAATCAAAACTGCACCCAGAATATCAGCCCCAGAGAGTGGGAAATGGCAATAGCTGACCCCACCCACAAGACAGCAGGAGAGTAAAGAAGCCAAGACAAGCCATCAACCAAAGTAACCATCATTTACAGCCAGCTTGATGGGGAAAGAAAGCCAGTAAGCCCCAAGAAGAAGCCAGGCTATCATTTACAGCCCAGCAAAATTGGTGGGTGGGGTGGAGGAGGAATAGGGTGGTACAAGGACAGAGACACAAAAGAGAAATCTGAGATAAAGGCGGAGAAATGAGACTAAGGGCCTCCAAACAAACCCAGCCCAACCAACCCCTGGTAACACAGACGTAGAACCACAAGCATGCACCAAACCATGGCCAAAATAATGGATTCAAAAGCAGAGAAGCCTAAGCTACATTTCAAAGGACCATATAAGGAAGGGGAAACCCCAAGAGTAAAGGCCACAGTCACTTGCAAGGCAGCAGAACAGGGCCCAATCCAAGGGATGGCGAGGATAGAGGCAACTAATCCCAGTGGGAGATGAACAACAGAGAAACACTGCAAAAGAAACCCACAGTGACAAAAGCACACCCTCACACAAAGGCAAAGATCTGCTCAATCACAGAAAGGAGACACAGCAAGAAGATGGCAGTCATGTATGCTACCCATCAAGAAGCACCTACCCACCTTGCATCACTTACAAAGCCAATCAAATGTACCCCCCCTGAAAACAAACCCCAAAATGCAATGGATGCAAACACTGAATTCAGCATCATGGACACTCAGCAGAAAGCACGCAGACAGCAAGGAAATGGGATAAGGTATGAACCACAATGCTGAGACTCAGTCTCAGCCAACAAAAAGAGAATATGCAAAAGAGAAAAGGCGAAAGACGGCCAAAAATGTTAATATGAGCTCCTATTTAGGGACAAGGATAGGGTGACTCCCTCCTCAGAAAGACAGACCAATACGGATGATTCTGGGTAGAGGTAGTCCTTTAAAGGTACACCTGTATGTGTACTGTACAGCACTATGCCAATTCATGTTACCATGCATTATATGTCTGGTCCCACTGCAGTAGACAAATGTACGACTTACTGCAATGAATATGTTGCTCGAATATGAATTCTATGTTAGGACCCAGAGGCGAGGATTAGGTCATTCTTTCCTCCATTTATTTAAACAGCAGCCATTTTAATATTTCAGCATTCCAAGAAAAAACGTAATTTCCCATAACCACAGGGAAAAGGAGTGTAAAGTCATAACAACAGTCCACCAATCAGCAATCAGCCGTGCCGATAACCAATGCTGTCCCTCGTCGGAATCCCACTTTCTTCGCTGCTGCAGCCTTCCGTTAAGTGTGAAGCTCGCTCCTCGTGTTTCTTTCATGACTATAGTTTAATCAGTGTTTTTTCCTGTTGAAACATTATGTTTTGGGTGATTGAAGTATCGGCTAAGTTTTAAAGGAAGCAGGAACGCTTTGTCATCCCTTCGCGGCCGTCTCTGTTGTGTTTTCTGTGAAGGGACCACGAGGCGCGGTGGTCCGCCGACCGTTAGAGGGTGCTCCTTCGTGCTGTCAAAATTCCTCAGAGACACGGGCGGAGAGCGCATCAGTTATGGCCTGCAGCTGAGCGCATCCACCCGCGTTCTCTCTTGAGTCCCTGCCGGCCTGGAAGTTAGCACCCTGCGGGGTAAAACTGCAGCGAGGAAGCTGCATTAGTTGGCTGACACCCCAGGCTGGTTTCCTACCCCGTTTTAACTTTGAGGGTGCTAGTCTGCTTCTGCTGACTCATATTGGCCTGGGGGTTTTTCCTTGTTCTACAGGCCTCCCCTTTGCACTATCTGCAGCAAAGCCTTCTTCACCCCTTGGGATGCCCATACTGGCTGGGCTTCGCCCAGTGTTTACTGACTCCTTCTTACTTGGTGGCTATCAACCCTTGCCTTACCCTCCTTAGTTATGCATAACCTGCCTGTGGAGTAGGAGGGTTATTACGAGGAGGAGGATGTCCAGTAATTCCCCGTCACAGATGACTTCTGTGATGCGGTAGACGCCGCTATAGTGAGGGCAGTTTTGGAGGCAGTGTCCCTCCATGAGAAGCTGCTCATTGAGCTGGCACAAACGTGATGCTCCCCCAGAGAAACCCAGCAAGCGAGCCCATTCCAAAGGGTTTGTTCTGGACGCATTCGCCAGACTTAAGAACCGTATCTTGACACAAGAACCCCTCCTCCCCTCAGGTGGACATACAGGCAGAGCCTTCTGTTTTGGATAATATAGACTAGGGAACCTCCCCCCAACCTTCCGACGACTCCCCTCAGGGGTTGGACGGAGAGTCTGACCACCAGCGGTCATGCAGCCCCTCTACCACTCCCCCAGAACCCCGTGAGGGCCAATTGGATCTTCTGGATCCAGAAGAACTTCTGCGCCCCCGCTCTTCAGAGTGGGTCCCTTTTGATAAGGTGGCGAAGTACATGGCTAGTAGGCTGCGCAAGCCTTGAGACCAGGAAGTGCCTTCTAGGTTGAGGGCGGAGTATCCTTGTCCCTCTTTGGAGGGCAATGCGGCAGTGACACTGGAAATCGATGCCCGGATGGCGACCTTCTTGACTAAATACATCAAAGATCTCAAGAAGGGTATTGACCGGTCTTGGCGAGCTTGCCAAGACAAGCTCCTTTACATTACAGGCCCGTTAGTCAAGATATTTGACATGGCTGAAGACGCCAAGGCCTCTGGTGCCCTGATTCAGCCTGACATCCTATCCAGATGGGCCCAGAGAAACGCCAATTGCGTGATTTCAACTGAAAGGCGCAGGTCCTTGCTCATTAAGTTGGACCCAAAATTGGGTGAATTAGCTACTTTGGAGGCAGGCCAGGTAGCTCAGGAGGGACTTTTTGGAGATCCTTTTGTTAAGGAGCTAAGTAGATTTGTGTCCACGTTTAATTCCTTAAATAAGGACCAATCGTCGGTCAAGCGCATTTTTAACAGGCGTTTTTCCTCCGGGCCTGCCACATTATGGGGCGCTCGGCTGGCCGTTCCTTTTAAGGTGCCTCTGGCAGAGGACAACAATCTCAGAGACGGCAATGGCAGGACTCAACACGATTCAGAGGCTTCTATCCGACCAGGGGACGTGGTTGACAGGGGAGACAGCGGAACGGCCCCCGTGGGGGCGGCAACAACAACTCTCCCCACAATGAGTTCTTTAATTCTCCTATGTGTTTGCTTGGGGGGGGGTTAGTTGGCTCAGTTCCTTGACAGTTGGCGGTCCCTTACCACTGACGCATGGATCTTACAGTCAGTACAGGGCTTCCACATAGTCACCTGTTCAACGTGTATCTCCCGAGCAACTTCGCTTCTCAGAGCAGGAGGCTTGCCTGATTCAGCTGGAGGTAGATGAGTTGCTGAGGAAAGGAGCAGTTTGCAGGTCTTCCCCTCATCCAGCAGGTTTTTTGAGCAATCTGTTCCTGGTTCAGAAGCACGATGGAGGCTACCGCCCAATTACAGACCTTCAGGAATTCAACAAGGGGCTGGTTTATCGCCACTTCAAGATGGAGGGTATCCATCTCTTGTGAGACTACCTTCGCCTCAACGATTGGATGGTCAGGTTGTATCTCAAGGACGCGTACCTGACGATTCCGATCTTTCCCCCCCATCGTCACTTCCTGCAGTTTCAAGGAAGGACGAGACTTTTGAGTTTACTTCTCTGCCCTTTGGTCTCTTCTCGACTCCTTGATACTTCACCAAGGTTCTGCATCCAGTGGTAGAACATCTCAGAGAGCAGGGAATTCGGATGATCGTCTATGTAGACAATATGCTGTTCATGAATCAATGTCCTCAGGCTCTCTGCCGGCAAGTGCACTCCGCCGTGTCTCTTCTCCAATCGCTGGGATTCGTGATGAACCAGACCAAGTCCAGTCTCTCCCCTTCCTCCACAATCACATTCCTGGGTTTTGTCATAGACTTGGAAAGGGCAACGTTGAGTCTCCCATCCAGGAAGGTAACGAAGACTCGACACAAGGTTCGACAACGGCTAATGAAACCTCGAGCCTCCCTGCACAGGATTGCCAGAGTAGTTGGCCTCTTGTCTGCCTCGATTCAGGCTATATTCCCAGGACCCCTTCACTTTCGAGCACTTCAGAGGCTCAAGGCATCTCACTTGCGGAGGGGTCTCTTGTACGCCCAGCAAATACCGTTGTCGTAGGAGGCCAAGGAGGTACTCAATTTGTGGCTAGCCCACATGGAGGCATGGACTGGTCGTGCCATCTTAGGTTGCCAGCCGGATTTCATGAGAGAGTCAGAAGCCAGCAGCTCTGGTTGGGGAGCCCGCTGTGGAGAATTCACCACCGAAAGCGCTTGGTCCGCTGTGGAACAATCCCTGCACATAAACTGCCTGGAACTAATGGCAGACTGAAGAAGCATATAATATACCTCAATCAGTCTTTCCCAATAAAATAAAAACTAATAAAAGAGGAAAGATACTACTTGAGGAACTTAGCTCCTTAGAGGGGCTCATAGTAAACGGCAGAATGCCTTCTGACACCCCAGCCAATTTTGCACATGGGTCATTTAGGGGTGAATCCATCTTAGATTACGTAATTACTGACTATGATACGTTTTCTTCTATTCGGGACATACTGATCACTCATTCCCCCTTGAGTGACCATAATATGGTTAATATAACCATCTCATTACAACCTCCTGATACTGAGTCCTGGTCTCTAGTTAATAAAGGAGTTTCTATTAATCGTAAGTCTGGAAGATGCTTCTGGGACTTTACCACCATGAAGGATGTACAAAGTATCCTTGCCCAAACTTTACTTGAACTAGATGAATGGCAGGGTACAGATTTTTCTCACTTTGAAATCCTTTTGCAGAAGCTTACCATGACAGCAAAGAAAATCAGAAATCCTAAGAATCCCCTACTTCCTCCAACTATATTATTACCCTTAAATAAGGAAATAAATAAACTTGTGAGGCAACAGTACCTTAATAGATCTAGGGAAAATGAGCGTAAGTTAGCCTTACTAAAAAGAAGGAGGAATAGACTAAAAAAAAAAAAAAAAAAGAGAAAAAGAAGACTCTCTCTGGATAAGGTTAAGAGAGGCCTCAACATTTAACAAATCTAGAGAATTTTGGTCTATAACAGGGAAGGGATGTGGAGCAAGAACTTCTCCCATCCCAGTCTCTATTGCGGAAGAAGTCTGGATAACATTTATATCTAGCCTATATGCTTCTAATGGAGTGGAGGATAATAACTGGGATCCAGCCCCGAATGGAGAGAGTAACATAGAACTCCCGACCGAGAAATCCATAGCTTCCGTGATAAAGAGTATGCGCTCTTCCGGAGCTATGGGCCCGGATGAATTGCCCATGTCAATAATTAAGCAGGATGTCACCTCGTGGAGCAAGATCCTACTACCAGTGTTTCAAGCATGCTTTATTTCTAGATCAGTACCCAATTCTTGGAGGGGAAGTATATTGATTCCCATATTTAAAAAGGGAGAGCAGGACAAACCTAAAAATTATCGTTTAATAGCTCTTTTGGATTCTATAGGAAAAATTTTCGCAAAGTGTATTTTATTGTTAATCATTAAATGGATAGAATCAAATGGTATTTTACCCATGCAGCAAACAGGATTTCGTAAAGAGCATGGTACTCTTGATAATTTGACATCACTACAGGTGATTGTAGACAAATATGTACGTGTCCGTGGTGGTGGGATATATGTAGCATTTATCGACTTCTCCACGGCATTTGACAAGGTAGATCGTCCAACGCTGTGGAGAAAGCTTGCTGCATTGGGCATGCCAATACGGTTACTTGAATTGGTAAAATCTCTTCACTCGAACACATGGTGTAAGGTGCTACAAGGCGGTGAAAGGGGTCTTTCTCAATCCATCCCTTCCCCGAATGGGTTAAAACAAGGGTGTATCCTGGCCCCTATATTGTTTTCTCTATATACGGCAGACCTACCATCTTGCATAGCAGCTGGTGGGGGACTAGCCCCTATAATTGGAGGGTTACCTATATCGGTCCGAATGTATGCGGACGATATACTTGTTTTAGATCTAATCCCGAAGGGCCTGTCTAACCGCCTGCATGCATTAAACCAATTTGCAGAAGCACATTATATGAAGATCAATGCCTCAAAAAGCAAAATTATGTGCATATTTGGAAAGAAAAAATGTAGGTCTGAAAATTATAATTGGACAATAGGTGGACAGAAACTAGAGGTGGTTAAAACCTACACCTTCGTAGGAAAAATAATCGCAGCAAATTTAAGTGAGAACCCCCATATAGAGCACAATTCTCGTAAAGCACTTGCCAATGGCATGGGACTGTGTTCCTTGTACAATGCTACAGGGAAGAGACACTTTACTCTATTCCTAGACATATTTAAAGCAAAGATACCTGCAACTCTACTATATGGAATTGAATTAGTAGAGTTAAAACACTGGGGATTCCTGCAAAAAATAGAAGGAAAGGTACTAAGAAAAATCTCTTCTCTTAATACAGCCTGCTCTGTTTCTTCATGTAGGCTGGAATTCGGACTGCGAAGTGGTTGGGTCCAGGGGTTGATTGCCCTTGTAAGATGGTTGGCTTGTCTGGTTAGAGGTAAAACCGGTTCCCTACGAGAAGCTATTAAAAGGGAACTCTTGGGCGACTTCAATGAGCTCTCCTTATTAGTAAAAAACTTTAGAAAAGCTGTAAGTTTGTTAGAGCTGGATGCAAATACCTTGTTCTTACTTGATCCCGCTGAGCTCAAGGTGAAACTAAAATGTGCATCCTGGGAACTGTGTTATAAATTGGATATGCTTGCCCAACCAAAGAAAAAAGAAAGACAATCCCTGCTAAATACATATATACCAAAGCAGGCATAACAATACCTCACTTGGAATATTCCCCACAGAGTCCGTAGGTTATGGTACCTCTTAAGACAAGATTTGCTCCCATTAAATTGTCTCTTTGCAAAGTGGTATGGTGTATCTCCTATGTGTAATCTCTGTCATAATGCTGTACAGGATCGTAACCATGTCTTGTTTGTTTGCACTGCACTACGCCCATTACACCTAAAATGGTTAAAACCAATCTGTCTACAATTAGGAATTTTAAATGTAAAAACCTTTTTCCATGCACTTTATTGTCCGCCAAATGAAATGTTTTGCTACAGAATTTTTAATTTTTTTAAAGGTTTTTTAGATATTTATTAATATTACATAGGGAGATGTTTGATGATTGCTCAACCAATGATAAGATGTGTTACTTTACTGGTACTCTTCTGTGTGATTTTATGGAATGTAAACTTTGTATATTGTTTGTTTATTTTATGTGGCCCTCATTGAGAGCCAAAACATAATAAACTTTGAATTGAATAATGGCAGGCTCTTTTGCGGTTCGTTGTTAGACCAGAGACCGTGTGCAGGCCTGAGTTCTTCTCAAGATGGACAATGTAGCGGCGGTGCGCTATATCAACAACCTGGGAGGCACGCGCTTCTAAGCTCTGGCCGAATTGGCCAAGAACTTCTGGGAGAACCGTCTCGAACACCAGATCTCGGTGACGACGGAACACCTCCCGGGTCTGGACAATCACGTGGCAGATTGGCACTCCCATCACCTGCGGTACTCCAGTCTGTGGAAACTGTTTCCCCTGGTTTTTCAGGCCCTGTCGGCGCTTTGGGGCCCTTTCTCGATCAACCTCTTTACGTCTTGACTCGACCACCAACTCCCCACATACTTCCGTTGAAGACCGGATCCAGGGGCAACGGCCAAAGATGCCTTCCTCCAGAATTAGGCGTCGGAACTTGTAGGAAAATAGGATCTTCTTCTTATGGTAACCTCCACTTTTTACTGATTTCTCACTGTTTTTGGACTAGTCTGACTGGGATCCTGCTATCCAGAACCCCAGTCTATCTGCTTTCTCCCTTAAATTGCTATGTAAGTACTTTTGGTACACTCCAGATTGGATTCTGGGGTACCCTTATTCAGTTCCTAGTATATGGTACACCATGTACCCAGGGCATAGGTACCCCAGAGGTGGGTTACCTGGCTGCAGGAGTTTAGATTTTACCTGGACAAGATTCTACTAAGAAGAAACCAAGTACTTTGACTGCCTGGACGACGCTGCACGACTGAAGAAGCTCCCTTGGAGTAAAGGAGTTACTCCACCGCAGTAGCAGGCACCTAAGCGCATCTGACCAGAGCTCCTGAGGACTCCGAAGATTTCAGCAACACAGGAGGTGGGTTTCCAAAGGTCCCTGAGGTAGGTCTGACCTCTCAGTGATTCTGAGACCAGTATCCCTTGTGTGGACCGTGTGACCCGAACCCATGTGCACCGCGTACGTTTGCAGGTGAATATGCTTGTTAGCGATTCCCGAGCTTGTGCATTGGACTCCATGTAGTCCTGACCCCGAGAAGTATTTGCACTGAAGAAATCCGGCCTCCTCGCACTGAGTGCTCTGTGGGCTGGTGCTTTTTAAATTTGCTTGAGGTCTCCTCGTGACTCCTGGTCTGTTGGCCTGTGGGTCCTAGCATGGGTCACCTTGTGTGTTCTTGGGCTTGCCTGGTTGGTCCAGACGTGCTTTGACTCCCCATTGCTTGGAGAGTCCCCTGGACATTGGTGGTCCACACCGTAACCTGTTTGTCCTTCCTGCGTTGGTTGCATTTGCCAAGGCTTGTTGGTGCTCCAGCCGGACATCGCTCAACATCCTTTGTGGGACAGCTCACCTCCGGATGCTGGTTGTCATCGACATCTCCTGGTCTCTGTGGCTGCAGAGTCAAGCATCCCTTCTTCACACCTGAAGCACCCGACATTGGTGGGCATTCGACTACTAAGCCCCTGGTCACCTAAAGTGATCCAGTCTCTCTCCCCTCTGCTTTCAGGTTCCTTTCACCTATAATCCAGGCTTGGATGCAAGCATGGATTCCTACACTTCGCCTTCCTGGCAGCAGTACTTCTTTGCAGCTCTCCATTGAAAACAACAAAGGTTTCTGAAACCACTTGACCCCTATGCACCCGGCTCCTCTGGGATAGGTACCACGGGTACTTTGGTACTCACTGGTGGGTTGGCTCTAGGACCTCCTATGTTTCAAAGTGTTTGCTTGAAGTCCTCGTAGAAGTGTCCTTAAACTGTAACTTTGAAACTCGACTTTCCCGTAGAGTTGTACGGAGCATGCAGTCATGTTTCCTCACTGTACCCGTCCTCCGTGGGTTTCCTGTGTCACTGCCTTGGGTGGTTCCTTGGGGTCCCAGCAATTCTACGTGCTCTAAGCAATGTGTCTAGTCAAATCATTATTGTTATACAATTTAATTTTTTTAGTATATGGTTCGGTCTCCCCCTGGAGCCAGCTGTGTACAGTGCTACAAATGTTCTATTGACTCAGTATTGTGTGCTTTATGTTCTAATTTCGTGTAGAGATTAGTAGAGAGTGTTATATTAATAAATACATATTTTTATATCACTACTGTGTGGTTCTCCTTTCATTTGGTCATTCAGGAGGTGATATTCTGGTCAAACAAGCTGCTTTAAATTCCTTCGAGATCAAGCCTGACAGCTGCTATCGACTGCTACCACTAGGATAGCTTTCTAAAGCTTATCTTTGACCTCATACATCATAAGGGTCGTGTGGACTGGTACAGGGTGCCCACTTTAATTAGTGGAAAACATATATCAGGCCACCTTCTCACAGAACTGGGGTATGCCTTTCCCCCCTTCGCCATGGCCATATGATTGACGACTCAGCGCAGGCAAAAGGAAGAACTAGTGGTGGTCACCCAGTTTGGAAGTCACAAGTGTGGTTTCCAGTTCTGATGGAACTTTCCTGGGGTTTTCCAATCTGACTACCCCAGCTGCCTCATCTCCTGAGCAATCCAGCAGGCAATCCTTACCCACTGGTGATGCCTGGTTCACTGCCTCTCATGGTGTGGAGGGTTACCGGACTCAGTGGCAAGTCCCTGGCCTTTCAAAAAACGCTGCAGACCTCCTTTCTCGGGCGTGGTCAGACAGAACGATCAAGAGATATTGTTCAGCCTGGGCCTGATGGATGGGTTGGTGTCTGCAACGGAACCTGGATCCAGTGGGGGAAGAAGTTGTCTATATGTTGAATTTTCTGGCGTATCCGACTTAGGATCGGCCTGGCATATCGGTCGATCAATACCGTTCACTCCACTATTTCTGCGCGTCAATGTGGCGAACCTTCCGGTGGGTGAGCGTCCGATAGTCAGAAAACTCTGGGGGAGTAGGTTATCGCTTCCACTGGAGCCAGGATATTTGGGCCTTTGGGACATGAACAAGGACGAATTTCTGAAGTTCCGCCTCTGGGTGTCACAGGTCGTTCCTTTACACCTGATGGAGTCACCTTCCATGTTTCACACAGGACTGAATGTCAATCTCAAGTGATTTTCTACCCAGCCATCCCGGAGGTGCCTAAATTGTGTGTAGTGTGATATATAAAGGCTTATTACATCCCCACGAGGAACACCGGTTGTTAATCGCTCTGAGAAAACCTTTCAGAGCTTTGTCATCCCCGACTATCGCCAGGGGGGTATGATGGCTGATGTAGGAGGCTGGTATTGATACCAAGGTCTTTGGGGTGCACTCGACAAGGGGTGTAATGGCTTCAAAAGCATTTGCCTTGGGAGCTCGCTTGAAGGACATACTAAATGCGGCAGACTGGTCATCTGACTCAACCTTCAAAAGGTTCTACTTCAAACCAGTCTCCTCCATTGCGGCTCTGGTAGTGTACAAGCTTAGAACTTGCCTAATCCTCGCCTCTAGGTCCTGACATAGAATAAAAAATTTCCTAGCTTTCGTAACAGAAAGTTTAAATTCTATTAAAGACTTGGAGGCGAGAATTAGCCCACCCTGAGATCAAGAATGACTCACCCGGGTTATTGGATCGTCGTATGAATGTAAGTAACTGAGTTTGAAGTTGGTTTTCCTTCTGTATTGGCAAATACTGTTGATGTGATTACTTTCAGGGATTTTATCCTCACTTTCCTGGCAAACAAAAGTCTCTCTGATTCAGGATCGCGAAACCAGAGTAAGTATCTTCGACTGTCTGCATGGTTGCAGGAAGACAGAGGGATTCCGACGACGGACAGCATTGGTTATCAGTACCGCTGACTCCAGATTGGTGGACTGTTGTTACAACTTTACACTCCATGTTCCCTGTGGTTATGGGAAATTAAGTTTTTTCTAGGAATGTTGAAATATTAAAATGGCTGCTGTTTAAATAAATGGAAGAAAGAATTGCCTAATCCTCGCCACAAGTCCTTAATAGAATTGAAACTTTCCGTATGAAAGCTTGGAAATTTTTTCATTTACCTTGAAAAAACAAAGACAAGAGGCATTTGGCAAAACAGGAACATCTGGTTTAATCAAACACCACGACCGGGAGTGCAGCATACAGAAACTGGTCTGAGGACTGACTCAAAGTACAGTAGTTTTGAATGTCTTTTTATACATTTTGTGAAGCATCATAAAACAAGTCAAAGATCCTGTTTCGGGAGTGGAATGTGGGTCATGTCATGAAGCCATAAATGACTCCCAACTGATGACAAATGCAGGTGGGTCTTAACCTTGAGGACAATGAGGACCAGTGAGTAACGTGTCCAGATATCTGCATGGGGAGCGCGTGATCACTGCACGTGTAGTGTATGCTGTGTCCTGATTGGCTCAGTGTTCCTAACTTCATGTGGCATCTAACTTTATGGTGTTTAGGGCACACAAGCCCCTCCGGTCATGTGCATTTTATTGGGGTCAATCTCCTCAGACCATTGAGGTGTCGCAGCCTATCTGTGGGACTAATCTGGGCTTTTCCTATTCACTCATATGTCCTGCTGGTTACGTGTCACCCCACCTGTAAATCTGTGATCGGTCAATCAGTAGCCTCAGTCCTAGGGTGCAGGGCCTGCCTGACCATGTATTTCTGACTTGGGGTTAAAGGAGAGGTCAAATTGGGAGATTTTGACAGCAGTGATTTGATTTTGTTTTTTTGTGCATACACATATCATTGCTTACATTAACATCAATATTTATTAACAAATATGTATGAAAGATCTGATTCCATAACCCTCAACAGTTGTAGAATATGAGGGAATATTACGTGCTGACTGGAACCGAGATATATCATTTTTTTACCAAGACTGCCACTATATCAGGAGGTGGGGGCCCAACATATGGGGTTAATATTTAAACAGTGGTGGAACGTAGTGACCCAGGGACCTGGCTGGACAATTATAAACAAAAAGGGGAAGTGTAGGGGAGGAGCCAAGATGGCGACCTGAGCGGACGCACAACCTTCGGCTCCGCCGGCCCCGGAATCCCGCACCTGGAACCTGCTTGCAATGTCCGCCAGTTTCTTACCTGATAGGTGCGGGACACGGAGCTGATGTCATCGGTGCTCCGCCGGCCTCTCCACCCGCCCGGATTCTGAAGTTATGGGGAAAAGTGCCCTGGCCCGGGACCCAGCCTGATCCGAGCCGCTCTGTGGACCTCTCGTCCCTTCCTGCAGCTACCGTGGTGCCGGGATGGTGGAACTGAGCGGCACGTCCTGGCTGGGACGCGACCTGAGGGCTGCCTGCTGACGGAGACCGCAGTACACTCCCCGGACAACACGATGACGGCGGGCAGAGGCGCCTGACCGGCGAGTTCTTTGTGGCTGGCCGCCATACTTGCTTTGTCCTGTGGATCCCTCCGTACCGAGGCGGTGCACTCTGCCCGGATTTGCAAACCTCGCCACGTACTTGTCGGCTCTGAGCAGCTGCCTGCATCGGGCGGAATACGACTGGCCGGGGTTTCTTCACTGCTGCCGGGTCGCGTCCTGCTACTTTTTCCCTATCCTCCCCCGGCGCTCCAGCCTCGGGAGGGAGACAAGATGGCGATACCTGCGGCTGGCCACTGAAGGGCACTCCGACGGAACGACGGCCACTCCGGTGTGTATGTGATCGGAGCACATTCATTCCAAGGAATTGCGACAATGGGGATCCCACAGTCTGATGTGATGCTGGCAGAGGTGTTGGCAGCCCTGGATGAGTTGCGCTCGATGGTACAGTGCAGCTGTAGCGCGCTGGGAGCGAGACTGGATGCCTGTGCCCGGAATTCCACCCAGAAGCAGGAGGAGGGTTACCCACATCACTCCGGACGGGGATTGCCGCTGTCTGCCGCCGCAACATTGTCTCGAGAAGCAGCTGAGGACGATACTGTAACCTTTGTTGTGGCGGGCGGAGGTCTGTTGCCACTTACTACTACGGTCATTGATACATGGTTTCCCTCCCGCCCCGTGCTTGCTGGTGTGCAGTCACTTGAGATGTCGTGGATTTGGCAACCAGTGCTTTGTTCCCCTGCTTCGTTCCCAACATGTTTGCCATGGACTTTGATCGCTTTGCTTGGTGCATATCGTGGCTGGACCATGCCAGGGGGAACTGATGCTGAGGCGGAATCCTCTATTGGGACCGGACGCCATTTGCTCCTAGTTTCTGCACCTCCCCCCTCCCCCGGGCGGCCATCTTCTCTTCTTCTCCTGCAATTCAAGGGATTGCCGAGCGGAGGGGGCGAGAGACAACGTCCCAGATCGGGCCAGGGATAGGTGACTTTCATTGTATAACACCCGGGCGGGTGGGAGGAGGTAGGGTGGATCTTGAATTTGGCCGGTTTTATCACGTACTGTGCAATGACTCGCCCCACATGATTGCTTGCTGTTGCTCTATCTGATGTTGCTGTTGGGGCGGGTATTGCTTAATGGGCCGGTGGAGCTCGCCTATATGCTTAATTGACCCTCCTCCCGGATCTACTCGTTGGGGAGTCCAGGGACGGGTTTCTGTTCCTACTCCCCGAGTTCTCGGATTACACCTCTTCTTCTTTTTTGCTTTCCCTATTGCTTTCTCTCCCTCTTCTCTTCTTTTCTCTTCACTCGCTATATTTCGGGATTTTGGGGCGACAGACACTCTGCTAGGGGGGGGGGGGGCAGGCCATAGCCTCTGCATGTGTGTAGGGTGGGGGGTTACTTTTAGTTCGAGTTTTTATTTCTATGGTGCCTTTCTTAGTTCTTTTATGATTTTTCTCTTCCTTTTGGGCCCGTGTTAGGAGTACTGGGGGATGGGTGGCGGTGTACATGCAGACGGGTTGTTTAGGCAGCTTTCTGGTGATTGACTATTTTGTAGCCATCCTCTGGTCGGGACTTACATGTTGTGAAGCGCTTAGCCAGGCACTGATGTTTCTTGTCAAGTCCCACCTACATGGTCCTTGTTCCTCTCTTTTCGTAGTCACTGTACGGAATACTTTGACCTGTTCTTACTGTTTGCACAAAAAAAGAATCTTAAATTTAACCTACATTGCTCCTGTGCCTGGGAATAATGATGCTTTACACATTATCATTTCATCGTAATTGTTGCTGTGCTGCATTTCCCTGGCGCCGTATTGCGTGCACTAGTGCTACATGAGGTGTCGTGGCCGGCCGGATGGTTGTAGGCCCGTATCTGTATTGTTTAATGAGCACAATAAAGGTTTTCAAAAATTTTTTTAAAAAAAAAAAAAGGGGAAGTGTAGCCCTATATTTTCACTGCAATAGAATTGTAAAGAAACTTTCCCGCAAGTTTTGTTAGTTATGCAGTAAATGCATTTATTTTTGCCAATCACATTCAAATACTGCAGAGACAGTTGTGACAATATGTCACATTATTTACATCAGTCAAAAAACAAGGTGCTCCTACAAGGTAACGAATCAGGGAAAAGAGAATAATGTGATACAAAAATGTGTGTGTGCTAAACATAGATGCATGTACATGTGACTGATTGGGATGATATGTTGTTGTACATGGCACCGAAAGTATGAGTGTCAAAAACCCCAATCAGAAATTAGAATCAGTCCACATATGTTGTTGTCAACGTTTTGAATCCTTGGCACAAATACTTAGAACAGGGTCATCATCAAGAACAAATAATAAAAGGAGAGTACAGTTACTACAGTGGACTGGGGTACCAAGACCCTCAACTGCAGATGTGTCAGTCTTAGTTGCGTGTGAAAACCTCAGCAATATTTTTTCAGGTAGCAGAGAATTGGGATACAGGGAGCCACAGTTAAAGATCTGGCAGACTTGGCTGCATGGGAAAATCTCAGCAACCTGTGAGGTTAATAACAAAAATGATTGTCAGTTCAGCAGTTATGTAGCCGCTCACTTCTTCAAGAAAGAAATATCTCCTGTGTGTAGTGGAAGGAATTTGTCAGCCATCTCCCTCTATGAGTCATGTATAAAGAGGAATCTAAATGATAGGCGCGAGTGAGATTCAAATTATTTAAAACTTCTCTCGTCCACGTTTCGTAGTAGTGGGAGGCACAGTCGAAGAACTGATATGTATATGGGGTACATTAGAGGCCGAAACTGGGCTAGAGGATCAGTCTGCTTCTTCACTGCAACATGTAGGCCTGCCACTGCATTGCCTGGGTGTACAGTTTACTGCCACTTCGACTTGGCATTTAAAACTACTTGCCAAGCCTTAAACTCCTCTTTTATTACATATGTCTACCCTGGTAGCTCTAAGGCAGGGTGCTATGCACATAAAAGGCAGGACATGTACTGTTGTGATTTGCATGTTCTGGTAGTGACGAACAGCCTGTATCGTTTTTCACTATTGTGTGACATTTCCTTCTCATAAGTTAACATTGGGAATTCTCTTACACCTGTTTAAGTGTGAATTCCTGACCAGAAAGGAGTAGCTTTTTACATGTTTTATATCTTTGGATTGGTAATGCTAAATCATCCTTACTGGTGAAGTTGGATTTGACATTACTGTTTTAGAAATGCCACTTTTAGAAAGTGGACTTTTCTCTGCACTTACTGATCTATGTGCTTGACAGCCTGCCTCCAATGCACGTCTGGGATGGTTGGGTGACAGCTACCTCTGTGCATTCCCTCTAGACTGCCACAACACAGGACACTTAACTGCATCTGCATTCTGATGGGCCTTCCTGGGCAATGAGGAGTGGGAGGGGCTCACACTACACTTGAATAGGTAGTGTCCTGCCCACACACAAAGTGCTGATCACCCCCCACAGATACCCTGGCAGACAGGACTGGATTGAAAGGGATCCTTGTGCACTTCAGAGGACTCCTTTGAAGTCACCCCTACATCAAAGGTGCTTTTGGGTATAATTACTGGGCTCTGACACCTTCAAATCAGGCACTTTCTGGACCTGTGACCAGAAAATACTGGCTATACATCTGCACATTGCCGGAAGGACTGCTATGCTGCCAGGAGGAACAACCACTCTGATCTGCTGTGTTGGCCTGCTGCTAGTTGAGCTGCAGGAGGGACTGCTACTTTGCTAACTGCCTTGTTGTGCTGGCCTGCTCCTGCTACCTGTGTACTGACCTAAAGCGTTTTCCAAGGGTTTTCTGGCTTGCCCTCTGTTCTTGAAGTCTCAGGGCCATCAAAGACTTTAATTCAAAAGATTGAGCGCTTCGCTCTACAAAGGTCCAACACTTGCTTTTGACCTGAAATTTCAAGCTATGTAGTATCTGGAGCCGCTGTGCTGGGGAAGCCTTCTAGCGCATGCCCCCAGCGGTGCCATGGTGACCAGAGATTCCATTATAACGTCATATAGTTCAAGCCCACCCTCGTCAGAAGAGACTGCGTTGCACTCTGACGTCAGCGTTCACCTCAACCCCTGAAAGGAAGGCACAGCCGACAGCGAGATCGCCGCATTTGGGGTTCTTTATTTCACTCGGGCCACCAAGTCTGTTCTGACTCCAACCCGCCAGCCCAGGTACTGTGTGATGCTAGGTTCTAGTTGCAGATCTGCCTGACGTGGGCGGACAAGAGTGTCTAAGTCCTCCAAGTCCTCCGGTCCCTAATGACTCCTGAAAAGCTTCTGCATGGTTTCTGATTGAGCACAACTTGAAAGTAACCATACGATCGTAAGTGAGGTTAGCACTGTCTTTACTTTAATGATTGTAGAACACTCATAACTAATGATTTTTGTCGTTTTGGCCTCAGTGTGTTTGTAATATAACAAACTATTTTTATAAACCTGTGCGGAGTCTTTTTGTAGTGTGTGTGTGGGTGTGTGTGTACGTGTTGCACAAATACTTTACACATTGCCTCTTTTGATAAGCCTGCCTGCTCTGTACCAAGCTGCAACAGGTTGAGCACAGGTTATCTCTGTTGTGTATCTAGTTTACCCTGACTAGAGTTGTGGGTTCTGCCTGGGTGTATACCGTAATCAACCAGAAACCCCATTTCTAACAGAGTTGCTAATGAATCTAAGATTAAAATAGTTATTGTCTACCTTCTTGGCAAATTTTCTAGATAACATTTCTGATCCTTGCCAACTGATATACAGGTCATCTACAAACCTTAGCCATAGAATAATACATTACTTCAACAAACTGTGGACCCATGCACTCCTGTTCCTCCCACCAGACCATAATTAAAAACAGTGGACCTTAATTCACAAAGGTAAACTTACACCTTCGTGTAAGTTTACAGGTTTTTTGGTTTTCACAACTACAACTTAATATAATGTTTACAAATGGGAAGACTCCACAGTCAGGGTGAAGAATTATGCACATGAAAAGATAGGACAGGACCATCTTGTTATGAGCGGAGTTTTACGCCTTGACTGCGTTGTCTCTGAAGTAATAAAATTACTAAAAAAAGTTGATCAGACACAGTATTTTTAGTTGTACCAGTAAAGATAGACAGTAGTAAATAGGTGAAAAATTGGAATATTAAACCTACTGCAGGTAACAGTCTGTTTCACACTTTGAGCATCCATTTAGGAATGCTCAAATGGAGAATCCCATATGCAGAAATGCTCAAAGCAAAAGGAAATTGCAGTTCCTTGGAGTGCTTTCTTTACACACCCTAAGATATATGTAATATCATATGAAGAAGCATTAACCTGTGTAAAGGCTATCCCAAATTTAAAGTGCTAGTGCATACCATAAACATAGAAGACATACTTCCACCTAAAAATAGCATTATATCACCGCACTTGGTCCTGTTGCATGTGATGGAAGGAGTGGGGGGCAATCTCTACAAGTGGCACCTTCTGCTATTAGGCCTCACGCTAGCTAAAAGAGATATTGCCAGGGCCTGGAAGGCGCTCCGGGCCCCCTCAGTGGCCGCCTGGAAAAATGGGCTAGATTTCTGTATGGGGCTTGAACAACCTGTCTTCCTGGCCAGGGGGTGCCCGGGTAAGCACTACAAGATATGGAAGAGGTGGGCGGATTACCAGGCCCTGGACTTGGATCCGCCACAGCAGGTGGAGGCACCATTGCCGGACTGATCTATTTACTGTTTTTATGTTTCAATGGTGGCGGGGCGGGATGACCCGGAGAGGCTGTGATTCCCGGGTGAGCAGCTACGAATTGGATGGACTAATGTGACATGGGCGCAATCTGGGGGGAGGGGGGAATCGGGGGGGGGGGGGGTTTGTTATAATGCGGTTTGCTACTCTTCATAAAAGTCAAAGTCATTATTACCATGAGATTGATGTGTGCAGTAGCTTCTGGAGTGCAGACCTCTGCTACTTATGTGAAACTAGACAAATAAAATTTGTTTAAAAAAAAAATAGCATTACATGGCATAAAATCATCAAAATCACAATGTGAAATACTGATATCATTGCAGTGTCACATGTGTGCCATTATAAAATATCTGTATAAATACGTTTTGCAAACTGAATATAAATATAATAAATATTAAATATTCAACATTTAAAAAACATTTGTTGTTAAATGTTCATTGCCCTTACATTGTTCTCAATCTTCAAGTAATTGGTAATCACCTAAAATGTCCATAAACCAAAACTACTGTATAATACATTAGTATATATTTAGGACATGGAGGAGAGTTATGTTTCCAATGTAGATTGCACTGATTCATGTCGTGTTTGACATATATTGCAAAAATGGGCTCATAAACTGTTTGTAATGCCACATATAAATTGCTAAGATGTTCTACAAACCGTGTACGAAAACTAAAATGTGTACCTAGTGAGACAGCTTTTACTCCAACAAATTACCGTAAAAGCTTGTAAAGTGCTAGTGACTATAATTACATACAGTTAAAAATAAAGAACCAATAGCATAAGGTCCTCTATACTATTCCTTTTTGCTAGGAAAGCAAAAATACCGGGTTTAAGATAGCAGTGTATTTAACCAAATTGATGTACCTAAATGCAAGTGATTGCTATCTGTTCACAGATCGGCCTTTAAGAAGAGATAATTAATTAGATATTACAACCAAGTGTACAGATCCTCAGTGGTGTTAAGCCTGTGGGGGCAGTTACTATCTAGTTCTAATATGTATATAGTTCTGAGTTTCCTCAATATTGCCTCCCTATCTCCACCCTGTCTGAGCGGTGGCACCGAATCTATGGACAATATTTAAGGTGTTGCAGGTTAGTGCCATGCGTTTCACTGAAATGGCGAGCTACTGGGTAATTTGGGTCAGAGTTAGTTATAGCCCTCAAGTGCTGGAGGATTCTCTTGTGGACCAACAGCTTCGTACTTCCCACATATTGCAGCACATAGATGTCGAATTCCGTTTTGCAGGTGATCAGTTTACTTATTGTTTTGGGCTTATCTCCAAATGGCACTTTGAACGATGTTTTATTCAAGCCATGTTTGCACGCTTTACATGCCAAGCAATGCATAAAACCTTTTTGACCTGCAGGCCAGCTTGCACCTGTTCTCCCCTCAGGGCTACTATTTACTAAAAGGTCACTTGTGGAAAATGCTTTTCTGTACGTTATAGTAGGTAACAACAGTAAAGTATCCCCCACGACCGGATCACTAAGGACTAGATGCTGGTTCTTTTTTACAATTTGCATCATATAGTCCTTCTGTTTGTTGTATGTGAGGATGAGTCTGGGGTTGCTGTCACTAGGTTGTGTATTGTTGCTCTGGCTAGAAGGTGTGAAAAGTAAGTCCTTTCTGCAAATATATATATTATTTAATTTTTTTCATTGTTCACATACATATATGTGCATGCATTCAGGTATATACCTATTCAAAGTGATCACCGACATAATATCGACGATAACATTATTGTGATACATAAATATGGTATCAAAACAGTTATTACACAGATGTTGTTTTTCTATACTTATAAAGGTACATACAATTTCACATAATATCGTTAAAAAACATACAAAAATGCAGTTTTTTAATATATATTACCTACTGGCGGTTGCCAGTAGGTAGTTATAGTTAGGACCTAGTTTCCATAGGAAATACACAACATTCTATTTGGAATAACTTTGGCGACAGTGGACGAATCTTCGCGAAATTCTCCAAGAAAATGGCCTGCTCCGCTCCTTCCCTGAAAGTTTGGGGTTGATTCGTCAAGCGGGGGCCGAGAAAAAAGGGGGGTCCCAAAACGTGTTTTCCCCATGCAATTTTCCATAGGACCTTTAGCCAGGGCTACAGCCCGAACAGTTGAACGGAATTACACCAAATTTGGCAAAAGGGTAGAGTTTGGTTTGCAGATTACCCTTTTTGTTACATGGTGTAAATCCGTTCAGTAGTTTCTGAGAAAATCAAAAGTAAAATCATAGATATATCTATAGGCGAGTACAGTACGCGTACCTTCCCGAGCACGAGCTGAATGCTAATTGGCTGTCAACACTCTAAACCAGGAAGTGTTGGCAGCCATCTTGTGCCTCGGTAGAACCGAGGCACAAGAAAGCAGAAAAACAAACGTGTCGAACGGAAAAGGGGGCAGGGTAGAAACACCCTGACCCCCTAGGCCTGCTCAGGGGGTCCCACAAGGACGCGAACCCCGTGAAAAAAAAAAACCTGGTCTGCTTTGTTTCAAATTAGCCCCCGGGGGACCAAATCCCGGGGGCATAGTGAAAAAGAAGTGTGGGGGAGCCCTGAACCCCCCCACACTGCCCCGGGGAGCGCCCCCCCGGGCAAAGTAATTATAATAGCGGGGGCACACAGCCCTCTACAGCCCCGGGGACCGCCACCCCCTGGCCTTTATTATTAAGTATGCAGGGGGGCTCATGGCTACCCCACAGCCCGGGGGAACGCCACCTTCGGGGCTTCGATATGTATGGTGGGGGGCCTCTAAGGCACACCAAGCCCCGGGGACCACCACCCCGGGGCTTTATTATTAAATATGCGGTGGGCTCAGGGCCCCCACAGCCCCGGGAACCGCCACCCCCCAGGGCTTCGTTAGTAATAAAGTTTTTTTTTTTAACTGTGTGGGGGGGGCTCAAGCCCCCCACACGGCCCGGGGACCGCCACCTCCCCGGGGCTCTAATATGTAAAATAGGGGGGTCCGTGACAGACCCCCCAGCCCCGGATCCCACCACCCCCGGGGCTTTTAACAGGTGGGAGGGGGGCCTTGCGGCCCCCCTCTTGGAGCCCTCGATGGCCCTGGGGACCGCCACCCCCCCAGGGCCGGCTCCTGCAGTGTCCCAGGGTGCCTACCCCCGGGACACTGCTGTTTGCTATGGTAGGGCGGGAGCCTCGCGGCTCCCGCCCTACCATGGCAAACTGCTTTGATTTTTGAAAGAGAGAGCAGGAAACCTGCTCTCTCTTTCAAAAATCAAAGCATATTGCTTTTCTGCATGAGGAACAGCATGTTAGCTGCACCCCAAGCAGAAAAGCAATGCCGGCTCCCGCAGAATGCGGGGAGCCGGCAGGGACCGTGGGGGGCTTGGGGAACCCCCGCGGTCCGCAATGGAGAGGGCAGGCTCTGGGGGATGGGGTCCCTGGCGCCACGCAGCCCACCTACACCATGGATATATAAAAAAAAAGGCAGGCCCCGGGTGATGGGGTCCCCGGGGCCTTAAGCGGGCATAGGAGGGGGGCTCCCATCCACAAAAAAATGCACTTAAATGTTGGCCATGGCCCAGGGGATGGGGTCCCCGGGGCCGGAATTGGCCACGGGAGGGGAGCGACGCGGCCCCCTTTCCGTAAAACAATAAAATAAAAAGAATTGGGGACAGGCCCTGGGGGATGGGGTTCCCAGGGCGAAAAAAAAGAGAAAAAGAAGGGGAGCTACAAAGCCCACCTTCTTAAAGTTTTTTTTTTTAACTGGATCAGGAGGAGGCCATGCCCCCTCCCTGCACCTCTCTGCAAACGCGCCCCCTGGCGCGTTTGCAGAGGTGGAACTAATTCCACTTGCATACTGGGGGTCCCTGGGGGCCAACTAGCCTGTCAGGAGCCTCCAGTATGGGCCAGGGGGTTCCCTTGCAGAGAGGTGTAATGAGGCCACGCCCCTTTTTACACCTCTCTGCAACGCAGCCCCCTGGCCCATACTGGAGGTTGCTGGTCGGCTAGTTGGCCACCAGGGACTCTAGTATGCGAGGGGAATTAGTTCCCCCTCTGAAAAAGCACCAGGGGGCAGTGTTGCAGAGAGGTGTAAAAAGGGGCATGGCCTCATTACACCTCTCTGCAACGCAGCCCCCTGGCGCATACTGGAGATTCCTGGTGGGCTAGTTGGCCTCTAGGGACCCCCAGTATGCAAGGGGAATTAGTTCCCCCTCTGCAAACGTGCCAGGGGGCTGCATTGCAGAGAGGTGTAAAAAGGGTCGTGGCCTCATTACACCTCTCAGCAACGCAGCCCCCTGGCGCATATTGGAGGTTTTCGGTGGGCTAGTTGGCTCCCAGGGACCCCCAGTATGCAAGGGGAATTAGTTCGCCCTCTGCAAACGCGTCAGGGTGCTGCGTTACAGAGAGGTGTAATGAGGCCTTGCCCCTTTTTACACCTCTCTGCAACTTAATCCCCCAACTTAGAACGCGGTACGGGGGGGGGTGTTTGCACAGTGGTGAAGGTAGGGGCGGGGGTAGAGGTGATATGTGTGCAAACATGCCCTGTGGCGCGTTTTAAGTTGGGGAATTAATTCTTCTTCAATCCAGAGGCCCCCTAGGGGCCAACTAGTCCAACAGGTACCTCCAGTAAGCACCACGGAGCAGCGTTGTAGAGTGTTGTAAAAAGGGGACGTGCCCTCTGAACACCTGTCTGCAACGCAGCTCCCTGGCACATACTGGAGGTACCTGGTGGGTTAGTTGGCTCACAGGGGACCTCAGGATTGAAGAGGAATTAATTCCCCAACCTAAAACGTGCACACATGTTACCTCAGGCCCCGCCCCGTCCTTCACTATTGAGCAAAACATTCCTGTAAAATCAGCCAAACTACGAATTCCGATTTACTCACCTGTTATCAGGAGAGACCTCAGTGCTGCATCTTTCAGCCCACTACTGAGCCTGAAAAGTAATTCTAACTATACTTACAGTAACTTGAATTTCCTTCCATAGGCTAACATTGACTGGCTTCACTTGGAAATTTTTCGAAGTGTGGAGTTTTGGATCTTTAAAAAAATCCTCAAAAATCAGCCGAACTACGAATTCCGATTTACTCACCTGTTATCAGGAAAGACCTCAGTGCTGCATCTTTCAGCCCACTACTGATCCTGAAAAGTAACTCTAATCGTAGTTACAGTAACTTGAATTTCCTTCCGTAGGATATCATTGCCTGCTATATAAAATATATATAAATTAAAAAATATATATATATATATATATATTACAATTTCAATATTTTAAAAACATTTATTTTTCAATTTATATAAAAAATATGTAATGTAATTTAAAAAATAAAATATCTAAAAATAAATAATTTAAAATAATGTAGTAGATCAGTATAAAAATATGACAATTAATACATTTAAAATTTATCATTTAAAAAACCTTTGAAATTCACTGAAAAAAACATAGGTTTCAGCCACGTTATAGTTAGGAATTAGCATTTAAAAGAAAGTCACTGAAAAAACCATAGGTTTCATACATGTTATAGGTAGCTGGACATTTCACTCATATAAAACCATTGAAATTACCCCGTTATAGTTAGTTCAGCTAACTATAACTCGCGCGCCCGCAATGCACTGCTGATGACGTCACATATTGCATCACTCATGACATGGTCAGTGACATCACTCATGACACCCCCTGACCCCCTAGGTTTGATGTGGGGGCCATAAAAGAGCCCCACGGGGCAAAACATTTTTATTTTTTTTCGATTTTCGCGGGGGAGCGCCCGGTAGCGTACCGGGGAGCGTACCATGGGGAAAAAGAATGAGAGTTTTAAAAAAAAGGTGCTGTTTAAAAAAAAAATGTTCTTTTTGTTGTTTTTTTATTTTATTTATTTAAGTACCTACATGTAGGTACCAATGTAGAGACTAAAATTTAATGTACACCGTCTCCTCTGTAGATATCTTGCATGTTGTTACAGAAGTTATTGTGGTATATGGAATGCATACCATAGTCTGTCAGGAAAGCAGAAACAGATACTTTAAGCACTCCCTGAGAAGTCCTAGGGGATCATGGGCAGTCTATCCTGCTCCCTTATGATGAAAAAGAGATGTAAAACACACATTGGAGATAATATAGTGGGAGAAAGGAAGTAACTATGAGCAAACTTACTATGTAACACAAAAAAGTTGCACAGTATACTATAAATCTCACTTTATATTCTAATGGTGTCATCAGTGATGTCATGAGTGATGTCACTGACCATGTCATGAGTGATGTAATATGTGACGTCATCAGCAGTGCATTGCAGGCGCGCAAGTTATAGTGAGTCCAACTAACTATAACGTGGGAATTTCAATGGTTTTATGTTAGTAAAATTTCCAGCTAACTATAACTGGTGTGAAACCTATGGTTTTTTCAGTGAATTTAATAGGTTTTTTAAATGCTAATTCCTAACTATAACTGGTGTGAAACCTATGGTTTTTTCAGTGAATTTCATAGGTTTTTTAAATGCTAATTCCTAACTATAACTGGTGTGAAACCTTTGGTTTTTTCAGTGAATTTCAAAGGTTTTTTAATAGCAAATTTCCATAGCTATGAAATGTAATATTTTTTATAATGAATCCTATATTGTATATTTATGTAATACTATTTTTTTTATGTATATTGTTCATGTTTTTTTTTTATTTATTTTTTTGCCCTGAGCGCTCCCGGTGCGCGTCCTGGTGAGCGCACCGGTAAGCGCAGTGTTGCGGCGGGTACCGGTGAGCGTCCGGTTAGTGCTTTTGGCGCGAACGAAAACATCATCGTGACGTATCCCGTAGCCGCGTCCGCATGATACGCACAGCGTAAACGCACCCGGAAGCACTCGAGCGCATACGATCGCGCAACGTAAGCATCCGACGCGCCCCGGGGTGTGCCCGGGGGTGCGTAGCTTAAGCGCGTCGGGTCATGTGACCTAAAAATAACACTTTTTATTGGTTCAGGACAGTTTTGGTTTCCAAATGATGAAAGCCCTGGTCATGTGACCTGAAAATAACACTTTTCATTGGTTCAGGACAGTTTTTTTTCCTAATGATGAAAGCCCCCACCTTTTTTCCTCATTCTCACTTTGTACTTTGAGTGAAGAAGACTTGTTGAAAGACCTCTCTGTACCTTTTTGGACTGAAAAATGGCTTCAGCAGTAGCAGCAGCAGGAGCATCTCAGCCACCACCACCACCACCACCACCAAGAGGACCACCACAACACCACAGTGGTGGAGATGAAGAAGAGGAGGAGGAGGAGGAGGAGGAGGAGGAGGAGGGGAGGAGGACATTCCTGCCAGAACATAATACCCCATATAGGCCAAAGCAGCACATTATACGGGAGTTTTTTCCATCCCAAGTGGCCTCAAAAAAGTGAATGCGCCAAGGGTTACTTGCCTAATCTGTTGCATTGAACTTTCAAGGGGGAACACTAACAAGAAATACTCATTTGGCAATAACACCATGATTTGCCACATGCAGCGCAGGCATCCTAACAACTATGCTGCGGCAGAGGTCCGAGAACTGGCCAGAAACCCTCCCCAATCTTCACCCAGCACCTCCAAAAGAAAGCAACCCACTCCATCGGGACCAGAGGCAAGGGAGATGGTCCCAAACATACAACCCCAGTTTGGGGAATACAAAATCAGTTGTATTTTTTGTGGTAAAACCATCACCTATGGTGAGCAAAGCATAAAGCTCATCAACCGTGCTGGTGACAACCACAATACCCCAAAAAACCATACTTTTTTCCTGATTTTTTTTTGCTCCAGTTGAGCCGTTTACAATTCCCTGTTTTTGGTTTCTCCCCATAAAAATAACAAAAAATATATAAAATTGTTCATAAAAGTCAAAAAAAGTACAAAATGTTCAAAAAAGCATTAAAAAAAATATAAAACATCAAAAAGAAGAAAAAAAACAGTTCTTTTTAGAACTACCTCCAATTTATAAAAAAAGGCTACTTTTTTTAAAACTCTGTCTTTCTTTTTTCCCCATGGTACGCTCCCCGGTACGCTACCCGGTGCGCGTACCGGGCGCTCCCCCCGCACAAATCGAAAAAAAAAAAAACGTTTGGCCCGCGGGGCCCTTTTATGGCACCCACATCAAACCTAGGGGGTCAGGGGGGTCTACTCTGCCCCCTTTTGGTCATTACCCCCTTTGTTTTTGCCACCTCTTGTGTCTCGAATCTACCGAGACACAAGATGGCGGCCGCTCCGGACTGTTTGGAATGTTGACAGACACCCGAGAGCCAATCAGCTTTCTGCGCTCGAACTCGCGTAGCGCGCTGGTTCGCGCCCCGGTGCGCGTACCGGGGCGTGCTTATAGATATATATATTTTTTTGAACATAAATCACTCAAAATCCACTGGAGCACATATCTTGAGACATAGCAAAGGCACATCGGGCTACCAGTCCCTACAATTTTGCCAAGTTTGGTGGAAATCCATTTAGCCGTTCGGGCTAAAAGTGAGTTCGACCGCCCTATGGAAATTAACATGGGGAAAACACGTTTTGGGACCCCTCTTTTATCTCGCCCCCCGCTTGACGAATCCCCCCCAAACTTTCAGGGAAGGAGTGGAGCGCCGCGAGGCAAATTTGAGGAAAATTTCAGGCAGATTCATCAACCGGCGCCAAAGTTATTCCCAATAGAATGTTGCAATTTCCCTATACAAAATAATCCTAACTATAACTACCTACTTGCGACCGCCAGTAGGTAATATATATATATATATATATATATATATATATATATATATATATATATATATATATATATATATATATATATATATATATATATATATATATATATATATATATTATAAAACAATTTGCATGGGTGGTATGTACCAGCTGAGCAGAGAGTGTATCCTGTTAAGCAAGCTGCCCAAGCCATTTCCCCATACCTTGGTGTGTTTCCGGGGACATCCACGGGCTTCATAGACCACCCGTTTCCTGCTGTGCGCACCAACCCACCCCTCCTCCATTTGGCCAGGTTGGGGGGTTTACAAGTAAACCATTGTGAGGCAACGTCACGCTTAGCCACCAGGAGGGCCGTCCTCAAGAAGGACCTTCTGCCCTTGTACCCCTATCCCCTCCAGTGCCCCAAGTAAGATCAATGTGGGAGAAATGGGAATCTCATGTCCCCAAACCCTGGATAGTTCCCCAATCACTCTTGTCCAGTAGGTGGACAGAAAATCACAGGTCCATACAACGTGTTAAAAGTCAGTGGGCACTGCGCCTCATCGGGGGCAGGTGGGGGTGAGGTGCATGCCAGCCCTATGCAGGCGATAAGGGGAATGATAAACAAAATAAAGATGACGTTTGGATGACGTGCAGCCTGGCTGATGTAGTTAGTTCCCATGGGGCCATTAGTAAATCTCTCCAGTCCTCATCCTCCATAGGTCCCATCCATTTCTCCCATCGGTTCCTGAGGTGGTCCAGTGTCCGAGGCGAGTTAAAAATGAGTGTGAAGCAGATCTGCAAGATCCCCCCTCTACCTAAGTGCCCCACCTGCAGCTTGGCTTCCAGCAGGCTGAACTCCGGCAGGGGGTCCGATGAAAGAGAGTGGGTGGCAAGTGCATGTTTGAGCTGGAGATACCTGTAAAACTGAGAATGTGTGAGGTTGTATGTCTGCTGCAACATGGAAGGACCTTATAGGTGTTCCTGACCAGACATCCCCCAACCTTGAGATGCCAATACAATCCCAGGGCCGAAAGCCACTAAGGGATGCCATTTCGCTCAACCAGGTGCCACGCCAAAGTGGAGTTTGCTGCGTGAGCCTGGACCCCCAACGCATGTGTTGCATGGCCGATCATCATACCAGAAAGACCGTCAGGGTTACCAAAGGCAATGTGTGGGGGATCAGGGTTTCATAGAGGATATTCTGGATCTGGAAAAAATCCAATTGTGTGAGTTCCACTTTGTAAGCAGGGTCTACCCACCCTCCCTTGAACCAGTCATGGATGACGAGCAGTTGGATGACAAGCAGTTGGGCGCACAGGTAATAAAGATAGAGGTTGGACATTCCCAGGCCCCCATCGCACGGTTCCCGGTGCAATGTGTGAGGGTGATATGTGGCCTGGCGCTTTTCCACAAGAAGGATGTTGTTGCCCTGTCTAGAGCCAAGAACCAGGTGCAGGGTAGTTGTAGAGGTAAATTCTGAAAGACGTACAAGAATTGTGGAAGGATCGTCATCTTGTATAGAAAAATGTGGCCTAAGACACTGAGGGGGGAGAGACCGACGCTTGATGAGGTCTTATTTGGGTTTCTGCACCAGTGGCTGGAGGTTAAGGGCCCATGAGAGTTCTGGGGGCAGAGCAACCCATATACCTAGATACTTGAAGCTGAGTCTGCGTAGTGGATCATCTCCTGCCAGTCGAAGCAGTCTGGGACGGAGCAAGGGAACCCAATACTGATTTGGCAGATTTCTGGCGCAGGCTGGATGCTGCTTCAAACCGCCCAAGCAATTGAAGGCAGCGTGGTCCACTCACTGCTGGTTGTGCCAGGTATATCAGGACGTCGTCCACATAAAGCACAATGCGGTCTTCGTGGCCTGCCCCCCTCCTCCAATGAGCGAGGTGCAGGCCAGGCAGTTAAGTGCAGCGGGAGGCTCTATCACTAAGGCGAAGAAGAGGGAGGACAAGGGACATCCCTGCCTGGTTCCCCGCTCAATGGGAAAGCTGTAGAGAGGACTCTACAGCTCACCATGCCTTGAAATCGGGGCCCAATACCAGATCGGACAAGCACCAAATGCAATTAGCCCCAGTCAACCGAGTCGAAGGCCTTTTCAAAATCAAGGAGAAGCAAGGCGAGATCGGGGTAGGCATTGTTGGTGCTCTAAAGCCACATGCAGTCGTCTGATGCAGTGCCTCATGCTCCGAAATGGCATAAAGCTGCACTGGTCCAGGTGCGTCAGAGTCGTAATGATGTGCTGGAGTCGATTTGCTGCGAACATTTTAACTTCTCCATTGAGGAGCGAAATCGGGCAGTAATCTGCACAAGAGGAGGAGGGGGGCTGCGTCTTGGGGATCACTACTATGGTTGTGAAGTCCCTTTCCACTGGGAAGGACCCTTGCTTGAAAACCTCCTGGTAGAATCGCAGGAGATAAGGGAAAAGAATCTCATGGAAAGTGCTGTAATAATCCATCGGGAACCCGTCAGGACCTGGTGTTTTGCCAGGCACTGCCCCAAACAGTGCCTCCTGACCTCTGCTGTGAGGGGTTCGTCTAGAGCACAATGGTCCGAGAGGGACCACCTGTGTAGTGGAAGTAAGTCAAGGAAGACCTGTGCTGCCGCCTCGTTCCTAGCCATTGGTTTTGTTACTAAGTTACGAAGGACTGCGCTATTTCTGTGAGAGAGCGCTGGGGGTGGCCTTGGGAGTAATAAACCTCCGGAACGATCATGTTAGGCTGTGAGTGCAAGGTCAGCCAGTAAATTAACTTACCATTTTTGTCTTCCCAACCGTAAATACTTGGCGTTGAAGCCCTTCCGAGGTGTTTGGCCGCCTCAAGGGAGTGCAGATGGATATCCTTCCTGACCAAATGTAATCAGTGGGGGATCACCACTTGCAGACTTGTTCCTAGCTTCTGCCCCAACCCGAGAGCCTGAGCCTTCAGTCTTTGCCACTGATATATTTCTTAGCTAAACTGCGTAGCGTTGCCTTACTGGCGGACCATAGCCTACCAGCCTTCGTCACGGAGCCTAAATTGGTTGTAAAAAAAGATTGAATTGCAGACTGGAGGCTGCTAAGAAAATCCTTGTCCTGGAGGTGCCAGGCATTCATGTGCCACATAGGCCACTGGCCTCCCACGGGGTGCCCCTGACACATCAATAGGGGAGAGTGGTCCGAAATACCTCAGGCCAGAATCTGGATCTGAGTCAGCTTCAGGCAGTTGGGGGCAGGCAAGAAGACCAAGTCTACCTGGGAGTGAGTGTGGTGAGCTGCAGAGGTATGAGTGAATTGCCGGTGTCGGAGGTGCCAGGACCTCCAGGCATCAAAGAGCCCCCAAGCCATTGCCCAGTTAGTGAGACGGCGAGTGCTGAGCTCGCAAGAAGTCATGGGGGGACCAGAGCAGTCTGTTTCGGAGCCAGGGGCGGCATTAAAATCGCCACCTTTCAACGTGAGGCCCAGCGGGAGACCGGTAAGAAGACGAGAGATATTGGAGCCCGGTGGCCGGAGCTGCAGACGGTATATAGATGCAGATTAATAGCACCACTTGGCCCTCAAGAGAGATATAGCGATCCTGTGAGTCTTGTGTGAGCTGAGAGACCCGCAGTGGAAAGGAGAGGTGTAGCAGTATGGCCACCTCCCCTTGGCCCCACAAGAGAACCCCGCATGATAGACCCTATCATAGCCCCTCCGTGCAAAGAAGGGGCAAAGTTACCCTAAAAGGTGGGTCTCTTGTAGCAGGAGGGCATCCGTGTGATGCCGATGTGCAAAGGCAAAGACAGCTGCCCGTTTTATACAATCTAGCAGACTGTTAACATTCCATGACATAACCTGAAAGGGCATATGCTCTGGAGGTGAAGATCTGTGTCGTAAGCAAGCAGTGGTGTGCTCCGGTGAGTGCCCTTCACTGGGCCCCCAGGAGCATTACTTGGTGATCTTAGTGATGTCTAGGGGGGTCATCCCCAGATGTGCCCTTTCAGTAGCGAACCATGAGGACAGATGTTCAGCTGGCATCCACGACTTCTCCAACTCTCTACTCGGTCCACCACCTGTCTGGAGTCATCTACCTCTGCCCATTCCGGTATGACTATAAGGCGGCTATTATTCTGCCGGGAGCAGTTTTCTGCGTCTACTGCTCATACATGGAGGTCTGCAGTTCTAGTGAGCATGGTGGAGACTTGTTTTTGTAGAGTGGAGATATCATTATCTGCAGACGAGATCCAGGTTTCCGCCTCGGTCAGTCACAGTCCTGGGTCCGGAAGGCCAACCACCACGGGTCACGCAATCCTCCCCGTGTAGAGTGGAGATGAGCCAAAAGCTCTTGGGCCTCCAGGCTCCCGACAGCCAAGCAGGGGGTGGGCCCCCACTTAGTCCTCGCCCCAGGCAGCTCAGGTGACCCCCGGTCGGTCGGTTAGACCGCAGGATCAGGGGCTCTGTCCCTGCATTCAGGCCCAAGGCAGGCCCCCTCTCCACCCAAAGCATATACCTCAACAGTACCTTGATATTGGGCCCTTCTGGCTCTGGTGAATATGCTCCTCTTTTGGATCTGTTGGGCCCCTCCCTCAGCTGCGTTCGTCCAGGCAGGGAGGGAGGGGACAGATCTCCTCCACCAGGCCGTTTCAAGTTCCCTTTACTGCACGTAGCACAGAGACACAGAGGTCCATGCCGCTCTGGGTCAGTCTGTACACTACTAGCCCCCCCGATTCTCAGCTGCACAGAAGGGGGCCCCCAGTGACCACAGTCGTATCCGGTGATTCGTCAAGGCAGCCCAGTGTTCTAGGATGGGGCCTCAGCAACGCCCAGACAATCTTTCTTGGGCTCTGCCCAGCCTTTGAGCAGTCCTGCAGTCGTTGGCCTGGGTACAGGGACTGGGCTTCAGCAAGGGCAGGTGAATCTCCACTATTGGGTCCCCCAGGCACATTCCACAGCCCCGTCAGGTCGCTAGAGGAGGTACAGACCGGTCGCGGTGTCCAGACAAGCTTTCACAGGCTCCACTCGTATCGTTGGCAATCCTGCCGTCGTCCGCCCCCCCCTTCACGCGGCCGGGAGGCCTCCAGCCGCACTCCAAAATGCCGGACACGTGTCCCAGGAAGCAGCACTGTGCCGCCGCCGATCCCTACCCGCCATCAGGTAGGGAGATGATGTAGTCTGGTCCGGATGTTGGAATCTTTGGCCACGCCCCTCATATATATAACATTTACTACTACATATAAACTTATATAAACATACACACATAAATATATATATCTGTCTAGGTTTACATATACATATAAATAATATAACACTGTTATTAAAAATATATAATTTACATTATATAATAATTTTCTAAAATAAATTATCCAATTACATTTACAAAACAAAAAAAAAGACATTTACTAAAAATATTTTTTAAGATGATATAAAAAATGTACATATATGTAAACAAATATAAAATTAAGCAAATATACAAATAATAATACTAAATATAAATAAATAATGTAGTCTCACAATAAAAAATATAATAGAACTACTCCAGTCTATGCAACAGTAGGGAAAGCGTTGGAGTTCGGAGGGGTAACATTTACTATTCCCACTCCAGTCTGTACATCAGTAGGGAAAGTACTGAGCTTCAGAAAAAAAATGTACTAATCCAACTCAAGTATTTGCAATAGTAGGGAAAGCACAGGACTTCAGAGGGGTTAAATCTACTATTTCCACTCCAGTCAGTGCAACAGTAGGGAAAGTGTTGGACTCCAGAGTGGTAAGATTTACTATTTCTACTCCTGTCTGTGCAACAGTAGGGAAAGCAACTCCAAAGGATTTTTCATTTAATATTTGCACTCCTGTCTGTGTGACCATTGGGAAAGTGCTGGACTTCGGAGAGGTAACATTTACTATTCCCATTCCAATCTGTGCAATAGTAGGAAAAGTGTTGCACTCCAGAGGGGTAAAATGTGTTGTTCCTACTCCAGTCTATGCAACAGTAGGGCAAGCGTTGGACTCTAGAGGAGTGCCATTTTCTATTCCCACTCCAGTCTGTGCAACAGTAGGGGAAGTATTGCACTTCAAAGAGGTAACATTTACTATTCCCACTCCAGTCTGGGCAAATGTAGGGAAAGCGTTGGAATGCGGAGGGTAAAACTTACTATTCCCCCTCTAGTCCGTGCAAAAGTAGGGAAAACTTTGGATTCCAGAGGGATTTCAAATACTATTCCCACTCCACTCTGTGCAACAGTAAGTAAAGTGTTGGACTCCGCAGGTGTGAAATCTACTATTCCCACTCCACTCTGTGCAACAGTAGGGAAAAGGCTGGAGTAACGTTTACTATTACCACTCCATTCTCTACAACAGTAGGTAAAGCGTTGGACTCCAAAGGGGTAAAGTTTACCATTTCCACTCCAGTCTATTTAGCAATAAGGAAAGCATTGGACTTTGAGGTAGGAGATGGGAGGGAAGAATTTACTATTCCTACTCCAGTCTGTGCAACAGTAGGAAACGCTTGGACTTCAGAAGGGGTAACATTTACTATTCCCACTCCTGTCTGTGCAACAGTAGGGAAAGTGTTGGACTCCAAAGGGGTAAAGTTTACCATTCCCTCTCCAGTCTATTTAACCTTAAGCAAAGCAATGAACTTTGGAGGGCGAATTTACCATTCCCACTCCAGTCTATACAACAGTAGGGAAAGTACTTCACTTCAAACACATAACATACGTGAAGCATAACCCTATTAATTTATAAAAAAATATAATACTCCTAATGTAAACGTTATTAACACACAAAAAATGTGTGTGAGTTTATATGTATATATCAACAATTTAGTAATTATCAACTTTTTGAAAATTGCCTATTTATAACTTTCCACACTATAACTCCACAAACCTAGCAGCCCACACTTAAAATATATTTAAAATAAATACATATAACACAATTAACATAATTAATAATGAATTAAGTATTAATTAATGAATCATTAATCATTAATTAAGTAATCAATTAATTAAAAAATCAGTTAATAATTATTTATTAGTTTAGCAATTAATAATTAACTTCCCATCCTATTCCCCTACAAAACCACCAACATGCACCTAACAACTTGAAAAATATAATTATTGCAAAATGTACATAATTGCTAATCAATTAAATATTTATTAATAAATTATTTGCTAATTAATCAATACTTAATTAACGTCCCACCTTATTCTTCCACAAACCCAGCAAGCTGCACCTAACAAATAATTCCAAAAATCTAATCATTACACAATTTAGATAATTAATAATAAACTACATAAATATCACATTAATAATTGAACATTTATTAATTATACTTAATGAATTTTCCACTCTACACCCCTACAAACCTGGAGTTTGACAGTTGCAGAGATTGAGGAAACATGGTGGCGGGATGACGCCGGTCGTGGGTGCTCCCGGACGGGGCGGAGAGGAGAGGAGGCAGATAAACACATAAAAAGATAAAATTGCGCAGATTGCATTAGGCGTGAAGCGCCGCAACAAAGCATGAGGATTTAAAGTATAATTTTCCTGTACAGTAGCGAGCTCCAGTCATATGAATACAGCAGTGGAGAAAGGATACAGAGCCTGGCGTCGGGTGGCCGCGATATGGAGAATGATTACAGCGGTGATTCTGGCGCTTGGCTTCCAGGTTAACAGAGGCAGCGCGGCGAAACTACGAGGAGAGGGGAAAGACGCTGAGATATTGGCAGGAAAAAACACCAAGGGTTTGGCTTAAATGCAGCAAGGCCACGCCATACTATATTGGCAGAGCACAGCGGAGAAAGCATCAGAGACGAAGCTAAGTCCATTTTTGTATTTCAAAGTATACAAAGTGCGCAAGGGACCTCCCAATGGTGGCAAGTTATAGGGAAAAGAGGGGAGAAGACCATACAGGCACCAGAGGGGGCTTTGAGAGTGCAGAGGTCGATGGAAGAGTTTTCTGCTATTGCTTTAGAAGCCGGCGCATAAGTTACTACTTGTGTAACGATATATCTGTAAGAGACATTAGTTAGTGATAGATTCCTTACCTTAGAATATCCCCAGGCATCAGACTGGATCCGGAAACTTTTGCGTAGCAGTACTCTTGCGCATCGGTAGGCGTCGTCTGCGGCTCCGCATCCGTCGTCGGCGTCGTGGGCGCCGTGATGACGTCGTCGGAGTATTTAGACGCCGCCTCCGCGTGCTGACCTCAGTTCTTAGACACAGCTTTTCCGCTCCAGAAGCGCTGAGCCATGTTAAAAACCAACACTGGTGCCATTGAAACTAGGGCCCTGAAAGGGGATGACCTTAACCCTAGATATCGGTTCGCAGAATGGGGAGGATGGGTGGGTCGGTAAGGAATCTATCACTAACTAATGTCTCTTACAGATATATCGTTACACAAGTAGTAACTTGTGCATCTGAAAGAGACACGTTAGTGATAGATTCCTTACCTTAGAATAGATACCCCAGCAATACCAACCCCGGTGGTGGGTCTGCGAACCAATTATCACACCAGAAAGTCCTGGAGGACGGAACGGCCAAAGAAGCCATCCCTCCGGACTTGACTGTCCAGGCAATAGTGTCTTGCAAACGTGGGCAGCGAGGCCCACGTAGCTGCCTGCAAATGTCCTGCAAGGGCACTCCCCGGCCCAGGGCAGTAGTTGTCGCCGTGGCTCTGGTGGAGTGAGCCCGCAATCCAACAGGGGGCTCCTTTCTAGCCAAGGAGTAGCATACCTGGATACACAAGATGATCCATCGGGAGATGGTCCTCTTATGTACCGCCTTCCCCTTCTTAGCGCCCACGTAGCTAACAAAGAGTTGGTCATCCACCCGGAACTGGCATGTGCGATCCAAGTAGAATGAGAGCGCACGTTTTGGGTCCAGAGGGTGGAGCGCTCTTCCTCTTTAGAGGGGTGCGGTGGTGGAAAGAAGGTTGGCAAAGTGATGGACTGCCCGATGTGGAAGGCTGTGACAACCTTGGGCAGGAAAGATGGCTTAGTACGCAACACAACCTTGTCCGGATGGACAGAAAGGAAAGGAGGAGTACAAGAAAGAGCCTGGAGCTCACTCACTCTCCTGGCAGAGGTGATGGGAACCAGGAAAGCAGTCTTCAGGGTAAGAAGGCGGAGAGGACAGTTGTGAAGTGGCTCAAAGGGAGCGCACATCAGAAATGTAAGTACAAAGTTCAAGTCCCACTGAGGCATCACAAATGGAACAGGTGGAAAAGAGTGTGTGATGCCCTTCAGGAATCGATTTACAATAGGGGACTTGAACAAAGATGGTTGATCAGGCAGCCTTAAGAAGGCTGAAAGGGCAGAAAGATAGCCCTTGATAGTGCCCAGAGCAGAGCCCAGCTGGGCAAGAGAAAGAAGGAAGAGAAGAACCTCAGAAAGAGGGGCAGAGAGAGGATCCACAGCCTTTGCTGTGCACCATGCCACAAATCTGTTCCACCTGCAGGCGTATACCGACTTTGTGGAGGGACGCCTGGCTGCCAGAATGAAGTTACAGACTTCAGGAGGCAAGTCAAATGGCCTCAACTGTCACCGCTCAATCTCCAAGCATAGAGGTGGAGACTGGACAGGTTCGGGTGGAGGACCGTCCCCTGCTGCTGCGACAGAAGGTCCTCCTGAAGAGGCAGACAAACCGGGGGATCGACTGACATACTGAGTAGCTCTGGATACTAGTACCTTCGTGCCCAGTCCGGAGCCACAAGAATGACTTGGGCCCAGTCGCGCTTGATCTTCTTCAGCGCTCTTGGCAGAAGTGGTATAGGCGGAAAGGCGTACAACAGACCGCAACTCCACTCGAGACGAAAAACGTCTCAAAGCGAGTGCCGCCTTGGAAATTCCAACACGCAGAACTGATGACATTGCACGTTCTCTTCGGTGGCGAATAGATCTAACCAAGGCTCTCCCCACTGCAGAAAGAGACCTTGCGCCACGTCCGAGTTCAGACGCCATTCGTGATCCATCATGCACCGGCGGCTGAGTTCGTCCGCCCTGGCGTTGAGAGAACCTGCCAGGTGTTGAACCATCAGAGTCACGCCCTGATGTTCCAGCCATTGCCAGAGGCGCAGAGCCTCCTGGCAGAGGGTCCACAACCCAACCCCGCCGTGTTTGTTGCAGTACCACATGGCGGTGTTGTTTTCCGTGAACACCTGAACTACACTCCCCCGGACAAACGGGAGGAATGCCTTCAGTGCTAGACGAATCGCACGCAGCTCCAAAAGGTTGATATGGAGCCGGGACTCCGTCGGAGACCAGAGGCCTCTGATCTTCGCCTCTCCCATGTGGCCTCCCCAGCCCTGGAGGGACGCGTCCGTCACGACTACATGCTCCGGTTGGGGAAGGGCGAGGGATCTGCCGCAGACCCAATCGCGGTCCATGAGCCACCACTGCAGCTGTCTCGCAGTGCCCTCCGAGATCAGGACGTGGTCGGATAGGTTGCCCTGATGCTGGGCCCACTGAAACTTCAGGTCCCACTGCAGAGCCCGCATCCGCCACCTGGCGTGATGCACCAGTAGGATGCAGGAGGCCATCAGCCCCAGAAGCCGCAGCGTCAACCTGACCGAGACCCGGGATAACGGCTGAAAGATGGAAATCAGAGCCTGAATACCCTGGACCCGCTGTTCGGGCGGGTAAACCCAAAACTGCGCCGAGTCTAGAACCGCTCCGATGAAGAGGAGCTTCTGAGAGGGGCACAGGTGTGACTTCGGCACATTGATGGAGAACCCCAGCTGGTGCAGGAGGTCTGCCGTCGTCTGGAGGTGGCTGACGACTGTCTGGGGCAAGCCCGCCTTCAACAACCAGTCGTCGACGTAGGGGAAGACTGAAACCCCTAACCTGCACAGATGAGCTGCGACCACCGCCATCACCTTTGTGAAGACCCGTGGGGTGCTGGTAAGGCCGAAGGGGAGCACGGTGAACTGAAAGTGCTCTTGGCCAACCGTGAACCGCAGGTAGCGCCAGTGGGCCGGCAGGACGGGGATGTGGAAATAAGCGTCCTGCAAGTCCAACGCTACCATCCAGTCTCCTGGGTCCAGGGCAGCTAGGACCTGAGCCAGTATCAGTATTTTGAAGCCGTTGATGTACCTTAGGTCCAAGATAGGGCGTAGGCCCTCTTTGCCCTTCTTGGGTACCAGAAAGTAGTGGGAGTAGCAACCACACCCTACTTCTGGCCCAGGAACGCGCTCGATGGCCCCCTTGGCCAAGAGGGCCGTAACTTCCTCCTGCAGAAGTCGCAAATGATCCCCCGATACACAGTGGTTCTGCGGTGGCATGGCTGGAGGAGTCGCCTCGAAGGGGAGGGAGTAGCCCCTTCGGACGATCTGCAGCACCCACCTGTCCAACATGACAGTGCGCCAGTGGGAGTGGTGATGGCGAACCCTGCCACCCACTGGCGTCACATGGGCCTGAAAGCACGGACTAGGAGGGTTTTGAGGCGGATGCTGCGGGGGAAGGTGTGGACTGACCTCGCCGTTGTCCCCGACCGCCGCCACAGCGGTTTCCACGGCCGCCACCGCGTTGGGTATTACCCTGCGGAGCCTGGCTGGCAGCACGTTTGGGTGCACCCCTTCCGTGGCCACGAAAGGAGTGAAAGGCAGCCGATTGCTGGCGTGGGGCTGAGAGGTCCAAGGACTTGGCCATAGCCCTGGAGTCCTTAAAACGCTCAAACGCATGGTCTGCCTTGTCGCCAAAAAGGCGACGGTCTTCGAACGGCATGTCCATAAGTGTGTTCTGGACATCGGCCGAGAAGTTGGCTGACCTCAACCAGGCATGGCGCCTTACCGCCACTGTCATTGCCATCGCCCTACCCAGTGAGTCGGTGGTATCCAGTCCACACCGGATAGAATATCTGGCTGCATCCCGACCTTCCACAAGGGCTTGGCCGAGTTTGGCCCGTACCTCCAACGGACACTCTGGCAGCACTTCTGCGACCGTATCCCACAGAGAGTGGGTGTAGCGGCCCAAGAGGCATGCGGTGTTGGAAGACCGCAGTCCCAGACTAAGGGATGAGACGATCTTTTTGCCATACTGCTCATACCTCTTGGATTCCCTGTCCGGCGGAGCCGACGGGAATGCCGTTTGGGAATTGGAGGCCTGGATGACCAGGCTCTCGGGGGGTGGGTGGACAGGAAACATGGGTCACCCGGAGCCGGGCGGTGGCGTTTGGCCACGTTCCTATCTTTGGGCGAACCCGTAGCGGGCTTGGACCAAGTGCCCAAAAGAACGTCAGTTAAGGCCTCGTTAAACGGCAGTAGAGGCTCGGCTGAGCATGACTGCGGCTTAAGGACCTCAGTGAGGAGGTTAGTCCTCACAGCCGCGACGGGGAGCTCAAGGCCCAAGGCCTTGGCTGCCCTCATCAACACCCTCATCAACACCACACTATAGGTTGCCCAATCCTCCGTAGCCACGCTAGTAGGGGAGACAAAGCCAGTGTCAGGCGAAGTGTCTAAACCACTGGCTTCCCCAAGTTCACCTGCCCAGTGCTGGTAAGACTGGCACTCACGTGTCAGAGGGTCCTCAGACCCCTCCCAATCCTCCTCATCACTCATCACCTGGTATTCAGGGTCAGTAAAGGATGGGGCCGGTTCATGGAAAGTGAACTCACCAAACGGCGTCTGAATCGGCGCCAGAACCGGGTTGAGGAAGGCGTCGGGGATGGCGCCGCCCAAGAACGGCGCCGGAGGTGACACCTGTGGGGTCAGTGCCGGGGAGGTCGTTAAATCCACCGGTGACGACCCAGATCCGGAACCGGATCCAGTGGGGCCCTACGGCGCCGGGCCGAAGCCCCCGACCGGCTAGGACCCCTAGACGGGGCCGCTGGGCCCGAAGGCGCCGCGGAACCCGTCGGGGGAGAGAGGGACCTCATGGCCATGAGGAACCGCTCGATCTCCCCCGGCATCGCGTTAGGCCCAGGGACCGGAGGGTATGAAGCCGGACGCGACGCCTGCGACTCCGACGGAGCCGCGTGGGCAGTGCCACCTGAACCTCCGGCCGCGTCGTGCGAGCATCGGGGGGAGTCGGAAGAGCGATGACGTCTCTTCGACTTCTTGTGCTTACCTGACGACTTCGACCCTGAGGAGTGATGTCGACTCCCGGAGCTATGATGGCTCCGCTCCTGCGACCGGTCCCTCGACCTCCGTCCGGACCGCGACCTCTTTCGGCGCGGGCCGACTGCCGGAGTTCGAGTCGCTTACGGGACCGCTCTCGTCTACCTTTCGAAGTAAGGGCCCAACAGGCGAGGCAGGCCTTGTCGTCGTGGTCGACGCCGAGACAGTGGAGACACCGACGGTGAGGATCCGTGACCGACATCAGCCGATCCCAATCTTCACAGGGTTTGAAACCAGGCATTTCCCTATCGGCACCGATCGGAGTCGAAGACTCGAAAAGGATGATCAAAAAGATCAAAAAGAGTTAGTCAAAAAGTGACTAGGTACCACTTTTTCCGGATCTGCGCTGCTGGCCTGGAAAAAAGAAGAACTGACGTCAGCACGCGGAGGCGGCGTCTAAGTACTCCGACGACATCATCACGGCGCCCACGACGCCGACGACGGACGCGGAGCCGCAGAAGACGCCTACCGACGCGCAAGGGTACAGCTACGCAAAAGTTTCTGGATCCAGTCTGACGCCTGGGGATATTCTAAGGTAAGGAATCTATCACTAACGTGTCTCTTTCAGATCACGACTTTAGTTGTGGGCGGAGAGGTTCTGTTTACATTGGACAGAATGCAGGAGGGGAAATGAATTCCACTCTATCACCCCTCTAAGCGAACAGGGACCGGTGCAAGGTTCATTGGAGTACGCAATAGAAAGCCAACCAGTAGCATTGAAGGGTCAAGTGAGGAGTCGGTACCAGCTGAGATCACTCCCCAAAGGGAGAATGAAAGATAGAGGGGGAAAAGGAGGGGCGACTTGGGAGCTATTGTTGTTCCAGTTTCCCCTAAAAAGAAAACTTCAAAAGACATTGGAAAATCCCGGTGGTGTGGGCAGAAGGCGGTGCCAATTCTAGTGAAACCACCGCCCTCTTTGAAGTCATATTTTAAAATCATGAAACATGTCACAAGCGCACAAACTGCGCAAATTAAGGGGAAGAAAACCTTGATGCAAGCAAACCCCGCTCCTCTCCCTGTGGAGAATAGATTTTCTGCATTAGCTGGACTGTCTTCCAATGACGAAGGGCAACAGGTTTAAAAAGTTAGGGCGCTAACTAGTGGCACTGTTGAGCCCAATTCTGGCCCGGTATATCACCTGGCCCGAAGAGTAGCCCTAATACTAGTCCCAACCTGGGTACCAGCTTCAGTCCCCCCATTACGGTACACATAAGCTCAGAATCACCACATAGAGGAACAGATAACTCAATACAGGGAGAGAATTGTGAGGAGTGCATAACTGGTCGAAGAGGTGGGGGTGACGAAAAACCTATGGAATTTTTTTTAACTTAAGGTAAGATCTTTTTGATAAATTTGAAATATCGAGTCCAACCAAAGGGGGATCCATGACAAATGTGAAGCATTAGAGGAAAAATTGGACGACATTATGACACGCACCTGTATCTTTGAGGGGGAAGTCAAAACTTTGTAAGTAATTGTCTCGGAAAACTGCAAAGATATTGTATGGTTAAGGAAACAGAATAGAGTGTTACAAGATGACCTAGAAAGACTAGAAACACAAACGCGTTGCAACAATTTGAGGGTCCTAAAAATCCCAGAGGGGGCTAAAAAGGGAGATGTTAAAACTTTTATTTGTACCTTACTAAGAGAGATTATGCCTGATAGGCTGGATATTGAGTGGGAGAGAGAGATTCAGAGGGCACATCGGGATCCCTTTAGGCTAAATCCAGAGAGGAAAACTCCAAGAAAAATCTTGATTAATTTTTTGAACTTTACTCTGAAAGAGCTGAAATTAGCTAAGGCTCCCTAAAACATGAAGGTTTTATGTATCAGCTAAGATCGGATTTAAGCAAGAGAGCAGCCCAGAGGCAGTAGGAGCTAGGTACAAGGATGAGTGACCTTTGAGAAAAGGGAGCATAGGTGCAATTAAAATTTCCAGCTATGTTGAAAATAATGTGGGGCGGAATAAAATGCACAACATTAGCCACCCAGAGGAAGTTGATACATTCATACAACAGATGGATAAATGAGTTATTGAATGCCTGGTAAAAAGCATAAGGAGTAGAGGGTAGCTGGGCTTTGTATTATTTTTGAGCTTGCCTCCTCTGACTCTGTCCTGGAGATGGGGGCTCACGAAGGGCAGATTGTATCGCCCAAGAGGTAGAATGGGGGGTTCCTGGGGGAGAGGGGAGGGTCACTGGGTGTGGGGTGCAGTGGGAGGAAAAATCAAAAAAAATTGTCCTCATTGATGTAAGTTTTAATTTTTCCTTTCAGGAAGAACCAGATGGGGTTGTCGACGCAAAGGGGATTCAGGATCTATTTCATATGGGGAAATGAGTATAGACAAAGCAAAAATAATTAATATACTAACATGGAACGCCCACAACAGCAAAGAACTATTCAACATCGTCAAAGAGTTCACCAACCCCACCGCCGGCACCAACGACATCACTCCCTCCCAAGACCTCTGCGACTCTCTAGCCTCGTTCTTCCACAACAAAATCGCTGACATACATAACAGCTTTGGAAGCCAGTCCACCCCACCCACCTCCGAACTAAAAACCCCCTCCAACAACCTTTGCGCCTGGAACCCAATCACCACTGAAGACACCATCCGCCTGATGAACTGCATCCACTCAGGATCGCCAACCGACCCATGTCCCCACCGCATTTTCAACAAAGCAGACTCCATTATCGCGCCCCATCTCCGAGACGTCATCAACTGCTCCCTCAACTCCGCAACCTTCCCGGAAAGCTGGAAACATGCTGAACTCAGCGCCCTCCTGAAGAAACCCACAGCAGACCCCACTGAACTTAAGAACTACCGCCCCATTTCGCTCCTCCCATTCCCTGCCAAAGTCATTGAGAAAACCGTCAACAGTCAGCTCGCGCCTTCCTAGAATCCAACAAATCCCTCGACCCTTCACAGTCCGGCTTCCGAGCCAAACACAGGACCGAGACCGCCCTCATCGCAGCAACAGACGACATTCGCACTCTACTGGACAACGGAGAAACAGCTGCCCTCATCCTACTTGACCTCTCCGCAGCCTTCGACACAGTCTGTCATAGCACCCTTATACAACGCCTCAGCAACGTCGGAATACAAGGAAAAGCATTGGACTGGATCATCTTGTTCCTCGCCGGAAGAACCCAGAGAGTCCGCCTCCCCCCTTTTAGATCAGAGGCCACCGAAGTCATCTGCGGCGTACCACAAGGATCATCACTCAGTCCCACCCTCTTCAACGTATACATGAGTCCCCTCGCATCCATCGCGCGCCAACACAACCTCAACATCATCTCCTACGCAGACGTCACCCAGCTGATCCTCTCCCTCACCAAAGACCCAAACACCGCCAAAACCAACCTACACGAAGGGATGAAAGAAGTAGCCGAGTGGATGAAGAACAGCCGTTTAAAACTAAACTCGGACAAAACGGAAGTCCTCATCTTAGGATCATCCCCCTCCGCCTGGGACGACTCATGGTGGCCACCGGCCCTGGGAAACGCGCCCATACCAACGGACCACGCACGCAACCTGGGCTTCATCCTGGACTCCTCCCTCTCGATGACCAGACAAATCAACGCCGTCTTATCATCATGCTTCAACATCCTACGTATGCTCAAAAAAATCTTCAGTTGGATCCCCACCGAAACAAGAAAGACGGTCACCCATGCACTGGTCACAAGCCGACTGGACTACGGAAACACCCTTTACGCCGGAACCACAGCCAAACTACAGAAAAAACTCCAACGCATCCAAAACGCCTCAGCCAGACTCACCCTAGACATCACCCGCCAAGCTCACATTTCCGGTCACCTGAAAGACCTCCACTGGCTCCCGGTCAACAAGAGAATAACGTTCCGTCTCCTCACCCACGCACACAAAGCCCTCTACGAACTAGGACCCGAATACCTCAACACACGCCTGTCCTTTTACACCCCCACCCGCCAACTACGATCGTCCAATCAAGCCCTCGCCGCAATTCCACGCATCCAAAGATCCACCATGGGTACTTAGCGGCCAAGACCTGGAATTCTCTCCCTACCTACCTCCGCCTTACACAGAACCACCTCTCCTTCAGAAAACAACTAAAAACTTGGATATTCGATAAGTAAAGTACCCCCCCTCCCTCAAGCGCCTTGAGACCCTCTGGGTGAGTAGTGCGCTATACAAATTTTAAACTTGAAACTTGAACTAAACGGATAGGATCTAGGAAAAAAGTGTCACGGGTCACTAAATTTTATAAGGACAGTGTGACTCAAATAATAATACTACAAGAAACTCATTTAGAAAGAATAGAGTGTAAGTTGTGTTTTGCAAAATTTAGATGAGATGGATAGAGGAGGTAGTATGTTCTGATCACAGTGGTAGCTCCAGGGGAGTTGCTATAATTGTTAAAACTAACTATGAAATAAGATTACTTAAATATGAGTTAGACTGTTCGGGAAGTTGGTTAGTGGCAACTTTTTGAGTTTATGGTAGGCCCCTGGTATGTGCCATTTATTATGGGCCAGCCAACGACAACCCAGATTCTTTGGAAAAACTGGTGTCCTGTCTAGTGGAGACAACAGCCCCAAATTGTTTTAGGGGGAGATTTTAACCTGGTTATAAACAAAGGATTAGATAGGACATCGAAAGCCAAATATAATAGCCCGCAAAAACTCTCTCTAGATTAACAAGCATAATGAGAGAATTTAACTTAGTAGATATATGGTGGATAATACAGAAGGATAAGAGAGAATTTACTTTTTATCGTAAAAAATATAGACATCACTCTCGCATAGATTATTTTTTAGTTGATCAGGAACTATGTGAAGAGGTGATTGAGGTGACCCATATTCCGGAAATAATATCAGACCATTCTGCGGTAGAACTATCTCTAAGGTATCATCAAATTGAGGAGTGTCGAAGGAAGACTCCGGATAGGGTAATTCTCTTAGATGAGAGGGTAATCGAAGACTTAAGGGAAAAATCTGAGAGTTTGTTTAGTATAATTAATGGTTAAGTAGAAGAGGATATCGTTTGGGATGCTTTCAAAGCATATTTAAGGGGGACCCTAAAACCTAATATGGTAGGGAAACATCGAGCGGAGAAACAAGATAGAGAAAGGGCTATTCAAGGTATTAAGAATAAAGAGGGTGAGTTACAGAAGGTATCCATGGAAGATTCAAACAGAGTGGGTGTTTCACGTAAGGAGCTGGAGGGGCTACAAGCCGCATTCAGGGCAAAAATAGATACAAAAATCATTAGATATGTGGAAGGCAAGCAAACTCTAACATTTTGCTTATGGTGATAAGTGTGGATCACTATTAGCCTGGAAAGTAACAGCAGATAGGGCCAGAAATATAATACGGAAGCTGATTAGTGGTGAATCAGGTGATCTCCTAAACGTTAACTCAGATATGTGTGAGGAAGCTTGTAGATATATGAAAGATTTGTATAAAGAAGATATAGCACCCAGCCAAGTAGATATAAAGGAGTGGCTTAGGTTAACAACCCTCCCTCGATTATCTTCAGAGCAATCAAAAATCCTAGAACGAGAGATCAAGGAGGGTGAGATAAGGGCCCAGTGCAAAAAAATGGTTAAGGGAAAGGCCGCTGGGCCGTACGGTCTTACTGTAGAAGTATTTCTCTGTATCATAGATATTGTAACTCCTGATCTACAAATCTTATTTAATAAGGTATACATGGGTGGAAAGAGGTTCCTAAATCCTGGTTAGAAGCTACAGTTACCATGATTCAGAAACCTAATAAGGATCCACGGATGATAGACTCATATAGGCCGATCTTGTTACTGAATACGGATTACAATATCTTTTCTGGTATTCTTGCAGCCGGGTGGCCAGAGTAATACATGCGGTTATTCACCCTAACCAAAGAGGCTTTATTCCCGGGTGGCAAATAAATGAGTTGACTTTCCAGTTATTAGGAGTTATTGATTTGTCAGAGGCTCGGAAATTACCTCTGACAATAGTGGCAGTGGACGCAGCCAAGGCCTTTGAACAGGTACACTGACCCTACCTATGGAGGTTTTGCGAAGCTTTGGCTTTCCAACAAATATGATAACGGCGACCCAGACTCTATTTCATGGCCCTACAACTAGAGTCTTAATAAATGGGAGGTTGTCAGATTGGTTTGAAATCTTCAGAGGGAGAAGGCATGGTTGTCCCCTTTCCCATCTCCTCTTTAATATATATATTGAGTCTTTAGCTAATTGGATTAGGTCTGATATGGCTATCTCTCCTTTTAAATCCCATACTTTTGGAGTTAAGTTAGGGCTCTATGCAGGTGAATTTCTGCTTTATACAAGCAATACACAAGAAGCAATCCCAAACCTGACGAGGAAGGCGGAGGTTTTCGGTCACATTTCAGGGTATAAAGTGAACCCAGGGAAAACGGAAATTATGGATTGGAACCAGGGGGTGGTAAGCAGCGGGCAAAGAATTAAATAAGATATCTAGGAGTCCAAATAACCCAGAATATTGAAGATATTATAAAAGTAAATTGGAAAAATGTTAGCCACAATGTTATAGGCTTACTTTCTAAATGGGCCAATCTAGTACTTAATATTTACGGAAGGGTTAACCTTATAAAAATTATTATTTTGCCAAAGTGACATTCCTGTTTAATTCTATCCCATTGACTTTCCAAAAGAAAGACATAGCAAAACTTCAGGGAAGAATAACAAGTTTTATTTGGGTATCAAAAGGTCCCAGGATTTCCTGGAAAAAATTACGTAGGAGATTAGATAATGGGGTACTGGCATTACCAGATATTCTTGTATTTTGTTATGCTTTTCAGTTTAAGAATGTCTGTATGCTGGCCAAAAAAGTTGACAAATCATCGATAGGCGCACTTTTTGAGGCATTATTGACTGACGTACCTCAAGGTCAAATTGGTTTTCTTTTCAAGTACGGGGACCCTAAAAAATGTTTTAAAGTGCAGCTTAAGATCTTAGGGCCATATGTATCAAGATACCCATTTGCGATTCTCAAATAGCGATTTTTTTCGAAAATCGCTATTTGAGAATTGCAAATGGGTATATATGTATAAAATTGCATTTTTTTTGCAATTCCTTAAAATTCCTTAATTGCGATTAGCAAATTGCGAATCGCAATTAAGGAATACTCTCCCATTCATTTCTATGGGCCAGGAGGCCCATAGAAATGAATGGGAAAGTTATTCTCAATTTGCGATTCGCAATTTGCTAATCGCAAATTGAGAATAATTTCAAGGGTGCAGGGGTGTCCAAAGAACACCCTGTTGCACCCCTGAAATATACATGGGTGCACATGTGGCTCACATACATGCCCTAAGGGCATGTTTGTGTGTCACATGGCACTTTGAAAAATGCAAAAAATTTGCATTTTTCAAGGAATTCGCAACTTACCACCAACCAGAAGTTGGTGGTAATTTGCGATTCCTTAAGGGCATTTTGCATTTTTTTTTTTGCTACATACATTGCATTTAAGGAATCGCAAAATTTGTGATTCCTTAAATGCAATTGCGAAATAAGGAATCGCAAATTTTGCGATTCCTTATTTTGCACCAAATTTTTCTTAATACATTCCATTTAGCAAATTCGCATTTGCAAAGGCCAAAATTCTGCGAATTTCGGCCTTTGCGAATGCGAATTTGCTTGATACATATGGCCCTTAAAGTCCGCACTGAACACTTGGATATATGTTCGAAAAACCTTAAGAATTCCATATTTTTCACCATGGGCACCAATTTAGGATTCTCCCAGTACACTGGAGTGCTTGAGGGACCAACTAAGTCAACGTTTAATAATTGGAGGTATTTGTCGCTGGGCAGACATTAAGGTTGGTAGTAACTTGATGAGCTGGGAAGCTTTAAGCAATTGCACTAATGGTTTGCTGAAAAGGTTTAAATATTATCAACTTAGCTCTTGGTGAGTAATGCAAGATTGGGTAGAGGTTGAAGATGATAAATCAGATCAAGTAATGAGAACCGGACAGTGGCGTAAGGAAACATCGTTGTGGTACTAAGCTTTTGTGAAGACAGACGGAAATATTGAGAATGACATTTTTAAATTGTGGGGCAAGGAGTTTGAAAATCAAGACTTGATGCAAATGTGGAGTAATTCATATGCTACATTGCGAAAAGTAGTAAAATCAGCACCACTGAAACGAAACTACTTTTTTAGCACATACCGGGTGAATTGATCTCCTGAAATACTCTTGAAGGCTACTGGCAAGGTGTATACATGTCTCAGGTGTATGCAGATGGAGCCTGACGATATACATATGTTCTTGTCATGTTCAAAAATCGCCCCTTTTTGGAACGCGATTAATGTTTTCCTGGAAGAAATTATTGGAATACAGCTAAAAGTAACAATTAGTTTAATCTTTTTTGGACTTAGCGTGGATCAAGAAATGCACATTTCTGCTGTAGAATCAATTTTTTTGTTCTATGTTGTTTTACTAGCAAGACGGGAAATTTGTAAATTATGGAAATCCGGGAACCCTCCAATTTTTTCTGAACGTTTGAAGAGCGTTGTATATATTAGTGAATCTGATATGGCGTGTGACCAGAAAAGCTGAGAGAAAGTATGGGCTCCGTTGATAAAGTGGAGAGAAAAGGAAACGTGAGTCCGATGATTATGCCATCAACTCTGTTGACCATATTATATACTTATTTCTCGTGTATGCCCAGTTAGTGTGTGGAGAAGGAATTGGAAACAGTTGTATACTTGTGGGCTGATATACAAGGGTCTTGTTCTATGGTCTTAGGTCAGGTCCTTCACGATGAGACATGGAGAGACCAGAGTATAAACCCATCAAGATCTTTGGCAAAATGAGGACAAAAAATAATAATAATAATTAAGTAATCAATTAATTAAATAATCAATTAATAATTATTTATTATTTAGCAATTAATAATTAACTTCCCATCCTATACCCTTACAAAGCAACCAACCTGCACCTAACAAATAACTTTAAAAATATAATTATTGCAAAATTCACATAATTGCTAATCAATTAAATATTCATTAATAAATTAATTGCTAATTAATCATTACTTAATTAACGTCCCGCCCTATTCTTCAACAAACCCAGCAACCTGCACCTAACAAATAATTCAAAAAGTCTAATCGATTCAGAATTTGGATAATTAATAATAAATTAAATAAATAATACATTAATAATTGAACATTAATTAATTATACTTAATGAATTTTCCACCCTTCATCCCTACAAAACTAGCAACCCGCTCCGACAATATAAATTACTTTTTTATTTAAAGTAAAAATGATAAATTACTTAGCATTACAAACTATATGTTAAAAATATTATAAACAATAATATAAATAACCCAAAAAATCAATATATAAACTAAAACTCATAAAGATAATTAAACCCTTCACTGCTAGGTCTTTTCCCACGCTGTGCTAAGCCTTTTTTGGCTATTTGGGTAGATCGCACTTAGGCCCCTGTAACTTTTGGACCACATAAGGTATCCAGGTCAAATTTGCGTCCTTTTCTTCCAACATCATGGGGGTTCTAAAGTTACCCAGGATTTGTGGATTCCCCTGGAGGGGACCCAGACATTAGCCAAAATACAGCTTCATTTTGTTTTTTTAGCCCCTTAAGCGCTGCCGTCGGCCAACGGTCGTCGCGAGCACTAACTTGCCAGTGCTGCTCACGACCGTTGGCCGACGGGCCCTCGCTCGTTATTCGAACGTTCAGCACTGGGTGCTGAACGTTCGACGCAGCTATGAGGTTAAGAAAAATTAAAAAAGGGCTACAGAGGAAAGCATATGGTTTTTTCCCTGTATATGGTATTAACAAAGGGGTTCTGGTGCTGAAATCATCATCTTCCTAGCTTTCAGGGACAAGCAGACTTTTGTCAGAAAACCTACATTTTTTACACAGTTTTGACATTTTTCTGGGACATAGCCTATTTTTCCTATTTTTTGTACTTTCAGCCTATTTCCAGTTAATGGCAGAAATGGGTATAAAAACAATATTGGATCCTGGAAAGCTATACATTTTAAAAACGTTGACACAATTCTGAATTCAGCAAGGGGTCCTTTGTGTAAATCCTTCAAGGTTTCTTTATGGAAACTAACAGTTGAATATAGATAAAATTTTAAATTAGTTGACAAAAACAGCCATTTGTGTCAACGTTTTCACATGTAACTTCTTCTAATTATGACAGTTGTTTGAAAGCAAAATACTATTACATCCGCTGGACCTTTTTGGTTGTGGAGTTATATAGGACTTGTAGGTTCACCAAGAACCCGATTAACCCAGAGCCAATACCTGAGCAGCATCTTGCAATGGTTTTTCATTATGCACCGGGTATATAGCAAATAATTTGGGAAAATATATACATGGAAAAATCGGTATGAAAGACACCTATGTATTTCTGAAATTGGAACAAAATATAGAGTTTAGAAACCGTAGATATTTGCACATTTCTAAAATTGCCCATACTAGCATGAGGATTATGGGTAATTTTTTTAAATGACTTCTTTTTTACATATTGTCTTTCATTTGGAAGGCAGAAATGCATCGAAAGTCAATAGGTAATAACAGTTGCTCTGCTATTCTGAGTTACCCTAAGTCTCCCGATAAAAATGGTACCTCACTTGTATGGGTAGGCCTAGTGCCCGTGAATGGAAACAGCTCAAAACCCAAAGTGGACACACTTTATTTTTACAGTAAAAACTGACCCTTTTTTTGTAAAGTGCCTAGATGTAGTTTGTCCCACTCCAGGATGTTACTAAAGGCCCCCTGGGAAAATGCAAATGGGCTTATGTACAAGGCTATGTTATTGGGTTCGGAACTTCCAGTGAACGGCTTTCTTTTCAAGTTCGGCCACCAGAAGTTTTTCAAAAAAATTAGATTGAAGACATTACTGGGCACTTTAAAAGAATGGTCTCAAAAAAAAGCCAAGGCCGGGATAGGATACCTATCTGAACATGCCCCGATCTGGGACTTACCTGGGCTAGCATCACAAGAAGCCAACACAGCTAAAAGAGTCCTTCTAGACGCAGGTATCACAAAGTGGGGCGATCTGTTGGTGGAAAGAGCAATCATGGACTGGGATATATTTAAGTTCAAGGTAACATCATCATTCTCCTGGATATATTTACAATTAGGTAGCTGGATTCGGACCCAAGCTAAGAAGAAAGGAATGATGGGAGAGGAGAGTTCATTAGAAAATATCCTAGTTGGAAGACCCGCGGGAAAAAAGGAAGTCGCACTTTTTTACTGGCATATCATAGAGGATGGAGAGCAAGATCTTAACCTCCCGAAAAAACTTTGGGGAGCGGAGGGGGAACCACACATAGAGGACATCTGGGAGGAATCTTTTACCCTCCTCTACAAAATCATTAAGCCAGCATGGCTGAGGCGCAATCATTTTTACACACTTCACAGAGCGTATTACTCTCCTAAACGCTTGTCGAAATTTCAACCCACGAAGTGTTGTGGCAAATGCTCTTTTCCAGCAGCCTCAGATCTGCACATGTTTTGTGAATGCCCGAACATTGTCAACTTTTGGCACGAAGCCAGAACAACTCTTGAATCCATTCTCGGATTATCTATCCCGTGTTCATGGTCTTTAATCATTTTCGGACTAAATGACAACATCAAGGGATTAGAAAGGGATTTTCTGTTTTACGCCATCTTGCTGACAAGAAGAGAGATCTGCAAAAACTGGGTTAACATAAACCCCCCAACACATGCAGAGTGGCTATCTTCATTATATGCAATATCAAAACTGGATTTATCTAGAACATGCAGTTCTCGATCTCTGAGATTTTGGGACTGATCAATTGGAGAAGGGATAGTTAGCCAACCCGGGGTTTTTTTTTTTTTTTTTTTTCTTCCCCGGGTCCGATGATTAGGCCTAAAATCTCTCTGTCCAAAAGGGTGGTACCGTAAAGATATTGGGCAACTGGCCGAACTGGTCCGAAGGGAGAACATCTGTCCAAGCTCAGCCGGCGACATTGGGGCGGTCCCTCTGGGCACCTGGAGCTTAGTATCGGGCTTCCTAGGGCTACAGGGGGGTCGGACCTCGTGTCTGTGCGGAGTAGAGCACAGTTGGATCGAGTCTATGGCTAATGAGGACAAAAAAAAAATTTTTTTAAAAGTGCCTAGATGTAGGTTTTGAACCCTAGACTGTCGGCACCTAGGGAAACCTAGCAAACCTATACCTTTTTGAAAACAAGACACCCAGGGAACTACAGGATGGGGTGACTTGACTGGCTCTAACCAGGTTCTATTACCCAGAATCCCTTGCAAACCTAAACATTTGTAAAAAAACACATTTTCCTCACATTTCTGTGGTGGAAAGTTCTGGAATCTGCGTGGATCCACAAAATTTCACTTACCCCGCGTTAACCAAAGTCTTCTGAGAAAAATGGTACGTCACTTGTGTGAGTAGGGCTAATGCCCGCAACAGGAAACGGCCCTTAATGCATCGTGGACACACAACATTTTCACAGTGAAAATGGACCCTTTTTTTGCAAAGTGCCTAGCTGTAGATTTTGAACCCTTGCTCTGCCGGCACCTAGGGAAACCTAGCAAACCTATTCATTTTTGAAAGCTAGACACCCAGGGAACTCCAGGATGGGGTGACCTGACTGGCTCTCATCAGGTTCTATTAAACAGAATCCCTTGCAAACCTAAACATTTGTATGAAAAACACATTTTACTCACATTTCTGTGGTAGAAAGTTCTGGAATCTGCGTGGATCCACAAAATTCAACCCACCCCACGTTCCCCAGAGTCTTCCAAGAAAAATTGGTACCTCACTTGTATGGGTAGGCCTAGTGCCCGCTACATGAAACGGACCAAAACTCAACGTGGACACACCACATTTTCACAGTGAAAACTGACCTTTTTTTTGCAAAGTGCCTAGCTGTAGATTTTGAACCCTAGCTCTGCCGGCACCTATGGAAACCTAGCAAACCTAAACATTTTTGAAAACTAGACAACCAGAGAAATCCAGGATGAGGTGACTTGACTTGCTCGCACAAGGGTCTGTTACCCAGAATCCCCTTGCAAACCTCAAAATCTCTCCAAAAAAACACATTTTCCTCATATTTCTGTGGTGGAAAGTTCTTCAATCTGCGTGAATCCACAAAATTCTACCCACCCTGCGTCTCCCAAAGTCTTCTGAGAAAAATGGTACCTCACTTGTGTGGGTATGCCTAGTGCCCACGATAGGAAACTACCCAAAACGCAATGTGGATACACCACATTTTCACAGTGAAAACTGACCCTGTTTTTTTGCACAGTGCCTAGCTGTGAATTTTGAACCCTAACTCTGCCAGCACCTAGGGAAACCTAGCAAACCTATACATTTTTGAAATCTAGACACCCAGGGGAATCTATGATGGGGTGACTTGGCTGGCTCTCACCCCGTTCTATTACCCAGAATCCCTTGCAAACCTAAAAATTTGTAAAAAAACACATTTTCCTCACATTTCTGTGGTGGAAAGTTCTGGAATCTGCGTGGATCCACAAAATTTCACTTACCCCGCGTTAACCAAAGTCTTCTGAGAAAAATGGTACATCACTTGTGTGAGTAGGGCTAATGCCCGCAACAGGAAACGGCCCTTAATGCATCGTGGACACACAACATTTTCACAGTGAAAATGGACCCTTTTTTTGCAAAGTGCCTAGCTGTAGATTTTGAACCCTTGCTCTGCCGGCACCTAGGGAAACCTAGCAAACCTATTCATTTTTGAAAGCTAGACACCCAGGGAACTCCAGGATGGGGTGACCTAACTGGCTCTCATCAGGTTCTATTAAACAGAATCCCTTGCAAACCTAAACATTTGTATGAAAAACACATTTTACTCACATTTCTGTGGTAGAAAGTTCTGGAATCTGCGTGGATCCACAAAATTCAACCCACCCCACGTTCCCCAAAGTCTTCCAAGAAAAATTGGTACCTCACTTGTATGGGTAGGCCTAGTGCCCGCTACATGAAACGGACCAAAACTCAACGTGGACACACCACATTTTCACAGTGAAAACTGACCTTTTTTTTGCAAAGTGCCTAGCTGTAGATTTTGAACCCTAGCTCTGCCGGCACCTATGGAAACCTAGCAAACCTATACATTTTTGAAAACTAGACAACCAGAGAAATCCAGGATGAGGTGACTTGACTTGCTCGCACCAGGGTCTGTTACCCAGAATCCCCTTGCAAACCTCAAAATCTCTCCAAAAAAACACATTTTCCTCATATTTCTGTGGTGGAAAGTTCTTCAATCTGCGTGAATCCACAAAATTATACCCACCCTGCGTCTCCCAAAGTCTTCTGAGAAAAATGGTACCTCACTTGTGTGGGTATGCCTAGTGCCCACGATAGGAAACTAACCCAAAACGCAATGTGGATACACCACATTTTCACAGTGAAAACTGACCCTGTTTTTTTGCACAGTGCCTAGCTGTGGATTTTGAACCCTAACTCTGCCAGCACCTAGGGAAACCTAGCAAACCTATATATTTTTGAAAACTAGACACCCAGGGGAATCTATGATGGGGTGACTTGACTGGCTCTCACCAGGTTCTGTTACCCAGAATCCCTTGCAAACCTAAGCATTTGTCAAAAAAACAAATTTTACTCACATTTCTGTGGTGCAAAGTTCTGAAATCTGAAAGCATGGCATTCTGGGTAGGAAAACGTTGGGGAACCTACGCATACCATACCTCGCTGGACTCCCCCGGGTGTCTAGTTTTCAGAAATGTGTGGGTTTGGTAGGTTTCCCAAGATGGGCGCCGAGCCCAGGGCCAAAAACCCAGGTGACCCCCCCCTAGCAAAACCAGGTTGTTTTGTGATTGATCATTTTGATGTCTCCTCAATATGTTTTGGACCCCTACTTGTCGCGGGTACTTGACCCGGCCAGGCGAGAGAGGTACCATTTTCATTGGGAGTCCTGGGGGAACGCTGGGTGGTAGGACATTTGTGGATCCACGTAGATTCCAGAACTTTCCCACACAGAAATTTGAAGAAAAGGTGATTTTTTCATCTAACTTTGAGGTTTGCAGGGGATTCTGGGTAGGAAAACTTTAAGGGACCCACGCAAGCCATACCTTCCTTGACTCCATCAGAAATGTGTGGGGTTGGGAGGTTTCCCAAGATGGCCGCCGTACCCGGGGCCAAAACCCATGTGACTCCCCTTGCACAACAAGGTTGTTTTGTGATAGGTCATTTTAATGTTTCCTCAATACGTTTTGGGCCCTTGCCTGTCGTGGGTACTTGTTGTATCCCGATTTTTTTCTCAGCTATTTCTAAAAAACTTTATTTCCAACTCAAGATTTTGGCAAACGCCATTTAAAGCCTCAATCCATCTTGATGCACATACTCACATGTATTCGCACAACAACAGTACGCTTACACATCTGAAGTGAGGGGTAACCATTAACTGCTGTATTGTGTTGCTGTGCTCATACACAAAATTAATACCTGTTTGGGGATTGTGACCAACCTATAATTGCGATCACTTTTTGAAAAAACTGTAAATATCTAATCCTTCAAATTGAAGTTCAGTGGTGTCACATTTCACCCTAGGCGCGATAGGCACACGAAGGATGATTGAGGAATGAATGTCACGACTACATTGCCCAGAATGCAGAGGAAATGGTGTCCTCTCTTTCTTTTCTTTCCCTGATTACTTAAACTCCTCCTTAATTGCTATCAGGTGCTTGTCGCCTGATTTCGGAGTACCTGTTCCTGACTCTTTTTTCTTGTGCTCGCTGACCCGCTGAGACGCTGTCTCAAGCCCTGGAGAAACGATCCTTTTTGCCTGCTTCTTTGTAGCGTTGTGAAAAAGGGTTAACCCAAACAAAGTCAAAGGGACCTGGGTAGTAGAATGTTAAATCTGAAGGGGTCCCGGACTGGAAAGGAAGAACAAGTTTAGAAAGAAAAATGATGTGAATAATCAAAAGAGAAAATAGATAGTACAATGTTTTTATTCACAAGGTACAAGGCAACGGTAAAGTAGGTTATGCAAAACAATTTTTTGATATTACAATATTTTTATTTTTTTTATTGCATTTGTGTGCCCACATGCACAACGTGAAGGGAATGGGGAGTGATAGTGCAAACCATCACGAGATGTTTTGCCGTCCGGGTGAACTCTGAGCCGTTCTAAGGTTTCTGCTGAGTCCCGTGTTTTAACAAGATGTTTTCCCAGTAATGAGACTACCGTCACCTGCCCTACTTCATCGCGATTTGTGACACCGGTTGTAAAGCACAGATGAAAGATAAAGCCAGTCTACACGAAGTCCCAGGCTTACCCGTTTCACGGGACCTGGAGGCAGTCTGCCCACTCCAACCTTCCGTCCTGAGGAAGACCCGCTATGTAAGGGAAACTTCCCCTACCCAACCCAGGGTCGAAACGTAGACTACTTACCCTACCCGTACCAGCTTCTATCCCCAAGCAAGATTGATACAGCTAAAATAGAAGCCTGGTGTTTGGAAATAGTTGGACTTAATGCTGGTATCTGTGGCCCCGCGATGGGGAACCACGTGGAGTACCGTTTTATTCAACTTGAAGAATTGAATTTAATTGTTTGTTATGAATAAGTACACTTTTTTCACCTTTCACTGAAATCCCTTCACAGCACTATCACTCCCCTTTCCCTTCACGTTGTGCATGTGGGCACACAAATGCAATAAGAAAAAAAAAAATATTGTAATATCAAAAAATTGTTTTGCATAACCTACTTTACGGTTGCCTTGTACCTTGTGAATAAAAACATCGTACTATCTATTTTCTCTTTTGATTATTCACATCATTTTTCTTTCTAAACTTGTTCTTCCTTCCCAGTCCGGGACCCCTTCAGATTTAATGTGCTTTTTTGTAGCAACGCCCTTCCTGATCGCGCATTACCGCACCGGGATCGCTGCAACCTTTCCTGTGGTGAACGCCTTTTTTGACGCGCATTTGCCGCGCTGGCATCAAAGAAATCTTTTGCGCTAAGACGCGATTGTAAAAGCCGAGTGGAAACGCTTTCTTTTTCTTTCATAATTTTCTATCGCACTCGGAGCTCGACATCTATCTTTGCAAGCGCCTGAAGGCGCGTCTCAAAAGTATCCTGGAAAAAGCCTCATATATCAAGAAAGCACATGGCAGCGCTGTTCTGTATTTAAACCTTTTCCCGCTGAATGAGTTACGGTGCAACTTCAGCATGAGTATACGCTGTATGAAAGCATGGTAACCTTGGTAATTGCAAACCATCTATACAGACTTTTCAACAAAACTATGCCATACAGACTGCAGCAGCACAACTGTCTGTGCTGTACAGACATGTTTCACTTTGACTTTTACCTTTACTTTTATCTTACTTTGCCTTTTCTCTGTTTTCAATTAACTCTATATTATGATGATAATAATGTAGAAGTGTGGGGTAACATTATGCAAATGTGTTATACATGTAAACATATGAAAACATACTGTGCCACTTATACCAGGTACTTCAAGATGGCTGCCACTGTTTCTATGCAAGTGAACAGTAATATGTTGTCCTCTTTCCATGTCCAGTACAGAGACTATGTATTCACTGTTTTCTCACCCGGTTCTTGTGTGATCAAGGAAGTTCTCTTCCAAAATGCGTAACCTTGAATAAACCACCCTGACATGGGACTTTGAGAGCGCGTATTGTTTAACTTGGTTCTACGACTGTAACGCCGGCTCTGCTCTACCGGCAGCTAGAGCTACACCAATCATGTCCAGAAGACACGTTTCGGCCACCGGACTGCGGTCTTGATCCCCTGGCGTGCTGCAGGTAAGTGACAGAATTTATAGGCAGAGTAGTGTTTTCTCTATATTATTACACATGGTTTACAGAAAGAGTGTCTTTTACGCCACATTTCCGACATGACCCTCATGGGCCATAGTCCGTTTGCGGTAAGTCGTATGCAAATGACTAGGTTACTCCCGCATTGCTGGCATATAGTTGACATAGATGATAGACTGACTAGTCATATATGACATTAATGACAAATAGTCAACACAGAACTGAAATAGAAATATAAACAACACATGTGTGGCATTGGATTTATACAAAGCGAATTTGAAATGAACAAAACCATCCAAGTTAGAACAATGCATTACCAATGTCTGGTGAACAATATATATATATATATATATATATATATATATATATATATATATATATATATATATATATATATATATATATCACTGAAAAAAACATAGGTTTCAGGCTTTATATAGTTATCCTGACTAAAGAAATCCCGCACCTGGCAAAATAAAAAGTCACTGTGGCCAGCAGTGATTAAAGAAATCTTCGTGTTCGTGTTCTTATCCTAAGGGTTGTACTAGCACCGGAGTGGTAATTGGATATATATATATATCTATATCACTGAAAAAAACATAGGTTTCAGGCCTTATATAGTTAGGAATTAGCATTTAAAAAAACATTGAAATTGCTCCTATATAGTTAGTTGTACTAACTATATTTCGCGCACCCGCAATCCACTGCTGATGATGTCACATATTACATCATTCATGACATGGTCAGTGACATCACTGATGACATCTCAAATGACATCAATGATGACGTCACTGATGACATCATCCAGTGAATGTGGTTTGCTTCGTTATTTAAATATGCATTATATATATAGCAATTTGCATTGAAGTATGAGTGGATATATAAAAATAAATATTTGGATGGAGGACTTTAACAATGTATAGTGTCTCACTAAATATAGTGGATAGTGACTAAACTGTGTGAATATCTGTATCACTTTGTCAGTTGTTGTGTAAACTGGTTCTCCTGTTGGTTACTAGCTATGTGAAAGTCTATATTAGTTATTGATTAGTTAATTGAGTATTTTGTGTGGGAGAGTGAATGTGTGTGTGGTTCGGTGGAGGGTGTGTGACTGCCCAAAGATGTGTGAATAGTTGATTCAGTAGATATATGAAATTGAAACTACATGGTTTAACAGTTGTTTGGGTGAGTGAATATCTTTATGGGCGTGGTGATGAGCAAATATATTTCTCAATGGTACATGTCCAACAAACTAGAAAAATAAAAGGCAGTGTATGTGTCAGTTGTTGCATATAAATAAGTATACATAAGACTCAATGAATGTGTGAGTTACTGTATGGATAACTGTATACTTGTAATAATGATTTTATAATATACTAAATATGACTTACTATCTAAATGAATAGATGAAGTGGTGTTTGTAGAAGTGTGTAGCTAACTAAGTATGTAAGTATGATCCATTGTTTACATAAGTGAGTAGGATAACTTCATATGTGAATAGGTTGTGTGCTGGTGTGTAATGTCGATATAGGTGTATAATTATTTTTGATAGTGTTCTATTTTTCATTGACAGCATGTATGAGTGAATCTACAGGTGAGTGATTAGATGTGTGTATACATCTAGGAATCAATGAGTGGGTTTTTAAATACTTGTATTGCTGTGTCAATGGATTCAAATATGATACTCTGTATTTTACTAAGAGTGATGAAAGATTTTACTAGTGTATGAAAAGGTGTATGCGATTGTCACGTGGATGGTGTCATCAGTGATGTCATCATTGATGTCATTTGAGATGTCATCAGTGATGTCACTGACCATGTCATGAATGATGTAATATGTGCGCGAAATATAGTTAGTACAACTAACTATATAGGAGCAATTTCAATGGTTTTTTAAATTCTGATTCCTAACTATATAAGGCCTGAAACCTATGGTTTTTTCAGTGAATTTCAAAGGTTTTTTATATGCTAATTCCTAACTATATAAGGCCTGAAACCTATGTTTTTTTCAGTGAATTTGCAAGGTTTTTTAATGCTAATTCCTAACTATATAAGGCCTGAAACCTATGGTTTTTTCAGTGAATTTGCAAGGTTTTTTAAATGCTAATTCCTAACTATATCAGGCGTGAAACCTATATTTGTTTTCAATAAATTTCAAAGGTTTTGTAAATGCTAATTCTATTAGCGGAGAACGTTTATATATGTTATTATCCTTCTGGGACCACCTGAGCAGCCATCTTGTTTCTCAGGAGAAGTGAGGCACAAGAGAGCACAAAACAAGAGTGGAAAATACAAAAAGGGGGCAGGGCTGATACCCCCTGACCCCCTAGCCCTTCTCAGGGGGTCCCAGAAGGACCACCAAGTGCAAACATTTTTTTTATTTTTTTTTAAATCGCGGGGTACACGTACGGTGCGCGTACCCCTCGATTTTTTAAAACATTTTTTTGCCCTTGTGGGTCCTTTTGGGACCCCCTGAGAAGGGCTAGAGGGTTGGGGGTCTCTACCCTGCCCCCTTTTCATGTTTTCCACTCTTCTTTTGGGCTCTCTTGTGCCTCAGTTCGCCTGAAAAACACTTCCTGGTTTGGACAGTTTGGAATGTTGACAGTCGACTGCCAGCCAATCAGAAACTCGCTCGCGCACGTAAGGGTACGCGCACGTACGCATACAGTACGCGTACCGTACGCGAACGGTGCGCGTGCGGTGAGCGCATATAGATATATAATTTGCTCAAATTCAATTTTCTCAACAACTACTGGAGGGATTTTCACCAAATATAGAAAAGGCACTACTGTATACCTGTCCCTACCATTTTGCCAAGTTTGGTGTCATTCCGTTCAGCCGTTCGGGCTATAGCCGTGTCTAAAGGTTCCTATGGAAATTAACATGGGAAAAACAGGTTTTGGGACCCCCCTTTCGGCCCCCAATTGACGTATCCTCCCCGAAACTTTCAGGGAAGGAGCGGAGCGGAGATGGCCAAAATTCTGGAAAATTACACACCGATTCCTCAATCAGCGCCAAAGTTATTCCCAATAGAATGTTGAGCGCATATTGATAGTTAAATTTGCTCAAATGAATTTTCTCAACAACTACTGGAGGGATTTTCACCAAATATAGAAAAGGCACTACTGCATACCTGTCCCTACCATTTTTCCAAGTTTGGTGTAATTCCGTACAGCCGTACGGGCTGTAGCCGTGTCTAAAGGTCCCATAGAAATTGCCATTTGAAAAATTTCAAATTCAATTTTCTCAAGAACTACTAGAGGGATTTACACCAAACATACAAAAGGCACTGCTGCATACCAGTCCCTACCATTTGACAAATCTGGTGTAATTCCGTTCAGCCGTTCGAGCTGTAGCCTTGTCAGAATGTCCCTATGGAAATTAACATGGGAAAACACGTTTTGGGACCCCCTTTTTTCTCGGCCCCCGCTTGACGAATCCCCCAAGAGCGCAGCGAGGCAGACTTAAGGAAAATTACAGGCAGATCCCTCAATCGGCGCCAAAGTTATTCCCAATAGAATGTTCGGAATTTCCTATGGTAACTAGGTCCTAACTATATATACCTACTGGCGACCGCGAGTAGGTAATATATATATATATATATATATATATATATATATATATATATATATATTACCTACTGGCGATAGCCAGTAGGTATATATAGTTAGGATTTTTTTCCTATGGGATTTTTGAAAATTCTATGTCGAATAACTTTGGCTTATGAGGACAGAATTGGCTAAAATTTTTAGGAAAATGGAACATTTTGTTTCTGAGCAGCCCCTGAAAATTTGGGGGGGTTTCGTCAAGGGGGGGCCGAGAAAAAAGGGGGGTCCCAAAACGTGTTTTTCCCATGCAATTTTCCATAGGGCGGTTGGCCTCACTTTTAGCCTGAACGGCTGAATGGATTTACACCAAACTTGGCAAAATTGTAGGGACTGGTAGCCCGATGTGCCTTTGCTATGTCTCAAGATATAGGCTCCAGTGGTTTTTACGAAAATTAACTTTGAAAAATATATATTGGGCTACATTGGGCTATATATATGTTGGAGCCCAAATGTAGCCCAATGTAGCCCAATGTAGCCCAATGTAGCCCAAAGATGGCCGCCAGAGACAAAAAAAACCAAATGTAGCCCAAATATCACCAGATGTAGCCCAACTATAGCCCAATGACAGATTGTCCCAGAGTGTTCTAAAGAACAACTAGAGTGCTAACAGTCCTACTTATTACAAAGGTATGGCACACCTGAAGCCATCTTGATTGGAATAAAGTGGTAACTCTTAAAACATTTAATTTAAAAAGGAACAAAATGAGGGGGTTCATTTTGCCATAGAAAGTATGATTAGCGAATATATGACGAAATCCCGCATACCATCAGTCCGCAAAAAAAATCCCGCATGTACTATTAGGCCGCAAATTAGATTAACGAAAACTTTTAGAACGAATATGCCTTTAGCATACACTAAACAACTAAACTACCCTAAACCCTAAAACACTACCCCCAGCATGACCCTACACTACACAAACACTACAACACTACCCTAAACCCTAAAACACTACCCCCAGCATGACCCTACACTACGCAAACACTACAACACTACCCTAAACCCTAAAACACTACCCCCAGCATGACCCACCACTACGCAAACACTACAACACTACCCTAAACCCTAAAACACTACCCCCAGCATGACCCTACACTACGCAAACACTACAACACTACCCTAAACCCTAAAACACTACCCCCAGCATGACCCTACACTACGCAAACACTACAACACAACCCTAAACCCTAAAACACTACCCCCAGCATGACCCTACACTACGCAAACACTACAACACAACCCTAAACCCTAAAACACTACCCCCAGCATGACCCTACACTACGCAAACACTACAACACTAACCTAAATCCTAAAACACTACCCCCAGCATGACCCTACACTACGCAAACACTACAACACTACCCTAAACCCTAAAACACTACACCCCAGCATGACCCTACACTACGCAAACACTACAACACTACCCTAAACCCTAAAACACTACCCCCAGCATGACCCTACACTACGCAAACACTACAACACTACCCTAAACCCTAAAACACTACCCCCAGCATGACCCTACACTACGCAAACACTACAACACTACCCTAAACCCTAAAACACTACACCCCAGCATGACCCTACACTACGCAAACACTACAACACTACCCTAAACCCTAAAACGCTACCCCCAGCATGACCCTACACTACGCAAACACTACAACACTACCCTAAACCCTAAAACGCTACCCCCAGCATGACCCTACACTACGCAAACACTACAACACTACCCAAAACCCTAAAACACTACCCTCAGCATGACCCTACACTACGCAAACACTACAACACTACCCAAAACCCTAAAACACTAACCCCCAGCATGACCCTACACTACGCAAACACTACAACACTACCCAAAACCCTAAAACACTACACCCCAGCATGACCCTACACTACGCAAACACTACAACACTACCCTAAACCCTAAAACACTACCCCCAGCATGACCCTACACTACGCAAACACTACAACACTACCCAAAACCCTAAAACACTACACCCCAGCATGGCCCTACACTACGCAAACACTACAACACTACCCTAAACCCTAAAACACTACCCCCAGCATGACCCTACACTACGCAAACACTACAACACTACCCTAAACCCTAAAACACTACCCCCAGCATGACCCTACACTACGCAAACACTACAACACTACCCTAAACCCTAAAACACTACCCCCAGCATGACCCTACACTACGCAAACACTACAACACTACCCTAAACCCTAAAACACTACCCCCAGCATGACCCTACACTACGCAAACACTACAACACTACCCTAAACCCTAAAACACTACCCTCAGCATGACCCTACACTACGCAAACACTACAACACTACCCAAAACCCTAAAACACTACCCCCAGCATGACCCTACACTACGCAAACACTACAACACTACCCAAAACCCTAAAACACTACCCCCAGCATGACCCTACACTACGCAAACACTACAACACTACCCAAAACCCTAAAACACTACCCCCCAGCATGACCCTACACTACGCCAACACTACAACACTACCCAAAACCCTAAAACACTACCCCCAGCATGACCCTACACTACGCCAACACTACAACACTACCCAAAACCCTAAAACACTACCCCCAGCATGACCCTACACTACGCAAACACTACAACACTACCCAAAACCCTAAAACACTACACCCCAGCATGACCCTACACTACGCAAACACTACAACACTACCCAAAACCCTAAAACACTACACCCCAGCATGACCCTACACTACGCAAACACTACAACACTACCCAAAACCCTAAAACACTACACCCCAGCATGACCCTATACTACGCAAACACTACAACACTACCCAAAACCCTAAAACACTACACCCCAGCATGACCCTACACTACGCAAACACTACAACACTACCCAAAACCCTAAAATACTACACCCCAGCATGACCCTACACTACGCAAACACTACAACACTACCCAAAACCCTAAAACACTACCCCCAGCATGACCCTACACTACGCAAACACTACAACACTATCCTAAACCCTAAAACACTAGCCCCAGCATGACCCTACACTACGCAAACACTACAACACAACCCTAAACCCTAAAACACTACCCCCAGCATGACCCTACACTACGCAAACACTACAACACTACCCTGAACCCTAAAACACTACCCCCAGCATGACCCTACACTACGCAAACACTACAACACAACCCTAAACCCTAAAACACTACCCCAGCATGACCCTACACTAAACAACCACCACAACTCTACACTACACTAACACAACACTACACTACACAACACTACACTACACTACACAATCACTAACCCACGAAAAAATTAACACAAACCCACTTACCTCTCTCGTCATCGTGGTTTTCACAACGCAAATGCATTTACCATACATGCCTTTAAAACGTAATTCTTTGTAAAGGCATGCGCGATAAATGCACATGCGTTTTGAAAAAATGCGGGATAATGGTATGCGAGCTCAATGACCTTGCGGGATAATGGTATGCGGACTGAAAGTCTGCGGGATAAAAAATGCGGGAAAATGGCTGCAAACCATGATTAGCAGCAGACTTCCCTGGTGAGCACTAGCTTTACTACAGTGATCTAATGAGCAACTAGAGTGCTAACATTCAGAATTTATGGCAAATGTGTGACACATCTGAATGCCTTCTTGATAGAACCAAAGTAAACAAGCATTGAAAATGCAATAGATCTCGCCCTCGTTTAAGTTAAAGCCATTCTGTTTGTAATGAGGTGACTTTTTAGCTTTGCTTTTATTAGTGTTTTTAAAACTTTCATGTAAATAACATGCATATGTATGCATATATGTATATGTATGCATGCATTTATATTTATATAGATATGCAAATTACATATGTTTATATATGTATATTACCTACTGGCGATAGCCAGTGGGTATATATAGTTAGGATTTTTTCTCTATGGGATTTCTGAAAATTCTATGTCTAATAACTTTGGCGTTTGTGGACGGAATTGGCTGAAATTTTCAGGAAAATGGCACATTTTTTTCTGAGCAGCCCCTAAAAATTTGGTGGGGTTTCGTCAAGGGGGGGCTGAGAACAAAGGGGGGTCCCAAAACGTGTTTTTCCCATTCATTTTTCCATAGGGCGGTTGGACTCACTTTTAGCTCGAACGGCTGAATAGATTTACATGAAACTTGGCAAAATTGTAGATATGGTTTGCCCGACGTGCCTTTGCTATGTCTCAATATATGTGCTCCAGTGGATTTTGAGAAATTAACGTTTAAAAAAATATATATATCTGTGACAGCGCTCCGGTTAGCGCCCCGGTTCGCGTACCTGACGCGTAACGGAACTTCGTGAAGCGAATCTGATTGGGTCTCTGGTGTCTGTGAACATTCTAAACAAACCGGAGCGGCCGCCATCTTGTCTCTCGGTACGATCGAGAGACAAGATGTGGTGAAAAACGAAGGGGGAAATGAAGGAAAGGGGGCAAGGTAGACCACTCCTGACCCCCTAGGATTGATGAGGGGGATATTAAAGTGCCCCGCGGGGCAAAAAATTTAGCGATTTTACGCCGTAGAGGTGCGTCCCGGTACGCGAACCGGGCAGCTCACCGGGCAGCTAACCGGACAGCTAACCGGCAGCGTAGCTGTCAACATTGTAAACAGTCCGGAGCGGCCGCCATCTTGTCTCTCGGTAGGTTCGAGAGACAAGATGTGGTGAAAAAAGAAGGGGGAAATGAAGGAAAGGGGGCAAGGTAAACCCCTCCTGACCCCCTAGGATTGATGAGGGGGATATTAAAGTCCCCCGCGATTTTTCGCGGTAGAGGCGCTTCCCGGTACGCGAACCGGGCAGCTAACCGGCAGCATAACGGGAGTCCGCCATCTTGTGTTTTTGGAGCGTCCGGTTCGCGTACCGGGTAGCGTCCCGGTAAGCGTAACAAGGGGAAAACCAAGAGAAACAGTAAAAAAAAAATGAAGGGAATAGATTTCCAGCAAACTTGGCAAAATTGAAGGGACTGTTTGTTTGATGTGCCTTTGCAAGGCCTCAAGATATGTGCACGTGTGGATTTTGTCTAATTAAGGTTAAAAAAAATATATATATCTGTAAGCGTGCTCCGGCACGCTTACGTTACGGGTTTTGTTTGCGCTGCAGAACCGATACGTCACGGTTATGCGACGCGTCATGAGGCATCTCAAGTGGCTACGTGATACGTCACGTAATAAAGAATATATTTTACAGCTATAGATATTAGCTTTTAAAAAACCAATGAAATTCACTGAAAAAACCATAGGTTATAGACCATATATAGTTAGGAATTTGCATTTACAAAACCTTGAAAATTCACTGAAAAAACCATAGGTTAGAGACCATATATAGTTAGCTGGACATTTTATTGACATAAAACCAATGAAATTCCATATATAGTTAGTTGCACTAACTATATATCGCGCACCCGCAATCCACTGCTGATGATGTCACATATTACATCATTCATGACATGGTCAGTGACATCACTGATGACATCACTGATGACATCTCAAATGACATCACTGATGACATCACTGATGACATCTCAAATGACATCAGTGATGACATCATGACACACCAATACCAGTTACTACATACGCACTCACTGATTCCTACGTCTACACCAACATTCACTCATTCACCCATACAATCACTCATACATACAGTCACTCATTATTACAACACTATCATATGCACTCATACACCTATGCAGACACTCACACACTGCCACTCATCCATGGAGTTACTCACACACCTAGTCAGTCCTGTAAAGAATCAATCACACTTCCATTTCCTCATCTATTCAGTTAAACACAGAACACCATACTTCAGTGACATCACTGATGACATCACTGATGACATCTCAAATGACATCACTGATGACATCTCAAATGACATCACTGATGACATCATGACACACCAATACCAGTTACTACATACGCACTCACTGATTCCTACGTCTACACACACATTCACTCATTCACCCATACAATCACTCATACATACAGTCACTCATTATTACAACACTATCATATGCACTCATACACCTAGTCAGTCCTGTGAAGAATCAATCACACTTCGATTTCCTCATCTATACAGTTAAACACAGAACACCATACTTTTCACACATATACTAACACATACTTACTCTCTTATACAATCACTGATACAAGTACACATTGATATGCACAGAGTCACACGCCTCCCAGCCAGCCACACACACACTCAGTCTTCCATACATCCACTCATTCTTCAATATGTAAAACATATTTAAACTTTACAAAAACACACAGACACTAGATGATGTCATCAGTGATGTCGTTTGAGATGTCATCAGTGATGTCATCAGTGATGTCATTTGAGATGTCATCAGTGATGTCATCAGTGATGTCACTGACCATGTCATGAATGATGTAATATGTGACATCATCAGCAGTGGATTGCGGGTGCGCGATATATAGTTAGTGCAACTAACTATATATGGAATTTCATTGGTTTTATGTCAATAAAATGTCCAGCTAACTATATATGGTCTCTAACCTATGGTTTTTTCAGTGAATTTTCAAGGTTTTGTAAATGCAAATTCCTAACTATATATGGTCTATAACCTATGGTTTTTTCAGTGAATATATATATATATATATATATATATATATATATATATATATATATATTACCTACTGGCGATAGCCAGTAGGTATATATAGTTAGGATTTTTTCTCTATGGAACTTTTGAAAATTCTATGCCTAATAACTTTGGCATTTGTGGACGGAATTGGCTGAAATTTTCAGGAAAATGGCACATTTTGTTTCTGAGCAGCTCCTGGAAATTTGGGGGGGGTTCGTCAAGGGGGGGCCGAGAAAAAAGGGGGGTCCCAAAACGCGTTTTTCCCATGTTAATTTCCATAGGGCGGTTGGCCTCACTTTTAGCCCGAACGGCTGAATGGATTTCCACGAAACTTGGCAAAATTGTAGGGACTGTTAGCCCGATGTGCCTTTGCTAGGTCTCAATATATGTGCTTCAGTGGATTTTGAGAAATTAACGTTTAAAACAAGATATATATCTGTAACAGCGCTCCGGGTAGCGCTCCGGTTCGCGAACTTTTCGCGTATCGGAACTTTGCGAAGCGAAGCTGATTGGCTCTCCGGTGTCTGTCAACATTCTAAACAGTCCGGAGCGGCCGCCATCTTGTCTCTCGGTAGGATCGAGAGACAAGAGGAGGCCAAAACAAAGGGGGAAATGAAGGAAAGGGGGCAAGGTAGACCCCTTCTGACCCCCTAGGATTGATGAGGGGGATATTATAGAGCCACGCGGGGCCCCAAAAAAAAAAAAAAATCAGATTTTTTCGCCGTAGAGACGCGTCTTGGTACGCGAACCGGGCAGCTAACCGGGCAGCTAACCGGAAAGCTAACCGGCAGTGTAACGGGAGTCTGAGGAGTAGCTGATTGGCTGTCAACATTGTAAACAGTCCGGAGCGGCCGCCATCTTGTCTCTCGGTAGGATCGAGAGACAAGAGGAGACCAAAATAAAGAGGGAAATTAAGGAAAGAGGGCAAGGTAGACCCCTTCTGACCCCATAGGATTGATGAGGGGGATATTATAAAGCCACGCGGGGCCAAAAAAAAACAAAAAAAAAAACGATTTTTTTGCCGTAGAGACGCGTCTTGGTACGCGAACCGGGCAGCTAACCGGGCAGCTAACCGGGAAGCTAACCGGCAGTGTAACAGGAGTCTGAGGAGAAGCTGATTGGCTGTTATCATTGTAAACAGTCTGGAGCGGCCGCCATCTTGTCTCTCTGTGGGATCGAGAGACAAGAGGTGGAAAAAAAAAGGTGTAAATGAATGAAAGGGGTAAGGCAGACCCCTCCTGAACTCCTAGGATTGATGAGGGGGCTATTAAAGTTCCCTGCGGGGCAAAAGAAAAAAAATATTGCGATTTTTCGCGGTAAAGGTGCTTCCTGGTACGTTAACCGGGCAGCTAACCGGCAGCGTAACGGGAGTCCGACATATTGTGTTTTTTGAACGTTTGTGATATGTGCACGTGTGGATTTTGTCTAATTAAGGTTAAAAAAATATATATATATCTTTAAGCGTGTTCTGGCGCGCTTACGTTTTGGGTTTGGTTTGCGCTGCAGAGACGATACGTCACGGTTATGCGATGCATCATGAGGCGTCTCACGGGCTACGTGATACGTCACTTAATAAAGAATATATTTTACAGCTATAGATATTAGCTTTTAAAAAACCAATGAAATTCACAGAAAAAACCATAGGTTATAGACCATATATAGTTAGGAATTTGCATTTACAAAACCTTGAAAATTCACTGAAAAAACCATAGGTTATAGACCATATATAGTTAGGGATTAGCATTTAAAAAACCTTATTTTATTTGCACAAAACCATTGCACTAACTATATATCGCGGACCCGCAATCCACTGCTAATGATGTCACATATTACATCATTCATGACATGGTCAGTGACATCACTGATGACATCACTGATGACATCTCAAATGACATCACTGATGACATCACTGATGACATCTCAAATGACATCACTGATGACATCACTGACATCTCATTTGACATTACTGATTACATCACTGATGATATCATTTATGTGATAATACATCTTCAGACTCTAATATAACCTTAGATACACTCAGTGTAAACAGGCACTCACAGACTGTCACACATCCATGGAGTTACTCACACACCTAGTCAGTCATGGAAAGAATCAATCACATCTCCATTTCCTCAACTATACAGTTATACACACCTTACTTATTCAAACATATAGTAACACATATTTACTCTCTTATACAATCCTTGATACAAGTTCACAATGATTCATACAGCCACTCACACATTCACTGGCTCTTATGTTCAGTTATTTATATATGTCAACTCTCACATGGAGTGTGTTTTACATATGTACTTACTTTGACATGTAGCACTGAGATATCCATTCACTCACCAATATACTCATGCACACAGTCAACTGTCCATACAGCTGTTTCTACATGCACTTTTGAACCCATACACCTAGGGAATCAACTGCTCACACATCTATGCACAGAGTTATACACCTCCCAGCCACCCACACACATACTCAGTCTCCCATACAAATACTTGGGCAACCATTCAATAACCCATATAGTTACTGATATAGCTACTGATTTAAACATGCAGCAGTTTACAGAACAACATAAATAATGATTGCCAAATTAAGACACTTTAATCACTAACCCATACACTCAGTGAGACACATTTAATCATTCTCTCATACAGTCAGTCATGCACCTACTAAATCCTTCATCCAGACACTTATACATCCACTCATTCTTCAATATGTAAGACATATTTTAACTTTACAGAAACATACAGTCACTGGGTGTTGTCATCAGTGATGTCATCAGTGATGTCATCAGTGATGTCATTTGAGATGTCATCAGTGATGTCATCAGTGATGTCACTGACCATGTCATGAATGATGTAATATGTGACATCATTAGCAGTGGATTGCGGGTCCGCGATATATAGTTAGTGCAACTAACTATATATGGAATTTCAATGGTTTTGTGCAAATAAAATAAGGTTTTTTAAATGCTAATCCCTAACTATATATGGTCTATAACCTATGTTTTTTTCAGTGAATATATATATATATATATATATTTTTTTTTTGAAAAATGTGATGGAACCAACACTGAAGGGACTGATCCCTTAGCGATAATAACAAGCAAAGATCTTCAGGCAATTGCGGTGGCACAAACGATGATTGGAACAAGCCACTCGCAAGATTGGGATATTCGACCCACACAGACTTTGGAGGAATGTGGAATTGTGCAACAGGGTTGTAAAAGTGGAATGATCATTAAATCCAAAACAAATCCAAGGACACCGCATGATGGAATAGATACCTTCCAGGAAATAGTCATTGAAGAATTGAAACATCTCCAAATGGGAAGCTTCAATCACGAGAGAAAAAACTTGAGCAAGGAGGAATGGGCTGTGATTCAAAACCTAAAAGAAGATGAGAATATCATCATAAAACCCAGTGACAAAGGGGGAAATATTGTCATCCTTAAACGCAGCCAATATGAGGATGAGGCCCTGTCCCAATTAAACAACAAAGAACACTATATGGAGATAAAGAGGATTAAATATACGGAAAGCATCAAAGCCTTCAATGACCTGTTTGAGAAATGGAAAGATAAAGGGATCCTTGATTTTAGAGACTGGAAAAACCTGAAGTGCGATTTCCCTCAAATTGCAACATTCTATCACCTACCAAAGGTGCACAAGAGTAAAATTTGGCCACCTGGGAGACCTATCGTGTCCGCCAAAGACAGCTTATTGGAGAAGACTTCGAGCTATATCGATAGCTTCATTGCCCCATTCGTGAAGGACCTAAGTTCGTATCTTAAGGATACGAAGGACTTTTTGAGAATAATACAGGATGTGAAATGGGAAGAGGATATGATTAAGCATGGGCGGAAAATCCGTTTCGCTCGCGGATTTTGCGGATTTTCGGTAAATTCGCAATCCGCGAGATTCGCGAATCTCCCGCAAAATCCGCAAATCCGCGAGCAGCGGATTTTATGGCTTGCTCGCACTGTTCGCGTGAGTTCGCGGCTTCCCAGTACAACTTCGCGCCCCGCGAATAAGCGCTAAATCGCAGAAATACGATCTTAGCAAAACTGAAACTACTTACCAGGTTCAAAAGTTCAGGCTCATCATTAGTAGCCATTTCCTGTAGTGCTTCCTGAGGGGCCCCTCCAGAGTTCAGTTGCCAGTTGCAACTATTATGTGACCCTGCTCTGAACCTCAGAATAGTTACACATATGCCACAAAGGTCCTGAATTACAGCTAAGGGAGACAAGCAGGAGCCAGGCTGGAAGTTCAAATCCATTAATCAGCCCCTAATTCATTATTGTCAGTTGGGGCAGGGCAGGTGTTGTAACTAATTTTGCAACAATGAAAGCACTTAGCAAGTGCAAAAGATCACTAATCAGGAAGCACTAAGGAAGCAGGTGCCAGCTAAAAAAATATTCTGTGACACATTAATCAGCCCCAAATTAATTCAGGTCACTTGAGGCAGGGAAGGTGTGCTTTGCTTTGCCACAATAATGTAAAACTGGACAACCAGAGGGTGCTGTGATGAAACAGAGGGTGGCATGGGTGGGCCAGAGGGTGGCATGAGTAGTCAGAGAGTGGCAGTGGTGACAGAGAGTGTCCCAAACAGGCCGGACACGTAGAAACAACAAGTTCGCAAAACTTGCGACCCGACAGGTAAGTTCGCGGTTTGCGAAATTGTACAAAACCCTCACGAACTGGCAGAAACACGCGCGAACACAAAAAAAAAAAGAAATCCGCAAATTCGCGAGAATTCGCGGATTTTGCGAATTGCGAGTTTGCAAATCCGCAAAATTCGCGAACGCGAGGTTCGCAAAATTCGCCCATGACTAGATATGATCCTAATAACATTGGACATTGCCAGCTTATACACATCTATTAAACACGAAGACGGTCTTATGGCAATGAAAAGCTTCCTAGAACTTAGACCCATCAAGTACCGAAGCCATAATGCAATGTTATTGGAACTCACAGACTTTTGTTTGAGAAATAACATTTTTTTGTTTGCAGGCAAACTGTATTTACAACTGCAGGGGACCGCGATGGGCACGTGCTTCGCCCTCAGCTACGCGAGCCTTTTCGTGGGCTGGTGGGAAAGCACGTGGCCTGGGCGGGGGCAAATGAGCGGTGCATGGGCAACATTGTTCTGTGGACCCGCTACATCGATGACTTGTTTTTGGTGTGGCGGGGACCACAGAAGGAGGCTGAGAAATACATCTCTGAATTAAATAAAAATAATCTGAATCTCAGCTTCACGAGCAATGTAAGTAGAAGTGAGGTATTCTACTTGGACCTTCGGGTCTATGTGGAAAATGACAGAATACAAACCGCTGTCTATAGAAAACCTACGGCGGGCAACACAATGTTGCACTCACGCAGTTACCATCCCCGCAGTGTCATTAACAATATCCCCCTGGGAGAGTTTTTGCGAATAAAACGCAATTGCTCAACCTCACAGGAGTTTGAGCGAGCCAAGGAACAGTCTAAAAAGAGATTCTCTCAGAGAGGCTATGGAAGAGGAATTTTAAAACAAGCAGAAATCAGAAGTGATCTAGTAGAAAGGAAAGACATGCTAATTGATAAACTCAGGCCCTCAGACACTAAGATTAGACTAATTACCGATTTTTCGGAAAAATCTCCAGAAGTCTTCAATATAATGCGTAAGAACTGGAAGATTCTGAAATCAGATTCCGTAATCGGGAAGTCAATATCTGATTATCCTCTAATCACCTATAGGAAGGGGAATTCTTTCAAAGATCACCTTGTAAATAGCCACTACGAAAAGAAAAGAAAGAGAAAAGTAACTGTTTCAGGCTTCTTCCCTTGCATGAAGTGCAAGGCCTGTAAAAATTCCCAAAAGGTCAAGGAATACTACATTCCAGGAAGGAAGAAGAAAGGCAAAATAACCAAGCTGGTGAATTGTAACTCGGACTACACTGTCTATTGTCTGACATGTCCCTGTGGGAAGAGATATATAGGGAGTACAGTGAAACCCACTAAACTCAGGGTCCTAGAACATATGAGGGCTATCTCCTCAAAGGATCCAAACTACCCAGTAGCTCGTCATTTCGAGCAGGTACATGACAGCAATAGCAATTTACTGACTTATTTTATCTTGGACCAACTAGTCAGGACAGAAAGAGGGGGCAACTGGATAAAGAAACTAAGAACACTAGAATCAAGATTTATTATCCAGTTACAGACCAAGATCCCGGGAGGGATGAATAATGAAGAAGAGATGTGGACTCACATCTAAGTAATCCCTTCCTGTCCCCCAATGCTCTTTCTGAACAACCTGGAATAACAGACATGTATATAGCCCCCTTCATGTAGACAGAGAAGTCTGACCTGTCACCAGAAATGTAATTTCCATTACTTATTATCATCACATTTTTTTCTTATTAACGAATCACAGTGACAATCTGAAATAATGATTTCTTGAATATTTGTAAGCATATCATTTTGCCCATTCAGGGCTAGATTGTAAATACCTTATTTAACTGTGTTTCTGATTTTTGGTGACCTGCAATACTGTGAACACCTAGTGATTTTCACCAAGAGTTGGTTGTGAAAATCACATACCAGGTACTTTCGGCATTGTTGTCATCTATACATATAGGATAAGCATAGGACACTAGAAAAACGTATAAAAAAGAATTTTCATGTATGATTATGTTGAGAGGACATATAGGCTCTCCTAGAGTAGCTTTGAATGCATACATTGGAATGAGCCGATTAGCCGTTCAAAGATGGCCGCCGTGAAAGTAATGAATGAATTACTTGATGTACCGTTTTCTATGTCAATGTTTATTTTTTCTGAGAACACGTGACCTAAAGTTAATCACGGTTTCTGTTTTAAATGCAATCCAAAAACAGTGTCAATCTACACTGACGAAGGCGGCAACGCCGAAACGCGTTTGTGGATTGATTTGCTGAAGGTTTTGTTTAATAAAAAACGTGACGAACCTACGCCGTATTGGCTTGGAGTGCTCTCATTTGGGAAAACCCGGGATTTGGGGGTTTTAGCGTTGTACAATATATATATATATACATATATATATATATATATATATATATATATATATATATATATATATATATATATATATATATATATATATATATATATATATATATATATATATCTTTGCCACTCCACTCCACAAGCAAGATGCAGGCGCTCTTTCCTCTCGAAAAGAAACGTGGAGCACAGACCCAAGTAAGTTTTTAAAATTTGCTGGTTTATTGAGCTGTAACTCAGTCGGCCATTACGCGTTTCGGTACTGACGTACCTTGATCACATGATATATATATATAGTGTGTGTGCTTTTAATAGTAGTAAATTTAAAAGAAATAACCCAATTAATATCATTTATAATAATAGTGTTACATTATATATATATATCTATATATGTATATATAAACATACACACATATGCATATCATATTAAAAACAGTATTTATTTACAATATTAGTGTGAAACGACTTATTTTCCCAATTTTTTTAACTTACCTTTTTAAGTATAGGGAAACTATATTTTTGTAACAGATATTTTTGATACAATATTTCTTTATCTCGATATCATTGTTTCCGAAATTCTGTCAGTGAACCTGTTAAATGCAATCACCGCACTTGCAGGTGAGTACTGCAGGGTCAACTATGTTGCCTGTTTTATGTAATTGAGAATACCTCTGACATGCAAAATGTTTCCTACGTTACTGAGAGGTGCTCTTCTAGCAGAGCATACATTTTAAAGTCATTTTCATTTTATGAAGAGGATCTGTTTAGGGCTCTCCTGCAACGTGAAATATGTGTTGCATTAGTCTACAAATAGGCTTTATATTTTATTTACGTTACGGTAATATCATGTGTCCTTGATATTTGTTGATTATTTCTAAATAATAATTACATTGTTAAAACATCCATTCATTGGAACAAAATCTGTATTTTTTTGGGCTTTCGTTTAACGTGTTATTTACACTTATTTGGTTTTATTAAAAATGCAAATGTCAAATGTTAATTCTAAAGGAGTAAGAATTAAAAACAAGTCTGAAATTTTGAATTAAATAGTTTTTAGGCTGATCTTCATATATTAAGATTTTTACTGTAACATAAGTAAATGACTAGATTAATAATACGTGAATATGTAACCTTTGCAGTGCAAATTACATGCCATGCACTTTTTTCAGTGATTTCTGTTTCAAATGTTTCTAATTCTAGGCGAAATAGAGCACATTTGTATTTGGGGACCTTTAAGTAGGATTTCAGTTATTTTCCTGCCAGGAAGGATGTTATTAATTTAGGAAGAAGGTACCCCAACCAACTTTTTTTTTAAATCCACTCTGTTTATGTCAAAACAAACTACTATGAGAACATGGGGCCTGATTATGATGGCGGTTAGATGAACGTTCGACCGCCATCCTTTCGTAGATCGAACCTGCCGAATAGCTGTCAGCGGTCCGGCCATCGAGCTTAGGATGCAACCGCCTTCAAGGAGGTCACAATCTGTATATTTTGTATTGCGTTGTGTGCTGCGGGCTGTAGCACCTGCCACAGTCCAATATAAACACATTTCACATACTCCTGCACTATGTGGCAGGCACCATGCAGTAACAAAATAAAATAGATTGCAGTGGAGCACTCTGCAGTCTATCTGTGTTCTCTATGACTCAACCTAGCTATACACAAAAGTATATGCGTGCTACACAGAATTTGTAGGTTGCCAATCCTCCATAGAGGAAATGCAACTAGTGTTCAAGTAAACGTGTACCTGAGTAACTGTGTGCACAGCTGTGTGTGTATCAACAATATCAAATAACCACTTTACATTTTGTCCAAAAAAATTACAAATAAGTAATTGGACCAATTGGACCATTTGTTTTCATTCTTGTTATATTACACATATGTATTTTCATATATACATCATCTCGTGTGAATTTTCCATTTTATCACTTGTTCAAAGTATACAACAAAATAATCATAATACACAGTACAAGTAAAAATCAGTGTATCTTTGGCATAACTCCATCTCTATCCATATGTTGCCCTATACATTTCAGGACACGGGGTCCCTTCTTCAGTGAATAATTCATGTTGCGGGGAATCAGTGAAGTAAAGGAATCGAAGTACCAGAGATATAGTAGGTTGGACGTAAACGGACGCAGTTTAAGGACCAACGCTGGGTATTCTAACGAACAATACGAGATTTCCATTTATGAGGTTGTTGTCGTTTAAATAGCAACAGGAAGACTCCGTCTTCATAAGGCCCCTAAAGAAAAGACCCCATGTCCCATATCAGAGTGTAGAGTAGTTCCTATATTCCCAATAGGCTCTGCGCATTTGAATAACGTATACTATAGTTTAGACGTAGGACTGAGGTCGACTTGGTCTCTATCGAATATATTAGACTTAATTGTGAGTGCCAGCTAGCTCAGAGGTCACTAGAAACTTTCTCGAATTCACAAGAAGGGATTAGTTTCTGACAACCGCATAAACATGACAACTTTGTTTACCAAGAATAAGAAAGTATCTCTAGAGTTGCGGAAACAATGGATAGCTATTTCACGCAGTCAATCCTGCATGCTTTGTTTCACCAGAGGTGCAGAGAAATAGAGAGACAGGCGTTTTTAATAAAAGTATTTATTGAACAGTCTTCTTTCTCAAGCATAGGAAATGAACTGCTACAATCGTAATACTGGTTGTAAAGTATAATGCGTACAGTACGAAGAATATTATAAAATAATACTGTAAAAGCATGGTATGGTTTCTAAGCCATATAAAATAACATAACATGTATACATTAATAAATAATGACTAAAAGTACTCAAATGGTGCTGCTAAAATATGCCTACCCCGGTGTACCTAACCTAGGTCTAGTACAAGGGAAGAAGTAAGTGAGGAGTAGCTTAAGTTTTAGTATTCTTTGCCAAGAATCTATTCCAAGTATTATCTAAGGATCTAATCAGTTCTGTATCTTGGTTTAGAATGAAGGAGGTCTTGTATCTCTCTCTCAGGACTCTATTTCCCAGTAACCCGCAAGGGTAGCCTGGAAACACTGGAGCTGGATTTCAGGGCGGGCGGGGCCCCGGGAGTGGCGGTGAAGTCCGGAGCGCGGCTCAGGTAAGGCAGAGGTGGGAGGCAGGCGGGAGGCGGGTGGGAGGCGGGCGGGAGGCGGTCTAGGCAATGTCGCCCAAAAGCCGGAAATGCTGCCCCCAGCCGCCTTCTGGCCCGGGCAACGCCGGGGCGGGCTGCTAGTATGATATATAGCATGAAAATTATTAATGCTAACCTAATGAATCACTAAATTACATTCATGAAATGGCTCTTAAGTACAGAAAAAATGTTTTAGACCATCCCATAGCATAATATATAAACTTTTTTGGTTTTGAGGACAAGGCCAAATATTGTCTCTAGGAAGTTTTTCCAAAAGAATTCTTGTTCTCTACGAATAGTTCTACTTTAAGCAGAATACTCCGTACATAAAAAGTTCTATTTTGGAAAAAGTTCCCAAGTTACAATGTTTGTTTTGAAAAAGCGAAGGTCGGATTTCAGAGTTCATTGAACGCTGTGTTCAAGATTCAAAAGTTGTTCTCGTGTCAGGAGAAAACATCAGATCGTCTAGGCTGGCAAAGAAACCGTCTACCATAGTAGGTCGAAAGTGGAACTATTTAATAAAGTAGATCAAATGTGCACAGATGAGAAACATCGCGGTCATCGTTAGTTGCATTAGCAATGTTCTCAGTAGGTGGTACCTGTGTGACTGTTGTTCCATGTATCTCACCCTCAGTTAGACTTGCTGGTGAGACCTCAATGAATGCGGTAATCAGGATTGGTAGCGGTTGGGGGCAACACGATGCATGAGTCGTTAACTGACCTAGCAAGGCGTCAACATCCGATGGCAGTACTGATGGAAGTGTAAGACAAATGTCCAACATGCATTCTTCTCCGCAAAGCAGGCATCGTAGAACAGGTAGGATGCAATCTTGCCAGATTGGTCTGAATAAAAGGAACCATGTGGTATTCAGATCTCTTAAACGAGCCAAGCCAAGATTCTGTGTAATCCTGTCACAATACTGCATGGCTAGGAGAGCTTGTTCCATGGTAGTCTGGGTATCGTTGGTGACTGGACTTGCCATATCGGAGCAGAATAAACAAAAATAGAATTCCTGCTACGAGTCCCAAAATGAGAGGCAGGCTGCCGAACACAGAGTGCACGAAATTTGGAAAAATGCCAAGGACTGCTTCAAATGGTGCTAACGGTCCCGAAAAAATCATCTTAAATACAAGTGCGATGCCGCTGGTATCAGACATGTTTAAGAGTTGACCTAACATTTCTGCGAAATGCACTGGGCAATTTGTTGATAATAATGCATGTATCTCTGCAGAAGTCCTTGCAACTTGCAGATCATACGTTTCTCTAAATGAATTCAGTGGCACAGTTTTTTGCAAAAGAATGGCTTTCATTCTGCTTAAAGTATCAATTCGTATAGAAGAGATATTCAGTGAAGGCCATAACGCCGACTCCCTGTCTGTCTTGCTTTTTGGATACAATACTTGCATACAACAAGTGACCCTGGCTGACACACTAACTAGATACGCTTTTCCTGGCAACATGCCACAGCAGCTGTGATCATTGAGCATAACATAGCTGCCATTGGAAAGCTGCCTGAAAATTGATTCTATCACTGCTGCTGGTGAACCGTGCAGGTGGCAAGAAAGGTTATTTGAAGAACTTTCGCAGGCACCGTGTAAATTATTACCTTGACACAAAAGTGTACCGCTTAGTGAGTTCTTACAATTTGTACCACTAAGAAATACTTCCTTTCCCCCACTCCAACATTTGTGTGTGTATGGTAAATTCCAGGTCGACTTAATGTATTCTTTACCCAACCTTTCATACATACCTGCTAGTATGTGCTTTAGACAATACCGAAATTGGAAAATCGTCACTGGTATTGTGATGGTGCCATGTATTATCCATTCCACGACAGGTTTCTCAGAAACAGTTAATGGTAATCTTTCCAGTTTTTCAATGCTCAGCACTGTATAGTCCGCTCCTCTTTGTGTCAAAAAGATTTGTTTATCTGTAAGGTTAAAGACAGTAAACAATGAAGTGGTGTTCATTAGACGCCATGGCACGTTGCCTGAACTGAGATTTTGTAACGTCCAGCCTAGCAGCATTATAGAGCGTAATTGAGACTGTCCATGTTGTACCATTAGCAAGTCCTGCTCTATTATGTCAATGGCAGAGGATACAATGCTGTCCAAAGAATAAATTCTGGAGGACAGAGTCGTTAACCCATTGTCCACTACAGAGAGAGCTTTCTCTAAATTAATACGATCAATTTTTCGTATTCTTTCCACAGTTACCATTTGCGTCACTTTCCATGCTTCATTGTAAGCAGCATATATACCGGCGTATATGAAACATTTTTGACGTTGTTTACGAGGTCCAAGTAAGAAGTCTCGTAAATCAACGCCTTCTTTAAGTAAAGTTAAGTGTTGTTTAATTTCTGGAAGTGTGGATTTCTGTAGCCACTCAAGGCATAGTTTTCCTACACTGTAAGTTGTTACTATCCCTGGATGTTGTCTTTGGGAGTATCTTGGGTCTGGGCTATTCACTGTGAACCCTTGTGTTTTGTTCAGGAATCTATCTTGACAGTTATGCGTGTCTGTGGGCCAGATTAACCATTTTTTCCAATCAGGATTAGTTCTGTTCTGTTGTAAAATCTGTTTTACGTCTACCTCCTCATCTACAGTGCCATTACTGTCAGGTGTGGCTTTAGGTATGGACGGTTTGTTTACATCTTTTATCTTACCTAAGCCAAGACAAGATGTTTGTTGAACAGTGTAATTTAAAAACAATATTTGTTCTGGGATAATGCAGGCTCTGAATAAGGCTTCTGAACCTTGTACCTGCCCCTCTTTTGTGCCACAGACAGTTTTCGTCTCAATGTTGTCTTTCCAAAAGTTAAACCCTAATGTAGACAGCTAAGCATATAAGTTTGCAGAATAAATTTGCTTAGTATTGGTCATCATGTTTTTTATTCCTGTTTTATTCATATTTTTGAAATAAAACGTTTCTGGATTTGTGATATTAAACCCTGAGAAGTATGGAAACTTTTCATAAAATGTTTTTTAGCTGCCTTTTGGTGGCTTAGGACAATGTTCCCATTGATTGTAAGTAAAAACATTTCTGGTGTTTGCGGATTTGTGTAAATAATTGTGACCATAATGATTAAAACAATACATTTGTTCATAATCTGATGAACCTTCTAAGTATTCATGTCCCGTGAATTTAGCTGACATTTCTAAATCTGTCATCATGTTATTAACAGTTTCAAAGTCCCAATCATCAGAAAATGTGCTGGGTGAAACAAAGTCACTCAAAGAGACCTTAAACTGGTGTGGAATCTTCAACAGTTCCGCCAGGCCATAAATGTCATAATCAGCTTTGTCCCATGCTATACCACCAGGTATAGGAATGGCTGTGATGTTCACTGATGACAGGTCTCTTCGCTCACGATGAGATGATTTGTGAGGTTTCAGGAGCAAGTTGATGTTCTTATTTGCTGTGTCCATTTTACTGTGTTTTCCACCTATCATTGTTCCCAAACTTAAAACAAGAATGAGCCAAAGTAGGAGAAAAAGTACGCCTAACACAATCCAAAATTCAACCCATGGTGAAACCAGATATGTATTTTCAAGTTGATGAAAGAGTTCTGTTATCTTTTCTTTGAAATTTTTATTTGCTGGCGTTGTTTCAAGTTCACTAGGATCCTCAGAAAACGTATCAAAGTTGATGAAATAGCCAGAGGCAGTTCTATCAATTGTTGGAATTGCATCAGGATTGTTTGAAATTGCTGTAGCTGCTTCTTCCTTTGTCATATTTGTATAGTCCGAGCCTATATCATTGTAGACAGGAGTTTCTTGACGAACTGTAATTTGGGACTCAAGAGGCCCAAGTTCCATGGCATTGTTGCATAGTCCTTCTTTTCTCACTGCAGGTTTATGAAAGGTGATAAGTCTTTCAGTTTGAACCTCTTGGATTGTAGCAAGATGTGGTTGTCTGCTACATCTTGGAAGTCCACTGGGCCTACTACTTATTATCGGCCACATGATGTGGTTTGACCAGGTCGATTGATACAACTCTGTTCTCCCTTTTACCAGTAAGGGACGGTAGTAACACTGATCTTGTTCTGAGGATAGCTAAGACAGGTACTGCTTTTCTGTAAGGAGGCCCAAATTCCTTCTTCACCGCAATTTTTTTCCTGACTAGATCCCCAATCTTTGGAATCCAGACAGGTCTTGCTGGGACAGGTGGTTTTTCTTCAGTCTTCGTTTGCTTCTGTATTGTGTTACTTAGACTTCTTCTTGTTTCATTTAAGTCCTGTAAAACAGCCAAACGATCTTTGATATCAAAGGGTTTTTGTTCTACCACTGAAGTTTGACAATCAAGGTCTTCGATAATCATTCTAGTACCAAACAGTAATTCATATGGAGTGATTCCACCCACAGAATTTCTTGGCAGATTATTAAGACTACGTTGGACACTTATTAGATGTTTGACCCACCCATCACCCAAACCTAATACCCTAGCTGTTATAGATTGCTTTATGTCACGGTTTTTTCTTTCCACTACCGCATTTCCCTCAGGATGGAATGGACTTGAGTACTGCAATGCAACGCCCAAGCAGACCATGGCCTCCTTGTAAGCCCGAGAGCTAAACGCAGGACCCTGGTCAGAATGTAGCGTGCCGATTGAGTATGTGCCGATAAAGACTCGCCAATCTTTTATAACAGTTCGAGCGTCAGCCGAGCGCTGAGGCCACATCCAAACGAATCTTGTGCAGGAATCCACTGCGACCATGATATATTTATAATTGCCATCCCTTTGTAAGGGACCGCAGTGATCCAGGTAAACACACGCTAATGGTTTATCTGAAATCAAAAGGGACGTCTGTGCAGGTTGGTTCCTCATGCGCGGCCACCAATATCTCTGTTTTAATAGTGATACCGTGGCGGAAACTCCTGCATGTGCAGAGGCTAGCCCTTCATGTGCTGCTAAGATTAGTCATAACCTATGTTCCATGTTTGGAATTGCCCTATCCCCCACTCCAGAGATTCGAGCAAAAGGAACATTATTTGCATCAGTTATAAATGAGTACTTTACTGGAAAGCCTTTCGGGAGTGTTTTACCACTGTCTTTTAATGAAGCGGTGACAGCCTGCATTATTTCACCGTCTATTTTTGTTTTTGAACTAGTGATTGCAGCTACGGAAGCCGTTTGCACAGCTGCCTTTGCGGCCTCATCAGCCAATGAATTCCCTGCAACGTGAACGTCATCACGTTGATGACTCAGAGTATGAATCCCGTGAGTCTTTTGTAGTTCTTTCTGGAATAGAACTACTTGTTCCCAAAGCATTTTATGCTTAATTGTGCCACCTTTTGCGTCTTTGAAACCGTTTTGAACCCAGTTCTGCAGATATTCGTTGTAAGACTGGACGCAGTAATAAGAATCGCACACTATGAGTGTGGGGAATTCGCGATCGGTATTTTCAAGCGCCATCTTAAAAGCCTGTAGTTCAGCTCGCTGAGTTGTACAGTCTCCGAGTGATTGCGTTTTAGTGACCATAGGTCTGAATTTACCTTCGTGCCAGCGAGCTTTAACGATCGCACATGCAGCACTATAGGCTTGGTTTACCCCCAATTGCGGGCTGTGCTGATCCATCTGTATAAATTACACAGCTGTGATGTTCTAGAGGCAGAATCTCGGTCGGCAGAGGACATTCGTGTTTGTATTGTAGGAATTCTTGTGTTTTCAAATAGGGGTCAAAAACGTATTCGTCTGTTGCAGCAAGAGAATTAACCCATAGTATCCATCTCGGATGTAGGGCTTTAGCATTTGGAATGCTTGCTTTCGTCACTGCCTTCAGGGCAGGTACAGGTGTAACGATCATTATGCATTTTCCCTGCGCGAGAGCTCTCTTGCTACTGCAGTTTGAACCGGTCAGAATTTTTTCTGTAAAAGTGAACTTCATTTCAGCTTGTGTGTACAAGTGTGATTTGTATGCTATTGGTACCTTTTCACCTTCATTAAAGGTCAGGTATGGGAATCCGCATCTCCCTGGGATGATTCGGATTACAAGATTGCGCACATTGTCGCGTGTCTGTAACTGTGTTTTTGTTAGCATGTCTGTTTGCACTGAACGCAAAATGTCTCTGTGTTTTTGGGTCCAATTTGTTGGTTTGAAATCAGGTTTGAGTAATTCGTAGAGAGGTTTAACCCTTTCTGCGTAACTTAGAACATAAGTTCTTCCAAAATTCAGGAAACCTAGAATTGACTGTAAGTTTTTCAGCGTTTTTAGAGGTTGGAGCAGCGCACATTTTTCTAGAAAGTTAGCTGCCAGGTTTTTGCCTTCACTTTATAACTCGTAGCCTAAAAATAGGACGTTGAGGTGGGCAATTCGTGATTTCTTAAAATTGAATTTGTACCCTTCAGAAGTGAACCCAAGTATTATGGTGTTCACTCTTTTCAAGTGCACATCCAAATCATCAACCGTAAGATAGATGTCATCGGCATAGGATAATGCCTCATCACCATACGTTTGTAGTAACTCTGTTACTCTGGCTGAAAATAACCCTGGACTATTCTTGAATGCCTGGGGGGAGACTGCAAAATTGGCGTTGTGTCCCCATTATTGAGAAAGCTGTCAAGTGCCTGCTTTCTGGTGCTATGTTTTGACAGAAGAAACCATTTGAAATATCTAATGTGGTTTTATATTTTTCCGCACAATGTTATTCATCAGTGCTGCACTGTGTGCATTTTGTACTGCAAAAGATTTGCAACAAGAGTTTAAATGTCTGGGGGGCGGAGCTAGCCGGCGTCGATGGCGGACATGTGAGCTTTCGGCTCCTCGCTTAAGCCCCTTAAAAATCCTGCAAAACTATCCTGCTAAATGCCGAATTGACTGGGTTCGGTGCCTGGTGACCCCCGGTGGCCCCCTGACCCGGTTGAGTGGCCCGGAGCGCCGGTGGCTGTGAGTAACGGCCCGCACAAGATTGGCGACGGAGAGAGGCGCGGACCAGGCCTGAAGCCGCGGCCTGCCCTGTGGCGCTGGCTGCACGACGTCACCTGACGTGCGGCCCTGACACCCGGAGGAGCCGGAGAGTGCAGCCCGCAGATACTGGGGCGGAGCACGATTCGCATGCCCGCCAAGGCTCATTTGGAAGACCAGGCGCAGGGAAGATACGTCTGCAGGGACTCTATCATTAGTACGCCAGTCGAGGCCAGACACTGTGCTGGGTGGTTGGCGCACCCCGACACGAGGAGCACTCCGGAGGTTACTCCTGCGACGCAGCCGCCATTTTTAGGCTCGCCAGTGCCACCGTAGCGGGGACTGTGGAGTGTGCGGTACTCTACGCTTGCGGCTTTTGCTGGACATTTCCAGGGTGAGATCCGCTCTGGTGCTGGGCCCCCACCATGGGGAAAAACGATGCAACGCAAGCGAAACTCTCGTTTGACCGCCGGAAAACGAGGGGGCCGGAGTCGCAGGCGGCAGAGGCCTCCCCGAAAGGTGCCGCAGCGTCCTCGACCCCTGCGGACCTTAGAGAGCTGCTAGCGGCGATGGAGAAAGGAATCCAGAACAGCATAGAAGCGGTGGGCTCCAAGATCGACGATTTATCGTACCGCATGGACCGCATGGCGGAACGTGTGGACAAACATGCCGAGCGCCTCAACATGGCAGAACGGCGCCTCACGGAAGCGGAGGAGGCACAGACCGAGTGGGACAAAGACCGTCGACAATTCGGCAGGTTGCTCCAAGTGATCCGTGATAAGGCAGAGGACTTGGAAGCGCGCTCCCGCAGATCGAACATTCGCATAACGGGAGTGGCGGAATCAACGCAGACGGGCAAGATGGAGCTCTACGTGGAACGCCTGCTGAAAACGCTACTTGGGGAGGAGGCCTTCTCTCCAATGTTCATAGTGGAGAGAGCGCATCGCGCTTTGGGCCCTCAACCCCAACCTGGTCTGCCACCCCGACCCATAATTGCCAAGCTCCTAAACTACAGGGACAGAGACACGGCCCTGCGACTGGCTCGGGAGAAAGGACAACTACAGGTGGAAGGTATGAAGATATCATTGTACCCCGACTTCACGGCCAAAGTACAGGAGGAACGCCGCCAGTTCATACCGCACAAGAAGCAGCTGCGCGAGCTGGGCCTAGACTATGCGATGCTGTACCCGGCCAAATTGAGTATTAACACCGGCGGGAAATCGTACTTCTTTACGGACCCGAAGGAACTGCAGAAATCACTGAAAACTTGGGCCAAAGAACGCAAGGAACACCGACAGCGGCACGGAGAGGACTTGGAGGAGGCGTCACCGATGGAGGAACAAGACTGAGGCATCACGCCTGCTTTATTCCCTGTAATGGTGTAGTTGTTGAGTAAGATACTGTGGATGCACTCGGAGTCTCCCTGTTATGGGCTGTGGCCTGGACTCAACTAGAGGCAATGGCCGAGAGACGGATGGAGACGCGTCACAATGACTCATGCCGCATTGTTGTTCATGGTCCCATTCACGTATGCTGGTGAGGTGATCACTATGTTATGATTGGAAACGGGTGGGGGGGCAGGGGGGGAACCAAGTGAATCCAGTTTGAGGTATTACAACACGGGGGGCTGTGCGGGGGGACGGAACTGGAGATAAGAGAACTTTTGCACCACTGGTGGTTACTACGCAGTTTCGGCACGCTTTGCCCCTGTGCTTTTGGCTGAGGAACTCCCCAGGGAGTTGGGACTAGTATCGCCCGCTACTTTGGGGCAGTTGTGTTGATGGGGAAATGTGAGGGGTGCTGTCTGGCCGGGTTGGGGGTGGTCAGCTGTGGGTGGGGCGGGGTCAGGGGGGAGGGTGGATGGTCGAAAGTTGAGGGGTTTGTTGTTCGGGAATTGAAGGGCCTGTGGTTTGCTATGGATAACTGGCGAGTGATGTGTGAGAGTGAGCGGGGTGACTGTCTGCCTGACTTGTGTGATGATGTACTGCTTGGTAGTCCGATATCTCCCGGTGTAGTCAATATGATGTGCTATGATTCAAGATGTCTGCTGCTGTAGTGTCTGAGCACCCGCAGCCGATGCGCGCGCTGTCCCTGCTAACCTGGAACGTGCGAGGGCTGAATGACCACCGGAAGCTAAGGAAGGTGATGAGCTTCCTAAATAGGCACCAGGTGGATGTAGCCCTGTTGCAAGAAACACACCTGCCTGTCCACAGTAAGATGTTACAGGTCAGAGGGTTGGCAGGAAATATAGCAGTAGCGGGTTTCACCTCACACGCCCGCGGTGTAATCACCTGGGTTAACCCTGCCTCGAGACTAAAACTTACCCCACTATCTGTGGACACTGAGGGCAGATATGTAGTGGCTAAGTGCACGGGGAGGGGGTTGGACCTGCTCCTGGTAAATGTTTATGGCCCTAACCACGATAGCCCGGAGTTTTATACAGCACTGTCAGCTACCTGTAGGTCACACACACACACTAAAATGTTATGGGGGGGAGACTTCAACTTTGTGTTTGACCCCGACAGGGACCGTTCGGCGGGCCCTGTTAGGCGGCCAGTTGCGTCTGCTGTCTACATGAGAGCGGAAATGACGAAGCTGGACCTGGTGGATGTTTGGCGGGAAAAGCACCCTACACAGGGCGGTTACACGCACTACTCCGCATACCACAACATACATACTAGGATAGACTACTGGCTCGCCTCCTCCTCGGTACTGGGTGGCGTCAGCTCGTGTACAGTTCTTCCACGCACGTTATCGGACCACTCCCCAGTATTGCTCAGTCTCTCCACTGCTAGGAAGGGGATACCGCCATATACTTGGCGTTTCCCGCCCTACGCGCTCCTTGATGACGCCTTCCGCGGGGAACTAGCGGAAGACATAGAAAGGTTTTTCGCCACCAATACTAACTCCGTAGATAGCTTCTTTACCGTGTGGGAGGCCTTCAAGGTCTATATTAGGGGGATGGCCATGTCCAAACACTCCAGTGTCCTACGCTCCATTAGAAGGGATCTCTCTACGCTCGAAAACAAGATTGCCGCCCTGGAGAGGGAACGACTGACGGACCCGGAGGGAGAGGCGGGACAAGACCTAGCGCCCATGTTAGCGGAATATCACGTGCTTGCGGATAGGGAAGTTCTCTATATGGGGAAGTATGCCACGGCTCGGGCTTATGGAGAGGGGGAGAGGCCGGGGGCTCTGCTGGCGCGTATGGCCAAGGGGTCCCGTAAACCATTGGTGGTAGATGAATTGCAGACTCCGGAGGGCACCCGAGTGGTTGAGGAGGACCAAATATTGGAGACGTTCCGCCGATATTATTCGGACCTGTACCGTGCTAGGGCGGGGGGTGTGGAAGCTGAGATAGATGATTACTTAGATTACATCTCGATGCCGTTCCTTAAGAATTCAGACAGGGAATTCCTGATGGCCCCCTTTCATGAGGAGGAGATCCTGGATGCACTGAGTGGCATGCGCTCGGGGAGCGCCCCGGGCTCTGACAGGCTCACGGCAGGCTTTTACAAAGCCTTCAAGGACCTATTACTCCCACATTTGCTTGCCCTCTTTGATGCAATCTGCGAAGAGGGCGAAATGCCGACCTCAATGCGGGAAGCGTTGCTGGTCACGATCCCGAAACCAGGGAAGCCCCTGGACCAATGTGGGTCGTACCGCCCGCTCAGCTTGCTGAACGTGGACGCGAAGCTCTACGCGAAGGTCCTGGCCAACAGACTCGCGCTGCTGGTCCCGGACTTAGTGGCGCCGGAACAATCGGGCTTTGTACCCAGCAGGAACCTAACCTATAATATCCGCACGGTGCTGGGGACGATACAGCATGTGAAGCAGGAGAACCCCGCCTTGGCGATATTCTTAGACATGGAGAAGGCGTTCGACTCTGTCGAATGGCCATTCATGATCAGGCTCCTGCGCAAACTGGGGCTGGGAGAGCCGTTTCTTCAGAGAATAGGGGCTCTTTATCATAACCCTTCGGCCCGCCTGCGTATCGGCGACAGGGTCTCGGCACCGATACACGTCGGTAGAGGCACCCGACAGGGATGCCCCTTGTCCCCCCTGTTATATGCATTGGTGGCTGAGCCACTAGCGTGCGCCATGCGAGAATATCACAGCCTGGAGGGTGTCAGCTTCCCCACATACAAGATTGGCATCTCTACTTATGCAGATGACACCTTACTGTACGTCCGGGACCCGGTCACTAATCTAGCACCGATACTCAGGGAGGTGGTACGCTTTGGGGCGCTGTCGGGACTCAAAGTGAACTGGGATAAGTCCATTGCTTTCCCCCTGACCCCAGTCACGCGGCCGTTTGAGATGGAGTATCCCCTACAGTGGACGGATGACTCCGTGAGATACCTGGGTATCCGTCTCCACACGGACCCAGAGATCCTGGTCCCCGATAACTATGGGGTTGCATTCACCAAGCTTGAGGAGGATGTGGATGCCTGGATTAAGCTCCCCCTCTCCTTGATGGGCAGGATTGCCCTTATGAAGATGGTGGTGCTCCCCCGGTTTCTCTTCCTCTTTGTTAATATTCCGGTGGTCTTGTCGAAATCGTTCTTTAAGCGCTTGAACCAAGTCCTGATTAAGCTCGCCTGGGGCGGAAAGCAACCTCGTGTTAAGTGGACGACACTGATGCTCCCATGTGAGATGGGGGGCCTGGGGGCGCCGGACCTGGAGCGCTACTACCGGGTGGCACAGGCGACCCACTTACACTCCTGGATCCATGGAGATGCCCGCATTCCGCATCTCATACTGGAGAAACTATTCGCTGACCCACTTCCCTTACCCGCCACGATTTGTCTCACAACAGACCGAGTAATCGGGCGAATGGACTCGCTTAAGGCGACGAACCATGCGTGGCAAGCATTGCTGAGAGAAAGGGGGTGCCCCTTACTGTACTCCCCGCAGATGCCGGTAGCCTGGGCCCTGTGGTTGGATCCGCTCAATGAGAGGGGGGTGATAGAGGCCTTGAAGGCCCTGGAAGTGCACACAATGGAGGACTTGTTCTTGGACGGAGCGCTGAAAACCTGGGAACAACTTCCCCCTGTTGCCCCGGCTCCATCGCTGCTGCAGAAGTTCCAGTATCACAGGATACGGTCGGCCTGCAGAGTAATACTGGGCCCCGCGCTACAGGAGCCTGAAGAGGTCCCAGAACTGACGCACATCATCAGAACGAAAACACCGGCCAAATTGATCTCTGCGGTTAATAGGCTTGGGCCTTCTTATCAGGCATTAGCTACTTCGGCCCCTAGAGCGGCGTGGGAAGCAGATCTCCAAACCCCCATAGACGATGCTATGTGGCGCTACTGCTGCGCTAACACTCGCAGGGTCTCGCTTAATGGCAGACACCGCTTGGTGCACTTCAAATTTCTACAGAGAGTATACTATACACCAGAGCGGCTACACCGCTACGGCCTACGTGGCTCCCCGGAGTGTGAGCGCTGCGGGACTGGGTCCGCTGATTTCCTTCATTTGGCATGGCTGTGCCCGGGAGTGAGTGCGTTCTGGGAGGAGGTCTTCGCGGAGTTGGGACAGATTATAGGGGAACCGCTGTTGAGATCCCCATCGCTTGCGCTACTGGGCTTCTCCAAGCCGTTGGCTCCTGCGCTGCGCAGATTAGTAGACGTAGCGTTGCTACTGGCCAGAAGGGTGGTGGCTGCGTGCTGGATGCGCGGTCCTCTCCCCACCAAGACGAGGTGGCTCAGGGATCTCCAATACTGTTGCACACAGACGGAATTGTACAGCGAGCTGCTGCCGCCCAAGAGTAGACTGAAGTCCTTTTGGGGGCTCTACAAGGAGTACCAACAAAAGGGGGAGGTGGACGACAGTGACATGTCGGAGGAAGTGGACCCTCAGGATGAGGGGTTAGATACTGCTATGGAACGGAGGCAATTACCGCAGGGGGGGCTTTAGTGTTCCTCTGGGGGGAGGTGGGTACAGGGAAGGTGTAGGTGAGGGACGGGGACGGGGGGATTGGTGTGTCATAGCTCAGGGGACAGGGCTAGCGGGGGACAGGTGCAGAATATACACGGTACGTACACGACATCACGCAGGCAGGAAGCGTCACTAGGACTCCTTCACGGTACTCAATAGCAAAAGGGGTGGGCCTGGGGGGGGTTTGGGGGTAGTTTGGGTTAGTTTTTCCCTTTTCTACTTTTGGTTTCCTGCCCTTTCCTGGTTCATGAAAGACCGTACTATTATGCCTCCATTTATTGCCTATTGACTGTCTTGAAGCTACGCTGAGGGCCAACAGTGCAAGATCACATTGTTCTTGATTGAGTTATGACATTGAGTTACGCCGCTGGGCCTCCGGGATGCCGGCACACAGGCTGTGTATTAGGTGCAGCGAATCTGCTTTTGGAACTTATGTAAACTTTGATGCACTGTACAGTCGAACTGCAATGACATTTGTATTCTGACAGTTGGCAACATTCGCAATAAAGGTCTTTTTTCAAAAAAAAAAAAAAAAGAGTTTAAATGTCTGTAGTCCAAAACTAGACGATATGAATTGTCTGGTTTGGAGACAGGAAACAAAGGATTGTTCATAGATGAGGTGCATGTTTCAATCACCCCTTTGTATTCAAGTTGATTTAAAATCTCCCTGACTTGTTTTTTAGCTTCTTGCTTAACTGGATACTGCCTTTGTGCAGTAGGTTGATTTTTTAACTGTATTTTATGGTGAGGAGAGTCCTCATCCCATCCTACATGATTTTTATATAAAGCTGGAGCCTGGGCTACCGCCCATTTTCTGGCATATGTGTATTTTTTATAAATTGGAATGTGATTTGAGAAGGCTGGCATAATTATCTCTTTGCCATGTGGGCACTCCCTCACAAATTCATGTGGCCAGTTTTGTTCAGCTAGAAGAATGTCATAACCCTTAGATAGCTTCTCCCAAAAGAGTGCCTTTATTTTCCTAGGTATGTCCCCCTCCATCCAGAGTGTTACTTCATATAACTTATGGGGTACACTAACCCTAGTGTCGGCAGTTTCAACTTGAATGCATTAATTCAAGTCCACTGTCTCCAGATGATCCTTCAAGATCTTGCGAGCTATGGTGACTTCTGCTGCGCTGTCTAGCATTGTCTGGGCCCACTCCCCGTTCTTGAGTTGTGTCCTCAAGATCCTCGGCATGTCTGATCTTTACACTTGCTACCTTCTTTTTGGTGAATTGAGTTTTCTTATTTTTAGGAACGTGCTGTTCATCCTTGGACTTCACGCGCTCTTCTTTCTGTTCTGATCGTCCTCTTCTTTCGGATTTCGGCGAGGAAGTCTGAAAGGTACGAGAATTATCTCTATCTCTGAGGTTATACCTCTTTTCACAGGGCTCCTGTTGAGGAGACCTTCCTCTGGACTGGGAACGCTTCTCTTTAGGAAGTGTCTGTTTAGTGTTTTTCCACTTCTTTTTAGGAGTAGTGAGATTATTTTTAATAAAAACTTTTTCAGGATTTTCTGTTAGTTGGGGTTTTAACTGTTTCCCACCCAAACTATCTCTACCTAGTTCTTCATATGATTTTTCAATAATTCTTGCAAGTTCATATGACTGCTCTGTTATATCTGTTTCTTTTCATTTTTGGCGGATTGCCACGGATGCTGCTTCACCTTTAATGTTAGCTAATAATATAGCTGAGACCTGTTTGAAATCTTTTAGTAATTTCATACCAAGATTTAAAGCAGGTTCTGGTACGTATTCATTTTGAATCTGTCTTAGGATGTCTGGTATCACCGCCATGGACGGAACACCATGTGTTTTTGTGTAGATTGAAGCAAAGACTGTACCCCGAGTGTCACAGTCCTCCACATGTGGTGCTATCCCCATTGGTAAACAGATTGTCAGATTTCTGTGTTTCTCATGAGGTGTACTATCAGGAAATACTACCTCTATCTGAGTAAATTTTTGGTCTAACCAAAACGGAATTTGTTCCCTTTTTGCGGGCAATGTACGAATGACTGATTGTATAGTCTGCGGTGTGATTATGTTTGTGTTCGCCTGGTGAGGGGTGTGCTGTGCAATCCTTACAGTATGTTGGACTGTTTTTTTTTTTTTTTTAAACCTTTATTTGTAAAATGTACAATACACAGCATCTGCCTACAACCCCTCGGGGCCGGCCGCTATGACATATGGGAAAAGGATAAAAATGAACCAATAGGACAGAACGCCGTTAGAGCTGTCTCTGAGCGAAAAGTATCGTGTGGAACATAGAACCATAGCATGAGGATAGAAAAAGGTTTAATTTTATGATTTTGTCGAGTACAATTATAAAACTACGAAGAAAGTCGAAGCTAGTCACTGACCAGGATAGCTATCATCATTAAAGGAGCACCTGGAAGTAGGCGTGATAGAGGAAGGCATTTGTCAGAAAGCAATTGACCACCATCAAAGAACTAGGACCAACCGCTATGTCACATATTGATACGATACAATAAACTCCCTAATAACACTGAACCCCGACCCCAAAGGAAGCGAAAAGGTGTGGAAGAAAAAGAAACAAAAGAAGAGAAGAAAAAGAAAGAGGGCCATAGAAACAAAGAGAAAACATAAAACACATCCCATCCCCCCCACCCTGCATACCAGCGGAAGGCCACGGCCCCCCCCCCCCCCCCCCCCAATAGGCATGCCTGTCGCCCCAAGAGAACCCCCAAGTGGGAAAGAGAGTATAGAGAGTGAGAAAAGACCATCCCAATCTCCAACTCTCAGGAAAGGCGGGAGGAGGTAAGTTCAACATACTCCCGGTCACCACCGGCCCCGTAAGCATCCCCCACCCCAATTACCATCAGCACGACAGAAGTAGCAAGCAGAACTGCAGGTGGGGAGAGTCATTTCCAAATGTGCGAATAAAGCAGACAAAGAGCAGTCCCATTCTAGTCCCCGCCCGTCAATGCGTCCATCACACTAAAGAAATCACCTAGCCCTGGCCCGATCTTGGGTGACCCCACGTATCCACCCCCCGTGGGAAGCCACAGCCGTCGGAGAAAAGGAGGAAGTCCGTCCCAGTGAGAACAAAGAGGCAAAATGGCCGCACTCGATGAAGAAGAAATGTCCAGGGACAAAATGGAGTCGCCAGTCCCAAACAGAGCCGACACATAGAAGGAGCTGCATTTTCAATATAATCACTCTTTGCATTGTGGAAGGTGTCAGTGTCTCCATTGAATAGGCACAATATGAAAGGATAGTCGGATGGTGTAGCAGCAGCCCCGTGGACTCCGTGGGCGAGGTTGAGTGTCGCACCGGGGAGAGAAACACTGTAGCAGCGCCAGGGCGGTTAGATCGCAGCTCACACTCTGTATCATCGCGAAGTTGCCGTTTAGTCACACGCTCCCGCGGCAACAATGTATCACTGACAGGGATCAGCGGTGGCTGATAGACATAGCGAGGAGAGATAACAGGCAAAGTATAGCACGATCCAGTCACAAACTGATCCAGTTTCTCCCTCAACAGTCCCGAGTTTGCACTCCACTCATCCCGCAGTCGAGTAAGAGCATGAAGCACAGATGCGTGGGTAAATGTCTGTTGAGCATTCGTTACCCCCGCGGTACGAGGCGCAGTAGACAGGTCCGCTTCCCAATCGGGTACGAGCTGGGTGCACCGGGCAGGAGCTGAGGCGCCGTCCGCCATAGTTGTTGGGGAGCCAGCCGTCTTGATCCTGCCTCCAGGGACAACAAAGGATCACCGGTGAGGTCAGCGCTATGGTGCAGTAATAAATCCCTTCGGAACAGGACAAGTCCGCAATCGTGGACGGCACATATTAAGGCGTCCCTCTTCGCTCGGCACAGGCAGAGGCGAGGCAAGGAAGGAGCCCCGGTAGCCGGGGGCACATCCGACTCCGGAGAGAGCAAAGCGCGGCTCACCTTCAGAGTCCCACAGATGAGGCGGTAAAGTAGACTCCCAGCTGGCCAGCAGTGCCCTCCACACAGGCGCCCGGTGTAAACGACCACAGAGCCATCCGACCAACACAGGGTGTCAGCGCCGCTCCAGATCGATCAGCCCCCGTAGCCGCAGCTGACACAGGCGGTGCGCTGTATCTCGGATCCCGGGTCCAGGGCAGGGAGAGGAGTCGGCGTGTATCTCGACGAAACCTCAGGTTAGCAAACAGGCAGGTACATCGGAGGAACACCAGTAGAGTCAGGAAACGTTTCCAAACATCCCGCTGGTACGCAATAGCAGGATAGTGGACAGGATGGCTATGCGGGAGACAAAGGCTCCGGGAGCCGGGAGACTACACGTCCGTCTCCGCGGCCATCTTGGCTCCTCCCCCCAGGTTGGACTGTTAAGGTCCGCATGACACATTGAACCAATTGTCAATGTATTTTAATTAAATGTTTTAGCTGTGCTAACAGTACTGGACCTGTCATGTTTTTTAATGTCAGGATGTGGTGTATAGCTGGCTAGTACCGGCCATGTTGCTCCTAGTCTACTTAGTGGACCAAGCCTGGTAATGATGAATGAATGAATGAATTTAGATTTCAAGAGCGCACATAGCTGCCCTGAGGCGGCCAAGCGCTGAGCATACCAACTGAAGTTCGAGTTAGGAAAAGGCAGTGTCAGCTCCACAGTTTATGTAGTAAACAAGAGCGTTTTCAGCTGTTTGTGGAAGGAGAGAATATCGGGATTAGATCTTAGATGCTGAGGCAGGGCGTTCCACCTCTTGGCTACATTGTAAGAGAAGGAGCGGCCTCCGGACCTTGATTTCTTTATTTGCGGCACAATGGCTAGATTTGCAGAGGTGGAGCGCAGCTGTCTGGAGGGAAGATAGGGTGTGATGAGAGGGAGATTAATTGCTGGGCCTAGAGACCAGAAGGTCTGGTGTGCAATGCAGAGTGATTTGAAGTTTACTCTTTCCTTTACGGGAAGCCAGTGCAGTTTCCTCAGTTCGGACTTTACTGAGGATCTGCGGGGGATTTGTAAAAGCGTTCTGGCTGCGCAGTTCTGTATTAGTTGCAGTTTGCGTAAGGTGAAGCCAGGGGCTCCGAGATACAATGCATTTCCATAGTCCAGCCGTGATTGGATCAGGCCCAGAACTACGGTTTTTCTTGCTTCAAAGGGGAGTAGAGGCAAGATCATCCTGATGACTCTCAGGATGCCGAAACAAATGGCAGAAAGTTTTATTGCCTGTTGATCGAAAGACAGGGACCTGTTGAGCCAGACACCAAGGCTCTTAATGGCGTCTTTGGGAACAGGGGCAGGACCTAAACTGGAAGGCCAGAGAGTGTCTATGGCAGATGGTGCGGTGTGACCCAGGAGCCTGAGCTTGGTCTTGTTTCCATTAAGTTTGAGACAAGACTTGGTCACCCAGCTCTTGACCCTCTCCAGGCAACCAGCAAGATCTACATTCGCCGAAGGTCCGCCTGCCTGTGCCAAGGAGACCACCAGCTGAGTATCGTCCGCGTAGGTAACGGTCTTAATACCATACGGGCGGACGATCTCAGCCAGTGGCCTCATCTAGACGTTAAATAACGTCGGGCTTAATGATGATCCCTGCGGGACTCCGCATCCCAGAGGCTTGCTAGAGGAGGTGACATTGCCCTCATACACCTGGAAAGATCTGTCACTCAGGTAGGACCTGAACCACTCCAGAGCTCTGTCAGATATTCCGGTGTCCAGGAGACGCTGCAGGAGGATACCGTGGTTGACGGTATCGAATGCAGCGTTCAGATCGAGGAGGATGATTGCCACCGATCCTCCCCGATCTAAGATTCTCCTGGACTCCTCTGTGACTCTGTGTCCCCGATCTAAGATTCTTCTGGACTCCTCTGTGACTGTGATTTTGATTTTGTAGGGCGTCTTTAAACCAGAGCTGATACTCTTGGTAAGTTAATTGCATTTCAATGTCCTCGTAAGGAACGTACTTACGTTTTAGTATTCTTTGCCAAGAATCTATTCCAAGAATTCTCTATGGGTCTAATCAGCTCCGTACCTTGGTTTAGAATGAAGGAGGTCTTGTATCTCTCTCTCAGGACTCGATTTCCCAGCAACCCGCAAGGGTAGCCTGGAAACACTGGAGCTGGATTTCTTGGCAAGAGAAAAGACAGCGTCTCTCTCAGTGCGTCTTGCGGAGGGTCGGTTTCGTCAGGCACTTGCTGCAACGAGCAGTGTCGTGTAGGTAGATAGTCGAACTTCAAACCCCTGTGTGTTTGCCTGGGCGAATGTGGGCATATTTATACCTTGAAGGTTGGACATAATAACGTCATCAAATACTCAGTTCTTTGAAAACTCCATGAGTTCTTGAATAAATCAATATTCAAGCAAGGGGAAGTCCCTGACTGCTGAAGGTGGGTTTTTCCAAGAAATCGTTGTGGATTCTCGGAACTAGTGGAAGTAGCCATGCCCTATTTGGACTGCATAGGCTAAGTCTAAATATGGTTATGATGCCTATATAAGGATAACGTGATTTATACCTATATATGGACATGAATCGGGAAAATTACACTAGGGTCCTAAATTCATATACAACAGGAGGGCCAGGGGGAAAGGGGGCCCCTTATGGGCCCCCAAGTCACTTTCCGCCTGCCTTTTCATGGCGGGTTTAATGCCATGAAACGGCCATAGTAAAAGGATATTGTAATCCCTACGGCGGTGCCTGAGCAGACAACGCCACTCTTGTAGGGATTGCAGTCTCTCCAACGCACCAACGGGGTCCTTGAGCATGTCGGATATGTGGTGGTCAGTCCCTCCGCAGGCCCTCCATCCATCCGCCATCATAATGTAGCATGTGATCATGCACGGACCAACAGCAGTTGGATCGCCACCGACGGCCTGACGGTGGTGGCCCCACTGCCATCGTAATGAGGCCCATTTTCTCAACTCCTAGTAGATATGGCACAGACAGAGGCAATATTCCAAAGAAGTGTGTGGTAAGTTCAAGCAGTATCAACAATTTTTAAGTCAAGAACAAAACACAATAAAATTTGCAAACCAACTTAGAAATATTGAGAAAAATTAAGTGAGCAAAAAACACCAAGATCATCTAAATGGTATAGGGGAACCAAAGTCATGAAATGTAAAAGACTTAAGGCCCATATCTGCAAGAAAAAGTAAAGTGGCAATCCAAATTCAGGTTGATCATCCAGGAGGGTGGTCAGATACACCAACCATGTCATCTTGGTCAAATATTTTACTGTCTGACTGAGACTTTTAAATGGAAGTCACAATCGTCCAGTGGGGTAAGGTAAGGCTGTGGCCCCAAGGGTCCCCCAAGTCAGATTCGTCAAGCTCTAATTGAACTCATTGGCTTTGATACCAAAAGCTCAAAGCAGTCCAAGGTTGTTCCTTTAAATTTAGTCACGTTTTTGGAAGTCACAATCCTTCAGAAAGACTAGGCTAGAAGCTGTATCTGGGCAAAGTTCTCAATGAAGGCCTGCTGAGCAAGTTTCAATGAAAAGGGGCGGACCTGGTGTTCTTGTCTGATTTGGATGCAACCTCACTTATCAAGCCTCAGCACTTGTCCCAGCCCTTCAATGTTGGAAAAATGACTCCGTTCCAAACTTCCTCAATGGCTGGAAAGGTTCTTAATAGTCAGTGCTCTATATCCTAGACTTATAGGCACCATGTATCTTTTCAGCTAGGGTTACTGCGGAATCCAGTACTCTAAGGTCAGTTTGGACCTCTTGGGGCCAAGAGTCTTTCTGTTTTTTGTTTCCCTGAAGCAGGCAAACTGGATGGCAATCACCTAACAGTTGGCAGTTCCAGTCCCTCAGTGCCAGCAGGATTCAGAAGTCCTTTATTGAGTCCTCTTCTTTCAGAAGGAGTCTGGTGTTTTCCTCCAGCAAGGCTTCCTTCTTTGTCTCAAGTGCAGGAATGTTCTGACGCGGTGATGTCTGAAGTGCCTGATTTAGCGGATGCACTAGACAGGGATACGGGAAATTCTGCAACCCAATCCCAACCACTTTCTTGCAGTCCTACCACCTCCCTTTGAAGCTCTTCCTGTTTGCATTCTATAAAATTACCCATGAGTTCTGTTTCAATAAATCAGAATCCTTCTGCCACCAGGCATGTCTGTAGCCAGCTCCTTGACAAATATCCTATTTAGAAGAGCTCTAATTCCAACAGACAGGGTCAGAACTGTCTGTCTCCCTCTGATGCGACTGCATACTGCCATTATGGGACAGCCCTGGGAATGAATGAGGGAAATCATCCATGGCATCACCAAGACAAAAAAGGGTAGTGCTAAAGAGGTCAGTTATTGTGCAAACTGATCCTACCTAGTACCTTATTGCTAATCCCTCCTAATTTGTTAACTCTCTCAGGGAAGGACTCAGATTCCAGTCCTAGAGGGGTTGAGTGGCAAAACTGATTTAGGGACCGTTTTGACTCAGGCAACACAAAGTAAGTTTTATAACGTTCCTTTTCCGCTTATGGAAACAAACATCTGGTTTCTCCAAAAAATTAATTTAATCTGATTTTAAAAGGTACGCGAGAATTATCTCTGGAGCATTTTTCTACCATTTCCCTAGGAGGAGATAGGAAATAAAGAATGTTATCCCATCAGAGCCTCTTCCACGATAAGTCTAGTGAGGGCTGCACAGTGAAATATCTTTTGTGTGTTATTTCCCTTTAAGAGCACTCTGACCCCAATACATAATCTGACATTTTTTTATATATTAGAAACCTCTCATATGGGCTTACAAGGAACACTTTAGGGCTGACTTGTGAATTAAGACAACTTAACTTTTCCCTTGCAAGTGTAACCGTAGTTCATTTAAACTGCAGCAAACCCAGAGCACAGGGGTGCTCATGGCAGACATATATATTCGTCATATATTTGAGTGGTATAAAAACACAGTGAACCCCACATGGCATTTAACTTCCTTCTCAAAGATTACTTTTCTGTGCCATCTACAATGGTCTTACAAGACAGTTAAACAGATCGGTTGGGTAAAACCAATGTTACCAATACCATTTTAGGACCAGTGCACATGCACAGTGGGACTATATAGCAGTGTCACCGTGCACAGATCCTTAGTACCAGCAAAAAGAGGGCCCATAAAATGGTGAAAAATCTGAGGTGACCATGCAGAAAAGGTAAATTTGCTTGATACCCCAAGTCTACTTTCAATGTTGTTAATGTATAAGTCTTCATGAGATTACAAGGAGTCACCAGCCCCCTCAATGATGAGGCACCAAAAGCATTTGTTAGCTGTCTTAACGTTCCATTTAAGCACAAACATGAACTCAATTCACATTCTGTCTTCCCAAGCATATGCCAGCCACTTCTTAGCATCTGCTTACCTGTCACTGGCAATTGACTATCAAGACAAAAGACCCACACATTCACTCAAATTAAATGCGCCCTACTCATAGTCTTTTCCCCTTGCTCTTCTTTGTCCCTTGAAAACACAAGTTCCCTTTGCTGGGTTACATTGTCTCTAGGTAGTCACAGCTCATATCTCTTCAGGCTCATTGAAATCAGTGCATGTCTGCGGCTTGCTGTTCCTTCCCCTTGATGGACTCAACAGATCCTATGCATTAACTGAATAATAATAAAATGCTACTCGTACGCTAAAGCTCATACTCTATACATCATATATCCCCATGCCATTACCAATTCAAGAGCAGAAAGCTGTGTCAGGAGAGAGCCCCACTTGTATCCATCACGTGCAACACCAACAGGCTTTTCAAATAGCACTCACTGCAATACAACACTCTTTCAACCAAGCACTGCTACTTCTCTGCTAATGCCTTTATGTGTCTCATCAGGGGTCCAAAACACTAGATAAATGCCCATGAAAAACAAAACTCATGCAGCAATATCTATACTTGTCTCACTCCTGATACCCACACATCCACATCTATGACGACCATGCTTCCATTCCACCTACTCTTGACTGCAGACACTACTCTTCCAAACCAAATTGTCCAACTCTGATCTACAAATAAAGCTACCCATGATCTCCTCATTTTGTTAATGAGATCCATATGTACAAGACTTCCTTCAATGCTGTCCATTTTGGCTCTCGCTTTTCCTCTCTGAAGGAAAATAACATAACAGAAACATGAAGCTATACATCTACAATGCCTGCAGCTCTCTAGAAGAACATACCTCCTTCTCTACTCACGGATCCCTGTCCTTACATCTAACTCTACTGGTGCTATCTCCAACATATCCCTCTGTTACAGCCAGAAGCTGCAATTCATCAACAAACATGAAGTTAAAAAGAGTTAATGGGCGCTGCAATAATCATCAAAAACTGAAATTTTACATTTTTAAATATACCTCAATATCCACCCACACCACGTTATGGTCCTTAGCCCAGCACTGCTTCACTACCATCTAACCCTCAGGCTCAGATTCCAGTACTTTACTTGATATCACCTCATCTGAGGGCCTTTACCTCCCAGCCCATCTGCAAAAAAATTGTAGCTTCTTATCAAATCAGGCTCAGCAAATGTAAATAAATGTAAATGTGTGTGTCTTGTAAAGCGCACCGCTATAGACCGCTGGGGAACCCATCCTGGCTTTCCCTGTGAGATGTTCCCTCCTGGGTATCTCCAAGGTGAAACCAGGCATCCCCGGCATTTGTGGGGGGCCTTTGAGAAAATGAGGCAAGCTAATGCCCAGAGTTGCCGAGTGTGATCCCTGGTTAGAATAGGCACCGAGGCGAGAACTGACCCTGGTTCACCACCCTGCCGCATCAGGGATTGAACCCTGGTCCCGGGCCGTTCTCTGCTTCCGGGTTTGCCGCCTCTAACCAGTGAGCCACACCACTCCACAACACATACACCACTGCAACCTTATGAATACAGACTAATGAAAATGAATATGGGTTCACTGGTATACTTTGCATTCTGCAACTTGCCTTTTTATTCCCAACAAGTTCACTGTTATGGTTTATATAGCCCCTTTTCATAATCGGCCTTCTTTACGACGTCGTAGATAATTTCAATACAGAATTTTGCACCCAGTACTACTTTTACTTCGGGTAAGGTAATTCCAGGGTGCTGAATTTTAGCATCATTATGTGTTTTAACCTAGGGAAGGGTGATTTCTGCAGAAATTAGCAATCCCGCATTCATTTATCACGTTTCCACCGTTCTGGATACTTTTCCACAGGCATATACTGCTTACCTTGTACTGGAAAAATGTGTCAGCGAAAATCCTTGAGAGTACGTGATGATTACACTATTTCCACCCAAATCGAGATTATCAGAGACATCATACTGAGGGCCTACATTCTTATGAGCCATTTTATATGTAACCTAGGCGTAGCATTTTAGGAGAAAGAGCTGAAGACAGAAATATAGTCAAATACAGTGTGTTTCATTTATCAGATATCTGGATCAAGCATACTGTACCTCAAGGAGTTTTATTTCCACCGTATCGTGCACTAAATCAATGCCCATTCGCTTCTCACGATGAAATAGACATTCTTGTGCTATCTGAAACAGACAAAAAAAAATGTTTTCTCAGAAACGTTATATGTGTGATTTCTTGCCTTTCCTATGCTACTTTATGCATATAGTTCTGAGGGACAAAAACTGAAATAAAATGCATGGCTTTACAAAACTTTGAATACTACTACTGCTACTACTACTACTACTACTACTACTACTACTACTACTAATAATAATAATAATAATAATAATAATAATAATAATAATAATAATAATAATAATAATAATAATAATAATACATGGAAGGTATTAATTGAATACTGGAACAATGTGGTCCACAAATGCAAAGATGATGGACCTTCTTTTCCTCTGCCTCCTGGTCCTAAAAATCACACATTGTAAGCAAGTATGGTACAGTGTTTGCTAAACCTCGTGATAAAGGTAAAATGTTGATGATTGGTGTTATATAAATATTTCATGTTTTCGGTTGATTCATAAAAGCAACCCATCAATTTGCCTGAGTGAAGAACGTATGTATATGTGGAAGCGACTGCATATACTATGGGCCTGATCACAACTATGGCAGTCCATTAGACGCCCGTAGTTGCAGTGGCAGCCTTCGGACCCCCAGACTGGTGGTCCACCTGCTGTATTACGACTTTGGAGGTTGGACCACCACTGGACTGCTGATACCGCCGGGGAAGCGCAATCCTGCGGCGTTGGCGCACCGATCAGAGGAAGTAATATGCTAGTGGTGCTGCTGCAGCACATGCAAGCATATTACGAGTCCCCCAACTGGAGGTTAGCCTGCCGTGAAAAGGGTGGCGGTGAAGAAATGAAAGGGCCCTAACATAGACCCCTGCCACTCCTGAGTCAGGGGATACATGCAGGGGGCACATGTTGTGCCCCCTTTACAATTGCACCACCAGTTCCTGCACAGTATGGATTGAACAACATTGTACATTTACATAGTGTGCAGGAACTGACTGCAGCGGCCTCAAGGCAGTGGATGTCTAAGAAGCAGGGACCACCTGTCAGGATTAAGCCAGTAATCAGGCATGCGGTCGGACTACAGGTTTGGTGGTCTTCCTGCAGGGAGCTGGTGTGGCGGCCCACAGGAAGACTGCAAAACTTGTAATCAGACGCTATGTAATGAGACAGCTAAAAAAGTATGAGAATAAGGCATATCCTCATTCTCATAGATGTTATAGGATGCTATAGAAAGTTAAAATGTAGATGTTGTTATATTTTGAAAACCCAACACAGACATATATTTTATATATAAGATGCTGTTCCCAACCCACCACAGACTGGCAGTAAACCAGGGCCTGGCATTTTCTGTCCCCTGAAAATGCAAGGGAAAGGTTAGGTGTCTGGTGGAAGACTGTACAGAAGAAATGGAGAAGTGTCAGATGAAAGCAGAAAAGGTGCAGGGGAAATAACAGTAACAGAACAGCTGCAAACAGTGATAGTAAGGCCTCTAAGAATTGCCAATACTCTGTTTTGGGGAACATGAAGTGTTGATCCCTCTGAGGAACTTGGACAACCAACCTACATTAGATAATCAGGTGGAGGAGCAGTTAGCAGAAGAGATTTCAAACTCAATGGAAGCTCAACTAAGTGAATAGTTGATGAAGAGATGCCCTCCTCTGTTTTAGCCCCACACAGAGTTGACTTTAAGAAGAAGAACATGTGTAGAGAGAGTTACAACGCTGGCGTACATCGTTACTGAAGTGGTGGTTTATGGAAGCATGAATAGTATTTAGGATAGCTCCCTGATTATTTTGAACAATGACTACTATTGTTTTCGTTGAGGGGATAAGAGTCATGGTGTGTCAGTGCAAGGGCCTGTCAAATCCTGTGGTCATTCAGTGATTTTTGGAAACTTTGATGGTTCTAAAGTTTGGGATACAGAGCATTGGGAGTTGGAAGCCTGTCACAAAATGGAACGGGGTAGTGGTTTGTAAGGTTGTGTGTCAGGGTTATTATACATAAGGGTACATTAGCCTGACAATCAGGGACCACCTCGTTAAGTATCTAAGGAAGTAAAAAACCTTAGAATTACCATGGACTCCAGACTCCAAATATCAATGAATGGCCAAGTGGACAAGTTAGCAAAAGCAAGCTTTATTTCTATGAAAACTCTGCGATGTATTTTCCCCACCTAAGATTACCACACGAGCTCCAATCTCTTTTGTACTGTCTAAACTCGATTACGCCAATGGCCTCTACTATGGATCATCTTTATTAACAATGAAACAACTACAATGAATATAGAACTATGCTGCCAGACTACTCCAACATGTAAAGCCACAAGCCCACGTCTCCCCTGCCTTGAGGGCCCTATATTGGTTACCAGTTGCCAGAAGATCCACCTTCAAGCTGGTTTGTATCACTCACATAGCAATACATGGAACAGAACCACTTTTTATCAGGAATAAAATCACTAAATACATACAACAAAGGAAACCTCTACTCAAGACTGGCACCTCAGGTCAAAATACCAGCATGCATGAAAAAAAGCATGGGCGGTATATCTTTCTCTCTTCAACCAGTCAAGCTATGGAATTTATTACCCACAAACATAGAAGCAACGTAAACTATCTTATCTTCAGAAGACTACTGAAGAGTTGGATCTTTCCTACATGACCACCACATTGAAACACAAATGTTCAGCCTATGCCTATGCATGTAAATATGCATAAATAGATTATATATATATATATATATGTGTATATAGGTCGGGTAATGTCTCCTTAATTGTCAAGTGAAATGGTCAACAAAGCGATACTTTTCATGATGCTACCAGTTTTCTCTGTATGCTGCTGCACTTATTGTAATGTTTGTCGGGATTTAAGGTTGTACGCAAAATAAAAATAAAGTTTAAAAAAATAAGTATGTATATAGGCATGTGTATTCGTACAGAAATATATACTACATATGGTTCAAAAACATTTATTCTTCAGTTCTGCTTATAAAATGTATACATTCCTTATGGTAAAAAAAAATATATACATATATAATTATTGTTCAAGTACAATGGTAGATGTTAATCACCATCATCAATGAATAAGGTATTTTACGAAAACAACATATGTGCAATAACTACACGACTTATTTTAACAATGTATTACCCAAATCACAGTTTATTATTCAAATATAAAAGCAATCCGACAGATTGTTAATATTATAAATGTGGGAAAGCTCAAGATCAGTATTTTACTGAGTAATAATATAACCTCGATCGTAAATGCAATGATGTCATAACGAATGTCAACAGAGCTGAGGATATTTTAAACTCAAAGGTTCAACTGTTAAAATGTCAAAGGGTATTTTACTGTTATATATAAATGTATTTATGTATTTATTTATATATTGCGGAGTTTTGCACATAAATATTGTAAAGTTTTGCACAACACACGGTGAAGAAACCATGTGATAGTATTTCTTCCACTGTAATTGCAAATGTCGATCACGTGATACACTGAAATAATGCACTGCCACTTTAAGTTGTTTCCCAACTGCACTAACAATTGTCGAGTGAACTAGCGGCAAAAGCCGCGAAACGCGTCTCTGACCTTTTGGTCAATAAATAATTGAGGCTCCAAAACTGGGTCCGTGTCCTGTGTTGCTGGCGGCAGTGCGTTAATGACAACGCGGTGGCTGAGTCGACAGGATTTTCGTGATATATATATATATATATATATATATATATAGATATATATATATATATATATATATATATATATATATATATATATATATATATATATATATATATATATATATGGAGCCATTTTTTCTTAGCAGTACTGCTGCGTGTCGGTTGGTGGTGTTGGTTGACTCCTTGTTGGTCGTCAGCGGTGTGGTCGCCTTGTCTACTTAGACACCGCCCCTAAGCGCTGACGTCGGTTCAGACAAGACTTTCCAGACCAGTAGCGCAGAGCCATGCAAGAGACTGACCACTGGTGCACAAAACTAGGTCCCTATCCCTAGAAGTCAGTTTGCAGAACGGGGAGGATGGGTGCTGCAGTAAGGAATCTATAACTAATGTATGTCTCTTACATATACATCGTTACCAAAGGTAAGTAACTTGTTCATATGAAGGAGACCATTAGTTATAGATTCCTTACCTTAGAATAGATACCGCAGCAATACCAACCCCAGGGTGGGGTTGCAAACCAAGTTCATACCAGGAAGTCCTGGAGAACAGAACGGCCGAAAGAAGCTGTCTCTCCGGACTTGGCTGTCCAGACAGTAATGTTTGGTAAACGTGTGCAGGGATGCCCAGGTGGCTGCCTGGCAGATGTCATTCAACGGAACTCCACGTCTCAAAGCAGTAGTGGCTACCGTCACCCTGATAGAGTGGGCGAGGAGTCCTACTGGAGGTTCCTTTTTAGCCAAAGAAAACAGATCTTGATGCATAGGACAACCCATCGAGAGATGGTACCCTTGTTTACTGCCCGACCCTTCTAGGTGCCCACATCGTCTACCAGGAAGTCTTTTGTGCAGTCAAAGTAGAATGACAGCTTATACTTGGGTCCAGGAGGTGGAGTCTCTCCTCCTCTTTGGAAGGGTGCGGGTGGAAAGAAGGTGGGCAATATAAAGTTCTGACCTATGTGGGAGGAAATAACCACTTTGGGCAGAGTGCCTAGTGCAGAGGACTACTTTGTCTGGATGGACAGCAGGAAAGGGAGGTTTAGAAGATGAAGCCTATAGCTCGCTCACCCTGCGAGCAGAGGTGATGGCAAGCAAGAAAGCAGTATTCAAAGTAAGTAGAAGAAGAGGACAATTATGTAGTAGCTCAAATGGAGCACACATAAGATAAGTGAGCACAAGGTTCAAGTCCCTCTGGGGTATTACGAAAGGTGAAGGAGGAAAGAGATGAGTGATACCCTTCAGGAATCTGTTAACAATCGGGGACTTGAATAGAGAAAACTGATCAGGAAGGCGGAGAAAGGCCGAAATGGCCAAAAGATACCCCTTAAGAGTGCCCAGAGCAGAGCCCTACTGGGCCAAGGAAAGAATAAAGAGGAGAACCTCTGAAAGAGGGGCAGAAATGCGATCCACAGCTTTTGATGTGCACCATGCCACAAATGTGTTCCCTCTACAGGTGTATACCGTTTTGGTGGAGGGATGTCTGGCTGCCAAGATGACATTGCAGACTTCAGGAGGAAGGTTGAAAGCTGTCAACTATCAGCGTATCTCCCCGCAAGGAGGTGGAGGCTCGACAGGTCCGGGTGGAGGACCATCCCCTGCTGCTGCGACAGAAATTCCTCCCGAAGAGGCAGTCTAATCAGAGGATTGATGGTCATGCTCAGGAGCTCGGGGTACCATGACAACATCTGAAAGGTTAAGGGTATGTGTGTAACCTGCACACCACAGTTTATGAAGCCTATATTCGGTTTCCTATTTGACAAATTGGTGCAGACCTGCTCCCTGACTAACCCCTGTCAGGTCTCTGAAATAACTGAACTCATAGACACAACTGTGCCTCATGCAGGAATGCACTGTTCAAACTTGCTCAGGTGCAACACGTTTTTTAACTCTCTTTCAAATCACGTATCAAAATGTGAACATATACAATTAAATCCTCATGAATTCCACTTTCTCAAATGTCATTGTAATAACAGGGTCAAGGGAGATCTGAAACTATAGCGGTCCGCATTGGGTTGGAGTAGCTAACAGGAGAGTCCTCTTTCTATGATTATTGATGGGCGCTGTGTTTACTTATACAACGCTGTTTGCCTCTTAAATAAATTTACACCTCTCTCTATATTATATTTTGCAAATATATTTTGCAAATAGCATTCAAATAGAAGCACCGTAGCTGGTTTGCGATGTAAGTTTGAGACGAGCAGGGGGCGGGGACACCGGTCCGTTGTTGATGACGGGTTTAATTTTATCCCGGCATGACACGCTACAACGCGGCGATTCTACTATTGTTGGAGTGAGCGAGGAAACTAGTGTTAGCGGAGCGGAGGAACTCAGAAGGTAATTGTCAGAATAGACCGGATCACTGAGACTAGACTGCAATGTTTTGTGAGTAATAGATACACGCTCACCTATTTAGTAAAGCGGGTTTCCGTTGTTGTTTTTATTAAACCGAACAGTGTAAACAGGAGGCTCGAGCCAAACACCCGGAAAGCAGGAAGTAAGTGAATAGTTAATGTAGCCATGATGATGGCAGATGGCTGAGGCTATTTTTTTTACTTACTCATGTCAGCTTCGCTTTTGGTTTGCAGGACAGGCCGTTCATTTCATGACATTGGATATAAGCATCAGTGCCCGATTGGAGGGTACGTCCATTTATTCATTTTTTCAGTCATGTAGTTTTTAACTCTAGTACTTACGTAACACATACGTTGATTGCACTTGTTTGAACTTAATGGCATGTATAGGGGATACCACAGTAGGAATTGTTACATTATTGCTTGGGCAGCTGGTATGTTTGGATACAGCAGAATATGTCCTTTATCCCTAGAGGAACACTGTGTTTTTATGTTCATGAGATAGATGTTCAAAATGATAAGTGATTACATAAGGATAAATGGCTACAATTTTGAAATCATTATTTTTTCACACAGTAATTCCCCTGACGAAGATGCAGATGCATCGAAATGCATTGGGAACCAACGCAAGCACAGATGAAATTGCTGTTTTGTTTTCGTATTAACTAGACATTCGTCAGGAATATTTGAACCATATTTGCAATGAGAATTAATTGTTAATAAGTTTGCAAGATACAAGACCTGAACAATCATGTACTGTTATAAATCACAGTAAACAGATAACAATGAATTTTACAGTATGTTGAATTGTTGTCTTGTTATTATAATGACATTTGAGAAAGTGGAATTCATGAAGATTTAATTGTATATGTTCACATTTTGATACGTGATTTGAAAGAGAGTTAAAAAACGCGTTGCACCTGAGCAAGTTTGAACAGTGCATTCCTGCATGAGGCACAGTTGTGTCTGTGAGTTCAAACATCTGAAAGGTTCCCCTGATGCTGTGCTCACTAGAACTGCAAGTCCCACTGCAGAATGCCATCTAGCTTGAACTACCAGCAGGCTGCAGGAGGCCATGAGGCCCTGAAGCCTCAGGGTCATTCTCACAGAAATCCGATATAGAGGCTGAAACATCGGTATCATAGCCCGAATATACCGGACTCGCTGCTCGGATAGATAGACATAAAACTGTGCAGTATCCAGAATCGCTCCGATGAAAAGGAGCTTCTGAGAAGGAATCAGGTGCAAAAGCAGGAGGTCCGCCGTAGTCTGGAGGTGGGAAATGACAGCCTGGGGTGAGCCCGCGTTCAGCAGCATGATCTGCGTAGATAAGCTGCGACCAGCGCCATCACTTTCGTTAACACCCGAGGGGGCACTGGTAAGGCCAAAGGGGAGCACGGTAAACTAAAAATGCTCGAGTCCTACCTTGAACTGTAGGTAAGGCCGATGGGCAGGCAAGACAGGGTTGTGAAAGTAAGAGTCCTGCAAGTCCAACGCTATCATCCAGTCTCCAGAGTCGAGGGCAGACAAGACGTGAGCCAAAGTTAACAGCTTCAACTTCTCCTTCAGGAGGAAGCGGTTGATGTCCCTGAGGTCTAAGATAGCACGCAGGCCTTTGTCCTTTTTTTGCATCAGGAAGTAGTAGGAGTAGCAACCACGACCTACTTCTGGCACTGGGACGCGTTCTATAGCTCCCTTGGCCAAGAGAGCTGTAACTTCCTGGCTGAGAAGGGCCAAATGATCCTCCAACATGGGATGGAGTGTAGGTGGTAAGGAGGGAGGGGTAGTCTCGAAGGGGACGGAGTAGCTCCTTCTGACTATCTGAAAAACCCACCTGTCCGACGTGATGTTGTGCCAGTGTGGGAGGTGATGGCGGATCCTGCCAACCACTGGCAAGTGATGGCCCTGAAAAGTCGGACTAAGAAGGTTTGGAGGCTGCTGCAGGGGGGGGCATTGGTGGACTGGCCCGCCCGCTGGCTCAGAGACCCACGACATTGGGTCTCACGTCCCAGGCCGCACAGAAGCTCGGTAGCTTGCGCAGGCCTGTGGCTCTGGGTGAAGCATGGTAGGGCACCCCTTCCATAGCCACCAAAGGGGTGAAAGGCAGACTGCATGGGACGAAAGGTGGCAGTGAGGCCCAAGGACCTGGCTATAGCCCTAGAGTCCTTGAAACACTTGAGAGCATTGTCTGCCTTGTCGCCAAACAGGCGACGGCCATCAAGGGGCATGTTCAAAAGGGTCAAAAGGGAACATCCCCACAGAGAAGCCAGAGGACCTCAGCCAGGCGCTACTGACGTTGAAATGGTTCTACCCAGCGAGTAAGCAGTATCCAGCACACACAGGATGGCAAACTTTGCTGCGTCTCTACCCTCTGCGACAGTGCAGGTGAGCATGGCACGGGCCTCCTCCGAAAACAGCGGCAGCACTTGCGCAACCGTGTCTCACACAGAGTGTGTGTAACGGCCCAAGAGACATGCAGTGTTCACTGACTGCAGTCCTAAGCTGGCGGAAGAAAACATCTTCTTCCCAAGATGGTCCAGCTTCTTGTATTCCCTTTTGATGTTGAGGCTTAGACCACCAAGCTCTCGGGGGTAGGGTGTTGGGAGAGGAAAAGTGGGTCGCCCGGGCCGGACGGTGCCTTATTAAAAGGTAGCAGGGGCTCCAAAGAGGCTACTGCCGGCTGAAGCAACTCAGTCAGGACGTTAGTCATGACTACCACCGTAGGAAGCTCAAGGCCCAAGGCCTCAGCTGCCCTACTCAACACCACAGCGTAGGAGGTGCCCTCCTCCGTAGTCACAGTGGGGGGGGGGAGCATACCAAGGACGGGTGAGGTATCCAGACCACTGGCCTCACCCAACTCCTCCCGCCAGTCAAGTTCCTCAAGTTGGTCTGTTAGAGGGTCACCAGACTCCTCCCAGTACTCCTCACCCTCCTCTGGCTGCCAGTCAGGGCGGTAGGGAATGGCAAAAAAAAGAACAGTGGTACAAAAGTACCGGTCAGTGCCGGTACTGGCGTCAGTCGCTGCTGGTTCGGCTCCATGCCCAAGTCAGGGGTGAGGCTGGTGTCGACGCCGGTTCGGGGCACAACCGTCGTCGGGGCGTCGTCACTGTAATCGGTGCGGGGGAATGTACTGTGAGGTCAACCGGCATCGATCCGGATCTAGGCCTGGATCCTTGGGGGCCCTCAAGCGCCGGAGCCAAAGCAGATGGCCTCGAAGGCCTAGGGCCCCCAGCAGAGTTGGGGGCCCGAAGGTATGCCAGCGGAGTTGGGCTGCCCAAAGATGCTATGCAGCGCTTTATAGAAAGCTTGAAGCTGGGAAGTTGATGCTCCGGCTCCCAGAAAGGGAGAAAAGCGCGGAGTTGTCCCAAAAGCGGGCTCCGAAGGTGGAGCCAGAGAACAAGACGCTCCGGTTCCCGCATTGCGTCAGTCGACGCACGGGGAGAAGGCAAAGAGCGACAATGCTTCTTTGCCTTCTTCTTGTGCTTTAACTTACCAGAGGAGTGCGAAGACTTCGATTACGAGTGGTGATGACTCCACGACCGGTCCCGAGACCTTCCTCTCGACCGAGACCGCGAGCAGCGCAGAGCTAACTGCCGGGCCTCCAGAAGCTTTTGGGACTGCTCCCGCAAAGACTTAAGGTTCATGGCCCAACAGACAGAGGCACATGAGGTGCGGATCCGTGACAGACATCAGCTGGTGACAGGAGTCACAAGATTTGAAGCCGGTCCGAAGATGGGACATCCCTACGTGCAAAAGGAGTTGAAGAACTCTAAAAAGATCTCGACAAAAGTTGAAAACGGTTTAGTCAAAAAGTGACTAAGGGGCACGCTCTCTCCGGATCTGCGCTGGCTGGCACGGAAAAATAAAGAACTGACATCAGCGCACAGGGGCGGCATCTAAGTGGACACTGTGACGTCACCCGGGCGACCACAAGGCCGACAACCAACGCAGAGTCGACCAACGCCACCTACCGATGCCCAGGGGTACTTCAAATATAAATATTCTCTGGATCCAGTCTGAAGCCTGGAGGTAATTCTAAGGTAGCTATAACTAACGGTTTCTTTCAGATATTCAAATATGCATGACTCCCTCTGGGAGCTAGACTGTTTTTACACCCTGTTCTAGTCTCTCTATCTTCAAGGATATATTTACTCCTGAAAAGGGGTATTTTTCCCCCCTCACCAGTGGTAATGACACTGAAATCCACACAACGGCAAAAGCATTATGGAAGCTTGATACTTGGGGGCTGCATAACCTAGAGATAATGGTCTCCTTATCTGACACCCCTGATAACCAGAAGGAAAAATTAAGACAAGCTAGCCCATCCATTACATTATACAAGCATATAAAGTGGTAATCTGGGAACAGACCATTTTAAAGATAGCAGGAGTGAGAATGGCTAGCTCCTAAACTGCCATGACAAGTGAGACAGCAGCATCAAATATGTCCACAAAATTGGAAAAAAAATCAGGTTTGCACTGCCATGGAAGTTAAGGAAATGGTAGACAACTGTGCTGAATTCTGTTAGATGTTTTTGAGCCAGACTGTCTTTTTTATTTCCATTATTCTTTATTGATTTTCAAATAACATTTTATACATGACTTTATGCAATTTGCTGTTCTTTCCCCCTCTTGGGATTATACATTCACAAGCTTTCACAGGAAAGGCAGTTCTTCAGATAGCAAAATAAACCTAAAACAAAAACAAATCTAACTTGTATTTGATATATTATTATTAAATGGTTAAGCGCTGTCTATGATTGTTTAAACGCCCCAAAGGAGATTTTTCATGTTTTCTGTGAGGTGTCCCTGTATGTGTTCCTACATGTATGCGTTCTGTTACAGTAACTAGCATATTGTCAGTCTAATGTCTGTGTGCTTAATCTCACCTGTGCAGCCCCCTTTCAGACTATTACGAGTAGCGCGTTTTGCCTGTGGTGCTGCAAATGTGACACTTGCATCATTACTCATGGATCTATCTGGGTTTTACTGTGTACTCCTAAGATAATAACTACCTTGTTTGTTGTCTAAAGGGGACACTCTTCTGTTTTTGATTCCACAATCAATCAGGGGTTTATAAAGCGTGCTACTCACCCATGAAGGTCTAAAGGGGCTTGGGGGCGGGAGGTGGGCGGCTACGGATCAATCGAAGAGCCAAGTCTTGAGGTCCTCCCTGAACGTGTGTACTGTTAGAATCGTATTCCATGTGATCAATGTTCTTCTAGTTCCCCTTTGCCTTTATATTTTAATTAGGGTGTCAGTTTTGGATATGGTCCACTTTTCTAGACCCCTCAACGAAACTTTTACCAAAGGAGCTGTGGAGGTCTTCCATGGCAAAGCAAGTCCTATTTTTCCCAGTACAAGTCCCAGATCAAAAAACTTGCTGGAGTATTTTGATATTTTAGTCATGTGGTTTTCTCTGAATAGCATGCTAAAGAAATTGCCTTAATTTGCCTTTCTACAATTTCTGGGATTGTTTTTGCAGCTGCTTCCCTGTATGGTATAATTTCAGGGCATTCCTACACCATGTGACGGAAATCTGCATTTACTGTCTTACATCTGGGACAGCTTTTGTTTTCTCTTTCAAAAGCAAGGCCAATATGTTTAAGAAAGAGATACGTTTTATGTAGATAGTTAAATTGTGTATTTTTCAGTCTGAAGTTCCCGGATCTTTGTGTATTCTAAAGAATGTGCCCATTTGTTATCTGGTATCTCTATGGTTACAGTAGCCTCCCACTTCATTTTTAAACTTTTATCTTCTAAGTAATATAAGGATTGGATTGCATTATATAATAAGGATAATGCTTTTTTACCATACCCATATGGTAATAACACCTGCATATAGTCATCTTTCAGCCCAGTCACACACCCAGGTCAGTTTTGGAACTCCAGTGAGCTCATTATATGTTAGGAATGAGCGACCAGCATTTCCATACATCTCTCTCACATTGCCAAAGAATTGGAAGGCCATCCTCGTAGAGATCGCCCACTGTGTTGGAGCCCGCAACTGTCCATGAGTGTTTGTGCCTCATGAACTTAGGGAGTTATCACAGTGACAAATATGCATTGAAAAGGACACTATTGTTCAATCTCTTTATACATCTTATTCTGTAGTGTTTGTCCAATGAGTTGAGACTATCTCAGAGTGATATTGAGGTAGAAGAGTTTGGCACTGTACTGGGCAGGCACATACTACAACCAATTGACAAAGCTTAACGCACCAGGGACTTGGAGGTGGACAAGAGCACAGCAGCAATTTCCGTATTGAAGGTCAGGAAGGTCCCTAGTCTCAATGGCCAACTGACACTATTTTTCTGCCAGGTGTCTAGTACAGTAACTGATCAAATTTTGAGCATGTACACAGAGACCAGAGATGTGCAATGTTTACCTATAGGCCTATGGGTAGAATCCTCCCCAGTCTGGGTACCCCTCAATTACAACAGCACACAAGGAGCTTAGTATGACATGTCTTTATTCATCTTGCGTGTGAAAGCGAACTCAACATTCTAAACCAGTCTTCACTGCATTCCGCTCTAACACTTACATCACAGTTCTACGGAGTCTATCAGGAGCCAGAAGAGTTGCAACATATCTAAATCGCAAGACAGTACATTGCCAGGACCGGACTGTCTGTAGAGGGCCCGGGCATTTCCATGATGGGCTGTCAGGGTGGGGCCTGGTTTTGGAACCCTGGGGGTCAGTTTTTGCTACCGGGGGCTGGTTTTGCAGCATAGCTGCAATATAGGCCCCCTGTAAAAACGAGACTGCAGTTTTTGCCATCCCCCACCCCCTCTCGTGGCTGATCCGAGTCTATTGCTAGGGCTGGTTTGCGTTCCCAGAATGTGTAGCAAATTATTAATAATCTGCTGGTGCAGGGCCACACCGCTTTGACACAGGTTCTTATCAAGTAAGGAGGAAACAACACTGGAGTGAGGTCAAACCATAGGTCATTTTATTAAGCATTCATGAATGGGTCTCCATTCACCAAGCACCATAGAAATACTCAACCAGAGAGAGCTTCTTGAGCGATGGTTACATGGGGTTTTATAGGGAAGCTCACAGACAAGGAACACCCAGAGGTAAATTGAGCTCTGGGAAAAAAACACAAATGAGACAATCAGTAAGAATCAACAACCTTGGTGCCTTGTGTAACTGTCGCGTCCTGAAGCTGCATGACAAACTGAGCAAACTTTATCTAAGGCTTTACCATTGTTTAAAAAACACACAAAAACCACAGTGCAGACATCAGCTGTTCTTTTGTGCTGCCTTTGCATGTTTACGCAGCCTACAATGTCTCAATTTAGATTCATTCCCTTTTTTTTTACTGTTCTTGCTATAATTTGTTTATTGGGATTTTACATTTCATGGTACATAGTTATACATCATCCCTTATTCTGCCATTTGTTGGAGCCTGCTGGAAGGAGCATCTGAAAACCCAGCGAAGACTTGCCTACCTCTCGCGGAACCCGCTGCGCGGGTCCCGCTTCGTGTGGGGCGATCCATCAGGAACTGCTGGGAAGTACGACGGTGTCCCTGAGAAGGCGAGTGACAGGCGGGGCTGCGAGCGAGAGCAGGCGCTGGACCGGGACTACAGTTCCCAGGAGCTCTTGCCAGACCCAACTCTCAACACCTGGGACGCTCTCCTTGTCTGCTCCTCCCCTTCCCCTGCGCTTAAAGACTCTGGCGCTTGTGAAGCACTTGGGACCCTTAGTCTGCCATTTGTTGGAGCCTGCTGGAAGGAGCATCTGAAAACCCAGCGAAGACTTGCCTACCTCTCGCGGAACCCGCTGCGCGGGTCCCGCTTCGTGTGGGGCGATCCATCAGGAACTGCTGGGAAGTACGACGGTGTCCCTGAGAAGGCGAGTGACAGGCGGGGCTGCGAGTGAGAGCAGGCGCTGGACCGGGACTACAGTTCCCAGGAGCGCTTGCCAGACCCAACTCTCAACACCTGGGCCGCTCTCCTTGTCTGCTCCTCCCCTTCCCCTGTGCTTAATAAATTGATACTGCCTATGCCGCTGCACGGTAGCGCGCGGGAGCGCCGGGAGAAGCCCGGGACAAGGGCGGGACCGTCTGTGGCCGTCAGGGGCCGAAGGAGGCCGGGCTGGGCCATATCCCTTACCTTTTACTTCCAACTACCACTCTGATTAGGCTATGCCCTCGCCGACACCACGCGAAACTCCACTAAGGGATGGGGGCAGCAACACAGGGACATTGGACAATTACTTTAAATCTGCCAAGGGAGATGCGGGTAAAGAAAACTCTCTAGAGAGACGCAGGGCGGAGCGGCGGCGCTCCATTGAGTCTATGAAGAGCAGACCCTTGACTGAGATCATCCTGTATCCTATTTCCCAAGAGGAAGGTACGCCCCCCAATAGTTTAAATCCCCCGACCCTTGAGGATTTCCCCCTCTTACTTCGGGAAATTCCTAGCTACCCTGGGTTGGTGCCCGGAAAGTCTATTGATACAACTCCTCCCATGACTTATGTCACCCCCGTTAATTTGGTTACCCAAACTCCCCCTTTGCATGTAACTAAGAAAAGTAAGCCAAAACAAAGTGTTGTGGTGGAGTTGCATAGACCTCCACCTAGCAAACGGAGTAGGAAGTCAATGGGGGGGCGGGAGAAAACCAAAGTATCCCTTCTAGATTTTGGCAAAAAACATATAAACGCACTCCAACCTGGGAAGGACAAGGAGATTGTGACTATCGCTCTTCCCTCTAAGGCCCCAAGTTCCAACAAGGCTGATACCAACAACGACCTAGTAGCCAATACATCCAATACAACTACCCCTCTCACATCTATAGGGAGTATAAAATTCCTACTTTGTTCCCTTTTGCAGCCTATTAGCGATAGCCTCAAAAAAGTTGAGATTAGGCTCACTCTATTAGAGACATCTCTTACTACCTTGAACACCTTAGTTAGTAAGCAATCCAAAAATGTGGGTCCTCACCCCCCCCACAGGAAACCCTCCTAAAATAGGAGCCCCACAGGGTGCCAACAAAGTCCCCCCACAGAGTGTGCCTACTGCCCCCCCCCTGCAGCCATTAATGGCTATTTCAGTCCAGGCACCGCGCAGTAACTCAACCAATAGGCCTTCACAACCAATAGACCCTGTCCCTCAAAGCTCCCAGCTAGGGATTAACGATGGCCATCAAGAAGCTCGCAGCGCCCCTTTACTCTCCCCGGGCCGACCAGCCCAAAGACCACGGAGACCAGATCTCCCCCCAGAAGCTAACAGTCTAACGGTGGTCCTAGCAGGTGCCCCCCATCTAAAATCAGGGGAAAATGAAGACTACCAATCCCTAAAGAAAAAGGTCATTAAATGGCTAAACTGGAATCGACCCCTACCATCCCATTTTAATAATGAGATTATTATGGTTAGAAGGGTCCCTTGGTTAGGGAAGACCAGAAAAACAATAATAGGGGATTGTATTTTGGTAACTTTTAAAGATCCGGGCACTGTTCTGCACATCTGTGAAGGAATAAATAGATCACTGGACTCCACCATTCAGACCCTTCCAGTATCCTTCTTTTTCCCCCCTACTCGCATGCATTATGCTCCACCGCATGATGAATGGACAAGGGTGGAACGTGGATGCAGATACAAGGATTATGTACAACGCCCAAATCTTCATTTGCCGGACACACCCTATTCTCATTTCAACCGTTTCAATTGCCTGAATGGCTTGGATGGGGTCGATTGACTTTCCACTCACAAGCCAGTGACCCGGGATTTCGGTTCCTGCAGATTTTTTGAGCCATCTACCCCGATTGTTGGTAAAACCCTTGGCCCACTGAATGATCCAGTGTTTCTGGATAATGGCACCAGCAGACTTTCTGATCTATCTGCCCACAATGTTGACAACGCCTCTGAAATACTGAATATGACAATACCTGTGGAGAACGGCTCCTGTAGACTTTCTGAGCCATCTGCCCCTACTGTTGGTAATGTGTCAAAACTTCCGACTGCAGTAGAGTCTGGAACCATCTCTTCCAACCCTCCTGGCGTGGCAACTGACACCCCTGAACATTTGAGGCTAATCTGCTGGAATGTTGCTGGACTGGCCAATAAACTGGGTGATCCGGACTGGGCAAATTATATCGAGACTGGAGATGTATGTATGTTCCAGGAAACCTGGGCCAGAGAGGACTATGGTCACCAAGGCTACATGTCATTCTTCATTCCAGCGAGGTGGGAAGGCAAAGGCCGTCCGTCAGGGGGGCTTACGACTTGGGATGCATCTCACCTGGGCTGCGTGGCCACACGGTTGTCGGCTAACTCTGAAGATATCCTTGTGGTTTCATTATTATGGCCCAACCAAGTCAAACTTTTGTTCATTAACATCTATTCTAGGCCAACGGGAATTGCAAAGGAATCACTGACTATAGATGAGCTCTCCAACTATATATCTGATCTACCAAGTGATTCTTTCTATGTAGTGGGAGGGGATTTTAATTCTCATTTCGAGCCACTCCCCGGCCTTCTGGACGGGTTATCATCGGAAGAAGAGGCCAGATGGGCAGTGCCCCTAGTGGAAGCTCCACCCCCGAAGGCTTGGACCCCACTAGCACTACAAATTACAGCCCTCACCTTAAAGTTCGGAATCAGAGCTTGAAACGGGCGAATGAAATCCGACATACCTAGTAAAAACACCTACAATAGGCCGGGAAGAGAGTCCCGTCTGGACTATGTCTTGGCCCAAATGGTGAAGTGGCCGACAATCCAGGACTTTAGGGTGAGGGAAAGGACCGACAGTGACCACAATGCACTTGAGCTTGACCTTGCTCACCCTGGCCCCCAAGCTCCTGTGACCAACGCGGAAGGGAATAATCCTGCGCTTCTCCTGGATAATAGCAGGAGAAGAATCAGGTGGGAGCACTTGGTTACAAGCAAGAATAAACTCCCCATGCTCTATGAAGGGATAACTCCCATCTTGGAAACGGTGGGGAGCTTGGATACCGAGGCAAATAACAAAGACTCCCAGGACAAACTGTACAAGGCGCATGAGGACATCATAAAAGCTGCAGCACCTCATTTCACCTGTAGTTCACGGAAGCCAAGAGGGGGGCGGCAAGGCAAAACATCATGGTATAACCCAGCATGCAGACGGGCAAAAACAGAACTCCTCAGATTAATCAAGGAGGGCTCAGGGGGGGATAGCCTTAAGCAAAGCAGGCGAGCTTACAAGAAACTCGTTGCCCATGCTAAGGCCGAATGGGAGGAAAACCAGTGGGAAGAACTCACCAAGGCCCTAGCGATCCAAAACCAACGCCTGTTTTGGAGGATAGTGAACGGGGGATCGGGGAATCTACAATCGGCACTAGAGCCCAACATTGCCCCAGGGGTGTGGCAAGCTCACTTCCAGTCCCTATACAGCTCTGAGCCGGGAGAATCTCCTGTTGACACTGAGGTGGGCTGGCCGGGTTATGAAGGGGAGCCAATAACGTTGGGCGAGGTCACTGCTGCCATTTCAAGTCTGGCCTCCGGAAAGGCGCCAGGACTGGATGGTTTACTAGGGGACATGTTTAAACAGGAGCCCATTGTCTGGGCCCCTTACCTTGCCGCACTTTTCAATGGAGTGCTCGGCGGCATGGAAATCCCTAGTACTTGGCTGGGGGCAGAGGTGGTCCCCATCTTTAAAAAGAGCTCGCCTCTCCTCCCAGCCAACTACAGACCAATCAGTTTAATAGACGTGGCACAGAAACTGTTTGGTAGGGTTCTGCTGAACCGGCTCCAGGACTGGATGGAGGAAGTGGGTGCCCTTAGTCCTTACCAGGCTGGATTCAGGAAGGGGGTATCCACAGTGGACCAGGTTTTCAGATTAAACCTAAACTATTGGAGGGCAGCAAAATTCGAGGGCGGTAGTCTGCACACAATTTTTGTGGACTTACGGGCCGCCTTCGACCTGGTGCCCAGGGGGAAACTTTGGAGCGTCCTGGCAGAGATGGGCATTCCCCCGGACATCCTATTGATCTTACAGAGGCTGCACCACAATAATTACGCCCGAGTGAGGTGCGGGAGGTCGGGGGAACTGACCGATAGATTCCCCGTTGGCCGGGGGGTAAGGCAGGGTTGTGTGCTGGCACCGACCCTGTTTTGTCTCTTCGTCAACGGGGTAATCGCCCACCTGAACGCCACTGACTATACTGACGCCCCCAAATTAAATGGCAGCAGGGTGCCCGCAATTATGTTTGCGGACGACACCCTGCTGCTATCTAAAACCCCCATGGGTATACAGAGGATTTTGGATTCCTTTGTGGCCTTCTGTACTGATAGGGGGCTAGAAATTAATGCGGCAAAAACCAAATTCATGGTCTTGAATCCGAGCCAAAAATTGCGGCCAAATCCGCAATTGGGAGCTGTACGGCTCGAGAGAGTAGCCACCTTTGAATACCTTGGTGTGACTCTTAACGAAACCATGACTTGGGGATCCCATCAGAGTAGGGCTAACATCAATATCATCCAAACCACTGGAGGTATCGCCCGGATGATGACCGGTTCAACATACCGTCCATTGGGGGCACTAATCCAGATATATAAGGCCCAGGCTAGGGGAGCGATTATGTATGGGGCGGAACTGTGGGGTCACACACCTTGCCGGAGTCTGTCACTAACGGAAAATAAGTTTATAAGACAGATAGCCGCACTCCCGACCAGCACCCCGCTCCTCCCCTTGAGACTTGACTTGGGTTTACGACCGTTAGCAGATGAAATAAGCCTGAGACCCATAGCCTTTTGGCGCAGGCTGTGGAGCAGCAATGACCTTGCAGAATACAGGGCGGAACTGGTCGAACTTTTGAATCACCCAAAAGCGCTCAATATCCCCTGGATCAAAAACATCCAAGTCACTTGCATGGAATTAGGGCTCTCTGACTTATGGACTGAGCCGGCGAATGCCGCACTAAACATCTCCAAAAGGTCCCTGGCTAATGTATATCACGAACACAAATTTGCCAGGGCCCAAGCTACCCAGGAAGAAGGGTCCTTATCCTCTGTATTTCTGCAAAGCAAGGATCTGTATAGGTTTGAGAGGGTACTGGATCCTATTTCCCCTGTACTTGCCAGAAAGCTGTTTCTCCAATGGAGATACGGCACACTGCCCTTCCGGTCCTTTACAAGCGCCTGGTCATCGGCTCCCACCACAAAGCAGTGTCCGGTATGTGATGCAACGGAGGAAACCGACTTGCATGTGGCTTTTTTCTGCCCAGCCTACAAGGTAGCAAGAAAATACTGGCTTCTCCCGTTGATAAGGAATATAGGCTGCAGGGAATACGCACATATGTACAGGATTTTAAAATCTGATATTTCTGGCCCAACTGTTTTTGCTTTAACAAAATTTCTAACCAATGTTTGGCATACGCGTAACCATATTTTAAAGGTGTTGGGTCCCTCTTAAAAAATCCTTTTAGATGCATAGTTTGTATAGCATTTTTTAGCACATGTATTCCAATGGTTTTTATTCTTTTACAAAATGATTATCTGTGATTGTATATGTGTATTGTGTATCTTTTATGGCCAAATGGCCGAAATAAAGATTGGAAAATGAAATACATCATCATTAACACATGTTGACAGACAATTGCAGGCATTTGGATGGTTCGATTTCAGTGTGGACCAACAATCCCATCATATATCATATATCACGTGTAGGATATAGTGAGATTAAATGGGGATTACCCTTCAGTTGGACTTCAACTTATACTTGTGCTTTTCTTGGTGACTGCTTATATGGATTTCCCAGAGGTGTGGGTTGGTGTTTAGTCCCCATCTCTATCTCCGTGAATCTTCTTGTATAGGGTCCATGACTGTGTTCCCATTTGGGGTAGGTCGTTTTTGGGGGAGTCGCCGGGGGAAAACATAAAACTGTTAACTGTGGGGGGCGGGGGAGCCGTCGGATTGGATCTTGGTAACTGTCAGTCACGTGGCTAATTCTAATTTGCTTTTAGTATGGTGTGGTGGTTGTGGTGGGGGAGGGAGGGGAAGGGGGGCACCTCCCTCGGGGCGGGGAGCTTGTCTGGTAGTTCCTAAGTGTATCGCTGATCTTATGTGTCACACGGCTGCCTCGTGTTGGTTATTGTTTGTTCTATAAGGGATAGGGGTGGAGTTTGGGATTGAGATTGAGTGGCCATGGGAGATTCCTCCAGTGCTGCCTCCTGTATAAATTGAAATAGTAGTTGCGCCCATTCTATAGATATGGGATGTTTAAGTATTCCTCTCACTTCCTCGTCCCTTAGTGCTTCTTCCACTGCCGCCCTCCCATTTTTTCATGGCACCTATCCAGGCTGCTTCTGAGGGGTCCTGCTGTGGCCCTCCAATGCATGGCTATTCCTCGTTTTGCTAAGAGAATGGCTAGGGATACAAACCGGCACTGTACCTTTTCTGTCTTCCGCCTGCGGAAGACCCCCCGCCTCCCATGCAGATACAGCCATGAGGTTGACCGTCCCTCGGAGTGTCTGGTGCACCCTACCCCAATGGTATACAGACAAAATATTGAATATTGATGAATTCAGAACACTGGCAACATGTAAAAATGTATTGTCGATTTATTGATGATATTTTTCTCATCTGGGATGACACACCTGAATTACTGGAGCAGCTCATCAGGTCGATGAATCAGATAGATTCGAGAATACAATTTACCCATAAAATAGACAGATACAACATGGATTTTTTGGATGTGAGGATCATCAAAACAGCGAGTGGATTCATCACAGAATTAGACTCCAAGCCAACAGATCGTAACAATGCTCTTAGTTACACCAGTTTTCATCCCAAGAGCTTAATTAAAAATCTTCCAGCTTCACAATTCATAAGGATAAAACGCATCTGTTCTGATTCACAAACGTGTCAAAACACAATCCGGAAACAGGCACAAAAATATGAGGAAAGAGGATATCCACCATTGGAATTGGAAGAGCACATAGAGAAGGTCATGAAAATTAATAGACTGGAATTACTTAAACCAAGAAGCAAAACATCAAAAGAAAGAATGTTTTTTGTAACCAAATACACAACCCAATCGAAAAAAATTAAGAGAATCATTAACACAAGGTGGGAGTTGTTATCATCGGAATCTGACTTTAAAGAACTATTCAAGGAACTACCCTTACATGCTTACACAAGAGGACCAAATCTAAGGGAGAGACTAAAACGGACTAAATTAGCATTACCAATAATGACACACAAAGGGGCGATTAGATGTCACAATTGTACGAACTGTAATAACGTCATCGTTGGAAACACATGTACCCACCCAACTACTGGAAAACATATAAACTTGAGACATACCAGTGACTGTAATACACAGAATTTTGTATATGGTATTAAATGCCCGTGCGGCAGAATGTATGTTGGAAAAACAGCGCGCAAGGAGAAAACAAGAATAACGGAGCATAAGAGCAGGATCCGAAATGTGAATTTAACATCACCATTAGCTTACCACTGGAGAGATGCAAAACACACTATTTCCCAGCTACGTTTTTTCATAATAGAACAAGTACCAATCAGGCCAGGCATTGACAATCACCAAAAATTGTTACAACCAGAATTATATTGGATCAAGTACCTTAACACGATGTCCCCAAGGGGCTCAATGATAAATATGACTTACCATGTTTCCTGTAAACACTCAGGAGGAAGCAGGAATAATCAGAGTAGCAGCTAGTTAATAACATCATGGGCACTCACAGGGACTACTTAGAACCAGTCTGGTAGAACTTAAGATGCCAGCATTAGGTAGGGTTATATATACCTTAAGAATCTACTAATAAGGATTGTATCAACATTTGTATCACATGATGTCTCTGAAGTATTTACATTTTTACATTTTTATATTAGTATGGTTTATACAATAATGTCATGAACATCTTACCACAGTACATCACATTGCACACAGTACCAGATACACAGTAGCAAATGCACTTCATAATTCAAGCAGTTTAACCGGGTAGTGTCGTCAGTGGACATTGGTAAGAGGAGTTTAGAACTCGGAGAAGTCGGTTGTATATTCCTATTGTGACCTGCTAAGCAGAATAAATTAGCATGTTTTGCAAGCATGATGGGTTAACCGAGGCTTAGTTTCTAAGAGGACTGGTTTACTTACATGTTTTTGAGGTACCCTACGAAGGAGACAGCGAAGTGATACGGGATCGTAAACAAGTTTTCAAAATAATTTACCACACCAAGATGGCGCCCAATGTAGTGGAGATCATCAGCAGAGGTATCTATGGTCATAGTCCTATGTTTATTTCACACAACCTCGTCGGGTTTTCATAATACGTGCACTGATGGCGGCGTAAGGCGGAGATCGGTAACGTCTGACTCTGAGTAGCGTTTTTTTCTTTTAACGAGCAACGGTCGTGGATACAGGTACAGAAAGTGGCGATTTGTTATATAGTGGTGATACTGATTCAGTGCGGGGGTCTGAGATAATGACACAAATCTCTCTGGTGTATTTACAGATGAGATTCAAGACAAGAGAACGAGGTATGCACATAAGTAAGCAGTGTTTCGGAGGTAACATAGCAGCGAAGGAAACGTTAACTAAGTACGTGTAATTTGTTTTTGCAGTGGTATAATTTCGGGAATCAGAGAAAGGTATGTTTTACTATTGTGTTTCTGGCAGTGAGTAGTTATAACGAGAAGTTATCACTTATCTAAAAAAGGAATTGTTACAAATAAGTTCTTTTCATTTTTTTGACAGAAGAATAGCGGTTACTATGATATTGACGTGGTTACATCATTTTGAGAGGTTGTTTCATTCAGGTATGGATCAAACACAAAAACACATTAACAACAGCTCCCATGGACAACAACACACGAACACTTACATTTTGAAATTTTTATTTTTTTACAGATTGGTCCCTGATGAAGGTACCAGTAAGGTGCCGAAATGCATTGGGCTCAACAAAAAGCTTTATGGTCACATTATATTGTAACGCTGAAATGAGTATCTGAGAAATAATGTTTCATTTGAAATGAAATTGCTGTAAATGTATATTGTTTGAATATTGAATATATCCTGAGAAAAGGTGAAAATTATATGTTGAATTAAAATAATCTGCAGCAACAGCAAAGAGTGGTGATTAGATTGTATAAGCAAATAAGCGTGGATAAGGTGCGGAGCACCAAGTGAACAGTGCGTGATTAGATGGGCAAGTACACCCATCATAACTGACAGACAATTGCAGGCATTTGGATGGTTCGATTTCAGTGTGGACCAACAATCCCATCATATATCATATATCACGTGTAGGATATAGTGAGATTAAATGGGGATTACCCTTCAGTTGGACTTATACTTATACTTGTGCTTTTCTTGGTGACTGCTTATATGGATTTCCCAGAGGTGTGGGTTGGTGTTTAGTCCCCATCTCTATCTCCGTGAATCTTCTTGTATAGGGTCCATGACTGTGTTACCATTTAGGGTAGGTCGTTTTTGGGGGTGTCGCTGGAGGAAAACATAAAACTGTTAACTGTGGGGCGGGGGAGCCATCGGATTGGATCTTGGTAACTGTCAGTCACGTGGCTAATTCTAATTTGCTTTTAGTATGCTGTGGTGGTTGTGGTGGGGGAGGGAGGGGGAGGGGGGCACCTCCCTCGGGGGCGGGGGGCTTGTCTGGTAGTGCCTAAGTGTATCGCTGATCTTATGTGTCACACGGCTGCCTCGTGTTGGTTATTGTTTGTTCTATAAGGGATAGGGGTGGAGTTTGGGATTGAGATTGAGTGGCCATGGGAGATTCCTCCAGTGCTGCCTCCTGTATAAATTGAAATAGTAGTTGCGCCCATTCTATAGATATGGGATGTTTAAGTATTCCTCTCACTTCCTTGTCCCTTAGTGCTTCTTCCACTGCTGCCCCCCCTTTTTTCATGGCACCTATCCAGGCTGCTTCTGGGGGGTCCTGCTGGGGCCCTCCAATGCATGGCTATTCCTCGTTTTGCTAAGAGAATGGCTAGGGATACAAACTGGCACTGTACCTTTTCTGTCTTCCGCCTGCGGAAGACCCCAGGGCACATGCCTCCCATGCAGATACAGCCATGAGGTTGACCGTCGCTCGGAGTGTCTGGTGCACCCTACCCCAATGGTATACAGACAAAATATTGAATCATAAATATAGAATAGCACTAATATCGAAGTCAAAATATAGAATGGACAAAATATCGAATGGACAGAATATAGTCAACAAAAATATCGAATTTAAGGTAAGTAATTGAATATCGATTTTCATAAATATAGAAAGTCTAAATACCGAAGTATATAATATAGGTATTAAATATATATAATTTTTAATAATATCAAATTTTTTAAAGTGTTTTGTATGTTAGTATATGTGTGAAAAGTGTATATTTATTTTATAATTTACTTTAAGTAATGAATTTTATGTTATTTACTTTTTGCGTAGTTTAATTCTGTAGCGGGTTGTGGGTTTATAGGGGAATAGGGTGGGAAGTAATTTAATTATAATTAATTATTGAAATTTATTTATTGGTATTTATTTTGAATTAATTGTTAATTAATTTTTAATTGGTAATTAGTTAAAATTGTATTGGCAATTAATTTTACTTAATTGATAATTATGTTAATCTTATTAATTTATTTCCCATAACGGGTTGTGGGTTTATAGGGGAATAGGGTGGGAAGTAATTTAATTGTAATTAATTAAATATTGTAATGTATTTATTGGTATTTATTTTGAATTAATTGTAAATTTGTAATTGCTAATTAATCATGTGTTAATTGCTAATTAATTTATATTAATAGGTAATTAATTGTAATAGTTATTTTGTATTAGTATTTTTAATTGATTAATTATTATATTATATGAAATTGTTAATAACGTCTAATTAATTTTTCATTAGTATTAATATTTAATTTATTTTTATTAATATATGAAGTGTTTACTTTCCCTACTATTGCACTCACTGGAGTGAGAATAGTAATTTGTACCCCTACGCTATCCAACGCTTTCCCTACTGTTGCACTCTCTGGAGTGGGAATAGTAATTGTTACCCCTACGCTATCCAACGCTTTCACTACTGTTGCACTCACTGGAATGGGAATAGTAATTTTTACCCCTACGCTATCCAACGTTTACCCTAATGTTGCAGTTGCTGGAGTGGTAATAGTAAATTTTACCCTCCCACTATCCTACAGTAAAAATATTGTATATTATTAATTAATATTATGTTAATATATATATGTGTTAAAAAATTAAATTGTATGTTTATTTTTTTAACTTAAATTAATTATTTAATACTTATAAAGTTATTTAAGTATTTTTAAGTATGTTTTAGTTAATTATAGTTAATATTTCATTAATTTTAAATTACTTTTAAGACGTTTTAAAACATTCGATATTTTGACTAACTATATATTTTTTTTCGATATTTTTGTACTTACCTGCTTGTAAATAGGACTTCGATATTTTTGCTTTCTATATTTTTACTTCGATATTTTTAGTATTCTATATTTTGTCAGTGATCCACCCCAATACTGGTGGATTGTGGGACAGTCCCAAAACATATGTTTCAAATTTGCCTCAAAAGTCTGGCCTCTGGGGCATGCAAAATGCATATCGGGATAAAAACGGTGGAACGGGTGTGGTGTTATTATGTGCGGTGCAAGATATTGAATTGAATGTTTTTGAAGCGTGCATTCCTAGAAACCTTTTTGGGATACTCCAGCGCCTTTTCCCATTTTCTGTCATGGACCACCCGTCCCACCTCGTCTTCCCATTTCTGTCGTAACCTGTGCAATGAAGCGGTGAGCAGTTCCTGGATCGCTTTGTAGTGCCAGGAGACTAAGTGTCTCCCCGTACCCATGCGTAGGACAGTGTGCAGTACCGGGTGCGTCAGTGGGTCCCCCGCATTAAGATCCCAGCAGTGTCGGTCACTATTTGTCTATGCATCAGGAGCTGTCAGGTGGGTGGTCATAGCATTCCGTCATTTGGGCATATGTTCGCAGCTGCCCATCCTCAAACAGGGACTCGACCTCTGTCACTGCATGATCGGTCCATACCTGGAGGGCCCCGGACATGTAATATTTCTCCCGTTGGAGAATTCCTACCAGTGGAAGTAGTGGGGAGTACAGGGGCTTTCCCATGGATGTATTTGCATTACGCACATGCGGGCTATTGATACCTGAAGGGGATGTGTGTGGATTGGTTTGGTACCCGGCATTAGTATTATCCGGATGGCTGGGAGAGGTACTGGGCCGTCGTCGGGGAACGTCTCCCCTATGTGGCATTCGGCCGTCCAGTGGGACAACCACTGAAGTTGAGCTGCCAAGAAATATTCTTCGAAGGAAGGAGCTCCCAGTCCTCCCTGAGCTATGGGTAAGTACAGTGTGTTTAGGGCTACCCTGTGTCTACCACTCCCCCATATTAATATTGTGAGCAATGTATCTAGCTCCCGAAAAAAGGAGCATGGTGGTATTACAGGGAGATTGGTGAAAGAGTAAAGTAGTCTGGGAACCATATTCATCTTTGCTATGGCTATGCTCCCAATGAAGGCCAGTGGTAAGGTCTTCCAAAAGGTGACTGCCGCACGGAGCCGCATGGTTCCCCTCATAGAGTTCCTCGGGTGAGTGATATAATCTCACCCCTAGGTACCGGGGTGCCGTAACACTCCAAATGAGTCACTGGGTTCCTATTGATATGTCTAAGGGAGCTAAGTGAGGGCTAAGCGGAAAGATCGTGGATTTGTCCCAATTGACTTTAAGGCCGGAGGCCTCTACGAAGTCTTGTAATATTGTCCATATCGGTGTAAGGTCGCTCGTGACATCTGGAACATAGATCAGAAGGTCATCTGCGTATAGTGATACGCAGTGTACTGTGTCTGCTATTGGGATACCCCATGCCCCGCCCCCCTGCCGCAAGATTAAGGCCAGGAGCTCCACTGCCAGAGCAAACAGGAGGGGGGACAGAGGGTACCCCTGCCTGGTCCCTCGCTCCACCGAAATGGTGCCAGGATGTACTTCACTATTCTCACCCTAGATGGGAAGTCCTTCACATAGGGGTAGGCAGTAGGGTCGGTCCGACGCGTATTTTACGGAGGACCGTGAATAGGTATGGCCACAGCAGTGTATCAAAGGCCTTTTCAAGGACCAGGATCAGACACGCTATGCGTGAGAATTGATCTTTTGCTCTGTCTTGTATATGGACAAACCTGCGTATATTCTGTGAAAGGGTACGCCCTGGGACAAAACTGCTTTGGTTCGGTGGATCAGTTGTGGGAGAATTTGGATATACCGATCCGCTAATATTTTACTTAATATTTTACAGTCTGCGTTGAGCAAGGTTATTGGCCTTTATGAGGACATGACCGTGGGGTCTCTATGTGGCTTGAGGAATGTCACCAGGGTAGATTCCCTGAGTGAACCCGGGAGCTCGCTTCTTTTCAGCGCGTCTCGTACATGGATACAATCCGAGGGGTCAACTGGGCTGAAAAGGTGCTATAGTATGCAAGGGGAAAGCCATCCATTCCTGGCGCTTTATGTTGTGCCAGTGCTCTGATTGCGTGGGTTACTTCCGGGGGTTTATTCTTTGCCTCCAACGCCTGCCTGTCCGCGGATGGGATGCTGGGTAGAGGTAGGAAATGGAGGAACTGAGTCAGCACGTATTGTGGTGTCGGGCCCGATAGATCCCCGTATAGTAGTCGTAAAAGGTGTGAAATATATCTACTTGTGACTGTTATGGGGTGCCTGTCACATCTATCAATTCGATGATTGGTTTTGTGTCCGTGTCTTGTACAGTAAGCCAGGCCAGGAGTGTTCCCGCCCTTTTTTCCTCTCAATGCATCTTGGCGGCGTAAACCCTGAAGTTATATTTACGAAGGTCTCTCATTGCTTCCGAATGAGATGTCTTGGCTTCCACCGCTTGCTGTGGGGTAGCTTCCTCTTTGTCCATGCTTTTTGTTAAGCCTGCCAATTTGGTTTCTGCATTTTCTAAGTATAGCTCTAGTGTTTGACGCACACCTACTATTTGTTGGATACAGTGTCCCCTGGCGTCGACCTTAAACGCATCCCATTCTATTAATCTAGATGTCGCTGTGCCGGCATTTAGTGCAAAGTGTTCTTGAATGTGGTCCCCCATGTCTGTGACAGAACGCCTGATCAGTGAGACACTCCCTCTGTAGATTCCATGTAGGTACGGGGGTGGGGCGGTCTCCATCTGAGGATCACTGTGTGTGCGTCATGGTCTGACAAGACTCTTCCCAAGTATTCAGTGTGTTGTATTTGGAGGAGTAGTGTTGTTGAGCAGAGGAATCTATCTAGCCTCAGCCGTAGTGTAGTGTAGTTCCTATATCCCTAATAGGCTCTGTGCATTGGAATAATATACACTATAGATTTAACATAGGACTGAGGTCAGTATGTCTCTATCGAGTACATTAAACTTAATTGTGAGTGTGCCAGCTAACTCAGAGGTCACTAGAAACTTTCTCGAATAAACAAGAAGGGATTAGTCTCTGACAACCGCATAAACATGACAACTTTGTTTCCCTTAGAGGCGGAATAATATCTTCAGAGTCGTGGAAACAATAGATAACTATTTTACTGCGTCAATCGTGCATGTTTCGTTTCTACAGAGTTGCACAGAAATAGAGATACGGGCGTTTCAATAAAAAGGGTTTATTGAACAGTCTTCTTTCTCATGCAAGAGATATGAATTGCTACAATCGTTAGACAGAATGAGAAGTATAATGAGTACAGCGCAAACAGTAATATAAAATAATACTGTAATAGCATAGTCTGTTGCTATGACATATATAAAAATACATACATAAATAACACAGGCTAAAATACTCAACTGGTGCTTCTAACCCCAGTGTACTTAACCTAGGTCTAGTACAAAGGAAGAAGTAGGTGCTGGTTTAGCATAGGTTTAGAATTTGCAGAGGTTTCTCTAGGTTCTAAACAGCTCCATACCTTAGAATGAGAAGTTGATATCTCTTTCCCGGGACTCGATTTCCCAACACTGTCCAAGGGGAGACAGAAACACTGGAGCTGGATTTTCGGCAGGTGGATGACAGCTTCTAGTCAGTGCGTCAGCTAGGGAGTTGGCTTCCTTCGGCACCTGCTGTAGAGAGCTGTGTCGTGCAAGTAGGTAGTCGACTGCACCGAACCACACCGTGCTTTGCCATAGCAAGTGAAGGTATATTTATACCTAGAAGGTGTTTAGGAATGTCAGTATTGACTTAAAAGTCGGGCATATGAACGTCATGATTGAACCCCTAATTAATAGATGTTCATGCATAATAAATGAGTTCTTGGAGAAATCAATATCCAAGCAAGGGGAAGTCCCTAACGGCTAAAGAGTCTGGTTTTCTAAGAAGTGTTGTGACGTACATGAACGGATGTAAGTAGCCATGCCTGTATTTGTGTAGCATGGGCTGTGCCTAAATAAGGGCTGGATTTCTATGCCTATATAAGGGCAATGTGAATTATACCTATATAAGGGCATGAATCGGGAAATGCATACAGAATCTAAAATCGAACACAACACCCACTCCACTTTTGTATGAACGACATTACTAAATTCTAAACATTATACCATATCTAAAAGGTATCTACACATGAAGTGCTAAAAGCATGTTTCAAACACATTGTAAAAAAAGTATCAAAACTATTGCATTGGTGCTGTACACATTAAAGCAAGTCTTCATTCATAGCACAGTTTCGACATTTTCAAATGCAAATGAATGAATCATAAAAATATACATTGATGAAATGGCTCGTAAATACAGAAAAAAAGGCCTAAACCATTTCACGTCAGATTACATAAAACTGTTTGTTTGTGGACAAGATCATATATTGTCTCTGGAAGTATTCAAAGAATTCTTGTTCTCTATGAATAGTTCTACTATAAGCAGATTACTTTGTGACAAAAAGGAAAAATACAAATTTAGAGAAAAAAAATTAATCATAGGAAAAAGTTATTTGTTGTGTAAAAAGGAAGGTCAAATTCAAAGTCTCTCAGAACACTGTGTGCCAAAATCAAAAGTCAGTGTTAGGGCTTGGAGAAAACATAAAATCTTCTATGTCTGTAGTCACAAAATCGTCTATCATTGTAGGCGAAAGTTGGATTACCTCGTTTAGAAGATTAACCGCACATAGATGTGAAGCATCGCCTTCAGCATTGGTCCCATCTGCAATGTTCAAATTGGATGGTCCCTGCGCACCTGTTGTTTCCTCTCGTACCTAGGCATCAGCATTTTGCGTCTGTGAGATCTCAATGAATGCCGTCATCAGAATTTGTAGCCGCTGGGGACAACACAGAGCATGGGCCGTTACAGATTCAAGCAAAGTATCAACATCCATTGGCATGACTGATTGAAGTGTCAGACAAATGTCTAGCACGCATTCTTCTCCGCATAGCAGGCAGCATAGAACAGGTAAGATGCAATCTTGCCAGATTGGTCTGAACGACAGAAACCATGTGGTATTTAATTCTCATAGATGAGGTAACCCCAAAATTTGGATGATGCACTCACGACACTTCATCTCCAATAGAACTCTCTCTATGGTGCTATAAGTGGCGCTGGTGATTTGGCTTGCCATATCATAGCAGAAGGAGCAAAAATAGTATCCCTGCAATTAGTCCTAAAAGGAGGGGCAGTCTGCCAAACACAGAGTGCACGAAATTTGGAAATATTCAGAGGACTGCTTGAAAAGGTGCTAACAGTCCGGAACATACGTTCTTAAATAGATGTACCGCTCGTATCAGACTTGTTTAAGATACAACGTAACATTTCTTTTTTTTTTTTTTTTTAATTTTTTGAAAACCTTTATTGTGCATGAGAAGGAGAACAAATACGGGCCTACAACCATCAGGCCGGCCATGATACTGTAGGCACAAATGCAAGCAATGCGGTTCCCCAGCGGCATCAGGCAATATAGCATCAATTAGTAGCAGTTACACTGTATGGGAATATGTCGCCAAGGAAAGGAGCAATGAAGGTTTAGTTTTTTTAAAATTTTTGATCTAAATATAAGTCAGTGAAGAATAGATTCGAGGAGAACTGAGTCCATACATTAGCTTCACAACATGAGTAGGCAGCATAATTAAGAACAACAGTAGCGATAAACACCCCACCCGTATGGCAGTATAATGCAAAACAGCAGGAGTATCAGTACACAGTTACGCACCACCTACAGCGCCACCCACTCCCTACTAATCCCATGTCAGACCCAGATCAGAAAACAGAACAAGAAAGCGCAGAAATTTTAGAAAAGTAAGGCCCATAGAAACTAAGAAGAAAAACTAAATCTATCCCCCCACCCTACAACAATCCGGAGGCTACGGCCTACCCCCCCCCCCCGGTAAAGTGCCTGTCGCCCTTTAAAGAACCCGAAATATAGAGACGAGAAAAGAAGGAAACGAAAAGAAATAAGGATTCTCACTCTTGAGTTATAGGGAGGAAGAAAAGAACAAGCCATTCTACCACTCCCAAAAGAAGAAAGGGGCGGGGAGGAGCCCTATCAATAACTTAATCTCCCGGTCCCCCAGCCACTTGTAGCCCCTACATCGACGAAACAATACCAGCAAAAAGAGCAATACCAGAGGTGAGTTGAATCAGATGCACCCCGGTGCCCGAAGCAGTACACAAATGACCACACCATCTAGGAGGGTGAACAACGGGATATGCACTACTCCACCTACGTGCGAGAGTACCAGGATAGACAGCAGCAGCCACCAGGAGGAGGGTCAACTCAATACAGTCTCGGTCACTTCGGTCCCATACACCCACATCACCCCACTTATTGGTATCAGAAAATGTAAATAATCACAGGTCCCAGCGAGGGGAGTCATCACTTATCGTGCATCCAAATCAAATACAATCCCGTCTAGTCCCAGTCCCCGTATGCCAATGAAACATTACTGCAAGGATAGACGTCTAGCCCTGGCCCGATTTAGGATGGCCCCCAAAACGATACACATGAAGGAAGCCGCCCCCCTCTAGAACGACGATACAAAATGGCTCCGGATAGAAGAAGGAGGGTCCGTTGTTCCAAAATGGACGTCTCCAGTCCCCTCGAAATCCGTCATCTGCAATAAGGAGCGAATCCAGAATAGTCCGGTGGCACATCTTGCAACGTTTAATAAACGGAGGTCTCCGAAAAGCGTTAGACATGGGAGATGGAGGCCACACAGACGGCACCCAAATACGGTGCAGTGGTAACCTAAACAAAGTTGCAGTCATTGGAGGAGGGGGAAACAAAGTAGCAAGAGTAGTGCCGGTGGAAGGCAGAGTGCGTGCGCCAGTACCGCCAGTAGTCACCCCCTCATCGCTTGAAACATGTGCAGACATTGTAGCCCCATCAGCCGGCAGTGAAGGCAAGTCCATACGGTGCCAAGTATCGATCCTCCGTGCCCGCCCCAGGTTAAGCAAAATGGCGTCTAGTTTCTCACCCAGTGTGCGGGAGCCAAGGTCCATCGCAGCTCGCAGGTCCTGGAGGGCAGCGAGGACGGTTCCATAGGTAGGAGTGAGAAGCGGAACCTCCGTCTCAGGATCATGAGAGGGTTCCCGGAATCCGTGCCCCATCTCAGGCCGATTTCGGCGGTCGGGGGATGAGGGTAGACGATCATTATCACAATGGGAGACGCGGGGCACCTCCATTCGGTAATCCGACGATGAAGTTGGGGCTGGCGCGGTAGGAAGGAGCTGCAGTCCGATTCACTGAGCCTGCAGGGCGAGCTGCAGTCGGTCGTCTTTAGCTGGGAGCTTACGTTGCTCCGTTGTGAGGTCGGGACACACCAGGGTCCGCTCGCCGGTGAAGGGCAGAGACTGCAATGGAGGCTAGGCACCTCGTCTCCGGCACCACTCAAAGAAGCCAAACGTAGCGCACATCCCTTCCTCGCCGTCAGCAGGCACAAAGTTCGAGAAAACCACGGCAGAATGATGTAGTCTGGTCCGATTCTAGGCAGGAACGGCTCTTCCAAGCCGCCGGCACCAAACCATCCGCGCAGCCGTTCTTTGTTCTTCCCGGTCCGGCGGTGCACAGCGGCTCAAGCAGGGGCCATAGCCGCGGGACGGACTAGTGGGTAACTCCGGTCACCGGGCAGATAGAGATCCCGGGAAAACATGGGTAGATTCAGCGCAACCTCCGGAACACGCCACCGCCAAAAAACGCCAGGAGAATTAACAGGATATCGATGCGGGGCTCAAGGGCTGGCGGAGCCGAGGGCTTACACGTCTGCCCCGATCGCCATCTTGGCTCCTACCCACGTAACATTTCTGAAAAATGTATAGGGCACTTTGTAGTCAAAAGGGCATGTATCTCGGCAGAAGTCCTTGCGACTTGTAGATCATAGGTGTCTTTGGCCGAGGTCAGTGGCACAGTTTTTTTTAAAAAGAATGGCTTTCATTCTGCTTAGAGTATCAATTCGTATAGAAGAGATGTTCGGTGAAGGCCATAGAGGCGACTCCCTGATTGTCTTGGTTTGTGGAAACAATACTTGCATACAGCAAGTGACCCTGGATGACACTGGGCCCGATTCACAGAATGAACTTAAGACTCAAGCCTACACTTACTACTATTTTGGTATTCACAGAATGTACTTACTACTTTTGGCATTCACAGAATGCACTTGCTACTTTTGGTATTCACAGAAGTTAGGATTTGGTCTTAAGTTTTTCTTAAGACAGACTTAGGACAGACTTAAGACAAACTTATGACAAAATCCTAACTTCTGTGAATGCCAAAAGTAGTAAGTGCATTCTGTGAATACCAAAATAGTAGTAAATTTAGGATTGAGTCTTAAGTTCATTCTGTGAATCGGGTCCACAGTTACTAGATACAGTATACCTGGCAACATGCCACAGCAGCTGTGATCGCTCAACATGAGGTAACTCCCATTCGAGAGTTGCAAAAAATTGGATCAATCAATGGAGCTGGTGAACCTTGCAGGTGACAGAATAAGGTGTTAGAGGAACCATCGCAGGCTCCGTGTAAATTAATATCCTGACAAAGGAGAGAACTGCTCAGTGCGTTGTCAGAGTTTGAACCGCTAAGAAACACTTCACGCCCCCACTACAACATCTGTGTGTGTATGGTAAATCCCAGGATGTATTGATGTATTCTTTACACAACCTTTCATATGTGCCTGATGGTATGTGTTTTAGGCAATACTGAAAATGAAAAATTGTAACAGGCAGAGTAATTGTTCCATGAATCATCCATTCAGTAGCCTGTTTTTCTGCTACCACAAATGGCAAACTTTCCAGTTTTTCATGACTCAGCACTGTATAGTCTGCTGCCCTTTGTGCCAATTTGATCTGTTTATCAGTAAGATTGAATTCTGAAAACAGTGATGTTGTATTGATTAAAAGCCAAGGCACATAGCTTGATTGAAGCCTAATGGCATGAGAGTACATAGTTGCGTCTGAACATTTTGCAGCATGACCATGTTTTTGACGCGGTTTTCTTGGTCCTAGCAAGAATTCCCTAAGGTCTTCGCCTTCTTTAAGTAAGGTTAAGTGTTGCTTTACATCCTTAAGTGTAGATCTTTGTAGCCAATCAAGGCAGAGCTTCCCTACACTGTATATTGTTACTATTCCAGGATGCTGTCTTTGAATATATCTTGGGTCTGGCCTATTTATTTTGAACCCTTGTGTTTTGTTCAGGAATCTATCTTGACAATTGTTTGTGTCTGTGGGCCTGATTCACAATTTTTTCCAATCTGGATCTGTTCTGTTGTGAAGCAAAATGGTATGTACATCAACATCCCCCTCTGAAGTCTTATTACTCTCAGGTGTAGGTGTGGGTATGGACGGATTGGTCATGTCTTTGATCTTGGCTAACCCAAGGCAAGACGTCTGTTGGACAGTGTCATTCAAAAACATAATTTGCTCAGGGATGATACACGCTCTAAACATAGCTTCTAACCCCTGCACTTTCCATTCTTTTGTAACCCAGACAGTTTTAGTCTCAATGTTGTCTTTCCAAAAGTCGAAACCTAGTCTAGAAAGTTGGGCAAAAAAGGCTGCAGAATAAATCTGGTTGGTATTGGTCAACATACCTTTCCTTCCTGTTCTGGTCACATTCCTAAAGTAAAACGTTTTTGGATTGAATACATTGAACCCTGAGAAGTATGGACATTTCATAGCAAATGTTTTTGAGCTACCCTTTTGTGGCTTAGGACAATATTCCCATTGGTTATACATAAATACATTTCTAGGACTTGCAGATTTGTGCAAGAAATGATGACCATAATGGTTATAACAATACATTTGTTCATAATCTGAAGAACCTTCTAAATATTCATGATTTTTGAATACTGCAGACATTTATAAGTCTGACATCATATTATTAACAGTCTCAATCATCAGAAAAGGTACTAGATGAAACAAAGTCACTTAATGAAATCTTGAATTTGTGTGGAATCCTCAACAGCTCCGACGGGCCAAACATTTTATATTTAGTTTTGTCCCAAGCTATACCATCAGGTATAGGAATGGCTGCGATGTTCAGTGCTGACAAGTCTCTTTGGTCACGATGAGATGATTTGTGGGGTCTGAGGAGTAAGTTGACGTTCTTACTTGCTGTGTCCAATTTTGACATAGCTTACATTTATCAGCATACCCAAGTTATTACCAGAGCTAACCAAAGTAGAAGAAAAAATATTCCCAACACAATCCAAAGTTCAATCCATGGTTAAACAAGATAAGTCTTTTCCAGGTGATGAAAAAAGTCAGTTGCTTGGTCTTTGAAAGTTCTTTTTGCTGGCTTTGTTTCAGGTTCGCTAGGATCCTTAGAAAACGTATCAAAGTTAATGAAATAGCCAGAGGCAGTTCTGTCAATGGTTGGAATAGCATCAGGATTTGTTGAAATCGCTGAAACCACTTGTTACTTCGCTGTAGACAGGTGTATCAGGATGAACCGTTATTTGGGTCCCAAGAGGAACGAGTTTCATGACTTTATTGCTTAGTCCTTTTTTTCTCACTGCAGATTCTTCAATGATGATGAGTCTCCCAGTTTGAACCTCTTAGATAGTAGCTAGAGAAGTGAGTCTGCTACTTGGTCGGAGTCCATTTGGCCTACTGCTTAATCTTGGCCACACAGTGTGGTTTGATCAGGTCGATAGACACAAACCTGTTCTCCTTTTTACCAGCAAGGGGCGGCAGCAAAACTGTTCTTGATCCGTGGTTTGCTAGGACAGGTACTGGTTGTCTGTAAGAAGACCCAAATTCCTTCTTGTCCAGGATCTTCTCTCGGACTAGATCCCCAAGCTTCGGGATCCAGACAGGCCTTGCTGGGAGGGTTAGTTTTTCCCCAGTGGTGGTTGACTTCAGGAACACTTTGCTTTGTTTAGTTCTTAGTTCCTTTAAGTCCTGTAAAACAGCCAAACGATCTTTGATATCAAAATGCTTTTGTTCCACCACTGATGTGTGACAATCAAGGTCCGACATTCTTATGGACTGATACCCCCTAGAGAACTTTTTGGCAAGTTGTTAAGACTACATTGGACACGTTTTAGATGTTTAACCCACCCGTCACCTGAACCTAATACCCTAGCTGTTATAGACTGCTTTAGGTCCCAATTTTTTCTTCCACAACCGAATTTCCCTCAGGATGGAATGGAGAAGAGTACCGCAATGCAACGCCCAAACTGTCCATGGCTTCTTTTTAAGCTCGAGACCTAAACCCAGGACCCTGGTCAGAATGTAGCGTGCCAATTGGGTATGTGTCGATAAAGACTTGTAAATCTTTTATAACAGTCCGAGCGTCAGCCGAGCGCTGAGGCCACATCCAAATGAACCTTGAACACAAATCCACTGTGACCATGATATATTTATAGTTACCATCCCTTTTTAAGGGACCACAGTGGTTCAGGTAAACACATGGTAATGCTTTATCTGAGATTAACAGAGAAGTCTGAAAAGGACGTTTCAAAGTAGAGACTTTCATCTTTTGACATATTTCACAATCCAAAACATTGTTCTGGGTTTGTTTCCTAATGCCTGGCCACCGGTACCGTTGTTTTAATAATGATACTGTGGTGGAAACACCTGCATGAGCAGAGGCGAGCCCTTCATGTGCTGCTATGATTAGTCCTAATCAATGTTTCATGTTTAGAATTGCCCTATCCCCCACTCCAGGGATTCGAGCAAACAGAACATTTGTATCAGTTACATATGAGTATTTGAGTGGAAACCCTTTAGGTATCACTGCACCGCTGCCTTTGCATGTAGCATTGACAGCCAGCATTATTTCACTGTCTATTTTAGTTTTTGCCGAGTGATTGCAGCTACTCAAGCCGATTGCAAAGCCCCCTTTGCAGCTTCATCAGCCAATGAATTCCCTTCAGCGTGAACATCATCACGTTGATGACTCAGCGTGTGTATCACGTGAGTGTTTTGTAGTCCTTCTCGTAACTGAACTACTTGTTCCCAAAATGTTTTATGCTTTATTGTGCCACCTTTTGCATCTTTGAAACTGTTTTGAAGCCAATTCTGTAAATATTCATTGTAAGATTGGACACAATAGAAAGAATCGCACACTATGAGTGTGGGGAATTCGCGATCCGTATTTTCAAGTGCCATTTTGAAAGCTTGTAGTTCAGCTTGCTGAGCTGTACAATCTCCTAGACATTGCGTTTTTGTGACTATCAGTCTGAATTTGCCATCGCTCATATGACCTTTAACGATCGCGCATGCAGCACTATAAGCTTGTTTACCCCCAGTAGCGGGTTATGCTGATCCGTCAGTATAAATTATACATTCATACTGGTCTAGGGGCAGAATTTCAGTAGGCAGAGGACATTCTTGTTCGTATTGTAGAAATGCTTGTGTTTTCAAATAAGGATCAAAAATGTATTCAACATAAGTTGCAGTAAGAGAATTAACCCATTGTATCCATCTTGGATGTAAAGCTCTTGCATTTGGAATGCTCGCTTTTGTCACTGCTTCTAATGCAGGTACGGGAGTTACAACTATAATGCGTTTCCCTTGTGCTAGAGCTCTTTCTCTTGCTACAGCAGTTTGAACAGCTGTCAGAATTTTTCTGTAGAAGTGAATTTCACTTCTGCTTGTGTGTACAAATGTGATTTGTATGCTATTGGTACTTTTTCACCTTTGTTAAAAGTTAAGTAGGTGAATCCACATTGACCCGGAATGATTCGGATCACTAGATTGCGTACGTTTACGCGTGTTTGTAAATGTTTGGTTGCTAACATGTCTGTTTAGAGTGAACTCAAAATTTCTGTGTGTTCTTTTTTCCAATGTGTGATTTTAAAATCAGGTTTGATCAATTCGTAGAGAGGTTTTACTCTTTCTGCGTAGTTTAGACTGTAAGTTCTTCCAAAATTCAGGAAACCTAGAATCGACTGTAAGTTTTTCAGCGTTTTTGGAGATTGGAGCAGCACACACTATTCTAGAAAGTTGGCTGCAGGCTTTTGCCTTCATTTGATAGTTTGTATCCTAGAAAGAGGACGTTGAGATGGGCAATTCTCGATTTATTTAAATAGAATTTATACCCTTCTTAGGCGAAGCCAAGTATAATGGTGTTCACTCTGTTCAAGTGCCTATCCAGGTCATCGTCTGTAATGTAGATATCATCGACATATGACAATGTCTCGTCGTCATAAGTTTGTAGTAACTCTGTTACCCATGCTGAGAATAACCCCAGACTATTCTTGAATCCCTGAGGGAGACAACAGAATTGATGCTGTGTCCCCATTATTGAGAAAGCGGTCAAATACCTACTTTCTGTGGAAATATTTTGACAAAAGAAACCATTAGAAATATCGAATGTGTTTTTTTATTTTTTACGCGCAATGTTATTTATTAATGCTGTACTGTGTGCATTTTGCACTGCAAATGTTTTGCAACAGGAGTTTAGATGTCTGTAATCCAATACTAGATAATATGTATTGTCTGGTTTGGATACAGGAAACAAAGGATTGTTCATTGATGAGGTGCATGTTTCAATCACCCCTTGATATTCAAGTTGATCTAAGATCTCCCTGACCTGTTTTTTAGCTTCTTGCTTAACTGGGTACTGCCTTTGCGTGGTTGGTTGACTTTTCAACTGGATTTTATGGAGAGGAGAGTCCACATCCCATCCTACATGATTTTTGTATAATGCTGGGGTTTTGGCACTGCCCATTTCCTGGCATAAGTATAGTTTAAATGAATTGGAATGTGATTAGAGAGGGTTGGCATAATGATGTCTTCACCATGTGGGCACTCTCTGACAAATTCTGGTGGCCATTCTTTTTCTGCTAGAAGTATATCATAACGCTTAGAAAGTCGCTACCAAAAGAGTGCTTTCACTTTTCTTGGTATGACTCCATCCGGAGTTTTATTTCATATAACCTATGTGGAGAACTAACCCTGGTGTCTGCAGTTTCAACTTCAATGTCTTCTTTCAAGTCCACTGTCTCCATAAGTCCCTTCAGGTTCTGGTGAGCTATTGTTACTTCTGCTGCTGAGTTGTGTCCTCAAGATCCTAGGCATGTATGATTTTTAGAACCTGCTACCTTCTTTTTGGTGAATTGAGGTTTTTTGTTTTTCTGAACGTGTTGATCGTCTTTGGACTTCACGCGTTCTTCCTTGTTTTCTGACACTCCTCTTCTTTCGGATTTCTGTGACGAAGTCTGAAAGGTTCGAGAAGTACGTGTATCAGTATCTTGATATCTTTCAGTTTTTCTTGAATTATCCCTATTCCTGAGGTTATACCTCTTTTGAGAGGGCTCATTTTGAGGAGACCTACCTCGGGATTGAGAACGCTTCTCTTTTGAAGTTTGTTTGCTATTCTCCCACTTCTTTTTAGAAGAGGTTAGAGTGGTTTTAGTAAAGACCTTTTCAGGACTTTCAATCAATCAATCAATCAATCAATCATCTCATTTGTAAAGTGCGCTACATACCTGTGAGGGTCTCAAGGCGCTGGAGGGGGCTGCTACTGATCGAAAAGCCAGGTCTTAAGAAGTCTTCTGAAGGCCAGCAGGTCCTGGGTCTGTCGTAAGCTGGTAGGGAGAGTGTTCCAGGTCTTGGCGGAGAGGTAGGAGAAGGATCTGCCGCCGGCGTTGGTTTTCGGGACGTGCGGAACCGGTGCGAGGTTGGCAGAGCAGAGGCTGCGGGTGGGGGTGTAGAAGCTGAGTCGGTTGTTGAGGTATGCTGATCCGGCGCTGTGTAGGGCTTTGTGTGCATGGATGAGGAGTTTAAAAGTGATCCTGTTGTTGACGGGGAGACAATGCAGGTCTCTCAGGTGGGATGTGATGTGGCTGTGTCAGGGAACGTCGAGGATCAGTCGTGCCTTGGCGTTCTGGATGCGTAGTAGCCGTCTCAGGAGCTTGGTTGTTGTTCCTGTGTAGAGGGTGTTCCCGTAATCCAGCCTGCTGGTGACGAGGGCCTGGGTGACAGTTTTTCTCGTGTCGGAGGGGATCTATTTGAAGATCCTGCGGAGCATTCGGAGGGTGTTGAAGCAGGAAGCAGAGACAGCGTTGACCTGCTTGGTCATGGAGAGGGCGGAGTCGAGGATGAGGACCTCCGTCTTGTTTGAATTTGGCTTCAGCCTGCTGTCCTTCATCCATTCAGCGACGGCCTTCATTCCTCTGTGGAGGTTGGCTTTGGCGGTGTGGGGGTCTTCGGTGAGGGATATGATCAGCTGGGTGTCGTCGGCGTAGGAGATGGTGTTGAGGCTACGTTGTCGTGCGACGTGGGCGAGTGGTACCATGTAGATATTGAACAGCGTCGGGCTGAGGGATGATCCCTGTGGAACGCCGCAGATGATCTCGGTGGTTTCGGAGCGGAAGGGTGGGAGGCAGACTCTCTGGGTTCTGCCGGAGAGGAAGGATGTGGTCCAGGCCAGGGCCTTCTCTTGGATTCCGGCGTCATGGAGGCGTGCTGTTAGGGTGCGGTGGCAGACCGTGTCGAAGGCTGCTGATAGGTCCAGAAGGATGAGGGCGGCCGTTTCTCCTTTGTGGTTTTAGTTTCACTGGTTTTCCACCCAATTATTCTAGCTAGTTCTTGTGGTTGCTCTGTTACATCAAATTCCCTTAATTTTTGGCCGATCGCTACTGATGCTGCTTCTCCTTTAATATTATTGATGAGACCTGGTTAACATTTTTCAGTAATTTCATACCTAAATTCAGAGCAGACTCTGCCCCGTATTCGTTTTGAATCTGTTTCAGGACATCCGGTATTACCGCCAAGGATGGAACACCATGTGTTTTAGTGTAGATTGCAGCAAAGACTGTACCCCAAGTGGTGCAGTCCTCCAGATGTGGTGTGATCCCCATTGGTAAACAGATTGTTCAAATTCTGTGTTTTTCATTAGGGCTAGTATTAGGAAATACTGCTTCGATTTGAGTAATTTTTTGAGCTATCCAGAACGGAATTTGTTCATGTTTTGTTGGTAATTTACCCATGACTGCGTGTAAAGTCTGTGGTGTAATTTTTTGTGTATTCTCCTGGTGAGAGGTTTGTTGTGGAATAACTATTGTAGCTTGGACTGTAGGAGTCCGCATGACATATTGTACCAATTGTCTGTAGATTTTGATTAACTCTTTGAGTTGAGTTAGTAACTCTATATCTGACATTTCTTCCATGTCAGGATGTGGTGTATAGCCAGCTAAAACCGGCCATGTTGCTCCTGGTCTACCTAGTGGACCGAGCCTGGTAATGTGATTCAAATGTTTTAGAGCGCTGTTAAACCAGAGCTCATGCTCCTGGTATGTGAGTGGAATTTCAATATCCTCGAAAGGAATATATTCATTTGGTGGATCATCTTCTTTGTAGAAGTGAAACATTTTAGTTACTGGATTTGCTTCAGGGAAGACTATCCATGAATAGAATACCTCTGTCTGGTGATATTCCTGTGCCTCTATCACAAAAACTGCCCTACCACCTCTTGATGATAGGCCATGTTTTATAAGTTTTATAGTGGTGTCTTTCCGTAAATTTGGAGGAATGATTATAGCATTCTCATCGGTTTCTTGGAAACCAGTTAGGTTAAAAACTGGTACGGCGTCTCCACCTGCAGCTGCCTTCGAGGCCTTCAGCCATTTCAATGAAAGTTTGCAGAGCAAGTTCCAAGGAAACAAAGATAAGGTGCACAATATTTTGGAACACTGTATCCTTCAACGTTGAACAAACCAAAGACTAATACATAGGATTTTTCGTCCTACTCAGCTATGGCGGATATTATCCCTTACCCTCTTCTGACGTCTATTGGAGTATTATGAGTAGGGGTTCTCTGAGAAAAGCACAACTGAGTTACGTCAGTATCTAGCATTAAATTAGTGCCTTACCAAATGTTGGGCGCCATGTAGTGTAGTTCTTATATCCCTAATAGGCTCTGCGCATTGGAATAATATACACTATAGATTTGACATAGAACTGAGGTCAGTATGTCTCTATCGAGTACATTAAACTTAAGTGTGTGTGTGCCAGCTAACTCAGAGGTCACTAGAAACTTTCTTGAATAAACAAGAAGGGATTAGTCTCTGACAACCGCATAAACATGACAACTTTGTTTCCCTTAGAGTCGAAAAAATATATTCAGAGTTGTGGAATCAATAGATAACTATTTCACTCAGTCAATCATGCATGCTTCGTTCCTACAGAGTTGCACAGAACTAGAGAGACAGGCGTTTTAATAAAAAGGGTTTATTGAACAGTCTTCTTTCTCTTGCAAGAGATATGAACTGCTACAATTGTTAGACAGAATACGAAGTATAATGTGTACAGCGCAAACAGTAATATAAAATAATACTGTAATAGCATTGTCTGTTGCTATGACATAGATAAAAATACATACATAAATAACATAGGCTAAAATACTCAACAGGTGCTTCTAAAATCCGCCTACCCCAGTGTACCTAACCTAGGTCTAGTATGAGGGAAGAAGTAGGTACTGGTTTAGGATAGGTTTAGTGTTGCCAAGAATTGCCAAAGGTTTCTCTAGGTACTAATCAGCTCTATACCTTAGAATGAGAGAGGTTGGTATCTCCTTCCCAGGACTCGATTTCCCAACACCCCGCAAGGGGAGTCAGAAACACTGGAGCTGGATTCTCGGCAGGAGGATGACAGCTTCTAGTCAGTGCGTCAGCTGGGGAGTTGGCTTCCTTCGGCACTTGCTGTAGCAAGCTGCGTTGTGCAAGTAGGTAGTCGAACTGCACTGAACCGCACCGTGCTTTGCCATAGCAAGTGAAGGTATATTTATACCTTAAAGGTGTTTAGGAATGAATGTATTGGTGTAAAAGTCGGGCATATGAACGTCATGAATGAACTCCTAAGGAATAGATGTTCATGCCCAATAAATGAGTTCTTGGAGAAATCAATATCCAAGCAAGGGGAAGTCCCTAACGGGTTAAGAGTCTGGTTTTCCAAGAAGTCGTTGTGACGTAGATGAACGGATGTAAGTAGCCATGCCTGTATTTGGGTAGCATGGGCTACGCCTAAATAAGGACTGGATTTCTATGCCTATATAAGGACAATGTGAATTATACCTATATAAGGGCATGAATCAGGAAATGCATACGGAATCTAAAATCGAACACAACAGTAGATTATGTGGAGATTAGTAAAAGGAGTATAATTTAATGTTTTGATTCTTCTCTCGCCAGGCGTCTACTAGTGCCCAGTGGTTCACCCAATTTAGAAATTGTTCTGTCTGTTTCGGCACGAGGGATTGCGCTGAAGGGGGGTGAGACCTATACAGGCAGATGTCTAGGGTATAGTTATAATGCCCCTAACAGCCATGGTATCGATGTGTATTGTGCTAGCACTCAGGTAAGGTGTTCCAATATGGATCCTGCTCCACATTGGGGGCATATATGCTTCCGAACAGTATTGGTCTACCCTCTAGTATCCTGCTATCAGGAAGTGTCAGCCTTCTTTGTTATCTACTCGTGATTGCTCCCTGAAAGGGGTTCCCAGGTCTAATCCAAATCAGGGCACCCCTGGCAAATGCAGAGTATGACGTGCACAAATAATATCCGACCATTTTTTTCGTAGGTGATCCACCTCTATCATTGTCAGGTGCGTCTCCTGTAGGAGAGCTATCTGCGCTTGCTGCCTTTTAATGTATGCGTAGATTGTGTATCATTTGTTTGCTGTGTGCATATCCCTGACATTTAATGTAATTACTTTTAAATCTGTGTTAGGGATCTTGGTAGTCATTTCGCCTAGTGTCTAGGTGGTGCTACTCCTGGCATAGTGCCCCATCCGTCTCCCGTGCTCCTCCCGTGTCAAACTGCCTGCCACTTGTGTGTGTACTATATTTTTCATTTCCGAACATATGCTCCCTTGGGAATACTGGGAGGGGGGGGAATAAGGTGAACCAATGGGAAATGTTCCCAACTAATGGAACCTATCACTTGAGGCGATTCGTGCAAACTGCACTTCATGTGCTAACTTTAATTTGTTGCTTGGGAGAAGTTGTCCTCTGTCTCCACAAGACTCTACTGCTGTGGCTGCCCGCCAGTTGACTGAGTGTTAGTGGCACCCGAGGGTGTCTTTTCCTCCCTCTGCTACCCGCTGAGGGTCAAATCAGTCGTAAAATGCGCCTAGTTTAGGACCTTTTACTTGCGCGCCTCTTTGGTGCTGAGCAATGTCTCTTTTTATGGGTATTGAGGTCTTGGAGAATGCCTTCTTCATTGTTCGTTGTGCCGCATCGGGGGCATCAGATCAATGTGTCTGCCGTTTGGGGGTTACTATTGGGGGTGTTAGCGAGCCATCACGGGGAATGTTTGTGTCGCTGCCTTCTTCCTCCGAGGTGAACAGGTGCGGGCTTCTCTCTCCGTCTGAACTTTCCTCTGTCAGTCTCATCTCTGTGGCCGCTTGTAGTGCCCTCCAGCGTTTCGTTATGATTTGTTCGAGATCTGGAGAGTTCTTATTAGTTGAGTCCGATCGTGAGCTCAGTTGTGTAAATGTTGACTTTCTTATGTTGTCGTCTCTGATGGCCTAACGGTCGATGGGTCTGCACGCTCTTGGGAATTTCCAGGTTTGATAACCGCTTTTTCACCATGGAACTAGCCTCTGAAGGGTCTGTGAAAAAGTAGGTGGTTCCGTCATATATGATTTTAAGATGGGCTGAAAACAGTAGAGCATATTGTGCATTCTTTTGGCACAGGATGCGCTTAACTGCTAGGAAGGTGGCTCTCTGTTGCTGAACGGCTCGTGAATAGTCTGGAAATAGCATGACTTGTTTGTCCTCCAAACGAAGTGTTCCCTGTTGTCTTGCTGCTCGGAGAATAGTGTCTCTATCTTGGAAATGCAGCAGTTTTAAGAGGAATGGTCGGGCGGTGATCCTGGTGGTGGCCTGTGGGCCGGGACCCGGGGTGCTCTCTATGGAATAGAAGGGGGTCAGCTCCCCCACTGGCGTGAATGTCGCGATCCACGTTGTGATATATCTGAGAGGGTTATTCCCTTCCACCGCTTCTGGCAGATTTAGGATGTGGATGTTGCTCCTGCGGGAGCATCCTTCTTAATCATCGGTTATATTTTCCAGGATATTCACCTGTGATTGCAGGTCTTTTAAGGTATCTTATTGTTGCTGCACTTGTGGTTCTAGAGTGGGCAACGTTTCCTCACCTTGTTTAACTTTGTCTGCCAATTTCCTGTGGTCGTCCCGCAGTAGGTTGAGGTCTGTGGCCAGTTCTCTAAACGTATTTTCCATGGTGACTCTCCAATTCTCTATTGCCGCAACAACCTTGTCCAGTTTGTTCAACAGGGACTCTGAGCGTGAGGCCTCCCCCTCCGATTGCACGTTTTTAGAGTCCGGGGAGGCAATTTTTAGGGGCCCTGGGGCCTGTGATGTGCCCGTTGCGCGTTGATGCCCCATGCTGGTTGCGTCCCTCGCCGATGTTCACCAGTGGGCTCCTACTCTTCCTCTATATATCCGATGACCTGCGGTCAGTTGTGACCTTCTCGTCCAGGTGAGTCCTCTCAGTAGCTGCCCAGCCACTGGTGTGGAGTACCTCTTGTCCTGCCCGGGGACCGCATCAAATGGATTGGCAGTGTCTCTGTCAGTTAGAGATGTCCCCAAGATGCAAATAGGAGAGTATGATTTTCCCTGTGTGCCTCTTCTTATTTCAGCGCCTCCAGTTCTGACAGTAATCGGCGGGGAGGAGGGAGAGGCCTCGATATGATGGGGTAGGGATGCTCCCCTGTCTGCTTTCATCTACCACCGCGACCTTGCATCTGTGTGGTTGGACTCAGGAGTTTTTCGCGCGAACGGAGGGGTCCAATTTGGTTACCGCAAAGAGTCAGGGCCCAGCAGCATACCGATCGCCGCCGTCTTCAATCTCGCCGCCACCCGGAGGGTCTTCCGGCAGAGATGGTGTGTTTGTGCCTCGAGAGGCCCAAGGGGAGCAGTGGACGTCACTTGGGAGTGTTGCAGTGTAGAGTCCTTCTGATCTGCACCTTACTCAGCCGCTCCTCAGCCTTAGGCCGGCTCCAAGTGTCTTCGGTGATGAGCCTGTGGGGACCACCCCTGCCGTCCAGGCCACCGATGTGTCTCTGCCTCCCGCCGTGAACCACGGGCCCCAGCGCCGAGCGAGGGGGAGGTTGCCGTTATTGGGTTCTCTACGTGGTAGTGTTAGGAGTCTGTGTCATTGGGATTCGCTCTTGCGAGGCTTGGAAGGCCTGTATGATGGTCGAATTGCCACTTTTGGGGTCCCCTAGCCGCTCTTGCACAGTGGAGCACATGGGTGGTGAGTGTTGGTTCAGGCCCGGCGCCTTGCCAGGGGAAGATGCCTTGCTTGGGCACGCTGTTGTCGTGATGCAATATGTTTGTCCCCCTGGGCGTAGGCGCTGAATCCCCTCGGCCTGGTCTCATGCGCGTGAGAGTCAGGCTCTGTGGGAGCTCGCGTCTGCCTTCTGGAATACCGCGAGCAGCATTCCCACCTGTCTCGTCTGGCATTTTCAGCGGTTTAGGGCTGTTTTTATTTCCAATGTCAAGGGCTGCTGAGCAGGACGCTATGGAAGTGTGTCCGCCATCTTGGCCACGGACCCAATTTAGATTTGTTACCTAATGCTTATGCAGGTGTGGTGTCAAGGATAGAGCCAGGCTGAAAACAGGACAAAGGTGAGCATGGATGAGGCACAGCTGAATTAAAAAACAAAAGATTCAGATTCTAAATCAAGAGCTTAAGATTTTAGGGTTTCATGGTCCTTCCTTTTCAGCTGTGCTGAATACATTCTAGAAGGTACATGTTACATGTGTTAATTGTGTACATTAGTATTCATTAGTTCATTAACTTCGGTATGCATAATCATTTCTCTATTTAATTCATGAACGTTGACTGGGGAGGGTTTAATACTACTACAGACATTTATACAAGTGGTGCATATCATAGGGGCACAATGAATGTAGCAGCAGCAAGTGAGAAAGATGGCTCCTATGTTTACTATTCCCATTAATAACTTCCAACCCCAAGTGGAGATAAATCCCTGTAACCACTCAGACCAGGACCATGTTCCTCGGGCTTGATGTATTTCTGCAGCTATTTTATGCAACTTGGAAATGACGTTATAGACAGTAGGGGAGTGGTCAGGTATGAACACGCAACAGCGACTACTGATGATGTGGCATGCTCTACAACGATCGGCGAGCACTACATCAAGCACCATTCTATTATGAAGAGTTACATTCCTTGTAATTTGGAGCTCTTCTGTAATATTTCCTAGAGCCATTGCTGTCTGATTAGTTACTGCTTCTACTACTCGGGTTAGGCGTCTAATCTTTCTACTATTTAGGGCTGCACCAACAAAGAATACATGTCCCAGAATAAAATCAATGTATAGCTGCAAAGCTGTATCAGTCTGATCTACTTCATCACTATTTATAGTCCTTTTGAATCTATTTAAAGAGATGTCATTAAACAATTTCTGGTCTTTGTGATAGGAGTAAGGTGCTAAGAACACTGGGGGAAGCAAAAAGGACACATAGCAAATCCCAGACCAACTGACGGGTAATTGGTTATTTCCACAAATGAAGTAAGTGCTGTGGGAAGACAGAAAATTGCTATTGTTTGTTCCAGTAATATTTAAAACGGTGGTACAGTCACTTTTTCCCACAGGAATACTGCCAATACTGCTCACACAAAATCCCATTACCCTTAGCTAAGGGTAATGGCAAGGGAATAAAAGGTGTTCCACCCTTTTACTGATGAGCTAGCATCATTCCACATACCCAACAGTTGGTAATGTTCGTAGCATTGTGGGTATGATGTAGCATTTGTATGAAAGTGTTATTGAGGTAAGACATCCGATTTTTCAGTTCATGGTGGGGAAGGGAAAAATAAAAATGTTCTGTGGGGACTGGAGTAGTAGTGGGCAATAGGGTTTGAGCCGGAATCATTTTCTCCATTGTCCAAAAAACTGCTGCCAATATTATCAATAGTATGATCAGAGTCACCATACACAGAGTCTTGTCTTTGTTTCGCAGCTGCAACTTAGATCCCAATTTCTGCATTTCTCCTTCTCAGTATCAATACACCCAAAGGTCGGAGAGAGATCCAGGCAACACTGAACACGTATCACAACCCCCTCTGAACCTAGTTCAGCCGATTCTGTGATCGCACCGGCCCGCAGCCGACCAGTTCCACTAATTGAAATCGGTCCTCCGGTATATCTATCTGCTCTTTCCCTTCCTTGGTCGTAGATCGTACCTTGCTACTGAAGGCATAGTTTGATCAGTAAACAAAGTATCTTAATTCAGAGGAGCAACACTTTACTGAGTTTGTAAGATATCTTTCAGATCGTTTCTGCCTTCTGGCTGGAGAGCAGTTGCCGGGATTCTTTTGCAGTGGATCCCATGCATCCAGTGATGTCTGTTGGTGAAACGAAGAGCAGTTCGGCTTGCCAACAACACTTGCTCGACGTTCTTCCAGTGAGGTTCAGATTGTTAGAACCCTGGAAGTTTCTTAGGACCACAAACTTTTCAGGTTGGAGACTATGGCCCAGACCCTATGATGTGTCTGGAAAAGCCTCAATAAACAAAACGATCGCCAATGCTGCGAAATTGTTTCAACAAATAATGACAAGCAATGACTGAACAATTGCCCTCAAGAAACCTCTTGTTCCGTTTCGTACAAAAATCAAAAACTTTATTTGTATTTCTATGTTTTCTTTATACTTTGAGATTTTGTGTTTTTTGGAATTTGTTTTAATAATCAAAAAAACGTATTTCCTTTTTGTTTAAAGGGAGCCCCTTTATACGCTGCAAGCACATTCACTTTCTAAAATCACTATAATAGAAAATCATCAAACATACTGTGACAGAATCATTCACCTAATCTTCTTATCTTCACATCCATACATGCACTCAATCTCACAACACTCATACACTGCCCACCCTGGATTCCCTTTCTAGAAACCACTTTTTTTTATAGGTAAGGCATATAACAATTCAACCTAGTCAAGGAAAATCCTATGTACATGAAAAGAAGGCCATCACAACAATTTCCTGCGTTTTAAAACTTTAAACATTTTTTTTTTGAAAAGCAGATTGGCCTAAACTGAAAAAACGGTCTAGGCGTTTCGAATCGCCTCTAATGCGGGGATTCTCCTCAGGACCAAGAGTTTTTCTGAAAGACAAAAACGATGGAAAACATGTCTTACTTCGCATATTAACAAGTAACCTAAAGCCATCCTTAACTCAGCACACAATGGCTTCTTACCTCGTTATACATCCAAAAACTGTCAAAGTCTGTGGGCAAGAAAGGATGTCATGAGAAGGCTTGTGAAGCTGTATTTCTTACGCGAATGAATATGTGTGAAAAACAGAAAAAGATTCTTACTTATGAATTGCTTGTGGGGAATTCACGGTTGTAATGTTCAAAGACTGTTGTCTTGCTGTTTCTGTTGAGCAATGGAACATGCGTGTTAATAAATCCTTCCTGGGGCTGGAAAATATACTAGCGAGCAGAAAATCTATGTTTAGAAAAAAAGGGGAGGGGTGTATCTGCTGTCTTCCGAATCTATCCTCTCGTTTTTGGCATTATGTCCTTTGAGGACGGGTCGTTGCACTTCGGTTGTTTGTAACAATCTAGAACAAAAAAGTATGTATTTGCGTGAGCTCACTTGGCTAGATGAGGTTTGCATTTGTCTTGTAGCTATCTTATTCTCTACTGGAAATGACCCTCCTGAATTGAACCTTCTAAAACGGCTATTGCCCAAAACGCTCGATAGGCGGGAACACTCGGGAAATGCATCCGGAGTGCATTTGGTTGCTCCTTTGGAAAACTGGTTGCCAGACTTGAAAAGATTTATTGAATTTCTCACCTTATTTGAAGACGAGGGGCTCCCGACTCAGTCCTTGTCGGTTCAGAATGTTGGCGCAGCTAGAATCTCGTGAGTCAATTGCAGCGCGGCGCGTTAATGGATGTGTCGGCGTGCTCAGAGAATGATGGAACTTGTAATCTATTGATTATCCATGGCTTAATATGTTCGTTTTGGTCTATTAATGCAGCATATCACGAGTGGATAACAGATTGATGAAGTTATTACAGGCATGTTCGAATGCTCCTAGCTGCATGATCACATATATATTCCAGGAAATATTTGCCTCCTTCCTGAAGGGAACTGGAAACTACATACTCGTGCTGAATGGCAGAGCACCAATGGTATTTTAATAGCCACATTACACTGTGATTACCTGTGGAAACATGTGATCTAAGACATGTTTCTATTGCATATGTTGAAATTAAATAACAACATTTTGTGATAGAATCCTCATGATGTACACAGTGCCCTCTACTGGTTTAAGCTTTCATATGTCAGATTTTACAAATGGAAGATTTCTGATAGCTCATTGAGGCCTTCAACCGTTTATTAAATTTTATAATTAGCGTAGCTTCTCTTTTTGTCAGTTTTGTCTCCAAGTCACCTCCTCTGGCATCATAGTCAACTGTTGAGATTATAGTCCATCTCAAATCCTTTTCTAAATGGGCCTGCGTGCTCCAATCAAGGGGAGCAGTCTGTATGTTCCTTCTGATTCTTGACTTGTGTTGTGTAATTCGCTGGCGAATTTCCTAATTAGTTTTTCCGATATAAAGTTTGTTACACAGGCACAATATACCGTATACCACATATTTAGATTTACAATTTGTAAATTGCACATGTCTCCAATGGATCCCATTGTGTGAAAACACGTCTCCTTCTATTGTCAGTGGACAACAAATGCAGGTGCCACATTTGTGATGGCCTGTAATGGGCGGCAGCCCATCATAATCCCTCATGGTGGTAATGTTTTGTTTTGGTAAAGCAGCTCTCACAATTTGGTTCACAATACTTTTGTCTTTTCTAAACGAAAATAGTGGTGCTTCAAGTAGTTTTAGATCCAGATTTTTTTCTAAATGCCAGTTTTGGTTGATCAATTTCTTTGCCAATTGGACGTAGGTCAGAAGGTGGATACGCAAACAATCCGTTCTAATGGATTCTTTTCATTTTTAGTTAGCAGAGTTTTGCGGGGGTCCACCATGCTCTTTTTAAGGCACGTTTAACGAGTTTTTTCGGGTACCCTTGTGATGTTAGTTTCTCCTTCAAATTATTTGCATTATGATATACTCGTCTTTGAAAGTGCAATTTCTTCTGATTCTGAGAAACTGCCCGTAGGGCAGGTTCTCCTTCAGGCTGCGTGGATGGTTGCTTGTGTAGTGAAGTGCCTTGTTTCTGTCCGATTTTTTCTTATATAAAGTGGTGGCTAATCCTTCTTCAGAAGGATAAATTTCAACGTCCAAAAAGGCCATTTTATATCTTTAGTGTGCCAATGTGAACTAGATATCAGTTGTCCTGGAATTTAACCACTCGTGAAACTCGTGGAGTTGCTGTTCTTTGCCTTTCCAAATCAGAAACACGTCATCAATATAACGTAGCCACCCACAAATCCAATGTTTGAAGGGGTTGTCTGTGTATACGAATTTCTCTTTGAAAGCACTCATAAAAAGTACCGCAAGCTCAGGGGCAAAAGGACAGCCCATGGCTACTCCCTTTATTTGGAAGTAAAAATCTTCGTTGAATTTAAAGAAATTCTTTTTAAGCGCCATTTTCGCCAATTCCAATATAAAATTGGTAGGGATTGTCACCGGTTGTTGTCTACTGTCCAAAAACATTCTTAACACTGCTAGTCCTTCACCTTGTGGGACTTGAGTATAAGGGGAAACCTCATCCATACTCACTAGCCAATGTTTATTTTCATCAAAAGGCATCTGATCAATTTTATTTAAAAAGTCTGTTGTGTCCTGTAAGAATGATTTTACTTCTGACATGAAGGGTTTGAGAAAATAATCCACGAATTTCGAGATTGGTTCGAATAAGGACTCGCAGCCCGAGACTATAGGTCTTCCTGGGGGCTGCTTCTCATCCTTATGAACTTTTGGTAGCACATAAAAAATTGGTGTTCTCGGGTGATTATTTTGAAGAAATTCGTATTCTTTTTTGCCAAGGAAACCTTAATCGTAACCTGATTTCAGTACTTCAAACAATTGCTTTTGTAAATCCCACGTAGGGTCTTTGGATATTTTACGGTACCACTCGATATTTGAAAGTTGTTTATTGACTTCAGCTGTATATTGGGGGACACCCCAAACTACAATTGATCCGCCTTTATCGGCCTGCTTTATTGTTATGGTGTTATCATTTTTGAGATTAAGTAAAGCCAATTTCTGATCCTTTGACAAATTGCATTTAAAAAAACTTTGTCTACATTTCTCTTTGTCCGAAATTGCGGACAGCACAGTTCTTTCGAATGTGAGCACCTCTTTCGAGATTTTACTAGAAGGCGGACAGAATCCAGATTTCTTTCTAAGTCCTGTTGTTTCTGAATGGTTTTCCATTACTTGACCTGTAAAGAAAGTGGTAAGGTGAATTTTTCGGTAGAATTCGATAAATTCTGCCTTCATTTGCACAAAATTTGTAGGTTTATTCAGAACAAAAGTTAAACCCTTTTCCAAGACACTCATCTCAATTTCTGTTACATTTTTGTTAGACAGATTGTATACAGGAGACTCATTTAATTCTTGTAATTGTGTCTCCTGGTGGACATTTCCCATGGTTGGTCGTTGTAGCGTGATTTTGCACGTGGTCTTTCCTGACCTCTCCCTAAAAAAGGTGGTTGCTGTTGAGGATAGTTCTGTTGTTGTGGATAATTCCGTTGGTAGTTTTTCTGGAAATGTCCTCTTTTTTGAAATCCTGGACGGAAGTTGGGATTGTCTCCTTCACTGCCACTAGAAGAAGATGAATTGTCTGAAAACCTTTGTTGTTAGCTATCATGACCACCTCTATTATCCCAAAGCTATGGGGCAATATTAAATACGGACCACAAATAGGTTATGCGATTGAGTCATCATCCCACCACTCAAAGGGTACACTCGCATATAAAGAAATACTTCTAATTAAACAAACAAGAGGCATGGTCAACAATCAGACAACTGCTCGAAACACGAAGAGTGTAATAATCATCAAAAGGCTAAATTATATTAGACTAAAGGCAGGGATAAAAACGAAGCATAGACCCCATTCTAAGATGGCGGCGTTAGGAAACACGATAGAGGAAGGCTATGCGCATGTGTATGTGCGCAAGAGCTTAAACAGCTGTAGAAAATTATGAACAATTAGTCACCCGATATAAACCAGCAAAGGGAGAGCTGTATCAAAAGGAGATAACGAGGCAGAAGTACGGACCCACGAGAAATCAGGTTAGTGCACCCTGTGGGCGGGCAAACTGTAACGGGGTAGCAACGGGACCTCTCTGTGGTGAAGGAAATTTAGAAGTGAGGGCGGAGCAGTCCCAGGGTGAAAGAAAGCTACTGCTTTTTTACGCAGCCGAATCTGAAACCAAGTTAGCGGGGTGGCGGAAGAATGGTTAACGCATCCTTTAAAAAAAAAACGGCAACCACATGGGGATAAATAATGTGCATTTCCCAAAAGTACGATAAAAAATGCGACATATTGCAAACAAAACGGGGGGAGCAACGGGACCTCACCGCGGGAAAGGATACCAAGAAGCAAGGGCTGAGTAATCCCAACGTGAAAATAAGCTACTGCTTTTTCACGCAGCCGAACCTGAATCTAAGCCAAGGGCATGGCGGAATTAGGGTGAATGCATCCTTAAAAAACGGCAACGATGTGGGAAAAATAATTGGCACTCGCCATAAGCACGGTAAAAAAAGCATAGTGTAAATAAAGCAGAATCAGCTGCACCTTCAATGTTATTAACACGAATATCAACCCACAGAGCATATCCAGTTCAAGAAAAGTGGGACCACGGAACTGGGAATAACGCCAGACCACATTATCCCTCGTTACACAAGAAACTTAAAATACAGAGGTAAGAATTAACCTAATTAAAAGAGGACAGCCTCCTAACCGGTGAGGACGGTGATAATAACAGGAATATTTCATTAATCCCATAGCAGATTTCGGGATTTCGGGAACTGATATAAAGAAGTCCCTAGCTCTCATCAAAAGAAAAAAAGACTAGCAAAATAAGACGTCCGGTCTGATTCATGTGCTTCACCCAAAGGTAAATTAAAATATAAATACAGGAGAAAAAGAGAAAGAAATAAAAGACATAGAAAAGCTATTATTTATATGTCTAGGTTCATCCTTTATTAAAAAACGACCAGATCAAAAGAAAAGTGAGACAGGAACATCAACCTGGGCTACACATCTGACCTAAAGGTAAACTTATTTTAGAAAATGTCAACTAGGGTAACTTGTACAATGGTGAAAAATAAGAGGAAAACACCTGAATACCCTCACTTGTTTACCCAGGTCCATCTTTTAACCAGAAAGTGAATATCCTCGAATATCCTCCATAGGAGAAGAATTCACTCCCAGGTTGGGATAGTAATCACCCTCATTCCAGAATAAGGCGAGTAAGTGGAATAGCGTGAATGTTGGTAGTGAATGGTGGGCAAACTAGGCAAACAGACCAACACTAAAATGTAACGGAGGGAAAAGCAAGTCCTCTTGCATGCAAAAAAGTTAGTATGCAAGGCTGAAGTAAACAAGTTTTGAGCAGTTGTCTGATTGTTGACCATGCCTCTTGTTTGTTTAATTAGAAGTATTTCTTTATATGCGAATGTACCCTTCGAGTGGTGGGATGATGACTCAATCGCATAATCAAGGGGGTGGCGGAATAAGGGGGAATGCATCCTTAAAAAACGGCAACGACGTGGGAAAAATAATTGGCACTCGCCATAAGCACGGTAAAAAAAGCATAGTGTAAATAAAGCAGAATCAGCGGCACCTTCAATGTTATTAACACGAATATCAACCCACAGAGCATATCCAGTTCAAGAAAAGTGGGACCACGGAACTAGGAATAACGCCAGACCACATTATCCCTCGTTACACAAGAAACTTAAAATACAGAGGTAAGAATTAACCTAATTAAAAGAGGACAGCCTCCTAACCGGTGAGGACGGTGATAATAACGGGAATTTTTCATTAATCCCATAGCAGATTTCGGAAACTGATATAAAGAAGTCCCCAGCTCATCAAAAGAAAAAAAGACTAGCAAAATCAGACGTCCAGTCTAATTCATGTGCTTCACCCAAAGGCAAAATAAAATATAAATACAGGAGAAAAAGAGAAAGAAATAAAAGACATAGAAAAGCTATCTCTTCTCTCTATTTCCTCTAATTGTTGTCTGGACAATCTCTGTGCTGTTTCTACTGTTAGGACCATTAGGTCCCTGCTGCATTTGGTCTCTATTCAGCTGTAACTTTTTCTGTACAGTGGGTCTTCAGTGAAAATGACTGGAATATTTCTAATTATCAAGCCTCCTGGAATAGTGCCTTCTCTCAGATGTTGAAGGGGGAAATGACCATGGAGATCTGTTCTGATCTGTTTCTTTTTGAATCTTAATAATTCTTCTGATTCGTTACTGATCTTCGCAGTTGTGCTCAAAGCAGCTGAGCCGAATGATGGCGGGTTACTTAGAAGTTTGCGGATGTGTTCTTCGGTGTATGCGAAAGTGTCTTGTTCAGTCATAGTCTTTAGTCTTAACGTTCGTCGGTTGCCTCAAAATTATAGTCAAACACACTATTCGCATTCACTCCCTTGCATACATCAAAAACTTACACTATAACCTAAACGAATAACCTCCAAAATTGCACCTCTATAGAAACTCTTCATTCAGGACAATTTTTTACGTTACATTCAGAGGAATAGCTTCAAGCACCTGCTGATGAATCAGATATGGTTTTTCAGTCAAGTTTCTAAGAAAATCACTCAAAACAGGGTACAGTATTACTTTAATCATATTTGATCTTGGGGGTCCCCATACATTCATAGGCCTACCAAAGACTATCTCATAGGGAGAAAGTCCAACCTTACTATCTGGGATCGAACATACAGATAATAACGCTAGGGGCAAAGCATCTGGCCATTTAAGGCCCGTTGTTGCTTGGATTTTAGCTAGTTTGAGTTTCAGGGTGGCATTGTATCTTTCTACCAAACCCGCTGCCTGAGGATAATTAGAGGCATGAAACTGCTGTATTACCCCAAAACCTTTCATTGGGTACTCTATTATCTGGATAGTAAAGTGGGGCCCATTGTCACTCCATAAAATTCTACAAACCCCAAAACGAGGAAAGAATTATTTTAACAGAAATTTAGCTGTTTTCAAGGCTGTGATGTCTTTGATGGGATAGGCTTTTACCCACTTACTGAAAGAACAGACTTCAACTAATACGCACTTCAGATTGTTACAGCGCTCCAATTGGATGTAGTCCATTTGGAGTGCTTCAAAGGGAACCTGAGGTGGAGAAAATCCACCAGTAGGGGTTGATACTCCCTTCCCAGGATTGTGCTGTAAACAGATCATACAATTTTTAACCATGTGTTGAGCCATTTTACGAATAAACGGACTATCCCAGACTGGATCGAATTGGGAAATAATGTTCTTGGCACTAACGTGAGCAGGTCCATGAGCCATAGATACAAAAGGCAATACATAGGCATAGAGCAATTTCCATTTCGACATATATTTTGATCTCCAACCTCCTTCATCATCTTACTCTCCTTCCTTTTGCCATTCTGCCCTTTCTTATTCAGTGGCTGGTTGCTGTATATCCTTAATCTCTGTATACATGTTTTTCCATCTTTCAGCTCGGGATCGTAGTACATACATTTTACTAGCGAGTGTACTTGCAGTTTCTCATGCAAATTCGGCAGCAAAAGCATTTCCTTGTCCCACTTTGTCTATAATTTTCTTGTGGGCACTACATTCGATAATAGTTACACTCTTTGGCAATGTCAAAGCAGTAAGAAGACTATTTACCAATTCACCATGTTGTATTTTAGAGCCATTGGAGGTTAGGAATCCCCGTTGCTTCCAGAGCTTGCCAAAGTTGTGGCCACACCAAATGCATACTGACTATCTGTATAAATGTTTACTCTTAATCCCTGACTAAGTTTGCAAACCCTCAAGAGCGCAATGAGTTCAGCTGCTTGAGCAGATTTTTGTGGGATACAGGCTATTTCCACCACAGTCTGTAATGTAGTTATGGCATAGGATGAAGAGGTTGTGCCATCAGATAGTCTTAAACAAGAACAGTCCACCTATAGTTCTCCTTCAGGGTCTAACAAAGGTGTATCCTTTAGATCTATTCTTCCCTTAGTTTTTTCTTCTGTGAGAAAAATACAGTCATGCAAATCATGAGCTTGTTCTGCTGGCAAAGGTAACAATGTACCAGGGTTCAATGTCAAGCAGCTAGTCTAGCGCTAGTCAAGTGTTATGTCTTAGTCTGATTCAGGAGTGCATCCACAGAATATGGTACCATGACCATAAGCTTGTTACTCAACACTATTCCCCCAGGTTGTCGTATAGAAATCGATGTGGCGACAACTGCTCCTAGACAGCCTGGAAGTCCTCTGGCCACTGGGTCTAATACAGCTGAGAAATAAGCACAGCGACAATGCTTATTACCATATGGCTGTGTCAAAACTGACAATGCACATCCTTCTCTCTCGTGTACATATAATATGAAAGGCTTTGCATAGTCTGGAGTGCCTAACACTGGAGCAGAACAAAGGGATGCATGAAGCTGCTGATTTGCTTCCTAACATCCAGATGTCCATGGTAGAGGAGACAAGAGACAAAAGAGGTTTGATGATAAGGGAGAAATTTGGGATCCAATGTCTACAGTAGGAAGTCATTCCAATAAGTGCCCTGATATCTTTTTGGGTGCTTGGAATAGGATTTTTTAGGATAGTTTAAATCCTGTCTCTAGTCAGAGTGCGACCTTCCTTAGACAAGAGGCGACCTAAATAAAACCCCTCAGATTGACAATATTGTAGCTTATTCTTTTTTTTATAGAACTTTTTATTAATCAGCACCAGCATATCAATCACATTACAGAGGAGTAATAAGGGGATCACAAGTTGTCAATAAGTTACATCAATCAGTACAAAAATGTCATTGGGAAGGTCTAGGGCACGGGGGGATCCTCTCCAATGGGGGAGAGAGGTGGCTGACATATATCTGCACAATAAGAATTCCACATGCCACACACACGAGCCCACTTCTTAAGGCAACCACGGGCCACATATACCTTTTTTTCTCTGAACTTTGACCAGTCTAAGTCTTTCACACCAGTCGCCCACCTCCGGAGGCTGAGACGCTCCCCACCTCTGAGCAATATTTCTCTTGGCAAGCATAAGCCCCAAAGTGGTCCACTGTAGCAACCAATCATTCACATCACTTGGCTCCCAAATATTCAATAGACATCTACGAGGCTGAGTCGTGTAGACAGGACAGTGTTAATAATATCATGTACTTTACGCCAGTAAGATTGAATACTATCACAGTCCCAAATTATGTGCATAAAGGTACCTGTTTTGCCACATCCACGTCTGCAGTTCCCCTCATCCATTCTCCCCATCCGTACCAGTTGGGAACCAGTCACATACACCCTATGGAGTATTTTGAGTTGAACAAGTCGGAGGCGTGCAGGTATTGCCACGACTCTGGGCGAGGACACAGCCTCCTGCCATTCCTCGGCATCCATCTCAATTCCATCACTGGACCACTTCTCCGGAAGCAACTGGAGGGGGTCTGGCATGTTGTTTATTAACTTCTTATATATTATTGATATTGTGTTTTCGGGGACAAGACCATCTAAAACTCTGTCCTCTAATGGAGAGGACTCAGGAAGGAAGCTACCGCGCTGCAGGTGGGAACGCAAAGCATGCCCTGACCAGTATGTAACCGAAAAATTCCGAATTTGTTAATTCGAATTGCTGCTGTCAAGTGGTGAATGGTTTAACATCAGTTTTATCCTAAAGATCACCTATTTTCGAAATTCCTGTAAGGTTCCACTTGTCGAACCCTTTGCTTTTCCACAGGCTACCCAGTTGTTCGGAGTCCCACAGTGGTGCCGCAAGAGTAAGCCTGCGACTCCAACTGAGACATTTGGTGGCTGTGTGCCAAACATGGACTGAGTGTGTGGTGGGACCGGTGAGAGCAAAACGGCGCTGCCTGGAATAAAAGGGTCTATTATAGTTCCCACACGGTAGGAGGCACCTATCCATAAAATAACCTGAGTTCCCGGGGCAAGTGTAAGTGCTATGGTTTATGGCCACCAGATGGGCGGCCCAATAATACTTCTTAATACCGGGGAGGCTGTTGCCCCATCATACCAATTCAAAGGGAGCTTTTTAAGGGCAATGCGTGGCTTTCCACTCCACAGCAAGTCCCGCTGGAGACCCTCCACCTCCACGTAGTAGGACGCTGGGACCGGGTCTAGGGAATTCTGCAGGGCATATAAGAACCGAGGCAAAGACATTATCTTAAAAAGTGCCGCTTTTCCCAGTAGGGAAAGCAGAAGTGATTTCCAGTTGCTTATATCCTTAAGTTGTATTTGGCATCCCCTCTGTGGGACAGACGGCTCCCCACCCAAAACAAACCACAGAGATTTACCTCAATTAAAAGAGTACCCAGAGAACCTACCAAAAATGGCAAGAATATCTAGAACCACAATCAAGGACCGTCTTGGAGAAGTCAAGTAAAGCAGGATATCATCGGTGTAGAGCAAGATTTGGTCCTCCCAATCTGGGGACCAGCGCATGCCCCGAATCATCGGGTCTCTGCGTATCCACGTCGCCAAAGGTTCCAAGGATAGGGCAAACAGGAGGGGGGACAATGGACATCCTTACCAGGTCCCCCGGCCCAACTCAAAGGTGGCGGATTTCTTGTTGTTGACCACTACTTGCGCTAGTGGTTTAGCATATAGGAGCTGTACCCTTCTAATGAAGTTTGGGCCAAACCCAAACTTTTCCAGTACTGCCCAAAGATATGGCCATTCAATGGTATCAGAAGCCATGGTGGCATCTAGGGAGACTATTACAGCCGGTTCTAAGATGGAAGCCGCTCTGCCCAGTACCTCATGGACCCTTCACAAATTAAGCGCCGTATTACGATGCAGAATAAACCAGATTGATCCGAATGGACTAGAGTCTTGATGACTGTGATAAGACGGTTGGCCAATAGTTCAGCCAAAAACTTGGGCTCCGCATTCAAGAGGGAGATCGGTCTGTACGACCCACAGTCACATTTCTAGGCTTCCCCTCCTTGTGAATGGTGATAATGGTGGCCGTCCTCTGGTATACTGGTAGGAACCCTTTTCCCTAAAGTCCTCATACATACCCCTAAGATAAGGGGCCAGCCTATCTGGTTTAAGTTTGTATAATTCAACCGGGAGCCCATTAGGGCCGGTGGCCTTACCCGATCTGATGGACCTTATTGCTTTTGCTATTTCATCATTGGACATATCACTGTCCAAAAAGTCGCGGTCTTCTGCCAGGAGTTTGGGCAATGTAATGTCCGCTAGCATCAGGCGGGAATCCTCTACTGAATAGGGAGCTGCCGATGCGTAAACAGTGCAATAATGTGCAGCAAATTTGTCCACAATGGTTTGTGGGTCTGTAATAGGGCCACCTCCCTCCCCGCGAAGTTTCTGCACTAGACAGCTTGCCCATTCCTTCTTATCCAACCATGTTAGTAATTTTCCGGCCTTGTCACCCACTTCATATATCCTCCCCTGAACAGCTCTTCCCAAGGCCTTCACCTGGTCAGTTGCTAGTGCTCTGTATTCCTGCTGTCGGAGTTTTAAATAGTGGAGTTTGTCCGGGGTGACCTCCGATTCCAGGTCAGCTTCTAGTTGGCTAATTTGTGCCTCAATGGCCACCATCTCTCTATTGCGATATTTCTTCTTACCCGAAATCAGGGAAAGGGCTTGACCCCGAATCACCATTTTGAAGGCTTCCCACATCACCTGCGCGGAGTCAACGGACTCCTCATTATCCATAAAGTAGTTATATATTGCCGCTAGGAGCACTTTGCGAATTCTGGGGTCTCTAAAGTACCACGAGTTGATGGGGGCCACCCATCCCACCTGTTTATAGTTAAGAACCATGTGAAGCCAGACTGGGGAGTGATCGGAGATACCCCTAGCTAGGTGCTTAATCTTATGGATATGGGCTACCTGAGATTTGGGGACCAAAAAATAATCTATACGCAAGAGGCTCCCGTGTGCCCCTGAGTGGAAGGTTTGCTGCACTGAGTTTGGATCTTAAATCCGCCATCCAACTACCAGCCCCAAGGTCTCAAGAAATTCAGGAAGCCAACATGCCGCAGGGCTCAGAACTCGGAGGGGATGCCGATCCAACTCACCCAAGACTACTGAGTTGAGGTCCCCTGCCAGTATCAACAAACTCTCTGGAATGGTAAGCAATATGGTCCCTAAATCCCTAAAGGTGGTGGCATGTAGGCCAGGCGGCACATAAACTGATAGGAGTGTGATGTGGTGTCCCTCCCACGTGCCCGAGACCCCAACATACCATCCCCGATCGTCTATCCAGGTTGACCGCACCACCAGGGGAAGGGATTTCCTCACCACAACTTCCACCCCCCTCGAACTGGAGGTAAACCCCGCATGACCCAACATTGTGCAGCCCCCTCTATGTAGGGCTTTGCATGCATTACCAATGAGATGGGTTTCTTGAAGCAATACGACATCCGGGGCCTGGCGCTTCCTCTGCGTGAAGTCTGGGAAAAAGGTTATGGCCACATTTTCAAAACGGAGTGGAGCCCCCCGCCCTGGAGTTATGAAGAATGACCTCTCTGTCCCTAAAGTTCAGAACCCTGGCAAAAATAGGCCGCGGGGGAGCGCCCGGTCTGGGACCGCCGCCAGGGATCCTATGTGCCCGCTCGTTGACAAAGAACTTACTGAGACCTTTGGCTGAAGATGAGGTTCTCAACAAACAGGTCAGGGGTCTGACCTTCTGCTTTCTCTGGAACACCCAAGATGTGAAGATTGTTACGTCGCAGGAGGCCTTCGTAATCGCCAAGTTTTAAGTCTATTCGTTTACGGGAGTCCTATAGATCACAAACCTCTCCCTGGAGCTGGGCGAAGTCACCGACTAGACTCGCAGCGATGATCTCTACCTGCTTGACCTTTTTCGTTTAACTTCCCTAAGTCCGCCTTGATAAGATTCACATCAATAGCCATGGTGTCCATTTTATGTTCAAGGGTGGTTTTGACTCCAGTGATCGCCTCCATGACTTCCTTCAGGGATAGTACCTGTTCTACCTCTCCCATACCCCCCTGGGAGGCCCCTCCGGATAGTCGGCTCTGCTGTGATCCTTGATGGTCCGGTCTATCTCAGGGAAGGCGTCTGAACAGGCCACAAGTCGCACAGCACCGGCCAGTGAGCTAGCTGTCTCACCCACCCCTACGGCACAGGTGCAGGAGGGGTCAACGCAGTTCCAGGTCTCCCACGGGGAGCCAATTCAAGATAGCAAAGCGTCCAGGCTCCAGGGTCAAGATACAGGTCTCACAAGATCCAGAGCACTTCCCCTCATGGGCCGCAACTGGCCCTTAGCGCTAGGGTCTCAGCGTATGCAAGGGGAGTGCACCGCATCCGCTTGTCCCAGTGATGATAAAACACAGGCGAGCCCGTGCCCCAGTCCGAACTACCCCCTACACGGGCACTACGCCTCTCAGATGTCTGCCAGCGGTCCCTGGTTAGTTATGAGGCAGCAGACTTTCCTCCACCACCCTCAGTGCATGCTATCACAAATTACTGCAGCGGGTGGGGAGGGAGCAAATGTAATTGTCGCTCGTCCCCACAGTGATGTCCCACTGCTCACCAGATCGCAGCCCCACTCTCATGTGTAACGCTGCATCTGGGCCCCTCCCACCACAGGGAGCGTTTTCACTGGGCCTCCTCCACCGCCGAGGCACTGCTGGGCATTCGTTAGGGCTCACAAGCTCCCAGGGCAGCGAGTCAGACCAAGCCCCGAGTGGGCACAGTGATTGCCAGGTACTTCGGAGCCGCGCCCCGGCTCCCTGCCACACTGTGGGTCCCTGCTTCAGGCTGGAAGACAGGCCTCACCAGGTCTGTCACCGCCGTCTCCGCTCAGAGTATCAGAGAAACCTCTGCGGGGTGCCACTACTCCTGTGGCTGCGTGCTGTCTCCAGAAGCGGCGAGCGGATCGAGGCTCCGCACCGGCATGGGGAACGTCCAACCCTGTGGAGCCGCGCCTCGGCTCTTAGTCACACTGTGCGTCCCGGCTACAGGCCAAAAGATAGGCCTCGCTGCGCAGGTCTTCATACCACTGGCCCCGGGTGTCGGATGCGGGCCGGAGCGGGAGGGATGGTGTCCACAAATTCTCAGACGAGGAGTCCCACCTTCAGGCGGTACACGTATGTGTGACGGATAGATGTTTAGGGAAGTTTGGGCGGCGGAGCTCTGCTCTACGCGGCCATACTGGATCGCTGCTTGGCCACACCCCCCTTTGTATCTTATTCTTGGAGACTTTATGTCCCTTAACAGCAGAGTGGTCTCTTTACAATGCTCAACTGTGTCTGCAGCTAGCAAAATGTCATCAACATATTGCACACGTGTAACTCCTGGTGGCAAAAGAAGTTCATCCAACTGTTGATAAAGTGCCTGACTATAAATGCTAAGGCTTTCTGTATAGCCTTGTGGAGCCCTAAAAAATCTAATTGAGCGACTTCGTAATGAAACCCAAAAAGATATCTACTGTCTTCATGTATGGGAATAGCGAAAAAGGCATAAAGGCATTTTTGAGGTCGATAACAGAGAATACAGTGGCTGTAGGTGGGATTAAACAGGCGACAGGATATTGAGGGATGACTATTTTAATGACCTCTCTCAAATCGATCACAAATCTGTAAATCTCGCCTCCTGTTCCATCGCGCCATTTTAGAATGGGAAGAATGGGGCTACTGCATACATTAGAGGAAACTTCCTCAACAACTCCTGTACGTATCATGTCATCAATGATAGATATCAATGCATCTTCACCTTCTTTTGATATTTTATATTGTGGCACCCTTGGTAAAGAAGCATCTTTCCGAACCTGTAATAACTGATTACAGTTGGTCCAGAACACGGCGGCACGGCTAGTTCTTAATATGCCCCCTAGGACTGCCTCTCACCCTCTTCTCTTACAGTTCCATTGGCTTCCTGTACGCCAAAGGGCAAAATTCAAAATTTGTTGCACCATTCATAAGGCACTTTCCAATCTTGGTCCGATCTATCTCGCGGAAAAATTCATACCCTACAGTCCTTCTAGATCTCTCCGCTCATGCTCCAAACATCTTTTAGGGGTTCCCCGAGTTAGGAGGGCAAGACTAGGGGCAAAGGCCCTCTCCTACCTGGGCCCGCGTTATTGAAATGGGCTCCCTCTGCACTTACGACAGCGCTCTAATCATTTACAATTTAGGAAGCTGCTCAAGACCACCCTTTTCTGTTGCTGATCTTAGTAGCAATCGCATTATATCTATGTTACCTGTTCGAAGCGCAGATACTCCTTCGGGAGACGATTCTGGCGCTATATAAATAAATAAATATATGCACTGGGGAAATGTCCATTTTTCCCACATCTGTGTCAGCAGTAGCCCAAGCACATGAAGAAACAGAATCAAGATCCAAACATAAAGAAAAATTATATTGCTTAGTCAATGTCTTTTCCCCAAAAATAACACGTACTCCAGTTGGGGAACAATGCATAGTTGCATGGAAATATTTCAAAAGATCAAGTCTCATCAGATTATCTGGAGCATGTGGGGGAAGTAGAAAGGGGCTTGTAGAAATGAAATTCTCAACAAGCAAAGGTAATTTCTGGGTCACAGGGCTAGGAGTTGGTGTTCCATCAAACCCTATTGATGTGATCACTTGGCCAGACAAGAGTGTTCCAGGGACCAGTTTCTGAGATATCGCACTACGTGTTGCCCCTGTATCCACTAAAAATTTCTGATCCTGTCCAAATATAGTGCTGTTATATAGGGCCCTGACCTATATACAGGTATCTCAACTGGTCCTCCTTGTCCTATGCTGTCCTAGGGAAAATGTGATTCCCAATCTTCCATAGAATATTGATTATTTTGCTGGTCAGAATAGTTTCCGGACCTATTCCTCTCCGGAGCTTGAACCTGCTGTGCCTGCTGTCAAGGAACTGAAGTTCCTCGATTACTATTCACTTTTCCCCTTCCTCTCCCACCAGCAGCTAAAACAGGACATTCAGAACGCCAATGTACTTTCTCTTTGCATTAAGCACACTGATCCAGTCCTAATGGAGTTTTTCAACGCGGTGGCCCTACTGGAGGCACTTGTCTATTCTGACCATAATTTTTGCCACGGCCACAACCCCGGGGTCCATAGGCCTGAACCATCATCACCTTAGTTTTCAATTCTTTTAGTTTTCCTTCTTTTCGTTCTTGCTCAGTGGTAACCTGATTCTGGTAAAACTAAGCCATATCTGATATAGCTTTCAGAGTCACTGAAGCCCATGTGCTCTCAGAGTTCTTTAAGCAAACTAATATCTCAGGAAGCAAATTTCCTACAAATCTATCTACAAATAAATGTGCACCCTGTAGGTGTTGATGTATCTTGCTCACTAAAATAATGGAACACTTCCTCAAAGTGAGCAAAGAAATCAGGGCCAGCCTCTCCCTGTTTTTGTTTACAAGCAGTAAGGAGTGCCCAATCTATTTCCCTAGCTGTAACCATCGTTGTTATGTAAGTAAGTATGTTACCAGGAAGATCCAGTATAAGCTGACAAGGTTTCCGGCCAGGTTTTCTATCTCTATCAGTCGCTATTATGGCAGCCCAATATCCTCCCAAATCAACAGCATGATCCTGTTTCCGGGTAAGTCGTCAAATATCTGGTGGCAGGATCATACCAAAAAACATATCAATATCCGCTTAAGTCATGATGCAAGAATCAATGGCTGTCTGCACATCATCATAAAATCCTCTAGGATTTTTCCATATGTCTGGTAGGGAGGCTTTTAAATTGAGTACATACGTTCTTTTCCAGGGCTTATATATTCAATTATACCAAAAATGGGCTCTAGCATCAGCACTTTTTCGGTCATCATCATCTGCATTCTCTCTACCAGGAATGAACTGTGGCGCAGCTCCCCTCATAGGTCTTATTCGGGAAGAGGAAGAGAGTTCATTACGATATCCAATTATCGTTGGTGTGGCAGCATTAACTCTACCCACAGGGAAGGGCCCTATCTGGCATTGTCGATTAATAGCTCTAAAATCATCTGGGCCATTCTGTCCTGTAGTCATCTCCCATTGAACCATAAATTGATGAGAAAGCTTATTTATGAGACAAAGAAGCTTGACTTCAGAAAAATTCTGTATCTGATTGATCAATTCTCCTACCTCCATTTCTAGATCACTCAACCAATTTAATACCATCAATCTTATCTTATGAAACTGAGGCACAGTAGAGCGAAGAACTCAAGGGGTCAGAACAGATGCAGGAAGTACTGGATCATCAGTCATTTGAGTTGCAGTGGCCTGAGGTGAAGGCGCAGAGGCCTGGGATGAGCGTGCAGTAGTCTGGGTTGGAGGGGGTAAGGAATGTACCAGTACTGGTTGAATAATAGGGAGCTGGACAACCGCGGGCAAAGGAGGGGGAGCCAGGGCTACAAGGGGGGCAACATTTGGGGGTCCAGGGGGAAGAGGTGTTAAGGGTACATATGGGGGCAGGGGTCGTTCTATCACAACCCATCAATATGTTATGTTATGTTATGTTATTCGAGCTTATACCGTGCACAGCTGCCCTAGCAAAGGGGCGTCCCGGCGCTAGACAAGGGACACAAAACACAACATAAATAAAACCAGAAAGAGGGGAGAGCAGGATACAGAAGATCAGGGCTAGACGAATAAGATGGTTTTAATGGCACGTCTAAATTGCAGCAAGTCTTCCATAGCCCGGATGTGAGGGGGATGAGAGTTCCACCATTTCGCCGCTAACACCCGAAAAGAGCGGCCACCGGCTCTGCTCAGCCTGAAACGCGGAACAGCAGCCAGGTTTTGGCCCAGAGATCTAAGGGTTCGTAAGGGTACATATGGTACCACCAAATTCTCCAAAATTTGGGGGGCTGAACCCTTGAGGATTTTAAAGGCAAGGCATAAAACCTTGAATTTAATCCTCTGGTCTATCTGAGTCCACATCTTCTTGGTGGACCTGAACTGCTACGGTTGGTCTAACTATATATTCTTTAGATGTAAGTAATGTATGCTCTCTATATAAACATTCCTTTTTCTACTGAACTTCCTTATCCTTCAATTCCTTATATTTCGGGTACTCTGTTTTACTTTCCTGTTTCCTTTGTAACTTCTCCGCCTTGAGCTGCCGCTCCTTTACTTCTTTCCTCCACATACGCAAACTGTCAAACATAGCTGGCCTAACTTTCTTTAAAAACAATCGTTTCTCTAAATACTCGAGTTTGTGAGGGTCCATGGTTTCCTCTAATGGACATTGTAACTGGGGATCTCCTTTCGTATATTTGTTCCACAATGTATTATATATGATGGGACAAATACCATATTTTATGTACTTCTCAAAAATTTGATGTAGCTTCTGGTGGCGCCAGCTGACTTGCTTCCAAAATGCTCTGCTTATCACAGCAGCAACAACAAAACTTCCAAAGGGTGCTAAATACAGGCATGTTATATAAGATATAAACACCAAGCTAGCTTTACTCAAAGTAGACAAATTGCTTGACAAGTCAATAAGGAAATCTAGATGGGAATCGATCTGGAGGAACCCCATAATCACATACAAAGGTAAGCCATTATACAACTTATCCTGGATAAAAAGGGGAATTTTTTTTACCCCACCAACTTTACAATGGTGCTTACCCTCTACCCTTCTCAGAAATCCAATCAAAATTTGGGATTGATGCTTCTGATTTTTATATATTCTTGAACATGAAAACAGCCATAACAAAGGCGGGATTATCCCCCACACCCCCGGCCTTTCCAATGTTTCTTTCCACCCTAACTAAAATAGGCCACCAGGTCTCAAGACTATATAAACTACTGAGTCCACAGTCCTCCAAACTGAACACGAAAGCTACTCAGTTTTGGTCGTCTCTCGCCTCATTCACCATCTCTGAGCCGGAGTGGTCCACGTCATGGAGATCTTGTATGAGCCACAAAATAAGCCCTACATTATCACAAACCAAGTTCTGGCTCTGCACAGAGTCTTCTAGACGTCCGCTCGTCTTTATGCCCACAAACTCTGCCCTGACGCATTCTGCTGGAATTGCAAACGTGCAGAAGGAGATCTAGACCATATCATCCTCCAATGCGACTGCGTCTCAACCTATTGGGACAAAGTGTTTGACTGCATCCACAAAGTATTTAATATCACACCTACCAAAGAGCTACCCTACCTCGTTTTTGGTTTTATTAAGGAAACCCAAATATCTGAATTGGACAGGGCCCTTCTAGACCTTCTACTCACGGCGGCTGTTAAGGTCGTCCTAAACAATTAGAAGGACACCAAAAAAGCTAGCTATGCTTGCTGGTTAAACTGGGTGATTAACCTCCGAGGGGCAGACAACATCACTCTCCAAAACACTCTATGGCGACCCTCACAAAGAAAAATATGGCATGCACTTGATATATACTTTAACACCCACAAACCTCCGTGAACCTACCAACTCCCCAAATCTCCAACAATTCACAGATTCCCGTTCCAACATACATAACACGTAACCCTCGGACTAAACCGGTTAAGTCAGAACTGAGCCGCCGCATCGTGGTACAACTTCTCCTCAACTTCTCCTTAACTTCTCCTTAGCCTATCTAGCTCATCCTACTCTCTCTCCTCTCTGTTTCCTTTCCTCTTTCTCCTATCTATGTTTATCCTCTCTTCCTCCTCCGCTCTCTATATATTCTCTAAGGACTCGCTATAAGGCCTCAGGTATGAGTGTAGTACTCATATATCTCCCAGACTCACTTGATTGTAACACAAATATTCATGAGTACCACTCTATTACCTTTGAATAATAACTTCTGAATACATGTTCATATCTATATACAAAGGTACGCCCATATACATCTGTAATGTGTACACAGGATATTTAATTTGAATATTTAATTTGAATATCTGCAATTCTGAAATTTCCAATAAAAACTTTTGAAATCAAAAGATATAAAAACTTATAAACAGAGAAATAAAAAATATTCTCACATTACCTGCAAGAAAAAATATTAGCAAAAACAAATAGCAAGGCCCAGAACAGAGCCTTGGTTTCAAAGTACCAAACAAATTCCGAATGGTTTACCAATTCCGAACAGATTGTCAAACGAATACCAGGTCAAGACGAATACCAAATCAAGCAAATATCAAACAAATCCTTAACAAATGAACCAGTTCAATACAGATGTACATCCTATGTAGTCTTTGACTCCCACCTGTCGATCCTCCCCGATCCAAAGAAATCACCGACCGAAGGCCCCAGTCAAAGTAAGCAGCAACCAGGAAGATCAGAAACGGAGAGCTGAAAAATCATCTTAAACCATGAGCAACACTAGTCTCTTCAGGTGAGGCGCCCCTCAGCGAAGTTCTTCTTACCGACCCGATCTCCTCCCCAGTCCGACTGCAGGCCTTTGATGGTGTCCCACGTTGGGCTCCAATTTGTGGAGCACATTAATAATAATCTGCTGGTGCAGGGCCACACCACTTTGCCACGGGTTCTTATCAAGTAAGGGGGAAACGACACTGGAGCGAAGTCAAACCATAGGTCATTTATTAAGCATTCATGAATGGGTATCCATTTACTGAGCACCGTAGAGATTCTCAACCTGAGAGAGCACCCTCAACGATAGTTGCATGGGTTTATATGGGAAGATCACAGAAAAGGAACGGTTTATGGCGGATCAAGAGAAGTCCTGTGCGCGCAAGCTACATACCACATTGAGCCTTATTAGGATGCTGTGTGCAACGCGACGCTTTTAATACTTAAATACGGTATAGAGGCAAAATATCGAGTTGTTATTATCGACTAGACATAATATTGAGTAAAAAATATAGAATAGACATAATATCGACTAGACATTATATAGACTACCAAAATATCGACTAGAAATATTAATATTGAATAGAATGGACATAATAACGAATCAAAAATATAGAATGGACATAATATCGATTAGACAGAATATAGACAACAAAAATATCGAATTTAAGGTAAGTTAATATTAATTTAAAATTTTTGTGTAATATAATTCTGTAGCGGGTTGTGGGTTTATAGGGGAATAGGGTGGGAAGTGATTTAATTATAATTAATTAAATATGTTATTTTATTTATTGGTATTTATTTAGAATTAATTGTTAAATCATTATTAATTGGTAATTAATTACAATGTAATTGGTAATTAATTTTAATTGATTAATTGATCAATATGTTAATTTTAGTAATTTATTTTCTGTAGCGGGTTGTGGGTTTATAGGGGAATAGGGTGGGTAGTAATTTAATTATAATTAATTAAATATGCTATTTTATTCATTGGTATATATTTAGAATTAATTGTTAATTAATTATTAATTGGTAATTAATTAAAATATAATTGGTAATTAATTTTAATTGATTAATTGATCAATATGTTAATTTTAGGAATTTATTTTCTGTAGCGGGTTGTGGGTTTATAGGGGAATAGGGTGGGAAGTAATTTAATTATAATTAAATAAATATGTTATTTTATTTATTGGTATTTATTTAGAATTAATTGTTAATTAATTATTAATTGGTAATTAATTAAAATATAATTGGTAATTAATTTTAATTAATTAATTGATCAATATGTTAATTTTAGGAATGTATTTTCTGTAGCGGGTTGTGGGTTTATAGGGGAATAGGGTGGGAAGTAATTTAATTAATTAAATATGTTATTTTATTTATTGGTATTAATTTAGAATTAATTGGTAATTAATTAGTAATTTGTAATTCATTAAAATATAATTGGTACTTAATTTTAATTAATTGATCAATATGTTCATTTTAGGAATTTATTTTCTGTAGCGGGTTGTGGGTTTATAGGGGAATAGGGTGGGAAGTCATTTAATTATAATTAAATAAATATGTTATTTTATTTATTGGTATTTATTTAGAATTCATTGTTAATTATTAATTGTAATTAATTAAAATATAATTGGTAATTATTTTTAATTGATTAATTGATAAATATTTTAATTTTAGGAATTTATTTTCTGTAGCGGGTTGTGGGTTTATAGGGGAATAGGGTGGGAAGTAATTTAATTATAAATAATTAAATATGTTATTTTATTTATTGATATGTATTTAAAATTAATTGGTAATTAATTATTAATTGGTAATTAATTAAAATATAATCGTAATTAATTTGAATTGATTAATTGATCAATATGTTAATTTTTGTAATTTATTTTCAGTAGCGGGTTGTGGGTTTATAGGGGAATAGGGTGGGAAGTAATTTAATTATAATTCATTAAAGATGTTATTTTATTTATTGGTATTTATTTAGAATTAATTGTTAATTAATTATTAATTGGTAATTAATTAAAATATATTTGGTAATTATTTTAATTGATTAATTGATCAATATGTTAATTTTAGTAATTTATTTTCTGTAGCGGGTTGTGGGTTTATAGGGGAATAGGGTGGGAAGTAATTTAATTATAATTAATTAAATATGTTATTTTTTTAATGTTATTTATTTAGAATTAATTGTTAATTAATTATTAATTGGTAATTAATTTAAATATAATTTGTAATTTATTGTAATTGATTAATTGATAAATATGTTACTTTTATTACATTATTTTCTGTAGTGGGTTGTGTGTTTATAGGGGAATAGCTTGGGAAGTAATTTAATTGTAATTATTTACATTTTAAAAAAAAAATTGTGTCTAATTTTTATTTATTTTTATATTGTAAATTAATTTATTGGCAATTGGTAAATAATTAGTATCAGTAGGTAATTTTTATTATTAATTTTTATTTGTAATTTTAATTGATTAATTAATATATTTTATAAAATTGTAAAATAGTTTGATTATTTTGTAATTGTTAATAATAATAATGTTATTTATATGTATATATGAAGTATTTACTTTCTCTACTATTGCACTCACTGGAGTGGGAATAGAAATTTTTACCCCTACGCTATCCAACGCTTTACCTACTGTTGCACTCACTGGAGTAGCAATAGTAATTTTTACCCCTACGCTATCCAACGCTTTCCCTACTGTTGCACTCTCTGGAGTTGGGATAGTAATTTTTATCCCTACGCTATCCAACACTTTCCCTACTGTTGCACTCTCTGGAGCAGGAATAGTAATTTTTACCCCTACGCTATCCAACGCTTTCCCTACTGTTGCACTCTCTGGAGTGTGAATAGTAAATGTAACCCTCTCGCTATCCTACGGAAAAAATATTGTATATGTTTAAAAAAAAAATGTTTTAATTACATTAATTATTTATTAATTTTAAATGTATTTAAGTATTTTAAGTATGTTTAAATGAATTATATTTATTATTATATTAGTTTTAAATTACTTTTAAGATATTTAAAAAATTGGGTATTTTGACTGTCTATATTTTTTCATATCGATATTTTGGAGTCAATATTTTTGTACTTACCTGTTTGTAGATAGGAAGTCAATATTCTGGCATTCTATATTTTTACCTCAATATTTTGGCAAGTCGATATTTTGACTGTCGATATTCTGTCAGTGATCCCTTAAATACACAGACAGACCAAGCTACCTGGCCACTGTTACCGCATTACAATCTGACTTGGAAACAACAAACAGTCAGAGTCATGCATTATCAATAGTAAGCGCTTTTGGGGTCGTGAACATTTACTGATACTGCTGCAGACTGAGGAGCATATATATAAAGCGTTGCTTTGTTGTACATTCTTGACATCAGCTCTCAGACTTGATTCAGTCAATTTCCTATATACAGAAAAACAAAATTGACCCTCCTGATGAAGGCGCTTTTAGCATCGAAATGCGCGTTGAGAAGATCCATCTCATAGCCAGCTTATTTCATTGTGTATATATGTATTTATGTCTGTATTATCGCGTGTGTCTGGTATCAACCACTAGCTTCTGTGACTTTTGTTATTTATTTTCTATGTCATTTTCAAATCATGCTTCATTTTATATATAATGTGCTACTTATCCTTTAAATAATAATAATTTAAATACAATTTATATATGTTTGATACAACCAATTTGCTACTGCACTGAGTGTCTATAATATTGTTGTTGTGATGAGCCGTTTGACTGCATAGGGTTTTGCCTACAATTACATGGACAAGGAACGCCCAGAGGTAAATAGAGCTCAGGGAAACACACACAAATGAGGCAATCGCTAAGAATCAACAACCTTGGTGCCTTGTGTAACTGTCTTGTCCTGAAGCTGCATGACAAGATAAGCTATCTGAACAAACTTTATCTAAGGCTTTACCATTGTTTAAAAAACCCACGAAACCCACAGTGCAGACATCAGCTGTGCTTTTGTGCTGACTTTGCATGTTTATGCAGCCTACAATGTCTCAATTTAGATTCATTGCCTAATGCTTATGCAGGTGTGGTGTCAAGGATTGAACCAGGTTCCAAACAGGACAAAGGTGAGCATGGATGAGGCGCAGCTGAATTAAAAAACTAGAGATTCAGATTCTAAAACGAGAGCTTCAGATTTTAGGGTTTCACAAGTCCGCCTTGTACATAGCTCCCTCTGCAAAAAAATGTTTTTTTTTTAAATTCTACAAAATAGACATATATAAGGATGTACAATTAAATCTCTTCAATCAATCTTTTTGGCACTTTAATTGTTCGACCTGATATGTTTCTTGGAAACTGGGAACTGTCACACCACTGTCCAGGATCTGCGTTAATGGTTTAGAAGCAACATCAGTCACTAATGTTTCAGACCCAGTCTCTCCTTTTAGAAGTTAGATCTGATGGAAGATTAATTAAGTGCCTGAAATGAGGCTCACCACACCTACATAGATTCACCCATCACACTGAGGAAATTGAGCAAGTTATTAAAGGCCTGACAGATGGCGTCTGGACTCGACGGGTTCACCACTGCCTTTTATAAAGAGTATGCCTCCCTACTAGCCCCCACCTATTAGCTATGTACCAAGACTCCCTGAACAAAGGCACCTTACCTCCTTCGTTGAGAGGCAGCTATTATTGCACTCCTTAAGCCAGGGATACCCGCTAACCCTTGTGATTCTTACCGATCCCTCTTATTAATAAATGTAGACAACAAAATTTACTCCAAGCTCCTTGCAAGTAGGCTAACCCCTCTCCTAGCACATAATAGTAAAGCCTGACCAATCAGGCTTTGTCTCTGGCCGTTCAACATCCCACAATCTCTGCATTATCTTGGCGGTCATACACCTTCTAGACCCTCAGATTTTCTGTGGTGGCTGCCCTATTGGATGTCACCAAGGCCTTTGATTCACTAAAGTGGACTTAACTTTTTCCCCTTCTGGATCGACTCAGTCTTAGCCCAGGCTTTCTCAAACAACTGCAACTTCTTTATTCTCTTCCCACAACAAGGGTGCACCTGAATTGCTTTATCTCTGACTCCCTCCCAATTACTTGAGGAATGCGGAAGGGGTGCACACTGTCTCTGCTCCTATTTGCTATTGCGATGGAGCTACTGGTGTCCAGGCTTAGACAACAACATGCAAATAGGGGCATTGGTTTTACTACTAGGGGACTGGTGGTCGTTATGTACGCTGACGATCTGACTCCTTATGCCAGTAGCCTGGAGGACAATCTGTCTCCCTTGATGTGAGAGGTGTTTTGAGTAGGTGGTTACTTGGGCATACAAATTAAGTGAGACACATTTATACTATCCTCTCTGACCGATAACACGCATTAACTTCTGACAGATTACCCTTTACAATGGGCTGCCGCCAGGACTATGGCTAAGTCGCAACATGAAGGAGCTATGGTGGGCAAACTATGGCTGAGCCATGACCTGGCTAGAAGACAGAATAGCCATCTGTGCTGAACTCCCTCTGTCCCTAGCTGAGCAAATTTCGATAGCAAAGATGATTATTCTTCCTATATTTTTGTACATTTTTGCCAATATCCCACTCCTGCTCCCCATTCATTTCTTCAGACGATTGAAATCCAACATGATCCCTTTATTATGGGCGGGTAAACAACCAATGGTCTCCTGGGAACTCCTCACTCTTCCACTTAAACAAGGAGGCATGGGTGCACCAGACTTAACATTATATGCTTAATGTGCCAAAGCCTAATACTTTAACTTCAGGCTATACCCAAGCCCTTTCCAACCACATGTAGCCCTTGAGACAGACCACGCCACCCCAGACCTGCAATCGACAGTGCTCTATTGCCCGTACAGAACTCTCAGAAAAGATATTAACATTATTAAGTGTACCTGCTGGGTGTGGGAAGGTTTGAAGAAGAAAGCGAAGCTGACGCATCATTATGCCCCTTCTATCCCACTGGTCAATAACCCTCAAATGCCGCCACTTGGAATAGGGGAGCTGTTCTTTAATGCGCATAACCATAAGATCAAGATATTCTCTGACCTTTACCCGGATGAACAATATCTCCCACCATTCCAGTCCACTGGTTTATTGCCCCCCACTATCCTTAATACGCAACTATATTACCAACTGCACTATATATCGTGCAATATATGAAACATTCCCTGCTATGCCCCCAACCCTCCCAGTGTTGGAGCACATCCTCACCAATCCTTCCCCACGTACAATAGTAACACACCTATTTATTTCTATGCAAAATTCCTCCCTGATTGTAACTCCAAAGGCTCGAAAACTGTTGGAGACAGACACTGACATAACCATCACGGAAGCCCAATGGTTCTATTGTTGCGGACGATTAAAACTTCTTTCCCCGAACTACTGATTAAGATTAATTCATTTCAAATTCTTACATTGCGTCTACTGCACCCCTCAACATCTATTCAGAATAGGATTAGTTGCTGACTCATGCTGCTTGAGTTGCAGAACACCGCAACCTTCCTTCATCCATCTTGCATGGCAGTGTCCGGATGTGACATCCTTGAGGGGAGGTGTTTTCAAATATACAAATGATTACCGGTCACGTGGTCCCTCATTCTCCCTTGATTGGTCTATTGGGCTATGTCAAAGACATCCCCAAGGCGCATTGTCGTGTCGTCTTACTGACAAGTTTCTCCTACTAGCCAAGTGGCCATACAGTAGGGCAGGAAACCCGCTCCCACCATCAAGGCTTGGTTACATGATATCACATATTGCCAAGAGCAGCTGATTAACTTTTGGTAACTCATGCATCTTCGTTCTTGTCCTGTAGACGGGAACTGCCCACTTCTTGGCTCCGGCAAAGAGACTCGGCCTCACCTGCACCCACCTCAGTGCCATAAACTCCAGGTCCTGTTCAGCTTTTATCTATCCCCCCACATGACTATCCCCCCACATGACCTGTGGAAAGATCGCCTGGCCATCACTGTGATTATTATACTCTACTTCTCACAATCTTCTTATAGTGCTATATCAGCTTAATACTGCCACCATGTCCAATACTAGTCTTCTAACATGACATGTAATATGAATTTTATGTGCTGAGTGTTTAAACATGGTGTTACCCTTTGCACTTACATTCAATGACCTCCTCAATTTCTTTCTTCCCATTTCACCCCTGACTCCCTTCCCTTGTTTAGCTTACATTGTTGTTGTGTTGCACAGTTTACAGTGACAAATGCTAATAAAAATATATTTTTGTAAAAAGTACCTGAAATGAGAAGAGTGTCTGATAATAGACTTCCCAGGGCGCTGGGCAGTCACCAGGTGTGCTTTAGTAGACACCGCTTGAAAAGGTTCTGCATCAAATGGAGCATCCGATTTTCTTCTCTGCATTTGTCGCGCAAGCATGAAAAACCTTTCTTAAAGACAATGGGGCCGATTCACAGACTTAATCTGAAATAAAATCCTAAACTTACTACTTTTGGTATACACAGAAGGCATTTAGTAGTAGTAAAGTTAGGACTCCTAGCTTTACTACTACTAAACTGAGACACAATCCTAACTTTACGACTTTCGGTATTAACTACTACTAAATGCCTTTTGTGAATACCGAAAGTCGTAAATTTAGGATTTTGTCTCAGTTTAGTAGTAGTAAAGGTAGGAGTCCTAACTTTACTACTTCTAAATGCCTTCTGTGTATACGAAAAGGAGTACGTTTAGGATTTTATCTCAGATTAGTTCTGTGTTGCACACTCACCACAGAGGGAGGCGGGTGCAACTCCAAATCGGCTGGATCGCCATAAGAAGATCTGGGACAGGTACGCCACAGCGTACTGAGAGCTCCGAACATGGTGGACAGTAAGAAGCGGACACAGGGAGCCAGAAGACAAATTAACCGAACCACAATCCCCAGAATCCTGTGCGGCGTGGCACATGCTTGCACAGGAAGTGACGTTACTTCACAACGCCGAGGGCTATGAAAGTCCGGCGTTGAAGGAGCTCAGAGCAGATTATTTGTTCCTGATACGCCAAAGACTCGAGACTGGTTCCCGAATTACCGTTGCTTCAAGTATTTGCTGAGGTGCAGCGCCTGGTGCGGCAAGGGTGTCTGTGACACCACACACCCTGTTAGTCTCTTCTGAAACCGCTGGAAGGGGTTTTTTGTTACACATCCACGTTACTGCTAACTTTGGCAGAACAGTGAGAGTGTGGTTCAACACAGTATAACCTCCAAACCTTAAGACCTTTGAAAGTACCAGGTGGTAAATTACTTGTTCGTTATTCTATACCATATTTGACACTGAAGTATTCCTATGGCCAAGAGGCATTGCATTATGAATCAAATAATGCACAACAGACAATCATTCATCTGAACCTTATGAACTATAATTTATGTTATATGTTGTGTGTTTTTGTTCATCCTATGTAGCAAGGGAACAGTGAGAGGATGAAAATAGAAAACATCCTTCCTCCCTTGTGAAAAGGAACTGAGCACTAACATTGGTGGGTAGTCTTGGAAAGAGAAAGTCGTCTTATAAATTTAAATGTTGTTTCTTGATCTCAGTTTAATTCCTTGGTTTATATTCACAGTGCAGCCTGCTGTAAAGGCTTAGCAGCTAGGAAGAGTATGATCATCCTACTCCAAGTCACTGCCAGACGTGTGTTTATTTTCTTTTACAGGTATATAGGAAAATGGATTACTAAGTGAGAATGGTATTTCTATATGTATTATAGGCAGACTGTGAATTGCCCCCAATGTTTTTTGCATGTTTTCTTTGTCAGCATGCGCTTTCATCTTTTGTTTGTTAATCAAGTCCTTCTCATGAGTCGCTGTCTCATTATTCTTTCTCTGATTGGTCCATTGAGGTAACTTGGTGTTCATTGCTCTCCCTAATATCAATGTGGCAGGACTTTCAACTGTGGTCAAGTGGGGTGTTGAACGATAAGCTCTCAAGGTAGAATTCAACACAGTTTCAAACCGAGCTTCTCAAGAATAGCATGCTGAACAGCTTTCTTTAGGGTACTCATAAAATGTTCAACAAGTCCACTGGCTTGCGGTCACAAAGGTATGCTCTTCTGATGCATTATATTCAAATGCTCCAAGAAATCCTAAAACTCGCGACTGTTGAAAGGCCGGCCAGTGTCAGACTTCACTATGGCTGGAACACCCCATGTCTCAAAGATGCCATCTAGTCTTTCCATGGATTGCTCTTGAGTAGTAGATGAACAATCTTCAGTTAATGGAAATCTTGAGCATTCATCCAAAATCACCAGCAGGTGATGTCCTCTGTCAAGTGGACCGAAAAAGTCAATGGGTATTCTCTCCTATGCATGCTTTGGGAGTTCTGACATGTTCAAGGTGTGGTGCTTAGATAGGTAGTTGCATAGATGATTAATTCCCTTTCAACCTTGTCATCAAGATAAGAAAACAAAACTCGGTCTCGGAGAGCTCATTTTTTGGCAATGATTCCAGGATGTCCTTCATGTGCCACTCCAATTATCTTCTGTCAGAGAGTCTCAGACTCTCCCATATTAGAATTCTTGACTCCCCTGGTATAACTCTGTCCTGAGTTACGAACAATTCATCCTTGACATTTCTGTAATTTTGATATTCACCATCACTGGTGAGCGGTCGAGTGTGTTGTTTCCATGACTGATGTGCAATGATATCTTTCAACTTTAACATGTCACTATCACGGCTTGTGGCAGTGATAATCTGGACTAACGAAATGGTAGATGGTGTGTTTGAATTTACAATGAAGTTAATATAGGCCTCAGACATCGTTTGTTCAATGCGAGGAGGCATTTTGGCCTTTGAATTGACAAATATAGTCTGTAAAGATTGATGATCATTTACCGGTGTAAAAGATTTTCCATATAGGAATACATGGAAATGTTCACAAGTCCATACCACAGCTAAATGTTCTGTTTCTGGCTATGAGTAAGCACGGTCTGTTTGGGACAAACTTCTACTTAACACAATATACCTTCAAGCATTCGGATGTCAGCTGGGCTGTCCAAGGATATGCCTAACCTGACTGGGCTAGCGTCAACAGCAAGCCCTGTATGAAGCTTTGGATTGAAGTATGCCTTTTCTAAAGCTTTCCTAATGCTCGTTTGGTTTTCTTAAAATTTTTCTCACATTCATGTGACCAATGAAATTAAACATTCTTTTTCGTCAAGTCTGTTAAAAAAGCACTTATAGCAGAAAAGTCTTGTATATAGCTGGACACGGTAACTGGCCATGCCACGTAATGTACGTACCGTAGAAACAACTTGTGAGGGAATCAACAGTTGACAGCGCCTGTACTTTAGCAGGATCTCGTGTCATATCCCCATTGGAAAAATTATGAACACAGAATTTTAGCTTACTCACACTTATCTGCATGCAAAGTCAAACGTGCTTTGGCAAGTAAACGACATACTTATGTAAGAGCTTTATCGTGTTCCTTTTGTGTAGCTCCAAAAACCAATATGCCATCACTGTTATTGAATGCATTTGTGACAGACTGTATGATACGCCGGATGATGTCTTGAAACAACCCCGCAGTGAATGACACACCAAAACTTTGCACCATTTAGTTGCGTTATCATGCCAGCAAAGTGTGGGCCTGGATGTCGTTCTCGTTCAATTGCCTCGTTTGCCTGACGCATGTTGATGCATATGCGTACAGCTCCTTCACTGTCCTATTTAGGTTCTACGACTATGGAAGAAACCCATAGCGCTGGACCAGCAGAACGCTCAAAAATATAATTCGAGAGTAACGATTCAAGTTCTTTCTCAACAGCTTCCTGCAGATGAATAGCGATTCACCTATGTCTGTGGGCAACAGGGCGGACATCCTCATTAATATACAACTTTACTTTCAGAGTTTTAAGATTTCCTAAACCATGAAATAATTAAGGGAATTGACTTACTATTTCGTGGTGAGCATTCATGTTGTAATTCACAGAAATCAGTTCCATATTAGCGGTTGTGCTAAAACTGAGTAGACAGGCACTTGAAGCCGTGATTTGAAGCACATGGAGGGGTGATTGCACCATTTTTTTTATGTTTAATTGTTGCTACAAATGAACCATGGCTTTTTTTTTTAATCAAATTTTATTGATCAATTGCACACAAGGTGCAGCCCTCCACATTCAGGAGAAACTGCAAACAAATCAACAGTAGCAAATGATTGGCAATCCATACATTTTCGGCTTCCCTCTCCCCCCTCCCCTGTCCCCAACCCCCACACTGCTAACTCCCCCCCTCCCCGGATCCCTCCCCAGCCCTCTGCACGGTAACGCCTCTTTTCTCAATCGTGTTGTATGTAAAGTCGTGTACACAGATCCTCAGTTGCGGCCCCCTTCCGCTATCTCTGAAGAATTCTCACGTTCTGCCGGTGGTTCTAACCATATACCTCTATATTCCGCTCACCTCTTCCATATTTTGTAGTGTTTCTTAGGACAGCCCCAGGCCTCAAAAACAGGACGCTCCAACCCCATACAAAATCCAGCCCCTTTTTCCACACCACTACTGGAGGTGCCCGTGGATCTTTCCAAGCTTGGGCCACATCTCTCTTGGCTACGGTGAGGCCCAACAGCAGCAGACGTCTTTTATATATGTTACCCCCCACCCCCTCTAGAACATGCAGAAGACCTAATTGTGGGGTACGCGGAATTTCCCATCCCAATACCTCAGACAAGCGGTCCCACACCCCTTTCCAGAACCTAACCAAGACACTACAGCTCCACACCGTGTGGAGTAGGGTGCCCACCTCTCGACCACACCTCAAGCAATTTGTAGACGCAATCAGACCCGCCCGCCACAGCCTCTCCCTAGTGTAATAAGCTCTGTGAAGATATTTGTAAGCGCATGGCAATGGCTGCACCTCAGGGAGCTTCAAGAGCTTCCCGCCAATCTTCCTCTTCCAGCGTTCCGACATCCCTTTCCCAGGATTCCCTCAATTTGTGTAGGGAGGAGGAACAGTGTGTAACTAGAGTCTGGTAAATGCTGGATATTTTCTTATACTCTAGATCCCCATAAAAACCTTTGCCTCTAGAGGGCTAAATTCGGGTAATGAGTCAAGTCCCTCTAGACTAGGTGCAATGGCGTGACGGAACTGTAAATATTTAAAGAATTGGGTTCGAGGCATGCCATATTTCTTGCTAAGGTCCTCAAATGACTTAAGGGTCGTGCCAGATATAACATTACCCAGTGTGGAAATACCTATGCAGTCCCAGCCCCTAAATCCCTGCAGGGACACCAGTGCAGGCAAGCGGCCATTACGCCATAGGGAGTTCTCCTCTGTTAACGTGCCCCACCATCCCATGCGACGCAGCGCCGGCCTCCAGACCTGAAAGACAGTCTGGGTAGCCTGCGGCAACTGTCTCCTCATCCGGGCTGAATATAAAATTGTGTGCAGCGTGTCTGATCCCATAAGGTAGCGCTCAAGAGCATAAGCAGGGTCCCCCCTATCGCCATACCACCATTCATTCAGGATCAAAAGATTGGAGGCCTGATAGTAGGACAGGATATCGGACGTTGCAGCCCACCACAGTATGTCGATAAAAAGCAGGTGCGCAGCGCAATCCGCACTGCACCTCCCGCCCAAAGAAAGCGCCCCAGCACCGAGTTAACCTGCCTAAACCTTTGAGGTATAATCGAGTAAGGGTGGTTCTACATTTGGTATAGCAGGCATGGGAGGGCGACCATCTTAAAGATCGCCGATCGGCCATAGATCGTCAGGGGCATTCGGGACCACGTCTTTATCTCTGTTCGAACCCGGTCCCAGACCGGCACTATGTTGCGCTCCCAGGAGATCGCGGGGGATTCAGACAGGAACACTCCTAAATACTGGAGGCCCCCCACCGCTACTTGCAAAGCGGATGCCCATGATCCAAGTCCCGTGCGATCTCCCAGCACCCACAGGGTGGATTTATGCGGATTCAAGTAGAGTCCAGATGTTTCACCAAAGATTTGCATTATCTCCAATATGCGCGGTCCTGACCTATTAACATTAGAGATGAAAAACAGGACATTATCTGCGTACAGCGCGATTCTATCTGAAGGGCCAGCCTCCCATTCAAAGCCTTTCAATTGTGCGTCTAAGCGCACCGAACCATGGCTTTTTAAGGGCATCGATGCAGCCCTTGTGTACAGTTTGGTTTTCGATAGCGTATGTTGCAGCAGTGGATATAATTTGTTGTACTGCTCCTTAGGCATAATGTTTATCGAAGCACCACCGTCTATATTTAAAGGTATCAAACAACCATTTACTTTCATTGTACTATTCGGACAATGTTTGAATGACTTTGGTGCTTTGGCATGTCGATCTTTCTTTGACTGACACTTTTCTTCACAAATGACCAAACCAACATGTGCACGCTTTTCAGGGGTAAACATTGACATGGCACAATAACTTTCTTTACTTTCACTTGATACTGATGCAGAAGAACTGTATGTTGATGATTTAGATGATGATCAACTTCAGTCATTGTTGATTTGTCTTAACTGATGTAGCCGCTTAGTCTTGTGGGTGTGCGTCAAACATTGCTTCTGGAACGTTCTGGCGGCCATTTTGCCTTCATGCTGTGACGCACTTACTTTTTCTTCGCTTTGCAAACTGCCACAAAATGGTTCTCCTTCCCACAGCCTTTACATATCTGTCCAATAGTGGGACATTTACCTTTGTGTGAAAAATCCACATCTAAGACCTAACTTCTTTCTACATGTAGACATCACTTTGTGTCCTTTAGGCTGCTGTTTCGGCTTACTTATCACACACATGACAGATTCATTCTGGGAGCCTCCGGCCTTCATGTCAGCAGCTTCTCTAGCAGCACGCTCCTCAGCTCTGCCAGCCATTAATACTCGCTCCTGACCATGCTCTCTTAGCATACATCTTATGAATAAATCTGACAAGTGTCTGTCAATAACTCTCAGACACATAGCTTCTTCATCATTAAATTCATTGAACTTACAATGTTGAATGAGTGAGTTGAGTCTCTACAGGAATTCATCAATGGTTTCACTAACTTTCTGACGTTCTTGGTTGAACATGTATTGCTCGTAATCAACACTGGAAATTAGATTACACTTGAGATACAACACTTCTTTAATCTGACGATATGCAACTTCATCAGTTCGCATTATTTTCTTTCTTACTTCTTTTACACCATCACCAGCAAGATTTCTGAGATACTTGAATGTTAGATTTGGGGGTCTCTAGTTGGCACAGGTAGGTACTTGTGACAAATAGGGACCCTCTCCTCTAGTCAGGATAGAGGGATTAAACTCCTAAAATAACCCCTGCTTACCCCCTTGGTAGCTTGGCACGAGCAGAAGGGCTTTACTTCAAAGGCGTTGTAAGTTAAGCAGTTGTGATCACATACAGTAACCCAGTGACAACACTACAAATGGACACCACAGAGGTTTTATATAAAAAATAAGTAGACTTTATATTGAGTTACCACAAGACCATAAACGTCAAAAATACACACTATGATTACTTTAAGATGGTAGATTTAAGCTTAGTTCAGGTCAGTTCTTAGATGCGACACTCTGCGTCAATGTACCTTAGGTTACGTGGCGCTTCCACGACAAGTAATTTTGCAGCAATGGGAAATAAAGAAAGAAAGACGTGAAGATCTTCCAGATGCGGCACACTTCTTGGGGATGCGAGAAGTCCTCGGTTCGACGCGTGGACTGCAGCGGCGACACCCTTACGATGCGACGGCAACAGCTCCAGCGGCGAGCTCTTCTCCCACGATGCGTGAAGCTTCCGCTCGATGCGACAACTATAGCAGCAGCATCCAAGATTTGACGGCAGTTGATAAGACGGCGGCGCATTTCTCGGGATGCGAGTTGCTCTTGGTCGACGTGGTGCAATGCGACAGTTCCAGCGGTGACACCCTCCTTTGGAGTTGCGACGGCAAGCACAGCCACGGTGACACGCTCTGACCTCGTTGTGAGATTCTTCTCCTGATGCGGTGAGGTGCGACAACTACAGCGGCGACACCCAGCTTCGGAGTTGTGACGGCAGCAGCAGCGACTGGGACACGCTTCCTCTTCATTGCGGCACGCTTCTTTCCGATGCGGTGTAGTGCGACAGTTCCAGCGGCGACACCCTCCTTCGGAGTTGCAACGGCAGGCACAGCGACGGCGACACGCTTCTTCTCGTTGCGTCGCGCTCCCAGCTCCATGCGACACGCAGTCCCTCAGAAGGCCCAAAACAGCAGCAGGCACTTCCAAAGAACTCTGGGGAGCTGGGGGGCGATGTCTGTTGTCCCTGAAACTTCAGCAGGAGGCAAGCTTTTTTTCAAGCCCTTGGAGATCCTTCACAAGTTGAATGCAAAGTACACAAAGTTCCTTTCTCCTTCCTTTGGCAGTAAGGCAACCACTGCAGGCCAATACCCCAAGCAGCACTTCAGCTTGAGAATAGTCTCTCCTCAGTTTCTTCAGGTTCCTCTCCTCAGTAAAGGTTTCTTCTTGTAGTCCAAAGTGATCTAATTTCATGGGATCAAGATCCCAATATTTATACCCCAAAATCCTTTCTTCTCTGAGGGGAGAGGGGCCTTTGCCCAGTCCAAACCAGTTCTGAAGCACTCTGTTTACCAGACTTCTCCTTTCCTTTCACAGTGCAGGGCATGCACATCAGACGCCCCACAGGAGGTGGAGCCAGCATTGTGGAAGGCAAGTATAGTCCTGGAGCACTTTCTTTACAGGACTCCTTCTCTTCTTTCAGTGTGCAGGGCAAAGACAACAGCCGCTCCCCAGGGGTGGAGCCAGCATTGTGGAAGGCAGGCACAGCCCTATTCAAGGTTCAGGTGCAACTCCTCCCTCCCATCTAGATTCAGATCTCTCTATTTACCACCGGGTGACTCAGCCTGTCTTCTGGAATTCCCTAGCCCTGTCACTCACAAAACCGGACATAGGAATACACAACATAGCAGAGGCAGGTTTGAATGGTTAGACAAGCAAATACTTACTTTCTAAAAGTGGTATTTGCAAACACAGAATATTAAAACCAACTTCACTAAAAGATGTGTTTTATTATTCTGAGTTCAGGCATACTAAACTCGAATTTCTACCATGTTCTCTGAGACAGTTGGGATTATAAAATGTAATAACTCTAACAGCCCATTCTGGCCTATGGGGAACAAGTAGCCTTGCAATAGTGAAAAACGAAAATGGCTGTAATTCACTATTAGGACATGCCACACACATCAGGGTTTGTCCTACCTTATACTTACAATGCACCCTGCCCGTGGGCCTACCATGGGGTGACTGATATGAAGAAAAGGGAAGGTTTAGGGACTGGCAAGTGGGTGCACTTGCCTAGTCAGCATGACAGTACCAGACTGCACGCAGGCTCTGCAATGGTAGGCCTTAGACATATTTTACAAGGCTGCTTCTGTGGGTGGCACAACCAGTGCTGCAGGCCCACCAGCAGCATTTGGATTTACACACCCTGGGCACACTCAGTGCACTAGGGTCTGACAAGTAAACCAAATAGTCAAACTTGGAACGACTGATTAATAAATCAATTTACAATAGGGAGCACTTGCACTGTGGCACTGGATAGCAGTGGCACAGTGCCCAAAGCATCTAATGCCAGCAAAAACACATGAGGCAACAGCAAAAATGGAAGGGAGACCCACGCCAATGTTGCCAGGTCTAACACTTGGTAATCTTTTTGTTATCAGTCTCTGCAAGTGATTAACAACATCATCAAATGTCTCTATGCAAGCAGCCCATCTATCGTCTATAATCAGCTTTTCTAGTGGTATTGAATGGCGGTGGTGGGGTTTCAGGAAAGCAGTAGCATTGTAGCCATTAATGGGAGTGGCTGAAACTAAGGGTGGACTTCTTCCCGGCTCCCTCAGCTATTTGTTGTGAACCTGTTCATGTGAGCAATCTGTAAGGCATTGAGATGTGCAGGTAACTGGATCATCCTTGATGACTTTAGAAAGATGGCATCAGTCTTTGTCTTCATTCTCTCAACCTTGCCCAGTTACGGAGATATTTTGGGTCGCTTCATATTGTCACTAACTAGGTAAGCACAACCCTGGTGTTTAGGCATGGGCAGCGGCGCCTGGAGCTGAGGTCCTGCCGGCTCACTTCACTCAGGTGGTGGCGAGTAAAAAACTGTTTTGTTCTTTGGAATCTCTTTCCGCGCTCCTTGTCTTCACCACTTTCTTACTAGCGTTATCTTGCAATTTGTGATTATCAATAGCTGCTCTCTGAAAACCTGGTTGACTCTGTCATCAGCACAAACACTCCTGATTACATATCAATGTATTTTGCATAGCAGCGCTGTACCTTTATGTATGGTCTGACCAGAAGGTTCTTGGTCACCAATATGTAGATTTCTTTGGGATGCTTTTGTTGTTTTCAACTTCTCTACAGCGGATGGAGTTGTGCTTTGACTCCACATGTGTTAAGCATTGGTTCCATTCTCCGACTGCAACACACATGGCACATACAGTTTGCTTGGACTACGGCAAACTCTCTGGGAAAGCACTATTGACCTCCAGGTAAATAATCCCCTAACTCGTTGCAAGTTGTAGCGTCCTCCCCAGTCTGGGTAACCGCCAATGACTGCGCCACACAGACCAGCAAGCTGCTGGTGACGGGGTTCACAGGCCTCCACCGACCTACCTAATGCTGGGAACTCCATGTCCCACCTCTCCTAATGCCAGGAGGTGCCACTGCAGTTTCGTAAGGTAAGGGGGCATGAGCTCCCACAAACTCACTATAAATCACATTCTGTTGTCCCGCTGCCTGGGACCAAGAAGCTGCTAGTGAGGGAGTCAGAGACCTCCACTGACCTACCTAATTGCTAGGGACTCCATGTCCCACCTCTCCTAGTGCCAGGAGGCGCTACTGCAGTATCGTAAGGGAAGGGGGTGTGGCTTCCCACAAACGCGCTATAAAGGGCATTCTGTTGTCCCACTGCACGGACTGCAACGGGCCATGGGTTGACCCGTTCTGAGCCTGTCAGTGCCGGTAAGAGGCAGGGCAGGGCCACCATCCTTGGCCCCTCAGTTTGCTGATTAATTACATTTTGGACTCTACTAGGTCTCTGTTTTTTACATTAAGAGAAGACCATTTATCGCCTTTCCATCATCACACCCTCAGGTACTGTGAGAATTTACACTGTATTTGCACAGCTGGGCTTGGACCCAAGAAGTATCTGTTGCTGCCTTGTTTTTTATGTTTTTGTGTCACTTTCTGACAAGGTTATAGGTTCTTGAATCATATACAGGCAGAGAAGCACTGGTAATCTAGAAGCTTTAGCTTTAGTGTTTCGTGTTTCCTTCTATGAAGTATTTGATCACCAGCCAATATTGGGAAGCATAAAATAACCCCTTCAACTAAACCTGGTTCTTCGTCATCATACCTAGTTAGAGTCTTTAAACGAGCATCGAACAAAGAAATTGAGCATGTGGGACGTCGCCCCTCAGGTTCATTGGCAATAGGCAATAGGCCCTGTCCTATGTTTCCCAGGGACACAAAGAGTGAGAAGTCAACAAGTCCCAAAAAAGCCAATGCAACGGACTGCACTTTGTTTATTGACCAAAAATTAGACCTGTTTCAGAGAACCTTGCTGGAGAATGTCCGCAATGTGATATGTAATCTGTTTATACCTAACAGTCTAGGCTGGGTCTAATCAAAGAGTATTTAAAGGATCTTAAAACAAAACGTGGCTACTCTCTCCACTACATCACTTTCCATTCATCAGCAAGAGGTGGAGGGGGCTGCCACCCATTGTTTGCCATTTATCCCTCCCCCGATCAACAGATCTCAGGACCTTGTAAATCCCATTCAGGCAGGGTTCCCCAGCATAATCAACAATTTGCCAAGCAGACCACTCAATAACACCTAGGTTCACATGGTGAAGTACCAGAGGGGAGGAGAGAGGGTGACCTGATTACCATGAGGGTTTTCAAGGCACTCGTGGACCTCCTGACCATAGGCTGGATATACCACATACTCCCCAGAAGATGCCGCTAATATAGGTAACCCGGCAGACAGACTTCTGAAAGCCACTTCAGCTACAGGGAATTCGTCAAGGGGTGTAGGGGCTGGAGGGCTGCATAACAGAGGGGCAGGGTGTCCCAACAACATATGATTGGTTTACCCTCTGCATGGTGCCCCTATGTCGTAATCATGACAAACGTTCCAACACTACCCGAGGCCTTAACTAAGTCGCCCTTCAACTTAAGAAACAAAGTCCTGCACAGGCTTCACTCGAGGACAATAGTTCCAATATCAGCCGCAGATCAAATTCTGCTGACACGGAGGGTGTGCTGGATTGGTCCGTCCAAAACATAACTTGCTGGAGATTGCGTCATCATAAACGCTAGGCATCCTAGGTTTGCTGGGAAGATTCTACATGATATCTCTTTTAGATTTGTGCCGGGTGCAAATATATAACTTCTAACCCTTTCGAAATTCTGCGCAGGCTTGGCTCCCCACCCTCTTGTCCTTCCTCCACTGGAAAAACAGGTTCCCCACTTACACTTTCAAACAGATATGATCCCCTGAACGATCTACAGGATATAAATTGACTCCCAGTAGCTGTTGAAGACTCAGCTTCACCTATCCACCTCAAGGGCTGTACTAGGCCCTCGGACAGGAGTCTCAGCCAGGCCAACACAACGAATCCCTCGTTTTCAAGAAGGTTTTAATGGGGTATGTGATATTGTGTCATGAAGTACTACAGGGTTGAAAAATAAATTAGCTGTGTATGAGTGGCTTTATATTACTCTTACCAGACATATAATCTGCATCTGAGAAACATGGCAGGTGACCCCCCTGCAAATCGAAGGCATTTCGTCTTTGTTTACTCCAGCCACCATGTCCCGAGCGGCTGAGAGCAGAGCAGGTTACAGGTGCTAATCTCCAAGTTACCACCTGTCGCGACAAGAAGCTCTGTCAGGTCCTCTCCCTATTATCAATTTTTGAGGTTTAATTTTTAAGGGGGGGTTTGATGCAATCATTATTAACTAATATAATAATGTATTTGACTCTATACATGGGGAGGTAGTAACAGTTCTGGAAACCAAACTTGATACATTTATTTTTCAATTCAAACCTGTCTGTCCAATTGTCTTTGGAGGGGATTTTAACATATAAAGATACAGTCATTCAGCAAGACAGGTGTGTGGCTTCACTACCGGGGCTGGTGAGGGCACATTGCATTTTCAACATACTGAGTATGGGGACTGTCTGAATAGCATGCTGTTGCTGGAAGAAACCAAGATCTTGGGGGTTGTACAGACATATACCTTTGTAGGAGGAACAAACTACTCCTTGATTGATCACATTAGGATTAGCTCCACCTTTGATCAGATGGTCACTAGTATTAGATTCAAACAAACAGTAGCTTGCAATCATAACCCATTAGTCTTATCTGTCCATTTATAAAATAACTGCCCACCAGCCCCAACCAAGATTTCACATAACGCTCAGAGTAGGCCAAATGGAGTCTGTATCAAATGGATGGGAATTGACCCCGAGGGCATTGTCCGGACGTTTCTGTCCTAAGTGCTGAATTAGTTTGATACATGCCGAGCCCCTGAGGTGGATAATGACATCTTGGTCCCAGCTTTTGAGTAGATTAATGTGGACCTTAACTCCCTTCTGATTTGTCTGGTAAAAACAGGGCTGTCTAATGGACAGGGATCGTCCACTCAGGAATGTACTCAGGTTTTTTTTGTAAAAAATTGAAAATTGCTTCACATCAGGCCTCAAGAGGCAATACCTTTGTTAAGCTTCTAAGGAAGGAGTATAATAAAGCCCTGCTAAGCCAGGAAGGAGTTGTTTGATGGAAAAGGCATGGCTAAATCTAATGCAGCTGAAACATACGATATTCTGCTGTTCTGGAAAACGATAAATACTTCTTTCCTGAAGAAAGATTTTGGCTCTGTCTTAACATCCTTTGTCCCCTCCTAGGCGTGAGTTGACCATTTTGAGGAGATTTTTCATACTCTATCTCCTAACGATCAGGGCCCCCACTACTGGCTCTAAATAACTTGGCTGAGAATTCTAGTTCTTTTCCTCATTGTACCTTGCCTCTGGTATTCATGTTAAATGAAATCTGGGATGTAATGCATAAATCAGTCAGTCAGTCAGTCAATCTTTATTCGGGTACCGCAGTACCCATAAAAGCACAATATAAAATGCATTACATAAATATTAAAATTTTAACCGGTCAAATAGCCTAAATACATTCATTATACAGAACATAAGTGATTTAGTGCAAAATTTAGGATCATCACAGAACAAAACTATTTACATTACTCTCAGACTTCAACCATGGATCTGCGTGCCCTTACTGCCGTTTTTAGGAAAGTGCAAGTGCAAAAAATAAGGTCCTCATCATCTAAAGTTAACATGGAATCAAATGCTGCCTCTAAACTAATTGGCCTTCTCTTATTAAAATACGAGCATAAAAACTGTTTAAAATATTTGATATAAAATTTGCAGGAGAATATAAAATGCTTTACAGATTGCTCACTCCTCCCATCGCAAGGACACGGGATTGAGTTTAAATTAAAACAATAACCAAGTGGGAAGGAGAGTACAAAACAAATTGTGCCGGCCCTTAAATGGAACAATAAACATGTCTCCCAGCGAGTCATCGGTAGTAACAAATAGATGTGGAGTGGGTGCCTATAATGTTCACTGGCCATATAGTTACGCACAGTAGTTTTACTGACCTCTACTGCCTCACGCTCGGTCTTATATAAGGAGTACAGAGCATTCAGCATATCCTTTTTTGCGACTAAAGCAACAAGTGAAAGGTCCCAAAAGATGCTTAAGTGTGCTAAAGGGAAAGCCCCCGGACCCAATAGGGTTCAGGACGATGCTTTCATAGGTATGGGAGAACCGAGGGCCCCAGTACTAACATGCGACTTTAAAGCAGCAGGTAAGGGTATTTTACCTTCTTCCTGGGCTAAGCCGGTCAAAGTACCTATAAACAAGAAAATCGACAAGGCAGATCGAAATGCTACCATCCCATCTCCCTTCTGGACTGATCTACAAAACTTCAGGGTAGGGTCATCCTAAAGAGATTAGAGGATTAGGCAACTAATAACTCCATTCTGACTGAGGCTCAGTATGGATTTAGGAAGGCACTTGGGATGATAGAACAATGTCTAAATCACAAACTCTTGACAGGGAAGTATACTAGAGCGAAACCAGGTTCGCTCCATCTGTGCTTTGCAGACCTCACTAGCATTTTTGACTTAGTTGATCACTCTATACTGTGTCACACCTGCACTCTAACAGGGCTGCCACAGATATTGTATGCATACCTGCACAGCGTTATGAGAATTTCTCAGCAAGAGTCTGGTTTGGCCCCAATGGTGAACTGTTACAATCCTTTAGAATTAGGCACGGTGTCTGACAGGGGTGCACATTGGCCCCTTTTTCATTTTATTTATTTATAAACTGGGTCAGTGACCCTTTACGGTCCCTGAAGGCCGATGAGCCAATCATAGCCTGCCACTCAGTACCCGTGCTCCTTTATGCTGCTGAGGCGGTCTTTTTGTCTAGAACCGCGGTCGGGCTGCAGAGATTAATGGACTCCTTTGCACACTTCACGGCCTGCAGAAAACTAAAAAATAATAAGTCAAAGACATTTATAATGTCCTGTGGTGATACCCCCAAGAAAGTAAAATCATTCTATTATGAGGGCACCGAGCTAGCTACGGTTAAGTCCTTTTGCTACTTAGGTTTACTGTTTTTTGGAAATGGTACTTGGGCTGCTCATACTCATAATACTCGGCTTAAATGAAAAAAGTCTGCGAGGCAGTGTTAAGATTTGCAAGCAAACTTGGCAGCCGACCCATTTAAAAGATTGTTACTATCTATAAAACAGAGGTTTTATCTGCTGCAACATACGGCAGGAGTGTGTGGGGCCATGCGACTAGTAACTCCTTACAGGTTGAGGGAAACAATTTTTAAGGCGCCTGCTGTGTACCGCTCCCCTGGCATCATCCACTATTATGCATTGGGAAAGTAGGGTTCAACCCTCTAGAAGACACTTTGTCATCTAATCCTATTTCCAATTTAGGTGAGGTGCTCTATATGGGCCAAACCGGAGATGGAACTATCAAAGTTAATCATACAGGATTGCCTTACTTTAGGTCAAGCCCTTACAATCCTGTAGCTTTCTTTTATTAATAACGCTATTAGAACAGTGTTTAGTTTTTCCAGGATTGAAGGCCCGGTTAAGATTTTAACATTGGAAAAATGTTGAAATGAAAGCCGTCCTGATTGCTGCAAGGTTAGAATGAGTGCCACTGGCAATGATATTACACAAAAGGTGGTTTATACTTTACCTTTAGGCTTCCAACCCTATCTAGCCTGTGTGACAAGTCAAAAACACCGCTTTGTTCTGACTAGACTATGGTTGAGTAATGCACACTACCTTGTCTAGTTTCCTAACATTAATCAATGGATCCAATGATAGACTTGTGCCCATGTGATGAAAAATCTAAACAGAGCACCTTACACTTTATGATTTTTTGTCAATTTTATATACCTTTAAGGAAGCAATTTTAAAAACCCATTTTTTTTGCAAACAACGTTAGAGGCCACAAAGCTGCTATGCGTTTCTTGAATACTTAGGAATTTCCAGCTATCTGTTTTAGTGTTGCATCATTTATTTGTAAAACGATCTGTATTAGGAAGAGAATGTGTTGAGAGGGCTGTATCTGTATGTGCTTGGAGTGCTCATTTGAATACCTAACTCTCTCCTGATGCATTGTATCATAGTGTTTATTTGTAAAGTAATCTGTATTACGTAAATAATGCTTCTTAAGATTACTAGATTTGTATTATTAATTTGAATGCATCTAAATTGTTTATTTTAATAACTAAAAGTCTCTTGATGTATAGTTTTTATTGTTTTCACTATGTGCTTTTATAGCCTATCCCAATAGTGCTGAAATAAAGTTTCTTTGAACCTTTGACTATGTCACACAAGGAGCTTAGTATTACACGTCTTTATTAGCCTGTGTGTAACAGCGAACCCAACATTCTATACCAGTCTTCATTGTATTCCGCTCTAACATTTACGTCACAGTTCTACGGAGTCTATCAGGAGGCAAAAGGGTTCCATCATTTCTAATTCGCAAGACACTGGAAAAGGAAGATGGCGGGTTGAGCCTGCCACAGGGAGCACACGCTCATGATATCCCGTGTCTTTAGCTTTTCACTCACCTCTTGGTGGCACAGAGACCGGCACAGTTATGCTCTTGTACTTAGCGAGAACCTGTTTCATTAATGACGGAGCCTCCAGGAGTCGGGGCATTCTGTTGCTTGCACCCCTGATGCAGCGACTGCTCTTTAGGTCTCTACATGGCGTTTTGCTGTAAGGAAGAGTAGCTCTGTGGCAAAGTCGGCCACTCGGAAATCAGCAGCATCAAAAATCTGGGATGGCACCTCCATAGGTGAACAGTCAGAAAGGAGGATGGGGGGTCACGCTCAAGCAGCAGCTGCGGCTGCAAGCTGCGAGCCGTCCACCACAGTTCCTGCAGCAGTGGCAGTTGGAGGATCAGATGGCTGTCAACTTAACAAAGAAAAAGTAAGTAACTCGTGGGTCGGATGACCCATACTCAAGTTTCTTCAATCGGGTAATGCAACAGGGCTGATACATGCCTACAGCGAGGATGGGACAGACTCCACAATGGCGGATGCTTTACTAAGCCTGGTGCAAGGCTATAACGGACCTCTAGGTGTAGATCCACCTCGTGCAGCGGATGCAGCAGAATGCTTGGGCCAAGTACAAGGTAACAGGCATAATCAGATTGACTCACTCAAAATAAAAACAGATATAACAAACATAGGACTTTACGAAAATGTCTTAGTATAGTCCAAGGGGACCCTAGCTCTGATGACAAAGCCCTGCAACGCTCCTAATCAGGGGGCTCCTGGACCTTGTGGTCCTGGTCCTTGTACGGGTTCTGGATCAATGGGAAAAAGTGGGAATTCTGAACAGATAGGCCCAAGTAATGCTGAGCTAACTGAGCAGGCGAAAGGAAATACAGAAGAGTCGGGGGGATACTGTTTCAAGGCCCCCCCGTATATGGGTCCATTGGATGAAGGCGCAGACATAACATAGATCCATTCTGAGAGTTTTGAGGCTACATATGACCCCGCACTGGCAGCCGACTATGGGCTAAAGAATGGGATGCCTCAGGCTACTCCATTCCTTGGGGATAGTGTTGCCAGGAAATTGGAAGCTGTAGGTGTGAGCAAACTAAAACTATGAAGGGCTGTGGTGGATTTAACAAAGCTCATGGCTGCTATTCCAGTGACAATTCACCCGCTGTGCCTTCAATACGATCCAAGGGAGGGCCTAAGAACAGTCCTTTTCGTAAATGGGTTCCTTCCAAGGGGGAGGTCAAGGTTTTGATCTCATGGCTTTCAGATAGAGAACCTCTCCCCCAATCCCGCTCTTCAGCTATAGGGGATGTCACCCAGCTCTAAAGCTGTGGCAGTCCCAATGAGAATGCCTTCCGAAGCCCAGAGCCAGGTAGTGGTCCACGCGGAGACATTGATTCGCCCAGTAATCCATCTACCTGGGTGACCCCAGAAGCTACCGCTAATGCTGATAGCATCGCCTTGGATGAGATTCATCATCCCATTATATCAAGCTGAGAGCCCTAACTGATTATAATTCTTCAGTTCCTGCAAGTTCAACAGACAGACACATTGGACCATTATGTGCAAATCAAGGCAGAAACCTAGCTATGCATCAAGCTTTAACGAACGGTACTAGCAAAGTTGCCTTACTGTCATCTGAAATCGCGAGCTTCAGCAACGAGTAGCAGTGAAAGAAGAAGTGGAGTCGGCAGCGGTCCAAACAATCAAGGAGCAGGGGAGCCTCCTGGCCTCTGTCCAGAGTAAAATTGAGGACTTGGAGAACAGACAAAGGTGTAACAATCTAAGCCTCTATGACAAAACAGAGGGGAAAGAAGAAAGTGACCCCCAGCCTTTGTGGTCAACCTGTTTCAGAAATGATTCCCAGAACTATCTGGATTCCCAGATTCAGCGAGCCCTCAGACTGCATATAGTCATAAATCAACCAACCCAGGCAAAATACCTGCATCCTCTTCCTAGTCTTACCTCTGTGGGTAATTTCTTGTTGAGAGAGGCCATTTATATTAAAACCTGTCCTGCTGCACCGGTAATAGTAGACTCCATGTCTATTTCTGTTTGATCAAATTTATGCAAGGATACAATGAGCAAACGCTGGAAGTTGCGTCAGTTAATAGACCCGTTTAAGGCAGTTGGGGCCCAGGTGTTTCTGCAAGAACCAGCACGACTTAAGGTTGTAAAGGATGGATGGACACAAGTATACCACTAAGGAGGCGGAAGCCTCCTTAGTCTTGAATCAGTGTCAAAAATAAAGTTGTTAGCTCCATCTGCTCATTTCAGATAATATTTATTCACCTAGCCTATGTTGAAGACGGATAAGGTAGATATTGGGCTGGAGAATGCATGGGACACCAATCACACAATATGTGGGACTGTTTAATAATTTACACTTAGGTAGGTGGGTGATGGGTAATGGGGTGAGTGGCGGTCATATGGTATGCTCCTATGGTGCTGTCAAACCAGCTGACAGCGAATACGGTAGAGGATTCCTTTTCTAGGTACGGGGAGGGGGGAGGGTTCACAGCTATGGGGATTGCACCAACATTTCTTATATGGGGTAGGGATTGGGGGGGGTTATAAGAGCCAAAGTGTGTGGAAACAGTGTACAAATGATGGCACGGAATTAGAGCAAGGGAAGCATTGTTGTCATGAAGATAGGGAAGGAGCTGACAATTTTAGAAAAACATGATGGTTAGTTTTAGAATTATGTTCTGGAATGTTGGTGGGTTAAACCAAACAAGAAAGCGGCATCTATTGCAGGAGAAATTGTTTGTTTATAAACCACACGTATTGGGAATAACTGAAAAGCACTTGGCACATAAGGATTAGCAACTTTTAAAACAAATAGGGTATAATAGTATTTTTTGTTCATTACAAACAATCTCTATATGTGGGGGGGATATAATGAATAAAACGAAAGCCAGAAACTTGGCAGTTAGAAACATTAAGTCCATTGCAGATGGCATGGGGAGGTGGGCCATAGCCAACTTAATAATAAATGGCCAGAAATAGACTATCTGTGAAGTCTACGGCCCTAATATTGATGATCCAGCCATTTTGGTTCACTTAAATATGGAACTGCTAGATTGGCCCGAGATCTTATTGTTATGGGGGACTTTCATTATGTAACGGGATACAATAATCACCAAGCAACTGCTCGGATGACTAGAACTCGAGCTTCAATTATGGAACTAATGAGGCTCACTGGGCTAGTGGATGCATGGAGAACACTATTTCCTGTATACTTATTAGTCTCCCCCCCACAGGCAATACTCATGAATCGATATACTTGTCACGAAGCAAATGTTAGAAGGGGAGAAAGTGGAGATTTGCCCTAAGGTAACTTCAGATTTCAATGCTGTCATACTGACTACACAAAATCTGCAAGGGGGGTGGGGGGGAGGCGCCACCCGTTTAAATTTCCTCATCTTCTTGAACATCTGGAACACCGGGGGTACCTAAACTGTTTATTGATTAAGTTCATATGAATTAATAAGGGTACTTCTACCGCTGCCATTGTCTGGGACTGTATGAATACCAAACAAACAATGGTAGAGGAGGACCTAGGGGAGATTTAGAGACCAAGCTCTGGGTACTATCCCCAACAGAACCAATATACACCACAAGTACCAGAGGGTCTAAGATAAGTATGCCCACATACAAGAAACCAAACCTGGACTCACCCCTACAACCAAGTAGTGACACAGAGAGCTCTCCGTGGATGAGAACAAGTACTCATCAGTCACCATTCGGATCCGCCCTTCATCATTTGGGATTTTTATCCGTACCACCCGTCAGAGATTTATCGGAACTCTCCTAGGAGGTCAACCCGGTGGTAGGGGGTAGCCTCACTAGAATAAGATGACGACAGTGTGGTGTACCACTCGATGTAAGTGAGTGGTAAACAAGATGGGACTGGGGTGTGTAGTGCAAAAGAAGATGTGAGGGAACAAAAAAACCAAAGGAAGTGGATTTAAAATTGGTTAAGGCTAAGCACCCATTAATGATTTATTCCAATTGTGCTTACCGTACCAATGTTAAAAGCAAAACGCCTGCTGACTGACCAATTATGTGGACAGCCTCAGGACAGTGTGGTCGACTAGTTTCAGCAATTCAGCGACTTATTTTGTCAATTGCTTTCTTCAGGACCAATAATACCAATAAAAGCTACTACACCAAGTGAAAGAAAGTAACACCCTCAGAACACACAGCAAGTGCAGACAGTCACCTGGACGTTCTGGGTGTCCTTACAGTCTGTGCAGAACACTAGACATGTATGGTAAGATGGCCTCACCCCACCTCCTAGGAGAGTTCCGATAAATCTCTGACGGGTGGTACGGATAAAAATCCCAAATGATGAAGGGCGGATCCGAATGGTGACTGATGGGTACTTGTCCTCATCCACGGAGAGCTCTCTGTGTCACTACTTGGTTGTACTGTATGAATACCTACATGAGGAGGGTTACATTGCAGCTTGTCCTTAAACAAAATAAACGTAGGCACCTCGAACTGGTTCAATATTGGCAGAACTGCATGACTTTAGAATTACAGCAGGCACAGGCAATTCTATCCGGATAGCTTCGGGCACAGACCATACCCCTGAGGCTAAATGAGATACAGCAATAGCTCAATTGAAAGGTAACTGAGAAGGTGGCTGCCAGCTACCATAAACATAAAGCATTTCAGAATGAGTATGGTGAGAAAAGTTGGCTGCCGCCTTGCACATCAGATATCCGATAAAAAGACCAGCTGCGCTATAAGGTGTATGTTGGGGGATGAAGGGGTGGGGCGGGGACATACCTATTCACAGGTGGTAGCAGAGCAATTTGCCTCCTTTTATTAAGGGGTCTATAACAGGCCGGACAATATTGATAGGCAGCTGGTCGCTGTCTATCTCATGGAGAGTGGGATGCCTAGACTGGACCCCCCAACAGAGTTTCTGTCTACAAGGGAATATTGAGCTGGGGCGGTCGATTAAGCCATAAGTGCTTTACCGTCTGGGAAAGCTGCAGGAGAGGATACAATTCCCCAGGAACTTTATAAAGGGTTTAAGGGAATCTTAGTGCTAGAATTTAAAGTCTTGGTAACATATATCAGCAACGGAGGAGATGTCCCAGCTTCATGGAGGGCCACCGACATAGTTGACTTCCTAAAAAAAGATACACCACCGAAGGAAAGGAACTACTACTGACCTATATCTCTGATTAATTCAGAACTTATCCAAAATACTAGCTATGCTTCATGCCCCCATGCACAAACTAGTCTCAGAGCAGCAGCATGGCTTCGTCCCGGGTAGAGACACTACGGCTCACACTAACCCAGCAATTGCAGCATTTGATGTTGCTAAGAAAACTAACACCCAGATTGGTATGATAATGCTAGACACAGAGAAAGCTTTTCATAGGGTTAGTTGGGAATCACTATGGCTGACTATGGATATATTTGGGATGGAGGGCGGACGTTATATAAAAACGTGATGGCCAAAGTACTGACAGGGGGTAAGTCCTCTGCTCCATTCTCAATATATAGGGGTACGTGTCAGAGGTGCCCGCTTTCCACTCTGCTGTTTGCCATTTATATTGAACCTTACTTAAGGCATCTAACATTAAACAAGGGCATCCAACCAGTAAGAATGAATAGCATAGAGCTTAAAATAGCAGCTTACACTGACGATATTGTGGTTTTTGTTTCTAATCCAAGTGACTCTGTTAATCTTATAACTAAGGAGGCTGATCGATTTGGTATATTCTCTGGCAATAAATTGAACTTAATGAAAACTCAGATACCTTGAGTCATCGTGTCTCTCTGGATTTTCATATAATTGTGCCACCTTTGGTCTAATTCAGTGCCTTGACCTGTTGCGACAATATTATCAAAAAGCACGTCATGTCTACATAATATTGTATTATCACTATGAGCCTTCATTGCCTTTGCAGTTTGGGGCTTCCATCCCAGTCGCCCATTTTCATTTAATATTGGAATTGTTTTTGCTATAGACGGTTTCCTGACAAAGGCAGAAGTTCCGAAACGCGCATAGTTGTCATCTACCGCTAGCCTTCATCAATTCCTTCCAGAAAGAAACCATTATTGAATGCTTCAATTGAAATGATCTCTTTCTTTTATGTACATATTATATCTGTGTATGATTTTGGTGACTATGCATAGTTATGCAATTGACTAAGAATATATATTTATATAAAAACATATCCAAAAAATAGATTTAATAACAAAATTAAAATATATTTTTATAATAATAAATCTGTTGTTTCAGTCAGTTGGTATTAATGGCTTTCTGTGTGGTTACACTTTATGTCATATGTCATGAGGCATAGAATTTTTTAACTTCATATCTAATTGAAAGCTTGCTATTGTTTCTTTACTAAATAAGTTACTGATACAGCTACATACCTCGGCATACGGCTGAATAGTAATGTGGAAAAGATAGTCAGGCTGAATTATGACCCACCTCTTAAAAATAGTTGTAACTAGAATACAGCAATGGCATTGGCTCCCACTAAATATCTTGGGACGATGTAACATTGTTAAAATAAACATAACACCTACATTTCTCTATCTGTTTCAATCTATACCACTCCGGGTCCCTGACTATTTTTTTAAACGACTTGAAGGGGCCATCAGCAGTTTTAAATGAGGCTATAGAAAGGCAAGACGAGCCGTTCGCCTCACAAAATTATCCTATATACTGGGAGGATTTAAGCTTCCTGATTTTAAGTTATATTTTTGCGCTTCATTTATTGGGCGGATTCAAAGCTTACTGCTCAGGCAAAAGCCTAGAGCGACTGCATTTGACTATCAACTTGCACTCGGCCATTAAATTAGGTACTTGTTACATAAACTATGGGACCCAAATATTGTAAGCGGATCAGATTTAAGGTAATTAGAGACGTTGTTCGGATATGGCGTGAAATATGTTCTAAATATTCTTTACCACTGGTACATTTTTATACTCCGTTATGGGGCAACCCACTACTCCCAGACATATTCCATGACAGAATGGTGGACTCCTGGGAAGTATGGACTAATAAAATTTAGAACAACTGTATGACACTCACGGGCCCGGACTTTCTCTTCTCTACAGGAGGCATACGGGCGTGTGCAACAATATTTCTTTAAGTACTTGTAGATTAGGGATTATCTCTTACGTAAAATGTGATTATAATAGTGATTATGAAATACCTGAGATTCTCACATATCTCTATCAGCCAACTAAGGAGACAGGCTACACAAAATAAGCACTATGTATCAGGGGCTTATGCGTAACGCCTTTAATGATATTACACAGTAGGCATTAAGGTGGACTCAGCGACTCTTGACTACAGTCATGGCTACTGAAATACAAGATGATTTTGCAACACTAGACCAGTCATCAGTCCTTAAGCTGCAACAGTTTAGGACAGTCTACATGCTTTACCACACGCCGGAGCGCATTTCTAAATGGGCACTGTCTGGCACATCAGAGCAGCTATATTGCCCTAAATGCCGCGTCTTGGCAGCAGACATAGTCCAAATGTTAATTGATTGCCCTCTGCTCAAAGAATTTTGGCACATGTTTCAACTGGTTTCAGCATAGCTTGGGTTTGAAATCTGCTTTAACAGCAAAGAAATACTATTGGGCCATAAGATAGGGTCGGACTACATTAGTTTCCTATTTTCAATCATAATAGTGTGTTCACGATTATGTATCGCTGTGGCTTGGATCGATCCATCACCACATAGAATAACAGAATTTTAAGCTACGCTCCGTCAAATCTATGAAGGTGAAATGGCAGTCGCTAAGGTCATAAGATCCCAATCAGTTAAAAAAGGAGAAAAGATCTTGTCTCACCTACATTGGTTTTAGGGGGCTACAATGGCTTTTTAATAACTTAACAGGAAATTCATAGATCTAACCCAAGTCTGTTATAACCAAATCCAAATCTCTGTATTGTATGGGTTTCTCTTCCATAATTTCCGATTGCTTTATGTTTTTGCTTCCTATATGTTCTACTTGTATGATGCTGTTTCTTAATGTATGGCAATGCCGCAGATGTATTGCAGTTTTTGCGTTGACCCCGGGGGGGAGAATCCAATAAAAATGTAATTCACAAGACACTACACTATGTATGGCTACCACAGTGTTAATACTAAAACTTACCCAGGGAAGACTGCACCTCAAGCTCCATAATAAATCCAAAAACCCAAGTACTTGACTCAGTGTGTATTGGGTCTCTGATCCAAATTCTGGGTGCTCACTTCTGATATTGGGGGAAGGAGGGCAGAGTGGGGCTTTCAAAAACTGGGAATATTGATCACCAGAGATAAAGATAAATGCCTTCAATGTATACTAATTTGAAATGACAGTAGGAGTGCATCATAACCGCAGGTAGTCAGCACACGCATATATTTTGTGTGACTAATGTAGGACTAAAGAAAGGGGGGCGAAATGTTAAAAGTAGCCCCATGATTAGCACAAATTATCCATGTACTTCAGAAATGTAACTGACAAGATTTAGGACTTGCACTTATACATACGTGAAAGGATATCAAGCTACACACATTTTCGTTTTTGAATATGATTTAACATTGTACTTGCAACAATAATATAGCTGGATTTATAATCTGCAGATGTTGATATATTATTCGAACGTATGGTCTAATTCCACGTAGAAGGGTGCCCATACTGTAATTTGTGCGATATTAATTTAGCTTAAATATGCCTGAAATGTATTTCTGATTCACTCCCCGGCTAACATTTAAGTTTGCATTTCTGCTTGCACAGTGAAATATTGCATGTATTTTGTGTTCCCAATGCAGGTGGACAAAGCTTTACTAGTCGAGAGAGAGAGTTTTTGCCTTAGTAAATAGAGAGGCATGGGAAGGAATGCGATAACGGAGGAGAGATGAGTTTTTGTGGGAGAAGGAGAGGGCACCAAGAACGTACGGAATATCACCGGTGTGAAGGAGGCGGAGACATGGAGCTGGAAGATGCTTGAATAATGGAAAAATACCAGTAGAGCTGTAGGAGGGGTCTGTATTCAGTGATTGCTTATGTTCTAATGTAGTTAGGGACAGCTGGCACAATGCTTTAGGACACCTTCAGGTGCAAACCTCGCTTTGGCTATTGTGGCTTTATGCTACAGGTACCAGGTTGGAGTTTCTTCTTTGGAAGACTATGACAGCTGAAACCTTTTTTCCCATCATTTCTGAATTCTGCCTTAGTCTAGGACGACCCTTTAGAGTAGTGTAGGGACAGTCAGGGACTTGAAGGGTTTCTTAAGGGAGCCTGATGCACTTGTATGTAAAATTTTGGCTCCTTATAACATAAGTAGCTATAACTGAGCTTGTTGTCTTCTTTCCGTTGTATAGGGTGAATTGATTCCGGAGATATACCTTCATCCTATTTACTTTGTATTAGTGTACTATTATGTTGAAAATGGTATATATTAATCTGTTTAAAAATTTGCAATAAAATGACTAACCTGACTTCAGTCATCGACCGGAGATTATAAAATAGTAGTTTTTCTTTGGACATTGGAATAGTCGTCATTTTCCTCATCTCTCATGCCACGCAACAAGACCATTGATCAAATTTTTGGAGGAGATGGGTTCCAGTGCTAGCAGATAGTAGCTATAGAGGATGGTTGTGCTCTTGAAGTAAGGAACCAAATCTAGAATAGTTCTAGAGCACAACCACAGTGTCCCTAGCGTAGTGCTCAAACACAAAAATTGGAGGACCAAAAGTGTTTTGGTGATGTACAGAGAAACCAGTGGCAGAGGAGAAGTGAGTATTAATAGGGTGATGTGCGTAGCAGTATGTTAAATTGCGGTGAGGGTTTGTTTGTGAAAGGTCTGACAGAGATGTTCTAAGAGTCGTGTGGATGTGGTGATAAGTTGCTGTCGAAGTTGTTATCGGGTCCGTCTTGGCCTAATATCCTGGGATATATAGTAAGGTGAAGACAACGTGTTGTACTTATCTGCTGAATTTTGTGGAGGGTTTCTCATGAGATGATGTCAACAGCCAAAATTGAAATAGGGAAATTTGAGTTTATGGGACAATTGTGAAAAGTGTGGTGGATCTTTCGCACAGAAGGGAAACCGCATGGATTCAGGTGATTTCCCGCTGGTTGCGGTTTCATTTGCAAGTGTGTGCATTCTTTGAGTGACTGAAATTCTTTCGATTCTTTTACAGACGCAGACACTTGTTATTTGAAGGAAAAGTGTTCAGGTGTGTGTGCCCATGTGTGAAGAGATTTTGAAGGGGGAGCCGCTGAGAGCAGTGAGAGTAGCGTCAGGGTGTGTCCCGCTGGGATAAGTTGGATCAAATATTTGATATTGTCTTGTGTAACTCCGAAAACTCTACATTTTAGGTTGAATTGTATATTACGAAAGGGAGGCATAAAATGAAGTGTTTTAAAGCGATTAGAGACATGTTTAGCGGAGATGTGAATGTTCCTACTAAAATGGGTAAAAAAGCACCTCCGGAGGATACGCCAGCTCGTTATATGTGACGAATGTAGGGCTTCACATTATCATTTGGCTCAAAAACTGGCGTAAGATCACTGAGAAGAAGAGCACACAGACATTTCTGAGCTATGACACATTCAATCTGAGAACAGTTGATCATTTGAGAGTTATTTTGTTTCCAAAGAAACCATTACCTAGGCGACACAGTTTGAAGCGCTCAATGCTTGGGAAAGAGCAGCACATGTTAGACTGAGGTACCAAAGTAAATGAAAATTGACAAACGTGATGCGAGCATAGGAAGATGCCATGTGCGATGATCTACAAAAGAGGTGGACAGTAGACATGGTCGAGGGAGCAAGACTGTACCCTGCATTAGTGACTGATGGAGACAATATGGGGGGAAGAAGACAAGAGAGAATGAAAGGGTAAAGAAAGAGAGGACAGTGACAATGACATTAGCGATAGTTTGTTGGATGGGTTGTTAGCAGAATGTCCACCCGTATGGTCAATCATACCCCGGAGAGTTTGGATGCCACTAATAATATTGTGAGTGCAATATTATTGTGAGTGCTTCAGCTCCAGTGGCTACCAACCGAATGTTGTAGGGATCCTCTTAACAGGGCAGTCCCAAGCTGTGAGGAGGGAGGAAATGCGGATAGGTGTCCCAGAAGCCTCTGGATGTTGTGATCCTAGTCCTGTTTCAAGGATTCCAGATGCTCTTGAAGTACCGGTTACTTATGGGCCTATCGTGCCCCTATACAATCCGAATAACCATTGTGAATAGGGGCCAGGGGACGCCCAAAGTTACAGAGGGGGAGCATCACAGAAAAGAGTAGAGAGCCATCACACAAGATTGGTTCCCTTAACGCAGATGAATGTGATTACCTCTTGTGCAGCGACTGCTGATATGTCTGCAGTCCACATTGGGCTGAGACCCATTAGGCCCCTTTCTAAATTAATGAGCTTAGATTCACCTGTGTGGGAGACACTTCTGAGAGTGCGTAACAGCACACGCTGAGAACCCACTAATATACAGAGTCAAAATATACTTGATGTTCTGGATTTGAAGAAATGGTTGAAAGAACGTAACAACACTAACGCGAGCTAGAGTACAGAATCGAGTAAGGGGACTCTTAAGTCAGCTGTAAAGGTGGATATGGTGGATGTGCTTACGTTAAAGACTAAGTTAGATGCCAAGATATGTGGAACTTTAGAACTTTATCGAATAAATCCTTACCAACAGAATCAGAATGAATTACTGTTCATGAGTAAAGATACTAGAAGGGCAAGAGAAGGGCACGGAAAACTACCTGAACTGGCTAGTAATTCTGAAGCTGGCATTGAACAAAGAAAGGCTTTGCAGGATAATCACTAACTTGGGTTCAGTGATCAAGACATACAGAATCTGAGAGTACCAGGACTTAAAACACTTATTCGGAAGTTGTACTATGCATTTGAGTTTGGAGCGCATTGGATAAGTGGGAAGATAGATGAGTGAAAAGGGAGGTACCTTAATAGAAGGGAGGGAGTGTTCAAGCTTTCCCTTTACGAGAAGTGCCAAGCGGAGGATATGCACATATGTCTTGGTACAGGGGTGATCTAGCTGCATTTACAAATGATTTCCCAAAACTGAGAGAAAAACTGTGGAGGAGTACAAACAGGTGGATCGTTTTGTGAATATCTCTAAGGTATTATGGATCGATATTAACATGCTATTTGAAATTGTGGTTCCAAGCGACTTGTGGTTGGCATTTAAAATAGCTATAGAATGGCATAATGGTGAACCTGAAAGAGATCCAGTGACTCATGTTCATCACCAGTGGTGATGAAGAAATATGATCAAGTGATTACATGGTTGAAGGCCACAGTGGCTTTGCAAGATGTTGTTTGGGTTGAGATTGACAGAACTACCTAGGAGCTTAGGTAGGCAGTGCATGCTTAGCAGGCGAGATAATTGCAGGCTTTTAAACAACAGTACAGTGGGATTGATACACTTGAGCCAAATGACCTGGGACAGTTGTGAAAAGTGTGGTGGATCTTTCGCACAGAAGGGAAACTGCATGGATTCAGGTGATTTCCCGCTGGTTGTGGTTTCATTTGCAAGTGTGTGCATTCTTTCAGTGACTGAAATTTATGTGCTCTAAATGTGGTGCTAGGAAATGTAATGCATTTAGTATGTTTTATGCACCCTATACTTGATACCTCTAGATATGGTTTAGGACTAGGAGGTCGTTTTACCTATGGAGGTTTGTGTTAGTGAGATTGTACTTCACTGTGATTTACGCCCCTAATGTGAGTTGTACTTAGGAGGTAGGGTCTAACATGTTTAGGCTAGGGAGAAGAGTACATAATGTAGTTTATGTTACAGGTTGAGGTGGAGTACAGTGATTACCAGTAGTTACTGGTTGTAGGTGTATGATCTATTTTTACTTGTACCAACTCCTGCTAAGTGTTGATCCTGACAGTGGCCCACTTGGCCCTGTCCTGTGTAAATAATCCCTTGTGAATATTGCCTGTGCCAGTTGACACAATGTATATTCTGTGATTACTATCTGATGTGTTTTGAGAATATAAAAGTTATTTTTATATAACCTTGTGTGGAATTCCTTTTGTAGTGTGCCTGGGATGTTGTTGCTGTGTGCGTGCGCAAATGCTTTGCACATTGCCTCCAGGATAAGCCTGACTGCTCGTGCCAAGCTACCAAGGGGGTGAGCAGGGGTTATCTTTGGCGTGTAACTCCCTTGCCCTGACTAAAGTGGTGGTCTCTGCCTGGCTTTGACGCAAGCCTTAGTCAACAGGAGATCTCAGTTCTAACATTGGTGATCAGTGGTGAGGATTAGGACTTGTGTTTGCGCAGTACCACAGCGACAACTGGCTACATTACAAAACTCTGCATTTTAGTCACATGTTGGGGATTATTGTTTATGATTTTGTGTTCTCCTCGAGTGTCATTTTTAAAATGGTATTCCTGCGCTTTTATGTTTAGTGGCAGACGAGAGAACATGACAGGGCGGGACGCCAGTAGGTGGGGATGTTCCAATAGATAGGGAGTGCCTTGCTGGGTCCAGTGCCCATTCCCTGTTCCTGTCCCCAGAGGTGTGGGTAGATAGGAGAGAGGGGGTGTGGAGGAGAAATGGCTAGCTCGGTAGGGTGGTTATCCCCTGATTGTAGTGGGTGTGTCTGGATTCCCCAGTATGGTAGGATCCAGTGGTGGCAGCAAAAGTGTGTCCAGTGCGTGAATTCCCATTCCCAGTTCCCGGAGTATGGTTCCTGGTGCTAAGTAAGAGGGGTACAGGTTGAGAGTCAGGGGCAGTGACGAACTGTCTCACCAGTCTGGAAGGGGCGTGTGTGGATGAGTGGTGTGTTGAAATAGAGGAGTTGGTGTGAGTTCTTTTGGTGATAAAAGGAGTTTGCACAGGAGGTGTACCTCTGGTGGTGTGCAGGAGGTCCGGCAGAGGCCCTGGACAAGTGAGTGTGAGTTCTTTGTCTGATAAGAAGCTTGCACAGAAGGTGGACCTCTGGCGGTGTGCTAGAGGTCTTGCAGAGGCATTGGGGTGTGGTTCCAACAGGATTGACGTGTGTATCTTCTGGTCCTGTGGGGGAGAAGAGGTTCATGTGTAGCCCAGCTAGGTCCCAGTAGAATGGGAAGGGTTGTAGGGGCCCACGTCCTGTCTCTGAGGAGAAGGAGTGGGAGGGACTGCGTGTCTCCATGTGTCCGAAACCCTGTCTCAGGGCCTGGAGGGTTCCCTAAGGGAGCGCAAGGTTGGGGGCCTAGGCTGTACTTACAGGTCATTTGAGGAGGATCTTCCTGTGTCTAGAGGACGGGGAGTTTCTGTAACGAGAACTCCGGCGGTCCTGGTGTTGGGCAGTACCGCTCCTAAGTGGAGGGTGCAGAAGTCCTGGTTGAGGGGTGAGAGGGGGAAAAAAACCCCAGTGGAAAATCCAGTGGGTCAGGGGCCAGCCAGAAGGGCTGAGCCATCCATGAGTGACCATGGTGACGCCACTTCTGTTCTGAGAGACAGGCAGACTGTCGCACGACACATTAGTGATGTGTCACCCTCAAGGGGGGGGGGCATGCGTGCTCCCCGTGAAGTCCTGGTTCGCTGGGCATCTGACCGCCCATAGTGCTTGATCCATTTATGGGGCCTCTGGAGGTAGTTCCCCGAGGAGGGGAAGGCCAGGTTCAGCCTGACCTGGAGAGAAGGGCATCTGTAATCAGCGTCCTGACTGGTTTGTCTTCCAGGGGTACCGCTCGAAGGTGGGAGGGTGCAGAGGGAGGGCGTCCTCGCCTCTGACCCCAGTGCAACCTGAGGGTTTAGACCCTCGGATGGGAGACTAGGAAACTTCCAGGTCAAGAAGGAATCTCTGCCAAAGTAGATCAGCTGAAGAGACTGAGGAGGCTGCCCTTGCTGTGTGTTCTGGGGCCCACCTGCAGTTTGTTGTTTCCACTGAGGAAGAGGAAAGGGGACTTTGCTGTGTGGTGTGTCCCCCCATCTGCTTGAAGAGAGACTGTGCTGTGTGCCTTGTACCTCCGAAGTGAAATAGTCTCTAGATCCCAGGCGGTAGACCAATGATGGAGAGAGTTCCTGAACTGGTGGGAGAGTTGTGTTCTGGAGGGTGTGAAACCCCAGAAGTGGAGGTAGGGTGTGGCATTCTTGCCCGTGACCTCTGGTCAGCCTGAGGGTGCGGGCCCTAGGTTGAAGGATCAGTGGTAGTTGTAGCTACACTGAGAGGGAGAGTGGAAAATGGCTATTGTGTGCCAGGGGTTACTGCCCCCCACACTGTGGATGGGCTAGGACCTGTGACATCTGGATGGCCTAGGGCCTGGTCCTGGCTGTGGACAACTAGAGAGTACCAGTGGGGTATCCTAGCTGGGCCAGAGAGTTCTTGTTTAGAGGAAACCATGTGGGTTTAGAGTGGCGTAGAACCGGAGGGTGTCCCTGCCGTGCGGGCCCACGTCTGTGTTCTATCGCCCAAAGCAGGGAACCCCATCAAGGGAGTGATTGGTCTACCCTGCGTTTTGGCTGGAAGGGAGTTGTGTTGGACTTGGCCCTTTTGGCAGGTTCACCCCAAAACTTTTTGCATTTGCCTAGCCTGTTTCTGTAACCTGGTGTTGGTGATTTTAGGCCTCTGTGCCCTCTTTCACTGTGGTCAAGTGTAAAGTCCGTGCGCTCTCTGTATATGGGTGGTGAGAGTGGCCTGCCCTCCCATAGGAATGCATGGGGATATGTGTGTCCATGGTAGTTCCTGATGGGTGGGGAGTGCAGGGTCCAGTTTGGTATGTGCGAATATGTGAGATTAAATGCTGCACGATGATGTGCGCGGATTTCTTGTGTCTAGTTTGGAAGTGCCACTTCTAGAAGTTGGCATGTCTGTGCAGTGAATGTGAATTGACTGTCTGGCTTGTGATTTGCTGGAGCTGGCTGGTGTGCCTGGCTCCAGGAGTCAGGATGGGTCTGCCCCGGTGGTGAATGGAGAGATCTGCATGTTGATGGGAGGGAGGAGTGCACCTGGGACCTGAATAGGGCTGGACCTTCCCTCCACAATGCTGACTCCACCCCCTGTGGTGTGTCTGATGTCCCTGACCCATCCTGTGAATAGGCAGAAGGGCTGAGCAAAACAAAGTGCTCAAGAACCAGCTGCATCTGGTTCGCCCCTTGCCTGCACCTTTGTAGACAAAGGATTCCTGTGTATAAAAAGGGTATGTTACCCCATGAAAAGGGTTCTTATGTTCAACTTGAAAAAAACAGGGGTGTGCCGCTGCTGGGGCCCAGGGGAAGGCTTGCCTCCCTGGGCCCTGCCTAGCCCCTGCATGTCTGGAGGATTTCCTTTTATTAAGGAGCTGGTTGCTCCATTTCCTTGCTCCACCTTTCTGCCTCCAGGATTGCTGGGACCCCTTTCACTTGCTCCTGATTTTGCCCAGGCTTGCTACAGCCTTCCAGCGCCTAAGGAGTGCTCTATTTTTGCTTTTTGGAACTTGCCTAGCTGAGGGAGAGCGTGGGATTTGCAGCGCTGTGCTTCCGAGGAGGAATCCCCGGCGTAGGGATTCCCCCGAGATTACCAGGACTTTTGCGGGTGCCCACCCCGCTTATTCTGCCTGTTTTTGGCTTTAATTTAAGCAGGTGCCCACCCTGCGTGGTGTTCGCCTATTTTCATCGCAGGAACCCACCCTGCATTGTGCTTTTCCTTACGAGAGAGCCTACCCCTCATTTGTGCCCGAGTCTCACAGCCGCAGCACCGGGAAGGAGGATTCTGGCGAAACCGGAAGTCAGGCAGCATTGTGCCTGGCGGCGTGTGGGACTTCCGGTTTCTCGAGGCAGTCCCGCACACACCGCTGCCCCAGCCTCAGAGAGCTTGCGCCCGGCCCGAATGGAGAAGATGAGAAGCCGGCCGAGTGAAGGTTTCCCGCGGCCTGGGGCTCCCGTGAGTTGTGGAGAGCCCCGGGGCTGCCAGCGGGGAGAGAGAAGCGCTGTCGCCGGTCGGCGGGGCTCCCAAGTTGAAGGGGGAGCCCCGCGCAGACTGCACTGACCAGGATCAGAGTCCTGCCTCTGTTCCCCCCCCTCTGAGTTTCACGAGGGAGTTCGGGGAGGGGAGAGGCAGTACCCGAGCGGCCCCGTTTGGCAGCGGGCCGCTCCACCGTGGGCCCCTTATTGTTTGGAGGGCTCAGAGGGGCCCAGGTTTTTATTGGGCAGAGCGGCCCGTGGTCCCATGTTCCGTGCCCCAGTGTGGGGGCAAAGTTATTTCTCAAGCCCGAGTGGCTCCTAGGGGCATCCCTTTAACGCTCCAGCGATTGGGCATTCCTGTGAGTGAAGAGGCCCATGAAGCATCCCGTGGGTGCTTGCTTGTGCTAGGGGGGCATTTAGGGCGGCCCCGGATGGTAGTGGGCCGGCACAACGGTCGAGTTATCTCGAGAGTCTAGAGGGCTCCGACATGGGCACATTGTTGTTTAGAGGGCCCAGAGGGGCACATGCCTTATTGCCCAAGGGCCAGTTCTTTCCCTTCAAAGGGCCTTAGTATTGATGGAGCCAATGTGCTTCCCAGGGACAGGTGATCTCAGAGCCTAGAAAGGCTCCCACGTGTGGCAGTTTGTTCCTAGGGCCAGTGAGAGTCCATGCCGCAGTTTTGCTGATCCCCAGCTGCCCAGAAAGTAGTGGGCAGCTGCACCGTTTAGGTTCTTTCTTTTCCGGGGACCTGTGCTTTTGAACTCAGGAGTGGGATGCACTCCTTCGCCCCCACCTTGGCCTTCCACAGCCGCGCAGTACTTAGTGCCAGCTACAGCATTTAGACCTTGTTCTTGTTCTCAGCTGCCCAGCAAGTAGTGGACAGCTGCAACGTTTAGGTTTGCGCAGATGGCGCACCCTTGACTGGCGCTGCATTTGCAGCGCGCCCTGACATTCTGGACACAGGGCATTTGAGCCCCTTCTTGATGGCCTGTTGTCAGGGTGGCTGGTATGTGTATAGGGCGCAAGGCCCTAATGTGGTTTATGTGCTCTAAATGTGGTGCTAGGAAATGTAATGCATTTAGTATGTTTTACGCACCCTGTGTTTGATACCTCTAGATATTGTTTAGGCCTAGGAGGTTGTTTTACCTATGGAGGTTTGTGTTAGTGAGATTGTACTTCACTGTGATTTACGCCCCTAATGTGAGTTGTACTTAGGCGGTAGGGTCTAACATGTTTAGACTAGGGGGAAGAGTACATAATGTAGTTTATGTTACAGGTTGAGGAGGAGTACAGTGATTACCAGTAGTTACTGGTTGTAGGTGTATGAGTTATTTTTACTTGTACCAACTCTTGCTAAGTGTTGATCCTGACAGTGGCCCACTTGGCCCTGTCCTGTGTAAATAATCCCTTGTGAATATTGCCTGTGCCAGTTGACACAATGTATATTGTGTGATTACTATCTGATGTGTTTTGAGAATACAAAAGTTATTTTTATATAACCTTGTGTGGAATTCCTTTTGTAGTGTGCCTGGGATGTTGTTGCTGTGTGCGTGCGCAAATGCTTTACACATTGCCTCCAGGATAAGCTTAACTGCTCGTGGCAAGCTACCAAGGGGGTGAGCAGGGGTTATCTTTGGCGTGTAACTCCCTTGCCCTGACTAAAGTGGTGGTCTCTGCCTGGCTTTGACGCAAGCCTTAGTCAACCAGAGATCTCAGTTCTAACATTGGTGATCAGCGGTGAGGATTAGGGCTTGTGTTTGCACAGTACCATAGCGACAACTGGCTACATTACAAAACTCTGCATTTTAGTCACATGTTGGGGATTATTGTTTATGATTTTGTGTTCTCCTCGAGTGTCATTTTTAAAATGGTGTTCCTGCGCTTTATATGTTTAGTGGCAGAAGAGAGAAAATGACAGGGTGGGACGCCAGTAGGTGGGGATGTTCCAATAGATAGGGAGTCCCTTGCTGGGTCCAGTGCCCAATCCCTGTTCCTGTCCCCAGAGTAAGCATGGGCGAATTTTGCGAATCTCGCGTTCACGAATTTTGCGGATTCGCGAACTCGCAATCCGCAAAATCCACGAATTCTCGCGAATTTGCGGATTTTTTTTGTGTTTGCCAATCTCTGTCACCACTGCCACTCTCTGACTACTCATGCCACCCTCTGGCCCACCCATGCCACCCTCTGTTTCATCACAGCACCCTCTGGTTGTCCAGTCAGTGTACATTATTGTGGCAAAGCAAAGCACACCTTCCCTGCCTCAAGTGACCTGAATTAATTTGGGGCTGATTAATGTGTCACAGAATATTTTTTTAGCTGGCACCTGCTTCCTTAGTGCTTCCTGATTAGTGATCTTTTGCACTTGCTAAGTGCTTTCATTGTTGCAAAATTAGTTACAACACCTGCCCTGCCCCAACTGACAATAATGAATTAGGGGCTGATTAATGGATTTGAACTTCCAGCCTGGCTCCTGCTTGTCTCCCTTAGCTGTAATTCAGGACCTTTGTGGCATATGTGTAACTATTCTGAGGTTCAGAGCAGGGTCACTAATAGTTGCAACTGGCAACTGAACTCTGGAGGGGCCCCTCAGGAAGCACTACAGGAAATGGCTACTAATGATAAGCCTGAACTTTTGAACCTGGTAAGTAGTTTCAGTTTTGCTAAGATCGTATTTCTGCAATTTAGCGCTTATTCGCGGGGCGCGAAGTTGTACTGGGAAGCCGCGAACTCACGCGAACAGTGCGAGCAAGCCATAAAATCCGCTGCTCGCGGATTTGCGGATTTTGCGGGAGATTCGCGAATCTCGCGGATTGCGAATTTACAGAGAATCCGCAAAATCCGCGAGCGAAACGGATTTTCCGCCCATGCTTACCCCAGAGGTGTGGGTAGATAGGAGAGAGGGGGTGTGGAGGAGAAATGGCTAGCTCGGGAGGGTGGTTATCCCCTGAGTGTAGTGGGTGTGTCTGGATTCCCCAGTATGGTAGGATCCAGTGGTGGCAACAAAAGTGTGTCCAGTGCGTGAATTCCCATTCCCAGTTCCCGGAGTATGGTTCCTGGTGCTCAGTAAGAGGGGTACAGGTTGAGAGTCAGGGGCAGTCTCACCAGTCTGGAAGGGGCGTGTGTGGATGAGTGGTGTGTTGAAATAGAGGAGTTGGTGTGAGTTCTTTTGGTGATAAAAGGAGTTTGCACAGGAGGTGTACCTCTGGTGGTGTGCAGGAGGTCAGGCAGAGGCCCTGGACGAGTGAGTGTGAGTTCTATGTCTGATAAGAAGCTTGCACAGAAGGTGGACCTCTGGCAGTGTGCTAGAGGTCTTGCAGAGGCATTGGGGTGTGGTTCCAACAGGATTGACGTGTGTATCTTCTAGTCCTGTGGGGCAGAAGAGGTTCATGTGTAGCCCAGCTAGGTCCCAGTAGAATGGGAAGGGTTGTAGGGGCCCACGTCCTGTCTCTGAGGAGAAGGAGTGGGAGGGACTGCGTGTCTCCATGTGTCCGAAACCCTGTCTCAGGGCCTGGAGGGTTCCCTAATAGAGCGCAAGGTTGGGGGCCTAGGCTGTACTTACAGGTCATTTGAGGAGGATCTTCCTGTGTCTAGAGGACGGGGAGTTACTGTAACGAGAACTCCGGCGGTCCTGGTGTTGGGCAGTACCGCTCCTAAGTGGAGGGTGCAGAAGTCCTGGTTGAGGGGTGAGAGGGGGACAAAAACCCCAGTGGAAAAGCCAGTGGGTCAGGGGCCAGCCAGAAGGGCTGAGCCATCCATGAGTGACCATGGTGACGCCACTTCTGTTCTGAGAGACAGGCAGACTGTCGCACGACACATTAGTGATGTGTCACCCTCAAGGGGGGGGGCATGCGTGCTCCCCGGGAAGTCCTGGTTCGCTGGGCATCTGACCGCCCATAGTGCTTGATCCATTTGTGGGGCCTCTGGAGGTAGTTCCCCGAGGAGGGGAAGGCCAGGTTCAGCCTGACCTGGAGAGAAGGGCATCTGTAATCAGCGTCCTGACTGGTTTGTCTTCCAGGGGTACCGCTCGAAGGTGGGAGGGTGCAGAGGGAGGGCGTCCTCACCTCTGACCCTAGTGCAACCTGAGGGTTTAGACCCTCGGATGGGAGACTAGGAAACTTCCAGGTCAAGAAGGAATCTCTGCCAAAGTAGATCAGCTGAAGAGACTGAGGAGGCTGCCCTTGCTGTGTGTTCTGGGGCCCACCTGCAGTTTGTTGTTTCCACTGAGGAAGAGGAAAGGGGACTTTGCTGTGTGGTGTGTCCCCCCATCTGCTTGAAGAGAGACTGTGCTGTGTGCCTTGTACCTCCGAAGTGAAATAGTCTCTAGATCCCAGGCGGTAGACCAGTGATGGAGAGAGTTCCTGAACTGGTGGGAGAGTTGTGTTCTGGAGGGTGCTTTCCTGGGAGGGTGTGAAACCCCAGAAGTAGAGGTAGGGTGTGGCATTCTTGCCCGTGACCTCTGGTCAGCCTGAGGGTGCGGGCCCTAGGTTGAAGGATCAGTGGTAGTTGTAGCTACACTGAGAGGGAGAGTGGAGAATGGCTATTGTGTGCCAGGGGTTACTGCCCCCCACACTGTGGATGGGATAGGACCTGTGACATCTGGATGGCCTAGGGCCTGGTCCTGGCTGTGGACAACTAGAGAGTACCAGTGGGGTATCCTAGCTGGGCCAGAGAGTTCTTGTTTAGAGGAAACCATGTGGGTTCAGAGTGGCGCAGAACCGGAGGGTGTCCCTGCCGTGCGGGCCCACGTCTGTGTTCTATCGCCCAAAGCAAGGAACCCCATCAAGGGAGTGATTGGTCTACCCTGCGTTTTGGCTGGAAGGGAGTTGTGTTGGACTTGGCCCTTTTGGCAGGTTCACCCCAAAACTTTTTGCATTTGCCTAGCCTGTTTCTGTAACCTGGTGTTGGTGATTTTAGGCCTCTGTGCCCTCTTTCACTGTGGTCAAGTGTAAAGTGCGTGCGCTCTCTGTATATGTGTGGTGAGAGTGGCCTGCCCTCCCATAGGAATGCATGGGGATATGTGTGTCCATGGTAGTTCCTGATGGGTGGGGAGTGTAGGGTCCAGTTTGGTATGTGCGAATATGTGAGATTAAATGCTGCACGGTGATGTGCGCGGATTTCTTGTGTCTAGTTTGGAAGTGCCAATTCTAGAAGTTGGCATGTCTGTGCAGTGAATGTGAATTGACTGTCTGGCTTGTGATTTGCTGGAGCTGGCTGGTGTGCCTGGCTCCAGGAGTCAGGATGGGTCTGCCCCGGTGGTGAATGGAGAGATCTGCATGTTGATGGGAGGGAGGATTGCACCTGGGACCTGAATAGGGCTGGGCCTTCCCTCCACAATGCTGACTCCACCCCCTGTGGTGTGTATGATGTCCCTGACCCATCCTGTGAATAGGCAGAGGGGCTGAGCAAAACAAAGTGCTCAAGAACCAGTTGCATCTGGTTCGCCCCTTGCCTGCACCTTTGTAGACAAAGGATTCCTGCGTATAAAAAGGGTATGTGACCTCATGAAAAGGGTTCTTATGTTCAACTTGAAAAAACCAGGGGTGTGCCGCTGCTCGGGCCCAGGGGAAGGCTTGCCTCCCTGGGCCCTGCCTAGCCCCTGCATGTCTGGAGGATTTCCTTTTATTAAGGAGCTGGTTGCTCCATTTCCTTGCTCCACCTTTCTGCCTGCAGGATTGCTGGGACCCCTTTCACTTGCTCCTGATTTTGCCCAGGCTTGCTACAGCCTTCCAGCGCCTGAGGAGAGCTCTATTTTTGCTTTTTGGAACTTGCCCAGCTGAGGGAGCGCACAGGCTTTGCAGCGCTGTGCTTCCGAGGAGGAATCCCCGGCGTAGGGATTCCCCTGAGATTACCAGGACTTTTGCGGGTGCCCACCCCGCTTATTCTGCCTGTTTTTGGCTTTAATTTAAGCAGGTGCCCACCCTGCGTGGTGTTCGCCTATTTTCATCGCAGGAGCCCACCCTGCATTGTGCTTTTCCTTACGAGGGAGCCTACCCCTCATTTGTGCCTGAGTCTCACCGCCGCAGCACCGGGAAGGAGGATTCCGGCGAAACCGGAAGTCAGGCAGCATTGTGCCTGGCGGCATGCGGGACTTCCGGTTTCTCGAGGCAGTCCCGCGCACACCGCCGCCCCCGCCTCAGAGAGCTTGCGCCCGGCCCGAATGGAGAAGATGAGAAGCCGGCCGAGTGAAAGTTTCCCGCGGCCTGGGGCTCCCGTGAGTTGTGGAGAGCCCCGGGGCTGCCAGCCGGGAGAGAGAAGCGCTGTCGCCGGTCGGCGGGGCTCCCAAGTTGAAGGGGGAGCCCCGCGCAGGCCGCACTGACCAGGATCAGAGTCCTGCCTCTGCCCCCCCCCCCTCTGAGTTTCACGAGGGAGTTCGGGGAGGGGCGAGGCAGTACCCGAGCAGCCCCGTTTGGCAACGGGCCGCTCCACCGTGGGCCCCTTATTGTTGGGAGGGCTCAGAGGGGCCCAGGTTTTTATTGGGCAGAGCGGCCCGTGGTCCCATGTTCCGTGCCCCAGTGTGGGGGCAAAGTTATTTCTAGAGCCCGAGTGGCTCCTAGGGGCATCCCTTTAACGCTCGAGCGATTGGGCATTCCTGTGAGTGAAGAGGCCCATGAAGCACCCCGTGGGTGCTTGCTTGTGCTAGGGGGGCATTTAGGGCGGCCCCGGATGGTAGTGGGCCGCCACAACGGTCGAGTTATCTCGAGAGTCTAGAGGGCTCCGACATGGGCACATTGTTGTTTAGAGGGCTCAGAAGGGCACATGCCTTATTGCCCAAGGACCAGTTCTTTCCCTTCAAAGGGCCTTAGTATTGATGGAGCCAATGTGCTTCCCAGGGACAGTTGATCTCAGAGCCTAGAAAGGCTCCTACGTGTGGCAGTTTGTTCCTAGGGCCAGTGAGAGTCCATGCCGCAGTTTTGCTGATCCCCAGCTGCCCAGAAAGTAGTGGGCAGCTGCACCGTTTAGGTTCTTTCTTTTCTGGGGACCTGTGCTTTTAAACTCAGGAGTGGGATGCACTCCTTCGCCCCCACCTTGGCCTTCCACAGCTGCGCAGCACTTAGTGCCAGCTACAGCATTTAGACCCTGTTCTTGTTCTCAGCTGCCCAGCAAGTAGTGGACAGCTGCAACGTTTAGGTTTGCGCAGATGGCACACCCTTGACTGGCGCTGCAATTGCAGCGCGCCCTGACATTCTGGACACAGGGCATTTGAGCCCCTTCTTGATGGCCTGTTGGTCAGGGGGGCTGGTATGTGTATAGGGCGCAAGGCCCTAATGTGGTTTATGTGCTCTAAATGTGGTGCTAGGAAATGTATTGCATTTAGTATGTTTTACGCACCCTGTGTTTGATACCTCTAGATATTGTTTAGGCCTAGGAGGTTGTTTTACCTATGGAGGTTTATGTTAGTGAGATTGCACTTCACTGTGATTTACGCCCCTAATGTGAGTTGTACTTAGGAGGTAGGGTCTAACATGTTTAGACTAGGGGGAAGAGTACATAATGTAGTTTATGTTACAGGTTGAGGTGGAGTACAGTGATTACCAGTAGTTACTGGTTGGAAGTTTTTGATCTATTTTACTTCTGCCAACTCCTGCTAAGTGTGGATCCTGACAGTGGCCCACGTGGCCCTGTCCTGTGTAAATAATCCCTTGTGAATATTGCCCGTGCCAGTTGGCACAATGTATGTTGTGTGATTACTATCTGATATGTTTTGAGAATACAAAAGTTATTTTTATATAATCTTGTGTGGAGTTCCTTTTGTAGTGTGCCTGGGATGTTGTTGCTGTGTGCGTGTGCAAATGCTTTACACATTGCCTCCGGGATAAGCCTGACTGCTCATGCCAAGCTACCAAGGGGGTGAGCAGGGGTTATCTTTGGCGTGTAACTCCCTTGCCCTGACTAGAGTGGTGGTCTCTGCCTGGCTTTGGCGCAAGCCTTAGCCAACCAGAGATCCCAGTTCTAACACCCAGCCTCCGATGCCACTGCACGCTTTGCAGAATGGTTCTTATAGTAATACCCCATTCCAACAGTTACACATGTTTAAGTCTCTCAATGACTGCGGCACTGATTGGTCCTTATGATGGTGTCTGAGAGAGGAGGAAGACTGTACACTTGGCACAGTCTTGGAGGTAGACCAGAGCGGACCATATGTCTATGCTGATGTAGATGGTCGCAATGTCACCTTTTTGATCAATACTAGTGCTACCCGCTCTACTTGAGAACAGCAGAGGCTCCCTACCTACCCCTCTCTGGAAAAACAATCCAAGTTGTCGGCGTCGCAAATAAGAGAGTGTCAAATCCCTTGACGGAAGAGGTCCCTGTGAATATAGGGACCTTTGAGTATAACCATCAGTTCGTTGTGTGTGATTGGAGCCCCGTGAGCCTATTTGGATAGGATTTGCTATGCAAGTTAAACTGTACGACATATTGAACTCCAATGGGCATTGAGATTCAAAGGATGAGGATGTGGCATTTAAATTGGCAATCAAAATTTGGGAGTTCCATTGTACCCCTCATTGATGGTAGAGGACTTGCCCCTGGACCTCAGAGAGACAGTGCCAAGTGAATTTTGGGATTTTACAGGAAAGAATAATCGACTCATAAGAGGAGTCGACCCAGTCTGTATACAAATTAAGCCCAATGCTGAATATCTGAGAACACCACAATACAATTTGACACCAGAAACAATTGCTGGGATCAAGCCTGTAATCCGAGTACATGATTGAGCAAGGTATCTTGAAGGAGATCCTGGGGAGTCCATGTAACTCTTCCATTCTGGGCTTACAGAAGCCTAGCTGTAAATACTGCATAGTACAGGAACCCCACAAAATCAACAATGTCTTAGTCCCTTGTTGTTCAGTGGTACCAAATCCATCTGTGAAACTGTTTCAGATTCCATGCAAGGCCAAATGGTTCACTGTTACTGATCTTTGTCAGGCCTTTCCTTCGGTCCCATTGTATGAAACCAGACTGTTTTTGTTCATGTTTAGCTGGGTGTCCGTGTTTTAACTTGCTGCCGTGTCTCACAAAGGAACACAGAGAGTCCCTCTATCTTTAAATTAATTCTAAAGAAAAATCTTGAGGCTCTGCCCATGGCCTGCAATTTGGTCCTGGTGCAATAAATCGATGACCTCCTGGTTGCATCGAATACTCAGGATGTGTTCCAAACCGATACCATTGCTTTGTTGAACCATCTGGCTGAGAATGGACACACGGTGTCGCCGAGCAAGTTACAGTACTGTCTGACAGAAGTCCTATAAGCAGGAGATAGGGTTGCAAAAGATGTCAGAAAGGTGTCTCATGACAGAACATATGGAACTCAGAAGGAAGTCAGGATGTTTCTGGGAATGGTGGGCTACTGTTGTGCGGGGATACCCAGCTTTTCCCTAGTGGCTAAACTTCTATAGAGGTTGACACACAAGTATGCGTCTGAGCCAGTGCCCTGGAGCAACAACTGTTTGAATGCGTTCCTAGAGTTGAGCGAGAACATTTGCTGTGCTCCAGCGCTGGGAATGCCGGATTACAACAAAGCATATATGCTCTTCTGTTATGAAAATGGCTGTGGGTGGCCGACCAGGCGACATGGCGCACTCAACTGATTAGTGCTCCCGTACCTTGATCCCCTATAATCCGGTATACTTCTCCTGGCGGTGCTGGCTGCGATGCTGATGCCCACTCCCGGATTCCGGAGGATGTGCTGAATCCACAGGGAGCTAAACCGTGCTGTTTGGCCGGCTGGTTGTGTGGTACTGCAGCAGACAAGCGAGCGGCCCTGATGAATATCGGCCTGCGCGCAGGCATTTTGAATAATGACATGGCGCCGTGCTGAGAGCTGTTCATCCTGGAATGGTGAGGCCTGGCAGCGGAAGAGATCCCTCACCCCTGAAGTCCTGGTGTCCTGCTGCAGAGCCCCTCGAGATCACAGAAGCAGGTGAGGGGACGCAGCTGCCTGCGTGAGGGTGCTCGCGTGGGGCAGTGGTGACTGAGCGACAGGACAGACCCCCCGAGTTGGCGCTTGGGCTCCCCGGCGCTTGAGCACAGCCGAGGCGGCAGCGGGCTCTTGCCCCATCCAAAAGCGCCGGTAATTGTTATTATTTAAGGGCGCGCCCCCTGCGATTCCTGGAGCTGCAGGCTGTGTGGGGCTCGTGAAAATATGACATGGACATTGTGAGGAGCTGGGGTGTTGCTTACAGAACAGACTTGGTGTCCCCTTGGGGACCCGTGAGACGGTACGAAGGGAGGCCTGTGGTATGGTCAGGGCCTGCGAGGCCCAGGTGGCTACTGACGTGACCTGCAAGCAAGAGGGAGTTTCCCCCCCCTGATGTTTTGAAGAGCTGGTGCCCTGCTGTGGTGTCCCCTGTGTCTACAGCGGGTGCGTGGTGGAGGGGAGACGAATGGAAGACAGCATGCAATTGGCTGTGTTGGGGGCTTACGAAGGAGTGCAGACCTGGTGTTGGAGGGTGTAACGCCCAAGGGTACGGGTCCAGTGGCTGTGGACCTTGCATCTCTGTTTGCGCCCATCTTATGCAGGTGCTAGAAATCGCTACAGGTACCTCAATTATGGACCCCAACACTGTGGCCTTGTGAAGAGGTGCTGTGAGTAAAGTTGCCCAGAACTGCGGCGGCCGCGGTGAGAAGGGGTTTAGAATCACTTGGGGGTCCCAGAGGACAACGAGGAACATTCCCAATGAGGCTGCACTGGCCCTGTGAGCGGAGGGACATGGGGATTATCCTGGAGACAGTCCCCTGAGCAGATGTAAGGCAGCCTCGTGGGTGCCTGTGGGAGCACAACAGGGCAGAGACGAGTGGCAGGAGGAGCAGTTGGCTCTGGTGGGAACACCTGAGAGGCCGCTGACTTTGCAGTAGTGTGGCGGTGTGATCAAGGAAGTGGTAGTCGGAAGCGGTTAGGCTCGAGGGCTTCTGGAGCTGCCCCAGACTGAGGGGGGTTTTGAGAGCGAGCAGGCGGTACTTCAGCGACGTAGCGCAAGTGCGAGGCATTGCCCGAAAGAGACTGTAGTAGCGCTTTGCTCTTCAATTACCAGGAAGCTGCTGTTGTTGTGCTGCTTTCGGCAAGCGTGACCTGCTCTTCTGCTGGTGGGATGATCTGGCAGCAGCGATACATGCGCCCCAGGGACTAGTGCTTCATTCACAGCGCACCGGAGGCGCAGAGAGTAGTTGGCTAATGCCCACAGCGCAGCAACTGGTGATGGGCCGGATATGCGCCACGACACAGCAGGGACACCTGAGGGTCGCCAGCCTTGACCCTATGCAGGGAACTACGTAAGAGATGTCGGAACCAGTGCCCACAGCCCTAGCGGCCAAGATGGACTCTGTCCTCGCAGCGGTGGAGCGAATTGGGTGCCGCACTGGACCATACTAGGACCTCTCTGGAGACCAGAATCGACAAAGTCACCTCGGATCAGATCGGGCAGATGATGCGGAAAGGCGCTCATGCCGTAACAACAACATCCGTGTGGTGGGCCTGCCAGAAGGCGAGGAAGGTAGGAACTCGGAGCAATACACAGAACGCTGGTTGCGAGATCTGCTGCCCCAGGGTTCCTTGTCTGTGCAGTTCGTGGTGGAGCGGGCTCACCATATCCCGGCGCAGAAGCCACAGCCTGGGCCAGTCCGCGTCCCTTCATTTTCAAACTACTCAACTACAGGGACAGGTACGCAGTGCTTTGTGAAACAAGGAAAATGGACCCTCTGCAGGTGAACGGAAGTACAGTTATGTTTTTTCCAGACTACACCGCTCTCGTACAGAGGCGTAGGAACAACTACACAGCAGTGAAACGTCTACACAGCGGTGAAACGTCAGCTCCGAGCCCTGGAGCTACCTTATTTACTACTGTTCCCTGCCTGGCTACGAGTGGTCACTAAGGATGGGGCCTGCTTCTTTGACTCCCTTGAGGAGGCGTGGGACTGGCTAGAGGAGCAGGGATTGTGGACAGTTGTGCGGCCCACTATGTCGAGCAGGAGACCGAGGCGACGACGACGGAGGGAGGAAATGAAGTTGGCCAAGACAATATGAAGCAGCGACGGGACGTGCTGGAGGAAGTCGCGACCCTTGGATCCCCACAACCTCGTGAACGGTCCGACTGTTACAGACAAATTGTGTTGGAGTCCAGTGGCTCCTCGTCACCATCCACCGAAATCTCGGAAGAACTTGGTCTGCCAGTGGTCACCCCGCAAACGGCTGACAACATTATCGCATGAAATGACGGACTGATGTACTTTAATGCGAACTGGTCAGGCAAGTAGAATGCTATTCACTGTACTGCATAACCTGGCTGGCTGGTAGAATTTGGGGGAGGGAGAGAGGGGGTAGGCTCATTTGGGTTGCGAGTCACACGTTCCACACATTGAGACGATGCCTTGGGGGGATATCTATCGCCGAGCACACATGGCCCGCTAGAGTTCCCGTACATAAATATCTGGGTTCATGGGATAACGAGCCGCTGGCACCACAAAATATGTCTGAAGCTCAGATAGTTGGCCCACTACGCATATTGACATCAAAGGACAAGGTTATACCATAGTTCTGCCCTGTATGGCGCGGAATTATGGGGGTTTGGGAACTTGTCCGATTTAACTTATTCTGAAAATAAGTTTTTGCGTGCTATTACTTCTCTTCCCCAGAGCACGCCCCTAGTACCCCTAAGGTATGATCTGGGTAGGAACCCCATAGCGGAAATAGCTAAACTGCTGCCTATTCTTTATTGGCACATTCTGTGGACCACTATTGAATTGTCATTGCACGATGAAGGTTTCCTTGACGTAAAAAAATCTGATGGTTTCCACAAAATTGGGTGGTTTAAAGAAGTTAGAAAAATCCTAGCGGATTTGGGAATGTATGAACTCTGGGAGAATCCTGCAGGTGCTTCTTTCCCGTCCAAAAAAGTTTTGAAGGAGAAGTAAGTACTGGGAGATGGTTACAACCAAAGTTTCAGAAGTATTGATTATCTTTCCCTGACAGGTATTTTTTTGAATGTGAAACCTATCCCCAGTTTCAAACCCTTTTGGGATTCCATTACTAAGGTACAAGATAGGAAGTTGTATTTTCAGTTGAGGGCAGAATCGCTGCCTCTAAGATCTTTTACCTCCCGGTGGGCCCGACAAAGTGATAATATATGCCCTGTTTATATGAACCACACTGAAACGATTGCCCATATGTTCTTTGCCTGCCCGGCTTATGCAGTTCCAAGACGGGTCTGGTTGAGCCCAGTATGTAAATTACTTGGCACCAGGCGAAGTACAGATGCTGAAAGGATTTTGTGTACTAGTACCATGTCTATTATTGTAGTGGGAGTTGCAAAGTTTTTAGGATGGGTGTTGAGTTTAAGACGAAACAGTGTATCTGGGTAATTTGTTTCTTTTCTTTTTGGTCTTGATCTTCAAACGTTTCACCTAGAATGATGGTCTTGGCCTCATTAACTTGTACAGGTCTGTGGGAATTTTGTACTTGTGTCCAATGTTTTACAATTACAATTTTAATTAATTTTGTATGAAGCTGTCTGTGTTATTTTTAACCTGGTTTTCTTTTTAACATATTCTTCCACCGTCGAGCTGTTTTTTGTATTTATTAATGAAGTTTTTGTCTTTCTGTAATGCTTTTATGACTTCTGTCGAATAAAGCTTGTTTGGATTGGATTGGTTATACCATAGCATCACTAGCACGCAACCTGATAGGTAACACATTGCCTTCGTTTCGGACTTGTCCGTGTTTCAGAAGTTTGGACGGCCATCACGAAATGACTGCCCCAGATGTTCAATTGGTTATGGTTAGTTTTCTATTGTTCTCTCAGATGCAGCAGTTCAACACACTCATGCAGTCCACGAGTCTCCTCGCCCGCGAGATGCCCCTCCCAATGCCTTGCCACTGGTCTCCCTATTGATCATTACAAACAGAAATGGAGCGAGCTGATATTATCACATGGAATATACGTGGTATGTACACACCTGGGCGCCGTTACTCCATATTTGCATATTTACAGCGACACTCGGCCGCCATCGTGCTGCTGCATGAAACGCACATGACTCAGCCAGAGCAAGATCGGCTGAGCAGGCGCTGGAGGTGCCACATTTACGGCACCACATACTCGGCGCATGCGATGGGCACTGTAATTTGGGTGAGGGCAGGTACTCCATTTGTGTGCGAGGATATTGTGACAGACCCTGATGGCCCATACACCTTAGTGTCAGGGACGCTTAATGGCCAGCGTTTTTTTTAGGATCTATATATGCCCCAAACACAGACCAACCCTTGTTCTTGGCACGACTGTCGGCAGTGCTATCTCCCTACGCGGGGTTGCCCTGGCTGTTGGGTGGGGACTTCAATGCGGTCCTTGATGTACACATGGACAGATCCTTCCCACCCCTTCGGGCAACGACTGTAACTTCCAATGCACAGGTGCTTGCGGACTGGTTGTCACACTGGGCAATACTGGATGTATGGTGTATATTGCACCCCACAGACCGCATTTATTCTTATTTTTCTGCAGCTCACGGGTTACATGTGAGGTTGGATCGGGTTGTGGGTTCGCAGGCTCTGGTCCCCTTGGTTGAGGTAGCGGAATACCTAGGTAGGACACACTCTGATGATAATCCTTTACGGCTTCGACTGAACTGGGACCCTGGCCGCCCTCCCATACCCACCTGGCGCCTCCAGCCTGACTACTTGGAGTGGAGTTATCTTGCTGCGGTGTTGTCACGCTATGATCTAGGCTGGGGATTTCTACAAATGGTGGGCCTGTTATACCACAACCCCACAATCTGGGTGCGGCTAGGGCCATACATTTCTGATAGCATCCCGATCTGCCGGGGAACCAGGCAGGGGTGCCCACTATCGCCCCTCCTATTCGCGCTGCCATTCGAGCCTTTGGCAGTGGCCAGACTTCCTCTGGGGTAATGTGCGTCATAGGATTGCGCTAGCGAAGTTATACTTGCCCACGGACCAAGGCGGTCTAGCTGTCCCCTGTTTTGAGCACTACTATTTAGCTGCTCATCTGCAGTGGATAGCCCGATAGCTAGTGGACAGAGGTCGAAAGGATACAGCGACTACAGCTCCTCCCCTCTCTTTGCATTGCATTACTGGGCTTTTTCATCCGGCTGCTAAGTTACCCACACTGGTTCCCCTCCTCCTGGCGGTGGCTTACAAATGCTTCCGCCGCTGCCTGTACATCACCAAAGACCTAATTCCTTATGCGCCTGCCAAACCGCTAGTGGGCTCCCCCAGCGGGCCTAGGGAGCTCACGTCCCTGAAGCTTCTGGAGTGGCACGACGCCGATGTGCAGACTCTGGAAGATCTGTATCGAGATGGCATGCTTCTGCCATTTGAATCACTTGCTGAAGAGCTGGGGCTGCCATTTTTTAAGACACCGCTCCTTGATCACTACACTGGCCTCTAGATGGGGGGACAAGACGGAGGATCCGAGTCAACACCTCACCATACAATACCTCCACTTAATGGGTCGATGCCAATATTTAATCCAGTGGTTTGCGGCATCCCTCCGCACACATGCGGCGATAAAGTTAGACTCACTTCGACGCAGGTGGGAACAAGACTTGGGGAGGCAACTGGAGGATAGGGGGTGGGAAAAGATATTGAAAAGTCCTAAGAGAATCCCCAGAAACATGCGGTTCCGTCAAATTCAATTATTTATAGTCCACAGGGCGTACCTCACTCCTGAAAAGATCAATAGGTACTTTCACTGTGTGGACACAGCCTGTCCCCGCTGTACAGAGGTGGGTGCTGGACTAGTGTACATGCTGTGGGGCTGTCACACGCTGCACATTTATTGGCGGGCTATCAGTGAGACACTGGGCACATGTACTAGCCGCAGCATACCTTTCGAGTGGCCCACTTCCTTATTACACCAATATAGTAGAGCGGCGACTACAAAAGTCACTTCTCGTTTTCTTGACCTGGCGCTAGTCATTGCCAAGCGCCTTTTAACTAAAAGATGGAAGTCGCAATCCCCACCACACATAAGGGCATGGAGGTATTCCCTCATAGCATGGGCTAAAGCAGAAGGAATTGCTATCACACGGGAGGAAACACTGGGCTTACGTAGGACGCCCAAGGCAGCGCAATGGGAGGGTCTGCTCCAGATTCTTATGCTCATAAAGGAGGACACCCTAGAGCAGCGGCCGCTTGTTGAGGGAGGCACCCCTGCAACTTGAGATGGGCGATATGTCGGGTACACTCTTATCCTGCCACACAGGCGCATCTATACTGTCCACCGACTTAGCAGAGATGACACTACGTGTGTTGGTGGACGAAGCAGCGCTGTGGAGTTCTGCAAGCCAGGGAGCGAGGGATGGAGAGGAGAGGGGCTGACGGATGTTGTTATAATGGGGAGGTGAGGTGACTAAAGGTTAAATGTAAAGTTGAAAAGGTGTAATTAGAAGTTGAACTTAGCTGCTGTGGTTGATTTCTTTCCTTAGTTACTGTTTGTTTACTCTATAACATCTGTGCATTCACACAAGATGTATGATCTGTAACACTCTGCATAATATGCCTCCAGACTTGCAATATGACAGCATTGTGGACTTTACCTCTGCTGCAGTGACACATATATTGCAGTTCTATCTGGAACTGTGGCTAAAGAGTCACCAGAATACATGGTGGCCATCCTAAGCTTGTATGTACGAACTGAGAGTCACTGTCTAGAAAATCCTGCTTGTAAGAGTAATGCAATGCTGGGGATGGTCTTGCATAAACATGTATATGTTGTGGAAAAATGATAATAAAATTAAAAAAAATTTAAATGAAAAGGAGGGCTGTGCTCTCCCAAGCTTGCTTCAAAATCATGGAGATGCCAGTAGACCCGTCGCCTACTTCTCTGCTATACAGATTCAGCAGCATCTGTGTTGCCCGGGTGTCCTAAGTCTGTTGCTGCAACAGGTGTCAGCCTAAAGAGATGTGAAGGCATTGCGATGGGTGTTAGAAATTGGATTCTAGTCAGGGCAAGGGAGTTACACTCTGAAAATAACCCTGCTCACCCCCTTGGTAGCTTGGCAGAGCAGTCAGGCTTATCCCAGAGGCAATGTGTAAAAGCGTTTGCGCAACACACTCACACAGCAGCGACACACTAGGCACACCAAAAAAGAAACTCCAAACAAGGTTATGTAAAAAATAACCTTTGTATTAGTCATACAACACATTAGAGTGTAATCACCCATATACACTGTGCCACCTGGCACTTGGTATGATTTTACAGGGGTTTTATACACTACAGGGCCAATTGGGCCACTGTTATGATCAGTACATATATTACCGCTAGGGAGGACAACCAGTAACTACTGGTGAGGGTACACTTAGCACCTAGCATGAGGCATGAACATTGGGATCATAATCAGCATATTATGCATACATCATAATTACATCAGGCCCACCTTAGGCCTAAACATACCTGCAGCTACTGGGAGCCTCAGCCCATCAATAGGAATATTACCACTCAGTGTTGTTGTCCCCCAGGCAGTATTGCAGAGAAGGGGCCCAGTCCTGGGCTCGCCCGCAATCCCCTCTTAATGCAAAATTGCCCCAGATATCACTCAAATGTGCAGCTGCCCGCGGCCTTGCGGCTCAGCTGTGCAACGTCAAAAAGTTAGGAAAAAAGTCAGTGCTCCCTAAGCACCCCAGTAAAAACTTGCCAATGGCCCCTTGGGGCGGAACACCACAGCGCAGCCCGGGACAAGGGACACCCCGTCTCCCAAGGAACTCACCCATCTCAAGGCACTCACCCGCTGTTACTGGAGCGTTTTCACAGGGCCCAGGAGGTTCCGGTGGAGGCACCATACCTCCAATGACAATCATTAAGCCGCTGCTTCCTGCAAGACCTGAGCAGGACCTGGAGCGGAGTCTACGGTGTCGTCTGTGGAAGGCAGCTCCACCCACAACCAGGCAGCTGCCACCTGTCTTTGGTTTCACGGTGGTAGGTTCCTCCCACCACCAGGCTGAGGCAGCATGCGGGGCTCTCCACTTTCTCACTGGAGCCCCGCCCGCGTCCAGGAGTCCTCTGCCTGTCTTCCGCTTTGTGGTGCGGCGGCTCTCGCCGTTCTCATCGCATGAGCCCTCTCCTCAGACTCAACAAGCAGCGGGTGCAGCGCACGCTACGCTCTTCGGGTGGGGGCACAGCAATGTGGGGCAATTGGCAGCCCCCTCCTCACCCTTGGTTCTTGGGTCCGGCCAAAGCGTGCCACTACACCGCGATCAGTGAGGGGAGACAATAGCACAGCGCTACCCTTGCGCTATCTCTCTCTAGTACAGAGGCAGGAAACTGAAGCAGGGAAATAAATCAAGGGCTCACCATGCGCTGGATTTCAAGCCACACAGTGCAGAGCTGGGCCCAGGCAGTCCAGCTCACAGGGCCCTCCAGCAGAGGGGAAGACCTTTGTGGCGGTTCCTTCTGGCGCCCAGCAGTCCTACTCAATTCCAAGTAAGCACCATCACATGGGGTCACAGCCCCAATATTTATACCCCTTTCAGTCTTTGTTCTGCCCTGTTCTGGGGGGCACTTAACAAGTGCACAACAGTCCCCATTGTTAGTGTAGGCTCTGGCCCCAGACACACTACAGCGGGGCGGAGTCAGCATTGTGGAAGGCAGGCACAGACCTATTCAGGTCAGGTGCTACTCCTCCCACTTCTCCAAATACATATCAGCCTATTCAGCCTAGCGCTAACTCACCCAGCCCCCCTGGAGTCACTGCACCTCCCTAGCCCGACATCCAGAGTCAGACATGCAATACAATACAGTAAGGCACAAAGACACATAGCACATAGAAATGCCCTCTTCTAAAATTGCATTTCTAAAATAGTGAAAATAAATCGGCGAACACCATTATGCAGCATTTACTACCACTATTCCAAACATACCAAACTTGATCACGCCATCCCCCTCGTATGAGGAACTACCACTGAAACACATATCAGGGAATCCCCAATGCATTCCTATGAGTGGGCAGCATCACAGTAGTGAGAAACCAAATAGGCTGTTTGTCACTACCAGAACAAGCCACACAGTTAAGGCACATGTCCTTCCTTTTACATACATTGCACCCTGCCACAGGGCTAGCTAGGGCCTACCTTAGGGGTGACTGATTTGTAGTAAAAGGGGAGTCACAGACGTGGCAACCACTTTATGTGCCACATCACAGCGGCAGTAAACTGTGCGTGCAGGCCCTGCAATGGCAGTGGCGCCTTGAGACAGTTTTTAAAGGCTACTTTGGTGGGTGGCGCAAGCAGTGCTGCAAGCCCACCAGTAGCATTTAATTTACTGGCCCTGGGTATATGAGATACAACTGTACAAGGGACTGATGGGTAAATTAAATATGCCAAAACAAGTGTAGACCAATCTTACCAAGTTTACCATAGAGAGCACATGCACGTTAACCCTGAACAGCAGTGATAAATTGCCCAAAGTCCTAAAACCACCAACACCAGGTCAGAAAAAATACCAGGAGGAAGGCAAAAAGTTCAGGGATGACCCTGCATAAAAGGGCCAAGTCCAACAATGGGTCTTCCACTTACAGTTTACGTTCCTCATTCTCTAGCACTGTTGCTTACCAGGACATGCGCCCAACACCTCACAAACAGTAGGCTTACCCATTACGAGCAGGCCATCTTGGCCGCTGAGAACATCACCTTAAAGCGCTGTTCTATACTCAATCCTGTGACTTTATAACCACTGCCTGTTAGTGATGGGAATGAAAACAGAAGAGAGCATGATTGTCTCGATGTCACCAACCTATGCACCAAGCCTCTCCGGGAAACATCACTTACAACGCAACTTTTACAACGACATACCATTACAACGCAACTTTTACATCGCAAAAACGTTTACAACGCATGTATTTACAACAAATGTTTTTACAACGCAGGTACCTTTACAACGCATACCATTACAACGTAAGTATTGGTAAGTATATAATTATATTTTAAATGTTATATGTTTGGGGTAAAGGGGTATTTTTAGGGTTCAGGGTCAGCTTTGGGTTTTTGGGTAAAGGGGTATTTTTAGGGTTCAGGGTCAGTTTTGGGTTTTTGGGTAAAGGGGTATTTTTGGGGTTCAGGGTCAGTTTTTAGTTTTTAGGTAAAGGGGTATTTTTGGGGTTCAGGGTCAGTTTTTAGTTTTTGGGTAAAGGGGTATTTTTGGGGTTCAGGGTCAGTTTTTAGTTTTTGGGTAAAGGGGTATTTTTGGGGTTCAGGGTCAGTTTTTAGTTTTTGGGTAAAGGGGTATTTTTGGGGTTTAGGGTCAGTTTTTAGTTTTTGGGTAAAGGGGTATTTTTGGGGTTCAGGGTCAGTTTTTAGTTTTTGGGTAAAGGGGTATTTTTAGGGTTCAGGGTCAGTTTTTAGTTTTTGGGTAAAGGGGTATTTTTGGGGTTCAGGGTCAGTTTTGGGTTTTGGGGGTACAGGGGTACAGGGTAAAAATAAATTAAAATTAAATTTAAATTAAATTACATTAAATTATATTTTTTTTAATTAATTTACGATTATAAAATTAATATATATTTACCAATACTTACGTTGTAATGGTATGCGTTGTAAAGGTACCTGCGTTGTAAAAACATTCGTTGTAAATACATGCGTTGTAAAAGTTTTTGCGTTGTAAAAAATGCGTTGTAAAAGCATGCGTTGTAATAACATGCGTTGTATCAACATAGATCCAGCCTCTCCTGACAATGTTGATGAGCCATTACCCGAGTCTGTTTGTAGATGGCTCATGTTTTAGGGATCATGAGGGGAATCTGAGGGCTGCCAATGCAGTCTGTACTGTCATTGGGGTGGTGGAAGCTGCTTGTCTTCAAGGAGTATTCTCCGCACAGGTGGCTGAATTGATTACCCTAACACTAACATGCTGTGTTTCAGACCAACTGAGGGTGATAAACTTTACCAACAGCCAGTATGGGTTCGGTGTGGTGCATGATTATGGTCTCAAAGGGGTTTTATGACCTTGTCTTGTTCACTCATCGGGATAAGGGAAATTGTGAGAAAGCTGTTAGAGGGTCTGCAATTGCCTCTGGAGGTTGCAGTGGTTATATGTCGCTCTCATTTAAAAAAACTATGTATTTGTATTAAATTTTCCACAACAACAAGCGTACAGAAGAACACCTGATCAGAAGTCTGCATGTCAACAGCCTTAAATAGTTTGCAGATCTATTATACATCACCATCATAAAGCAGTAGATCTTGTTCAATTCGTCACTCAAATAATGCCTATTAGTCAGTCTGTTCTTAAGACGTACAGTTTAAAAGGGGTTCTGCATTGTCCCTCTCATTATAAAGTACATGATTGTTACTTTCGGAAACAGATATTCCAATACAGTTGCACGTTACTGTGCTGTGAATGCTTGTACTTTCAATTGGGAATACACACATTAATGGGACGGATCTCAACCCGTTGTTAAAAATTGCTGATACTTGGGATGAAGTGAAAAGATTGCAATGTGAGGTTTCTCAGGAAGAACAATCAGGAACATCAGATCCCTTAATTTAATTATACAAAAAATAATCTTGGCTTGCAGTAAACCACCTCAGACTAAACACACTCTAGACCAAATTCTTACTAATTGCTCCACCTAACTAGTCACCCATCATTGAGGAATGGCTAAAACAAATAACACTCAACTGCCGGCCTAAAGTTATAGACTCTGTGAGATCTCCAGGAATAACTCTCGATAAAAGCCTGAACATGCAGAAGCATATCAGTGCAGTAACCAAATGAGGGAACCTACAAATGAACAATTCAAGGAAACTAAAACCCTTCCTTCCCCCCAATGACTTTGAATTTGCAGTACAAGCCCTAGTAATTCCTAGGCTTGATTATGGTAGTGCTACAATTTTCAGTCTACCCAGGTGTACAAAGGCTCCTCTATGTCACAGCTGCTTGATCCCCGCGGTAGCACACATGGAGGGCGGGGCTCCGCTCCTTCAAAAATCCCTAGTGTTGCTTCACGTTCTAGTGTTTGAGTCTGGGTTTTCCTCACTTCCGGTTCATTTCGAGAGCTTCCGGGTCCCGCTATGCCGCTCCTAATCGAGTGATTCTCCTGCTGGCTCCATATCGGGTTCGTCCCTGCCTCCACTCTTCATCGGACCCGCGTTGTGGATCGCTGGCTGCTCCTACCACCGTTTCTCCTGATTTTGAGGCGGAAACGCGCTTGCGCTGTTTCTCTGTCACTGCCTCTCACCTGATCCTTGAGCAGTACGTGCTCGCGCTGGTGACATATTTTCTGTGTTTATCTTGATTCCTTGGCATCACATGCTCGAGTTGGGCTGTACGTTTATACCCTTGATTCCTTGGCATTACATGCTTGAGTTGGGCTGTACGTTTATACCCATCTCTATGATATGTATACTAATTAATGGGCGTTACGCATGAGCACCTGCATTTTTCTATTGTCCAATAATTTCCTTGCCACCTCTTTACATTTAGCCTTGTATTCTCCTAGTGGAAGGAGTCGAGGCTATCTGCTATTTGTGCTCACATTTTTATTTGTTTTATTTCAGTCCTTCATGAATTATTGATTTGTACACACATGTACACACATGTACCAAACATTGGTGCCCCACTTGTTGTTTTCATTATAAGCAGCACTGATTAGCTGGTTCTATCCCTGAGGGACATTTGTTCTCTGGCTATATACTCCATTGGTAAGCATATTCACGTTCACTATACATTTAGAAACTATAATATCTGCACCAAATTGACTATTTATCTGTTCTGTATTCCTCTAGGACGATTATCAATCTCTGCAACATTTACCTCCGTTTTTGGACACAAACGGAAGAGGGGAGTAAGACAGGTAGATTATTACATAGTTCACGTATTGGTGTAAAATGTCTTAGTTCATTACATTGCAGATCAGTGTGTTGACCCAGTTTTTGTTCACAGGATCACAGAAGTCTCCAGTGACGAATCCTAGATGCCGGACCGCGCTGAGGGATTATCTTCTGTTTTCTCTTCCCCTTCTCTCCCCTTCTCTCCCCTCTTCCCCCACGTACTGATCTCGCTTTGACTAAGTTGGGCAAATTAGTTGTGGCTGGAAGTTGGGAATTAAGTTCGGTGTCTAGACTCTCGCTCCTGCGGAAATCTCAGGTGAGCCCTGATACTCTAAGAGCCTCCTTAAATTCCGCTGCTAGACTTATCACAGGATCAAAAAGAAACTGCAATATCTCCCCCTCCACCTTAAAACTCTCAACTGGCTCCCCCTAAGAAGCAAGAATTCAATTGAAAACGCTTGCATGACCCATAAAGCCCTTCACTTCAATACCCCCAGATATATGGCTCAGAAGTTGCTGCTTTCAGGTGGCAACAGATCTTCCAGAAGTTCGAACACTCTACTGCATAAACCACAGAGAGTCCCCAAAAAGAAAACATATAATCAAGCCTTTTCTGGGATCGCACTGAGGATCTGGAACACACTGCACCCAGAAACCAGACTGAATCCTTCAACGGTCGCCTTCAAGAAAGAAGTAAAGTCTTAACTCTTGAACACATTTTTGCCCTGGTTCCTAGGATCTCTGCCCCCGTACCCCATTTGTTCTCTTCTACTATTCGCATGAAGGCTGTCCTTGTTTTATGTTTTTTAATTATTGTTTTATACTGTTATCTCTGCATCTATTTGTATCGGAGAACTTCATCTAGTTCCAGTGCCTCTGTCACATTTAAAGCACTCTGATACTTGCATGGGCTATATAAAACTTTCTAAATAAATGAAATAAAAAGGCTGGGTCAGGGCTGGATGTGTAAAAAGGGAAGATGACATTTGGGTTTCAGATGATTGAAGACAAGTGTTGTCAAACAGCTTGTTACTTCTGATGGCGAGGCATATCCATCGTCCAACACATGTAGGAAAAGATGCAGTGGTAAGGTTGTTCAGACAGATATGGTTCAATCCCAATTTTCGAGTGATTGCTGAAGTATTGTGCAACAGGTTAGTGACGTTTCAGCAGATAAATGTGGGAAAGAGAACAACAGTTACTCTGAGTCACATTGGAAGGTCAGGAGGGCCATTTAATTGGATGCAGTTGTACTTTGTTGAGATACTTGTCTGTAATGGACTGAGATACATTTTGGTGGTGGGGTGCATATTTTCATGTTAGATGAAGGCCTACTCTACTAGGAGATTTGATAGTCTGACAGTGGTGAAGTTACTGTTGAAAGAGCTTATACCAAGATTCGGATTTCTAACTACTTTGGATTTCAGACGAGGGTCTCATTTCAATAATGAGATCATGAAATTGCTAGGTGGAGCTTTACAAGTGGAACAGAGACTACATTGTAGTTATCAGCCGGAGGCTTCCAGTATCACGGAAAAGGTTAATGGTACTTTGACATTCAGGTTAGCTAAAGTATGTGCCTCAAAGTCTCTGAAGTGGCCAGGTGCTGTTCCTCTGGTGTTAATAAGTCTTTGTAGCATCCCAGACAGGAGGACTGGACTCTCGCCACACGAGATCCTTATGGGCGAGCAATGAGGTTGCCTGCTGTGCCTGTCAACATACTTGTTAATATATTGGATGATCTGGTGCTCGACTACTGTAAGAGACTGGCTGGTGGGGTTCGTTCTGTGCCTCACCAGGTCAAAACAGCAACTGTACTGCCTCATCAAGAGCAATGCCATGACCTTAAACCCAGTGACTGGGTGATCGTGAAGAAACATCTGAGGAAGAGCTGTCTTCCACCTCATTGGGATGGCCCATTCTAGGTGATTTTAGTCACGACAACTGCTGTAAAGTGTGGTGGCCTTCCGGACTGGGTGAATGCATCACACACCCGTTGGGTTCCGTGTCCCCTTGATGAAACAGCTCCTCTTCTAGAAAAAATGACAGCAGTGACTGAGAGGCCACGGGAGAGGGTCAGCCAAACAGTAAGGGAGCACTGACAATATGAAACAGCACTGTGACCAACTGAAGGAAAGCCAGAGAAACAGGAAGAAAGAACTGACTTGAACGAAACTGTAGTTGGAGTGGTGAATGAGTCAGGTCCTGTTTCTAACCAGGGAGCTAGTGATGTGAACCCACGAGAGGAGATGGAAGACAGCTGGCCAAAGGGTATCACATATTATCACATTCCTTTAGCCTATGACATAAGCTGTAGTCTGCTTATTAGTATATTTTATAGTAAAGGTGATTTTGAGTATTTATTTTCCAATTATGATTTGGTCTTTTCTAAGTTGCCAATGTTTAAGCACCTGAATAAGCATTCTTATGCCAAGACGGCTGAGGATGCTGGTCAATATTCTGTATCATCCCAAACAATTGACACTGCCTATGCACATAAACATGATTTAACATGTGCGCTGACTGCAATTGAAAAGAAATTTATTAATCAAATAGAAGATAGATTTGGAGCAGTGGTAGCTGATGCTGAGACAGGATCCATGCTCAGGAGTGGTTACAAGAGGTAAAAGGATCATCGGACAGCAGGGAAGCAGGGCGCATTAGCCTTACACTTTCAGAATAAGGGGAGATTGGGTGTACACCGCTGCCGGAGTAACTACAGTTCCATTTTTGTAGGAAAAAGTGAATGAGAGCACACATTCAAAGTGAAAGGGTCGTGGAAGTTGTTTGTGGATGGAGCAGATCCAGTGATTCATGAAGTTTATTTTGTCTGTGGGGAAAATGCCTACCTTAAGCTACCTAATAAATAGTATGGCACTTGTTATATAGGTGCAGTGTTTTCAAAGATTTATCATGTGGAAGATTTTGATCATCCTATTTGAGAGGAGAAGTTGAGACATAGATGTGGGTTTAGTGCTGGAGAAATTGTGGGAGACATTTTTGGAGCTACGAAACCAAATATCGGTGTGATGCTAAATGACATCAAGATTAGAAAATTGTCTACAGTGGTGATAAGATTATCTACAAGTTCAGCTGGATCTTTCGTGCTTGTGAATACTGAAATGGTTGCTATAGAGCCATGGTTTTACAGAATTGTCTTTCATTAGGAAAAATTGCCTTGTTTAGAAGTAATGCTCGCAAAGGAAGGTGGAGTATGTCAGACATTAAAAGTCCAACAGTGTTGTACCTATATTCCGGATAAGAGTGGGAACTTGCAAAATTACATGAAGAGCATCAATGACATTCACAAGGACTTAAGTGAATTGGCTGCAGAAGGTGTTTGGTATTCAATTGGAAATTGATTTAATACTATAAGTAGATGGTTTGGAAACCTGGAGAGTTGTATAGTTGATTTCATCTTAAAACCTTTGTTTATAATCAGCATTTGTATACTAGGCCTGGTGATTTTGCTAAAAGGATAGAAGAGTTATTGGGAAAGGGAAGGGTTGGAAACAGGGAGAGATGGGGTTAGAAAGGGCACAAGATGAACACTATCATGATTTGAAATCATTGGAAGATTTCAAAAGGAAAAGACTTACAACAACAGCGGTTTAGATTGGTCTATCTGAAAGATCCTCTGATAAGATGATAAAGATTTAGTGGTGGCTTGATACGTCATCAGAGGGGGGATTGGAGGGGAGTAGTTTGTCCCCACTTTCAAATGACAGTAGGAGTGCATCATAACCACATGTAGTCTGCACTTGCATATATTTTGTGTGACTATTGTAGGACTAAAGAATGAGGGGTTTGAGATGTTAAAAGAAGCCCCATGGGGGTGTGGCTAAGATGGCGGCGGAGTAGGACGCGTTTCTCGGTCCCTCCGGCGCCTCTTAATTTAAAGCTTTAATTATCTCCCTGTTTGGTGCCCATCGACATTCTCAAAGCTGTTAGGGCCTCCCTAGAGGCTGGCGAGTGGGGATTGCTGCCCCCCTTTTGTTGCCCGGAGCACTGGGAACGGAGCGACACGGTGGAGTAGAGCTGACCCCCACAGCGGTTGGCGCCGGGGAGGTGAGAGCGGGCTGACTACGGCTGCCCTGAAGCTCCCTAAGTGGCTGGAGAGAAGCGGAGAGTGAGTCCCGAGAGTGCGGCTAGAGAAGCGAGGACGTGCCCTGCCGAGAGAGCTCATCGAGTCCTGCGTTGCGGAGTGGACTCCAGGAGGCGGGATCCCGATCGCTGGGGGTCAGAGACCGAAGAGGGGCGTCCTGCCGCTGCGGTGAGAGAGAGGTGCCTCGGCCTCGGGCCACCTGGTGGCTGGGTGACGCCCCTGGTTAGAAATCTGTTGCCGGGTGAGTGCTCCCTCGTGGCCCCGCGGTGCTGTGGACTGCGGGAACAGATGAGCGCAACGGGGGCGACCCTCCGGGGGCTCCGGGCTTCGGTTCGCACATCGGCAGACGGTGCTGGCTTGGGGGAGCCGCGGGGAGCCGGGGCTGCGGGGCTGGTTTGTGGTGCCGTTCTGCCCTGAGCGGGGGTGGCCGAGGCCTGACGCATCCCCCACATCCGGAAGCCCTGTTTATAGCGGTCCCCTGGCCCTACGGTCCCCGCCTGCCTGCCGGAGGAGTGGTTGCTTACCCCCATAACGGGGCACGATCCATTCAGCCTTCTGACCTACCACATCGATTCGCAGCGGCGGCACGGCTAGGCCGCGAAAAGCCCTAGAGGGGTGGTGAGCCCGTCGGGGAGCAGCGCAGCAGAAACCATTGAGGGGGCGAGAGATAAGGTGCAGCAGCGCCAGGAGACCAGGCGGGATGGTACTGGAGCCTGAGGCCCTGCAAGCAGAATAACCTCGTCACATCCATTGGAGAGACCCATCGCGCACGACAAAATGGCGTTGACCAGGCCTAAGAAAGACAAGCCTGCGAAGGTCACTGGGCAGAAAACCCCCACACATTTGGCCTCCCCGGGAGCTGCCAAACCTCTGCGCCAGGAGGATGGGGATGCCCCAGCGACAAAGGCGTTTATGCTTGAGTTATTCACGGCAATTAAGGAAGATATCACGGAGCTGCGTTCACAACTTGCATCGGACATGAGAGAGCTGAGGAGAGACGTGGATGGGGTGGGAGAAAGGGTTGCGAAATTGGAGGAACACGATCTGGGGGCCGCGGAGGACATACATAGACTACAGCAGGATGTGATCCGCCTCACGGAGCAGAACCTTGACTTTCAGGCCCACGCTGAGGACTTGGAGAACAGGTCCCGGCAGAAAAATATACGTATCAGAGCAGTCCCGTGGAAGGGGGAGGGAACGGACTTACGAGAATACATGGAAGCTCTTTTTAAGCATATACTGCAGGAGGAGGAACCCATAGAGATCAAGATGGACAGGGTGCACTGAGTGGGTCTTTCTCGGGGTCAGAAGGCCCTCCCGGACATCCTCGTGTGCGTTCAGGACTTCCAACTCAAGGAAAGAATTCTGCGGCAGGCGCGGGACGGATACCCACTCCAGTTTCGAAATCACAATCCGGTGCTTTTTCAGGACCTAGCGGCCTCCACCCTCACTAAGTGGAGAAGCTTCAAACCCGTCACGTCGCACCTAAAGGAACAAGGCATTCCCTATTCTTGGGGACACCCATTCCGACTCATCTTCAAATGGAACTCCAAGCTGATACAGGTTCGGTCTCTGGAGGAGGCCCTTTCCATAGTGGGTTTGGACGAATCGACCAACCAGCCTGAGGGCAATGCTCCGTCTCAGCGACGCCGCAAACGCTCCGCAGAATGGCATCTGGTGGGGAAACAAACAACGGGATCCGGCCCTGACCGATCCATTAGCTTTAAAGAGCGGGGGGAGGCGGTAGCCTCGGTGGCATCAGTGACGGAGGCCCCAGGGGTTGCTTGAATCCTTATGGCATTATCTGGGCCTACACGAAGGGTTCTGTTAGCTGGGTGCCGGTTGGGACCGGGTGAGAGTCACCTGTATCTCCTACCAGTGTTACCCCTGCTTTCTTCACCAATCACCTTTGGGTGATGGACAATTTGAATGTTAAAAATTGTTCGTTCATATGTGTTTTCCTTTTTTGGGGTTCTGTTGGGGGGGGGGGGGAGGGACAGGTTCCAGGTCCGGGAGATCTTTCAGTGAGTACTCAGCGATAGCTCTATTCGAATGGGCAGGGTGTGCAGATCGGGCAGCTTCCCACTGGGCGGGCAAACTTATGTACGAGGGTTTGGGCTGGTGGGAGACACTGCGATTTGGAGACTTTGGTTCCCCGTTTGAGGTCCCATGCCCCCGACGGAATTGAAGGTCCTCACGCTGAATGTGAGAGGCCTCAATAATCCGGTGAAACGGAGGGCGATACTCTCCCTTCTAGAGGCCTCTAAGGCAGACATATGTCTGCTGCAGGAGACCCACCTTCAGCCGAAAGACTGCTCCAGGATGCGGTCCCGAAGCTTCCCACATCAATACTACTCCTCATCTCCCACCAAGAGGGCTGGGGTGGCAATACTGGTAGCCCAGCGATTCAGGGGGAAGGTGCTGCAGAAGGGGGCAGAGATAATAGGCGGTTGCTCTCATACAGATTCTCCTTAGGAGGGTCCACCTTTTCGGTGTGCACTATCTATGCTCCGAAAGAAGGTCAGGAGAAATTTTTACACATAGCCCTCACGGAGGTAGCCGCCCTGCCTGATCGCCATGTCTTGGTGGGTGGAGATCGGAACTTGGTGATGGACACTCTGCAAGATAGATCAGGGCAGCGATCCTCTCAGGCAGGTGCCCTCTCAGTGGAGGGATTGGCCAGACTGGGGAACATGGGGATGGTGGACTTGTGGTGCAGTTTGCATCCAGGTGAGACAGGATACACGTACTACTCACACGCACACAAAACCTATGCGCGCCTTGACCATTTCTTAGCCTCTATCCCTATGCGAGCGCTTGCTGCGGAAGTTGAAATTGCTGCTGCTTCATTGTCTGACCACTCCCCTATGGTGGGAGTATTCTCGCTCCCCCCACTGGCCCGCAGACAGTGTTCCTGGAAGTTGTGCGGCTCGCTCTTGCACCGGGCTGAGGTGGTTAAGAAGCTTCAGGGGACTATTAGAGATTTCTTAGAGCATAATAACACCACAGACACCTCTTTGGCCACCCGCTGGGGAGCACTTAAGGCAGTCCTGCGAGGGGAGCTGATCGCACTCTCGACGGCGGAAAATGCGGAGCGCGCACGCAAACGGGAGGAACTGTCACGGAAGACACGTGAACTTGAGCACATGCACCAACGCACCGGGGCGCCTAGAATATGGAGACAGCTACGGCAGTCTCGGCAGCAATTGGCGGCACTCGATCAGGACCGAGCGGAATATGCAGCATTGCGGGTACGCCACCTTTATTATACTGGGGGGGATCGTTGCGGGAGGTTGTTAGGGCGCGCATTGAGAGAAGTGCAGCAAAGACACCCGGTCGAGGAAATTGTGGCACGGGATGAAAGAGTGGTCACAGAAGATGCGGATATTGCAGCAGCCTTTAGCGACTTTTACACCGCCTTGTACGCGGGATCCTCTTGGGACCCGGCGGAGGGAGAGAGATTTTTGGAGTCCGTCCCCCTCCCCTCCTTGACCTCCGAGCAAGCGGAGTCGCTAGACCAGCCTATCCGACCGGAGGAGGTCATTGCGGCTATATCACACCTCAAACTTGCAAAGGCCCCGGGTCCGGATGGCTTCTCCGCGTTTTTTTACAAGACATTCTGCGTGCAGGTGGCCCCACTCTTGACCGCTCTCTATAACTCCTTTGCTGAACCGGGAGCAATCCCAGGGGACCTGCTGGATGCGCCCATCTCGGTCATCCCCAAACCGGGAAAGGACCGCACGCGCTGTGAGGCCCACCGCCCTATCTCTCTATTCAATGTAGATCTCAAACTCTACACTAGCCTACTAGCGACGCAACTCACACCCCTCATGCCCGATCTGATTGACCCTGATCAGGCAGGCTTTATTCCTGGGCGCCAAACAGTAGACAATACAAAGAGAGCGCTGCATCTTCTGGAGAAAGCCACAAGGACGACGGGAGAATATATGTTTTTAGCGATTGACGCTGAGAAGGCATTCGACAGGGTTCATTGGCCTTATCTTGAGCGGGTGCTGCTGAAGGTGGGATTGGGCGACAGTTTCCGCACATGGGCCCTCAATTGCTACTTTTGCCCTACGGCGACGGTCAAAGTCAATGGCCACTCCTTGCCGCGCTTCCCCATCGAACGCGGCACGAGGCAGGGGTGCCCGCTGTCTCCCTTGCTCTTTGCTTTATATATGGAACCGCTGGCGCAAAGGCTGCGACTGAATCTGAAGGTACGCGGCATTAAACTCGGAGCCTATACACACATTATCAGCCTTTATGCCGACGACGTCCTTCTGTCGCTATCTTCCCCGGCGACCTCCTTGCCTGCCTGCGTGGAAAGTCTTGATGCATTTTCTAGGGTGTCGGGCTTCAAGGTTAACATGGCCAAACCTGAGGCCCTGGATTTCTCTCTAGGAAAACACACCCACTCCCACCTCCAGAGCACCTTCCCATTCCGATGGACGCAAGCCGCCGGCCCATACTGGGGGATCCACCTCGCCGCCACATTGCAGGACACAGTCCGGGTCAATTATGCTTGCTTGAGCTCTTTAATTCGCAAGGAGCTCAGTCGATGGAAACATCTGCCACTGTCCTGGTTAGGTAAGGTAGCAGCCGTCAAAATGACGATCCAGCCACAGATTCTATATCTGTTTCGAGCCATCCCCCTTCGCCCACCGGATGGTTGGCTCCGCCAGACACAAGCCGAATTGGCGCAATTCATTTGGAATGGAAGGAAGCCTAGAATGAAACTTAGAATGGCTATGCTGCCGCCTGAGAGTGGAGGTGTGGGTCTGCCGGATCTACTGTTATATTATCATGCCACCGAACTTAGGACTTTAGTCGAGTGGAGCAGATGGGAGTCAGAGAAACACTGGCTCTTCCAAGATCAGGCCATAGCAGGCCGACCACTCCAGGAAGTACCATTTCTCCGCAGACAGCATAGACCTTCCAACCTCTACGCCTCCTACATCACAAGAGTACCCCTAGAAGTATGGGATAGCACCAGTCTGATGCACGAACTGACCACCTTCCCTTCCCCGCTCACACCTCTAATGGATAACCCAGAGTTTACCCCTGGACAGGACGTCGCCGCATACGCGAGATGGCACCCGGTGGGATGTAGGTCTGTTTTCCATATGTTCGACGGCGACGGGATCATCCCCTTTGAGACATTCAAGCAGACCTACAGCTTGCCAGAGACGGAACTTCTCTGATACTTACAAACACGACACTGGGCTCTTAACGATCAGGTACGGGAATCGGCGACTAGGCCCCTGTGTCCCTATGTTTACAAAGCTATGCTCTCGCAACTACAATAAGGTGTCACAACATATAGTACAATGACCAATGTGATACGATGAACAGAAGCAGAATCTTTTGTGTGTTTCTTATCACAGCAAGGTGATGGTTTATTGTATCCAGACTTGAGGAATGTCACAGTAAGCCGACACGTGTTTCGTCGTGTACAGTTGAGTCAACACGACTCTTCAGGGCTGGTGGTACAAAAATAACGTATACATGTTCATTTATGCGTCATATCACTGTAATATACTGCATATGGTGACAAGAGTGCATCATACATGCAGTGGTGACGTGCGTGTCCATTCGCACATAGTGGATGTGATTAGTGATGACGCTCGAGATATTGGAAGTGTGCCACTACAAGGATGTGAGTGGTTGACCTTGAGTGGTAGTGCAATGGTGGTGAAGTTTGGTGATATAACGTCCGAGTGTGTGACAAGTGTTCACAAGCACACAGTAGTCCTGCAATCCGAAGGTTTATAGAAGTGATGAACACGTCCAGAAGAAAGCAATCTAAGGTGAATAAAAGTATAAAGTTGTGGGTGATAAGTTCAAACGGGAGCGTGTGAGTGTGTGTAAGAGTTAATAAATCGGCGCTGTCTGAAGTGAGCTAACGAAAAAAACAAACTCTCTCCAAACGGTAAAGTAATTACCTTTAAACTCAACTCCAAATGTCTGGGTTGATAATAGTCTGGACCTTGTAGTTGTGTTCTATGTAGGTGGATTTGGAGAGGTAATGTGATTGACAATTTCCACAGACACATTCTTGAGGATCTAAACAGAACTAACACCAAGAACCTAAACACCAAATTTAAATACAAAGACAACTTGACTAAAGGGGAACGGCTAGCACTTTCCACTTTAAGCAATAACCCCAACATCATCATCAGGGAGGCAGACAAAGGGGGTAATGTAGTAGTCATGGATCTTACCGACTACAACCAGGAGATTCATGGCCAACTTAATGACGACTCAGGTTATGAGTTACTTAACCATAACCCCATGGGTCCATTAACTCTTTTACTTAACGGACTCTTACTTAACTGGAAACAATCCGGTCTTCTGGATGACAATGAGTACCTGTACCTCAAAGTCTTCAGACCTACGTATCCTTGGCTGTATACTTTACCCAAAGTTGACAAGAATCTACCGTTTCCTCCGGGAAGACCGATAGTATCGGGGATTGGGGCTCCCACCGAAAGAATCGCAGAGTATGTGGATCTTTTCTTGGGACCCTTAGTTAAGAACCTTCCGTCTTACATACAAGACTCCAAACACATACTGAGTATCATGTCAGACATGGAATGGCAACGAGACACCATGTTAGTAACCATGGATGTGGTGTCTCTCTACACCAGTATTAATCCCGAACTAGGCCTATCAGCCATTTCCAAACTTCTATCCAACAGACCAGCTTCACTTTGGGCACACACCAACATGCTACTACATATGATGAAAATCATCCTAGAGAACAACTTCTTCATTTTCGATCGAAAATGGTATCGACAAAAAAGGGAGTAGCCATGGGCTCCAAATTCTCACCCTCCTTTGCTAATCTCTTTATGGGGGCTCTGGAGGCTGACCTTATTTGGGGCACCAAAGGAATTCAATACGTCGACTCCATAGTCTTTTGGGGTCGATACATCGACGATTGTTTTCTCTTATGGTCGGGCTCTGAGGAACTTCTTCTTTCCTTTTTTGAATATTTGAACACTAACACGTGGGAAATAAGCTTCACCATGCGTCACTATATATATAAAGAAAATGGTCCTAGGTACAAATTTTAAACACAATTAATGATGTGAATATTATTTCTTCACAGTCAACACAAAGTCAGACTAAATCTGAACATACAAACACATGGAGATGTATTGTTAGCTTAATTCAGCTCAAAAATACAGGAGACCCAACACAACAGTGTATACAACAATTACTACTGCAGTTTATTTACAAATTCATAAAATTTCAACAAAAAGAGAAAAGAAAGGAAAAGGAAATGGTGCTCAAGTGAAGGAGGGTGTAAATATAGATTTGGAAGTAATTTAGTGCAACAGAGAGATTATTTGTACATTGCACATGTAAAGCCTACCCATTCACAATCTATATACAATATTATACAAGGGGACAGGAAGGGGCAGGTGTAGGCTTTAAGGGAGTAACGGGGGGGATCGTCGACGTTTCGACCCTGGCGCAATAAGGGAAAGTCACGACCTCTGCTGCGGGTCTTCTTCAGGACGGTAGTAGGGACAGGGGGCGGGGAAGCACCTATAATGGTAAGTATAAATATTTTAACGATTTTTAAACTGGGATTCCAATCTGAAGGAAGTTAAAAGGAAGTGTTGGGTACATTACCAAATAAAATTGGAAGGGTGTCGCAATTCCAGATCAGTTGGGCGATGCACCTATCGGAGGTAAAGACAGACCGGAAAAACTGTTAGCCCATCTCCAGTTTTTCCGGTCTGTCTTTACCTCCGATAGGTGCATCGCCCAACTGATCTGGAATTGCGACACCCTTCCAATTTTATTTGGTAATGTACCCAACACTTCCTTTTAACTTCCTTCAGATTGGAATCCCAGTTTAAAAATCGTTAAAATATTTATACTTACCATTACAGGTGCTTCCCCGCCCCCTGTCCCTACTACCGTCCTGAAGAAGACCCGCAGCAGAGGTCGTGACTTTCCCTTATTGCGCCAGGGTCGAAACGTCGACGATCCCCCCCGTTACTCCCTTAAAGCCTACACCTGCCCCTTCCTGTCCCCTTGTATAATATTGTATATAGATTGTGAATGGGTAGGCTTTACATGTGCAATGTACAAATAATCTCTCTGTTGCACTAAATTACTTCCAAATCTATATTTACACCCTCCTTCACTTGAGCACCATTTCCTTTTCCTTTCTTTTCTCTTTTTGTTGAAATTTTATGAATTTGTAAATAAACTGCAGTAGTAATTGTTGTATACACTGTTGTGTTGGGTCTCCTGTATTTTTGAGCTGAATTAAGCTAACAATACATCTCCATGTGTTTGTATGTTCAGATTTAGTCTGACTTTGTGTTGACTGTGAAGAAATAATATTCACATCATTAATTGTGTTTAAAATTTGTATCTAGGACCATTTTCTTTATATATATACAGTTACCCAGGTCCTATTGATTTCTTGGGTTTACCCCATTGTTTTCAATGATCACCATGCGTCACAGCCTTACTAATATGGAGTTTTTAGATTTAGAATTTTACGTAAAGGACAACCAACTACACTCTAAATTGTTCAGGAAACCTACTTCCTGCAACTCTATACTCCATGCCTCTAGCTTTCACCCTGAGCACCAGTTACGTTCCATCCCATATGGAGAATTCCTAAGAGCCAAACGTAACTGTAGCGAATCCAGCGAGTTCGATAAATGCATCTCCAACATGAAAGACAGATTTCGTAAAAGAGGATATTCTGATTCATCCCTAAAGAAAGCAGAACACAGGACCAGAATCATCCCGAGACCAGATTGTTTAAAGACACGTACGGAGGTAGAGTCCTCTGGCCAGAAAATCAGACTTATAACAGAATTCAATGCACTCAATCACACCACCAAGAAGAGCTTCAACAAACACTGGAAACTCTTAACAGATGATCCTGTGCTTAAGGAATTTCTTCCTGACAAACCTTCCATCACATACAGAAAGGGCTTCACTCTGAGAAACAAATTGAGCCCCACAGTTCCCCCAAACACTACAGCACATGACTGGCTAACCACACGAGGCCTTGGATTCCACAAGTGTGGTTTCTGTTCAATGTGCATTTGGGGGAAACATGGGACCACAACCTTCAAGGGTCCGGAAGGGACAGTGTACAAAATTAAACATAACATTACTTGCTGACCAAATTCGTAGTGTACATAATCGAATGCCAATGTGGCAAGATTTATGTAGGCAGCACGATAAGGGCTCTTAAAGATAGAATCGCAGAACACATGAGAGCCGTTCAGAAAAGAGATCCCAGGTACCCAGTAGCCCTACATATAGCTGAATGTCAACCTCAGGAGGATGACATCAAAGTACGTGTCTTTGGGATTGACATGATTCCCCTCAACATCAGAGGGGGCAACCGCGAATTGACACTCAGACGTAGAGAAGCCACATGGATCATGCGTCTACGAAGCGTGGAACATGGGCTAAACTACGATCCTGAGCTTCAATACTTTCTGGGTGACTAGCAGTTACCCATTGGGATCCTCTATTTGTGATATCCACTGCATTAGTGTTTTTAATAACAATCATTGAGGCATAATAACAAACATAGACAATGCTAGACATGTTTATAACTTTTGGAAGGATGGTAATGCTACCAACTGCATGCCCTATAATGTCAAAATTTAAAGATGTACTGTATATTCTAATATGTTACCTGTATCTGTGGTCTATCACGTGTAATCAACCACACCTTTTACCAAAGCAAATAGTAATGAATTACTGCTGAGAACATGAGGAGTGAACTCAGGAATGTGTAGTGATGATGGTGCCCCTTCACCCTTGTATAGCTATTTCATCTAATCACTCTCTATATACCACACCACGTCTATGGGCACCGGGCCACACCAGCCGCTGGCATTCACACGTATTTCACTACACACTAAATAGAGGGAGATAAAGAAGCATGACCTTCGCTAGAACCAATTTTCTTTCCACCAACAATTGGATTTATTTTGCCAACATATCCCTTTTTTTTGGTACTCATCATTATCTCCGTCTAGCTCTTATGGCACGTTTGCACACCTCCATTCATTTACTACACACAATATACTTGAATACTAAGCATCTTGCATTATCAGCTTCCTTCTCAAACATGGCGTCCATGCTTTTGACAGCTAATGAAACGACATCTTCTATGTTCCTAACTCCTACATAGCGATACTTCAGCTCCCCTCTCAAACATGGCGTCCATGTATTGATAGCAAATGACTCGACATCTTCTATGTCCAACACTCCTATATAGCGATACCTCCCCTCAGGTCACGTGTCCGTACACGAGAGACGCCGACCGGGAACCAAAAGAGGAGGGATACCGCACCAAGGGTAAGTTGTTTTGCTTTATCCCTGACAACTAAATTCCCTTTCAATTGACTTAAAAAGCTCATACGACCAGGCTCTCGCGTGTCTAATGCGGGCGCATACAATTTTTTCAATTTCTACAGCACAACGCTAAGGAGGAAACGAACCCGTTTTCCGAAGCACTTCTACAGAAGGATCCCCTCCCGGTTACTGCCTGATACGTACCCGTATCCAGGTAAAGCTTTATTCACGACCCACCTATGAATTCCGCCCATTTTTAAACTAAGGTCATTTAGAGCGCCACAATATACGTCATTTCAAGCCTGATAACACTTGCAATTTATGCTTTCTTCTTTACCATAGTGCTAATACTCGAAGAATTTGACCCACCTAATAGGGCGGAATCTAACGGCAAGAATTGCATCTTGCACGTGACTCTACTGGATATACCATTCCTACTCAGTCACTAACTTCTTTCTAAGACTCAGTGGTAAGGACACTTTCCACTCTGTCCTTTTTATAAATCACTATTCCGATCTTTTGTGATTCAAATAAATGTCCTCGGACATTCCCCATTTTAATGCCTTCCTGATGAGTTTTTTCATTCCTTTTTTTCATTCCTTTCTCTAGTCTCTCTCCAAATCCACCTACATAGAACACAACTACAAGGTCCAGACTATTCTCAACCCAGACATTTGGAGTTGAGTTTAAAGGTAATTACTTTACCGTTTGGAGAGAGTTTGTTTTTTCGTTAGCTCACTTCAGACAGCGCCGATTTATTAACTCTTACACACACTCACACGCTCCCGTTTGAACTTATCACCCACAACTTTATACTTTTATTCACCTTAGATTGCTTTCTTCTGGACGTGTTCATCACTTCTATAAACCTTCGGATTGCAGGACTACTGTGTGCTTGTGAACACTTGTCACACACTCGGACGTTATATCACCAAACTTCACCACCATTGCACTACCACTCAAGGTCAACCACTCACATCCTTGTAGTGACACACTTCCAATATCTCGAGCGTCATCACTAATCACATCCACTATGTGCGAATGGACACGCACGTCACTACTGCATGTATGATGCACTCTTGTCACCATATGCAGTATATTACAGTGATATGACGCATAAATGAACATGTATACGTTATTTTTGTACCACCAGCCCTGAAGAGTCGTGTTGACTCAACTGTACACGACGAAACACATGTCGGCTTACTGTGACATTCCTCAAGTCTGGATACAATAAACCATCACCTTGCTGTGATAAGAAACACACAAAAGATTCTGCTTCTGTTCATCGTATCACATTGGTCATTGTACTATATGTTGTGACACCTTATTGTAGTTGCGAGAGCATAGCTTTGTAATTATGTATAGTCTTTGACTTTTTCAGACGGTTAAGGGTGTTTTTCCGCCTGCTCTTTACGCACTACACATCGACCATTCATTCAACACACTGTAACGTAGAAATTGAGGCAGTGCGCCCTTGATATCTGAATTTTCTTAAAACCCCAGATCAGTTCAATTCACCCTGTGTCCCTATGAGTACTGGTTACTCACGAGGAAGACGGATAAACATCTTATCTCGGATCTCTATCGCCTGTTGCTAGACCGCTACACACACATGTATATAACTCGGGCAGAGCCAGATCTGAACGGGAGTTGGGACGCACACTCGGCTCTAAAGATTGGGAGGGGATATACTACCGCGCGCGGCACTCAGCCTATCACATGGGCTTGACTGACACATTCACCAAGATAGTAACATATTGGTACTACACCCCAGAGAGATTACATGAGATGGACCATAGTAGGGAGGCAACATGCTGGCGCGGCTGCGGGGAAACAGGGTACTTAACACATCTACTTTGGGACTGTGCACACATCCGGGGTTATTGGAAGTCTGTCTTAGATGAGATCGATGCCCACTTTGACACTGAACTCCCTAGGTTTCCTTCCTATATCCTCCTAGGCCTTCCGAACCCCATCACATACCCTTTACGGTCGCGCAGGGGCAGACTGATTGCCATCGCTATTGGATCTGCACTACAAAACATACTGTCCCTCTGGCGCACCACACCTATTCCTTCAATCCAGGAATGGCTCTTTAGACTGTGGGCGGTTCTGGTTATGGAGAAACTATCCTTAATCAAAGCAGGGGAGGGCGCGAAATACGCGGAATTATGGCAACCATTTCTGTCTCTTTTGGCCACAGAATTCAAAGAGGTCACATGTCCCAGGTATTTACGTATATTATGTTTGTCCCAAACGGAGGCTCGCTGAAATCGAAAGGGGGTTGCCCTGTGAGAGTGGGAAATTCGGACCTGGAAACGGGGTGGGGGGGGGAGAGAGCTTTAGGGAGGGGACATGGGGAGGGGTATGGTTGGGGCGGGATGGGCCTTCTTTTTCCTCAAATTATCTGTTTTGCAGCCTTCACCCGCTAAGGTCGGGTTCCTCAGCCGCCTGCCCCTTTGGGTCACTACGAGATTTTATGACGCGGCCGGCCCTTCAGGGTTGTAGGCGGCTTGTTGTGTTTAATGCTTGGTTCCTCATCACAATCTCTGATATGCATGCACAGTATTGCCTTGCTGAGCCGGCCCACAGGGTTGTAGGCGCAAGATGTCTGTTTTTTTTGTGCTCAGTTAACACCAATAAAAAGATTTAATACTAAAAGAAGCCCCATGATTAACACAAATCATCCATGTACTTTGGAAATGTAACTGACCAAATTTTGGATTTGCACTGATGCTTAAATGAAAGGATAACTAGCTAGACATGTTTTTGAATATGATTTAACATTGTACTTGCGACAATAATACACGAGGATTTATTATCCGTAAATGTTGGTATATAATTCGAACGTATGGTCTAATTTCATGTAGAAGGGCGCACATACTGTAACTTGTGCGATGCTAATTTAGCCTAACTGTAGGTCTGAAATGTATTTCTGATTCACTCCCCAGCTAAGATTTAGTTTGCATTTCTGCTTGCACCATGAAATGTTGCATGTATTTTGTGTTCACATTGTAGGCGGGCTAGGCTTCATTAGTTGAGAGGAATAGAAGTCGGAGAAAGGTCGATGGAAAATGCTAGAATAATGGAAAAATATTAGTAGAGCTGTGGGAGGTGCCTGTATTCAGTGATTGCTTATGTTCTAATGTAGTTAGGGACAGCTGACACATGCTTTAGGATGCCTTGAGGTACAGACCTCACTGTTTACTGTAGCTTTATGCTACTGACACATGTTGGAGTTTCTTCATTGGAAGACTATGATAGCTGACACCTTTTCTCCCATCATTTCTGATTTTTTCCTTAAACCGTTTAGAGAAGTGTAGGGACAGTCAGGTACTTGAAGGGTTTCTTAATGGAGCCTGATGCAATCGAATTAAAATGTTTGCTTCCTTATAACATATTGGCTGTGACTGAGCTTGTTGTCTACTTTCTGCTATATAGGGTGAATTGGTTCCGGAGATTTGGCACCATCCTATTTACTTTGCATTTTTATACTATTATGTTGAGTTTGATAGATTTTAATCTGTTTCAGAATTTGCAATAAAAAGACTAATTTAAGTTTAGTTGTCGACCTGAGTTTAACAAGTATTTGTTTTCCTTTGGACATTGGGAGAGTGGTCATTTTCCTTACCACTCATACTGCACATAAAAACCATTGGCTACATTTTGGAGGAAAAGGGTTCCAGCGCTGGCACAATCAAAGGGTGTAAAAAATTCTTGTGTGATGAGTGTTCAGCCCCAGAGGTATAGAGATACTAAATGGATTCTGTTGAACTCCACCTCTGTCATGCACTGTAATTGGTGCTGGCCAACATTTCACCACATCCTAAATCCCATCCTGTACCACCTGAGTCTTCTCGACCTTCCCGAGACTTCTGCCAGTCTGCGGCCATGTGCACCACTAAACTCTAGTTACGAGAAAGCTCTAATGTAATTCAAGGTATGCAACAATTGATACACACTAAATCACCCTAAATGTTCTTAACTAAGGTGGAGCTTGCCAGGATCAGAAACAGATATAAAATCTCAGACTTTTGGCGCAGTTTCATTGCTGCCACGTTTTAAAGGCTTGGGATGACATTTCCAAGTTTACAGTGAGCCTTTGTTGCAGCTCTGGATGAAACAACAACAAAGACTTTCATTTTATATCTAGCACCTGTTTTTTTCCCCAAAATCTCCAACTCTCCTGTTGTAAAATGTTGATATGTATGCAAGTCTTGTTCTAGAATGTTCTTGTTGTGAATAGAGTCGCATTCACCATGTATAGTGTGTTTTCTATATCTGTTGTTGGCACGTCACATAACGTCATCTCCGAACGCTCGGAGATTACTTATGTGATGTCACCTGGTTCTATCGTCAGACGCTGTAATCCCTGGCTGATAGCGTTATCTTATCTGCTGGCTCTCTGTGGGCCCTTATTACAAGTATAATAAATACTTCTATCTTAACCTTGCTGGTGTGTCATCCCGTCCTTCTCACAACAATTGGCGACGAGGATGGGATGACACACCAGCAAGGTTAAGGTAGATAGACGTGATAGATGGATACAAGAAATCCTGCAGTCTGTCTCGGGTTCTAGGTATTTTACTCTCATAGACTTAAAAGCTGCCTATCACCAGGTTCAGTTAACAGAGAAGTCGAAAAAGTTGACCACATTTGTGACACCATATGGGGCATACAGGTACATCAGGTTACCCTTTGGTCTGGCCTCTTCACCAGGTGTATTTCAAAAACTGATGGACATCTTATTTAGGGAGTTGAAAGGAGTCGAGGCATTACAGGACGACATCCTCATACATTCAAAAACAGAACAAGAACACCTGGAAATTCTAGATAAAGTATTGAGTACGCTAGAAGGTAAAGGGATGACTGTCTCAAGAGAGAAGTGCAAGTTCATGGTAGACAAAATTGAGTAACCAACAACAAAAAATACAGAGTTCCCCGGACAAAGTCAACTAAATGACTGGCGTTAACCTCTCTCTCATCGAGTTCAGCAGAAAAAGTGAATGTTGTGAACCCTTTTCGGAATTTAGGGATACCTCACACAGGTCACCGGTTGGACGACACTTGTAATCCCACCCGGTGATCGTCCAGCGTCATCATCGGTATCCTGCCCCTGCGACAGACTGGCGGTGCAATGCCTGTCGGGCAACAGCGGATGCTGCACTTTGGCGGGGATCTTCTATTCCTTAGCCAAAGGGTGTGTGGGTGTGAGGGGCCTAAAAAAAGGGGAGGGGGTTTGGTTGTGCAATAGTGAGCGTGAGTGTAGTTTAAAAAAAGTCAGTAGAGTCCATATAGTGAAATTTTAATGGCATGGCTCACTGCTTTATTAAAACGAAAGATAAGGGGTATTGAGGCGGGACAATCAAGGTAGTTGAGCCTCATTCAACCCTTAGTGAACGTATGGTCAACATGTTTCTTGCCACACAGGCAATTCGTCAGGACCAAAAACAGTGCTCATATAATTGCTGGGGATCCCTCAGTGATCAGAGGAATCAAGTATACGACCTGATGTGTGTCGTAGGACAATCCTTCGTCAAAGCCCTTCCCAGAACTAGGTAGGAGAAAGAAGAAGAAGGGTATGATCAAAAAACTATATATATCTCTGTATACCCCGGCTAACTTTACATGCAAAAATTACATGCTGGTGCAGCATTGCGGGGTGTTGATGGGTCTGTGAAGGCCCCATCATGAAGAGACATTTGAGTGAGAGAGAGACGGGTAACCATTGATAAGAACGTGGACTTACCGCGTTCTGTGTCTGTAAATAGTGTTCATTGAGTGGGCATGCAACAGGTGTGCCCTGGAATTGGCATGTGCACTGGTTTGTACCAACATCATTTGCTGTAACACGCCCTATGTTTATATTTTAGTAATATAAACAGCTGTGAGTGTGCCCATTAACACACGTGACATTACAAAATTGAGTATCTGGGTCATGTTTTGACACCTGATGGTATAACACCCAAAGATGATCTGGTGGAAGCCATAAATGAAGCTCCAGAACCCAAAGATAAAGAGACCTTAAAGTCATTCCTCTGGCTCAGTGAATACTATTCAAGATTCATCCAGGGATATGCAGGCAAGATTGAACCGTTAAGGAAATTGCTAAGGAAGAATGTGAGCTACAAATGGTCAAGCGAACAAGAGCAAGCCTTTGCAATTATAAAAGATGAAATCACAAAAGCACCTACTTTGAAACCTTATAACCCTGAACTAGAGAACATCATCACAGTGGATGCCAGCGCTAAGGGTATTGGCGCCGTATTCTGCCAAGTTCAGGGCAAGGGCGAAAATACCATAGCATTTATATCAAGGAGGCTAAGCGAAACAGAGAGAAATTATAGCACAATTGAGCGCGAGACACTCGCATGTGTTTGGGCAGTGCACAAATTGAAAGACTACCTATGGGGAAGAAAATTCACTATAGTTACAGATCACAAACCACTGGTCTATATGATGGATGGTGAAGGACGAGGGAATGGCAAAGCCAGTTCCCGGTTAATAAGACTGCTCTCTAAACTGCAAGAGCACACATTTAGTATACGGCACATTAAAGGTGGTAAAAACTGCAGGGCGGACTGTCTGTCTCGCCTGCCGGTAAGCAAACAACCTGAATGCACGCTTGATGACACAGAATGTGTGGTGGCTTGGGTTGATGCCACTTCAATGTGCAGTGGATCAATAACGGAGGAAGAGTGGATGACAAACCAAGAAAAGGACAAAGTAATGGAGAAAGCAATGAGCTATATAAGAACAAAGTGGCCTCCAATAAGAAATCTGGAGAGTGAGCTGAAACGTTACCAACAGGTAGAAAGTGAACTGACCATAGAAAGTGGATTTTTGAAAAGAGGAGAGCTATTCATTCCGACGGAAGGGCTGAGGAGGAAAATAATAGAGTTGGTCCACAAAGGACACCCAGGTAGCAGTGCTACTAGGAACATTTTGAGATCTCATTACTGGTGGCCAGCAATGGACTCTGAGGTGAAGAAGTACATTGACAGATGTGAACAGTGCTTAAAAGCAGATAAACACTGGAAGTTGAGAAAGGGAGAATTGCAAATGGTAGAGATTCCAAGTGGTCCATGGACTAAAATAGCAATAGACTTTGCAGGGCCATTTAATGTGTTAGATGAAGAATGTAGACATATAATTTTACTGCCTGATTACTATTCGAAGTGGGTACACTATAAGTTTGTAAATGCAGTGACCACAAATGTTGTGATAAAATTCTTTAAAAAAGTGTTTGCATTAGAGGGACAGCCAAAGATCATTGTCTCCGACAATGAAACACAGTTAGTGTCCAGGCAGATGATGGAATTTTTACAACAGGTTGGGATCAAACAAGAGAAAACACCCTTATATAGCCCTAAGAGTAATGGACAGGTGGAGAGGGTGAACAGGTTCATAAAAGAAGGCATCCAATTGGCTGTAGCTTCTAAATTAAATGTGAAGAATTTTGTTCGTGAACAAATAAACACATACAACAAAACACCAAATGTCACGACAGGACATACACCATTTTTCCTAATGAGGGGGAGGAAATGTAACAGCATACTCTCTCCTAAATTCAACGACTGGTATAGGGATGAGGTCACTCAAGACGTGATAGATGATAACGTGCTCAGGGTCAAGGAGCGGATTGTTGACAAACAAATGAGAACATTGTCCAATAAAGTGGGAGAGAAAGAGATAGAACAAGGTGACTGGGTATTGGTCAGGAAGCCTGTTAAGGTGTCAAAAAGAGAGTATGTGTATAGCAACCCAGTTCAGGTGTGTGGAACGTCCCGGGGGGCTGTATGCATGGAAGGAAAAGGTTGGAGGAGCAAGGATGATGTAATCAAACTCAAAAAAGGTCAAGAAAAGATTATAATGAGAGGGAAGGATGATCAAGAAGGAAGTCTTGATGACAGCATACTGGAATGGGAGAATGTACATGAGGATCGAAGTCACCCTGAAATTGATGGTAATCATAGCATGGTCAAGGGGAATGGTGTTAGGAGAAAAGAGAATGTAGCGGAGAAATACAGTGTAGAGTCTGACCTTAGCGTAGGTAGCCCAGGGGGTCCCAGTGAGGCTAAAGAGTCTACAAGCGGTCACTGTCCCAGAATCAACCAATCATATGCCATGCTAAAACTAGGTCAGGAAGAGAAATCAGAATGCCTAAACGCTTTGAGGAGTTTGTAATTGAATAGTGCATGTTTTACGTGGTTGCTATTTTGTGTTTTTGTTGGGAAAAAATGGAGATGTTGTGAATAGAGTCGCATTCACCATGTATAGTGTGTTTTCTATATCTGTTGTTGGCTCGTCACATAACGCCATCTCCGAACGCTCGGAGATTACTTATGTGACGTCACCTGGTTCTATCGCCAGACGCTGAAATCCCTGGCTGATAGTGTTATCTTATCTGCTGGCTCTTTGTGGGGCCTTATTACAAGTATAATAAATACTTCTATCTTAACCTTGCTGGTGTGTCATCCCGCCCTTCTCACAACAGTTCTGTGCCCTTACCTGTTGAGGTGCCTCCGTGGTCTCCGCCAGCGCCCTCTGCAGCCGCTCAAGGGCGCACTTCAGCCGACAATTCTCGGCGATGAGCTGCTCGAGCTCCTGGCACAGCTCTGAGTACCAGTAGTGGATGTCAGTCAGACGGTGATCGATATTTCGGCGGCAGTCGGCCTGCATAGCCCGAGTTAGCTGGTCCTTGTCCTGCATGATGCGTGACAGGTCGGAGCGGTAGTTGACGGCGCTGTTGAGCGAGCACTCGGAGCCCTTGAACTGCGCCTCGGTGGCGGCGCGCCAGTCGCAGGTGTTATAGCGAGCGTAGAGCGGCGTGCGCACGGGGGGCAGCATCGTGGGCTGCCGCGGCATCTCCAGGCAGCAGAACTGCTCGACCCCCGGCGGGGGGCATAAGGGGCCTACATCGACCCGGCAAGGGCACGGTGGCGGGCAGATGGGCCCTTCCTCCACCTGGCAGGTAGGACCCGTGTCATGAGGGCTGGGGGGACCCTTGTCATGGTGGGAGGTGGGGCCCCTGTCCAGGGGGCAGGTGGGGCCTCTGTCGTGGGGGCAGGTGGGGCCTCTGTCGCGGGGGCATGTCGGACTTTTGTCATGGGGGCATGTGGGGGCCTTGTCGTGGGGGTAAGTCGGACCCTTGTCTAGGGAGCAGGTGGGGCCTTTGTCGGCCTGGCTGGGAGTTGGGCCTACCGACTGTTGGCGGAACTGTGAGCGGCCCTTGCTCGTTGCGACGGGGCTGGCATCCTTCACGTAGCTCCGGTAACTGTCCTGGTAGGTGGTCATCATGGGCGTCGGCTCTTGTAGCCTCCCGCCCATCTGTCGGGGTCGGGTGTACACCGAGGTTTGGGTGGTTCCCTGGATCTCCATGACCGCTCAGTTTGTGTACAGCGGTGCACCGGAATCGGGGTGCGTGAGGGCCGACTGAGCTTGGTGGGCCGTGACCGAAACGACGTGTCACAAGGCCGCTTGGGCACATCACTGCGGGTCGCACACAACACAGGCCCATCCATGTTTTTGGTACCTCCAAAGTGATTTAAACGATTTAAACGTTATTAGGTCCGTAATATTTGTGTGAATGTGTCCCCTGGAGTTTACGGTTAACACCTTGCTGGTTTTATACTGGCATGACCGATATTTTGATGTCGCACGAGTATAAACATAACAGTCGCACTCGCTGTAAAAATTAAAAACAACCACCGAAGCCGGATTTTTCACATAACCAGTAAATACATTAACCAATATATGTGAAAAGAAAACACTTTAAGATGTATTCTACAGCAGGTCTAATGACCCCTGACTGATTATTAAAGTAAACAAAGACAGAGAGGCCATGTTAACAATGAAAGACAGACAATTTCGTATAAGTTCTGCTGCTTAATACTCATGTCCGGGCCTGTGCAGACTGTTGAAACGTGAACATGGCCGGCATTTTTTCTCTGGGGAAGGTGGCAACCAACTGGTGCTGCAAGTGTCTCATTCATTCTATTATATGTATGGAATAAGATGTTTACTTAATGTTCCCCTTTGTCAGCCATATTTCTCTGACGCAATTACACTATATCATGGCCTTGATTAGTAGGACCCCCAAATTACAAGTGGTGCCGCTCGTAGTCGTGGACTCTGGGCTGTGGAAACTCTGCCTTATTTTTCCAGTGACGCTTTGGAGCTTCGCCGACAGTGGGCTGATTCCTGCATTTTTGGGCTTGTGAGCGGGACTGCGAGGACCAGCTCTCCTAGCGGCGTGTCATCTGCCGCAGCTGGGGCCTCTTCCCGCCCCCACCTCCCTGCATCTTAAAACGACTCGCGGCCCCCGCTCCGCGGGAGTCGCTCGTAGTCGTGGACTCTGGGCTGTGGAAACTCTGCCTTATTTTTACCAGGGACGCTTTGGAGCTTCGCCGACAGTGGGCTGATTCCTGCATTTTTGGGCTTGTGAGCGGGACTGCGAGGACCAGCTCTCCTAGCGGCGTGTCATCTGCCGCAGCTGGGGCCTCTTCCCGCCCCCACCTCCCTGCATCTTAAAACGACTTGCGGCCCCCGCTCCGCAGGAGTCGCTCGTAGTCGTGGACTCTGGGGTGTGGAAACTCTGCCTTATTTTTACCAGGGACTCTTTGGAGCTTCGCCGACAGTGGGCTGATTCCTGCATTTTTGGGCTTGTGAGCGGGACTGCGAGGACCAGCTCTCCTAGCGGCGTGTCATCTGCCGCAGCTGGGGCCTCTTCCCGCCCCCACCTCCCTGCATCTTAAAACGACTCGCGGCCCCCGCTCCGCGGGCACCCCTCGTAGTCGTGGACTCTGGGCTGTGAAAACTCTGCCTTATTTTTACCAAGGACGCTTTGGAGCTTCGCCGACAGTGGGCTGATTCCTGCATTTTTGGGCTTGTGAGCGGGACTGGGAGGACCAGCTCTCCTAGCGGCGTGTCATCTGCCGCAGCTGGGGCCTCTTCCCTCCCCCACCTCCCTGCATCTTAAAATTACTCGCAGCCCCCACTCCGCGGGAGCCGCTCGTAGTCGTGGACTCTGGGTTGTGGAAACTCTGCCTTATTTTTACCATTGACATACACGGCGACCTAGGCTGTGGTAGCAGGCAGTCGTAAATCTTGCTGCTGACTTAATAGCACGCATTTTAGCATTTTAAAACTGTATTTGTACCTTGGCTCTGTTGCTGATTTAACAGCACGCAGACTTTCTTTTTAAAAATTGTATTTTGCACATTGCATTAGTAGCTTGCCACAGTCACTCTTACCTGTTCCTACTCCCCTCGTGGCCCCGTTCCGCCCCGGCTTGTGCCGTTTGTGCGGAGGGTCAGTCCGAGGAGTTTTCAGTTCGTGTTCATTACATCACTTCCGCCCTGCACAGAAGCCCCGCAGGTTAGCGGTCTAGTGCTGCCGAGCTCACTGTTTATTTAACTTCCTCTTTGCTCCCAGCCTCATTGACATACACGGCGACCTAGGCTGTGGTAGCAGGCAGTCGTAAATCTTGCTGCTGACTTAATAGCACGCATTTTAAAACTGTATTTGTACCTTGACTCTGTTGCTGATTTAACAGCACGCAGACTTTCTTTTTAAAAATTGTATTTTGCACATTGCATTAGTAGCTTGCCACAGTCACTCTTACCTGTTCCTACTCCCCTCGTGGCCCCGTTCCGCCCCCGCTTGTGCCGTTTGTGCGGAGGGTCAGTCCGAGGAGTATTCAGTTCGTGTTCATTACATCACTTCCGCCCTGCACAGAAGCCCCGCAGGTTAGCGGTCTAGTGCTGCCGAGCTCACTGTTTATTTAACTTCCTCTTTGCTCCCAGCCTCATTGACATACACGGCGACCTAGGCTGTGGTAGCAGGCAGTCGTAAATCTTGCTGCTGACTTAATAGCACGCATTTTAGCATTTTAAAACTGTATTTGTACCTTGACTCTGTTGCTGATTTAACAGCACGCAGACTTTCTTTTTAAAAATTGTATTTTGCACATTGCATTAGTAGCTTGCCACAGTCACTCTTACCTGTTCCTACTCCCCTCGTGGCCCCGTTCCGCCCCGGCTTGTGCCGTTTGTGCGGAGGGTCAGTCCGAGGAGTATTCAGTTCGTGTTCATTACATCACTTCCGCCCTGCACAGAAGCCCCGCAGGTTAGCGGTCTAGTACTCCCTCCCCCTCCAGTATTTAACAATGGAATGGAGGAAGCGCAGCGGACGAGCGCAGCGGACGAGCGCAGCGGGAGCGCCGACTTCGCGCCGAAGTCGCGCTTAAGTCAAGCCCGTCTGCGCCCGTCCGCGGCCGACTGGGTCCTGGGCCCCGTCGTAACGCCCATTTTTACTCTTATTCCTCGGATGACCTTATGAGCCTCAAATCATCCGGACCCATTCCTGCCCGTGCCGTAAAAGCGGCTCGGGCTTGTGACATTTTGGCTCCTTCGGAGTCTTTGGAATTGGCTTGCTCCCTTGACCCTCCTCCCCTTGCCCCCCAGATATCCTCGACCCTATCGATTTATTACCTCAATACCCGCTCCCTTATTCGTCATCAGCTGGAGCTCTTTCAATTACTGCACCAGAGTTCAATTGATGTTCTTTTGTTAACCGAAACCTGGATCAATGATGATTCTACCCCCGACATTTTGGCAGCTATCCCTACGGGATATTACATCATACACGCCAACCGCCCTGCGGGGAAGATGGGTGGTGGGGTAGCGGCAATTATCCGCTCCGAGTATACTTTTTCCGAGATCACGGTCATCCCTATTCCTAAAATAGACTACTTGGCAATAAAATTTATCTCCCCTAAATCGTCCTTTATTTGTGTGTTAGTTTATAGGCCCCCCCACCCTATGCCTTTGTTCCCCCAACTATTCAGCGATGCTATCGCTCCGCTTGTCATTAACCACGCCAACATCTTGGTTATCGGGGATTTTAATTATTGGCCATCCGATGCCCATGAAAGCAACACATCAGTTAAATTCACTGAACTTCTGAAAACCATGAATCTTTCCCAACACATCAATACCCCCACTCATCGGATGGGTCATATCCTTGACCAAGTCTGGACCTCAAACTTAGACATCTCCCTTCCTGCAGTTGCTCCTTGTTCCTGGTCAGACCATTATTCCATTTCTTTTCATCTACCCCTTCACACTGTGTGTCTTCCACCTCGCATCAAAAACCTTTCGGCACGCAATTGGAAAAGGGCCAATCTGCTTGACTTCCACGAATTACTGGTTTCTACTGCGCCGGAGTCGCAAACTTCACTTGAGAACCAGGCTGATAATTTAACCGACTGGCTGCGTCAGGCCAGCGATAAAGTCGCCCCTTTCAAGAAAACAAAAACCAAGCGCCCCCATGATGCCCAATGTTGGTTTTCTGACCAACTTAAAGCAGCCAAACTCGCTCTTCGGCAATCGGAGCGCCGCTGGCGGCGCTATTATGATCCTCAGCTCAAGCTCGCATACATGGAGACTCTAAAAGCCTATAAATTATCTATCCTAGCAGCCAAGACGGCATTTTTCTCTCAAAAAATTTTGAAGTCCAATAATAAATCGAAGGATATCTTCTCAATTGTGAATGAGCTTTCCTGCCCAGACAGAGTCACCCCTCAACCTTTACCCACCCAAATACTCTGTGACTCGCTCAATGCCTATTTTTCAGAAAAAATAATAACAATTAAAAACAACATACCAACTCCGGCTTCTCCCATTCCACCTCCTCTTCCCCCCACCAACGTTAGTACTTTGTCGGAGTTTCCACCCATATCACACCAAGAGTTTGTCTCTCTTCTCCATAAAGTCAGCTATGGTGCCCCCAGCGACTGCTGTCCTCCGCAGGTCTTAAAAGAAGCTTTTCTAGCATGCCCAGGTCCCCCATTAGCACTATTAAATAACTCTCTTGCTACTGGGGAAGTTCCATCTTCTTTCAAGCAAGCTGCAGTCCTACCTATCCTAAAAAAACCAAATGCTGACCCTGCTTTACTCAGTAATTACAGACCCATCTCCCTCCCCCCTTATTTAGGAAAGATCTTGGAGACTTATGTCACCCGCTGCTTGAGCTCGTTTGTAGAGAAATCCTCTTTCTTAGATCCTCAACAAGCAGGATTTAGACCCCTCCACTCCACCGAGGCAGTCATAGTCGCGGTCATGGACACCCTCAGGAAAGGGGCAGATAACAACATCTCTCAAGCCCTTGTCCTATTGGATCTTTCAGCGGCATTTGACACGGTCGATCATACTATTTTGATCGACCGTGTCCATAACGCTGGCATACAGGGAGTGGCCCTTGACTGGCTCAGATCTTTCCTTCATCAACGTAGTCAATCTGTTCATCTTTCCACCTTTTTTGCCTCTTACACTTCCCTTCCCTGCGGCGTACCCCAGGGCTCTGCACTGTCTCCTCTCCTATTTAATTTGTATCTCCAACCACTGTTAGCCTCCCTTCGGAATGCCCCAGTCACAATTTTTAATTATGCTGACGATCTTCAGTTAATTTTCCCCATCACTTCTCATCCGTCTTCCCGTTTAGATTTTCAGTCCACTATGCTGTCCATTGCGGAGTGGATGTATCACAGTCATTTAAAGTTAAATCCAACAAAAACAGAGCTCGTCCTTGTAGGAGGACCCTCGCATCCTTGGAATACCTCCTTCTGGCCCACTTCTCTGGGGCTAGCACCCACACCGGTGAGCTCTGTCAAAAGCCTGGGGGTAATCATCTCCGATGATCTGTCCATGAAACCGCATATTAACGCGGTGACATCCGCCTGTTTTTTTCATCTTAGGCGAATTCGTAAGATTAGTAGGTTCCTTACGAAAGAAGCATTAATCCAAGTGGTCATCGCGCTTATAACTTCCAGGCTTGATTATGCCAACATTCTGTACGCGGGAATCCCCGCCTGTCACCTTCACCGACTTCAGCTGGTGCAGAATCAGGCTGTCCGGCTGATTTTCTGTCAGCCCAGATATGAACATGTCACCCCCCTTCTCCGCACTCTGCACTGGCTTCCTGTCTTGAAGCGCTGCATTTTCAAACTGGCATGCACTACATTTAAGGCACTCTCGAACGCAGCCCCGTTGTTTATATCCTCAACTCTGTCTCGTCACATCCCCTCTCGAGCTCTTCGCTCTGCGTCACTCAATCTCTTGGATGTCCCCCGTTTTAATAGAAAAAAACATGGCGGTCTGAGTTTCTCGGTCCTGGCCCCATCGACCTGGAACTCCCTACCGCCTTCTCTTCGTCTCTGCCCTAAATATGATGTGTTTCGGAAATCTTTAAAAACCTTGCTTTTCCAAGCTGCTTTCGACTAACTCCCTTTCCTAGGTCTCCGTTCACTGTTTTTGAGCGCCAAGAAACCTATGGTGATAGTGCGCGGTACAAATAATTTTAATAGAATAATAGAATTAATAGAATAGGGACGCTTTGGAGCTTCGCCGACAGTGGGCTGATTCCTGCATTTTTGGGCTTGTGAGCCGGACTGCGAGGACCAGCTCTCCTAGCGGCGTGCCATCTGCCGCAGCTGGGCCTCTTCCCGCCCCCATCTCCACCTATTAGTTACGCCCATTACATAACATCTTGATCGACCGTGTCAACCGGGCCGGCATTGGGGCTTAGCTGCCTGCTGGCTGAAGTCCTTCTTAGAGAACCGATTCCAGGTGGTTCGTCTTGGAGATCTGGCCGGAACTAAACAGACCATCACTTGCGGAGTTCCACAGGGCTCCTCGTTGTCACCCCACCTGTTTAATCTCTATATTCTTCCTCTAATCCAGGCCTTAAGAGATAAACAGGTGACGGTGTTCAACTATGCAGACGACCTGCAATTGCTCTTTACCATCGACAACTCTGAATCCTCTATCTCCCATTTTCAGTCCACTATGAGGTTCATCCAAGCATGGATGAACCAAAATCATTTAAAATTAAACCCTGGAAAAACTGAGCTGGTGCTTACAGGAGACAGTGCTAAACACTGGGGCCCACATTATTGGCCATCAGATATGGGACAAGCCCCAATCCCCTCCTCCTCAGCAAAGACACTCGGAGTCACCCTGAATAGTGATCTCTCACTAAAAGCGCAAGTGGGTCAGGTGGTCTCCGAGTGCTTTTTCCTGCTCAGGAAAATTCGGAAGGTGCGACGCTTCTTCACCCCAGATGCCATCATCCAGGTGGTGATCGCCACTGTGCTCTCCCACCTGGATTATGCAAACTCCATCTACCTAGGCGTACCTCTCTATCTGCTGAGGCGCCTTCAGATGGTGCAGAACTATGCGGCTAGACTGATTACAGCGCAACCTAGATGGCAATCAGCAACTCTTTTGCTTAGGAACCTCCATTGGCTCCCCATGGCCCAACGTTGCTCCTTCAAAACCGGCTGCATGATTTTCAAGTCCCTCCACTGCAAAAGCCCTAAATTTATTGATAAACTCATCGCCAGGCATATTCCGTCCCGCAATCTGCGCTCAGCCCATCTGGCCCTCCTCCAGATACCTGCCTTCAAACGCAAGAGTGCTGGAGGCTGCAGATTTGCTATTTTGGCACCCCGTCTGTGGAATACCTTTCCCCTTGAGATCCGTACTTTTCCAGATCTCATGTCATTTAGGAAAGCACTAAATACCTGGCTCTTCAGACAAGCATACCAGTAATCCCAGCATATTTCATGACCTCAGGCTTCGCTCTCTGTCTATTATCAGCGCCAGGAAACCAATCGGTGGCAGTGCGCTTAACAAATTATTTTTAACATAACATAACATTATCGCGTTTTGCGGGATGCGCGCGGGCGCGCGCCTGGCGAAGCCCGGGCCCGTTATAGCCCGTTCGAGCCCGGACGAGACTGGACTGGGCCCCCCTATAACTCCTGGTATTCTGTGTTTTCTGTAAAAACTGGACTTTGAAACCTGAGCAAGTGCTTATTGTTTTATATTTACCAATCAATGAAATGTCTGCCCGGGACAGAAGAAATAAGGCTGCTGAGGGGTCTTTGCTTTTGGGTACATTAGATAACTTTAATATTAGAACTAATTCAGTTATAGATGAAGGGATATCTTTGATGGAAAGGCGGGTCTCGCAGGATTTGGCATTGGCCAAAAGATCCTCTATGGGCCACCTCGCGAACGCACGTATACCTGAAGTTATTAATAGAGCAAACACTACAGACATTGAGGTGCTTATACACAGCCCCTCTAGCTCTCAGGGCTCATTTTGTTCCTTGCCAGTGCCTAATACACAACCACTAGTGGCCATAGAGGATGCACAGGCAGTAGTCGAGGATAGTTCGAAAAAGAGACCAAACACTAGACAGGCACGCGAAAGGAGGGAAGGTGCGCTACCAAAAAGGAAGCGGCCAATGAGTGCTGCCGCAGGAAGTAAAAAATCTAAATCCACCAAGGGACATGGCAATCATGAGATATCTGTTACACAAAAAGGGGATGAATTTTATCAATCAAGTGGTATTATTGGTCCGCCCCCGCTGGCCTCTAGTGAGGCTGAGGCATTCGGAGATGGCGTTAACATTAATGACTTTACTACTTTATGTAGATCAGAGATAGATGAGGATTCCCTACTTAATAACCTGGGGACTTTGTTAAGGTCCATTCGTGCTCCTTTGGAAGCAAGACTTCATGGAATTGAACAACAGCTGGTTAAGCTAGAGACGGCAGTAAAGGGCACTAAGGTTACCGGGAAGCCCCAAAACAGCCTTCGGGGTTTACCCAAATCAACCCTAGCGTCTGAGGTACAGCCAAACCAACAATGCCTACAAACCTCGGAGCGAGCTTGCTCAAAATTCCTAAATGCTCAGACAGCAGCAAGCCTGCCAGATTTGTCAAAAATCCCCTCTACACCGGGAAAAGGATCTATATCACCTGCATTAAAACAGAAAGATAGTGAAGGGGGGGTTTTAGGGGAAGCATCCAGGAGGGCTCGTTGTATAAATTTACCTCCACAATCGAGTCCATATGTGATCGTGCTAACGGGTGTGCCAGAATTAAAGAACACCAATCAAGAGCCATTTATGTCTTTAAAAAAAGTAGCCCACTGGCTTAACATAAATAGACCGCTACCCCCGCACATAAGGAGTGAAATCATGATGGTCCGTAGGTTATCGTGGGTGGGTACTACAGCAAAAACTGTAGAAGGGGACTGCGTATTGGTTAATTTTAGAGACCCCTGTACGGTGGACTATATTTGTTCTTGGAACAACCATAACCAAAACTTAGAGACGGTGATTGAAACCAGACCACTCTCGTTCTTCTTCCCTCCATCTAATCAACCAGACAATGGAGGAGATTGGACACTTGTAGCGCATCATCGACAGAATATGGTGGGAAGCTATCGACATGGTCCCTCAAATACTCAGAATCACCTGCTCTTACAAAACAGGTTTAGCACCTTAGAAATGGTCGATTGACAAAAAATTAACGCAGTTAACACCAAGTGCAGTGATGTGGGCCGGCGTAGGAAAAATTATTTAGACCTGCGTACGCAAGGAAATTCAAGCGATTTGGAGCGTCATCCTACTGCAAACATTCTGATAACTGCATATGTAGGTAGCCAATTAAGCAATAATTTGTCAGACGAAGAGATCAAAATGGGGGGTATGGATATCTTGGAGCCAAACTTATTAATCTCTCGTAATATACTGCATACCGGGATAGATGGTGCTCGTAATCAACCTTTCATTTTTACTGATCATGAGGCAGGAGAGATGGGAAAGTCTTTATCCTTTTTATCTTGGACTGTTGCTGGTCTTTCAAATAAGTTAAATGACCCAACTTTTCTGACCTTTGTAAAAGAATTCTCCATCGTTTGTCTCCAGGAGACCTGAGAGAGGGAAGCAGTTCATATAAATGGATACCGTGCCTTTCATATCCCTGCGGAGCTGTCCATAAGAGGTAGAAATAAAGGGGGTTTGTGTTTTTTCATCTCAAACACCTCAAATGCCACGGTTAAAAAATGTTATGCTGGCTCAAAATATTACCAGATGCTGGAGCTCACTGTGGAAGGTAATGAGACTATTAATGTGGTACATTTTTACAATAACATTCCTAAATGTGAAATAGTTAGCGTTTTCGAGGGCCTTTTAAATATAATGCAGAAATCTGACGGAGACTATTTTTTGAGGAATCATGTACTATGGATGGGCGATTTTAACTGCTCTCTTTGCCCAAATAGCCACACAGGCATATGTGGTCTAGTCAACATCAATGGCAAACCCTGTACCCATTTTTCACATACACCAACTGGGAACCTTGCAAATAATTTGTTGTATGAGTTGGATCTAGGTTTTGGAAATGAATTGTTAACACCACAGGTCGATTTCAAACCCACATATAACGGTAGTGGATGTAACTCACTAATAGACTTTGTTGTGGCCTCAAATAGTATTTACCACAACTTATTTCATTTTAAAATAGGTGAAATTGCAATCAGCGATCACTATCCCAAGAGCTTTTCCTTAATACTCAAGAAACATAAGCATGGTAATCATGGAGTTGTTACTAATTTGTATTCCCACAGGATAAATTTAGCGGGAAAAAACGGCTACACTATACAATGGAATAAAATAGAGCCTGTCCTCTTCCTCAAGAAACCTTATAAAAAACAAGTTGAATAACTTTATGATCTGCCTCTCAGAAACAAGTAATTTGGCCACTGTTACGTTGGCTTTCACTAACATTACTGAGGAGATCAACAAATCTTTGGAAGTACCAGAAAGGAAACGTCAAAGAGATAAAGTTGAGGGATGGTTCGATTCGGAATGTAGCAAAGCGCATGCAGCTCTAAAATTGGCACTTAAAAGAGACCCGAAAAGTATTATAGAGATAAAAAATGCTAGAATTAGATATTATGCTGCAATAAAGAAAAAAAGAAGGATATAAGCAGGAGGCATGGGATACCCTACATCAAGCCTGCCTCCAGAAAGATAATATAGGTTTCTGAAGGCGGTGAATGCCCCTTTTTTTGCAGACAGGAAATCAGATAGTATAGAAATGGCAATAGAGGAAGCAACTTGGATTAATTATTTCACCGGATTATACAAGAAGGATATTTTACCGGGGAGTCCCCATGTTGAGATAGGGGGAGAGGAGGTAAATAACACACTGGGATTATTCCCTTTGGATATTACCTTCGAATTATCTGAGGTTGATGTGGCTATTTCTGAGAGCTCGGAAGGTAAGGTCCCAGGACCAGATGGGGTACCTGTTGATATTTATAAATCTAATGTTAAATTATGGGCCCCTCTTCTGACAAATGTTTTAAATTGCTCCAATAAAACAGGATTCATTTCAACGTGGCAGGATGTCATTGTGATCCCTATCTTTAAAAAAGGCGACCATAACGACCCTAAATGTTATAGGCCAATATCATTATTAGATTCTTCTATGAAAGTAGTCGGAAGGATTATTTTAAATAGACTCCAAGTATGGGCACAAGACACAGGTGCCATTTCAAAATATCAATATGGCTTTAAAGCGGGGCTAGGCACAGTAGAACAAGGCCTAAACGTAGCCATTATTATTGGCAAATATATGGTTGCGAAAGGGGACAAGTTACTCCTAACATTCGTGGACTTAAGTTCAGCGTTCAACTGCTTAAACCACAAAAATTTTTGGGAAACACTTTCCCACTTAGGAATAGACTTGAACCTACTTAATTTTATCAAAGAATTATACCGAGGGGCAGGCGCCAAGGTTCGCTTTGGCATTAAGGGAGAGTGTACCTCCAAATTTCCCATAAACAAAGGAGTCCGCCAGGGATGCATACTTGCGCCTTTTTTATTTAACCTATATATTAACAGCATAGCATCCCATTTACTGCAACCTAGACAGGATTGTCCACAAATTGCTGGAGACCCGGCACCAATCCTGCTGTACGCGGACGATCCGGTAATCATGGCACGGACCCAATTGGGCCTTCAGAGATGTCTCAAGTCCTTTTCAGACTATATGAATGCGAGAGGCCTAAAAATTAATATTAGCAAAACCTTTAGCATGTGCTGTTCTAAAAAGACCAAGGTGCACCGTAATATTTTCTTGTCCAACACTAAGATTGATCCCACTAAGACTTTCTCCTATTTAGGGATAAACTTTGATAGCAAAGGGACTTGGACTACAGCCGCTAAGACGAGGAAATTAGCTTTTTCACGTGCCATTGGAGCTGTGCGTAATTTCACTTTTGAGCTCGGGGGTCGACCGGTTAAAATCCTGCTGGACATTTATAAAGCAAAGTGCGTGTCCACCGTGATATACGGTGCAGGGATTTGGGGGATCGCGGACACTAATGAGATCCAGGTATGCGAAAACGCTTTCCTTCGTTATTTATTGGCGGTTCCCAAGTCAACTTCTATATATGTCTGCCACAAAGAGCTGGGCTTACCCTATGTATCAGATCTTATCAAGGTGAGCCCAATTCTGTTGTGGCATAAGGTATGGACTTCCCAAGAGACAGAATTGAACAGGGACATTATTCAGGATTGTCTGAAACTTCAGGGTAACTCAAAAATAGAGTGGTTCATGTATGTGAAACGTTTTTTAAAAGATATTGGTCATCGGGAATTCTTTGATAACCCATCTAGCATTAAAGCAATTTCCAGGAAAAAGTTGAAGGAAATATGTCTTCTTTTCCTAGAAAACACAAGATGGCAGCTGGAGGGCAAGAAGTCCTCAGTAATGCAAAATCAACTAATGTTAGAGGGCTACGGTTTACAGCAATATCTAGTATTCATACAGAGTAGCTTCACTCGGATGCTGCTAACCCGTTTTAGGGGAGGCAGCTTCTTTAGACTATTGACCTTCCCCGATGTTAACAACTGGTCGAAGTCTTTGATTCTGTGCCCCTGTGAGGATGTATCCCATCAATCAATGCTTCATTGTATCTTGTTTTGTAAATTCTATACCTGGATCAGGAGAGAGTATTTAGTTGTTTTATTTAACCCCTTCGCTGCTAGGCCTTTTCCTCTCCTGTGCTAAGCATTTTTTTGGCGATGTGGGGTAGTGCACGCTTAGGCCCCTGTAAGTTTTTGACCACATAAGGTATCCACGCCAAATTTGCGTCCTTTTCTTCCAACATCATGTGGATTATAAAGGTGCCCAAGGTTTATGGATTCCCTTTGAGGGGTCCCAAAAATTAAGCAAAATACAGTGAAATTTTATTTTTTTCAGAGAAATTTGAAAAACCGGCTGTAAATGAAAGCCTCTGGGTTTTTCCCTGCAAATGTTATCAAAAAAGGGTTTGTGGGGCTGAAATCTCCATTTTCTCAGCTTTTAGGGAATGACAGTTTTTTGTCAGAGAACCAACATTTTTTACACAGTGTTGGCATTTTTCTGGGACATAGCCTATTTTTGCTATTTTTAGAGCTTTCAACCTCCTTCCAGTTAATGGTAGAAATGAGTTTGAAAGCAATAATGGATCCTGGAAAGCTATACATTTTCGAAAAGTAGACAACATTCTGAATTCAGAAAGGGGTCATTTGTCTAAATCCATGAAGGTTTCTTTATAGAAAGTAACAGTTAAATATTGGAATAATTGAAAATTAGTTGAAAAAAACAGCCTTTTGTCTCAACGTTTTCACCTATAACTTCTTGTATTTTGACAGCTCTTTGAAAGAAATATACAGTTACATCCGTTCGACCTTCCTGGTTGTGGGGATATATAGGACTTGTAGTTTCATCAAGAACCTGATGAACCCAGAGCCAAAAACTGAGCAGCAACTTGCAATGGTATTTTATTATTTACTGGGTATAGAGCACTTATTCTTGGGAAATGTATACATGGAAAAATCGGTATGAAAGACACCTATGTATTTCTGAATTGGGTACAAATTATAGAGTTTAGAAACAGCATATATTTGCACATTTTCAAAATTGGGAATACTCATACTAGCATGAGAATTATTGGTCATTTTTCCCCCAAAAATTTTTACACAATGTTTTTCATTGGGAAAGGAGAAACGCATGTAAACTCAGAAGGTAATAACAGTTGATTTACAAATCTGAATTACCCTAAGTCTCCCGATAAAAACGGTACCTCACTTGTGTGGGTCGGCCTTGTGCCTGCGACAGGAAACGGCGCAAAATGCAACGTGGTCACACCTCAATTTTGCAGTTAAAAATTGACCCTTTTATGGCTAAGTGCCTACCTGTAGTTTTTGAACCCTAGCTCTGCTGGCACCTAGGGAAACCTAGCAAACCTATACATTTTCGAAAAGTAGACACCCAGGGGAATTCAGGATGGGGTGGCTCGACTGCCTCCCACCAGGTTCTGTTACCCAGAATCCCTTGCAAACCTAAATAATTGGGGGAAAATACGCATTTTCCTCACATTTCTGTGGTGAAAAGTTCTGGAATCTGCGTGGATCAACAAATTTCCACCTACCCAGCGTTCCCCCAGGTCTCCCGAGAAAAATGGTAACTCACTTGTCTGGGTCTGCCTAGTGCCTGCGACAGGAAACAGCGCAAAACGCAACGTGGTCGCTCCTCAATTTCGCAGTGAAAACATGCCCTTTTTTGGCAAACAGCCTACCTTTCGTTTTTGAATCCTAGCTCTGCCGACACCTAGGGAAACCTAGCAAACCTATACATTTTTGAAAACTAGACACCCAGGGGAATTCAGGATGGGGTGACTCGACTGCCTCCCCCCAGGTTCTGTTACCCAGAATCCCTTGCAAACCTAAAAGATTGACAAAAAACGCATTTCCTCACATTTCTGTGGTGGAAAGTTCTGGAATCTGCGTGGATCAACAAATTTCCACCCACCCAGCGTTCCCCCAGGTCTCCCGAGAAAAATGGTAACTCACTTGTCTGGGTCTGCCTAGTGCCTGCGACAGGAAACAGCGCAAAACGCAACGTGGTTGCACCTCAAGTTAGCAGTGAAAACGTGCCCTTTTTTGGCAAAGAGCCTACCTTTCGTTTTTGAATCCTAGCTCTGCCGGCACCAAGGGAAACCTAGCAATCCTATACATTTTTGAAAACTAGACACCCAGGGGAATTCAGAAGGGGGTGACTCGACTGCCTCCCACCAGGTTCTGTTACCCAGAATCCCTTGCAAACCTAAAAGATTGACAAAAAAACTCATTTCCTCACATTTCTGTGGTGGAAAGTTCTGGAATCTGCGTGGATCAACACATTTCCACCCACCCAGCGTTCCCCCAGGTCTCCCGAGAAAAATGGTACCTCACTTGCGTGGGTAGGTGTAGGTGCTGCAACAGGAAAAGGCCCAAATCGTAAGGTGGAGACTTAAAAAGTAACCTATAGCAAAAGTACCTAATTTTTCGGGGGGGGGGGGGGGGGTGGGGCACCTGAGGTTTTGGCCCGAGGCTCGGCGGCAAACTTTGGAAACTACCAAACCCAAACAGTTCTGAAAACTAGACACCCGGGGGAGTCCAGGGAGGTATGGCATGCGTGGGTCCCCTAACGTTTTCCTACCCACAATTCCTTGCAAACCTTAAAATTAGGTTAAAAAAACACTTTTCCATACATTTTTTGCGTGGGATCTCCGTGCCGGCACAAATGTCGTACCACCCAGCGTTTCCCTTGTTCCCCCGAGTAAAATGATACCTCACCTCTCACCGACAGCCAAGCACCACGCCACACACACCGCCAGCCAAGCACCACTCTGCCCACACCGCCAGCCAAGCACACCACCATCACATTTTGAATTTTTTTAAACAAAACAAACAAAATTATTGCAAATAGATAAAAATCTAGTAACACAAAATCTGTAACTAAAAACATTGCACAAATGCAAACCTTAAAAAAGAATACAAATTATTTAAAAAACACAGACCAGGCAGTACGTTTTACCACTCATGGATACTCCCAAAAAATATTTTGTGTGTGGTAAGCTCTATAACAAGCAGGCACACACAGCCCAGTGTTAGAAGGACACCCAGGGCAGTAAAGACGAGTCTCCTTCCTCAAACCTCCTCGCCAACAGACTCTACATCTCCTAGTGGGAAAGTCTTTTGTAGATGTGGGAGGAATGTAATCAGGAAAGTGGCGATCTTTCAATCAAGCAGAATCCTCCACCACTTCAAATCTAGGAACTCTTACTAGCTCCACAACAACAGGGCTAGATATCACAGAGTGCTGAAACTTAAGAAAGGTCAACTTTGACCCAGGAGAACACACCTTGAACACAATAAAAGCATTGAAAGTTGCTAAGTTGAAAAAATGGATGGCCAACTTCTTATACCAAGCATAAGCCTTCCGAATAGCAGTGTAAGGTTCCAACCTCTGATCTACTCTGTCAACACCACCCATGTGCTTATTGTAGTCCTGAATGCACACAGGTTTGAGCACTTCAGCAACCTGACCCCAAACTGGCAGAGATGAAGTACTCTCATCATGGATGGTACTCAGCATGTACACATCCCTCCTGTCCACAAATTCATAGCTAGTAGTTCGCCACAACGTAAGGAACTGCACTGACCCCTCTGAAGTTTCTTGCAAACAAGCTCCTTTGGAAAATCTTTGCGGTTAGAGCGGATTGTGCCACATGGAAAAGTGTCCACTTTAAACAATTTCTTAAACAATTGCACAGCAGTGTAGAAGTTATCAAGGTACAAATGGTGGCCTCTGTTGAACAATCTTCTAGCAAGATCCCACACAATTTTCTCTGACACTCCAAAAGTGGACGGACAACCAGGGGGGTCAATAGTGGAATCTCTACCAGTGTACACACGAAAATGAAAAACATACCCTGTCTTACTCTCAGACAAAATATACAGTTTAATTCCATAGCGTGCCCTCTTGCTAGGGATGTACTGCCTAAAAACCAAATGACCCTTGAACAAAACCAAAGACTCATCAATAGAAATTTCTTTCCCAGGAATGTAAATCTCTGAAAAACGATCAACAAAGTGATCAAGAACAGGTCGAATCTTAAAAAGACGGTCACAGTCAGGGTGACTACGTGGAAACGCCTCAGAATTATCCACAAAATGCAACATGCGTAGCAAAAGTAAATACCGGTAACGCGTCATAACAGCTGGAAATATGGCTGTTGCCATCAAAGGACTGGAAGACCAATATGAAGCCAGGTTCGGCTTCTTTAACAAACCCATCAATAAAGTCAATCCCAAAAACTTCTTCAGCTCTTCCAAATTTGTGGGAGTCCACCGGGTAGCTCTAGAGTGGGGCCTAAGCTTGTCACTGTTGACCCTCAAAAACTGTTCAGCATACAAATTAGTCTGCTCAACAATCTCACCCAAAAACACATTATCCATAAATAACTGTAAATACTGTATAGGCAAAAAGTTTTCACAATCCACTCTACACCCTGCATCACCACTAAAGGCAGGCAACACCGGCTGCACCATTTTAGGATCAGCCCAGAGTCCAACACTTCCAGTAGGAAGACTAGCAGCCTCAGGCTGCAATCCAGCTGGCTCTTGCACCATCGGCACAGCAGTGTCCTCCTCTAACACAGGCCCTTCATCTGCGCTTGAGAGTACCTTCATCATCCGATGATTCCATGCGGAGAGAAAACTCACTGCCAGAATCTTCCCCTCCCTCCTCTCCCTCAGACGTACTGTCAGTGTCATAATCCGGCTAGGAGGAAGATTCAAGAAGCATACCTACTACCTGCTGAGCAGTCATTCTACGGCTAGCCATAATGATTACTAATAAAAGTAAATTGTCACACAAGTCAACAACAACAATCACTATGTAAAATAAACAAAACAACAAAATTCACCTTTATCAAAAATACCTTTACACTGCAAAACAAAACCACTCACTTTCCTGAAGCAGCTAAACTCAACACCACCTACTCTGCACAGACACAGTATGGATCAACAATATCCCACTAAAAAAGAAAGAGAAAACAAAAATACACATATGAAAATGCAAAACACATCACAAAGAATTTCACGCTCAAAACAGTAACTAAATGCCACTATGACACCACTTACAAAACAAATTACATACATTACAATATAACTCATTTGGAGTACATACAAAAAAAAAATTCTTACCTAAAAAATGCAACTACACAAAACTGCAGAACAACCACTGTCAAAACCGCAAACAGGAAGCAAAAGCTTTACACTAGATTTAAAAAGAAGAAAAATAAAATTAGATTCACATATTAAAAAAAAAACACCAGTCAACCTGCCAAGCTAAGGGTTAGGTGGGCCTAACAGTATAAAATCAAAAGGGGAGCAACCCTTGCCCATGAGGCCACCCCCCACCAAAACAAAAATTAAAAAAACGCTGGTGTCTAGTGGCTTCTGCCCCCCTTGGGGACAGATGGGATTAAACACCTTCTGCTACTCTACCACTCAAAGAGGCGGTAAAGGCCCTAGTGACCCATAAAAAAAACAGCAAAACTGCCCTTCAAGACAACACCAAAAGGGGGATGATGGACGGAGCCCTTGAGCAAATCTAACACTCACCCCCAGTCAACTGATCTTGGTTTAATCCATCATCATTATTTAGCTCAATTCACCAACCCAGGTTCCACATGGCCAAATGCAAATCAGACTGACCCTTTGCACTTTGATTGCCCTAAGTTGGCAGAGGTGGGTCCCTTGCTCACTTTGCCACTGGACTCAAGCTAAACTGGCTGATAACGGCTGATTAGCCAGAAACCAGTCCCATTATGGATGATTCCGGGCCTGGTAATATATGGCTTGGCAGTTCGGGCTGGACTGCTCCCATGAAGCATAGGGTCAGAATTAATTAATTAATTAATTAATTGTGTGCTTATATAGCGCTGGAATCACTCCCGAAGGGGTACCTCCGCGCTTCGACCGCTGCGAAACCCTTCCTGGCTTCCCTGAGAGATGGTCCCTTAATGGGTATCTCCAGGGTGAGACCAGGCATCCCCGGCGGTCTGGTGGGGCCGTTAGTGAAGATGAGGCATGCTAGTGCCCAGAGTTGCCGAGTGTGATCGCTGATTAGAGTGGGCACCGAGGCGAGAGAATTATCGAGTCCACTGACCCTGGTCCAGAAACCTGCCGCGTCGGGAATCGAACCCTGGTCCCGGGCCGTCCTCTGCTCTCGGGTCTGCCGCCTCTAACCAGTGAGCCACACTACTTCACTATGTTGATGAATGATTTGCATATGGCCATGTCTGAACTGGGGTGCTGGAGTGAGCTACACCAGCTAAAACCTAACATCATGGGCAAAATATATGCACCAAAAAAGGGGAGTGACCCTTGCCCAAGGGGCCACTCCCCACTAGATTTACTCAATTGGCACAGTCTGCCACATACATTTAAAAAAAATTAAAATCTGCCCCCTAGGGGGGCAAACAAAGCTAAAAGGATGGCCCCCAAAAGGGTAGCAACCCTTACCTAAGGTGTCACTACCCAAAACAAAAAAACAAAAAATGTGGGTGTCCTAAAATGGCCACCAAGGGGAGAAACCCTTGCCCAAGGGGCCACTCCTCAGCATATCCTAAAATTTTAAATACATTTGACCCCCCCCCAGGGGGGCAGACAAGGCCTTCATAATTGCCCCCAAAAGGAGAACGACCCTTGTCCAAGGGGTCACTCCCTAAAGCAAAAATCAAAACATTTGGGCTTCCTAAAATGGCCCCAAAGGGGAGTGACCCTTGCCAAAGGGGCCACTCCCCAGCACATCCTAAAATAAAATTAAATTTGGCCCCCAAAGCCTTTTTATTTGCCCCCAAAAGGGGAGCGACCCTTGTCCAAGGGGTCACTCCCCAAAACAAAAACTAAAAATTTGGGCTTCCTAAAATGGCCCCCAAGGGGAGTGACCCTTGCCAAAGGGGCCACTCCCCAGCACATCCTAAAATAAAATTACATTTGGCCCCCGGGGGCCAGGCAAAGCCTTTTTACTTGCCCCCTAAAGGGGAGCGACCCTTGTTCAAGGGGTCGCTCCCCAAAACAAACAAAACATACCAGGGCTCGCAAAATGGCCCCCAAATGAGAGTGACCCTTGCCCAAGGGGCCACTCTCCTACGCATTGCCAAAATTGGACTACTAATAATTTAAAATATTAATCTGCTCCCCCTACAGTGGGGCAGACAAAGCCAAATTAAGTGCCCCCAAAAGGGGGAGCGACCCTTGCCCCAGGAGCCACTCCCCCAGCAAACAATCCTTGGCTACATCACAAAAAACAAAAAATTCCCTGGTGTCTAGTGGGCATTCCTGCTGCACGATCGCACGATCGTGCAGCAGGAATACAGAAAGAGACCTCGAGGGAAAGGAAAATCCTTTCCTTTTCCCCAATGCCTCTTTCGTTTCAATCCCCCCCTCCCCAGCCCCAAAACGCACCTCTTTCTCCTCTGACCCGCAGGAAGCAAATGGCTTCCTTGCGCGTTGGAGGAGAAAGGGAACCTCCAATGACGTCAGCGCGCCTCGTGCGCCGACGTCATTGATGACGCAGGCGGGGGGGCGGGGGAGGCAGCGGAAGGTCTTCCCCTTCCTCCCCGTACAAACTAAATAGATCGGGCACCCGCGGGGGGAGCGCTGGCGCTCCCCCCGCGGGTGGGGCTCATGACGAGCTGAGCTCGTCATGAGCACCCGAGCACTGTATGCCATGACAAGCTCAGCTCGTCATGAGCATACAAGGGGTTAAAAAGTGAGGACTGAGACAATGTAGACCAGCCCTACTAAGATTGCAAATGCTAGAGGATGAGTTAACTTTGCACACTGTATCAATGTGTTTAAAAAGTATGATGAGATTCATACTGACGATTAACTGAATATTAACTAGTATTGGAATTAGCTGAATTTCGGTTTGGATCTTGATTTTAAAAGGTCATGATGTTTTGTATTAATGTAAGAAATGAAATGTTTTTAATTGATTCTGTGCTTTTATGGATTCTTAAATTGAAACCGAATAAAGCTACTTTTGATTTGATTTGATTTACAAGTGGCTCTGTAATTTGTGTGTGTATTGATTGTACCTGATAACATCGTACAACACTGAGCTGTGATTTATAGGGTGCAATAAACGCAGACACATTTTGGGAAATACCGTGGACTTTGTTGTGATAATCATAATTGGGAGGTATTTATTGCACCCGGTAAATTCTGACATTGTGGAGTCTGATTTTATCAGGTGTGATAAATATCATACCAATTCTCAGGCTACTTGTAATGAGTGCCTTGATCAGAGGAGTAGGTGCTATTTATGGCAGCCGAAAAAATCAGACCCCCCTGGATTCAGAATTTATCAGTCCTAATAGCACCTTTACCACGTTTTTTGGGAATAATAAGCAGATTTGACTTACATCCATAGAGACCCAATTCAGGCAGGAGACTCGTGATTTTTGATGTCAAGAATGGCTTTATTTGAGATCTTTCCCACATAAAATAGCCCCTGCTTCCATAGTAGTCAATGGGGAAAATACATTCTCCCTATTTTTTTTTTTTATCTCTCCTTTTCCTGCTCTAAAATGTTGGCATGTATGATTTTGGGACTTATGCACCAAAATCTGCATGTCACACAAAATACCGTCTCGTTTTCCCATGTTAAATTATGGCAGGTTTGCCCTTCCAAAATATAACTAAGAGTGAGTGAGGTATTTAATGCACACATTAAATAACATGTAACTAGGAACTCTGCACACTGGGTAAACAGGTTACTGCAGGGTTTGGAATACTCTGACAAGCTCGGAATTAGGGCTTATTTGTTAATTTTTGTGTTTTGAGCATTTGATAGTGAAATAGCAAAGTGTTGGAAAGGGACTCTTTGAATTGATCGTTTACTTCCAAACTTGACCTTTCTTTGCTCATTCTTGCCAACATGATGTGATGAAAAAGAGGTCGTTTTTTCTAAGTTTCAAATAATAATTGGAGAAACTAACATATCAAACAAGCATTTGCAATATAATAGGTCTTGCATTACTTAAAGTTTGAGCTATTGGCATTGCTTTATTATTAGCAACGCCAATAGCTCAAACATTCAGTAACAAGAGACCTATTGCATTTCAAATACTTGTTTATTATACCTAATGATTCTGAACTGTTACACATTTCTTTAACCACACACATTAATAATCCCTGAAATTCTTAATCTGTGTGTTTTTATGGACTAGTTGTATGTGATTATTTTTGGTAAAACAATCTAACATTTTTGATAAACAAACTGTGTTAAAAAGTAACAACAAAGGGTGGTATAGAGGGGGACAGGCTGTTGAATTTCTAGGAAGAAGCAAGGCCGAGCAAAAACAAAAAACAAAAACCTCTCCCTAGACATTAATTGATACATAGGTCATAGATCCTAAAAAGGAAAACATTATCATTGACCCACAGAGCAACTATTTATAAAGGTTTTTTAAAAAAAATTATCATTGTATCAAAGGATATAATTTTTTTTAAATATATGTAAAATCATTTAAAAAGAAAGAATAACATACTTGATTCAAAAGCAGAGAGACCCCAAAACAAGAACAATACAAAAGATATACAAAAACAATTTGGCACCACACAACCGTCAGTCATACCATACTCATACCAACTGAGAAAGACATAAATTGTATATAACACACTAACCGAGAACAATTGACACATACATTATACATAAATAATTGTCATATATAAAATACAAAAATAATTTAAAGACTACGAAAAGCGCCTAGCAAAGCCAGGGGTCTGTTTTTTTGTTGTTGCAGATTTATATAGCAGAAATGCGACCTGAAGGAACAGGAGCACTCTACATGAGCACCAGTTACGTTATAGAAGGACACATTCATTTTTGGTAGGCACAGGGAGATGAAGTGATTTGCCCAGGGTCGCAGGATGCTGAGCCCAGACTGGTACCTGGTTCCCCAGCTATAAAGTCGGCAGCTCTAGCCATAAGGCAAAGTACGAGCTGAGCCATGAAAATATTCAGCATGTAAATGATGCATTAAGCGTCTTGAAAAAACACCATAAGGCGCCGTCATGTGGATAGTGCTTTTGCCCTCTAAAAGGTGAACTACAGAGGGTAAAGCGCACTGGTAGAATGTGTTGCTCAGGTGAAATGCCTGCATCTTCAAACCAATAGAAATGTAATCTTTTGCCCACATTTCTGTCATTGCAGAAACAAATAGAAAATGAAATACCTTTCCTCAAAAATCTCACAACTGGATGAAAATAAATTAACATTTTAAATATACAAAAGATGAAGAACGTCCCCTTGGGTCCCAGCGGAATCGTCTCCCAAACCTCCAGGCCTCCAAACCACGCGGCCTCGATCCCCCAGGCAGCAGCGCCCGAGGCGTACACAGTCCAGCAGGAGGCGTTAATCTAATGGAGGGACACCCAGATCGTCGAGCCTGGCAGCCCGTGGGCTCAGAGGCTCTCCTACCCCTCCAGGAGCCACATCGCACCTCAGAAATTATACCAGCGGCTCGTCCATGGCGCCCCTCCCACTGGACAACCAGGGCTTGGCAGCAGCGGATTCGGACTTGTCCCGTAGGCAGACAATCTGAAAACCCAAAGAGAGGAAACCATGGTCCGTGAGGTTGGCGCCGCCTCCCAGTTTGCCGTAAAGTTGGTATATTATTATACATTGGACTCAGGGTGCAAACAAGCGCCTTCTGCGTCAATGCTGGCGGAGACTCTGCCTGCCCGGTGAGGCCTCACGCTCCAGAACACCACTTGCATTCCGCTACGATCCGTCTCTTCGAGCTGCACGGAACTGTAGCATGGCTGTTCCCAACGAGCAGTCCGGCGGCGCCCTGATGAAATTGGGCTTCCACAGCCCCATCAAGGGAAATATCTTCACTAAACCTATAAGTAAGGCACCATGGCAGAGTTATTGCTCCACTCCGCTTGTCTCTCTGCCGGGATACTGTACATCCGTCTAAAAGGAGGGGTCCTTCACGCAACACAACCGTTTTTGTTTGGTTCCAATTTTTTGATGCAGTTGGGACGACAGATGCTTCGGTTCTCGAAGTATAGGGTGGGGGGGTTGGGATCATTGTCCCGTTATTGACGTTATTTTGATGTACTACCTCACCAGCCTTTTTAATGCACACTACAATATTACCACGTATCGCCAGCGATGCGCAGTTACACTTGTTACCCCCAGCTCACGCACGAGCCCATACGTACCCACTGCTAGCCAAGGTGCGGCGTACCTTCACTCCAGCTAATGGCCAACCATTCCGGGAACTTTCCTCCGGACACTGCCCTGGAATGTTAACGGGCTCTTGGACAGAATCAAACAAACAGCTGTCCTGCGCTACGCCCAGCGCCTGTGTGTTGATGCATTCCTGCTCCAGGAGACTCATCTGGTGGGAAACCACTGCCCCTTCTTGGCGTGCTACGGGTTTGATAGAGTTTGGCATTCAGGGTTTTCTCGGGGGTAGCCATCCTGGTAAGGAGTAATCTTCCCTTTGTGTCCGCACCGGCCAATCACGACTCACAGGGAGGATATGTGGCTCTGTGTAGAACGTTGGGCGGCAGTCCTCTCAATCTTGTTTCCATCTACGCACCCCCTTCGATGCTCACAGCGACCTTGGACTGCACTGTCGACCTCTTCACCTCCCTGCCCCTGGGTGCCACAATAGTCGGGGTGATTTTAATGCGGTCCCTAACCCACACCTCAACACTACAGGCTCACCAGCCGCCTCCAGAATCACTCATGCTAAACAATTAACTACGTTGGCTGACTCTCTGGGCCTATGCGACGCCAGGAGAATCTGGCACCCTCACACCAGACAGTTTACTCACACATCAGCAGCACACCACACTCAAGCACGTATAGATGCCGTATTCGTCCCCTCAATGGATTGCCAAACGATCCAAGACATCTGTATACTTCCCAGGGGCATCTCCGACCACTCACCATCACTTCTCAGTATAGGGGACCCTCCCCCCTCGATGCGCCCAACCTGGTGGATGAACGCCTGGTTCCTCCAGGAGAAAGAATTAAAAAAGGCGGTGGGGATGGAGCTTCAGCAGTACTTCCGCGCCAACACCGGCTCAGTCCCCTCTCCAGGTACTCTCTGGGAAGCAGCCAAAGCCACCATCTGAGGCTTCGACAAGGGCCAACTTACCCGGCGAGAGGCACAAGTGCTGCTCCTTGAGCAATCCCCTTCCGATGACCGTCCCATCACCCATGAGAGGCAACTCGTACGCCTCCGGGCAGAAATCAGGCAACTCTCCCTGGTTGCCGCCAAGCTCCTCTGGATATCATCCATAGCTAGGGTGTACGGATGGGGGGACAAGAACGGGAAGATTCTCCATAGATTAGCCACCTACCCAAGGGCCATCCGCATTATTCCGGAGATAGTAGACCTAGACGGTCTAATGCATCGATCCCCTTCGACAATGGCTCGAGCTTTTGCCTCCTACTATCGTCAGATCTACTCAGCACAGAACCCCGAAACTTCCCTCGCCGAGCTGTTTGATGCGGGTCAAATCTGTCTCCCCCGCCTAAGCTTTACTGAGTCTGCGGATCTAGACCTCCCCATCACCTGTGAGGAAATTAATTAAGCGATAACACATACTTCGTCGGGCAAGACCCGAGGCCTGGACTGGCTCCCGCAGGAATACTACGCTGCTTACTAGGAAACTCATCCTGCACCTCACAGCTCTCTTCGACGAGGCCCTAGAGAAGGGCTCGTTCCCACCAGAGACAGACATGGCCACTATTGCCGTTCTCCCTAAAACACAGCCTCCGTCTCCCCGCTGTGCGGACTACCATCCATTTTCTCTCATACATAAAGAGGTTAAAATATTCGCTAAAATTCTTGCCCAACGGATGAGGCCCTACCTCACCAAGCTGGTTCACCCTGACCATTGTGGGTTCATGCCCATGCGAGGGACTAGACATTGCCTCTGTTGTCTCTACCTGGCCTTGGCACACCGCCACTTGCTCACCCTTTACTTAGCACTTCTTCTCATTGATTTTGAGAAGGCCTTTGATTCCGTAGGCATGCAATACCTGCCGACATGCTGGCGGAGATGGGTTTCGGCCCGCGCTTTCGCAACCTGGTGAAGGTTCTATACGCCCAACCCCAGACAAGGGTGCTAGACAACGGGGCATTGTCAGAGGCCTTCTCCATTCATAGAGGAACAAGGCAGGGGTGCCCCCTTTCACCCCTCCTCTTAGCCTTGGTGATGGCAGGTTTGATTCGGTCGGAGGACGGGGATGGGAATGGCCCAACTTGGATGTGGACAAAATTTCCCTGTATGCTGACGATGTCTTAATTTTCCTCGCAAAACCGGCTCTGTCTGGCCCTCACGGTCTCTGGGTGTTACACTCCTTCGGGCAGGCCTCCGGCCTACGACTTAACCCCAGTAACTCGGCCCTGTTCCCCTACATTTAGCGAGGGACTGCTATGTTTGGCAAACCACAATACCCCTCCAATGAAATCATTCAGATACCTAGGGATCTGGGTTGCCCTGCTCCCGGACCTCGCCTGGTCCCTCAACATAACTCAGTTGGTGAAAAAGGCGAACGAAGACCTCTCAAGTGGCAGACGCTCCCCCTCAATCTTTTGGGGAGGTTCGCCCGGTTTAAAATGATGATTCTCCCCATATTCCTCTACGTCATCCAGAACACCCCCTTCTGTATCCTGCGGGCTTGGTTTCGGGAGCTAGATAGCATAGCCACCAAATTCCTTTGGGGGGGCGGAGGCCTCGCATAGCGTTGACCCTTTGATGGGGCATGGGGATGACCGATTTATATTTATATTACTTGGCGACCCGCCTCCTCACCATACACGATTGGTTCAACGGGGGATGGTCCGATCCGACCTACAGGCTCGAGTTGAATGAGCTGGGCCTACTTTGAATTCAATCTATAATATACGGAGGGTCCATACCTTACATTTTACTAGAGGTGACAAGTACCGTGCTTCTGGCATGGCGGGCATCTCTGTGCCACACCCAATGGACACATAGATGAACTCAATATACACCTCTCTGGCACGGTACCTGGCTTGGGGAGGTTAGTGGGCTGAAGGGATTTCTGTCTTGGGACCTTATAGGGATCTCACAACTCAGGGATGTGTGGGCCAGCGGCCACATGCGATCTTTCCAGAACTTACAATCCAGGTATTCCCTACACCCGTCACAATTTTACATATACAAGCAGCTGCGTCACGCTCTCCATTCGCACATATCTATTGGCACAGCAGTTCCAGAATACAACCCACCTGAGGCACAGATTATGATGGGAAATTTGGGGAAGGGGGGCATCTCTCGCATGTACCGTACACTAATCAACAACACCCCAACCACACTAGACCGGCTCAGAAGCCAATGGGAGGAATGGGTGGGTCCACTGGAGGAGGAGGACTGGAGGGATGCACTAATGACACCTAAGATGGTCTCGGCTTCGGCAAGACTCTGCCTGTTTCAACTGTACTACTCACATGGCTCTTACTTTACCCCTGCATGCCTTCACTGGGCTGGCCTATATGCACCGCCTCCTGTACATGCTGCGGTCACGATCAGGTGGACCTCTTTCATATGGTCTGGGCATGTCCTCAACTAGCGCGATTCTAGGGGGGTGGGGGGCATTGAATAGGAACTCACTGGAGTTTTGGGTTGGGAGGTTCCCCACGACCCACAGCACATGCTCCTGAGGATCACAGACGGGCTGCATGGGTCCAGAAACGAGAAGCTGTTTTTTAACACAGCTATGGTTGTAGCAAATTGAGACATAGCCGCCAACTGGTACCATCCAGCTCCGCCTAGCCTCACGAAATGCTGGAGGGGGTAAACTGGTGTGCTACACAGGAAAAACCTATGTATGGTGCGCGGGATGTCCGAAGAAATATTGCAGGGTGTGGGGCAAATGGCTGGGTACTGTGGCTTAAATTTTGAACCGCCTGTCAAAATGTCTGTATCATATACGATTTCACAGTGTCAAGTGAAACAAGGTTAACCAACCAACCGACTGGGAATTGTTGCTCCTCTTGTAATGTGCTGGTTTTTGTTACCATATCAAAAATCAATAAAATTGTTTATCAAACAAATATACAAAAGACGCACTATGAATGATATTTTTAAAACATCAATGATTTTTGTATGTTCATGTGCTGTATGATTAAACTAACAATACATGCACATACAGCTTACAAAATTTAATTCACCAGGCCTTCAGTCGTACACAACAGGTTCGTAGTTCAGAAAGTAATGCATAAAAATTATATTGTACAGAATAATTCGGGGAGGTGCAGACGGGAAAGAAACAGTGACTGACTTTAAATATTTTCATGCTGTGAATAAACTTGAATATTTTTGGGCATGAATTTGTGTCTGGTAGGACTTTCATTGTCTCTGGAGGTAGACATGAGGAGGAAATGTTGTAAACACAATCATTTTGTTTTCATTTAAGAATATGCTATGATCTTCAACCCTGAACTGCGGGCTGCCCGAGAATCAATGGAAAAACGTGGCGCTGTTGATTTAGTTTGCCCCATGCATAAGGCGCCTCAACTCCCAAGAGATTCCGTTAGTAATGAGGAACTGTGTAAGGAGAAAATTGTTCATGCCATAGATGTGCGTTATATATTTAGGCTGAAGATATCACTGGCCACCACGGTAGGCACCTTTGTTTCGTTAGGTGAGCATGATTCATCGCCCGGCCTTATTTGTTTATCCGGAATACTCACTGATAGCCCAGCTGTGTGTGCATAGGCAAAGCAAAGCTGGCAGGGCGTCAGAATAAAAAAGCCTTGGCAAAGCCAAAAGAGCTAAAACATAAAGTGTGGTGTCCCTGTAGCGGGCGCTGCTCTTAACTTTAAAGTTAAAAACAGAAACATAAAGCACGATGTCCCTGAAGCGGGCACCGCACTGAGCTTTAGAGTTAAAAAAAAAAGTGAAACAAAATGCGATGTCCCCGAAGTGGGCGCCACACTGAGCTTGAAAGTTTTTTCTTAAAAAACCTGGATCAAAGCGCAGTCTCGCTTAAGCTTTAAAGTTTAAAAAAAGCTGCAACATAACGCTTAGAGTCCAGACGCCATGCTGATCTTTAAAGTAAAGAAAAAAGAAAGCAAAAACATGTAGCTTAAAGTTTAAAAAAAATGAGAGACCTATAGCATTGCAAATGGCTGCCCTTGTCCTGGCTGCTTCTGAAGTGAAAGCGGGCATGGTCCGCTGAATGTAAGCAAAGCATGTCGTCGTGCCTAATGTGGGAGAAACTCAATAATGAAAATAGTACACGTACTGTGTAACAACCAAGTAAAGGGGCCAGTAGGCATGGGAGGTTACAAATGGCGATACGGCGGTACTAAGGAGGGACTAATACGCCCATTTAGGAATAAGAAGTCAGCATTGATGAAGGACAAAGACACAAGCCAATGAAAAATATGGGTGTGGGAGTGGGCGGGGCTTCTCTCCAGTACTCCACTACAACAGATCGCCAGAGCAGGCAGGGCTTGCGTGCTGGCTCAGGCTCGACCTAAAAATGACATCATCTAACCATACCTATCTACAGCTATTCAGCACAATTCATAATGGTTCATGCTTAAAGGGCTCTGCTTAAAGAAATAACATTGTAAGTGAGATAATTTTAGGAGTGTGAGCAAAGTTTTCAGGGTGGATGATCGTTTGTGTGATGCATTTTGCTATTTTGAAGGGTTAATTAAGAGGTATGTAATAACATAATGTATTCAGAACTATAATTGTAATATTACTCTTACGCTATGATATTAATCTTTCAGTTTGAACTCTTGACCTGCTGATAAACAGAGCTTTGTATCTGTTTAAACCAGACTGAGACCGATCTCTTCAGTGCTACTATCCTGACTCCTAAGGAGACTAGATCAGTTAATACCAGACATCGAATTCTGATAATGTCAAGAGCTTTGCATCTATGAACACCAAGTCTCACCCTGAGTTTTGTTACTGAAAATCCTTGAGCTTTGCATCTAACACCTTTACTCACCCTGAGTTGTGAAACTTGTCCCAGGATGCTTGTTTCTAGTCCAGGGTGGACCTGTCCTGGCAGTTTGGGCTGGACTGTTCCCATGAGGCACAGGGTCAAGACTTATTTGCATATGGCTGTGCCAAACTGGGGTGGCATAGTGAGCAAAAAAACGATGATGGGTTGAACCCAAATCTGTGACTGCAGGGCTCGACAAATCTAAAAAAAATCTTACTTGACCTGCAGATCGAGTAAGTAGACTTTTCTACTCGACCTTACATCAATTGCACTTGACCCACAAATTGGCACCTGGCACTGCAGCTGCAGATTTCACTTGTCAGGCTGGTTAAGTAGGCCTGAAAACTGGCTCGCCCTTGAAGAAATTCACTCGCATTTGCGAGCCGTTGAGTACATTTGTCGAGCCCTGGACTGGGGGTAAGTGTCTAAAAAGTTGCAGCACTCAATTCATCATTTCCTTGTGTTTGTTTTGTTCCCCCTAAGTTGGCAAGATATGCCCAGACTTGAGTCCCGTGCTCACTTTGTCAATGGATTCAAGCTAGCCTGGATATATGATGTTACAACGCGTACTTTTAGCACGCATACCATTACAACGGATTTTTTACAACGCAAGTCATTTTACAACGCATACCATTACAACGCAAAACACTACAACGCACATACTATTACAACGCATACCATTACAACGCAAGTATAGGTAAGTATATAATAATAATTTATAATTTTAAAATATGTTGTAAATATTTCTTAATGTGTTATTTAATTTAATTATTTGTAATATATTATTTTTAGTAAATGTATAATTAAATTAATTTTAATTTTTTTATTTGTAAAAATAGGTTAAAAATACCCCTGTACCCCAAAACCCAAACCCACCCCTAAAACCTAAAAATACCCCTGTACCCCAAAACCCAAACTCAACCCTAAAACCTAAAAATACCCCTGTACCCCAAAACCCAAACCCAACTCTAAAACCTAAAAATACCCCTGTACCCCAAAACCCAAACCCAGCCCTAAAACCTAAAAATACCCCTGTACCCCAAAACCCAAACCCAACCCTAAAACCTAAAAATACCCCTGTACCCCAAAACCCAAACCCAACCCTAAAACCTAAAAATACCCCTGTACCCCAAAACCCAAACCCAGCCCTAAAACCTAAAAATACCCCTGTACCCCAAAACCCTAACCCAACCCTAAAACCTAAAAATACCCCTGTACCCCAAAACCCAATCCCAACCCTAAAACCTAAAAATACCCCTGTACCCCAAAACCCAAACCCAACCCTAAAACCTAAAAATACACCTGTACCGCAAAACCCAAACCCAGCCCTAAAACCTAAAAATACCCCTGTACCCCAAAACCCAAACCCAGCCCTAAAACCTAAAAATACCCCTGTACCCCAAAACCCAAACCCAGCCCTAAAACCTAAAAATACCCCTGTACCCCAAAACCCAAACCCAGCCCTAAAACCTAAAAATACCCCTGTACCCCAAAACCCAAACCCAGCCCTAAAACCTAAAAATACCCCTGTACCCCAAAACCCAATGTATATAAAAAAAGATAAACTTACCTATAATTATACTTACGATGTAATGGTATGCGTTGTAATAGTATGTGCGTTGTAGTGTAATGCAATGTAAAGGTATCCGTTGTAAAATGACCTGCGTTGTAATAGTATCCGTTGTAATGGTATGCGTTGTAAAAAATCCGTGGTAACAGTTGCATACCAGCTAGCCTGGGTGATGAGGAGTGTTACCCTAAAACCGGTCCCAGGATGCTTGTTTCCGATCCAGGGAGGACCTGGCCTGGCAGTTCGGCTGGACTGATGCCACGAGGCACAAGGTCAAGATTGATTTGCATATGCCTGGGTCCAAACTGGGGTGGTGAAGTGAGCTAAAGAACGATGATGGATTCAGCCCAGATCCGTGACTGGGGATGAGTGTCTGAGAAGTTTCAGCACTCCGTCCATCATCTCCTTGTGTTTGCTTTGTGCGCCCTAAGTTGGCAGGGTGTCCCCAGATTTGAGTCCATTGCTCACTTTGCCACTGGATTCAATCTAGCCTCACTGATGAGGGTGTTACCCGGAAACCGGTCCCAGGATGCTTGTTTCCGGTCCAGGGAGGACCTAGCCTGGCATTTAAGGCTGGACTGTTCCTATTAGGTGCATGGTCAAGACTGATTTGCATATGGCTGGGTCCAAACTGGGGTGGTGAAGTGAGCTAAAGAACGATGATGGATTCAACCCAGATCTGTTACTGGCGGTGAGTGTCTGAAAAGTATCAGCACTCCGTCCATCACCTCCTTGTGTTTGCGTGATTCTTCTCATTCCCAACTCTTCTTGATCAAAAGTTAAGGCCAACCATCATGGAGCACGGTTTAACTGCACAAAGTGAATTGGGCGGGTCTCGGCTTACCTTTGGACTTAGAAGAAATTCTGAGAAAAAGTCCAGGAGAAGGTAGAGTTTATTGGGGTAAGGCAGTAGGTTGCGGTCGAGGAGAAAGTCTCAGTGAAGACTTCGACAATGCTGGGACATTTAAATCACACAGGAGACCAGCCAACTTGCATTTGGAGTCACTCTTGTAGTCTGGGGTTCAAGCAGCAAGGCTGGCCTCAAGCAGCTAGGTAGTCTTCTGGGGAGCAAGGCAAACCTCAAGCAGCATGGCAGTCCTCTGGCAGCTACAAGGCAGTACTCTGAGGTACAAGGCAGGCATCAACCAGCATGGGCAGTCCCCTGGGCGTCTCTGGCAGTTCTTATGAAGTCCTCCAGCAGTGTACCGAGGAGCAGCAGTGACTGGCTAAGGTAAGCGTGGTGGGCCGGGGAAGCTGACAGATGACGTATTAGGTATTATTTATTTATTTAAGTATACCTATTCAGTCGTCTGTCGACTTCCCACCCGCCCTTCCATGTTAACCTGTGCCGGCCGCCGCTGCTGTAGAGTGGTTCTGAGGATTCACTATTTTTTCCTATTGGAGGCCTTTGACGTGGGGGGATTTCCTATACCACCCTACACCTGGTTCTGGAAAGTTTTTCCCTTCCCTTGTCAAGTCTCCAAGAAGACTGGTTGACAAAAGGCTAGTATCAGGTTCCTTTGTGTGGGCTGGAGGCGAGCCCTTTGAAGTGTAAGTGGGGCAAGGCACAGCTCTGCCATCCTGGTAGGATGGCCCACCCTGTCTACACCTAGTTGCTCTAGTTACTTTTGTCTCACTGTCTAGCAGCAATACACAAACCTCTAAAGTTGAGCAGTTCACAGTCATGTGACCCAGGATGCTGGCAGAAGGCACAAATGGTTAGGACAAGAACCAGCAACTTTCTAAAAGTAGCATTTACAGAATTGTGGCTTTAAGTCAGGCTTTACCATTTAAGAGGATTTTAAATTACAAGTCAGCCAGTTTTTACTTTATATCGATTAGCATCCGCAATCATAAAAGTACAATAAAAACATCAATAGATTTCAAGTCCATAGTATAAAATTCAATAAAAATACAGTGTCATGCGTAAGCATAATACACTCATGTAAAAAAAAATAGATAAATACCAGCAAACAGTAAAATTGTCTAAAAATTGCAAATATAAAAGAGCTTGTCTTGCTTGCTTAAAATGTAAAGGCACGAGTAATGGGCAAATATATTTATGTTGCAGATTGGCCCATTCAGGGAAAATCAAAACAATGCGTAAAGTGTCTAATGCGGAGAACGCATCACATGTGCAAATGGGAGGGTCTGATGTCTTAGGCCAACCTGCAAGTAATTGGGGGAACTTGTTCAGACAAAAGTACGTTAAAAATCTTCTGTAAATAACCTGCATATCCAATGTTAAGTAAGATTGAATTTTTGCATAGAATTCGCCATGACATTGTGTGTACAGCAATGTTTGCGCTGTGGGTCTAAGTTTCTAACTTCTTGGTTATACAACTTAAATGCTCTCTCAACCCATACAATATCTGATTTAGAAATTAGCTCTGGTGAGTTAAAAAGATGTGGTGTACCCAAATTTTTCAGGCTGTTTTTATATATCTCAACCAAGGTACGCGCAGCATATTCAGACAATCTCTCAATATCAATCTGTTGAATTTGAACTCATTTTTGGCCCATATCGAACACCACAAAAGTATTGAGCGCAAAAGTATGTAGTCAACAAAAAGCCTGCATCTATCTCATTGTGTACTATTTCTGCAGGGACATTCTGCAGAATTTGTAACAGTTTTCTAACAAAAAACGATTTTCTGACATTTGTATAGTAGTGGAGGATTTATAGCCCCAGATCTCCGCTCCAAAGACTTTGGTTAGAACACACTTAGCAATATAGAGGTGTAATACTGACTTTATCTGACTGTTCACTTGATGTCTAGAAAAGCATCAATACTAAAGGCGACCCTATTAAAATATTGAATATATGATTTCAATAAAGGGTCCCAAGACAACTTATCATCCAGCAAGATGCCTAAATAGCAGAACTTGTCCACTTTGCCTGTACTATGATCCTTTACTACATTAGTTTTAGTCTCTGTATTTCTGGGTTCCATGGTCATAGTATATGATTTAGAGTAATTCATTTTTAGGGCCAGATTTTCCATAAAATCGGCATAATAGAAATTGCAAGCCTTTAGCTGTGGGAGATAAGAACTGAATCATTTACGTACGGCAAGGCGGGGACCATTCTTTGTCGTACCTTCGGGACATCTTTACAATGTTCCCTTAAAGACTGATCTAATCCATACATATATGTATATATATATATATATATATATCAATATAAAAGATAAAAAGCATAGTCGCTAAACTACAACCCAGCCAGACCCCCTTCCCTAAGTTAAAGTGCACAGTACATTCCCCCGATGGGCTGTATCTTACTGAGGCTTTGCGCCCCGCTTGCAAATCATGCAAAAAGGTCAGTAAGGCCTCAGCCAGCCCCATGTTCCTCAGCACAGGCCACATCTTAGATCTCACCATTGTGCCAAAAGCTATGCTTAGGTCCATGAAGGGTAAATGTATACTTTCTCTTTTAACCACAGCGTGTTTATCGACTAAAAGGTATGAATTAAAATTTAGTTCTAGAGTGCCTCAACCTGGCCTGAACCCGTATTGAATTACTGACAAGATATTCTTATTATTAGCCCAGTGTGAGAGGGATGGGCGGAAAAAAAATTGAGAAGGTCTTCTGCATGGATCAATGATGGCATAGTTTTATTTAGCAAGAATCAACAAGAGGTAAATTTGTAGAGACTGGGGTGGTTGGTGTTCTTCTTCCGGTTTTCCTCCTCCGGGCGAGTGGTGGTAACGTTCTGGGTACCGAACGAAAGAAGCGATGGTAGGTGGTAAGTGTAATTGTTCAATGTGGAAGGTTGATGAAGGGGAAAGATCACCGTCACCCAGGATAAGGGAAAGGTAGAACCCACCGTGTGCTCGGAATAGACAAAAAAGTGCAATTGAAACTAAATGCAGAAGTCTTGAAAATAATATACGTGGGACTTCCCCACATGCCTGCCCCTTAAATTCAGGCAACAGAGGTTTCTCTCGTAAATAATAGCCAACCAAGTTCACTATGGCAGTTCCCCGGTTCTCCGCATACATCAAAGCCCACCCCCACCCATAATAAAACACAAAAGAAAAAGGAACCCAATACTCTTTAATCAATCCCTCCCCTTCCCCTTCACTCCCCTTTCCTGGTCCACATACCGCAGGAGCCGTAACTCTCTGGAGTTAGGGCGGCGTGAAGGCATCCTCCGGGGGCGTCCCCTGTCCAAGTGTCAGGCTCCCGGAAGCTGGTCCCGGATCTGCCGTCCGTTCGTTCCGTTAGGCTAGGCGTTCCTGACGCTGTCTTGGTCTGCTCCAGGCTTCCTTCTTCCAGTCCTCTTGCTCAGCTCGCCTCAGCGCTTTCCGGCTTCCTCCTTTGAGGGGGTGGCCCCGCCTCTCTCTTTACTGGGGCCTCTTCCCATTGGCTCTCCCTCTTCCTGGGCTGTTCCTCGTCCTGTGTAGGAGAGGAGTCTGGGTTTGTTAACCCTTGCAAACCCGAGGGTTTCCTTTCAATGCGCATCCCGCTGCCTGGGATGCCGAAGTCAGGGGTCACAACGAGGTTGAAGGCGGGCTCCTCCTCACATCCCCCTTCCCTAACTATCTTGCCGGCAAGAAAAAGGTCAAGCGGATATCGGGGTAGGTAATCGGCATTTGCTTGTTCTTTCCCTTTTCTGTGATGAGTATGAAATCAATAAGATTGTAGGGTCAGGAACCATCTTAATATTCTGTCATTATTCCATTTGTTTCTGGATAGCCACTCTAGAGGGGCGTGATCTGTGTACAATGTGCATTCCCGCCCCTCTAGGCAGTACCTAAGTGACTATACGCCCACTTGATAGCGAGGGCCTCTTTTTCAATGACTGCATATCTTTTCTCCCGTGGAAATAGTTTCCTGCTTATGAAAAGAATGGGTCTTTCATTTCCTTGGGGTTCGGTCTGAGACAATACGGCACCAAGGTCGGCATCTGATGCATCCGTCTTCAGAATAAAAGGCAGAGAATAGTCAGGACTCATAAGAACCGGCCTGGAAGTAAGAGCTTGTTTTAGCTTGAGGAATGCATGTCTAAGGAACGGTGACAGGTGTCTTAGCTCATTCTCGGTTTTCACGTTCTTTTGGAAGAAGTCCATCAAGGGGGCAGCCATTTGTGAAAAATTGGGAATAAATCTTCTGTAGTACCCCAGGACCCCAAGGAATGCTCTTAGCTCTTTCTTTGTCCGCGGAAACGGGATTGAAGTGATGGCTACTATCTTTTCTTCCTGTGGTTTTATATATCCTTCTCCCAGGAGGTTACCTAAATATTTCACGGATAGGGCTGCTAGTCTGCTTTTAGCTGGGTTTATGGTAAGCCCACTATCTTTTAGGGCTTGTATGACCTTGGTCAGATGGTCCAAGTGGCACAAGGTCTTAAAACCTGATTCATCAATTGTTGGAACATGGCAGGAGCCCCATGAAGACCAAATGGCAGAACAGTAAAGTGGTACAGGCCACTAGGAGTGGAAAGGGCGGTTTTCTTGCGGTCTTGTAGCCTTACGGGCACCTGACAGTATCCTTTGCAGAGATGTGAAAGTGCTAATGTAACGAGCTGTGCCCAGCCGTTCTACCATCTCATCGACTCTCGGGGGGTGATACGTGTCAAATTGGGAGATCTTTTTTAACTCCCGAAAGTCGATGCAAAACCTGATGGACCCATCAGGTTTGGGCACCAGTACTATGGGTGAGTTCCATTCGCTAGTGGACGGCTCAATTATACCCATGCCCAACATTTGTTGCACTTCCTGTTCTATTGCCTGCCTCCTGGATTCAGGGATATGATAGAGGCGTAGTTTTACTTGTTTTCCTGGGGGAGTGGAAATTACATGCTTTATTAGGGTGGTTTTCCCAGGCTCTTTAGAAAAGACCTTTTGTAAGGGCTGTAGTCAGACTCCTAGTTCTTGTCTCTATTTTTCGGGGAGATCACTGTCTATACTTTGATGGATTAAGGGAGTCGGTTCTTGAGGGATCCCTAAAAATGCGGGAACAGTTCCCTCCCACTTTTTTAATAAATTGATATGGTAAATCTGTGTATTTGTCTTGTTCTTGGGGTCTAATTCTAGGCGATAGGTCACAGGAGTGACCTTTTCCAAGACTCGAAATGGACCCTGCCACTGTCCTAACAATTTGTGATCCGAAGAAGGCATCATCAGAACAAAATTGTTTACTTCTAGACTGCGATCTTTTGCCTTTCTGTCATACTGGGCTTTGTGTGCTGCTTGGGCTTGTTCCATATGAGAGGTGACTATATTACGAATTTGTCCCAAATTAGTTTTTAAGTTGAGGACATATTCGGGTAAGGGTTTCGCCCCTTCGGGTTCCTCTTCCCACTCTTCTTTTAACATAACAAGCAGGGTACGGGGCTGTCTACCGTACAACAACTCAAAGGGGGAATACCCTGTACTTCGCTGTATCTTACATCGTATAGCAAAGAGGGCCAGAGGTAACATGTCTTCCCATTTACGGGTTTCCAGGTCCAGCAGTTTTATTAGGGTAGCATTGTACCTTTCCACCAACCCATCAGTCTGGGGGTGATTGGTGGCGGTGCGGATTTGCTTAATGTTCAGCAACATACATACTTGTTTCCTCAGGCGAGAAAGGAAGGGAGTCCCCTGATCAGTAATGATTTCCCGGGGAAACCCCACCCAGGAGAATATATTGATCATTGCTTTAGCAATCTGTACTGCATTTGGCTGGCGTAGTGCCACAGCTTCTGGAAAGCAAGTGGCGTAATCCACTAAAACTAGAACAAATCGGCACCCACTACGGGAGGAAAGCAAGGGTCCAATTATGTCCATCCCTACTCTGGAGAAGGGTTCTTGAATGAGAGGTAAGGGTTGTAGAGGGACTCTCCTGGGTAAGACTGTGCTGTTTTGTTTTACATATTAAGCATTCCCTGAAGTACTGACGGACCTGCTGGTATATTCCTGGCCAACAGAACTTCTCTAGTATTGTGTCTTCGGTTGTCTCTTCCCCGAAATGACCACCCAAACGATGGCTGTGTGCCAGGAACAATACTTTTTCCCTATACTGTCGGGGAACTAGGAGTTGGATCGGCATATCCCTCCTACCTTTCCGGTACAACAACCCCTTTTTAATGATGAAATGGGGACCTACTTGGTTGGGATCTTCCTCTTCAGTAGCTCTGTTCCAGGTTTCACATGAAGTGGGATCCTCTCTTTGTGTGGAAAAGAAACCCCTATCATATTGCCAGATAGGCACCTCTGTGCGTTTAGTTATGGCCACTCTATTCCAACTTCTTTTTTCCCGTTTTTCTGTTTTCCCGTTTTCTTGGGTTTGCTTTCAGGATATTCTGATTCGGGTTCTTGTGCAAGGGGGCCAGTCAATTCCTCCCCCTCGGTCCATGTTTCCCTCACCAATCTGGGCATATGGGGGTAGTTATTTCCTAACACTAAGGGCTCTGGTAGTCGTGGAATAAGGCCGACTCGCAGAGGAAGGGCATCAAACGAAGGATAATGTTGTACTTGAACATCTGTGGTGGGATACTGTCGTTCATCTCCGTGTACGCATTGTATGTTAACAAACCCATTAGGCTGGGTGACTCCTACGGGGACTTCCAGGGGTCGCATTACTCTTTGAAGATATCCAGTGTCTACTAAGGCCTGTCGTTTCTCTCCATTGACCAACACGTCTTTGTGATATGGAAGGCTGGAACCAGAAGGGTTGCAGTAATAGTTATGAATTAAACCAACCTCCATGGGCTCCCCCTTTTGGGGACATCCCCGGGCTATGTGCCCGTAGGCCCCACAGTTGTAACATTGGGGTCCCTGCTGAAGAGGTGCCTTAACGGGTACCGGTAATGGGCTGGGCATGAAGGTGACAGTCTCAGATTTAGAAGGGGAAGGTTGTCCTGTTGGTTGGACTTGGTTATTACCAGGACGCTTCCAATGATGATCTTCTCTTCGCTTTTGGAGTTCTTGTGCCCTTTTGAAGGCACTGGCTATGTCAATGGCCCTATCTAGATTTTACCATGTGTGTTGCCGAACCCACTTTTGTACATGGGGATATAAAGAGGACGGATACTGCTCCAGATATATTTTCTACATGATCTCATCCTTGGTTGCTGTTTGGGGTTTCAACCATCTGTCTGCCATGTCTCTGATGCGATATGCGAGGGCCCTGGGGGTCTCTTGGGGCCCTTCCTTGATTTGTCTCAGCTTAATCCGATAAGAATCGTCATCAATCCCCAATCTCTCTAATATATTCCTATTCACTTCATCATAAGGAGTGAGGCCCTGAGGGTTGATGGACTGGTATGCAGCTTGCAGGTCCCCTGAAAGGAGTGTACCCAGATACTGTCCCCATTTATCTAGGCTCCATCCTTCTGCACTTGCCATTCGCTCGAAATTAGAGGGGAAAAAATCAGGTTCTTCTCCTTCTGCGTACTTTTGGAGGACCACTGAGGGGTGTCCTGTGTGTCCCCTAGGTTGGCTGAGGTTTTCCGCCAATTTCCCAATGACCGTTTCTTGGGCTTGACTTTGAGTGGATAGCGCTCGGTGCAGTTTTTCCCTATCTTCCTCTGCGACAGATAAGAACTTCACCATTATGCGTCCCAGTTTCTCTTGTCCCTCCTCTATCTTCTGAAATGTGGCCTCCATTTTCCCGATCCCACTTCTGACACCAGATGTGAGAGGGATGAGCGGAAAAAGAATCGAGGAGGTCTTATGCATGGATCAATGATGGCGTATTTTCATTTAGCAAGAATCAACAAGAGGTAAATTTGTAGAGACTGGGGTGGTTGGTGTTCTTCTTTATTCTTTCTTCCGGTTTTCCTCCTCCGGACCAGTGTTGGTAACGTCCCCGGGTACCGAAGGAAAGAAGAGATGTTAGGTGGTAAGTGTTATTGTTCAATATGGAAGGTTGATGAAGGGGAAAGATCACCATCACCTAGGATAAGGGAAAGGTAGAACCCACCATGTGCTTGAATAGACAAAAAAGTGCAATTTAAACTAAATTCAAAAGTCTTGAAAATCATATACGTGGGACTTCCCCACACGTCTGCCCCTTAAATTAAGGCAACAGAGGTTTCTCTTGTAAATAATGGCCAACACATTATCAGAAAGCCCTTAAGTCAAAATAACTGTTGGTCCGCCCCGCAATGCATCCTGGTCAAACTCTTCCTATGCTCTCCCCAGCCCCCCCCCCACTATTATCAAGTACCAAAACCAAGTTCACTATGGCAGTTCCCCGGTTGTCCGCATACATCAAAGCCCACCCGTAACAAAACACAAAAGAAAAAGGAACCCAATACTCTTTAATCAATCCCTCTCGATCCCCTTCACTCCCCTATGCCGGTCCACGTACCGCGGGAGCCATAACTCTCCAGAGTTATGGCGACGCGAAGGGGTCCTCCTGGGGCGTCCACCAGTCCTCCGTCCAAGTGTCAGGCTCCGCTTCTTCTTCGTATGCGATGCTGGTCCCGGATCCGCTGTCCGTTCGTTCCGTTAGGCAAGGCGTTCCTTCTGCTGTCTTGGTCTGCTCCAGGCTTCCTTCTTCCGGTCCTCTTGCTCCGCTCGCCTCAACGTTTTCCGACTTCCTCCTTTGAGGGGGTGGCCCCGCCTCTCTCCTTACTGGGGCCTCTTCCCATTGGCTCTCTATCTTCCTGGGCTGTTCCTCGTCCTGTATGGGAGAGGAGTCCGAGTAAGTTAACCCTTGCGAAACCAAAGGTGTCCTTTCAATGTGCGACCCGCTGCTTGGGCTGATGAAGTCAGGGGTCACAACAGGGTTGAAGGCCGGCTCCTCCTCATACCCAGTCTGTTATTCGCTTCAGCAAGACCCTACCAAACACTTTTACTTCCACATCTATCAAAGAGAATGGACGGTAGCATGCTGTATCTGCTCGATTTCCTTTTTTGAAAATGGGTACTATAACTGATTGCTTCCTTGAGAAGGGAATGTGGCCTCGTGCTACCAGATTCAGATGTTAGGTAATTAATGGGGCCCACAGAACTGCACTTTTTTTTAAAAAGGTCATCTGGAACCAGATCTGGTCACAGAGCCTTCCCTGGTGACAATTCCATTATGATTTCCCTCACCTCTTCTAATTCAAAATAGACAATGGTTACTTTGGCCGCACGTGCAATATGATTAGAATCACTGTCACCCGCATATATACGACCAAAGTGATCTACCCACTTTTGCGCAGGTAAAGCTACCCTCAGATCTGGTGCTGTTCCCTCATTAAATACTGTCTGGTTAACAACTTTCCAGAAGGCTGCACTATATCTTGTATTACAAGCCTCTTTAAACTTATCCCAAGCTACTCTCTTCAGGGCGCTTAACCTGTTCCAGCGAGCTAACGCATATGTCCTCCTAGCTCCTTTAACAGCGCATTTCTTCCTTGGTTTTGATTTGAGGGCTATCTTTAGATTTTTATAGGCCCTTGTACAATTCTTATCAAATCATTTAGGACCTAGGCTAATTGTCTTGGTGTTATGTTTAGTACGGGTTCATTAAACTTCAGTACAAATAGTCGAAAATTAGTCTAGAATGGCATATTCGTGCGATGGGGGAGTCACACTCTTCTTTAGATAAAAGATTAATAAGGTTTAACTCTGAGACCATAAGATTAAGATTATCACCCTGACCTGAGTGCCTGAAATTAGTCTGCTCTGCACCCTCCATATGCTCCTGATCGCTCCTTTTCTCAACACATGTCTCACGAGGATGTAAGTTAAAATCCCCAACAAGCATCACTATTGGTGAGAAGGAACACTCTAGCAATGTTTTTTTTGCAGAATTTGCTAAGCTCTAGGTCCAGCACTGTCTCTGTAGATGGTGAATTATAAATGTTGATTATCAGCCCCTATATATTACGGGGAAAGATAGTAGCACTCCCAAGATAATTTAATAATCAAATGTTATTAGTTCTGTAGTGCAATCTAATCTTAAACTTATGAACATTTCCAGGCCCCCTTTTGCTCTTCCTCAGGGAGGCCTCGGCTTTAGCCTGAAAGGCACTAAACCCATCCAAAAACAAAATCCCTTCTACGTCCCAAGTTTCTTGAAAACACACTATCTCATATGTTTTGCATTAGTTCACCCCTCGTTTATCCCCTAATAATGAGCTTAACACTGCAATGTTCCAACTAAGTATTGACAAATTACTTTTTGTAGTGTTTAAGAGTACTCCTTCCCCAGTCGTCCTCCCTATTATATCATTAACACACAATTAATCTCCGCTCTGGGATCATGCTGAGGAAGACCATTCTCTCCCCTGGAAAGTCAATCTACATCTGCAAGGGCATCAAAACGGTTATATGTATGTATACCAGAAAAGCTGGACATGCTCACCGAGTAAGGGATAGCCTCCTTCTCTCTGTATGAATAATCGTATTGGGAATTACTGTCATAGCACGCTGTAGCATCCTATCCAGTGAGGTGGGCGTGGAGGGTGTTTATACTGTATTCTGTCCCCCATCTAATTTCCTCTTACCCATCTTGGTGCTTTTTCGGTGTAGAATTGGTACCCCTCCCGCCGATGAACTAGACCAAACAACAGGACCAATGGGGTGGCTTGGCCTCGGACGGGCGCAAACGGAAGAGGCACCTTTACGTACAGAGTGCTGGGGGATTGAGTTGCACCCCAGCCAGCCACAGCAAACGCAGGTGAGCTTTGGTGGAGGTCCTCGGATGGCTAGGTTTGCAGAATCAGGACACGTAATGCACCAGTTCATGGTGTAAAAAGACAGGAGTTGTATCACGATGAAAACTCAGGCTACAGCGCCTTGTACTTTTGTGAGGCCTGTTACGGTACTTTGATCAAAAAAATCGATGCAGGCTATTTAGCCCACAAGAACCAACGGTCGCGCTATACTTCCTGGGTCTCTACGAGGGAGGACGATTTCCCCACCGGTGAGGAGCACTGGGTAATCAGCTTGGGACTGCTCGGGTCCATAGAAAATAATCACCAAAACACTGCCACGGGCCGGGAAAGAAAAGTTCCTAGTTGCAGGTGAGGAAGCAAAGTCAGGGAGGTGATTCCCGCGCGTCGTCGGCGTGGACCCTTTGTTGACCTGATGCAGGCACTGTTGGTGAGGAGGAGACCGGACTGACAGGCAAGTCTAGGCTCCAGGTTGTTGTAACGTCGGAGAGCCTCCCACACGGGGCCCGCGGTTCTGGGCGGACAGTCCCGAATCGAACGACTGGCAGGGCTGGGGTGAGGGACGTGAAGAGTCTTCCACAGTTCTCGCACTGAGAGTGTCGGCCAGTACGGCTCACCAGCCGGAATGCGCTGCTCCAACTGCACTCCTTTGCAGGGAAAGTACGCTCTTCCTTGGTCCTCCAGACACTGCTCACAAGGTCCCAAACACTGCTGGTCCGAAACACTGCTGTTCCTCAGGGCTGGAACCCCAAATGATTCTGCCAATCACCTATAAATTACAATTAATTTATTTGATTCTAAACAGCATATCCCTATTTGCTCCCAATCAAAAATTAGCACTTATTAAATGTAATTAGATAACCCAATGTTATCCAATGCAAGACATAAGTTTTACATTAGTGAAAAAAATAATTTAGCAGTTGTCCACTACCAGAACATGTAAAACTCAAGAACACACCATACATTTTAAATACAATACACTCTGCCCTGTGAACCTTAAGTATCAATTCTGTTTATTAACACAGTCAACATATAGGATGACAGAGCATCCTGCCTGCAACCCATTAGTGCTGGCCACATTTACTTAGTGTTGTAGAACGCTTCCAGCAGTATAGGTAGGCGAAGTGGAACAAGACTGACTTTTGAAATACTTTTTATAAAACAAGGCAGAAAAACAAAAGAATAACCCCTTTCCCTTCCCCGTCATCCTTCCTTCCGAGATTCTTATGAGGGGAGATTCAGGCAGTGATCAAAGAGCACAAAATATGGGTTCCCAGCTGGAGGAAGCTTGCTCTGTGTATACTATACCAAAGTAAGGTATAATGTGCACAGAGTCCAGTGGGTCCCCAAACGTAGGCTGAGGTTAAAGTAGACAGTACCTTACTCTATTTGTGGTAATGTGGGCGAGCAGTAAGGCCTTATCCGAGGGTAGTGCTAAGCATTTATTGTCCAACTTAGTCAAGAAAATGATTACACACACTCAAGGACTGAACTCTGACCAATTGGTTTGTTTAAAAATATTGTTCAGTTATATTTATTTTCTAGAACCAACCCAGGCCTAGTACAGGTAAGTATAAGAGTACTTTGCAAGCATATGCAGTATTAATACAGTTTGAATGCAGTGAATTAGTTACAATATAAGTACTTTGTATTTGCAGATAGAATTACTTTGCAATTACATTTTTTATGCAGCCAGGTATCTCTAAATGCAGGGCTAGTGCACTTCCTGGGGAAGGAAAATTGATACAGCGTGTTTTGCAAACTTATTACAGGTTTATAGTGTTACTCACAAGCCACATTAACTCCTGAGGATGTAGAACTGAGTTTACAGGTCGGTGAGAAAGATTCTGTCAAATGGGAACTTGAGTCACACTACCTGCGACACAGAGACGGCTGGGTGAAGAATGCAGGGACCACACGTCAGCCAATGGACTTAGCACAGTCGTGGGCTTGGGGGCTGCAGCGAGCACTTCAACAGGATGGGGGGGGACAAAAGCTCCTGGGGTCGAGGTCAGCACTAAAGGGCCCAATGGCCATCACAAGAACACAGCGACACAGAGGCGGCGGGTGTAGGATGCGGTCTTAGCTGATGCTGCAGATTTGGTTGTGGTTCCCTCGGATTCAGACAGCTGCTGTTGAGGCTAATGTGGTCTTTGGGATTCGTCGTCCTGTGACCACAAGCGTTTAGTGACGGAGTAGGTCAGACGGTCGCAGTTGTTTCTTCTGGACTGCTTCGGTTACGGAGCCGGTAAGGGTGTCGCCTTCGGTCGTGGTTGAGGGGACCTTCAAATTGTTTGGCTGGAGTTTCGTTTTAGTAAGTTATGGAGGCTGAATGGTCACTGGGATCCAGGCCAGAATCATTGGAGGGACTGCCTTGAGATGTTGGCTCACTCGGGCTCGGGCACCAGAGTTGGAGTGATGGAGACTCACGGAGTCTACCAAAGTCAGAGTCGGTTATGTTTGAGCAAGTCCGGTGCTCACTGGAGACAAGGTCCTTTTTGAGTCACATGGCAGGGCAGGTTCTCCAGGTTTTTGAGGTCTGCTGGCTGCAGGACACACCGAAATTCTGTTGGAGGAGTTTGAGGTTGGGACAGGTCGGTAGGGCTGAGGCCAAGTCAGTTGGTGTCCTCCTCTACTTCTCTCCACACGGCTGTTTGTTCCTTCTTCTTCTTATTTCGGCTCTAATCTGAGGAGGCAAGGTTCAGGGTTGCCCCTAAATACTAAATTTTGGGGCATTTACCGGTAGGTACAGGTTGGGACCAATGAGTCCATTCCTTGGTGTGATTACACCCCCTATTAAGCCACCCTCCAGTCGGAGGGGGGCATAAGCCTCAATCTGGTTGGCTGGGTCCCCTCAACTGCAAGATGGCGGGGACTGAGAGTTGAGCTTCACCTCGCTTCCCCATCTGAAGGATGGGGTTGGCAAAATTGGGCAAACTCTCCTCCTAACTTGGTTTTCCCGCCGATTCTCCCGCCCAAATTGGGGCTCAGAACCGGTGGGGCCAGGTGCAGTGAGCAGCAAATGGCTGGGGTAGGCTCACAAAGGCGGCAACCCTTTGAAGCTTCCCCTTCGTGGACCCTGCCCATCCTGGAGAGGAGGTTTGGCACCTCGCCCCAGGAAGTGCTTTGTTTCAAGAACGCAAGAGTGGCAGGCTCTCGACCCAGGGCTTCAGAAAAATATCTGGTGGTAGCAGCTGCCGAGCAGCCACTCAGCCAGAATACTAGAGTTAGGTTGTTTTTTAGGGGGCCTCTCTAAGATGACCTATGAGTGTATTTTTAATTAAATCCCACACTGGCATCAGTGTGGGTTTAATGTGCTAAGGAGTTTGATACCAAACTTACCAGTTTTCAGTATAGCCATTATGGTGCTGTTCAGTTCGTAATGACAGACTTCTGGACCATGTACTCTTTATGGCAATACAATACTGCACTTACAATGTCTAAAATGTGACTTAGACACTGTTGAGGCACAGTGCTCATGCACCTGTACCCTCACTACTGGTATAGTGCACCCAGCTAGAGTGCTGGCTTACCTAGGCCAGGGCAGTGGATTGTAGGCATGGCACACAGGGATGTGTGCCATGTCGACTCTTCACTTTGTTCTGCACCAAAACACACAACCTGCAATGGCAGTGTGTGTGTGTAGAGGTGCAGGGCCTCTAAGGGTGGCACAAAAAGTGCTGCAGCCCTTTGAGGTCATCCCTGGGCACAATGCCCTTGGTACCTATGGTAATTTTTGCAAGGGACTTACTTGTGGCTGGAGAGTTGCCAATTGGGTTTTGCAATAGTGCAGTTTTAGGGAAAGAACATAGACCCTGGGTACCTGGTTGGCAGGGTCCCAGGGCACATTCAGTCAAAGTACATCAACAATATGCAAAAAGTGGGGGCAGCCCTGCAAAAGGGTAACTTTCCTACACAACCCCCCAAACCAAAGAGGGTGAGACTATCCTTTCCCTAAAGAGTCTTCTTTCTCTAAGTGAAAGAAGAACCTGGAAAGTCCATCTGCATTGGCATGGACAGTACCAGGTCTATTTTCCACTGTAAAGTCCATTCCCTGTAGGGAGATGGACCACCTCAAATGTTTGGTATTATCACCTTTCATTTGCATTAGCAATTTGAGAGGTCTGTGGTCAGTTTGAACTGTGAAGTGAGTACCAAACAAGTATGGCCTCAACTTCTTCAGGGACCAAACCACATCAAAGGACTCCCTCTCAATGGCACTCCAACGCTGCCCCCTGTGGATTAACCTCCTGTTGAAAAAAGCAACAGGTTGGTCTTGGCTTTCATCATTGGTCTGGGATAGGACCGATCATATCCCTAACTCAGAGGCATCAGTCTGCACAATGAACTGCTTGGTATAGTCTGGAGCTTTGAGAATTGGTGCTAAGCACATTGCCTCTTCCAGGGTGTCAAAAGTCTTTTGATAGCCAACTGTCCAGTTTACCTTTTTAAAAAAAAATCTTTTTATTGAAGACAAACAATGAACAATACATATTTACATGCATTGTCGTCATTGCATTCTTGGGCTTTGGTAGCGTTTCATTACTTTCTTTACAATCATTAGGTCGACAATATTTTGGTAAGGCCCACCCACCTACATCTCCACGTCACCCAAGGAGGTGCAAGCTGGTAACTTGGGCGGAGCACATATATCTCCTCTGTAAGAGTTCCACATACCATATATTTGCATCGACTTTTTGGGGCATCCCCTGGACATATACACTGTTTTCTCTCGGAACATACACCAATCCATATCCTCCACCCATTCCCTTACTGTTGGTGTCTCCTGTGCTCCCCACAATTTTGCAATGTTTCTTTTTGCCACAATTCCCCCTAGGCAGTGGCGGCTTGTCCATTTGGTTGGTGGGGCATTGCCCCACAGCCACCGCTACTGCCGCCACAAAATGCCGCCTCCACAAAATACATTATGTGTATTGTCAATAAATATAAATAATAATGCTTGCACGTGGCGGCGTCACGTCACACCGGCTTGGCTTGCTTTCCATGTACACAGACTTCGCACCACTTCATACCGCGGCCCGCACATGCGCACTGTGCGGCACAAGCACACTGTACGCATGGCGGGTTGGTTTGGCCGGGCGCTGCCTTTCGCGACCTAGAGCCCCCTCATATGCACAAGTTGCACTTAATGAGGAAGATACTGGTAACTGGGGGCGTTGCGCAAACCACAGACCCCAATGTTCAGAAATGGGCGGCAACTTTTTCAGCACACCCCAAACCTGGTGCTGCTGTCTTTAAGAGAGAGCCTCTCTCTGTAATAGAGCTGCGCCAGGATTGGATGCAGTGCTGCAGCGTCATGGCAGTGCAGGGCGGCGGTTCCGCGGTTGTCAGTCTAGTCTGCACTCAGTAGCAGGCATGATTGACTTGGCAACGCGTGGGAGGCCCCGCCCAGCGTCCACTAGCAATGCCCAATCACTGTATGGCTTTATTGTTAAGCCATGCAGTGATTGGGTCATTTCTTCCCTCCTCAGTCACCACCAGTACTGTAACAGTCACTCAGTCTGCAGTGCACCAAGTTCCGACACTGTGATCTCATCGATCTCTCTGGGCCCTGTGGAGTGCGGAGGGCATGTGGCACCTTGAGCCGTCCCGTCCCGAGTCCCGACCACTGTGACTGAGTGAGTTCTGAGTTGTCTCTCGTACTGTACAGCAATAACTCAATAATTTTGTGGGGCTTGCCTATCATGGCCAACTTGAGTTTTTAAATGTATTTATTTGCCTTCGGTGACTGACTTTGGCAACACAGAGACAATGCCAGTTCAAGAATGGAAGTTCTGAGTTCGATTATTCAAGGTAGAATAATATAAGGGGAGAAAATTACGTAAATTCGTTCTGTGCGCCCAGCGTCCACTAGCAATGCCCAATCACTGTGTGGCTTTATTGTTAAGCCATGCAGTCATTGGGTCATTTGTTCCCTCCTCGGTCACCACCAGTACTGTCAGTCACTCAGTCTGCAGTGCACCAAGTTCCGACACTGCAGTCCTTATCTCATCGATCTCTCTGGGCCGGCCCTGTGGAGTGCGGAGGGCACGTGGCACCTTGAGCCGTCCTGTCCCGAGTCCCGACCACTGTGACTGAGTGAGTTGTCTCTCGTACTGGACAGCAATAACACAATAATTATCTGGGGCTTGCCTGTCACAGCCAACTTGAGTTTTTAAATGTATTTATTTGCCTTCGGTGACTGACTTTGGCAACACAGAGACAATGCCAGTTCAAGAATGGAAGTTTGAATATTTAAGATAGGATAATATAAGGGGAGAAAATTAGGTAAATTCGTTCTTTTTTCCCAGGCTGCTCCAGTGTAAATTGACATTAAAATCGGTAGGACGAGCAGTGGCTGTTCTACGTGGGTTACAGATGATTAAAAGGAAAATCGATAGATGGCAAATTGATTGAAAGTTTTCGCACTATTAAGAAACTGGATATAGTAAGTAAATGTCAATTTACAGCTGCAGCTTTTCCACTTAAAATGTGTCCCACTTGCTACATAATGCACACCAGCTGCTGCTTAACTTTCAGATTTAAAAAAACGTTTCCATCACAAATGGATCAAAAAGGATCGAAAGTTATTAAAAAATATGCACATATGCCACAATACTTCTCATAAGGATTAGCAAAATAGAATGGACCACATTTTACTGTTTATTTTTGTATTTAGGCGTTTAAGGGGACAGGGGAGTGGCCATTTTGCCAAGGTACTGTAAACATCCCAAACGGGTGTACTGAGAGAATCGCTTTTGTCTTCCGCTGCAAATTCATGACTTAAAGATGTAATTATAATTAAAACAGGGTAGAAAATGATCCCTTCTTTGTTCAGATGCGTCATTATTCACACAAATACGCATTAACATAATATAACTAGTCTTTTGAAAGAAGCTGTCATTTCAGGAGGACATTCATACCTAAAAAACATGATGTGTCTCTTTTAAGGTTCAATGTTCAAAGTCTTCAATCTTTAAGTGCATCCTAGGGAGGCTTACATAGCAAATTTGAAGGTGGAATTATTTTCATCTACAGCATTTATTCTTAAGGGAAAGAGGTGCTTCCGTCGGCCATATAATGTGACACCACTTTATTAATGTAATAACTGCACTTTCACAATTGCTTTATTAACCTTCCCGCTTTTCTCAAATCAATACAGTATGAATACCACCGACTTTGTCCAGTTTATTGCATACCCTGAGTAGGTGCCAACATTTGTGAAGATATTAAGGACTGATGCAATGATCTAGTTGGTGAGGCCAGATACAGTAAAATATCATTCACATAGAGGGAAATGCGGTCTTCCCAGCCCTCCGCCCATCGCAACCCTCGGATTACCGGATCCTTACGGATCCAACCAGCCAAAGGCTCAAACGTTAGTGCAAACAGCAGCGGGGACAAGGGACACCTTGCCCCGTCCCTCTGTGAAGTTGGAAAACAGTAGACTTTTTATTATTGACCACAACTTAGGCAAGTGGTTCTGAGTATAGAAGCTTTATCCAGCCCATGTATCTAGGGCCAAAGCCCATTCTCTTCAATACTGCGAAAAAGTACGCACATTCTATAGTATCAAAAGCCGTGGTAACACCACCATCGCGTCCTCCCTCAGTGTATGCACCCTCCCCGTGACCCCATTCAGTCGTCTCAGGTTCAGTGACGTGTTTCTAGCTGGCATTAAGGACCAGTCCGGAAATCACACGCACTAATCTGGTTGCCAGGAGCTTAGCCAGTACTTTAACCTCTGCATTTAGCAGGGAGATATGTCTGTAGGAAGAGCATTTACTCCTGGGTTTCCCTTCTTTATGAATGACCACCAACGTGGCCATTGTCTGTTCCTGTGGGAGACATCCCTTCTGTAAACTCTCCTCATACATAGACTTGAGGTAAGGGTCGATCCTGTCTGGTTTCAGTTTGTATAGTTCAGTGGGAAGCCCATTTGGGCCCATTGCCTTTCCCGACTCGAGAGACCGGATAGCTTGGGCTATTTCTTCTTGGGTGAGATCACTATCTAGTAAGACTCTGTCCTCCTCTGTTAATTGTGTTAATTGCATTTCTGAACACAAGTCTGTCACCTCGCTGTCCTGTCTCGTGGACTTCGATGTGTATAGCTTCTCATAGTATGTTGAGAACTCATTAGCATTTTCCTGGGGATTTCTAAGGATGTCCCCTGTACTCCCCTCCAGTTCCACCACCAGCCGACTTGCCATTTCCCTGTTATCCAGCCATGCCAACAATTTTCTGTCTTTGTCTCCCAATCCGTAAATGCTTTAGCAATTTCGCTCGCCTCCTTCCTGTATTCGTGTTGCTTACGTTTAAGAGTATGTGGGGGTGCCTGTCCCCCGGCTGATAACCTCACTCTCCAGCTGTGATATCTCCTTTTCTAAACTGAGCAGCCTTGCGTTCTTTTCCTTCCTAGCTCCTGCCACTTGTGCCACTACCTGCCCCCGTATTACTGTCTTGAAGGCCTCCCATAGGGTACCTGCCGAGTCTACTGTTCCGTCCTTCTCTTTAAAGAAGTAATCAATTTCTTTGGTGACTTTTTGCTTAATTACTGGGTCGCCCGGGTTCCATGAGTTTCTGGGCGCTACACAGGTATTGCTACTGTATCTCTTCGCAAACTGCACACATATGGGGGAATGTTTCGATATGCATCCCACTAGGTGCTTGATCTGTTGAATATACTGGATGTGCACAGAAGAAGTGAGGATATAGTCAATGCGAGAGAAGCTAGTATGGGCTCCTGAGTAAAAAGTAAAATTGACTTCATTAAGATGATGTATTCTCCAACTATCCACTAGTACCATGACATCCAGGAAGTGAGAGAATCCTGTTTGTGTAGTGATAAGTGTCCTGGGAGGATGGCGATCCAAACTACCTGAAACTACTGCATTAAAGTCCACACCCATGACCAACTTTACGGTAGGGAGTGCCATCAGCAACTTTCCCAAGTCTCTCATGGCCACCTGTTGGAGGCCTGGTGGTAGGTACACCGATAGTACGTTTAGCGTCTCTCCCTCCCAAGTCTAAGATATTGCTACATATCTCCCCAAACTGTCTGTCTGCACCTTATTATTACTCATGGGGAAGGAATTTATCTTCAATATACCAACCCCAGGTGATCCCGTGGTAAATCCAGAATGTGCCACTAGTCTGTACCCCATACGTCCCAGGGCGTTGCAAATATTGCCTATCAGGTGTGTTCCTGAAGAAGTATTAGGTCCGGCGCCTGCCTCTTGATGAATTGCAACACAACTCCTCTCCTCAATTTATCCCTCAGCCCATTTACATTCTATGATAATAGTTTGAAATCTGCCTCATACCCAGTCCCCATATGTGTTTTTGTCACAGTTCATAAGAACGCGTGAATTTAGAAATCCCCCTGCTATTCTGGACCGCTTCAAGGGGAGAAAAGGGACATGTTTACTTTCCCATTTAACCGCTGGTTGTATTTCCAGTATGACCAGTATCAGCCCTATGAAATCATGTAATTTGCTGCCTGAATCTGCAATAATAAAACCCAACAATAACATATAACCTCATAGACCCCCCACCCTGCTCCCCTGCACTCTGGGCTTCGAACTACCCAGGACCCCAACCATGCAGAGTGCCTGTCGCCCTACGCAAACTAACAGAAAGTGGATTGAGGGGGGTAGGCCTCTGGCCAGCTCCCCGGGTTCCGCCCCAGCAAGAGTCTAAAACAGTGTTCATACATGTACCCTGCTTATCCTTCGCCTGACCTCTCATGACCACGGCGTCTTCAAATGTACATCGGTCTCAGCCGTACATTCCATCCCCTTTGCTCTCCGTCTCCTCTGTTTCTTGACGTCTTTCCTGGTGCAGAGATTTAACCATGTTCATGCGACCTTTCACTTTCCCAGCGTTGTGAACCTTCGCAGGCCGCCATCCAGTGGCCGCTGGTGACATTTGAAAGTGGTGAGGCGTAAAAATTCTGGAAGAGTGACCTGTGGGAGCGAGCATAGCAAGCGAACTCGACCTTCATAAGGAGGGTTTGGGGGGATGTCCCCCGAGAAAATTTTGAAAAAAGAGTTGACAATTCAAGCAAATTTGAGAAAGTAAGAAGGTTAATAAAGCAGTTGTAAAAGTGTAGTTATGATGTCAATAAAGAGATTTCATATGATAATGATGTAGGTAGCTCCTTATTCAGTATGAACAGAGAACTTCTCACAAACTTTGAGATAATAATGCAGTGAGTATCTCACAGATTTCTATATTAATTGATATACCTTTGCAAATTAAATCTACAGCGGGAATACAAGTTATTGTAAATTGTCTGACTGGACACAATAAGACATCAAGCAACAAACATTAAAAGGTAGTAGAGCACCCTACAAAGCACTTTACGTTTCATTCACGCGATGAAGAAATAGGATAATATCACCCCCATTCTGAATGAACTCTCTCAGCTCCCCTTGCTGGTACACTACTCATCAAAACTTCCTTCACACAGGGTTGCACAAAATTACAATTGCAACTGGAATAAGTGACCATTTCTCTGTTCAGAAGAGAGCCTAAGGGTTGGATGACCAAGTATTCTGAACACCTTTTTAACCCACTGGCAGACACTGTGAGAAATTTGCACTGCCTTCAGCCTTTGCTCCAGAGTTCTCAATGGTGGCCGGTTATAAATGCTTAGAGGCGACTCAGTTCAAAGTATGCACTGTACAAGAGAAAAGAGATTGCATGGCAAGCCAATGTCTGAGACTGACAATTTCTGGCAACAGAAACACCATGTTTTATAATCGGGTAAACACAACCTTAATATATACATATGTGCTGACAGTGATGAAGGGAGCTTGGATGAAACTTAATATTTGCTCTTGATGTCGCTAAAAGTTATTGCATTATGCTGCTGCACAGTGGTACGAATAGGGCACACATGTTTGAGACTTTTGGGGAGTTATGCTCATCTGAGTTTCGAGGTAGAAGCCAGAGAATATCGTGCGAAGTTAAGGCTCTAAAGGGCATATGCATCAACAATCGGTAATACATGTCGGTAATAGCGAAAAATAAGGAATCGCTATTAAGGACATGCAAACCGCGATGCATCAAACTATTCGGTACAAATTACCGAATCGGTAAAAATCACTATTAAAGTGCGAAAGTACGACAGCAAGAGTAGCAAATACTGAGTTAGCTAATACCGATTTGGTATTAGTGAATCCGGTATTTGTGATTTCGGTAATAGCGAAAACGGGAAAATTACACTACGCTTCGGAAGCAGGCCGATGACATCACAACCAGGAAGTAGGACAGCCACGCTGCATTCAGTGGTCGGAGTAGCACTGAGGAGGAGGCAGAGCACAGGAGCTGAGGACCCAGACAGAACCAGTAGCAAGCAGGACAAGATGGAGAAGGAGGTCCCCCAGCAGGGAAAGGACACACACCGAAAGCGAAAACGCAAGTTTTCTGATAAGGAGCTGGAAATCCTAATAGAGTGTGTGACCAGCAACAATGATCGACTGTTTGGGAAGTTGTCGCTGAAGGTGTCTGAGGCAGAAAAACGAAAGATGTGGCTGCGCATCAAGGACAAGGTAAATGCCTGCGGAGTCACCCACCGCAGCATCGACGACTTAAAAAAACGCTGCTATGACCTGCGTAAGAGGGCCAAGGAGAAGATTGCGCAGAGGGTCAAGGATGCTGCTGGCACAGGAGGGGGCACATCCAATGTGACGCCTAACACAGCCCTGGAGGATCTAGTGGAGTCCACAATAGAACCGGAAGCTGTTGTGGGGGTCACACGTCTGGACACCTCTGGTGCTGCGGAAGGAGGACAAGGTAAGAAGCATGGCAGCGTAACAATGCAGCGTGTACTAAGTCCCTGCCCAATCCCCCATGCCAGACCCAGTGCACATGTAGCGTTGCCCTAAACACATACCCTCACCACTGTGTTGCACCCTGGGAGTGGTAGTCAATACATGAATGGGTGCATGCCAGAGCCCAGAGATGAATACAGCATCAAAGGGCCAAATGTCAGTCAGAAAAAGTAATTTATTGTGAGATGCCACAGCTATTTTCACAAACTATACCATGATAATAACTATGCACTGTTTCACACACAGATGCATCCCCCATCGATTCTGACGACAGTGCCCGCCTCGTCATCTCTGAGACGCCAGTGTTGTCAGATGCGGAGTGCTCACAAGGAGCTGAAGCCATGTCCTCCCCTTCACCACCACCACGTCGGACAACACCTCCACCATCCCTGCGGTCCAAGACACCACCACCACCATCCTCGCGGTCCAAGACACCACCACCACCACCACCACCAGTGCTGGCCACTCCGCAGAGCCGCAGAGCAGATGTTCCCTCCCTGCCCGTGATGGAGTCGGATCACAGTTCAGCACCCCCAAATGTTCCACGCTAGGCTGTCGTCACTCCAACCAGCCAAACTGCAGCACGACAGCGCATCAGGCAGAGGGCTGTGCCCCCGGGTCGGGCTGCTGCAAGACCAGTCGATCTGTCCGAAGGGTACGGAGTTGTGGAGACCCGGATGCTGCGTGTCCAGCGCCTGCAGGGGAGACACATGGGTGCAATGAAACTCTCCATGACCAAACTTTGCAACAAACTAGGCAACATGACTGACGCTGTGCGTGAGCACACCACTGCCGTAGCTGCCGGCAACAATGAAATCAAGCTTTGCCTGCAAGAACTGACACGTGCCGTAGTCGCAGGCCAACAGAGTGAGCGCCGGCGTCACAGGCAGATCATGCTGGCAGTGAATTCAACTAACAAGGCCATTAATAAGCTGTGCAACAGCACGGCTGTGCTGTCCCGCAGGTCTGTGTCCCTGCAAGTGGACCTAGGTCATTATTGTGGGGATGTGGCAAAGGCCCTTGAGAGGGTGACCACTGCAGTGGAGCAACTGGAGGCTGGGTCAGCCAGTGTCAGCAGTCTGGGAGCGGAAGAGAGGAGTGAGTGTCAGCAGCGTCTCCCTGTCGGAGACCAGTGGGAGGAGGCGCAGTGGGCGCAATGCAGAAGCCGAGGAGTCACAGGACAAGAGACTGGGGGTACGCGGCAAACGGAAGTGAACATGTGGCAAAAGTCACACTGTCCTTGGTGACGTAACCCTGGCCAGACTAAAGTGCCGCACGCATCACCCGTTCTGAGAAGGGACAATTTAAGTTTGACTTTAAATGCAGCAGCAGCATGTTTGTGTTACATATATCTGCACCAGTCAGGTGTCCATGCCCATTAAACCCTTGCAAATCTGATCCTGTTGTCAAGTCACTCTCTTACCTGTCTCAGAAATGATTCTGTGTGATGTATGTCCGCCTCTGTTGCCCTTCAGCTGTGTTGGGCACATGCGCCTGTCGGTGTTGGGGGGGGGTGGTTGCTGTGCACGTAGTTCATCCTCTCCGTCCACCTCTATGGGTATCCCCCTGCGTGAGGCGATGTTGTGCAGGATGGCACACACAGCAATGATCTGGCAGCAGGTCACTGGGTCGTACTGCAAGGCACCTCCAGTCTTGTGCAGTATACGGAAGCAGCTCTTGAGGATGCCGAATGTACGCTCAACCACATTCCTTGTGCTGATGTGTGCTCTGTTGTAGCGCTGCTCTTGCGGTGTAGCTGGGTTGAGGTAGGGAGTGAGTAGATATTCACGCAATGCGTATGCGCTGTCACCTGCAGGATGGGGAGAGAATGGTCATCAGCATGATTGCAAATATACATGTGGGGATGGAGTGGATGGAGAGTACGATGATGCATCAATATGTACCTAGTAGGTGTCCCTCTCCAAATTCACCGTTGATCAGGCGCCTGTGGAGGCCACAGTGACGGAATATGTTAGCGTCGTGTGTGATCCCGGGGAATTGGGCTACAAGGTCCGTAATGATGTACTTGGCATTGCACACCACCTGCACATTTATAGAATGATATGACTTCCGGTTGCGGAATATGTATTCGGTGGCTGATGGAGGACAGATGGGGACATGCGTGCAGTCAACACACCCTATGACATGGGGGAATTGTGCCACCTGGTAGAATTCCCGTTTGGTGCGGATCAGCTGCTGGGGGGTTGTGGGGAAGGTGATGTGGCGATTTATTAATGTCAGCATGGCCTCTAGGAACCGGTGGAAGAAGCGTGATAAAGCGCTTTGCGACACGCCTCCAGTCTCAGCTATTACCCCCTGGAAGCTTCCAGACGCAAGCAGGTGCAGGCAGCATAGGACCTGCACATGGGCTGGTATGGCGTTGGTCCTACGGGTCTCGTGCTGCAGTATTGGTTCCAGGTCTGCTATTAGGCGCATTATCATGGCACGGTTGAGTCTATATTTGTCGTACACCTGTTCCTCGGTCTGCCCCAGCAAAGTGATGCACACCCTGAAGATCCTGTCCTGGATCATCCTCCTGCGCTGGGCCTGGGCGTTGATCCTCCTCCTCCTAGCAAGCACGTAGAGGGCAGCCATTTTGGTTGACATGTGGGGTTTCCAAGGGCATTTATGAAGGGTTACTGATTGTCAGCACCTGCAGAAGGGGTTTTTTTTTTTTCTGTCCTTCAGTTTACTTTACCTCCTGATTGTGATTCCCCTTATTTTGCTCATGCTAAATAGCGATTTTTGAGATTTTCGGTATTAGCGACTTATCATGCATACCATTGCGATTCGTTAATAGCGATTCGGTATTTCCGAAGTCAGCTTTGGGGTTCGGTAATTCCGATTGTCTGTTTAGCGATTCGGTATTTTACCGCGGGGGTTTTTTAGCGATTCTTTAATTTTTACCGATTTTTTGTTTGATGCATAGCATTTCCTGGTTTTGCGTTCGGTATCGGCCTGTTTTACCGATTCGGTGTTTTACCGGGAGGTATTTTCGTTGATGCATCTGCTAGTTAGCAGGGCTGGCCTTTAGCATGGGTGAGCTGGGCCCAGGCCCAGGGCACCAATTTTCTGAGGGCCACATGCAGCTGTGTGCATTAAGGTTATGCTAACAGCCTTGTTCCTCCCTGCTTGTACGTTTCGGTCTGATTTGCCAGGTTAAAGTGGTGTTATATGGCAGCAATGTTTTTAACACGCCTTTAGCCTTCTTCCGTCAGCCTCTGACCCTGCTGACACCACATCAACAAAACCACCATCTCCCTTGGGCAACTAAGCTATTGGTGCTTGAGGTGAGCTGGGGAAGTTCCTGGGATGTTTGTGTTCAGGGACCAGTCCCTGCTCACCCAGGTACTGACCAGTTAACACAAAAGGGACCCCTTTGTGCCTCATTTAATTCACTAATATCAGGCAGGGCGCGACATTTCTCTCCGCCCAGGACACTATCTTAGCAAAGGCCAGCTTGGTCCCTAAGCAGCACTTGCATCAGTCTTTGTCCACCTGGCTAGTTTGAATGGTGCCAGGGTATTCTTTTTTTTAAAAAAACCTTTATTATCAAATGCACAGTACACAGCGTCTGCCTACAACCCAATCGGGCCGGCCGCTATGACAATCGACAGAGTAATCAACCACATTACGTTGTGGACAAAGCCATAAATCGCTTCATTACGGTGTAGTGGCATAAAACATCATAAGAAGGATCACGGAGGTTTCATTTTATAATTTTGATGAAGTTCAAACAAACAACAGAAACACTCACATGGTGAAAACAATGTCTAGAGCATGGGAGGGGGGGAAAAGGGGAAAACAATCTCTAAGAATAAAAACAGTTCTCCAAGGGGCGGGGAGATGGCGAAAAGGAGCATTGGAAAGGAATGGTAGCCAGTCTAAGGGAACGTCAATTACGGGGACGAGGGAATGTTAGCAGTGTAATCAAGTGGTGGGGTACAGATGTCTCCACGGTATTCGTTCCATTGTGACCAGATCCTACCCCATTTCTTGGGACGGCCCCGAGCCTCATATACTGTCTTTTCCCGAAACATGCACCAATCCATGTTATCTTTCCAGGCACTTATTCCAGGTGGTCTGTGGGAGCCCCAGAGTTGCGCTATATCCCTCTTGGCAACCATGTTGCCCAGGGTGATACAAAAGGTCTGAGCGGCCGTACAATCCGTAGGCTCCCACACATTAAGCAGGCAGCGCCTCGCCTCAGGAAGGAGGGAGACCCCAGTGACTCGTCCCATTACATCATGCACTCTAGACCAGAAAGCGGAAATAACCGGACATTCCCATAGAATGTGAAGAAAGGTGCCATCCATACCACAGCCACGCCTACACAACCCATCAGTTGAGAACCCTATCCGAACCAGACGCATACCAGTCATGTAGACTTGGTGGAGGATCTTCAATTGCACAAAACGAAGTCGAGCCGGAATAGCCACCTCCTTGGGGGAGGAAATCGCCATTTGCCAGTCCTCGTCATCCAATTCGAGGCCATCTGTTATCCAAGAGGCCCTGAGTTTCACCAGAAGATCAGCCCTGGTGTTAATGAGCTTTTTATAAATTAAAGAAATCGTACTGTCCGGCACATGACCGTCCAGAATACGATCCTCAAGCGGGGACGACTGGGGGACTTCCGTCCCAGGGGGAAAGGCAGAGAGCAGGGCGTGACGCACCTGAAGATAACGAAAATACTCCTTATCGTCCAGTTGATACTCTACCTTCAGGGCCTCAAAGGACTTTACTGTGCCTCTGGCCCAAAGATCCTCCACCTTGCTAATACCGATCATGTCCCATCTGTCAAACCCTTTCGTCCGCCACAGGCTACCCAGCCGCTCAGAGTCATATAACGGGGTCATGCGCGTCAATCTATCACTCCAACCTGTGGCCACAGTCGCATCCTTCCATGCACGCACAGCGCATTTCGTAGGTCCAGTCAGGAATCGGAGTGGTGCCTTCGAGTATAAGGCCCTATTGAAGTTGCCGCCCGGCAACAGGAGTTTATCCATAGCGAAAGCGGGAGTGGGCCCTGGGGAATACGTCACGTGGTTAATCGCACTCAATTGTGAGGCCCAGTAATAACGCCTGATGTCCGGCAGGGCAATGCCACCATCGTACCATGGGAGCGTGAGTTTAGATAAGGAGATACGAGCTTGTCCGTCTCAAATTAACTGCCTCTGAAGGCCTTCAACCTCACGGAAGTAACGGGAGGGAACAGGGTCAAAAAATTCTGTAAGGCATACAAAAACCTAGGGAGGGACATCATTTTAAAAAGTGCCGCCCGTCCCAGTGGAGATAGAGGCAAGCCGCGCCACCTCCGTACATCCTGCTTAAGGCGACGAAGAGGAGCATAGAGATTACGGTCATAGCGCACTGAGGAGTCCATAGAAATGAAAATTCCCAAATATTTGAAGCCAATATCTGCCACTTGGATCGGGAATCTACGAGGTAGCAGAGGCAGCACCCCCGCTATAACATAGACACATGATTTGGTCCAATTAATAACGAGCCCGGAGTTCTTCCCAAAAGAGGTGAGAACATCGAAGAGCACGTTGAAGGACTTCTGAGGTGAGGTAAAATAAAGAAGAATATCGTCAGCGTATAGCGAGACGCGATCCTCCAGGTCCAGTGTCCATTGAATCCCCTTAATCGAGGTCTCCCATCGAAGCCACGCCGCGAGTGGTTCCAATGCCAATGCGAAGAGAAGTGGAGAGAGCGGGCACCCCTGGCGGGTGCCACGTCCCAATGTAAACGATTCAGTAACTCTGCCGTTAACTACAACCTGGGCCAACGGTTGTTCATATAGGAGCCGCACCCACGCAATAAAGCTAGGGCCAAAACCAAACTTGGAAAGGGCCGCCCACAAATATGGCCACTCAATGGTGTCAAAGGCCATCGTGGCATCCAGGGAGGCCACAACAGCAGGTTCAGTAAGGGTCTCAGCTCTCGCGAGAACGCTGTGGAGTCTACGAAGATTGAGCGCTGTATTCCGATGAGGAATAAAACCAGATTGATCCGGATGGATCAAGTCGCAGATCACTGTCAGTAAACGATTAGCAAGGACCTTGGCCAGAATCTTAGGCTCGGCGTTGAGCAACGAGATGGGGCGATAAGAGGTGCATCGATCACGAGGCTTGCCATCCTTGTAGATGACTACTATGGTAGCCAGACGCTGGTCGGAAGGGAGGAGGCCCGCCTCGAATGCATCAACAAACATAGTGCGCAGATGGGCCGCCATTTTGTCCGGTCGCAACTTGTATAGCTAGAGAAAACATGGAGGTAACAGTGACTCAAATACAAGATACCTCGTGCGAGTCCATGATGTTTTCTATTAAACTTAGCCAACAATTTAACTTTAAAGTGCTTCTCATATACAGGCCCCCAGGAGCTAGAACGGACTTTTTAACAAGTATCAGTACACAGTTGGAATCGCTAGCTTTAGAAGAATCGATCACAGTATTAGGTGATCTGAATTTTCACCTAGACGATAACAACAACAAAGACACTCAAGCTCTCATTGCTGATATGGAAGTCTTGGGGTTACATCAACTGGTTACCTCCCCCACACACCAAGCGGGACATATTTTGGACGCCATCTTCTCAAGTGCCCAAGGGCTTCAAGTGAATGACATTCGCCCACTACCTTGGACAGACCATTATGCAGTTTTTTGCACACTGGCTATGAACAAAAAAACGATCACTGACATCCCCCCTCGCCAGCCTACAACCTTTAAAGCCTGGCACAACGTTAATCAACAGGATCTAAAAACCTATCTGGATGATTCTCGCCCATCAATCTCCACCAATCCCAACCTGGCTATACAACAACTTAATGACTGGTTGGGGCATGCCATGAACTCATTAGCCCCCACTAAGAAAATATCCACAAATAGGATTACCCCTACCGCACCATGGTACTCGGACGAACTAAAAACACAAAAATTACAAAACAGATATTGGGAAAGACAATGGAGAAAATCCTATGATCCTACAAGCAAAATTAAATATAAGGAGGCTCTGGCAACATACAAAGCCATGATCACAAAGGCTAAAAAAGAGTACTATATGCTTCAAATTGAGCAGGCGAAGAACTCGAGCAAAAAATTGTATGATATAACTAAAGTGCTTTCGGGTAATACTCCAGACTTGACCCCACCCCAAACCCAAGACATGTGTGACGCCATAGCCGACTTCTTTTTTAAGAAGGTGGATGATATTTATCAACCATTTCTGGCAAATATCCCACATTCGAACGAAACCGATATTACTCAGGAAAACTTAACACCAATAGAGACTCCATCTTTTTCAGAGTTTCAACCACTGACAGAAGACCAAGTACTACAAATTGTATCGACAATCAAAGCAGGATCTAAGCTAGATCCTTGCCCACTATCAGCTCTTCTACCGGTGATGGAGTCAATCATACCAATCCTAACACAAGTTTGTAACTCCATCCTGCTTTCTGGGACATATCCCCTTAGTCTAAAAACCACCCTGCTCAAACCTCTGCTGAAAAAACCAGGAGCTGATAAGTCAGAACTAAAAAATTACCGACCCATTGCAAGTCTTCCATTCATGGCCAAAGTGGTGGAAAAGGCCATGAACCAACAATTAACTGAGTATATAGAAACCCACAAGAAGCTAGATGATACTCAGTATGGATTTAGGAAATACCATGGGACTGAAACTGCCCTTATTAAAGCAACCGAAGACATACGAACAATAAGAGACCAAGGCGGAACAGCGGTGTTGGTACTGCTGGATCTCTCAGCAGCATTCGACACGGTCGACCATGGTACTCTGGTCGGCCGTGTTGGAAAAATAGGCATCTCCTCCACGGCAAGATCTCTCCTCGCCTCCTTTCTCTCGGAGAGAACGCAGGCTGTCTCTTTGGGCCCCTATCAATCTTCCAAATTGTCACAACCGTGTGGGGTACCTCAAGGCTCATCCCTGAGTCCGACACTTTTTAACATATATGTGTCGGACCTGGCCAATGTCATCAAGGCACACGGGATGAGCCTTACCTCCTACGCGGACGACACACAATTAGTGTTGGCTATAAGGGGTGATGGCGAGGAAGTAGCTAAAACATTTCAGAGGGGATTGACAGAACTGGGAGACTGGATGGCAGCAAATTGCCTAAAACTAAACTCGGATAAAACCGAAGTTATGATCTTTGGGCAACTCTCACCAGAATGGCCTACCTCCTGGTGGCCCCAAACCTGTGGTGCCCCCCCTAATCCAGTGACCAAAGTAAGGAACTTAGGAATAATTTTTGACAATCATCTGAATTTTATGGACCATGCCAGCAGAGTGGCATCAGTTGCCCACCATAAACTGCGCATGATCCGAAAAATAAGTCCCTATCTTCCTACTACTGCCATCAAAACTCTGGTGAGCTCATTAGTTCTGACATCCTTAGATTATTGCAATGGGCTCTTTATTAACGCCCAAGCAAGAGTCTTAAAAAAACTGCAGACTATACAGAACGCAGCAGCACGTCTCATTCTGGGAATTCCAAAATTTGCTCCTTTATCCAATGCCATTCCCAAACTACACTGGTTGACGATTCAGAACAGAGCCAGATTCAAATCCCAATGCATTGTATACAAAGTCCTAAACAAACAGGGTCCACAGTTCCTCAAAGACCACCTACGACCGTACCAACCCACACGCCAACTGCGCTCTACCAACAGTAACCAACTTATGGTACCTCGAACCAAAACTGTGATGTGGGGAGACCGACGGTTTGTAGTGGCGGCTTCTAAACTTTGGAATACCTTACCCCAGGACATTAGGGCATGTCCCACGCTACTCCAATTTCGCAAGAAATTAAAAACTTGGCTGTTCAACAAATAAACTTCCACATGACTCTAGGTATAGAATAATCATCAGAGCAAGGCAGTTTCAACCAGCCGGCAAATTATTTAGCGCCAAGACACCCCAGGGTATAAGCTGCGCTTTACAAATGCCAATAAATAAATAAATAAATAAATAAATATAGCTCGATAGGTAAACCGTTGGGCCCCATGGCTTTGCCTGATCGCAAGGACCTAATGGCAATAGCGATCTCATCCACCGTGATAGGTGCGTCTAGAGCTGATCTATCCTCCTCCGACACGCAGGGCAGCGCGATATCGCGCAAAAGCAAGCGGGAGTCAGCCTCATCTCGGTCACTCACAGATCGGTATACTGTTTGAAAATGGTCCACAAAACATTCAACAATCTCCCCCGGATCAGTCACACACACACCAGTCTCACGGGTCATTACGGGCACCACACGATTCAGTCTCTCAGATTTGTCCAACCACGCCAAGAGCTTACTAGCCTTATCACCCACATCATAAAGCCGGCCCAGCTGATTCATACGCATCACTTTAGCAGCGTCAGTTACCAAGGCTCTATAGTCTGCCTGTTTCAGCGCTAAGGAGTGCAAAATTTCAGGTGTATCATCACCACCCAACTCACTTTCAAGCGTAGTAATTTCCGCCTCAAGAGCTGACACAGTTTCTCTCCTGGCCTTCCTATCAGCCACAATAAGGGACAACGCGGAACCCCGTATAACGGTTTTGAAAGCCTCCCACAAAGTCGTAGGGGAAGCGACTGATCCCTCATTCTCATCAAAATAACAGTCAATTGCCTTAACCAGGTCCGAGCGAAGCTGAGGATTCCTAAAGTGCCAGGGATGAATAGGAGGGACCCTATCTCCAGAAGAGCCTCCCACCGAAACCTCAAGTAGCAGGGGGGAATGGTCAGAGATACCCCTAGGGAGATGCCGGACCCCACGCACCAAGGAGGTGTTAGCAGTTAGCATCAGAAAGTAGTCAATCCTCAAGAGGCTGCCGTGGGCACCAGATTGAAAGGTGTACTGAGTTTGTGTGGGGTGCAACATCCGCCAGACATCCACTAACCCAAAAGTGTCAATCAGCTCAGTCAGCCACATCTGGGACAACGGCAAAACCCTAGGGGGTAGCCGGTCACACTCGCCCGAAACCACCGAATTGTAGTCCCCACTCATTATAAGGACACCACCCGGAAGCCCTAGAAGAGTCTTGCCAAGGTCAGCATAAGTGGTAGCCTGGAGTCCCGGAGGAACATAAACAGCAACAATTACAATCAGCCTCCCCTCCCATCTCCCCGAAACAGCAGCATATCGACCCCGATCATCGAGAGCGACTTCATCTATCTCAAGGGGCAAGGAGGATTTTACCATTATACCAACCCCCCGGGAACCGTATGTAAAACCAGCGTGCGCCACCAGTCGGTATCCTCGGCGATCTAGGGCTTTACAAGCATTCCCTATCAAGTGGGTCTCTTGGAGTAAAACTACATCAGGGGAATGGCGCCTAATAAATTGAAGCACAATACCATGCTTAATCCTGTCTCCCAGACCATTAACGTTCCAAGACAGCACTTTCATGTCACCTCCCCCCATCCCTGTAAGACCCCCAAACCATCCCCTCCCAGAACCTCAGAGCAAGGATATAAGCAGATGACAAAGTACCATGTGAGAAACAAAACATAGAACACAAAAAATGACCAAAACCCCTCCCCCCACCCCCCAACCAGGAACCCGTTACAACACCCCCCACCCTGCACCCCTGCTGACTCATAAGCCACCCAAACTGCAGTGTGCCTGTCGCCCCTTCAGAAATCTACACAAAGAACCCCTGAGGAGGAAGGGAGAGACAACCCCATCCCGCCCCACCCCTGGGCCTAACAGTGAAAACATATAGAAAATACTCTGCAAATAGTTACGACCCAGAATCGGACCTCAGGACCCAAATGTCATTCCTGTGCCGATGCACCTCCGTCCGCGCCTCCGGGGCCCCTGCTCCCGGTGTCCTCCTTAGGCAATGAATCCAGCCAGTCGCTAACACTGTCCGGTTGATCAAAAAAGAAAGTAGATTCTCTATACTCGATGCGAAGGCGAGCTGGGAACAGCATTGCATATTTAAGTCCCAAGTCCCTCAGTCGACGTTTCACTCCCAGGAATCCCGATCGTTGCCGCTGCACTTGAGGAGTGAAATCAGGGTAAATAGAAATGGAGCTGTTCTCAAATTTCAGCGGGCCATGCCTGCGAGAGGCCTGAAGGATGGCGTCCCTGTCCCGAAAGTGGAATAGCCTAGCAATAATAGGCCTCGGGGGAGCCCCCGGCTTGGTCTGTCCACACGGGAAGCGGTACGCACGCTCAGCCGCAAAGAACTTGCTGAGGCCTGCGGGAGCAAGTTTGGTCACAATTAATTCCTCGACCAATAGATCGATAGAAGCAGCGCCACTGTCCTCCGGTACCCCGACCAGGCGGATGTTGTTCCGTCGGGCCCTGTTATCATACTCCTCCATACGTCTGGCCAGCAGATCATGCGAGGACCGCAGATTCCCGATCTCCGGTTGTGCGTCCGCCATGTCGTTAACCAGACTGGTGGCTTTAAGGTCCAATGCTTTGACCCTCTCATTGGTCTTAGCCAAGTCAGCTCTAATAAGGGTAACATCAACCGCCACCGTGTCTATCTTGGACACGATGGCCTCATACTGTTGACCCATATCTGTCTTGAGTCCAGCAATGGCGGCCATGAGGTCTTGAAGGGACACCTCCGATGTAGCCACCAGGTCCGTCCTCGGGTCCTCAATACTGCGGCCAGCAGCTCTGGGGGAGCCTCTTGGTTGAGTATAACGATCTATTACGTTAGACTGGACTGATCCCCCACGATTAGTGACTTTCGGCCTGCGCTTCTCCAGCCCGGGTTTTGTCGCCATATTGGAATCAGCACCCCGATGGGTCTTCCCGGTCCTTGTGAAATGGCAGCGACCCGCTGGTCTCCAAAGCAGCACTTACACGAAAAATCGCAGACTGCCGGCCCAGGGCTATGGTCAGAACGCACAACTGGTTAGACTACCGGAGCCAGGAATGCAGATTGCACCCTAGGTAGTCAGCCCGGAGGTGGAATGGAAACCGAAAGTGAAAGTGACAACACCACCGGTTGAGCAGATGCCAGGCGACCGTTGTTGTTGAATTACTGCTCGGCCATCCAGAGCAGCAGAGACCCCGGTCCCGTCCGGGGCTAGGCCAGAAAACTTAGGACGACGTAGAGATGGTTCCCGAAGTCCGATCTCAGCCCTGAAAAGTGCGGCAGCATCAGCACGAGTAGTTCTTCAAAAGCCCATCAAAGTAACCAGGATATCGGAAGGATAGATCGATGAGGGCGGCGCGGGTCTCGGGAGCTCTCTGCTCACGCGACCATCTTGGATGCCCGCGTAGCTCCTCCCCCTGCCAGGGGATTCTTGGTGTGCTCATGGCTCGTGCCCCCCCACCTCTTGATGGTAATGGTAGAAGACTTGAGAAGGGGGTGAGGTGGGACCAATCATACAGGTAATGGACGAAGTAGGTCGATGAGATCTTGTGCTGGCCTGCACCTGTTGACCTGGATGGAACCAGCATTCAACAGTGATGGCCTGATTAAGCAGCTTGACAACGCAACATAGCTATTACTTAAACTGCGCCTTATTGCTGACCCCCATGATGCACATGGTTGTGTTCACATTCAAAGTCTTCAGAGGCAATTCCATCCCAATGGAAACACTCCTGCAGTCCCACTTCATCCACCGTAAGAATTTACTTAGACATAGGCTAATCACCTGGGCTTGTTTTCTAAGACTTTACAGTGACTGGGCTTCTAAAGAAGATAATCTTTGGGCTGTTGTATGAACATAATCTTGCTCCATACAATATACGTTTTTTTAACCTTATTTACAGATTAATTTATTATTATCTATCTGCCATGCTCACCTTCACACATTGAAACCCTGAGCAAAACTTTACTGTGTCAGGAGACAGGACAAGAATGCAAACGCGTTATTTGGAAAATTTGAATGCCCGGGAGATTATGCAGGCAACAGAAGACCTGCCTTTTTATTTTTGTTTAAAGAAAATGCTCTTGTTTTCAGTGGCAGTCTTTCTTAGATCAAACGCTCCAAACTTTCCTTAACTACCAATCTGCAAAGCTTTGATTGCATTTATGACATGCAGAGGACGGAGGTTATTACTCACTGAAAATCAGCACATACCACGAGCTGTGCCTTCACCCCGGCGGACCCTGGTTGCTATTTAAGAGTAGAATCCGGTTTTGTTACACTAATCAGAACATTCGCTCTTGATGGTGACATTCAAGAGATGGATGACAAGATGGACTGGTTTCGAACAGTCCGACCTAAATAATTTATTCAAATTCAAAGACAAAAGGCTTTAGTTTATACATGCACGCAGGAAATTCTTTTTTTTGTAAGACCCTGTTCAGTGAAGTACATGACGGAAGCAGGCATGCAGCATTAGACAACCTGCGGATGCATTTCAGACAATTTTATAGATGTCTGTCTGGCTTGGAGCTAATTATTGTTTTTACCTAGCTATAAAAAAAATGCAGACTCACCACCCGTTCTCACAGCACCTTGCCACGAGTGACTCTCACCGTCCAAGAACACTTGCGACTTTGAGGGCGTGCATGGAAGCTGTGACCAGCTCGGTCCTGCAACCCCAACCCCGTCTTCTCAGCCAGTCATGACGCTGCTCCCTTTCTGTTTCAGTTTGTAACTGCAAAAGAGCAGCTCGTTAATTAGCTCAGTTAGGAACTAACAACGCTCCTTAGTAAACTTGGGGGCTGTGACTGTAATCCCCCGGGGCTCCTAACATTGCTGCAGCAGCAAGGGTTCAAGTGTGCATGTTGGATTGGGGCAGGGCAAGGCATCTGTCCAACCTAGTGTGCGCACTTCACCCCAGGCCCTCATGAACCCATGCGTCAATCATGATTGAAGCTCCTCCCCCCACCCACGTCCTGCACCCGCCCTTACTCTCATGGAAATAGTAAACAAGGCAATCTACCGGCCCGGGCCATGTGAGAATAAAAGCAGTGCACTCAGCGCTGGCACTGCTGCTTAATCATTTAATATGGGGAACAGCAGGACTGGGGGCAGGAAAGCAAACCGCGGGGCAACGCCCCCAAGCCCAAATAGAGAAACTACCACTGCCGCCATCCCTCCAGCCAGTCCGCTGCCGATTCTGGGGTGTCAAAGAACCAACGCTTGCCATCCTTCTCGACCCTTAGCCTCGCCGGGAATATCATGGAGTATTTAAGCCCCCTGTTGCGTAACTGTTTCTTGATTTCCAAAAAAGGTCTGTTGCTTTTTCTGCAACGCTATGGTAAAGACTGGGTAAAATTTAATCTCGCTGCTTTCATATCGTATCGGTGGGGATTTGCGGGCAGTCTGCAGAATATTGTCACGATCTCTAAAGTTCAACATTCTGGCCAACACAGGTCTAGGCGGGCCACCTGGTTTTGGCCTGCCTCCGGGTACTCTGTGCGCTCTTTCAGCAGTAAAATGTTTTGATAATGTCTTTGGCTTGAGGTAGTCTCAGATCAACGACTACAAATAGATCAGCCATCTGTCCCTCTGCATTCTCGGGGACCCCAAAAATTTGCACATTATTCTGTCGAGATCGACCTTCGTAATCATCTAGAAGCCTTTCCATCCTCTGACTAGCTCTTTAATTTCCTTCTGTATCTGTTTACTTTTGCTGCTTAATTCCCCCGTGACATCCTCCACGTTCTTTACTTTTTCGCTAATGTTCTGTAAATCTGCTCTCATTGACGTCATTTCGGGTGTGATTACATCCATTATCAATTCCAGCGATGTACGAGTTCCGACCAGCAGTTCTATGATGTCTTTTAGGGACAGGTTGTTGTAATCTGCACCTCGTGACACCCCATCCCCCTCTCGTCCTGGGTTCTCCTCTGGCTCAGATCGCTTCTGTGTTGCATACTTATCCAGTGTAGTTTGGAGGGATCCAACCACCCGTTTACTTCTGGACATTGTGTCAGATGCTTTGTTGGCAGTAGCCTGGTGGCTCTGGTTGAAAATTCCGTTCTTTGTGGTGTTCTTAAAGCACTTTACTGAATCGCCCCGTCAGTTGTCTTCGCCTAGTAGGTTGTTTACTCGAAGTTAGTGAGGCCTTGGTTTATGTTCGCCACCGGGCTTCCTAAAATCTCGTGAGGGCACGGACCCCACCCCTGCAAAGCGTTTGGCAGCAGGAGCATGATTGGGCTGAGCGTGTCTGAATAGTTGCTGTCCTATGAACTGCTGGTACAGTGTAGGTCAAGTGTTATGCCCTCTGTCTTGCGAGTTTACACTGCCACCCTCTCACTGCTTTGTCTTGATCAAAGGGAGGCTCTCCTCTTCGGCGTGATACCACACTGAATCCTGTGTCGTATGTGCTCCCCAGACGATTTACCGCTCCAGCATCTATGCATCGGGCTAACGCAGTCCTGACTGCGCCGCTGTGCCCCCTGTCTCTCGAGCCCTCAGTAAGGCCGTCACAGATGCCGCACCTTTTTGCCTCTTAGGGAGCCAGTTCTTCAATGCACCCAGGGGCCTTTCCTTCTTGTGATTCCGATGTTTCTGCTAATGTTTCTTCGCCCGTATTTATTTCAGTTCCAGTGAGGGGAGTGGATGCCAGGGGGACCCGGATGGTGAATAATGGGCCTGATCTTGTTGCGTCTGACTCTCCCCCTCGCCCCTTTGTCTGCCCACTGTAGCCGGCCACCGAGCGGGAACTTCCCTGTACCTGTGGCAGTTTCAGCGACTTCCCCACGGCCTTCCTCTCAGTTGGAGGTGTCCAACCTTCCCTCCGTGCGGAGAAGTGCAGTCCGGCCGGTCTGCAAGGCCGCTGGTCCGTCCAGGTGCCTTTTCTCTTTCCGGTCGGCCACACCTTAAATCGAGGCCGGAGCTCCGCTGCTGATTTAGGCCGCACTCCCCGGAGTGCATAGTTCACTATTCTCTGTGCTTGTTTTTCGTCGCATTCATCTCTTGATGTTGGCGTAATGCTTCAGCGTCTTAATTCTGTTATATTCCGGATTAGTTACGGATTGATTCAGGGCAAAAGCCCAAGGATTCTCAGAGCCCCTAAGGCAGTGCGGCCATCGCTCTTGGTGTCGAAGTTACACCCCTCCAGTTTACCTTTGTGAGCATTTTCTTGGAGGTGACTTCTGTGAGGGGTGTCCCAATGAACCCATACCCTTTCACAAACCTCCTGTAATACCCAGTCAAGCCAAGGAATGCCCTGACTTGAGTCTGGGTTGTTGGAGCTTCCCAGTCCTGGATGGCATGGATCTTGGGTTGTAAAGGTTGTATTTGGCCTCCACCAACATTTGGATGCCTTGATAGTTAGGCCTGCAGTTTGCAAGGCTTTTAAAACCTTCCCCAGGTGGATTGGTGACTGAATAAGGCTTTCTAATCAGTTATTGCTCTGGGGAAACCAGTGCGTCTCTCACGATAGTGACACTGGCACCTGCATCCCTCAGGCCTTCTATTATAGTCCCATTTATCCAGAGGTATTGTAAATACGTCTTTAAGTTGGGTGGCCACCCAGCTAAAGTGGCAAACTCCACTTTGCCCTCTGTGATTATAACTACTTAAGTGTGAACCCTGATTTGCTCTGGTTACACTGTTGATCCTATCTGGAGATTAGCTACTTCAGTACTAACTGTAAGAGGACTAGGGGGCTTCTTGCTAGGACAAGTAGCATCTACAGTTAAGTGTCCCAACTTCCTACAGTTGAAACACCACGCCTTCTGGGGATCAAAGTTCTTCCCTTTATACCTACCATTGGACTGGGAAGAGTTTTGGGACCCACCCCTGGATCAGGTCTTTGGGGCCCTTATAAAGACTCTGTCTGTTTTTGTATCTTTGGGGCTCTCACCCCCTTCCCCCTGGGGAGGTTTTGTAACCCCTTTATTTTGGTCACATCCAGTGGTTGTTTTGGGTACCCCAGTCTTGACCCAGTGGTCTGAATTCTTGGGGAGAAATTAGACCTAGGTCTACCAGATGTTAATGTAACTTTTCATTCGAACAATTACTCAAAATACATTCTTCATAAAAAGATTGTACAGTCCATTGAAATCATGCACATTGTTTCCAGTAAACCATCCAACTGAGTAGTCTACGAAGTCAGCCAGGATTGATTTTGGGTTTTGTGAGCCCCCCTGAATCTAATCCTATATTCCTCAGTTGTGAGTCAAAAGCCCTTAATCAAAGAGTTCTTCATGAAGTCATAAGACCCAGCATCTGCCCCTGTAAGGGTCAGGAGTCTGTCCCTGCAGTCAGCAGTGAACAGTTCCCAAAGGAGTGCCCCCCACTGTGACTTCCTCACTTGCCTCATTTCACAATTCCTCTCAAAGGCTATGAACCGTTTGGTGATGTCATCAACTTCTTCAAATTTGGGGACAATCCCTTTGGGGATTTTGGGATCATAAGATTGCGCTATGTCCCTATTTAGTATGTTCCTGCCACCATTGATGGGAGCTAAGCCTATCTCTGCTCTTTCTTTTTTCAGAGCCAGGAGTCTCGGTTTCAGAACTAATCTTTTGGTCAACCTCAATAAGAGGTTGGTCTCCTCATCGACGCTGTCCTCAATCAACTCAGAAGTACCTGACTCACCTGTATGGAATTTGGGTGCTGTGTGTTGGATTCTTGGATTCAGGGGCACAGGGAACCTGGTTCTCCCTAGGACGTGAAGGGGGTTGGAAGGTCCCCTCCATCATCCACCCAATGTGAGAGGTCTTCACCATACTGAGAGGTATGGTCCTTAGCATACCCTGCCAACAGCTCCTGGAGCCTTTGCTTGGAGGGATGGGACCCCATGGTAATGTTTTTAAGTTTACAAAGAGACCTTCATTCCTTAAATACTAAATGGAGATAAGGGGTGAGGTCGAGCTCCTCAACCATATTCTCTATGTCATTGTAAATGTAAATTGATACTTGTATAGCGCACTACTCACCCGCAAGGGTCTCAAGGCGCTTGTACGAATACCGCTGTGGAACCCATCCTGGCTTTCCCTGTGAGGTGTCCACTCCTGGGCACCCCCAAGGTGGAGACCAGGCATCCTTAGCGTTGTGGGGGCCGTTGTGGAGATTAAGCAAGCTATTGCCCAGAGTTGCAGAGTGGGACTCCATGATTGGAATAGGCACCGAGGAGAGAATTATCAGGTCCATGGAATTTTTAGCCCAAGACCCGCCGACGCGGGGAATTGAACCCTGGTCCCGGGCTAGATCTCTGCATCAGGGTCTGCCGCTCTAATCATTGAGCCACATTGGTGATGTTTTCTCTAACCGTTGGGTTCTTGTTGAGAGGTATTCTAAAAAATTAATCTAACCCCTCTTACCCCTAACTATAGTGAGCTTTGTTGTTCCTAAAATTCTAAAGGGACTTAACTAAGGCCCTAACAAGTCTATTAGTAATTTGCAAAATGTGTCAATTCAAAAATCATCATTCTAAAGACAATTTAGGAGTTCTGTTGTGTGATCAGACGTTGACCAAGTCAGTCCAACAAATGCAAAGTTAAATATCCCACTGCTGAGCCACCAATGTAGGAAGCTGGCTCTGTATATACTATACCAATGTAAGGTGCAGTGTGCACAGAGTCCAGTGGATCCCCAAAGTTAGGCAGAGGTTAAAGTAGACAGTACCTTACTCTCTATTTGTGGTAGTGTGGGCGAACAGCAAGGCCTTATCAGAGGGTAGTGCTAAGCATTTATTGTATAACTTAGCCAAGAAAATGATTGTACACATTCAAGATCTGGACTCTGACCAATTGGTTTGTATAAAAATATTGTTTTGTTATATTTGTTTTCTAGAACCAAGCCAGGCCTGGTAAGTGTAAGAATACTTTGCAAGCATATGCAGTATAAATAGAGTTTGAATGCAGTGAATTAGTTACAGTATAATTACTTTGTACTTGCAGATAGAATTACTTTGCCGTTACTCTTCTTATGCAGCCAGGTATTTCTAAATGCAAGGATGTTGCACTACCTGGGGGAAGTAAAAATGATACAGTGCGTTCTGCAAACTTAGTAGAAGTTGATAGTATTACGAGCCATATTTAGTCCTGGGGTGGCAGAACTGAGTTTAAGGGTCCGTGGGAAAGATTTGGTCAAGTGGGCACTCGAGTCGCACTGCCAGCAGCCTTTAGGCGGCTGGGTGCAGAGTGCAGGGACCACACAATAGCCAACGGGCTTAGCACTGTTGTGGGCTTGGGGAATGCGGCAAGCAAGCCACCAGGACGGGGGGGGGGGTTAAAGCTCCTGGGGTCAAGGTCAGCACTAGAGGGCCCAATTGCCATCACAACTACACCACCAGTGCCACAAAGGCGGCTCGGTGTAGGATGTGGTCTTGGCTGATATTTCAGATTAGGTTGTGGTTCCCTCAGAGTCGGTAAGCTGCTGTTGAGGTGAATGGGGTCTTTGGGAGTCATCTCCTTGTGACCACAACCCTTCAGTGCTGGAGTCGGTCTAAAGCTCGAGGTTGCTTTGTCTGGGCCGCTTCGGTTATGGAGTCAGTCAGAGTGTCGCCTTCTGTCGCGGTTGAGGGGACTTTCCAGTTGCTTGGCTGCAGTTTTGTTTTAGGAACTTCTGGAGGTTCAGGGGTCACTGGGATCCAGGCTAGGATTGTTGGAGGGACCTCCTTGAGGTGGTGGCTCACTCGGGCACCAGAAATGGAGTGATGGAGACTCACAGAGTCGGCTGGAGTCAGAGTCGGTTAGGTTTGAACAAGTCTGGTAATCACGGGAGACAAGGTCCTTTTTGAGTCTCAGGGGCAGGGCAGGTTCTCTAGGTTTTCAAGGACTGCTGGCTGAAGGACACACTGAGGTTCTGTTGGAGGAGTCTGAGTTCGGGACAGGCCGGTAGGGTTGGGGGCCAGTCAGTTGGTGTCCTCATTTTTTCTCTGCACGGCTGTTAGGTCCTTCTCCTTCTTGCTTCTACTTTTGGGCTCTAATATGAGGAGGTAAGGTTCAGGGTTGTCCATAAAAACTAAATTTAGGGGCGCTTGCTGGTAGGTACATGTCCGGACCAATGGGACCCTTCCCTGGTGTGGGTACACCCTCTATTATGCCACCCTCCAGTGGGAGGGGGCATAAGCCTCACTCTGGTTTGCTGGGTCCCCCCACCTGCAAGATGGCAGGGAAAGAGAGTTGTGCTTCACTTCGCCTCTCCCACCTGAGGAGTGGGGTTGACAAAGGTGGGCACATCTCTCCTCCTAACTTGGTTTTCCCACTGATTCTCCCGCCCAAAGTAGAGGTCAGAACCAGTGGGGGCCAGTCGCTGGAAGCAGCAAAGGGCTGGGATAGGCTCACAAAGGTGGCAAGCCTTTGAAGCTTCCCCTTCATGGACCCAGCCCATCCGGGGGGAGAAAGCTTGACAACTTGTCCCAGGATGTGCTTTGTTTCAGGACGCCAAGAGCGGCAGGCTCCCGACCCAGGGTTACAGAAATATGTCTGTTGGTGACTGCTGGCGAGCAGCCACTCAGCCATGACAATAGAGTTAGGTTGCTTTTTAGAGCAGCTCTCTAAGATGTAGAGTGCAATTTAAAGTGCATTTTCTATTAAATCCGACACTGGCATCAGTGTGGGCTTAATGTGCTGAGAAGTTTAATACCAATCTTCCTAGTTTTCAGTAAAGCTGTTATGGTGCTGTGGAGTTTGTAATGACAGACTTCCACGCCATATGCTCTTTATGGCAATACTGCACTTACAATGTCTAAGAATTGACTTAGACACTGTAGGGGTACATGCCTCATGCACCTGTACCCTTACCCCTGGTATAGTGCACCAAGCTAGAGGAGTGTCTTAACTCAGCCAGGGCAGTGTAGGCATGACACATAGGTATGTGTGCCATGTCGACTCTTCACTTTGTTTTGCACCAAAACACGCAGCCTGCAATTCCAGAGTGTGTGTGTGTAGAGGTACAGGGCCTCTAAGGGTGGCACAATAAGTGCTAGAGCCTATTTAGGTCTTCCCTGGTCACAGAGCCCTTGGTGCCTATGGTACCTTTAACAAGGGACTTACATGGGGCCGGAGAGTTGGCAATTGGGGTTTGCAACAGTGCAGTTTTAGGGAAAGAACTTAGGCCCTGAATACCTGGTCGGCAGGAACCCAGGGCACACTCAGTCAAAGTACATTACCAGTAGGCAAAAATGGGGGCAGCCATGCAAAAAGGGCAACTTTCCAACAGGGAGTCATAGGCTTACATCCACTGAGCATTCCTTCAAGTCTCCCGATAAAAATGATACCTCACTTGTGTGGGAAGGCCTAGTGCCCATGACAGGAAACGCCCCAAAATGCAATATGGACGCATCAAATGTTTCCAGGTGTTTCATGGGCACTAGCCTACCCACACAAAGTGAGGTACCATTTTATTTTGGGACTTCGGGGAATGCTGGGTGAGTGCAAGCTTCTGGCTCCCTGCAGGTTCCAGAACTTTCCATCACCGAAATGTGAGGAAAATGTGTTTTTTGTTTAACAAAGTTGGAGGTTTGCAAAGGATTCTGGGTAACAGAACCTTGTGAGAGCCAGACAAGTCATCCCATCCTTGGTTCCCCTGGTTGTCAAGCTTTCAAAAATGTATAGGTTTGCTAAGTTTTCCTAGGCGCAGGCTGAGCTAGGGTCCAAAATACACAGCTCGGCACATCGTAAAAAAGCGTTAGATTTCACTGGCAAAATGTTATGTGTCCATGTTACGTTTTCGGGTATTTCCTATTGTGGACATTAGGCTTACCCACAGAAGTGAGGCGACATTTTCATCGGGAGGCTTGGGGGAATGCTGGGTGGGTGGAAGTCTGTGGCTCTCCACAGATTCCAAAACTCTCCATCACAGAAATGTGAGGAAATAGTTTTTTTTTTTTTACAAAGTTTGTGGTTTGCTAGGGATTATGAGTAATAGAACCTGATGACAGTAGCACAGGACAGCCCATCCTGGATTCCCATGGGTGCTGACTTTTCAAAAAGGTACAGGTTTGCTAGGTTTCCCTAGGTGCCGGCTGAGCTAGGGTCCAACATCCACAGCTTGGCCCGTTTCCTGCTGCAGGCACTAGGCCTTCCTACACAAGTGAGGTATCATTTTTATTGGGAGACTTGGGGGAATGCTGGATGGGTGGAAGTTTGTGGCTTCCCACATATTCCAGAACTTTCCATAACAGAAATGTGAAGTCACTGTATTTAAAAAAAAATCAAGTTTGAGTTTTGCAAGGGATTATGGGTAACAGAACCTGATGACTGCCATACAAGCCACGCCTTGCTTAATTACCCTGGGTGTCTACTTTACAAAAATATACAGATTTGCTAGTTTTCCCTAGGTGACGGCTGACCCAGGGTCCAAAATCCCAAACAAGGCAAATTGCAAAAAAGGGTCCGATTTAACTGGAACAATTTGATATGTTCACGTTGCGTTTTGGGGTATTTCCTGTCGCAGGCATTAGGCCTACCCACACAAGTGAGGTACAATTTTTATCTGGAAACTTAGGAAAATGCTGGGTGGATGGCAGTTTGTGGCTTCCCACAGACTCCAGAACTTTCCATCACAGAAATGTGAAGAAAATGTGTTTTTGTTTGACATAGTTTGAAGTTTGTAAGGGATTATGGGTAACAGAACCTGATGACAGCAACACAGGGCATCTCATCCTGAATTCCCTTGGGTGTCTAGTTTATAAATGTACAGGTTTGCTAGGTTTCCCTTGGTGCTGGCTGTGCTAAGGTCCAAACTCAACAGCTACGCACATTGCAAAAAAAGGGTCATATTTCACTGGAAAAATGTGATGTGTCCACATTGTGTTTTGGGCGTTTTCCTGTTTCGGGCACTTGGCCTACCTACACAAGTGAGGTACCAATTTTATCTGGAGACTTGTGAGAATGCTTGGTGCGTGAAAGTATGTGGCTCCCTGCAGATTCCAGAACTTTCCATTACAGAAATGTGAGGAAAATATGTTTTGTTTTTTTACAAAGTTTGAGGTTTGCAAGGGATTCTTGATAACAGTACCTGGTGAGAGCCACACAGGTCACTCAATCCTGGATTTTCCTGGGTGTCAAGTTTCTAAAAATGTACAGTCTTGCTAGGTTTCCCTATGTGCCGGCTGAGCTAGGGTCCACAATCCCCAGCTAGGCACCTTTCAAACAAGAATTTGCAATGCAATAGGTCTCACATTAGGAAAGTTTGAGCTATTGGTATTGTAAATGACACATTTTTTATTTATGTGTTGGTTTTGAAAATAGCGAAATTAATTGCTTTGTCCTTTACAATGCCAATAGTTTTAACTTTCGCAAATGTGACACCTATAGCATTTGTAATGCAATATGTGTTGTATTTACGTGACTTAGGTGCAATGATATTACAAATAACAATGGCTTTTAATTTTTTTAAAGAATTAATACTTAAATAAAAGTTATTGTAATTTAAAATGGCAATAGCCTAAACTTTTGTAAATAACTTTTGTGAAGATTATTTTCAGTGTATTTTATTGTGACGAAAATCCAAGAACAGAAGTGAAATATTAACATCTTTTTGTGACATTTGTAATAAAGCTTGAAACATTGAGAGAACATATTTGAACCAGTTGTTGTTGAATGGTTGCACAGATTGATGCTGTGGTGGCGCTGAGTGATGTTGTGGTGGCGCTGAGTGATATTGTGGTTGCGACGAGTGATGCTGTGGCGGTCAGTGATGCTGTGGTAGCGCATAGTGATGTTGTGGTGCCCCTGAGTGATGCTGTGGTGGTGCTGAGTGATGCGGTGGTGATGCAATAAATAGATAGAGTGAGTGTGATAGATAGATAGAGTGAGGGCGATAGATAGATAGAGGGAGGGCGATAGATATATAGAGGGAGGACGATAGATGGATAGAGTGAGATAGATAGATAGATAGATAGATAGATAGATAGATAGATAGATAGATAGATAGATAGATAGATAGATAGATAGATAGATAGATAGATAGATAGATAGATAGATAGATAGATAGATAGATAGAGTGAGGGCGATAGATAGATAGAAAAATAGATAGAGTGAGGGCGATCGATAGATAGATAGAGTGATGGCGAGATAGAGTGAGTGCGATAGATAGACAGACAGATAGATAGAGTGAGGGCGATAGATAGATAGAGTGAGGGAGATAGATAGATAGATAGATAGATAGATAGATAGATAGATAGATAGATAGATAGATAGATAGATAGATAGATAGATAGATAGATAGATAGATAGATAGATAGATAGATAGATAGATAGATAGATAGATAGATAGATAGATAGATTGAGTGAGGGCGATAGATAGATAGATAGATAGATAGATAGATAGATAGATAGATAGATAGATAGACAGACAGACAGACAGACAGACAGACAGACAGACAGATATATAGATAGATAGATAGATAGATAGATAGATAGATAGATAGATAGATAGATAGATAGATAGATAGATAGATAGATAGATAGATAGATAGATAGATAGATAGATAGATAGATAGATAGATAGATAGATAGATAGATAGATAGATAGATAGCGATAGATAGATAGATAGATAGATAGATAGATAGATAGATAGATAGATAGATAGATAGATAGATAGATAGATAGATAGATAGATAGATAGATAGATAGATAGATACATAGATAGATACATAGATAGATAGATAGATACATAGATAGATAGATAGATATTGTTTTACGCCTCTCCACTTTGAAATGTCACCATCGGCCACTTGCAGGGGAAGAGCAATGTTCAAGGCAGGGATAGGGGTGCCCACCTTCCCCAGCTCCAGACATCAATTGTCTCTCAAGCCAATTACCCTGACTGAACTAATAGGAGCTGTCACTGCCAGCAATTGGCCATCAGTTATTTAAACAAGAGTCTGTTTAACATATCAACACCAGCTCCCTCCTCCCCGTCCCAGGCAGACCCCTACCCCCCGGCCTGCATGCTGCAGTCAGCCCCAGCAAGGGCGACGGGAACTTCACAGCATGATTCATGGAGAAAGGGAAGGCTACGTGCGGCCCTGGCGCACACTGCATTGATCAGTGTCAGGCCCTCAAACCGAAATATGAGGAGGAAGTCGCCTTATTGCGCAGTAGATAAACGTGCTACTGAATAATTGATCGGTGCAAATGGAACAAGTAGACTAATGTAAATGTTTCTATGACTCGCAAAACATTGACCAGGGGAGACTTCCATTAAACACCCGGTGCTCACCTTTAATACGTTTCTGCTTAGCCTGCCTTTGCGTCTGGAGTGCGAAAGCAACATCGGTAGCAAAGTAACCAATTTGTTTTTAAAAAACGTCACCACACTCAGCTCCGTAGTGCAGCTACCTACATGTAACACCCACTGCTTACCTTTAATAAGTTGCTGCGGAGTCTGCGCCTGTGTCGGAGGGTAGTGGGAGGATGGCAGGAAAGACGAGAATAGAGCAACAATTGTTTTTTAAAGTAACCACATTTAGCTCCATAGTGCATCCACCTAGGTGAAACACTCAATACTTGCCTGCTATAAGTGTCTGCAGAGCTTCAAACAAGCAGATCAGTTTGTTTTCTAGAGATCACGGAACCCTGGCAGTCTACACTGTAATATATAAAGGAAATCGGCGATGCTTGAAAATGCAGCTGCCTCAGAAGGATGAGCCATCGGGACCTTTGCACTTGGGATTAATAGCTTAGTGTCACCTGACAAGCTATATGGCGAGGAATAACAAGAGCCATAAAAGTATTAAAAAATACAAGAGTCAGTTGAAGTAAAACGTGAAACTACGGTGGTTTGCAAGCTTTTGATGTTAACTAGTGGTTAACACAATATTCCATTTTTCATAAAAGCAGGTACATGTTGCAGTATAGAAAATCAAGACATGCTGTTTGAGAAAATCGCTCAAACTGCTTTTTTAAATTTCCTCCTACCAAAATAACCAGCAAGGTACGTAGGACGAACAGCAGCGTTTACTAGCTAAAGAGTTGCAGTGCATTATTTGGACACTACTGCTACAGGTTTCACACAAGTGCTTACAAAGTTAAATGAACGGTACCAGTGCCAAACAGGAGAGTCACTCGCTCAATGGGGGGGGGGGGGGTTGGGGGCGAATACCACAGGCGGAAGCACTGTCGGAAGCGCCGGTGTGAGTTCTTGTTTGCAGACAATCCAGCAGCGCATGCGGTAATTAAAGACAGCTACACCTGCATGGATGACGTACCTGAAAGCAACAGAGGGCAAAAAAGACTGGACTGTTGACTAGACCGCTGTGTCTGACCGCGGCACATATGCAAGCCAATGCGAGGCATCGATCGACGCATGTAACAGCGGCTTCATGGTGAGACCTACTGGGTACCTGAAAAGAAGATAGGTAGTGTTGCGCCTGAAGTCCACGAGGGGAGCACATTAAAATTGCATTACGTGCAAGGATACCAACACACGGGATGCCTAAATAAAGACCGCAATCCGAAAGGGGTGAGTGTTAGGTAGTGAGGTGTAGGGACAGCCACAAGGGGAATGCATTAACAATAGCACGTAGGCTCCCGGGGCTCAAGGATTCACATATGGCGTCCTTGCAGTGCCGATGACCGGCCGTGGGGCACCGTGGTGATAAACTTAAAGGCGCACAAGGGTGAAATGAAATAAAAAATGCGAGCTGTGCGCACGCACGCGACGAAAAAAAGTGCTGTGCACGTCCCACGCGCGCTTGTGCGCGTGATAGTAAGCTTGTCGCTGGGAAAGTAGCACTTTCCCAAGCAGCTTACTAAAGTCTCGGCCAGATCAGCGCATGCGCTGGATCAGGCCGAGACCTAAAAAGGGTCAGATTTCACTGGAAAAATGTATGCCCAGCAATTCTACAGTTGCCAGGCATGAATGAAAGTTGCACAGGGCATTTTATGTACCAAGATAGTTTAGTTTGGATCAATGCCCATGAAACTTAAAAACACTACAGTAAAATGCAGAATATATATGTATTATTAAAACTCAAAACAAAGAACATTGATCATCTGACAAAAATAATAACCATTATTTTATTTAATAAGACACTATAAAAACCATTCAGTATTACGTGCAGTGGGTATGTGAATTACTTAAATCAGTAGCCAGGCGCTTATTTACTTTACATGCAGCTAACAGGAGCCCAAGAGTGCAAACACCATGCGACTGAAGTTTCCGTTTTGAATAACTATGACAAGACTCACCCTCCAGATACCCTCATTCAATGTTTTAAGCCATTTGGCTGTAAGGCTGGTGTTCATTGAGCAAAAAAGAAAGAACTGCATTTCGTCTTCGACCTGTATAGGCAAAAAGGACAAGATTTTGATTTTGTACACTTGTATGTGAAAAGGATTATGATAGAATGCTGAACATAAATTTTAAATACAAAAGTTTGGCCACTATAGATTTATCTTCATACAGGCAATGCTCATATCTAGATGCAGAGTTCCTGGTGAGAAAGCCCTTGGTTAAACATTCATTCAATGGATTTGTGACTATCAATCATCAGAGATAGTTTTCTTTAAATTATATATTAGGTTAATTATCATATAGAAAACTAACTAGATGGTCCGGCAAATCTGTATTCGGAAGAGATGTCCACCTTAAATGTATCCTATTTCACCTAGCGTTTTCAGCTTGTTTATCCCCAGAATTTTGGATTTTGGGCCTCCTGTTTTTGACCCTGTTTTTGTTGATTTTAGGACTCTGTCACTTTACCACTACTGATCAGTGTTAAAGTGCATATGCTCTCTGTGTAAATTGTTATTATGGATTGGTGTTTCCATGATTGGCTTATTCGACTTACTACTAAGTCCATAGTACAGTGCACTGTGTGTGCCCAGAGCCTGTAATTCAAATACTGCTAGTGGGCCTGCAGCACTGGTTGTGGCATCTACACAAGCAGCCTTTCCTGGGGGTCTCTGACCTGCCACTGCAGTGTCTGCACGCAGTCTCTGCTGCCATGTCGACCTGACAAGTGCACCCACTTGCCAGGCCCAAACCTTCCCTATTCTTATTTGTAAGTCACCCCTATGATAGGCCCAGGGTACCCCTTTCAGCAGGGTGCAGTGTATGTGAAAGGTAGGACTTGTTCTGATGTGTGTAACATGTCCTGATAGTGAACTACTGTAACTTTCGTTTTTCACTATTGAAAGGCTATCTATCCCATAGGCTAGAATGGGAGTTAATTTATAACATCTTATAAGTATAACTTACCACTGGGTTACGATAGGAGCGTGGAGTTTAGTATGCCTGAACTCAGAAAATAAAAATGCATCTTTTAGTAAATATGATTTTTATATTGTGTGTTTGAAAATAACACTTTTGGAAAGTGGGTATTTTCTTACGTAGCCATCCTGTGTGCCTCTGCTGGTTTGTGGATTGCCTGGCTTTGGAGTGACAGGGACTGGTGATGTGCATTCACTGTAGACAACCACTGGGGGCTAAGGTGGTTACTGCCTTCCTAGATGAGTCAGGGATGGGCTGAATAGACCTGGGCTAAATTTGGAGTAGGGGAAAGGAGATTTCCTTTCACCTGTGTGGGCCTAGTTTGCCTTGCACAATGATGTCTCCACCTTCTGCCATGAAGCTGGACCAGAAAGGACAGAACTGGCTTGGACTGAGCACAGAGCTTGTCTGCCACAAGAGAACAATGAGAAATGCAGTATAAATATTGGGACCCGGACCCCAGAACTTTAGATTACTTCTGGACTCAAGGGGAATCTCTGCCAAGCAGAAGAGCTGTAAAAGCTGGAGGAGCAGTAATGCTCCTTTGCTGTGTGCTATCTGGGGTCGGCCTGCAGTGGTTGTTTCTGCCAAGGAAAGGATAGAGACTTTGCTGTATCTCCTGCTTGAAGAAGATGTCCAAGGGCTTGAAATAGAGCTTGCCTCCTGTTCTGAAGTCTCAGGGACAAAACAACTTCACCACCAGCTCCCTGAACTTCCTTGATGGGAGTTCTGACCTGCCAAGAAGTGCCTGTTGCCGTATTGGGCATCTGGAGGTTGTTCCTGCTGTTGGGAGCTGGAAAAGAGAAACAACTAAGAGAAGTGCAATGCATCTGCACCCGTTTCCAGCGCATTGCTGCTGTGCCGCTGAAGGAACCAACACAGTGCCTGCCCGTGACTGAAGAAATCACCGCACGCTGACAGGGGTGTGAAATTTAATAAAATATCTACTTGTCCATGGGTCAGGTTGCTTCATAAATCTACTTGTCCTGTAACAAATGCCACTAGTCCCTTTTGTGCCATGTAATGCGGCAACAAATTATAACAGCAATCTCATTATATAAGGGCTCTGATATAGCCTCTCCGATTATGCCAGGGCTCATACCATAGCAGGGTTTGAATACTAGCAATTCCCTTATGTTTCCACATTTCTGCAGATCTACATTCTAGGGCTGAAGGTGGTGGTAAGGAATAGTTCCAGGGGTGGAACACCCTTTTTAGTCTGTGCAAACCTTCTAACTTGCATTATGTAAGGGTTTTCGCCAACTCTTTTCTAATCTTTTCCCATACTGAAAAGAGTTAGAAGTTTATTCCTGACCCTGGTATGGGTAAAACATCTTCCACTGTTGGGGAAAAAAGAGGTTGGAGGAAAAGTCAACTTGCAAGCACTCAGATTTTCACATAAGCAAATCTACACATTTATATTTGCTCATTCTAAAATACAGTTCACAAATATTTTCTAAGAGTACTATTTCTTGGCCTACGTCTGTAAATTCTTGTGAATTCACGAAAGCCATATATCTGCACTTAATGCAAGGACATATACCATGGGTGCCTTTTTGAGACTTTCTTTAATAATTGGGCCATTAATTAGGTCTACCGTTAACCATGACATTTTGTGTTTATTAAAATTCTCTCTCTCTCTCTCTCTCTGTCACTGCCTATTGGCTGGCTTCACTGTGACAGCATTTTTTCTGCTCTTTCACAAGGAGCATATCGGCACACAAAGGAGTTTTGTTGAGTGCCAGGAACTACTCTGGCAATGTGTGCTTTTTGAGACCGAAAATTATTTTTGCTTTTGCCAATGTTTGTTATAATAGTGAGGGCCTGCAGCTCCCACACCAATAATGTTTTACAAAAACCATGCCAAAACAAGTCACACATTGACAAAACCAAAAAGCTGACCACCAATTTCAGACCTACTGGCTTTGCAAATGCTTGTTTATTTTAATGCTACCCATAATCTTATTGTAACTGGTTTCACTGATTTTCTATTATGAACATCTTTTGGAAATACTAGCGTAACACATTTTATAAATGAAGCTGCAGAGAAATGGTGCCTAAGATTTTACAGTAGTTTAGTGTACATTTTTTTCCTACCTGCATTTTTATAAATGAAGCTGCGGAGAAATGGTGCCTAAGATTTTACAGTAGTTTAGTGTACATTTTTTTCCTACCTGCATTTTTTTGTGAAAATTGTAACCAATAGCAAAGAATTAATCTTGCTTTCAACCTTCTGAAAATATTTTCATCTAATCAGAGAGCATTCTGGGAGCATTATACATAGTCTCATATTGCTAAACTTTGAAAAAGTGTGTACACATTTTTATACTGGAACCACTGTCAGTAGTACAGTCTGAGCTTACAACATTTAGTTAGAGAGCTCTCCCTGATAATAAAGGCTTTGCATTAATGAACCATAAATACAAGTTTAAACAGCATTAGCACAAGGACATAAATATTACCTTAACTATAGACAATGCTCTTCCCTGATCCATAATGTGGTACTGTAAATTGGCAAAAATTTAATTTTCTAAGAGGGTCAAAGGGAATATATTTAACGACCTGTCATCTCACTTCCCTATCATCATCATCTCAAAATACAAAACAAAGTTGACTGGTCCTCTGTGTGTGCTTCTGTACTAGTAACTAAGAACCAACAGGATTCATGCAAAGAGTGAGTGAGTTACATCTGGCTGAGATATTCCCTTCAGCCCACCCTTCTGGCGGAATCTCATCATGTGGGATTTGTTAATCCATCCAAAAACCGCCCAAACCATCAACTGACAGTGCGGATATGGATATTGGAATGAAACTCTGGCCAGAATGTTACTCAGAGGGTAATGCTGAAGGTGTGCAGTGCAGTGCTCTAGTGAAGTGAAAAATAAAATTGACTACTTAGACAAAAAATGTGTTTAATAAGGATTGTCCAAGTGCCAAAGTTAAAACCACGCCTGGTAATCTGAATCTATAACTACACTGTGGCGCTGTGCAGAACGGTCAACATGTTTCAGCCCAATGGAAACTATATCCGGATTTCTTCAGGACCTTAATGATGGTAAGCTACTACAGCATACGAAACAAGCATTTGCAATGCAACAGGTCTCCCATTAGGAAAGTTTGAGTTTTTGGTCTTGTAAATGTCGAATTTTGGATGCCTGATGCTTGTGTATGTCTGATGCTTGTGGATGTCTGATGCTTCTGGATGTTTGTGGATGTCTGATGCTTCTGGATGTCTGATGCCTGATGCTTGTGGATGTCTGATGCTTGTGGATGTCTGTTGCTTGTGGATGTCTGATGCTTTTGGATGCCTGACGCTTGTGGATGTCTGATGCTTGTGAATGTCTGTTGCTTGTGGATGTCTGTTGCTTGTGGATGTCTTTTGTTCTGGATGTCTGATGCTTGTGGACGTCTGATGCTTGTGGATGTCTGATGCTTGTGGATGTCTGTTGCTTGTGGATGTCTGATGCTTATGGGCGTCTGATGCTTGTGAACGTCTGATGCTTGTGGACGTCTGATGCTTGTGGACGTCTGATGCTTGTGGACGTCTGATGCTTGTGGATGTCTGATGTCTGATGCTTGTGGATGCCTGACGTTTGTGGATGTCTGATGCCTGATGTTTGTGGATGTCTGACGCTTGTGCCTGCCAGGATGTGAGCTGATGACCTTTATTACATAACTGAAGATGTCAGCAGCGAGCGTTTAAAACAGAGAAAAATCTTGCTGTGAATGTGTGTGTGTTTTCCTGGTCGTGGTGTGCGAGGCTTCCTTTCAAGTCGGTTCTGATTAATTCTAATGCCCCTTTGCGTGTATTCTATCATTGCATGGTGTGTATTAACTGAGCAAATAAAGATGTGACTTGTATGCACCCAAACACAGACAACGTGGGATCGCTGCACACTACAACACATGAGTAACTACACAGGAAAGTGCCTGGGCAATTGCAGCAAACACAGAGCGCGAGTAAACACACTGGAGACAGAGCAGATGGGGGCTGTACCAGAACGGAGCCCATGAGGTGACTGCACAGGAGAGTACACAAGTCGCTGCACCAAAGACAGAATGCACTACAGCACATGGGTAGCTGCACAGGAGAGTACCTGGGTGGTTGCAACAAAGATAGAGTACATGGGTGGCCACACCAGAGTAGATGAAAGCATTACCAAAGACAGAGTAGGGGGGGATCTACACCAAAGAATATAATATATGAAGGGTAGATAGTGTGACAGAAATCAAGTGGCCCGTCGGTGCTACATGTACATGGAGTAGAATAGAACGGGGGCGGATGGATAGTGAGAAATGGTGCACTACGGGCACATATGGTACACGTGAGATCCATACAGGGGCGCTTAATACCAGGAACAGAACTGTCCAGGGTCACCATGTGCACAGTGCACTGTGGGTTATAGATGGTACATGGCTGTCTGGGGACAGGGGTTTGGCCGCTGAGGATACAGAAAATGCTGGTGATTCATGGGACATGCAGCAGTGCTAGCTTAGCGTGGGTTAGCCGCAGAGGTACGGGAGTGCATAGGGTCCTAGTGATATGACGATGTAGGTGTACCTGAGTTTTTGGGAGCATCGGGTACATCCGTAGTAGAGTGGATGCAGGGTGCCCAGGGTGAGAGGACGTTACATGCACTTTGACAGATGCAGTGATGCATTGGCTCATCGAGAATACACGGGGTAATGCGGACACCAGTGCAAGAATAGATGAAGTGACGAGGATCAGCAGTTCAAGGGGATGCTGTGGTCTCAAGGGGAGGTTGGGTGAAGGGGTTTTCGGAGTACTGCAAGTATCGGGGTGAAGGGGACACTCTTGGCCTGGGGATAGATACACGGATTGTAGCATGAAATCGAAGAGTTACATCGGCGGTATGAGGCTACAAGACGTGCGGGAGGAGTTGCAGGAGATATAGAACTAGTCTGCACAAAAACGAATCGAAGAGTTACATCGGCGGTATGAGGCTACAAGATGTGCAGGAGGAATTGCAGGAGATATAGAACGAGTCTGCACAAAAACTAATCGAAGAGTTACATCAGCTGTATGAGGCTGCAAGACGTGTGGGAGGAGTTGCAAGAGATATAGAACAAGTCTGCATAAAAACGAATCGAAGAGTTACATCGGCCGTAACAGCAGGGATGTAATTAGGGGGGAGGAGAAGTCGCGCTTGGGTGAAAGGCAGATGCTGGAGAGGGAGGGGGTGGGCTGCCCATATGGAGAGGGAGGGGGTGGGCTGCCTGCTGGGCTGGGCTGCCTCTGATGATCTAATGCGAGTCACGGAAGGCAGGCGCTGGAGAGGGAGGGGGTGGGCAACTCGACGGACCATATGGCTGGGAGAAGCTGTGTGAGGGAGGCTGGGCTGGCTGGGCTGCCTTTGATGATGGATTGCGGGGGTGGGCTGCCTGCTGGGCTGTGCTGCTTCTGATGATCTAATGCGAGTCACGGAAGGCAGGCGCTGGAGAGGGAGGGGGTGGGCAACTCGACCGACCATATGGCTGGGAGAAGCTGTGTGAGGGAGGCTGGGCTGGCTGGGCTGCCTTTGATGATGGAATGCGAGCTCGTTCACGAGAGGCTTGTGGTCACGTGATTTCACGTGAACTTTTTCGAAAATCCGCTCGTAAAAAGTCAGCTTTTGGGTTGACAACAATAGGTCCGAGTTTCACTCGACTTAAAAACGTGCCAAAGAATATTTTAGAAATGATAATGTACTTTAAAATACTTATATCTACCAGGAACTTGGAGCCCCAATGTACACTAGAAGAAGTAAATTGTCTTTCTCCTGTTGGAAAAACATACAAAAACAGACACATATTTACATGTATATCCACATAGCTACAAAGAAACTGTACAGACAGCACAACTACGTAAGTATATTATACTCCGCTATATCATGAGCATAATAGCTCTATCACAGAAAGGAATTACCTCTCCGTAATACTTACCCAGCTTTTTTGTGGGAAACGACCTCACCTCACCCGGCAACCGCTCGGGAATATGAGGCCCCGCTCTAGTGTGCAAAAGAAACCGTAGGACATAATTAGCATGCACTGTCTTATATGCCCCAGCAAATCGCTATTACATCTATACCCTAACTATCTGTTGTGGGCGCTATCCTATCATCCATGGTCTCAATTCCCCAGGTGTTAGCAAAAGGAAACAAAGGGCTCATACTCCCAAATGAATACCAAAAAGGAGTTGGCATTACCGTTAAGAGAATGGGAAGCTGTTAACTAGCCTACCAGACCCAAAAGTTAAGAATATTGCTCCTACATGGCCAGAAACTAGACCTTTATTACTTCAATAGAGTGTTAGTAGCCCAAAGGAGGAAGGAGCCTTACCTGTCCGTCGGTACCTCTCTCTGTCATCCGAGAGGAAGTGGAGGTACCGACTGGACTTCTCTTTTCCGTTTTATAGTGGGGCTGATTGGTTAATTGCCTGTGTTTGCCCGCCAAATTGGAATCCATCTTCGTGATTACGAGAATCACATCGCATTGCGCATGTGCGTAGCCGGCTTGGTATGTGACTGATCGTTAAAGCATGGGCTGAAAAATGCTACTCTCAACAAGGGTGCGAACACTGTCGTCTAGCGCATGCGCAATAGTTCACTTCTTTGTGATTACGAGAATCATATCACATTGCGTATGTGCATAGCCTGCTTGGTCTATGAAATCGTTAAAGCATGCGCAGAAGAATATTAGCCTCAACAAGAGCTTTACAGAGAAGAAGAGCGAACACTGTCATCTATCGCGTGCGCAATAGTTGACAAAGCCCCGCCCCGTCTCACGAATTTTGATGAAACGCTGAAATGTAGCGCAATCGCAGTAGCTAAAGTCACCCAGCAGCGCAGAAAGCATGCTCCATATCCCCTCGATTAAGGAGTAATATCTTCGCGATCAAAAAGGGGAATGCATAGTCCTAACAGATCCCGTGTTGTCACACCAAATTGCAACCATATTACGGTTGGTTGTTGGATGATGAAAGAAGGCGGATCTCAGTTCTTAAACATGCAGCACGAGTGTCCCCATGGAGAGACAATTATCTCCCGGTGGAACCATCATGCATGATTATGTAACCCCTAATTCACAGGCAGTGTTTGATAATGCAGAGGGATGTGGCAGAGACAGAGAGGGTGGATGGATCATTCCCTCTGTCTCTTGATATCACTACATCTCTCGAGTAAGAGTATGCTGATCAAGAAGAAGAATGTAGATGTTTTCTGATCTACTAGAGGGACACCAACGGGACGGTATCGTTCAATCCCCTGCTGTCACTTTGGAGTCTAAAAATCCATTTTTGCTCCTTTATGAATAGAAACCTTGAGTTGTCACTAATGTGTGATGGAATGTATGGGTGTTCCAGGATCACCAACTTCAATTCTTCTGCCTTATGTTTCATGGACAGAAAATGGTTCGTTAGGCAGGTAGACTGTTTGTGACATCGAATGGCGCTCTTATGTTCACTGATTCGAACCTTCATTTTGCGTGTGGTGTGGCCAATGTACCTTAATGAACAGGGACAGGTTATCATGTATATAACACCTTCCGTGTTGCAATTAGTGTGTTTTTTGAGCAACCATGGTTTGCCTGTACCCAGATCCTCTTTGTCAGCTTTGTAAGTCTGGGGGCATGCACTACAGGAGCCGCAGGGAAAGTGACCCTGTACTGGTGGAAGATTCCAGAGTGTGTTAGATGTTTCTGTCACTTGTGCTCTAGGTCTAGTGTTGACCAAGCTGCCACGTAGGCTCCGGGCTCTCTTAAAGGAAAACAGAGGTGGCAAAATATTGGTTTGGGCTACATTTAGAATGTTCCAATGTTTTCGTACTGTCTTCTGAATCCTGTTGGAAAGGACACTGAAAAAAAAAAGAGGGAAAAGGAGGCTCTGTGGGTACCTAATCTATATTCCGGTTAGGTCATACTAATAGAGGAAGGATGTATATTAATCCTACCTCTTATGAATGACAGAGTACATAAGAGTAGTTTTGCAGGGAATTGTCAGTTACATCTACAGGACCATAAGTCCGAATGCTTCGTTATTGGGAAGGGTGGGGGGTGGGCAAGGGGGTAGCATGGTAGGGGGAGGGATGAGGAGGGGGAAGGGTTTGGTGGAGGGGTTAAAAGGGGCAAAAAATCCACACTTCAATATGGTATGCAAATGGACAAGAGATATTATATGGTGTCTAGAATGTTAAATGGGCCCAGTCTTGTGGAAATACTAGCTGAGCGATATGTCTATGAATAGAGATCTTCGAATATGCTCGCTAAATGACTCAGGGTTGAATCATTTTAATAAAAGAAGAAGAGTAGCGGCCGAGCTGCGCCATGTTGCCGCAGATGTGGTTTGCTTACAAGAAACCCATCTTCCATGGAATAAACATCAAGTATTAGCTGAATTGGGATTTATTATTTTAGTTTCATCACAGCAATCCGGTATGACGCTGGGGGTAGCTATCTTAGCTAAAAGAGATTTGGTTGTGATACGCCGGAAAGCAGCAGATACAAATGGAAGGTGGGCGATGGTTGAGTGTGTGGGACAACATGGTAATTTCACAATATGCAATATTTATGGCTCCAATACTGATGATTTTGGGGTGTTGGATCGAGTACATGAAGAGCTGGCAACATGGGCCACCCCCCTGATTATTTGTGGGGATATGAACATTAGTTTAACAAAATATGAAACTGATGGGGGAATGAAGATTTATAAAGGTAGGAAGCCGCAGGTATGCAGGGCTCTCCTTAATTTGTTAAAGGATTATGGATTGGTGGATGTTTGGAGTGCCCTGTTTCCAGCAGACCCAGGCTTTACTTATTATTCTTATCCCCACCAAAAAAAGGTTAGATTGGACTATTTCTTTGTGGAAGTACCCCATCTGTCTGAGGTAAAGATGTATATGTATCCCAACATTTCGTCCGATCATACACCTATTGTTCTATCAGTTCGAGGGTGGGGGGCTCCGGTTGCACCAAGGAAATTCACTTTTGATCGAAAATTATGTTATAATGAAGAATTTATAGTTTATATGAAGAAGTTGATAGGAGATTTTCTTAAAATTAATATAAATTCGGCTTCAGTCAATATTGTTTGGGACACATTTAAGGCCTGTTTTAGGGGAGAGGTTTTAAGCTTTGGGCTAGCTCGGCAAAGAAAGTTAAAAACAGAGATGGAGAAGCTATATAGGGGACTACAATTGGCAGAGGAGGATTTAACGAGAGGGATAGCTACCCAGGGAGATGTGAAAGTATTAGAGGCTGAGGTGGTAAAACAAAGGGTAAAAATACTGGGTGTATGGGATAATGAAAACGCCAGAAAATACTTGGCGCATCGCAAGATCTGCCATGAGTATGGTGAAGCCATTGGACGACCCTTGGCATTGAAATTACGTATGAAGGAGGCTAGTCGGAATATATCTGCTATGAAAGATAAAACAGGATTCTTGCCAGCATTAGGTGCTTTGTGCTATACCTGCCGCAACCTGTATTTGCCCAGGGAAGAACTTTGTTTCGGGGACTTGCCTGCCCGCCTCCCGCCGCCTTACTCCTTGTTCCATCGTGGAGTCGGGCCGCTGAGCGGAGTGTGGGCGGGGCAAAAAACTACAATCCCCAGCAGCCCTAGCGGCACCCAGAGACAGCGTTTCGCGCCAGGAGGCGCTTAAAATCATCGTCACCCCGGTTGAGTGGGGGATTCTTGCCAGCATTAGGTGCTTTGTGCTATACCTGCCACATCCTGTTTTTGCCCAGGGAAGAACTACGTTTCGGGGACTTGCCTGCCCGCCTCCCGCTGCCTTACTCCTTGTTCCATCGTGGAGTCGGGCCGCTGAGCGGAGTGTGGGCGGGGCAAAAAACTACAATCCCCAGCAGCCCTAGCGGCACCCAGAGACAGCGTTTCGCGCCAGGAGGCGCTTAAAATCATCATCACCCCCGTCTTGCGAAACGCCGGGCGAAGCCCGGGCCAAGGGCGGGCCCGTTTGAGCCCGTTAGAGACCGTTTGTGACCGGACCGGGCCCCCTCTCTTGGTTTTTGGTTTTTGGTTCCGTACCCGCTTTGGAGACTTGACGTTTGAACACTTTATTCTACTTATAAGGTACCAGTTGATAATATGTCCACAAGGGGAGGCAGAAGTAAAACTGCGGCGGGAGGAGGTCAGATAATCGGGCCATTGGATAATTTTATAACAAGGGCGAATGAAGCTATAGATCAAGGCATCATTCTCCTTGAACGCAGAGTATCCCAAGACTTACAAATAGCTAGGGGCTCATCCTTGGGACTCCTTGCACTAGCAAGAACCCCTGTACAAACCCAGGATTCAGGTGCCATGAACGATGTTATGATAGAAACACATAGGGGTCGATTAGGATCGCGGACGGAAACGTGTTCCGTCCGCCGAGGAAGGTGGCAAGATACTCCGGACCTGTTCGCCGAAAAACCGCAATAGCGATTAGGATAAAATATGATTGAAACACCGATCGCGGCGGACGGAGCACACCAATCCCCGTCCGCGGCGGTCGAAGTACACCTGAGCCCGCGGCAGGCGTACGGAACCGAAAGAACACCGACCGCCGCGTACGCACATGACCGCTAGAACATCCACTTCTCCCGCGATACCTGCATAGTGTCCGTGTCCGCAATTAGGATAACTCCTCAAGTACCCCGGTAGCCACAGCGATCCACGTCCGCTGCGGTACCAATGCTACAAGAAACCGTGCTCCCCAGCGGAAGGCCAACACAAACAACATTCCTACAGTCAAACCAATGCCATACATTGCGACGGAAGTTATCACCAAACACAGGAAAATGAACGACCACCCACCTGAAACATCTAAACCAATCACAAGACACAATGACCCACCCCCAAGTACCACATAATGCACACCTGGCAACACACCCACCTAGCACCTGACTGCCAATAACCATTCAGACAGGACCAAGACACAGACTATAAAATAACTCCCACCCACTCCAGAAATCCTCTGCATCACAGCATAGCTGCTAGCAGGAGACACCACTTAACTTACAGCAAACACAGATATCTTACACATAACCCACACCCAAACACACCCACTACACAAAGACCCACCACACCATTCCTACACACCACACACCTGCACCTCCCTATTCACTCAAACCCACACCCCGAGCACCACACACCATGGCACCAAAAAAGAACCCCAAATTCACTGACACCGATTTAAAGGTTATGGTAGATGAGATAATATGTGTAGAACCCCACTTATTCTGGGCCCTAGTGCAGCAGACCAGCATAGCCAGGAAAAACAGCATGTGGGACCGGATAGTCACCAGGGTGAATGCATCTGGGACCGTCCCGAGGACGAAGCAGGAGATTCAGAGGCGGTGGCATGACCTCAAGACCCGAGTGAAATCCATCCGAGCAAAGAACTATCTCCGGGCAAATCACACAGGCGGTGGAACCCCCCCGGAGCCGTACACCGAGTGGGAGGACAAGGTGCTGAGCATCCTGCACCCTGAGACCCTTGATGGACTTCAGGATGGAGAAGAGGCTGGTAAGTACAAACCAAGCACCACGAGCACAACAACACGGTGTGCCTCACACAACTCTGAAGACACATCTCCCAACCCCAACCCATGCATGCAGTCCACATACTCACCAATGTCTAAACCACTCCAACAGGCCTCCATGTGCATAGGGATGGCGGTGGTGGTGGGTGGGGTGTGTGAGAGGTCACTAGTCCAACTCCCAACAGGCCCCCATGTCCATAGGGATGGCGGTGGTGGTGGGTGGGGTGTGTGAGAGGTCACTAGTCCAACTCCCAACAGGCCACCATGTCCATAGGGATGACGGTGGTGGTGGTTGGGGTGTTTGAGGGGACGGCACTACAACTCCCAACAGGCCCCCAAGTCCATAGGGATGGCAGTGGTGGCGGGTGGGGTGTTTGAGGGGATGGCACTACAACTCCCAACAGGCCCCCATGTCCATAGGGATGGCAGTGGTGGGTGGGGTGTTTGAGGGGACGGCACTACAACTCCCAACAGGCCCCCATGTCCATAGGGATGGCGGTGGTGGTGGTTGGGGTGTTTGAGGGGATGGCACTACAACTCCCAACAGGCCCCCATGTCCATAGGGATGGCGGTGGTGGTGGTTGGGGTGTTTGAGGGGACGGCACTACAACTCCCAACAGGCCCCCATGTCCATAGAGACGGCGGTGGTGGTGGGTGGGGTGAGTGCCAGTGCCGACTGAATTGTCAACAAAATGAAAATAACACGTAATGGCCACATGACTCATCCTCACATTTTTGTTTTGCTGGTGATCATAATCTGACAGCTGGAATCAACACCCGGCCTCCAGACTCGCCACACTCAGAAGTCTCAGGGGACGATTGCCCAGCCACCTCCGGGGCTGAGGATGGTGCGGGCATAAGCAGGCAGCCAGGGCCATCTGGCTCCCATGTCACACCTGCACCAACTACTACGGCCTCTGCCATTCCCACAACACCGGCCACTGTGACCTGCACAGCCACCACCAGCACCACCTCCACCACCACCACCACTACTACCACCACTCCTGCCCCTGCCACCCTGCCCAACCCACCGCCCGACGCCGGGCCTGCGCCATCCCAGCCACGCAGGGAGAGTGTGAGGCAAAGCAGAGATGCAAGGCCACATCCGGCAGGCAGGAGCACAGCACAAAGACGTCCTGAGGAAACAAACACACCCGATGCCGTGCAACAGTCACTGGAAGCACTAGCCAGGGTCCAGGAAACCTATCAACGTGGCCAGGCACAGGCAGACCGGGCCCACCAGGACTCTGTTGAGAACACTGCAATGTTGGGGGCCATTGAGAGGCGGCTTGGCCAACTAGTGGACATATTTACCCTGAACAATTCCATGTGGATGCCATGGATAGCCACCAACACCACCCTCCCCACATCCCCTCAAACAACGCCACGGGCACCACCACCACCGCCACCGCCACCTGCGCCCCTGGCAACGGATGTGGTACCTGATCAGCCTGCGCCCCCAGCTGACTCCATCCCGACTCAAAGATGGAGGGGCCGTCCGAGGCTGGAAGTGGGCGAGAGCAGTGTGGAAGCTCCTTCCACACGCTCCAAGAGGAGCCGACAATGACTGTTACAGTACCTGAGCCTGCCATTCACCCTGCCAACTATCCGGGCCCACCTGGCACAGGCCTGCTGCACTAGGCAGACACCACCCTATGTGGTGTCAGCACGGACATTTCATCTGCCATAACCTTTAACTCTCACTCCCCCACCCCTTCACTCATTTGTAAATATGCCCCTACACCTATGCACAATCTGTAAATAAATACCACTTACTCACTCAATGATGTGTTGCCTCCATGTTTATTCACATGATTGCATCAGAAACAGACGTTACCAGGTTCAGGGATCCAACTGGTACAGAATCATGCCGCAGCGGGAGTGACCTAGGGAAATATAGAAACCGCAAAGACACGTCAGGAAACAGATTCACACTCATCACAACACACTGCAGTGCAACGTTCCACAAACCACACGCATCACAACAGGAATGGATGAGAGTACACACATCATGGAGACTTGCATGTACAAATAAATGAATACACACACACACACATGCATACATCACATTGCAGAACACATAGATGATGCACACCACAATGACACAACACCAGCAAACATACACAGGGCATACACAAGCAGCACAAGAGGAGCACACTCACATTCAAGGGAAGTAGCGATCAATGAGCTGGCGCCTCTGGTCCACACCTTTCTCCTCACCACTATCCTCATCAGTCGACATGGGTGGGTCGGGAGGGCGAGGAACTTGCTGTTCATCAGGGTCCAAGAGCAGTTCAATGTTATTGCGCACAGCCAGGTTGTGGAGCATGCATCAGGCAATCACGATCTTGCATACTTTGCCTGGTGAGTAAGGCAGGGCCCCTCCAGTCTTATCCAGGCACCGAAACCTAGACTTAAGCAGGCCAAATGTACGTTCTACCACTCGACGTGTCCTTCCATGGGCATCATTGTATCGCATTTCTCCCGCTGTAGTTGGATTGCATATGGGACTCAGCAGCCAAGGCCTGTTTGGGTAAGCCGAGTCGCCTATGTTGGTGGAAGAGAGAGAGAGAGAGACAGAAACATCACAACCTGAATTGGTGGGCACACCATGCCACACAGATATCACTCCTGTCACCACAGCATACTCACCAACAAGCCACGCTTGTGCCGGACGCAGATTTGCCATCAGTTGGGAGACAATGCTGCTCCCCATTATGTGGCCGTCATGTGCAGAGCCTGGAAATCTTGCACACACATGTGATATTATGTTGTCGGCCTGGCACACCACCTGCACGTTGAGGGAATGGAAGTGCTTCCGATTCCTAAACACCTGCTCACGTGCCCGTGGTGGAATGATCGCGATATGCGTGCCATCAATGGAACCCACAACGTGTGGTATCCGACCCAGTGCATAGAAGTCTGCTTTGACCGCTGCCAACTCTGCCGCCTGTGGGAAATGAATGTAGTCATGCTTGTACAGCATCATGGCTGTCAGTACATCCTGAAGTACTGTGCTGAACATGGCCTGTGACATCCCCCCGGCATGTCCAACTGTGTACTGAAATGTGCCTGTAGCAAAAAAGTGGAGTGCCGCCATCACCTTTGCCGTGGGTGTAATGGAACCTGGATAGGTTCTTCGCGGCTGCAGGTGAGGAGACAATTGGTTCACAAGCTCCATCAATCGACGTCGATCCAGCCTGAATTTCCTGATCACCTCCTCGTCCACCATATCCTCCAGCACAGTGTATGGGCGATGGACATTTGGAGCCCTCCTGTGTGGAAGTAGATGGAATGGAAGTCAATTCACATACAACGCATGTCTGTGCAACTCACTCACATGTCAACGAACTCTACCAACATGTAATATGCAGTGTATAATTGTCATATGTGTGACATCTCTGATTGTCACTACAACATGGATTGACGTAGCAACAATGTGCAGCCACTAGCAACATGATGTGTTGCAACATGTGCAATGCACTTTGTCTCACCTCAACATTACTGCCAACAAGACATGTGACATGACCCACATGTGTAGGCGCAACATCACATACACACATGCAAGTGCATGCACACAAACGAAAAGATACACACACACACCATTTCATCATGCACCAATGGCAACACCAATAATGGTGGGCATATGGACATCACATGCACGGTGACACAATAGGCAACACACATGCACTGAACACAAGTGAACCCCCACCATATTCATTATCTCACATATGCCACTCACTGACAACTGAATCAGAATGTGCCGATACATCCGGGATCTACTGTGTAGATGTGAGGTACGACAAACTTGTGTAGGGAAATACCCGATGTCGACATGCACATGTGATGCACATTTGTGGCACACCGATGGCCATGGTATGGACACATATGGGATAGAGCATGACATGTGGAGTCACGCAATCACGCACACAACCGTCATCAGGCAGCTGCAGACAATGGAACAAGGTGCATCGTCAGCAAAGATGCAATCATTGACCCCGCCGTGGCGGTGCACTGCTTCCGCTGTTTACGACTGGGCATACGCGGCCCGCGTTCAACATTCCCATTGTCTGCATGTGCACGGTCCGTCACGCTCACACACCGGCAAGTGCATGTGCTAGACTCCGGGACGGATGCTTCACTTGCAACAATGTTCAATCACTAGCGTCAACATGGCGGGGAACGTATTCGGCGGGGGAGGTGCAGGCCAACACATCCATTAGCTGATGTCAATGGACATGGCAGGTCATGACCCCACTTACAGTGACATTGCATCATCCAGCCTACACCGGCCGGCCCAGCCCTGCCCAGGACCCCCGTGCCGGCCATGTCAACTACCGCCGTTTCAGGCCCCGTCCACTACCGCCGTGCCAGGCCCTGCCCAGGACCGCCGTGCCGGCCATATTAACTACCGCCGTTTCAGGCCCCGTCCACTACCGCTGTGCCAGGCCCTGCCCAGTACCGCCGTGCCGGCCATGTCAACTACCGCCGTTTCAGGCCCCGTCCACTACCGCCGTGCCAGGCCCTGCCCAGGACCGCCGTGCCGGCCATGTCAACTACCGCCGTTTCAGGCCCCGTCCACTACCGCCGTGCCAGGCCCTGCCCAGGACCGCCGTGCCGGCCATATCAACTACCGCCGTTTCAGGCCCCGTCCACTACCGCCGTGCCCTGGCGGGGCCTGGCACGGCGGTGGTTGACATGGCCGGCACGGCGGTCCTGGGCAGGGCCTGGCACGGCGGTAGTGGACGGGGCCTGAAACGGCGGTAGTTGACATGGCCGGCACTGCGGTCCTGGGCAGGGCTGGGCCGGCCGGTGTAGGCTGGATGATGCAATGTCACTGTAAGGGGGGTCATGACCTGCCATGTGCATTGACATCAGCTTATGGATGTGTTGGCCTGCACCACCCCCGCCGAATACGTGCCCCGCCATGTTGGCGCCAGTGATAGAACATTGTTGCAAATGAAGCATCCGTCCCGGAACCTTCCACATGCGGGTGCCGGTGTGTGACCGTGACGGTCTGTGCACGTGCAGCCAATGGGAGGTGTGAACAAGGGCCGCGTGTGCTCAATAGAATGTAGCGTATGCTGTGCACCGCAACACCAGGGCCAGTCATTGGCCCATTTCCAAACACGCATCCAGGGCTGACCAATGGCTGGCGCCGTATGCCACTGACATGGCCACAGGGACCTATATATGTGTGATGTGCAAAAGCACACATTCTACGATGACCACCGACTGCTGCCTGGTACCATCACCTCCACCTGCTGCTGCGGAGCTGACCACCGACTGCTGCCTGTGACCATCACCTCCACCTGCTGCTGCGGAGCTGACCACCGACTGCTGCCTGTGACCATCACCTCCACCTGCTGCTGCGGAGCTGACCACCGACTGCTGCCTGCTACCATCACCTCCTCCTGCTGCTGCGGAGCTGACCACCGACTGCTGCCTGTGACCATCACCTCCACCTGCTGCTGCGGAGCTGACCACCGACTGCCGCTCTAGTGCCATACTCCGTGACCTTGCCATGTCGAGAGTCAAAGAGATCCGGTCTCGTCCCTTCACCGCCGCGGAGCTGGATGTCCTCGTGGACGGTGTGCTCCGCAACTACGGACGCCTGTACGGCGCACCCGGACAGGTGGTAAGTGCAGTGGGGGACAAGTTGGTGTGCATGAGGTGCTCCATGACACCTGGGCTCTGGAATCTTGGCGTTGTGATGTGGGACCAACACATGAGTCGAAATGTGCATGGCTGCTGAGAGAAACGTGTTGCCCCTATCTGTGTGACTGGCCAACTGTCCACTGACTTGCACCCTTTTGTCTCCCATCATGGTAGGTCAAGCTGCACCTTCGCAAGGACGTGTGGAGGAGCATTGCATGTGATGTACGAGCAGTGGGGGTGTCCAATAGATGGCATACACACTGCCACAAACGCTGGGACGACATTTCCAGGCTGAGCAAGAATGTAGCGGAAGTGACACTAGGGATGATTCCAAGAACGGCACGTCTGGCCCGACGCTCAATGACCCCTCTCATGCACAGTGTCATTGCTGTGACGCATCCTGACCTGTCCGAGCGGTTGCATGTGGATGAACAGCAACGTGGCGGTAGGCATACTGTCAGTGTATGTTGCTTGTGAGTGCAATGCATGTATTGTTGGCCAGACACATTAGTGACTTCCGTGTATCGTGTGTTTTGTTGCAATGCCATGTTGGTGACATTGGCGCAGTTAAATGTCACTTCCCGGTGCGGCATGTTGAGACGCCACTCGCTAAGCAGTTGAGTGTTGATGCACATGCTGTAGTGCTCCGTCACCCCATGGCAAGACTGGTGTGCAGATGTAGTTGCTCATGCCCTGTCCGCATGCTGTACATGTAGCACGGCCAACGCCACTTATTTCCTGTGAGGATGACTGGTAGGGGTGGCCCGTGTGCAGGTTGGGGGATCGATGTACATTGTCATCAATGGCATTAGGGATTCCGTTGCAGTACTGTACGTGAGTGTGCCCATGACTTACACCCATTTCCTGTGCATTTCAGCTTTGGCAGAGGGCACTCAGCCACAGACGGAGGAGATGATTGAAGGCAATGCATCCGGATCAGACGTCGCGCACACGCAGACTGACACAGAAGAGGCCAGTGCCGGAGAGGGGGACACGACAGTCCCGGAGGACTCGCATGTGGAGACAACATCGTCATCATCTTCCGACAGTGTTGGTGAGTCAGCACTGTTGTCACAGACTGGGAGTGGGCAATCAACACCTTCGGTCGGGACACAGCATACAGGGCCCACCCTGCCGCCAACTGCACCATGTACTGTTCGTGCACGCAGGAGTAGGGGGAGCAGAGTGGTGTTCGGTGTCGGCACCGCTGCCCCTGCCTCGGTGAGCCAAAATGCTCTTTGTGCAGAGGCTGTTGATCTGCTGCGACAGCTGTGTGTGGGGCAGACCAATATGATAAATGCTTTCCAAGACCACGATAGGAAGTTGAGGCAGGTGTTGGCTTTCATGGAAGGTATGCATGGCGATCTGGCTGGTCTACATAGGACAGTGCAGTCATTGGCTAACAGTGTGTCGTCTGCCGTTGTACAGTCGCATGGACTGGGTGCTACTTCTGTTCCACCATCTACAACACTGGATGTCTCAGGGGGGAGTGAATATTCTGACCAGGACTCTAATACAGGTTATTGCACTAGAAGCAGCATCAGCCAGCACGTCAAGGCACGGAGGGCTCAGACAACATCCCCTAGGTCAGCAAAATCTGTTCACAAAGACAACGTCAGATACACTGGAGTACACACACGGGATCCAAAAGAGGGGTTGGGTGTAATGGCTACACATGCTGCACAGGCATCCCACACACAAGGTACTCCCAAGGCAAGCCTTACTCCCAGTTCCATGGACACTACCTTGGACAAGGACAGTCAGAAGACGAAGGCACCTCATGAGAGCAGGGACACTCCCAGGGACAGGGAGACTAGGAAGGAAGTAGCCACACCCAAGGCCAGGGAGACTAGGAAGGAAGGAGCCACTCCCAAGGCCAGGGAGGCTAGGAAGGAAGGAGACACTCCCAAGGGCAGGGAGACTAGGAAGGAAGGTGACACTCCCAAGGGCAGGGAGACTAGGAAGGAAGGACCCACTCCCAAGGGCAGGGAGACTAGGAAGGAAGGAGACACTCCCAAGGGCAGGGAGACTAGGAAGGAAGGAGACACTCCCAAGGGCAGGGAGACTAGGAAGGAAGGACCCACTCCCAAGGGCAGGGAGACTAGGAAGGAAGGAGCTTCTACCAAGGGCAGGGACAAGGACAGTCACAAGACAAACACACCTAAGAAGAGCACGGACACTCCCAGGGGCAGGGACACACACAGGGAGAAGGTGTGTCCTGGGGATATGTACACCACAGACAACAAGTCTGCTGCCTGGAACAGGGCACCATCCAGGGAACAGGGAAGGTCCACAGACAACATTCCTCCTACGGAAATGGAACATCCAAGGGCCAAGGCATCTCCCATGGACAGTGGCGCTGTCAAGGACAGGCATACATCACCCCTTGATGCACTGAGGCTGCTGTTTTCTGGGAAACGGAATACAGATGTCTCCGCAGTGGAGTCACCCCTTACCTCCACTCCCATCAGGGCCCGTCAGGAGCGGATGCAGGTGGACCCTGTAGTAGCATCCCCCATGACACATGTTGCAGAGCCCAGAAGGCAGCCACACAGCAAACGACAAGCAGGCTCCAGCACGTCCCCAGAGGGCATTCCCCCGCCAGCAGATGCACCTCCCATGGTGGGTGATATTTCTTCTCAGTCCGGCCCACTTGCCAGTCCTGTCCTGTCCAGGGTGCAGTCACATGTCCCCAAGAAACGTAGACACACAGCATTGACACATGCCCAACCCGATGTCGGCCAATTGCAACTATCCCCCGCTCCCAGAGCCACCCTGCCTCCTGGACCATACAGCCCTGTGGCTCATCATTTCAGTGGTCCCAGTGGCGCCGCTGCAGTTGACTCGCATGTGTCAGGTAGTGGCACTGTGTCTGTTGTTTGCTGTCATGCATCATGTAGTGGCACTGTATCAGTTGAGCCCTCTCCTGTATCAGGTGCTGGCAGTGTATCTGGGTCTATGGCCCATGTGTCAGTCACTCGGGCTGTGGCTGTGTCTCACACTCCTGTATCAGGTGCTGGCAGTGTATCTGGGTCTATGGCCCATGTGTCAGTCATTCGGGCTGTGGCTGTGTCTCACACTCCTGTATCAGGTGCTGGCAGTGTATCTGGGTCTATGGCCCATGTGTCAGTCACTCGGGCTGTGGCTGTGTCTCACACTCCTGTATCAGGTGCTGGCAGTGTATCTGGGTCTGTGGCGCATGTGTCAGTCACTCGAGCTGTAGCTGTGTCTCACACTCCGGTTTGTGGTGCTGGCAGTGTATCTTGGTCTGTGGCCCATGTGTCAGTCACTCGGGCTGTGGCTGTTTCTCAGACTCCTGTATCAGGTGCTGGCAGTGTGTCTGGGTCTGTGGCTCACATATCAGTCACTACATCTGTGGCTGTGTGTCACACTCCGGTTTCTGGTGCTGGCAGTCTGTCCGATGCGGGTACTTCACGCAATCCACCTGATAGTGTGATGTAAGGTGCTGTTGTCTTCACTCACATGTCATTGGACATGGTGTGTACATTGTCCATTGTAAACAGTCTTCCACTGCTGTTGACCTTGGGACGGGTTAATAGTGATTCGTACTTGTGGTGCCTCAGATACTGCATTGTGCCCTCTCATGTACTGCCTCTGATGGACGTGCTCTGGTGTCCACACTGCCCTGTTGCTGTTCTGATACTGCTGTATGCCCTCTCATGTACTGCCTCTGATGTACCTGCTCTGGTGTCCACACTGCCCTGTTGCTGTTCTGATACTGCTGTATGCCCTCTCATGTACTGCCTCTGATGGACCTGCTCTGGTGTCCACACTGCCCTGTTGCTGTTCTGATACTGCTGTATGCCCTCTCATGTACTGCCTCTGATGGACCTGCTCTGGTGTCCACAATGCCCTGTTGCTGTTCTGATACTGCTGTATGCCCTCTCATGTACTGCCTCTGATGGACCTGCTCTGGTGTCCACAATGCCCTGTTGCTGTTCTGATACTGCTGCATGCCCTCTCATGTACTGCCTCTGATGGACCTGTGCCTTGCCATGGACTGTTGGTGCACTTAGCCCCTCTCATGTACTGCCTCTGATGGACCTGCTCTGGTGTCCACACTGCCCTGTTGCTGTTCTGATACTGCTGTATGCCCTCTCATGTACTGCCTCTGATGTACCTGCTCTGGTGTCCACACTGCCCTGTTGCTGTTCTGATACTGCTGTATGCCCTCTCATGTACTGCCTCTGATGGACCTGCTCTGGTGTCCACACTGCCCTGTTGCTGTTCTGATACTGCTGTATGCCCTCTCATGTACTGCCTCTGATGTACCTGCTCTGGTGTCCACACTGCCCTGTTGCTGTTCGGATACTGCTGTATGCCCTCTCATGTACTGCCTCTGATGGACCTGCTCTGGTGTCCACACTGCCCTGTTGTTGTTCTGATACTGCTGTATGCCCTCTCATGTACTGCCTCTGATGTACCTGCTCGGTGTCCACAATGCCCTGTTGCTGTTCTGATACTGCTTTATGCCCTCTGATGTACTGCCTCTGATGTACCTGCTCTGGTGTCCACACTGCCCTGTTGCTGTTCTGATACTGCTGTATGCCCTCTCATGTACTGCCTCTGATGGACCTGCTCTGGTGTCCACAATGCCCTGTTGCTGTTCTGATACTGCTGTATGCCCTCTCATGTACTGCCTCTGATGGACCTGCTCTGGTGTCCACAATGCCCATGCTCGAGCCTAGACTGTGATGTTACCCTGATTATGTGTAAATAAATTTGTCAATCATGTGTCGTGGGTTGTAGGAGTCATTCTTGCGTGTGTGATGCTGGTGTGTATTTGTATTTACTTCAAGGCAGTGGGTTCAGATACATGTCACTCCCCCCTACCTAGGTCACGACCCTTGCAGGTGCTGCCCTCCACACGAATCAGTGGTTTCCGGTACATGTCACTCCCCCCTCCCTACGTCACGGCCCTTGCAGGTACTCCTCTCCAGACAGCGAATGGTTTGTTGCCTACCTGCGTTGTCCTCGATGGTGGGCCAAGACTAGGACGTGGTGGATCGCGAAGAGTATCGGGTAAGCGTGTAGTGCAGGGTCCATGTCGGCGACCGGCTCGTGGTGGGTATGGTCGCTTCGGGGCATCCGCAGTGTTCAGGCAGGTTGTTTTTCCGCAGCGCTTTTATGTGTATTTTCCGCCATCTTGATTTGGAGGACGGTCCTAGATGTCAGTCCGTACGGCGGAGTCTCTGGATTGGTTACGTCCGCCGCGTGGTTGGGTGTAGTTGTGCGGCGGACCGTGATCTACTGGCGCGGACAGATTTTGGCCCATATTTCCTATCCTGATCTGGCGGACGGAGTGTCTGCGACGGGCGGACGAAGAATAGCCATGTTCCGCATGCTCCGGGGCTGCGGAGGCACTTCCGTCCGCCATCCTAATGAGCCCCATAGTTTGCCAAATATAGTTGACCTGTCTGCATCCCAACTCTTATCAGATTCCCAACTAAGTCTGGCTTTAGAAAAATCACCTGATTTACTTATTAATCACACGCCAGATGAAGTAAGGAATAGACAGTCGCGGGGTAAGAGAGAGGGTGCCATACCAAAGCAAAAGAAACAAGCTAAAGCGGCATTGGCCAAAGAGAAAAATGCACCAACAAAAAAGCCTAGCAAAGTAAAAAATCATCAAACAAAAAATGGAGTAGTAGATTAACCCCTGGTGAAACCACAGAGGGTTTGGTACTAGGAAGTATAGAAACCCTTGTAGTAGGGGGGGATACGCATAACTGTTGTGAAGCAACCAGCAGCCTGCTAGTAAAAATTGAGGAACTTTTTAGATCTTATTTTTCCCCAATAGAGACCAGACTCTCAACTATTGAGAAACAACTAGCTGGGCTGCATGCTTCATCTAAAATTATCCCTAAGACTGCCACAAACACATCTAATCCTGGGCCTTCTCTAACAGGTGGGATTAAAACTAAAACTGGAAACAACAACACCGTAGCCCCAGGGCCCAAGAAGTCTACAGCACAAGTGTTGAGTACTACCGTAACAACAAAGACACCAGTAGCTCAAGTAAATAAAAACCCTGCGAAACCCATAAATGATTCTGCACCTCCCCAACCCACCAAACAAGCAGAAAGCCAAGTTAAGTCAACCCCTGTGCTCCCGGACAAGGACCAGAAGAAGGGAGAAAAAGAGCATAGACGCGCGGTTCACCTCCCTCCAGAAGCTAGCTCATTGGTAGTGGTCATGACCGGGGTTCCAGAGGTAGCTGATCACATCACTGAAACCAGTTGGTCCCTAAAAAATAAAGTACAACATTGGCTTAATGTCAACCGACCACTACCTTTACACTACACTAGCAGGATTCTAACAGTCCGCAGAGTACCCTGGATAGGAAAAGAGCGCAAGACTACCCAGGGTGACTGTGTTATAATTAACTTTGAGGATCCTCGAACTGTAGACTACATATGCTCTTTGAACACACAAGGTTCCTATAAACACATAGAAACAAAAAGACTCTCTTTTTTCTATCCTCCCAGGAGTCGTGTCTTGCCAGGCCATGATAGGAATTGGAGCAGACCGGGATACCAAGATTGGGGTGAAGAATGGGGAAGTTGGGGAGGGAATATGGGTAACTGGGGAGGAAACATGGGAAGAGATGCAGGCCCCATGGATAATTTTATGGGGCTTCCGACCTATAACAGATATAGCTGTTTAGAGATGGTCGACTGACTGATACCAACCATCAACCCACATAAAGAACAGGGTGGTCACAGCAAGTACAATAGTAAAAACAATCAGCAACTCAATGTTAATCAGACTCCCAACCCCTCACCCAGGAGGATAAATAATGATAAACAGAAAATAACAACACCAACAATAAGTAGTAGCGAGTGTATAGATAGCTTGTTATCCGCTAGGAAACCCCCGCCAGAAAGGATTGTAATCACTGAAAGCACAATAGATGTCAGCACTGACATACTTAACATACCAACTAAGTCTAATTCTGATCTATCGATCCTTAGTTGGAATGTGGCTGGACTGGAGCCAAGATTGTCTGACCTAAATTGGTTAGAGACTATTTCCAATATAGACATAATTATGTTCCAGGAAACATGGGCCACCACTAACCTGCACATTGAGGGCTTTCACTGTAACAGTGTAATTGCGGCCAAACCTGATTTTGGTAGACCGATGGGCGGATTGTTAATTGGCATCAGGGTTACTGCAGGTGGGAATATTAAGGTAATACCAACCAAAAGCCCTAATATTCAGATTATTGAATATAAAAGAAAGGTCCCCTTTTATATTATTAATTTTTATAATAATGATTTTCATTCAATCCCAAATATTAATTTCATTGAATTATCCAAAATTTTGAGCAACATAACTGAACCCCTAGAAAATACTACAAGTAAAGGGATTATTCTAGCTGGGGATTTCAACGCTAAAATTTCTAATTTAGACCGACCAGGGGCAAATATCTGTAACGACCGAGCAGACAAAAGGGGGCAAGAATTGGACATGCTTATCCGTGATCATATGTTAACTAACATCATGGATGAAAGCCCAACTCCTAACAATAATTATGTCCCCACATTTAGAGGTAGAGATCATTCCTCAACTATAGATTATATTTTCATGTCACCCGAACTCATTGACAGTCTTACGATGGCCAAGATCATTGAGACTGCATTCGGGGATCATAACGCATTGGTTGCGAGTATTAGAATAGGGCCCCCGCCAGTATTTAAAACTACTATAGGGGCAAGAGATATAACCTCGCTACAAATAATTTAAGATTGAAATGGAGGAAGGTGGATAGTGGTAGTATAACTAACCAACTCACTACCAAACATCAAAATCTAATAGATTCATGCATAACAGCCGATGGGAATCACCAAAGGGTGATCTCAGATTTTACTAATCTGTGCTTAGCTATAAAAACAATTTTAACTGTCACTAATCGCAAAACTAATACGGACCCTAAGTGGTTCGATAACAACTGCTCATTCGCAAATAGGGCTTTACGTAATGCACTGAATGCTAAGCCTAGATGTCAAATTAAGGTCAGGGAGGCAAGAAAGAGGTATAAAGCTGAAATAGGGAAACGCAAGGCAATCATTTTGTCAGAACGCTGGGAGGAATTATCAGACTCAGCCTCTGGGAAAAAAGGCACAATTTTCTGGGCCGCTGTAAAAAACCTGCGCAATATGGGTACACAAACGTCAGCAACAAGCTGTAACATCTCCAGCCATCAACGGGAAAACCATTTCTCTAAAGTGTATGCAACACCACCAAATGTTAATAATAATTTTGTATTAGGTGACTTGCGTCCCTTAGAGATTAGCCTGGTAGAGGTCATCGCTGGTATTAAACAAAGCCTCGGCAATAAAGCCCCAGGGCCAGATGGCCTCCCAATCGATATCATTAAATGGAAACCAGAACTTTGGGCACCCATCTTGACAAATGTATTTAACAGCCTACCTTTAGTGCCTATACCCGACACATGGTCTACTAGCATAATAGTGCCTATATATAAAAAAGGAGAGAGAACAGACCCAATGAACTATAGACCCATCTCGCTCCTAGATAATACTCTCAAAATTTTGGGAAGAGTATTATATAATAGAATTAATGAGTGGGTAGACGATACAGGGATTTTAGACTCCTGCCAAATGGGGTTTAGGAGTGGGGTTGGAACAACCGAGCAGTGCTTAAATTTAAATTTGGTAATTGGTAAATATACTATTGCTCGGTCTGCACCAATCTATCTAGCCTTTATGGATTTATCGTCCGCATTTGACCTAGTAAATAGGTCTAAATTGTGGGCGATTCTTTTAGAATATGGTCTGGATGAATCGCTTGTTTATTTTCTTGCGTATTTGCACACTGACACAAGGGCACAAGTAAGGATCGGGATGGGGGGGGGAAGTGTCAGAACCCAAAAAAGTAGAAAGAGGAGTTAGGCAGGGGTGCGTTTTAGCACCCCTGTTATTTATTATTTACATAAATGGATTAAACAAATCCCTAAAAACGATAACCACAGATGTCCCGAAAATAAGGGGGAGACTGCTACCGACTCTGCTCTACGCAGATGACGCGGTGCTTATGGGTCTAACCCCAAACGCCCTGCGCAGTTTGGTAAAAGACTTTGTGCAATATATGGAAAAACTTGATCTTAAAGTAAATTTAAAAAAATCTTCTATTATGTCCTGTGGCCCGGGTAAGAGACAATTAAGTGCTACTTCAGTGGGTGTTGATAAACTTTATTCTACCAACACCTTCCCCTATTTAGGAATGGTTTTTGCTGCGAGCGGCTCGTGGTGTGGACATTTAGCCCACGCCACAAGCAAGTTCTCAAAATCCATTAACTCTATTCTTAGCCTCCCACGGCCTAGGAAAGTAGATGCTACAAAAGCCCTTTTAAAAAATGTTAAATCACAATAGGTACCAGTAGCTACATATGGGGCAGAAATTTGGGGTCTAGGAAAAACACCGAGCATCCAGACAGAGGAAAACCGCTTCTGCAGACAAATCCTCGGAGCACCCATTTCCTCCTCGGAATACATTTGCCACTGCGAACTAAATTTGTATTACATATCAGATTTTATTGCCTCCAGACCGGCAATGTTCTGGCTTGCTCTTTGGAAGAATAACATGGCTGGCCTAACCCAGGACATCATAAGAGACTGCCTCTATTGTGATAAAGGGATGTTAATCCCTTGGCTCTCTGGAGTGTTCAAAAAATTGAGTAGCGTAGGCAAAGGACACCTTTTCCTTGACCCAAGTAAAATCAACCCCAAAGATAAAAATGATTTAAAATCTGCACTTTACGCACTTTATAGAGAAGAAAGATCGGCAAGAGAATTAATTAAACCTACAATCCAGGCTTATGTGAACAAAGATCTGTATATACAACCAATCCCTTTGTACCTTACGCTTCCAATGACAAAGTGGGAAAGATCTTTGCTTTTCCGCCTCAGGGCAGGGACTGTGAGATTCTTGTTACGTTTTCCACTAGGTTATACCTTTTTAAAATCTGGAAATAATCTGTGCCTATGTGATGACACGAGTCCGCAAACTGATTTACATTTCTTTTTCTTTTGTAAATTTTATCAAAAATATTTTAAATGGTTTGTAGTACCGTATTTTAAAAAGCACAGACCTTTCTTTGGAGGAATCAAATTTGATGTTGTTGACTTTGAATAATGAAGAGTTGATATTCCGCACTAGCACTTTTCTAAGAGTTATTACCCATGTTCGCAAAACAATGGAGAACCCTTAGTAAATCTGAGACCTACATCTATAAATTGTTTTTAATATTGCTGTTTTAATTACTGTAAATATGTTATTTGATTTGGGATTGCCTGTATTGCGTTTATGATTTTGCAAAAATTCGAATAAAGATTTTGAATTGAAAAATTGATAGAACAGGGACTCTAAAAACTGGGCCTCAAAATATATTGGCAATTTTTCACGACTTTTATTCAGAATTGTATAAAACAGAACACACTAATGTGGAGGAACTAGATCTGACTCCCTTCGGAACAATTGTTAAACTAGACCCATTAATGGCTGATTTACTGGAGGCCCCGCTATCAAAGGAGGAGGTAGCTTTGGCTGTAAAAACATTGGCAATGGGTAAAGCAGCAGGGCCTGATCAATTACCAGGGGAGATATATAAGTTTTTTTTTTGAGGAACTTAAAGATTTGATGTTAGTTACATTTAGGGCTGCCCAAGAAGGAATACCACCAAAATCGTGGGACAAAGCCACAAAGCCAAATAAGACCACAATCCACAACCATCCTCAACCCACCATGCGAAGAAACTGGAACAAAATCACCATCGACCAGATCTCCTCATCGCTTCTTCAAAACCCCCCTGTCCACTCCTCAAACCCCGACCAAGCAGCCATTAACCTCACCCAATGGATATCCAACAGCGCCGACAACCTAGCACCGTTGAAAAAACGTCAAAGCAAACCAGGCAACAAAAACGCCTCCTGGTTCAACGATGATCTTAAGAAATCGAAGAAACACTGTCGCTCCATCGAGAAGGCCTGGAAAAAAGACCCAAACACCAGAACCAGGGACGCCTTCAAAAACGCCACCCGCATACACCACCAACTAATCCGGTCTGCCAAGAAAGCCGCATTCAAAGACCGTCTAGATAACAACGCCCACAACAGCAAGGAATTATTCAACATCATCAAAGAATTTACCAACCCATCAGCCAACTCCAACGACATCACTCCCTCTCAAGCCCTCTGCGACTCCCTAGCTTCCTTCTTCCACAACAAAATCGCAGACATCCACAACAGTTTCGACAACCGACCCGAAGACCAACCCACCCAACCTTCTGCAGGACCTTCATCCCCCTTGAACATCCTTAATGACTGGAACCCAATCTCCACTGAGGACACCATCCGCCTGATGAACTCCATCCACTCAGGATCCCCAAAAGACCCATGCCCTCACCATATCTTCAACAAAGCAGACTCCATCATAGCACCATACCTCCGAGATGTCATCAACTGCTCCCTCAACGCCGCCACCTTCCCGGAAAGCTGGAAACACGCAGAACTCAGCGCCCTTCTGAAAAAACCCACAGCTGACCCCACCAAACTCAAAAACTACCGCCCCATCTCGCTTCTTCCATTCCATGCCAAAGTCATCGAGAAAGCTGTCAACAACCAACTCGCCTCCTTCCTCGAAACCAACAAATCCCTCGACCCCTCACAGTCCGGCTTCCGAGCCAAACACAGCACTGAGACCGCACTTATCGCAGCAACAGACGACATTCGAACTCTACTGGACAATGGAGACACAGTCGCCCTCATCCTCCTCAACCTCTCCGCAGCCTTCGACACAGTCTGCCATAGCACCCTTCTACAGCGACTCAGAAACGTAGGAATCCAAGGAAAAGCACTGGAATGGCTCACCTCGTTCCTCACCGGAAGAACCCAGAGAGTCCACCTCCCACCATTCAAGTCAGAGGCCTCTGAAGTCATCTGCGGCGTGCCACAAGGATCGTCACTCAGCCCCACCCTCTTCAACGTATACATGAGCCCCCTTGCGGCCATCGCTCGCCAACACAATCTCAACATCATCTCCTACGTGGATGACACTCAACTGATCCTATCACTCACCAAAGACCCTAACACCGCCAAAACCAACTTACACGAAGGAATGAAAGAAGTAGCCGAGTGGATGAAGCACAGCCGTCTGAAACTGAGCTCAGACAAAACAGAAGTCCTCATCTTAGGCACCTCCCCCTCCGCCTGGGATGACTCTTGGTGGCCAGAAGCCCTTGGAAAAGCGCCCATCCCGCCGGACCACGCACGGAACCTGGGCGTCATCTTGGACTCCTCACTCTCGATGACCAGACAAGTCAACGCCGTTTCATCATCTTGCTTCAACATTCTTCGCATGCTCAAAAAAACATTTCGCTGGATCCCCACCGAAACTAGAAAAACGGTCAACCACGCACTGGTTACTAGCCGCCTGGACTACGGAAACACACTATACGCCGGTACCACCGCAAAACTCCAGAAAAAACTCCAACGCATCCAGAACGCTTCAGCCAGGCTCATACTAGACATCCTGCGTAAAGAACACATCACTGGTCACCTGAAAAACCTCCACTGGCTCCCCGTAAATAAGAGGATTACCTTCCGCCTCCTAACCCACGCACACAAAGCACTTTACGAACTTGGACCCGAATGCCTCAACACGCGACTGTCCTTCTACACCCCCTCCCGTCAGCTACGATCCTCCAACCAAGCCCTTGCCACTGTACCTCGCATCAACAAAACCACCATGGGAGGTAGATCCTTCTCCTACCTGGCAGCTAAAACCTGGAACTCACTTCCCACTCGCCTTCGCCTTACTCAGAACCACCTAGCATTCAGAAAACAACTTAAAACTTGGATATTCGACAAATAATTCCCCCCCTTCCTCTAGCGCCTTGAGACCCTATGGGTATGAAGCGCGCTATATAAATCTCTTGACTTGACTTGACTTGACTATTGTTGTTTTTAGTAAGAAGGGAAAGGAGATAGATCTTCCGGGTTCTTATCGCCCTATATCACTTTTAAATTGTGATGGAAAGATTTATTCCAAAATCCTAGCAAATCGGATATTAAAGTTATTACCTCATTAGTATCTGATGATCAACATGGATTTATTCCAGGGAGAGGAACAGTAGCACATATCAATAAAGTCATTACTTTATTTGATATAGCAGAGGTAGAGAAACGCCACCTAGGGTTGATCCTACTCGATGCTGAAAAAGCATTTGATCGTGTAGAACGGAAATACTTATGAATGTTGATGGAGAACATGGGGTTTCCAAATAAGTTTATGACAGCATTACAAACGCTTTATGTGGCACCGAATGCTAGGATTGCGGCAATGGGTATGACTTCTGATGCAGTGCAGATAACTAGAGGAACAAGGCAGGGATGTCCCTGCTCGCCTCTTCTATTCGCGCTGTATATAAATCCCTTTATTGGTATGTTAAATAGTAGTGAGGCGATTAAACCTTTTTATGTCCACGGTATCCCCATACAGTGTTTGCCTTTGCAGATGATATTGCAGTGACTGCAGAAGACCCGCTCTTGGAGTAGTAGAAATTGAACGTTTAGCTAAGACTTTTGGTCAACTGTCTGGCTACAAGTTAAATGCAGCAAAGACACAGTTGGTGTGTTCTCTAGCAGTGAAGGTTGATGATCCCAGAGTAGTTGTGGAAGCAACCTACTTGGGGGTCAAGATAAGGGCAGCTATGGAAGAGGTAGTGTCAGCTAACTGGGTTTCGCTGTATAGAAATATAGCGTAATCTTTAGAGAAGTGGGGGAGACTACATTTTACCTTAATTGGGAGAACTAACATACTGAAAATGAATATACTACCAAGGGTTCTATACCTTGTTAGATCTATACCACTAGAGATATTGCCGGCCCAAATTCAACAATTACAGGCTTTGTGTGCTAGATTTCTATGGACTCCTGGTAAACCACGGAGAGCTATGCGGCTTATGACGCTACTAAAAGATAGAGGGGGACTATTGGTCCCTGACTTTCTATTGTATTATTATGTTTGCTTTTTGCAAAAGATGTATATTTTACTGATGGGAGGTGAAGAGGGAAGCAATGCAATAACATCGAGTCTAAATATTTCGATATATCATTTGACCCCGGGAATAACAGCAAATCGGAGTCTGTTTAGGGAGATAGAATGGAGCTCATACAAAAAAACGAAGTTTAAGACGGTAGCCGCAGCTAGTAAAGTTTGGAAGAAAGTACGCAAATTAATTGGTCTAGGAAACATAACGTACTATACCCCAATAAATGTGAAAAAAACTGCTCCCGGCTGTTTGCCAGGACAGTGTGGTGAGGACCTGGCAGGTCAAAGGGATTGAGACGCTAGGGGATCTGTATGATCAAATTGGTAATCTTAAGCAGTTTTCTTCACTGACACAGGTCTATGGTATACCACAAACACAGTTCTTCAAGTTTCTGCAAATTAGGGATTATTTAGTTAAAAAGCATATTAAATTAATATCGAATCCTTTGATGGAGGCTCTAAAGGCTCATAGTAGAATTGGTGGATTATATAAAATCCTAAATTCAAGAAAGAAGGACGACCTGGAAAAACATATGCTATATTGGGTGGAAATTCTTGGGGAGAACGAAATAGATATAGCAATAGAGGAAGCAATTGGAAGAGCAAGGGAAGTACTTATGTCAGCAAATTTGCAAGTACAATACTATAAAACTGTTTTCAGGTTATATTATACACCGGCACGAATGAAAACATGGGGTATTAAGTACGATGGTAAATGTTTTCGATGTGCTTCGCCCGATGAGGATATAGATCATATTTTTTATACTTGCGACAAATTGCTTCCCTTCATACAAGCTATGGAAAGTTTCTTATCAGATGTATTAGAGACACCTGTTCGGATAACCATAGCATTGATGTTGCTAGGGATGGGTCAAGAGGTTTCCAAGGGGGGCAGTTTATACAAGTTCAGATACTTTTTGTTTGTAGCAATGACTGTAGCTCGTTTATGTATAGCTGGTGACTGGCTTTGCCAGGAACCTCCAAGATTGGAGGTGTGGAGGGCTAAGTTATCTAGAATTGCAAGTTTGGAATTTAGTTTATATTCATTGAAGGGGGCAAGAAAACGCAAATTGGGTCTTATGATCTGGGAACAATTTTTGATTTATTTGAATAATTAATGATGATTTTTTTTCTTCTTGCAATGCAAAGATTGATGTACATGGACTAATAACTGTAGTAATGTACTATGCCAGCTACATCATTGTTTAATTAATGTTAAAAAGACTTACAGTTGTGTGTTTTCAGGGCTATTGTTTTTGATGGGGAAGTTTCGTGATATGACCCAGTGTGATAGGCGGATTAAATATGTATGATTATTGTGTAAAAACCATATAAGGAAAGTATGTATTGCCAAATGTCTACCATGTCTTGGAAGTGTGGAACTAAAATTAAAAAAAAAAAAAAAAAGGAAAGGACACTGAATGTACTGACAAAAGTCAGCCTCTCCAAGGGCGCCTTTTCAGGTCTTTTGTCCAGAAGAGCCTCACGATTGTTGTTAGAAGCCCGTTTCCAAGCTTTTCTCACTAGATGCCGGGGATACTTCCGCTCTTGTAGTTGTTTAGAGAGAATTTTGGCATGTTTCTCAAAGAGTGGTTTGGAGGAACAGTTTCTACGAACCCGTAGAAACTGTCCCACTGGGAGATTCTAACGTAAAGCTCGGGGGTGGTGGCTGTTAAAAACCAACGAGTTCCTAGACATAGGTTTTTTGTAGAGTTCGCATTCAAGCTTCCCTTCTTTAGGGAAGATGAGAATTTACAGAAATGGCAGTTGTTCCCGGCTAAACTCGACAGTGAATTTGAGGAACTGGTCTGATTGTTAAGCCATTCATGAAATGATTTAACCTCTGATGGTGTACCTTGCCAAACCAAAATAAATATCATCTATGTATCTCTTCCATAGCACCACCTGATGGAAGTAGGGGTTGCTATGGTTGAGAACATGATGCTGTTCAAACAAGTGAACATAAAGGTTGGCGAGGCTGGGGGCAAAAATACTCCCCATGGATGTCCCTGAGGTTTGGAGGTAAAGTTGATCCTCGAATTTAAAGTAATTCTACATCATTGCCAGTCTGGCACACTCCATGATGAAGTTAACTGGAGTTATGCTCTTCAAATCACATGTGGCTAAGAGTGATCTAATAGCCTCCAGGGTCTCTTCCTGCGGTATGCAGGTGTACAGGGACTCAACGTCAAAACTGATCAGGAGGTCAGTTGTGACGTCGAATTCTACCTCCGGTAACAGTCTGAGTACATCAGCCGTATCTTGCAAATACGTGGGCATCTCTTTGACGAGAGGCCTCAGAAAAAAATCCACAAATGTGGACAATGGTTCCAGTAAGGAGCCGATCCCTGAAATAATCGGACATCCTGGGGGGGCCTAGCAGGTATGTGTATTTTTGATAGACAACAAAAACCGGGCATGACCGGATTATTTGTCACCAAAAACTTTGCCTCTTGATGTGTAATCCACCCTTCCGCACTCCCTTCGTCCACTAGGGTCTTAATCTCTGTAAGGAGTCGCGGAGTGGGGTCACTAGTAAGGCGTTGATAGGAGTTGGTGTTATGCAGTTGTCTTTCGCACTCCTGGCGGTAAGTAACCATGTCCATAATGACGGTGGCACCCCCTTTGTCCCCCGGCTTGATAATGATGGATGTATCTTTAGACAAATGTGCGAGAGCAATTCTTTTCTTGGTGGATAAGTTCTGAAAGCTGCGTTGGTTACCATCAAATAAGGCCATGACATCATGGGTCACTGCTTGTTCGAACGTTGTTACTATAGAGGGAACCTGGTGTGCTAACGGAGTAAATGTAGATTTGAGGCGTAGCCCCGTGTTAGTCAACCGGTCATCTCCCTCTTTAGTCAAGTCATTATCTTGAGTCCCAAAGAAAAAATGAAGGCAAACTTTCCTGAAGAATCTCTCTAACTCAAATCTAGTCTCAAAAGGGTCCCCCTTGTTGGTGGGGACAAAACCCAATCCTTTTCCCAGGACATCCTGTTCATCTGTAGACAGGTCCTGTGAACTAAGGTTCACTATTAGGTTCCTGTCGCCCCTGCAGTGGGTGTTGCCTGAGCTACTCTCTGGCTCCTGGTGTTGGGGAAAGTCTGCTCTGCTTCCCACTTCTTAACTTTTGGGTCTGGTAGGCTAGTTAACAGCTTCCCATTCTCTTAACGGTAATGCCAACTCCTTTTTGGTATTCATTTGGGAGTATGAGCCCTTTGTTTCCTTTTGCTAACACCTGGGGAATTGAGACCATGGATGATAGGATAGCGCCCACAACAGATAGTTAGTGTATAGATGTAATAGCGATTTGCTGGGGCATATTAGACAGTGCATGCTAATTATGCCCTACGGTCTCTTTTGCACACTAGAGCGGGCCTCATATTCCCGAGCGGTTGCCGGGTGAGGTGAGGTCGTTTCCCACACAAAGCTGGGTGAGTATTACGGAGAGGTAATTCCTTTCTGTGATAGAGCTATTTTGCTCATGATATAGCGGAGTATAATATACTTACGTAGTTGTGCTCCAAGTTCCTGGTAGATATAAGTATTTTAAAGTACATTATCATTTCAAAAATATTCTTTGGCACGTTTTTTCGTATGCTGTAGTAGCTTACCATCATTAAGGTCCTGAAGAAAGCCGGATATAGTTTCCATTGGGCTGAAACATGTTGACCGTTCTGCACAGCGCCACAGTGTAGTTATAGATTCAGACTACCAGGCGTGGTTTTAACTTTGGCACTTGGACAATCCTTATTAAACACATTTTTTGTCTAAGTAGTTAATTTTAATTTTCACTTCACTAGAGCACTGCACCGCACACCTTCAGCATTACCCTCTGAGTAACATTCTGGCCAGAGTTTCTTTCCAATATCCATATCCGCACCGTCAGTTGATGGTTTGGGCGGTTTTTGGATGGATTAACAAATCCCACATGATGAGATTCCGCCAGAAGGGTGGGCTGATGGGAATATCTCAGCCAGATGTAACACACTGTAAATTGGCAGCCAGAGGGTTTGTGCTATAGGTGGTTGTTTGTACTTGTCCCAAGGACAAAATACACATGAAAACTTGTTAGCACAAGGACATAAATATTACCTTAACTATAGACAATGCTCTTACCTGATCCATAATGTGGTACTGTAAATTGGCAGCCAGAGGGTTTGTGCTATAGGAGGTTGTTTGTACTTGTCCCAAGAACAAAATACACACGAAAACTTGTTAGCACAAGGACATAAATATTACCTTAACTATAGACAATGCTCTTACCTGATCCATAATGTGGTACTGTAAATTGGCAGCCAGAGGGTTTGTGCTATAGGTGGTTGTTTGTACTCGTCCCAAGGACAAAATACACATGAAAACTTGTTGGCCTTGGCCCAAAACAATATGTCTGAGGTTTCTGGCTATAGGTATTCCACAACCCTGTGCCGAATCCTGTGCACTGAAATCTCAGATCAACACACTGATTCCGAAGCAGGCCTTGCTGTGTGGCTGCAAGAAACTGCATTGTGGGACCGCAGCTGAAGAGACCGCCGCGGCGATACCCGACGCATCCCCGATCCCCATGCATCACACCAGGGGGCCAAATCTACAAGAATGCTGGGCCGCAGTAAGAAACCAATGCATCACCTCCCTGCACAGTGTGAAAAAAATGCATTACCTTCCCGCACATTAAGGAACCGACACATCACCTCAATATTGTGGAAGTAAGAAATGGACGCATCACCTCCCCTGGAGTAAGAAACTGAATCATCACCTTCCCTGGGCGTAAGACACTGATGCATCACCTTCCCTGTGGCTGTTTATGTTCATGATTGTGACGCAACCAAGGTACTTTGTGTTGAAAGTGTTGCTTCTATAGTTTGCTATGGACAGAACTGTTTTTGCCTTCTAAGGATTACATTTTAATTATTGTATTGTGGATTTTTGTCGCTTTGGTCTTATTTGGTTTAGATCAAGATTACTTATTTTTTTAACCTGGTGTGGTGTCCATTTGTATTTTTTCACTGTATTACTGTATGTGTGCACAAATGCTTTACACACTGCCTCTGAGATAAGCCTGTCTGCTCTTGCCAAGGTACCTAGGGGGCGACCAGGGTTTAGAAGTGTATCCCCCTTATCCTGACTAGGAAGAAGGATCCCTACTTGGACAAGGGTGCAAACCATTGCCAACTAGAGACCCCCATTTCTAACATATCTCAATTTAGTTTTAACGCCACCCATGTAGAGAGGCACACTCTGGTCCATATTTTTACTATTGCTAGCAATTTTAACTTCACAATTCTGTTACCACTGATTTAAAGTGATCATATGGCAGTCCCTTTTCTTTTCGGGTACCGGCTAATAATATCTGCACTCTTCACTCATTCTTACAGTGCATGCATATCTTTTACATGTGAGAGTGCAACAAAGTCAAAAATTGCCCCAAATCATAGTTTGGGTCCTAAGCACTTGTGTTATAGCAAAAGGCTGTCCGTGGCATTGACAACAAGATGTTTAGGCTGTAGACAGACTCCAGGCAGGATAGGACTTGAATAAAGGGTGGGGTGATGTCCCTCTAACTAAGTTCAAGTTCTTTGTGATGGGCCAGCTGGAAGTGAAATTAAGAAACCTACCCTAACACCTTGGAGATTGTTTCTCTGTGTCGAAAGCAGACAAAGTGCAGGAGCTGAAAAACGTGTCGGCATTACACTAGGACAAATTCAGGGTCTTTCACTGGGATGTGCCCGATCCTGGAACTGTTCTCAGTAATAACTGCTGGTTCCGAGAGGAACCCCCTCGTTTCATACACACATACAGGACAGACCTTATTCAAGCGGGAGACCACAGAATTGCAAAGCCAAAAATTGCTTTATTTTAAGCTGTCTCCCGCGTGAAATTGGTGCCACTTCTAAAGAAGTTAGTGGAGGAAACATATTTTTAAATCTCCCACTTTCTTTTTTTTTTCTTGTCCTCATACGCCTCTCCTCACCCCATACTGTCGCGAATCCACCCTGGGGTTAATCTATCTCATATAGCGGGCGTAGTGTTGTTTAGGAGTAAAATATACCTTGTTCGCCCTTCCTCCTTACAACAGACTTCCACCGAGATTCTAGAGAGGCTTAATCATAGGACTTTATCTCATCTAGGTCCCCCTCACCATCACCCATAGTGCTGTAAGAACGGAGTCCAAAATTTGCATCTCTTCTTGTTCCGACCAGCCATATCTAGCTTTGCCATACCTCTCATAGCTCTTAACCAAGTCATTTCAGACGGAGGGTCCGCAGATATCCACATTCTGCAAATTTCCCTTCGAGCAACCAAGATACCATAAAACACCAATTTCACTTTATCATTGTAGCCCTTACCTTGTAAATCTGCTTTTCCGGTCATAACAAGTTCAGGGCTTACCTCCAATTGTTGACCCAGTGCAGTAGACAAACATTTACTCACTGCTTTCCAGAAGTCTTCTATCTCAGGGCATGTAACAAACATATGTATATCGTCTTCATTCGGGCTATTGCATTTGGAACACCTCACTGTAACGCCGTCTCTGAATTTTGCCAGTTTTTTTGGAGTCCAATACGCCCTGTGGAGAGTGAACAAGTGGTTTCTCCTTAAGTTTGCAGGTTTAACCACCTTGTATAGAATCAACATAGATACTTGCCATATATCCTCTGTCGCAATCCTCGGCAAGCACTCTCCCCACAGGTTCTCCGGCAATACAAAGGGTCCATCTTCTAGATCCACTATCGACCAATACCACATCGCCACCTCTTTTTTAATTGGAGTCTCCAAAGTTAGTTTCTCTTCAAAAACATTATAATGCCCGAATAAATTTTCCTTCCCGACAGCCCAGCTTTGTATCTGGAGGTACTTGAATTTAGAGAAGTTATTGCCCCACTCCTGTTCGCAGTACCTCCACGGTGCTAAGCTCCCTTCTAAAAACAGGTCCCCCCCATCTCTGAGGTCCTACTGTTTTTAATGGTGTTGCCAAAGCATCATCAGTACAACTCGGAGCTCCTGGTGTATCCCAAATTGGTGCCATTGCACTAAAGTACGGTATCTTTGTTGCCCTCCTTACTCTGTACCATAACATAGCTAAATCTTTCAAAACCTTTAACCTTATTTTCTTAAAGTATTTCGGGTCGGCAAACTTATACATAAACGCACTTTGATTAATCTTCTCCTTTCTTAACAGTGCTGAGAGTAGTATGCCAACCTTTCTTTATGACTCTATTCCACTTATGTTCGAGAAGGAGGAGATTAGAAAGTTGCAAAGCGAGATTGGTTCTTTTATTTGGGCATCTAAGGGAGCGCGTTTATCTTGGAAAAAATCCGGAGAAAACTATTGAAAGGAGGTTTGGCAGCCCCGGATCTACAGATTTACTCTTGGGCTTTTTTGTTAAGGAACTGCAGAATGCTTTTGGGAACCCCTGGGAGTTCAGACATTGGCATACTACTCTCAGCACTGTTAAGAATCTCCCACTTTCTTGTTGTAAAATGTTCTCATGTATGGTACCGAGGCGTTTATGCTCACTCTGATCCTATAAATAGATCAAAACGTCACTAATAGTTATGAAATAATCTCTGATTTGATTACATTATTATTTGTCATTAGGCGGCAAAAATATAAATTCTTGTTTCATTCTTTAATATTATGAATGGAATCTAACACATTGAGAGGAAAAACAAATCCCACTGCCCCTTGCAGTTCAGACCCTATCATATTTGACAAGTTTCTACTTTGCTCATGGGTGACATTTCCTTGTTTGCAGTGCTGGGGAGGCGGGAGGGGAGTCTATTTAAAAAAATCATGTGCGTGTTTTCATATATTTGGGTAGGTCATTTTTGTTAGCGTCACTCAGTGGTCTGTCTTTTGTTTTTATGGATGCCTGGCCTTCCTAGTTCCGTGTTTTTTTCTTTCCACGCTGCTATAATGGAGTAGTCCGTCGTTTGTCTCTACTGGTGTTAGTGTCTCTCGCACTGATGGCTGATGTTCCAGAAAACGCGCCTGTCGGTGGGTGACTTGTGTCATTTAAAGTGTTTTACTGCTGTCGCCGCCGTGCTGCTTTCCGATCCAGACCTAAACTACACTTTACCATCTCTTATTTTCACGTAGATTGTCCAGGCAGCAACAGCAGCGAAGCCGGTAAAGGATCAGCCTGTCAGGGATGTCCCAACCAATCCCTATGTGCTTCGGGGGAAGGGTCTGCGGCATCAGATCCAGGTATGAACGTATGATTAATCCTTAAGCAGATGAAATACCCATTTCACCTTGCGTGAACACACTGACTTCATACCATGACAGTTGCGAAACAAGCCCTGTTCAGCTAATGCACAGAGCTCCGTCAGAACACACACTCCATGTTATTTTAGTGGTGAGAACAAAGCCTTTCGCTTTTAATGTCTCAGTCCGGTATTTAAGTGGGATAAAAACGATGTGTGTGTGTCTCTCAAAGGGGCGTGGCCAATAAAATTAAGGACGGGGCTTAAAACACGTAAACTAAAAATCTGCGCTAAGCAGTGTGCCGCCCGATTTGTATTTTGCTGTTTCTGTCATTTTATACAGATGTGTGATGCAACAAGTAACATCATACCTACAAGAAGTCAGGACTTTTGGCTTTGTCAATGGTTGTTAGTTGCATAAGATAAATAAGCAGCCACTATGGCTTGTATTTAAGTTTGAAAAGGCTTCCACTTAAACCCTGGTAACACCCCGACAGTGTTGCTGCTCCTGAGTTTCAAAAAGGGAAGGGAAATCCAGAGAGAAAATTACTCTCTTTTAAAGGATTACCCTTCCCCCTACAATGCTCACCTGGCTTGATATCCTGCTGAGAAGTGAGCACGCACACATCGATGTGACTGCTGTCACTGCAGTCCGGAAAAAAACTGACAGGGCAGGGCACCAAACTGCCTGTGACAGGGCAGGGCACCAAACAGAGGCCGGTGCTCAGCACCAGTGAGACCCGGCCCACTTAAAGCCCTGGTCACAGTTATACCTGAATTTTTTTCATGCCGGATCCTGCAGACCCTCGTCATGGAGCTTGGCATGCCTCTCCTTTTTCACCCTACAGACTTCTACAGGAGCCCTGATCTATTTCCTCCGCAATTCCCCCCCCCCCCCCCCCCCGGGCCCCCCCATGTCCCTCTTTCCTGTCTTTTAATGACGGTTCTTACCAACAAAAGAGAGCCTATTTATGTGAATTCCTATGGAGACATTGTGTCTAAATTATGAAAAACACAGTGATTAAATCTAACAAGTGAGTGGTCAAAAAACTAACAGGACAAGGAAAAAAGAAAAAACTATTTTCAAAAAGAACCTTCACTCACCCTAGTGGTGACATGCTTCATCATAGGGCTCGTCACAGGAGGGACCAAATACCCCCCTGTGTGCTTCAACGCCTACGATTGCAGTGGAGCTGGTATGTCAACTGTGAAGTGTGAAAAAACAGTGAATAAGTGGTGACATTAAAAGATCACAACAGGACCCCAACAACTTTATTCAAAGGCCCAGTTGTTCACATTAAAATAGTGAGATCACTCTAGGGTTCTTTTAGAAAATAGTTTTTTCTTTTTTCCTTGTCCTGTTAGTTTTTTGACCACTCACTTGTTAGATTTAATCACTGTGTTTTTCATAATTTAGACACAATGTCTCCATAGGAATTCACATAAATAGGCTCTCTTTTGTTGGTAAGAATTGTGATTAAGGGGTAGGAGAGTAGCCCTGTTTACCCTTTCTCTCTAGTTGTATTTACATTTTAATTATGGTTGCTATATTTGATTGTTAGAATGCTCCTGTGTGAGCATTCCTTTTGGACAATTAGGGCATTGGTGTATGGATGCAGCCCTTAATTAAATGTACTCCAAGTCTTATTTTCTTAAATACATTGAGAGTTATTGTGTGTGTGTGTGTGTAGCGTCTTCCCCAGCCCTGGATCATGTGAATGAAGAACATCACATGGGATCTGGAGTTAAACACTTCTTTATTCTTCAGCATACTCTCATACACTGTGCATTATCTCATAATTAACTTTAACCACACCCTAACACCTCCCCGCATATGATGCACGTAGTTTCTGTTCAGCGTCCGCCCAGATACACAAGGGTCCCAGTGCGTATAACATCAATATGCTACATCTCCCCCTTTGTTAAATTAAAAGTGCCAGACATCACTAAAATCACATTTCCTCTATTCACCGAGACGCTCACACTTGCCTGCTAGATTGGGTGATCCGAGATGATCGTGGTCCACCCCGATAGGGCAATGGCGAAATAGATTCTGGCGCTTGATCCAGACCTGCTAGCTGGGTCGCTTCACGCATGGTTTCAGGACTCGACAAGTGCAGTATGTGATTAAAATGTGATGTTTCACAAGTGATGGAATTTCCAGGATGAGTGCTGTCACCATATTTCCCTTGCACGCCACAACCTGTCTCCTTTGTCAAAGACTTTCACCTGGGTATGACATCGTTGATTGGCATGCACTTTCTTTTTTCTTTTTTCACTTACTTGCTCCGGTGTCTTGAACCTTGTCACCATTCACTGATCGATCCGGAGTCCAGTGTGGTAATTTTGTTCTGATGGCTCTCCCAAAGAGCAAGGGGGCTGGATTCTCACCAGTTTTGGAGTAAGAGGTTGATCAATAAGCCCAGCGGACCTGGCAGAGTGCTTGGTTTAGATCGATCCCCTCCATGAATGCTCGTTGAGTGACCCTCTTGAGGGTGCCCATGAATCCTTCAACTAGACCATTGGCCTAGTGCCAGAGGGGTGTATTCTGTTGATGTTTGTCATTGAGTCGTACAAGAAATTCTTTGACCTCTTTTCTGTTATAGGGTGGGCTGATATCAGATTTGAGGATCTCAGGATGCCCCACTTAGCTAAAATATTATCAAGTTGTTCTATGGGGTTGTCAACGATAGGTCTTTCACCAAATTAAAATGTGAATACTCGTAAATGACTACCATGAGATGATGTCCTTTTCCTAAAGGTATTAAAAAAAGTCAACTGCAACCCTCTCACAAGAATGGGCTGGAATGTCAGACATTCTCACTGGGTGCTGCGTCACCTTGGGCCAATTCATAATATGGCATGCCTTCAGTTCCTTCTCAGCTCAATGTCTTAAGGCTCTCTAGGTGACCACGATACCACAGTATCCTTCATGGGCCAGCTCAATGACCCTCTGCCTTAGGCTTCTAGGTATGACAATTCCTGAGGCTTGCAGTATTACACCTTCTTTGGTGACTGCTAACTAATCCTGTACATTTTTTAACTTTTGGAACTCAACATCATCGGCAAGGGACCTGGTACTTCTCCTCCATGATTGCGCTGGATCTCTCAGTAGAGTTCAGTTAGGCCTCAGCTGTCTTGGATGTACTTTTGCAGTCTTAACCAACATCTCTTGATGCGAAGAGGTATCTTAGCTTTCGGGTTTCCAAAAATGTAAGCAATGCCTGGTGTTCTGTAATGATAGTGAATTGTTTTCCATAGAAGCAAACATGAAAATGTTTGCAGTCCCACCCCACAGCCAGGCCTAAGAGTAGGCATGTTCTGTTTCAGACGGGCTTCGACTGACATAGGCCACCATGTGTCTCCGAGCATTCGAGTGATCAGTGTGTTGAGCAAGAATTGCCCCTAACTCTACCAGGCTTGCATCATCTGTTAGTTCGGTATGTAAATGGGGGTCAAAGTAGGCCATTTCAGTTGCATTCTCACTCGCATGTTTAATGTCTTTGAAACTCTGGTCGCATTAGGGAGACCACTGAAACAGTACATTTCACTTTGTCAAGTCCCTCAATGGGTCACTCATTGTAGCAAAGTTGCAAATGTATCTTGAGCAATAGCTGGCCATGCCTAGAAAGGATTGCAGCATGGTAACATCTTTTAGGGCATGGGTACGGGGTGTGTGTGGGAGCAAGTGGATTATAGTGCATGCACCTTGTCTGCATCTGGAGTCATTCCTACATCAGAGAATATGTACCAAAAAAGCTTGAGTTTGGTTTTGTGAAACTCAGATTTTGCAGTGTTCAGTTTGACACTTGCATTAGCAAGTAGCCAGCACGCTTCCTTAATGGCTTTCTCGTGTTTTGTAATTGAAAGCACGAGTAACAGGCAGGATTACTCGGCAAATGATGTCCTGAAATATCTCTGCAGCCGAGGACACTCCAAAAGTCAGTCTCTTGTGTCTGAACAAACCAACATGAGTCGAAAAGGTAGTAAGGTATCTTCAGATTTCTTCCAGCTTGAGTTGATGGTTTCCTTTATTCAGGTCCAGACTGGAAAATACTTTTGCTTCGTTCAATTGGATGATCATTTCTGCAATGTATATACCAGAGTGTCTCTCCCTCTCAATGGCTTAGTTAGCTTGGTGAACTTGTCGCGTTCTAATCTAGAACCCCGATCAATACTGTGACCTTATGCCCCTATACGGCTATAATCCCTTTGTACCCCTATAATGGCATAAACGATCAAGAGTGATATTTCAGAAACTCGTCTCTGGCCTAACACGATCAGAGCCACATTTCAGAATCGCTTCCTCTGCAGCTCATTAGAGCAAATGACACAGCAGAAGCCACTATCTAAGATTCCTAGATTATACTCCGAGTTCTTCAACAAGATAAAACTCAGCAACCTGGGAAAACCCCGCTTGCTATGTTTTTTGATTAGTAATAGAACTCTAATGAGCACTGAGAGACGATCACTTCCTAGTGACATCTTTATTGACGTCTTATGTCCAAAAACCTACGTCAAACAAGGCACCTTTCAGGTATAAATATTACCAACGTTGCCTTAAGCAAACGCTGCCTCAACGACATCGATGATAGCGATGGTGTGGTGAACACAGGAGAAGAACAGCTGTCCCCTGCAGAGCCCAGCAGATGCAAGCTGCCCACGGACGCTGCCCCTCCTCCTCCTTGACGCGCTGAGAGAGACGCTGTCTTTTCTCTTGCCGAGAAAATCCAGCTCCGGCGTTTCCAGCCTACTCTTGCAAGTGACTGGGATATCGAGTCCTGGAAGGAGATACAAGACCTCCAACATTCTATTCCAGAGGTATGGTGTTGACTAAACCCTTAGAGAGAATTCTTGAAGCAAACCTTGGCAAAACCAACTTAACTAAAACTGCTACTTACTTACTCCCTCCCACGTATTAGGCTTAGGTCAGGTACACTGGGGTAGGCGTAGTTAGAAGCACCAGTTGAGTACGTTAGCTAAATGTATATATGAATGTATATATTTTATTCATTTTAACCATTGTATGGCTAAGAAACCATATCAATGCTTTTACAGTATTATTTCGCAATCCTCATTTTACTGTACGCACTTTTTATAATAACTAGTCTTGCAATTGTGGCAATTCATTTCTCTTGTATGAGAAGAAAGACTGTTCGATAAATAATACCTTTTTATTGAAAACGCCTGTCTCTCTATTCTCTGCATATTGGTGAAAGTAATCTGCACAAAACTGACTGAGTAAAATAACTGTCTATTGTTTCACACGACTCTAGAGATTGACTCTTATTCTAAGGAGCAAAGTTGTCATGTTTATGCGGTTGTTGGAAAACTGAATCCCTTCTTGTCTGTACCAGGGAAGCTGATCACTTCCTATTCAGTCAAGAAAGTTTCCAGTGACCTCTGAGCTAGTTGGTACAAACCCAATTAAGTTAAGCATAGTCAGTAGAGACCTGGAAGAACCGCACTTCTACGTCGATACTACTGTTTATGTTATTCGGTAGATATCATCAGCGCACACCGATCTTCTTCGCTGATGCACAATAGTAACTTCAAAGAGCCTTTATACGATGAGCTTGACGAGAGTTGATCTTGCATAGTTTCTACTTGTCATAGCTGATGGTTCTTTTTGGTTTTAGGGGCATGGCGAGAACGCTTCTGGAATGTTCTCGCATCCACTTTTTCTTACTGTCGTAATACACTTAATTTATCTTTAGCTCGGCACTCAGTTATTAAATGGTTTTCTTTCCCACAACCTTTGCATGCTTGTCCTATGGCTGGACATTTACCCTATGATAAAAAATGCAGATCAGAAACATAGCTTTGATTTCTTTGATATTTTGCTTGTGATTACTTTTCACAGCCAAGGCCGATTGATTTTGGGCTGTTCTTGCTTCCATTTCAGAAGCTTGTTGGTCTGCCCGTTCTTCTGCTCTCACAGCCACCAGCATTTTCTCCAAGCTATGTGTTTCTCTAAACATGCACCTTCTAAACGAATCTAAAAGGCAGCCATCAATGACTGAGGCTCATGGCTTCGTCAGAATCACAGAATTTGCAATGCTTAATGGTGTATCGAGTCTTTCAACAAACTTGTCAACTGTTTCACCACCCTGTTGTTGTGCCTGGTTGAACATACATTCGGCATTGAGTTAAACTTGGCCTCTAATGCTTCCTTTATCTTCTGGTATGATTTTGCATTAGTCAGTGAAATCTTCTTTAGCACTTCTTTCACTCCTTCCCCTGCAAGGTTTTTCAAGTATTTGATGATTTTTTTTCACCTTATTCTTCTAGTGCATCTATAAAGTCATTAAATGGTTTGATCCACGCATCCTACCTGGCACCAATGTTCTGCTTCTTAAAAGTGTTGAAAGGCGGTGCTAGCTTCAGGAACACATCTGCATTGTATTTCTCACTCTCTTTTTCTGACATTGAGAGCATGTACTGTTTGGATATCTTTTGCTGTACCCGACTGCCTCTGCAACTTCTGCAGACACAACCTTTGTGCTTGAGCTTGGCTTGGCTTGGCTCACCATGCCCGATTTTGAATTTGTAGAATGCTTCACTTGTCTTTGACGGTGAGTAAATTCTCAGTTTCTCGTACCTACCTGTTGCGTCCGGCAGCCTTCTGCTTCGTTTGAATAATCGCATTGTATTTGGGGCGTAGCGCAGTGTTTCCGCTGACCACTTCCCCTGAGGTTTTGGTGATCATTTGTTAATGTGCTCTTCTGCAGGGCCTTCACTGTCTTCTTTGGCAGAGTATGGGCTGAAGTAGGGCTTTGACTCCGCATGTACTGGTTGCAGACTGCTTTGCATCAAGTTGTGGTACACGTGGCATGCACAAGCAGTTTGCAGTACTGTTGCAAAGTAGTGGGGAGACCAGCCTTGTTTTCTTTGGGGCCCATATCCCCTACTTTTCGCCAGAAGTAGTGCCTTCCGCAGCCTGGTCCGTACAAATGAAATACTGAAACAACAAAAAGGGAACCACTGGTCTACAAACTTTGAGACAAAGGAATAGCTAAGAAATCGTGACATCTGGATCAATGCAAACACATACTCACTGAGTCGAAAAAAATCCCATCAGCCCACCACAGTGGCAGAGCATCGTCATCTGGGAATAGTTGTGCATTGTATGAATGGTGCAGCCCACACCTATCCAGGGGGAAAGCTGCACTTAATTCATAACCAGGGATCGATCCGGCCACAGTTATATTTCAATCAGTGGTGCTGATGATTTGCAGTGCAAAAAGGTCTAAAGAAATGTGCAAAGAAATTAAAATTGACTACTAAGACACAAATAACTTTAATAGGCGCTATCTTAGTGTCAAGATTAAAACCAAGTACTGATAGTTAGAAAAAATAACTATCTATGGCAATAGGGAAATAGGTCTACATGTTTCAGCCATACAGGTGTTATTAACCAGGCTTTCGTCAGGACCGATTGGTTATTACGCTACTGCAAATATTATAGAAAATGTGCAAAAGAAAAGATAAACAACTGAAAAATTGGTATGATACACCCTACCAGTACCTGTGACTCGAAGATGAATATTGAGTTTCACAGGAGGTACAATTTCTTTCCTACAAAGTAAATGTTAAGGTGATTAATACCGGTCCACGACACACAGCAGTCCTATCAATCATTGTCTCGTCTTTAATACTGTCAAAAAAAGGAGACAATATACTGCCCAATTAGTGGCAAAGTGAAATGATGCACTATAACAATTATTTAAAAAATATATATATATTTAAATGTACTCACCCAGCTTTATGTGGGAGTACTCCCCACCTCACCTGGCAACTGCTCAGTGGATGAGGCCCCACTCTGTATTGTGGGTAAACACAAAAATCACACAAGAGTAAATATCTCTGTGTGCCTGTCTCCCATCTTACATACAGATACACAACCTTGTTGCTTAAATAACCCAGATGACCTAGGTCTTACCAAGACCCCACACAAATGAAAAGATAAAAGAGGGGACAACGGTTTCTCAGAAAAATCCCACTTATCAGACTCACAAAGGGATAGTTCATGACGATCCTTAATTTTAATTGTTATTGTTGACAGACAGAACATTTAATTCCAGCAACAAACACCATGCTCAGGCATGCCAACAAACCAAAGAAACACACCAACCAAGCCACCAGGTCTAGAAAACTAGCTCCACAGGTCTAGAAAACCAGCTTAACACCCCCTGATGTCTCACCTGTCCGTCGGTACCCCAAGCTAATGCCGAGCCGAAGGGGAGGTAACCAGACGGGCAGGTGTGGTCTCATTAAATACACTTACTAATTGGTAGTGATAGGGGTTGCACCGTCACATGTTCATCCCGTCAAAGAGGCCGGGCCGGTAATCTTTACCAAACGTGGGTCGCGTCCTAGAAAGAACACTAAAGAATAACACTACTTCCTGGTTCTACCTGCGCATGCGCGCGGGGACTGATAGAACTACAGAATCGCTGGGAGTTGTAGTCTGTCTAACACAATTGGACATAAAATGCCCACCGATCGATCAAGGTGTCACTGAGCTCCCAGGCGTAACCAAAAATGCAAATAATGCAAAAAGGTTGTTATCAAAATGGATCTGAGTTATTATAAATCCATCGAATAGCCATGTAGGTTATTGTAAGTAAAGGAACGCCTTGCGAGACGTAAGGCCCTACATGAAAACCTGCCCGTAGGGCAGTTTCTACAGATACGTAGAAACTGTTCAGACAAACAACACTTTGAAAGACATGCCAAGGCATTATCGGAGCAACTTCAGAACCGTGTTTGCAATTGCTGCCCTAAGTGCACAATAAAGAGCGGGGCCTCATCCACTGAGCAGTTGCCAGGTGAGGTGGGGAGTACTCCCACATAAAGCTGGGTGAGTACATATAAATGTATTAATGTTTTTGAATAATTGTTATAGTGCATCATTTCACTTTGCTACTTATTGGGCAGTATATTGTCTCCTTTTTTTGACAGTATTAACCGGTTCCATGCTGGTGACGTCACGGCACACCTGCGCGGCAGCAATTTCACGCCTGCGCGGCGCGTTGTATTGAGCGGGCGGGGCCGTGACGGAACCGTTCCGTCACAAGAACAGCGCGCCCGAGGCTCGTGACGGAGCGGTTCCGTCACGAGCATGGGAGCGCTGCGCGGCCCCTCCTCCCCCCTAGCGCTGCGGCGGAATACCGCTGCAGCAAAGGAGTTAAAGATGAGACAATGATTGATAGGATTGCTGTGTGCCGTGGATCGGTATTAATCACCCTAACATTTACTTTGTAGGAAAGAAATTGTACCTCCTGTGAAAATCTATATTCATCTTAGTTTTCGCCTCACTCCTTAGGGGTTGCCTGCCCCCATGTTGACCGCCCCCTAGCGCCTTACAGTCATATAGGAGGTCATCTAGGCTGAAACGGACCCCCTCTATCACCTGCTCCGGCTAGAAGATATTGCAACGACCCAAAGGGTTCCTAACTCACCGCCAAGCTCGACGTCTCCTCAAGCTCCAGCCCTCTTTTCGGCAGGTAGGCCGCCTGACTTTAAAGAGTTGACATGTTTAGACTCCAAGTGTTCGTCCAAGGAGCCTGAAGCTCGTCGCTATCCCCCTCTAACACACGATCGTCCTCCCCCACCCCTCACGCGAATAAATCGACCCCACCCCTCGCGACCAGTGAGATTGGCGCAACCGAGGCTCGCCCAATAGGTCACTCAGCCCCAGCTCTCACCCTCACATAGGGGCTACCCGATCTCTATTTGATGGACATCTGAGCTAACCAAGTGAGCCGAGGGCCTCTGCATTCTTGGACTCAGGGCCCCGCCCTCAGAGAGGGCCCCTGACCGCTCCTCCTACTCCCCTCCGCCTCCTAGGCATTCTGCCTCCCTCCAACCCATCCCACCTCCAGACCACCCCTTCTGAGCGTCCCCTGTGCGTAACACTCCTTCACCTACCTCAGCGAACAGCCCAACCCCCTCACCGGCTTGATACCCCTTTACCTTCCGCGCCGAACAGCCCAGCCCCCCGCCGTATTACCCCCCCTCCCTGCCCCCGTGGACCCACGCCTCCCCTAGTCCAAAGAGGATGCCCCCGGCCGTGCAAATGGACATGCATCCCTGCCCCTCACTCAACCACCTGTCACCACTAGGACAGAACACCTTTGCTATAACATTCCCACACAGTCTCTCCTTCAAAGCAAAAAAACGCTCTAAACTCTTTGGCGCGGCCGCGATTCTGCGCCTGTGCGGCGTTTTTCGGAGTGGGCGGGTTCATGACGGCCCCCAGCCGTCATCAGCACACGCCCACCGCGTTGCTTGACGGCCGGGGGACGTCATCAGCATAGAAGGGGTTAAACAGGATTTAATCAGGCAACAGCCCGAAACACTAGTTGTTGACACTTACCACTGCTCATCTAGAGGACAGAGGAAAATAGACTTCATTTTCCACACCTACAGGCCTGACCTTTTGGCCACCATCTTTAACTCACTCCTTCCCGTCTCCAAAACCACCTTCACAGAACACAACCGTAAACTAACAATCTCCCCCTTGAACCAACAGTCTCTGACTGGAGACATCTCCATCACCATTTTCGTGAATGGCACCATACTAATTCAGGCGAAAGCTGAGAACCTAGAGTTCTTCGACTCTCTCTTCCCCACACTAAAGATGGCAACATCTCACTACCCACACCTGCTGATCCCCTCCCCCCTAATGGCTCCTTACAAACTCCTAGTCTTCAGAGACACTTTCGCCACCACAGCGACCCCACCCCCTTGTGCTTAGTCACTCCGCCAGTCATACGTCACCCTCAGCCCTAGCTCCCCTATCTCCCAACCCCCGTCCTCCACCAATCTCACCCATCCTCCCAGAACCAAGCCCGCCTCTCATCCCCAATTGACCCTCAATCCCCCATCCCCCAGCTCACGAAGCACTCCTAGTTCTCAATCTCCCGCCCTGAGAGATCCCAGATCCCCAAACTACTCGGATTCACAGCCCCCCTCCCGCTAACCCCTACTCCACTAGTTCACATCGTCCCCCTCAGTGATGAAAACTACCACCTAGAACGGGACCTCAACCCCCCTCCCTCATTGGCCCTCCCACAGTTGAACTCTAAACCTGAACCAGCCCCCCCCCCCCCCCCGGTTAACCCCTCCAGTAGTGACTCGTCCCAAAGCCCCTCACACGCAGGGCTCAGCTCCACCCACCCTCCCCTCACTTAAGCTGACACAATGCCTTGACCTTTTAGAAGCTTAGATCGCTACCCTGATTCATGGCCTGAAGGAAAACTTATCCTCCCTAGGGAAACTCCAGCTGCCCTCCCCTCACTCCGCAACACCCCACATCCCTCCGCCTCTCATTAGGAATGACCCACCGCCCCCTAATCGGTCCCTTCCCCCCCAGGTTCCCGGCCTTCACTCAATAAACCCAGGACGGAGTCGCGAGCAGACAGACCCAGGTAATCTATTCCCACGCTCCCCCCCCAGGAACTGATCGCACTCGTCTCTTCATACGATCTCCCCTCTAGCCAGCTAGCGCAAGCTCCACCCCTTACCTCTACTCCCTCCTCTATCCAAGTCATTACTGGAGTGGGCAGGGAACCGCCCTCCCGAAAAGCCACTAGACCCCCAACAAATCTATCCTCCATACCCAGAGCCAAGCCTGACCATCTGAAAGCAAAAGAAGACCCTCCCATTAACTGTATGCATATCAACAGCCGGTCCGCTGTCAAACATGTAACGAAAATAGCTGAAGCCATCCTCTCACATGATCTGGATGTAGCTTTCATCACGGAAACGTGGCTAAACACCTTGTCCCACCCCATTCTGGACATGCTGGTGCCTCCCGGTTTCTCAATTATCCACAAAGACCGGCCCGAACACAAAGGTGGCGGCATAGCAATTATTCACAAAAGTGACCTCTCCATCTCAGAAACTCCAGACGGCCTGTATAACTCCTTGGAATGCCTATTGGTCAACTTCAAATCGCCCTCCCATAGTTCACTTCAGTGCCATCTCCTATACTATCCACCAGGCAACTCCAACAATTTGGAGCTCAGCTGTCGGATCTGATCACCCAATCTGCACTCAACAGCGACTACAGAATTCTGGGCGACCTCAACCTAAGATAGAACAAAACAAAAAACCCGCTCATTCAATCTCTCAACATCCTCCTGTAAGACAACAATATGATCCAACACTGTTCAGAGGAAACGCACCATAGAGGAGCGATCCTGAATGCAATCATTGCGGACAAAAAAGCAATCACGATTGACTACATCATCCCGGTGGACTGGTCTGACCATCACATCATTGTTTTTCACATCAACCATCCGGCCCTATCCCTCCCACCCACTCAAGCCTCTCCTAAATGGGTCAGGAATACTTCCAGAGTCCCCCAAGACAAGCTGGCAGAAGGACTTAGCTCACTCCTCCCCAACACGACGGAGCTCCTCTCAACCACTGAACTCACCTCGCTCTACCATTCCAACTTGGAGCTCACCCTGGATCAGCTGGCACCTCTGAAACTTAAAAAACCCCAGAAGCATCCCCTCTAGGTCTTGGTTCTCCACAGACATTAATGAGGAAAGAAGACACCTCAGATCCCTGGAAAGATCCTGGAGGAACAACTCCACCCTCCTCCACTGGGATCAACTCAAGGCAGCACGCAAAAACTACTATAACCATATCAAGAGCAAAAAGTCATCCTTTTTTTGTTCTGCTTTTGATAACACTAAAAACAGCCCCAAAGAACTCTTCAACATCATCAGGAGTCAAACCTCCAATCCAGTGACAGCCAACATAGTGGCATCCAAAACCCACTGTGACAACTTTGCAAGCTTTTTCAATGAAAAAAATGCCAAAATTGATCGATCATTGAGCTGTAAGCCCTCCTCCGCACACAGAGTCCCTGACTCCAGCAACCAACCACAACTCTCCTGTAACCTCGTCTATCCGCTGGTCATCCTTCCAGCCCGTCCAGGATGCGGTGATAAGCAATCTAATCGCCTCCGCTAAACCCTCGTCACACTCCCTCGATCAGGTACCCTCGAGACTGACCAAAGACCTGAAGCTTACTCTAGCCCCAATCTGGGGCAAGATCATTAATAGCTCTTTGAGCGAGAGATCCATTCCAGATTGCCTCAAAATAGGTCAAGTCACGCCGCTCCTAAAAAAAAACCTGGCCTTGACCCCAAGGACATGAACAACTTCAGACCGGTATCGAACCTCCCTCTCTTATCCAAAATTCTTGAAAGATGTGTGCTGTCACAGTTAACCCAACACTTAGAGAACATGAATCTACTTGACCCACACCAATCGGGGTTCAGAAAGGGCTGCAGCACTGAAACCGCAACCCTAAATGTCCTAGATGATCTACACATGCCACTCGACTCTAACCAATGTAGCCTTCTCATCTTCTTAGACCTCTCGGCTGCATTTGACACAGTTGGTCATACCCTGCTACTTATTGTCCTCCAGGAGAGAGCGGGCATTGAAAAGACAGTTCTAAAATGGTTCTCCCCCCTCTCAACAACCGCACCTAAAGAATAAAAATCAACCCCTTTGAATCGGACCCCCTCCCCATTAGTAGAGGAGTTCCACAAGGGTCCGTACTCTCCCCGCAACTTTTCAACATGTACTCAATGAAGAGAAAACAGAAGTGCTCCTCATCTCGAATAGAGATGAAAACCCCCAAATAGTAGAATGGCTCAAAGCCTTAAACGCCCTCAATGATACTCTTGCGCCAACGGACTCTGTAAAATCCCTAGGGATTACTCTCGACCCCAAACTGGACATGAAAAAACACATCTCAAAAACCGCCAAAAGTGCGTTCCTTAACTTGAAACTTCTCTACAAAATCAAACCCTTCCTCCCCCGAAAGATCTGAAACAGGCCACTCAGGCACTGGTGCTCTCCAGAATTGACTATGGCATCGCAGCTCTGACTGGAACAGCCAAATCTCACCTGGGACCTCTTACCACTACCCTCAGCGCCGCTGCGAGAATGGTCACAGGAGCTAAGACATTTGAGCACCTCTCACCGGCACTCAAGGAACTGAAGTGGCTCCCTATAGACCAACGAGCCAGCATCCGTACAGCTTGCCTCACACACAAAGCACTACACACAGACAAACCAGAATATCTGGCCGCCAAACTCAAGAGTCGGTCAGTCTAGGAACCTCAGAAGTTTCAACACGCTCCTACTCATCCCTCTGAAATCACAGAAACACAAAACCTCAAATAAATCCTTTGCGGAAAAAGCTCTCAAGATCTGGAACTCCATCCCTCCCCCATATCAGAATGACCGCCTCCTTCCCGAAATTCAAGATTCTACTCAAAGCCCTCTTCATCGAGCGCGTTGGATCGTAATGAGAAACCCACATTTGACTGTGAAAGGCCGCTATCTGTCTGTTCCCAGAGCCGGATGATTCGCCCTTGATCTCCGTCCCATATTGCGCTCAAGTTGATGTTGTGCAGACTTTTACTTCCCGCTTGTGCTCCTTGTTCTTGTTTATCGTCCACATTTTCTGTATTTGCGGTGAAGCGCTCTGATACCCTCGGGTCCAGCTAGCGCTATACAAAACTTCAATAAATCAAAAAAAAAATCACAGACACTGGTAGTGTGTATCGTACCAATTTTCAGTTGTTTATCTTTTCTTTTGCACATTTTCTATAATATTTGCAGTAGTGTAATAACCAATCAGTCCTGACAAAAGCCTGGTTAATGACACATGTATGGCTGAAACATGTAGACCTATTTCCCTATTGCCATAGATAGTTATTTTTTCAAACTATCAGTAATTGGTTTAAATCTTGACACTAAGATAGCACCTATTAAAGTTATTTGTGTCTTAGTAGTCAATTTTAATTTCTTTGCACATTTCTTTACACCTTTTTGCACTGCAAATCAGCAGCACCACTGATTGAAATATAACTGTGGCCGGATTGGTCACTGGTTATGAATTAAGTGCAGCTTTCCCCCTGGATAGGTGTGGGCTGCACCATTCATACAATGCACAACTATTCCCAGATGACGATGCTCTGCCACTGTGGTAGGCTGATGGGATTTATTTCGAATCAGTGAGTATGTGTTTGCATTGATCCAGATGTCACAATTTCTTAGCTATTCCTTTGTCTCAACGTTTGTAGACCGGTGGTTCCCTTTTTGTTGTTTCAATTGTTGTTTGGGAATAGGATACTGCCTGGTCTTTACATACTGTTTCCCTAGGACCCTCTTCTGTTAAAGCTTTGTATGCGTACAAATGAAATACTCCACATGGGAGCTACAGTCACACACTTCTTTGTTCTTCAGCATACACTAACTCAGTGTGCATTTTCTTATACTCGATATTAACCACACCCTAACACCTCCCCGCATATGACATAGTTCCTGTTCAGAGTCTGCCTAAAAGCATTAGGGTCTCAGAATGTATAACATCAATATGCTGCAGTGTGATGTAAGTAGATCCTTTATTTCCCTCTGTCCTGTATTTTCTTTTCTCTAATGCATGCTTTTGGTAATAACAGTGTAAAACTGTTTTACTTTATCGCCCCTATTAGGGGATTTAGGAGTGGCATATACAGGGCTGGTCCCTAAGAAATGCTAGGGGAAGCATGAAACATGTCGTCCGCTCACTGAACCAATCCTCATTATAGGTTGATTACCAGTGACACATACCCCATTATTAATATACCTGGCTAAGATGCATAATAAATCTGTTGAGGCCCACTAGCACGGTATCTTTAAACTCACATACAACCACTCCACCTCTTGTCTGCACAACACATAGTCTTTCACATTAAAAGTGCTACTGCGTAGTTCGTGAGTTGCAGCACGCCCCTTTTCGTAGAGAACTGGGAGGACCCCAATGATGAAGCATGTCACCGTGGGGTAACCCCGGTGAGTGAGGGGACACTAGAAAGAAATTTCTCTTTCTGGAGAGGTTTCATTGTCCATTGATGTCAGTTGCCATTATATGAGCTAGGTCTTGGAACCCAGTAACTGGGTTCCTTCTTTTTTGTCACTAGTTTGGAGGGCGACCTAGTCTCCCAATCCTCCTTCTCCCCCTGGTTTGTACCTGTCCTCATCCTACTACAGCTGAGGACTTTGCTCACAAGCTTTGAAGCACCAGATTCCAACAATTCTATGCGCAGCGACCCCTCCTGGTCCTATCAGTGGTTCCCTCCTCCTCACCTTTTCAGTGCCTGGTAATTCTTCTAATCTTTTAGTGACCAGGGTCTTCATCCTTCTAGTACTGTCAGTCCTTTATCATCTTATGAGTGTTGTGGTTGCCAGCACTTGCACCACGGATCATCATGCTGCTTTACTATAGGAAGTCATTTGTAGGCACTGCTTTTTCAGTAGAAGCTGCTAAGCTCTGAAACTTAGCTATAACTGTTTCCAAGATAAAGTCTACTTCATATAATCCTCAACAGTAATGGCTCCTTGAAGTATAAACGTCCAGCCCACTGATATGAAACAGCCTGACCAACACACTCTAATCATGTTTGCAAAGACACTAACAACTTTCTAGGCCCAAGGAAGCTTCAAGGGGATGACCTGTAACTAGCCTGTGTATTATAGAATATTGTAAATGCATACATTCCTTCCTGGGCCTAGAATATTGTAAATGCAAACATTCCTTCCTGGGCCTCATTAATACTATAGCACTCAGCAACCGAATGTTGTTCAAGCAGGCTGCTTAATAATTTCCTTATACTTGCACTTACACTCTCATAAGACCGGACATGTACAGGTCATGCCTGTCACTTAGTACTATATTAGCCCACAGCAAGAAACCACCTTTCGTAGTTTATACAGGCATGGAATAACTGATGAGATGTTCAACATACCGCTGACCCCAAGAGGAATCCAATGTATTCCAAAACTTTAAATCCCAGTTACCTACATACTACAACTACTTCTTGACATCTCCCAATAATATTCATATAAAGGATGACTGTAACAAAGTCTATCCCCGCAGATCTCCTTGATCAACTCTCCCTGCACTCAGTGCCTGCTCAGGACCATAAACATATAAAAAATCTCAGAATGTATGACGCTGTGCAGTAACCAGCTTAGGCGACTGAAATCATAAGAAATACCAAAGGGTCCTGCAGAGCCAATCTAAGCTTAAAGCTAATAACATTCTATGAGTGCACAAAACACTCTTCTCAACCTCTTGGTGCTTTTAGGATGCACTATTCTTCCTGCTGGCAATGGCCAGATATCAGTGCTTGCATTGTGTCGGTTTCCTCCTTTACTTGTCTACCAACGTAAACCTTCCCATCATCACATTAGTGCAGAAAGTCCCTCTCCTCTTTCTGTCAACATATATTTTGCTTGATCACCCTGTCTAATGTTCATTACATATTTAGTTTCCCTTATTTCCTAGGTCCTTCTAAGTAACCATAAGAAAGAAAAATAATTAATACTTAAATAAAAGAGATTTTAATTTATAATGGCAATAGCTTAAACTTTTGTAAATAACTTTTGTGAAGATTATGTTCAGTGTATTTTATTGTGACGAAAATCCAAGAACAGTAGTGAAATATTAACATCTTTTTGGTGACATTTGTAATAAAGTTTGAAACATTGAGAGAACATATTTGAACCAGTTGTTGTTGAATGGTTGCACAGATTGATGCTGGGGTGGAAATGTACTATAAAAACACGCTCAGAGCATGCCATAATATAACACACTTTGTGATGTGCTGTAGTGTAGGTGTGCTGCGTGTCTGCTTGCGATTGCATGTGTGTGTTGCAGCATAGATAAACAGCAACCGTTGCTGTTTATCTATGGAATCATATGTCTGTATTTTGTGTTTTCTCTGTTTGTGTCTCCGTTTGTTGTCTGTGTGTGAGTGCTTTTTTGCACGTTATGTCAATTGTTACATGTATCTGTCTGTCTTTGCTTTATTTTTTTTATATCTGTACATGTCTGAATTAGCTCATATGTGCGTGAGTGCTTGTGCGGTCATATATGTAACAGTAATGAATGTAACTGCATGAACGTGTGGGTTTGTGCTTGTGTGTGTGCGTATTGGGGTAACTGTGCATGGTGTGAGTTGCATGTTAGCATCTGTATGACTGTATGTATTTATAATTGCCTGTGTGTGACAAGTCGTTGTGTGTGCATGCATTTTACTTGTCTGTGTGTGTCGGTGAATTTGTTGTGGGCGCTGTTTTTATTTCATTTTATAGTCTCAAGCAGTACTTGCTCGAGGGGACTGCTATTTGCTAGTCCTGTAAGCTGAGCAGAAAGGGTGCAGTTTAGGTATGCAGGGTCAATTAGTTCGAACGAAGGAAACCCAGCCTACAGCTCCCACAATGCAACTTCTTGTTTCATGAAAATATTGCCCAGGAGCATTGCGTGTCGGTGATATGGAGTCTTCTAGTGTTCTTTCATGATGTAAGGGTTCAGCCTGTGAAAACTAGTTGCACTGTACCCTCATTGAAACTTTGCTTGCGCCTGCCTCAGACACCATTGTAAATACTCAACAGCTTTTTTTGTAGAAACACACCTTTTGTCAATATCTTCTCTTCTCCACACCATAAATGAAAGTTTGCCTGTTACCTTTAGAACAAAGGGAAACTACTCCTGCAGTACACGTATTTTCTCGGGAACAGATTCTCTTTTTTTTATAGTCTTACATTAAGAACCTCGCATAAATATACAATAAATAATATAATATCAAAAAACAAAATCAATGTAACTAATCTGATTTACTTCAAAATTCCAAAGCTTCAGAAACGACCCTAAGCAAATATAGAACAACTCAATAGCATATTTTATTTCATAAACCGGAGAAATGGAGTTCGTGTCAGTTCCATTAATTTTTGCAGAAACGCCTAAATAAAGGTGACAGGTTCACTTTACATGCACATTGTCTCGGGACACTCCGAGCACGCAAGCAAAAACTGGTACACCGAGGAGCAATTTATCAGTGATCGCTTGATGCTCAGCTTAAAAATATATATATTGTTCAGTGGTTGTAATGGAATGCCTGGACCTGGCTCAACAGACCATTAGCAGCACTTATTAAACAAGCAAACTCACCGCCGCAGCCCGGCTTCAACAGAAAGCCAGGCAACCTTTGTTGGGACGGGGGCGGGGCCGGACACGCTTCCCAGGAGGCAGGCTGCAGTGCCTGGCGCATGGCTCCGGTGCAGAGAGAGGAGAGCCCTGCGTGCAGCCGGCGTCCGCCCGGGAAGCCAAGGAGCGGAGTGCCGGTGTCCCTGTGCCCATTGACGTCGGAGTGAGCAGCCCCGGAGCAGGACCTGACTGGGCACGTTGTCTCCCCGGAAGAGTCCTGCGGAGTAGAAGTCCCGGTGAGTGGGGCTCCGTGCTTGCGTGTCTGTGTGTATGCAGGGGGGTGGGGGGTGGGGGGCGGCAGCGTGTGTATGTGTGTGTGTGCGCGCGCGCCTGTGTGTGTGTGTGCGTGCATGCAGAGGGGTGGGGGCTGGCTGTGTCTGTGTGTGAGCAGGGGCAGTGAGACTCTGAGCAAGCGCGGCTCAGACGCGCGCTCCCGCAGTCAAAACTGAGACTGCAAAAGCGCGCGTCTGAGTCGTGTCCACTTTCCTAAATACGGGCCACATTAGGTCTGAAGCAGACACTCTCAATGCTCACGCATTGAGAGTAGGTCTGCTCGACCTAAAAATTAGCATCACAGATGTGGCTTTCAATTGCCCTGAGTAGGGGAGCAAGGTGTCTTTGGTGAGTGATTGAGCACTGCTGTCTTTGGATTTCAAAAATGAGCTAAAATTCGACACAGCCATGTAAGGTTCTTAAACCTTCCTGAGAGTTGGTGATACATTTTACAAAAACTGATACATTTTCCACCATTTGATACAGAATGCCTCTTCAGCATCAGGTTCATTGATGTGCTTCTGCTTAACACTCTAACCAGAAACAAAAAATATTTAGACAAGCTGTGAAATAGTGCTTATCTCAAATATTGTGCTCCAGCAGAAAAAGAACACCTACAATTCCAGGACGGCAGTCTGGTACGTTTGTATTGCCCTTGACCTGTCCCATAGCATTGCTGTTATACGTGCGTGTTATAATGCCTTTTATGGGCCATTTAGCATATTTGTGACAGTTTTGCGGTGCCCCATACTGATTTGTGGCACTACCAACATATGTTCAGAATGTTGTCGGGGTTAGAGGAAGTGCAGCTTAAATTTAATTTAATTTTAATAGTAGGATTGTTTTTTTTCCAGCTACTTAACTGTTGTTCAGTACAAATTGTATTAATAACCCACTTGGACATTATTACTGTGTTGTTTAGCTTGTTATTACCACACATTGCAAGTCGAATAATGGATTGACTGCAATGGTTCAATATGTTGAAGGGATGATTTTTGGGGATATAATATTCTTGGCTCTTTATACATCGATTGAACGCTTGTTTTTCAGACCGGTCATTAAATTGAAAATTCCGATGACACAAACTCAGAAATTGAAAATGTTATCAAATATGCAGTATTGTTTCACACAATCTTAAGCATAAAGTACAACGCACAGATATGTGTTTAAAAGTATTTACTTGTACCTTATAAGATGGTGCCAGTATTGTTATGTTATGTTACAATACATTTATATCACGCACGGATACTCAAGAGTGTCCCGGCGCGTCTGGTGAACATAACAGCAGAGACTCAAAAATTAAATGGCTTGATTAGAATAGCATAGAATCCTGAATATTACGCAGCTCCAGAGGGAGGAAGTTCCAGACTTCCGCTGCTTTGACAGAGAGAGAGCTGCCCCCAAACCGACCATGCGGAAGCGGGGGACAACTGCCAGGCGCTGTGTTGCAGAACGAAGACTTCTGTGAGGGACGTAAAAAGCAAAGCTCCTCCGGAGGTAGGCCGGGCCTAATCCATGCAAGGCTCTATGAGCCAGAGTAAGGGCCTTAAACTGGACTCGATGGACCACAGGGAGCCAGTAAAGTTCCCGTAGGTGCTGTTTCATACTCGATCTTCCAGGGATTTGCAGCAGAGCTCTTAGTGCCTCGTTCTGTATTGTTTGTAATTTTTTTTATCTGATACCAATGTACAAGCCGTTAGCATAATCAATGTGGGACAGAATGAGAGCTCGAGTCACCAGTATTAGAAAGATAATAATATGTAATTAGAGAAAGAGTAGAGTAGAGTAATACACTTTATTCAGTTGTTTTTCTAAACCATCAAAGTATGCAAAAAGGTCCGTCATTTCCCAATCTTAAGATTATGCTACAAGAGAATAAAATTAATAAATTTACATTATAAATAAGCATGAATTTGAGAAGAAGAAAAGAACAATACAACTTCCAGTTAAAAGCTTGCACCATATATAAAAATACAATCTAATATACAGGACACAATTCATCAATTCCTATGGTCATAACTTCCACAATCGCGTTTAGTTCCATTATTACAACAATCCGATTCTACCTAAATTATAAATGTCTGGTGCTTAATCCAGAAGAAAAATAAAAAACTGCTTAATGCAAAAACTATTGTGCCATACGTGTCTGTTTTTAAAATTCTGTAAGCAGCAAGATATTGTCTTGCTCCATGTTTTAAGCAGATTAGTCGTATCCACCTCCTATGGATCTGTTGATATTTACTACAGAAGAAAATAATATGTTCTACAGATTCTTGTACTCTGCCACATGCTGGGCATAATTCTGATGTTAAACCAACAGCCTGTTTGGTAGGGATCTTTAAAAGGAGACTGCCCAGCGAAATCTAACATATAAACTTTTGGCAAGTGGGGGAAAAATCCGATCCAAGTAGGGTTCATATCTGGGTCATGGCTTAATACTTAAAACTTGTGTTGTTAGATGACTGTTGGTGTCACTCACTGCATAGCGCTCTGCCACAAACGCCCAATATTTACCTTTTACTCTGGGTAGATCCTCTTTGCTTGCCTCCTCTGGGTGGTCCCACAAATGTAACATATGCAATGATTTGCACCAATCTGCAATATGTCTAAAGTTATGTCCTGGAACCTAGCAGGGATGAATAATAAACTTTCCCTTCCAGAGTGGGGTCCTTTCATGTATAAACATGATATTTGTATGATGCAGGAAACTTGGGCCCTGGACGAGAGTACGAGGGATGGTTTTGCAACCTTCAACATACTGGCAACAACAGGGGGAAGGGGTGGACCGTCGGGTGGCCTGTCGATTTGGGTGGGCATGCACTTGGGTGTTCAGGCTGCTGATATTCCAACCAATTCTCCAGACGTCCAATGTATACTCCTGACGCTCCCTGATTTGACCAAGGTTGCCTTACTTAATGTTTATTCAAGGCCACAGCAGCGTGGCCAGGAATCAGGCACTATTAATGTGCTGAGGCAGTTTATTTTTTCCTTAGATCCTTCAGTGGCTCTGCTAGTGGGAGGTGATTTTAATTGTCAGTTCGAGCCCCTCGAGAGCCTGGGCGTGGGGGATTCAGATGACGAGGATCAATTTTGGCATGTCTCCGACCCTCAGATCTCCCTTGTCCGAGCATGGACCCCGCTGGTTCTCCAAATTAAAGCACTTACCCTTACAATGTCTCTGCAGGCGTGTAATGGGAGGATAGAGCCAGATATACCGGGGTCTTTTACCTTTAATAGACCAGATCACACGTCGATCATTGATTATATAATGATTGAAACAAGACACTGGGACAAGGTGTTAAATTTTAGGGTGCTTCCTAGGACTGATAATGATCCCAACGCCCTGGTGTTGACACTGAAACCACGAAGTTTCGGGTTGTCCAACCCCGCCCCGAACTTACTGCTCTATCACAGCCCCTCGTGATATTAAATAATAGGCGGAGAATTAAATGGTGCTATTTTCAGGGTTCGCCAACTAAACTAGCTGAAATATATCACTTGGCACTTCCGCAGCTAATTGAAATGGGGGAAATTGATGTAAAGAACTTAGACGAAGTAGCCCAGACCAGGATCACGGGAATTCACAAACAGTTGGTCGCTAACCTCTTTGATGTGTTTTACCCTCTGGTTCGTAATAATGCTGCCTTAGCTAGAACGCATCCCTGGTATGATGCAGCTTGTCGGAAAGCAAAATCTGATTTGCTAACAGCAATAAAAGCAAAGCATAGAGCAACAATAAAGCAGTGTCGAATTGGGTATAAGCAGGCTATTACCAGGGGAAAATAGACTGGGAGGAGAATAAATGGGAGGAACTCAGGCTAGCACTCTCTCGTAGGGACTCCAAAGCATTTTGGACCATTGTTAGTAGTGGGGCGAGTGGGGGAGCACCCGCACTCATTACAAATATAGCTCCTGCAGCTTGGGAAGCTCACTACGGAGCACTCTATGCTAACCCCATTGAAGAGACAACCTAGCTCCCGACCCTTGAACCACTAAACGAGCATAGTTTGCTGGACTAATGGACTCCGAACCGGGTGAACCAGTAGGGACCTCCCTCCAGACCATCACAGGATCCCAACTTGAGTATCGCTCGCTGCCGTGCTGATTGTCTATTTGCTGTTGGGACATACCGCTGGACACTTTACAGCTAGCGACTGCACCATTGTCACCGGGGCCATCAAGACCAATGGATTCAGCTTTGGTTAAGCCTATCGCTGTGAAGCAGGCTTTTTCTACCCCACTTTCAACAAAGAACTTTCAATTGGTATCTTACCAGAGGCAACAAGTTTCTTATATGTCACCGCTTATGCCCTCTCATCTTCTAGAATCTTACTCTGAGGAGGAGGAAGAAGATTTTGATGACTATAATGAGGGAGCTTTTGGAGTAGCTCGCCATCCATCCAAGCTCGTTATTAAGTGCCAGGATGAGGATGAGGACGATACTTATTCAGGACAATATTACCAGGAAGACATTGTAGTGCCTCATTCTATGGAACTTTGCTACAAGTGGGGTTGTGTCCTGCACTGTGGCCGGGTAGGACAATTATAATTTCAACAAAGAGAGGACCCGGTCACTGTTTTTGTTCTGCTAACTTTATTATTTAGAGCAGAATCTCACCCTAAGGTAATTAATCCTTAGGTACTTTGTATATTTTGGTTATTATGAAATAGTGAAACAATTTTTACAGTCTTTTGACAACAGTCCGAGGTTTACTTGCTGTCTTGCACAGGGACAAATACATTTACAAGTGCTAAAAACAATTATTGTGGTGTGAAACAAACAATAAATACTTATAACCATTTTTATCAAAAACATTTATCAAACAAGATCATTGTTTTTCTTCGTGATAGTACCCTACCAACCACTTCTACAAGGCCACTAAGCTGCAACTTTTGCTCAATGTCAGGCCTAATGACGCAAAGGCATGCAATACATTTATCTTCTATTCAATTCAATCGTTTGAAAAAGAGCCTTATGCGAAAATGAAAAACATTCGGAATTAAGACGAATGAATAATCAGCCGACGCGTTTCCGAGCCTGGCTTTTACTTGTCAGACTCTTCTTCAGGGCTTTGGGCTGGGTACCTGTGTGAATGTAAACGAGGGGCATACTTTAGTTTGGGACCTTCACCTATGGTGTCTCTGATTGTTGTACATATCAACAATTGTTGTTACCTTATTGTCGGGTTTAAGCTTGTGTAAACCGTCTCTTTGAGCTCTTAGTTGTGATAATTCACTGTGTTCTGCAATAAAAACAGTGATATTGTTTCTGTTTATTGTCTGAGAGGACTGTTTGGCGCTAGTTTAAAGCAGTGGTTATACACTCAACTCACGTGGTCATCAGGCAGTACATGTCGTCCAGTCTATGATTCCTGTTTTATTCAGTCGAAAATCGCCAAGGCTGCAAGATTAATTAAACATTTTTTTGTAAATAACTTGCTAGTGGATCTATGGGCAACGGTCATCGGCAGGCAGCCAGAGTGACATACACTTACTTGTTGTTATTTACTGGGGTGTGGAGCACCAGGCTTTTCATCAATCAGGGCGCCGCCTCTTTGGTCAGTTGTAAGGTTCGATGTTTATGCTGCGGGGTTGAGGTGAATTTTGATTAGCGGGACATTTGTTCCACTGTCTTACATTGTTTTGAACAACCGCTTGCGAAAGCACTTACTTAAGTTGATTCCCAGGCGTGCTGAACGTAGATGGGGCGTCACCTTTTCCTTTCTATTCCAAGGGTGCCGTTAGTGCTACAAAAATGAGGGGAACATAGGTTTAGGAGATTTAAGTTCCACATGTCTGTGCTCTATCTTAATGGGCGCGTGCAGCGTTTACCTGCAGAGTTCATTTTGGGTGCTGCCGTCTGCTTCAAGATCACTCGAGTGAGTAAGTGTTGTGGTCACATGGATGCTTAAAGACTGGACATGTGACCTGGTGCTTATGGGACATGTAGTCCGGGACGTTCGTGGTTGTAAGAGGCATTTTACAGTGGTCTATTTTACATTGGACCCTTTGTTGAAATCATTCTATGGAACAGCAAAGACGGTCTAAGGCTTCAGAGGTCACTCATTTACCGCCTAACCTTATTCAGGATTTACAGGCTATGCTGGCAGGTTATAAACAGCGTTTCCCACCGCAAATACCTCAACCTGTTGCTCCGGTTCCTCCACCTCAATTACCGCCACGTTCACCGGTTGTAGACGCTCCGCAACCTGAGTTGCCTACACACACCCTGGACACTTCTTCGGAGGAAGAAGTAGAGAAAGGAGAGTTACCTAACGTGCCTCCAGCGGATCCGTGGGATGACTACGTTATCCCCATGCCATCCCCCGCAACGCTTCAACCTTCAGACTCACCACCTGACGATATAGGGGGATTTCACAATCTTATACAGAGAGCAGCAAATAGATTTAAGCTCCCGGTGACGGTGGAGCAAACGGAATGTTTTCTTCACGATTTGAAGGAAGAAACTAGGAAGGTGTCTAGAGCCATTCCCATTATTGACTACATCTGGCAAGAGGGCATCAAGGTGATAAAAAATCCTGCTTCTGTGCCTGCTGTGTTACCACAAATTGAAAAGAAATATTGTGCCCCACTAGGTAGTCCTGCATGCCTCATTGGTCATCCGCGTCCGGATTCAGTTATTTCACAGGCCGCACAACAAAGGTCAAAGAACCCAGCCACCCCTATTTCTACACCACCTGATAAGGAGGGGTGCCGTTTGGACCGTATTGATGATAAATTCTCCACGATGGCTGCGGCTTCCATCAGAGCGGCAAATTCCTTGGCGATTATAGGTCGCTATGATCGCCAAATGTGTTCCGAAATGGCTGGTTTCATAGCTCTGATTCCGGAGGACAAGAGACATGAAGCGCGTAAGGTGCTAATGGAAGGAGAACGCGCAGCTGCGGAATCTATTGACTGTGCATTCGATGTTGTAAACCCGAATTTCAGACAGTTGGCAGGAGCGGCGGTCTTGAGACGTCAAGGGTGGTTGAAGACTGTCAGGGTTTTGCAAATAGCATCTACCTATATTCCTAAGTCTGGGAATAGGGCTAGGACAATAGTGATGCCCTGTCGGGTTAATGTTTGGTACTCGTGTATTACTAAATAGGTTCCTTTCAGTACTATGTAAATAGGTTCAGGAAATAGTGAGTGTAACTGTTCCTCCCAAGATGGCCGCCGCTGTGGCCATAGAAGCAAACCTAGAGCTAGTTTGTGAGGGCTAGTTGATGTGTGCCTCACGCAGCTTTGAAACTGCGCACTTCAACTGTTCGGGTTCCTGAGGTGGTCTGCTAGTGTCCGAGGCTCCGTGTCTATATTCAGGACAGGAGTTATCATAGTCAGTTTAGTATTTTCCTCGAGTCCGCTCGAAGCGGTTACTTGCTGAGAGAGTGGAATATCCTTTAAAGTCCTATTTAGTGTAGTTATCAATAGTTGTATATAGTCCCTGAAGGAAAGATATTTTCTCCTGAAAACCTTCCGTCGGCTGCTGTGGCTGTGACTACTCTCTACTTAATCCGCTGCCGTCGTGGGAGCAAGGTTCGCTCTGCTGAAGTTAGACAGGATATCACAGCGGAAAGTTCCACGGACTCCATTGACTTCTTGCGGTGTACCCTGAGAGAAACAGTAAGCTAGCGGCTCTTTCCCTTTGCCAGCAAACAATAAACTGAGTAACAATTCCCTTCTTGCGCTTTCCCTGCTTTACCCTTTCCCCCTTCTTGCCTCCCTTGAACCTTTTTGCGCGCAGAAGACAATTCAGCATTGAGACTCCTTTGAGCCACATGTTCGCACCGAGACTCGACCAGAAACCCAGTTGGGGCAAGTACAGGGAGCTTACAGGTAACTAGAGTGAGTATTAGTTTGAGTAGGTCGCAGACTATTAGCAAGGACCCACAGTAATGTTAGTTTTTATCTCACAGGCATGAAGCTCCAGATTGTTACTACACACCCACACGAAGAGTAGCAATACATTTGGGAATCACTGGTAGGATAAGATTTGATTATTTCATAGAGAGAGAATATTGGTAGGTGGCTGTTGTTGTTTATTCTTTCCCCTTTCTTTTGTGTATTAGGCACCTTACAGTAACCGACGCAGAAGCCAAGACTGAGCTACAAAATCGGTGAAGGTGCCAGAAGTTCTCAAGGTGTCTCTTCTCTGTCCACTTCCCCTTTTCCCTTCTGCTAGTGGATTTGCCCTTGTAGCGGAGACACTGGTGGGAGGGCGATTGGGTCAAGCATCTTACTGCCTCTGCGAAGTTATTGGAGCCTTCTGACAGATTGAAGTGCCCACTTATCTACTTCGCCCAGGCAGTATGGCTGAGGGATTTGACCTAAAGGATCTTGGAGACATTTTAGTGGGAATTCAGAGGGAGATGGGAGCTGTAAGGGAGGAAAATAAAAGTTTAAAATTAGAATTGGAGGCCTCTCGACAAGAGACTAGAGTTCTGGCCCAGAAGATGGATGGATTAGTTATGGGAAATCCAGTTCAGGTTCCTTCCGCGTCTAACACCAGTACCGCGAGTTCAGATCCTAAGACAGTTGCTCAGGTTATCCACTCAGTCTCTCCTTTTATTCCTCTAGCAGCTCCAGAACGGTTTTCTGGGGATCCACAAAAGGCACAACTCTTTTTAACTCAATGTTCCCTACATTTCATGTGCCGTCCTACCCTTTTTCCAGATGCCCAATCTAGAGTAGCATGTATTTTATCCTATCTCAGTGGTGATGCCGCCAATTGGGTGATGCCCTTGGTGAGCGAAGATGACCCAATCCTTTGTGATTTCGCAAAGTTTAAATCCGAGTTTCTCAGAATTTTTGACAGGAGAAGGATTTTTTGGGCCACCGATAATGAGTTGCTGGAATTGCGGCAGGGCTCTAAAGATTTGATCTCATACCTGACGCAATTTAATAAGTTAATTGTGGAAACCAACTGGCCAGAGGAGAAACGGGCAGCTTTATTTTATCGAGGACTAAGAGATGAGATCAAGGACACATTGGCACAAGTTCCGAATCGGCCCACAGAGTTGTCTGCGTTGGTGGATTTAGTTTTAGAATTGGATTTCCGTAACTCTGAACGAAAGGGAGACAAGAGGAAAGATTGGAGAGTTAACTTTCCCCGGTTTGATCGAGCTCGGACCGAGAAAGGTTCCGGAGGGAGTAACGAGGCAGAACCCATGCAAATTGGAGCAGTCCAAGGTCCATTGAGTAAAGAGGAGAAGGAACAGAGGCGTTTGAGGAAATTGTGTTTATATTGCGGGACCTCCGGCCATTTTGTAAAGGAATGCTCTAAGCGTCCTAAATTACCTTTTAAAGGAAACGAGGTGAGCCATCAGTAGGCGGAGTCGCTCTGGTGGTGCAGGAGAAAAAGACGACTCCAGAATCCCATCTAATCCTTAATACTCTACAGTCGTGTATTCCTCATGTAATCCTTCACATGACATTAAAGTTCCGTGAATAGCAGATTTCTGGAGTGGCTTTTATGTTGGACTCTGGGGCCACAGGAAATGTTTGTGACATTAAATATGCCCGTCGCATGGGAATTCAAGCCATTCGAAAGGAAAGACCAGAACTAGTGAGAGCAGTAGATGGAACAAATTTGTCGTCTGGGCCAATTATCAGTCATACCGAAGAATTGGAGTTGATTCAAGTGGATGGGCATAGAGAAGTCTTGCAATTCAATTTAATAGACGCCCCTCAGTTTCAATTGATCCTTGGGTTACCTTGGCTGGCTACACACAATCCGACAATCGACTGGGAAAATTAAACAGTCAGCATGCAGTCAGGCTTCTATTTGGAACATTGTTATGGGCACAAGGAAAATTCGGTGGAGCTGTCTCCCGCTTCTCTACTATCTTTCGGAGGTCAGTCAATTTGTGTAATTGATTCTGGAGAAATTCCCCCAGAGTATCAGGATTTGAAGATGGTTTTTACTGAACAGGAAGCGGAGGTGCTACCACCACATCGCTCATATGACTGTACTATTGATCTGGTTCCTGGAGCGGCTCTTCCTTGCAGTCGGATCTATGCTCTAACCGAAGCTGAGAATAACCATCTTAAGGAGTATCTTGACCGTTATCTGGCCAATGGGTTCATTAGACCCTCGCAGTCACCGGTATCCTCGCCGCTCTTTTTCATCCCAAAGAAGCAAGAGGGAAGTCTGAGAACTTGTATCGATTACCGTGCACTGAACTTAGTCCCTATCAAGAATCAATACCCCCTGCCTTTAATTTCAGTTCTTTTGGATCAAATTAAAGAAGCTCAGATTTTCACCAAGCTTGATTTACGTGGGGCATACCATTTGGTGCGGATGAAAGAGGGGCACGAGTGGAAGACCGCCTTTCGTACCAAATTTGGCCTCTTCGAGTATTGTGTGATGTCCTTTGGGTTGTGTAATGCACCTGCTGTGTTTCAACACTTCATTAATGACATCATGAGTGATTTGATTGACAAAGTGGCCATTGTCTATTTGGATGATATCTTGATCTACTCCCAGAATACACAAGACCATCACAAGCACGTCACAATGGTGTTGGATCGATTAAGAACACATCATTTATTTGTAAAATTGGAAAAGTGTGTTTTTCATGCTACTACAGTGGAGTTTCTAGGATTCATCCTCTCCCCACATGGAATCAATATGGATCAAGGAAAAGTTCAAGCAGTGAAAAGTTGGCCAGAACCACATAATATCAAGGAGATACAGCGATTTTAGTGATTCGCTAATTTCTATCGGCGCTTCATTCAGGGCTTTTCACAATTGATCGTCCCTATTACTCGATTATTAAAGAAAGGGGTAAGGTTCGAGTGGACCAATGAGGCAGCACAAGCATTTCTTCATCTCAAAGATAAATTTGTGTCCGCACCTATTCTCTTGCATGCCAATCCAGAAGAACCTTTCTTTGTAGAAGCAGATGCGTCGGATCAGGCAATTGGAGGTGTTCTTTCACAACGACATTTGAAAACTGGTCAGCTTCATCCAGTGGCGTATCACTCCAGAAAATCCAGCTGAACTGAATTACACGATCGCCGAAAAGGAATTGTTGGTGGTGAAGGATGCCTTTGAGGACTGGAGGCATTATCTGCTGGGGGCTAAGCATACAGTGACCGTGTTTACTGATCATAAGAATCTGCAATTCTTTCTTGAAATCTGCGAAAACCCTAACTCCTCGACCGCTACGTTGGTCCTTGTACTTTGCGGATTTTGTGATCACGTTTCGTCCTGGAGCAAAGAATGGAAAGGCGGATGCACTTTCCCGTGTGAATACAGAAGATTGTGAACATCCTGTTGAACCTCAACCCATCATTCCTGAAACTAAGATCATTTGTGCTCTTTCTTTGAGCAACTTTCAAGAAGAAGTTCAGAAAAGTTTATCTAAATAGGAGATCCAGAAGTGGGTTCAATTGAGAGATGAGAGAGAGTTAAACCAGCAGTTACCATACTATTAAGGGGCCTTGTATCTTCCTACAACTGCACTTCAACAAAGGGCATTACAAAGTTGCCATGATCATCCTTTGGCAGGTCATAAAGGAATTTCTAAGACCATGGATTTGGTTCAGCGCTGTTTTTGGTGGCCTGGGTTGTCCTCTCATGTCAAGCTATATGTACAGTCCTGTGAATTGTGTGCCAGGAGTAAACCTAATGATTCAGAAAAGGGGGTGGTGATGAACAGAGTGCCTGAATTAAGCAGACCACTCTTACCCAGTCCAAAGATCAGGGCTTGATCCATCACCGTTTTTTGGCTCACTGCACCATCCCAGCTCAGAACCTGGCTACATGCAAATTAGTCTGTTCCTGTCCCAGTGCATGATGGGAACAGGGCAAACCAAACTACCAAGCCAATTCTTATACTGGGAAGGAAACAAGCCTCCGGGGACCGGTTTCTGGCATTTCAGCCATCATCGGCCCGGCTTGCTTGAATCCTGATGGTGCAATGAGCAAGGGACTCACATCTGAGTCCTTCCACGCTTATGGTGGACAAAATGATTCAGAAAAGGGGGTGGTGATGAACAGAGTGCCTGAATTAAGCAGACCACTCTTACCCAGTCCAAAGATCAGGGCTTGATCCATCACCGTTTTTTGGCTCACTGCACCATCCCAGCTCAGAACCCGGCTACATGCAAATTAGTCTGTTCCTGTCCCAGTGCATGATGGGAACAGGGCAAACCAAACTACCAAGCCAATTCTTATACTGGGAAGGAAACAAGCTTCCGGGGGCCGGTTTCTGGCATTTCAGCCATCGTCGGCCCGGCTTGCTTGAATCCTGATGGTGCAATGAGCAAGGGACTCACATCTGAGTCCTTCCACGCTTATGGTGGACAAAATGATTCAGGAAAGGGGGTGGTGATGAACAGAGTGCCTGAATTAAGCAGACCACTCTTACCCAGTCCAAAGATCAGGGCTTGATCCATCACCGTTTTTTAGCTCACTGAACCATCCCAGCTCAGAACCCGGCTACATGCAAATTAGTCTGTTCCTGTCCCAGTGCATGATGGAAACAGGGCAAACCAAACTACCAAGCCAATTCTTATACTGGGAAGGAAACAATCTTCCGGGGACCGGTTTCTGGCATTTCAGCCGTCGTCGGCCCGGCTTGCTTGAATCCTGATGGTGCAATGAGCAAGGGACTCACATCTGAGTATACCCTTCCACGCTTATGGTGGACAAAATGATTCAGAAAAGGGGGTGGTGATGAACAGAGTGCCTGAACTAAGCAGACCACTCTTACCCAGTCCAAAGATCAGGGCTTGATCCATCACCGTTTTTTAGCTCACTGCACCATCCCAGCTCAGAACCCGGCTACATGCAAATTAGTCTGTTCCTGTCCCAGTGCATGATGGGAACAGGGCAAACCAAACTACCAAGCCAATTCTTATACTGGGAAGGAAACAAGCTTCCGGGGACCGGTTTCTGGCATTTCAGCCGTCGTCGGCCCGGCTTGCTTGAATCCTGATGGTGCAATGAGCAAGGGACTCACATCTGAGTCCTTCCACGCTTATGGTGGACAAAATTATTCAGAAAAGGGGGTGGTGATGAACAGAGTGCCTGAATTAAGCAGACCACTCTTACCCAGTCCAAAGATCAGGGCTTGATCCATCACCGTTTTTTAGCTCACTGCACCATCCCAGCTCAGAACCCGGCTACATGCAAATTAGTCTGTTCCTGTCCCAGTGCATGATGGGAACAGGGCAAACCAAACTACCAAGCCAATTCTTATACTGGGAAGGAAACAAGCTTCCGGGGACCGGTTTCTGGCATTTCCGCTGTCGTCGGCCCGGCTTGCTTGAATCCTGATGGTGCAATGAGCAAGGGACTCACATCTGAGTATTCCCTTCCACGCTTATGGTGGACAAAATGATTCAGAAAAGGGGGTGGTGATGAACAGAGTGCCTGAATTAAGCAGACCACTCTTACCCAGTCCAAAGATCAGGGCTTGATCCATCACCGTTTTTTGGCTCACTGCACCATCCCAGCTCAGAACCTGGCTACATGCAAATTAGTCTGTTCCTGTCCCAGTGCATGATGGGAACAGGGCAAACCAAACTACCAAGCCAATTCTTATACTGGGAAGGAAACAAGCCTCCGGGGACCGGTTTCTGGCATTTCAGCCATCATCGGCCCGGCTTGCTTGAATCCTGATGGTGCAATGAGCAAGGGACTCACATCTGAGTCCTTCCACGCTTATGGTGGACAAAATGATTCAGGAAAGGGGGTGGTGATGAACAGAGTGCCTGAATTAAGCAGACCACTCTTACCCAGTCCAAAGATCAGGGCTTGATCCATCACCGTTTTTTAGCTCACTGAACCATCCCAGCTCAGAACCCGGCTACATGCAAATTAGTCTGTTCCTGTCCCAGTGCATGATGGAAACAGGGCAAACCAAACTACCAAGCCAATTCTTATACTGGGAAGGAAACAATCTTCCGGGGACCGGTTTCTGGCATTTCAGCCGTCGTCGGCCCGGCTTGCTTGAATCCTGATGGTGCAATGAGCAAGGGACTCACATCTGAGTATACCCTTCCACGCTTATGGTGGACAAAATGATTCAGAAAAGGGGGTGGTGATGAACAGAGTGCCTGAACTAAGCAGACCACTCTTACCCAGTCCAAAGATCAGGGCTTGATCCATCACCGTTTTTTAGCTCACTGCACCATCCCAGCTCAGAACCCGGCTACATGCAAATTAGTCTGTTCCTGTCCCAGTGCATGATGGGAACAGGGCAAACCAAACTACCAAGCCAATTCTTATACTGGGAAGGAAAAAATCTTCCGGGGACCGGTTTCTGGCATTTCAGCCGTCGTCGGCCCGGCTTGCTTGAATCCTGATTGTGCAATGAGCAAGGGACTCACATCTGAGTCCTTCCACGCTTATGGTGGACAAAATGATTCAGAAAAGGGGGTGGTGATGAACAGAGTGCCTGAATTAAGCAGACCACTCTTACCCAGTCCAAAGATCAGGGCTTGATCCATCACCGTTTTTTAGCTCACTGCACCATCCCAGCTCAGAACCCGGCTACATGCAAATTAGTCTGTTCCTGTCCCAGTGCATGATGGAAACAGGGCAAACCAAACTACCAAGCCAATTCTTATACTGGGAAGGAAACAATCTTCCGGGGACCGGTTTCTGGCATTTCAGCCGTCGTCGGCCCGGCTTGCTTGAATCCTGATGGTGCAATGAGCAAGGGACTCACATCTGAGTATACCCTTCCACGCTTATGGTGGACAAATTGATTCAGAAAAGGGGGTGGTGATGAACAGAGTGCCTGAATTAAGCAGACCACTCTTACCCAGTCCAAAGATCAGGGCTTGATCCATCACCGTTTTTTAGCTCACTGCACCATCCCAGCTCAGAACCCGGCTACATGCAAATTAGTCTGTTCCTGTCCCAGTGCATGATGGAAACAGGGCAAACCAAACTACCAAGCCAATTCTTATACTGGGAAGGAAACAATCTTCCGGGGACCGGTTTCTGGCATTTCAGCCGTCGTCGGCCCGGCTTGCTTGAATCCTGATGGTGCAATGAGCAAGGGACTCACATCTGAGTATACCCTTCCACGCTTATGGTGGACAAATTGATTCAGAAAAGGGGGTGGTGATGAACAGAGTGCCTGAATTAAGCAGACCACTCTTACCCAGTCCAAAGATCAGGGCTTGATCCATCACCGTTTTTTAGCTCACTGCACCATCCCAGCTCAGAACCCGGCTACATGCAAATTAGTCTGTTCCTGTCCCAGTGCATGATGGGAATAGGGCAAACCAAACTACCAAGCCAATTCTTATACTGGGAAGGAAACAAGCTTCCGGGGACCGGTTTCTGGCATTTCAGCCGTCGTCGGCCCGGCTTGCTTGAATCCTGATGGTGCAATGAGCCAGGGACTCACATCTGAGTATACCCTTCCACGCTTATGGTGGACAAAATGATTCAGAAAAGGGGGTGGTAAACCTAGTCGGCAGGCTCCACAGGGGTTTTTACAACCGCTTCCTACTCCGACCCATCCGTGGCATACAGTGTCTATGGATCTGATCGTAGATTTGCCAGTTAGTAAGGGGTTCGATACTATTTTGGTGATTGTGGATACTTTCACCAAGATGAGTCACTTTATTGCTATGTCCGGTACCCCCACTGCTCCTGAATTAGCACAAGCATTTAGCGAGAATATTGTAAAACTACATGGGGTCCCCAAGATAGTGGTCTTAGATCGAGGTCCTCAATTTATTTCCCGCTTCTGACAAGCTTATCTCAAAGGTCTGGGGATTGAGAGTAGATTGTCTACCAGCTATCACCCTGAATCGGACGGATAGACTGAGAGAATTAACCAAGAATTGGAACAGTATCTCCGTTTGTTTCTCCTCGAGCGGGGTGGTGAATGGTCGGATCAATTGTGGATGGCAGAGTTTGCTAGTAATAACGCTAAGAGTGTTTCTACGGGCTACTCTCCATTTTATTTGAATTCTGGTCGTCATCCTAATGCATTCTGCACTCAGGAAGATTTAGAAGTCCCAGCAGTTAAGACCCTGTTGACCGATATGGCTGCCTTACATAAACTGCAGAGGAAAATTTGATAAAAGCAAAGCAATCTTACAAGAGGGGTGCAGACAGACATAGAAAACCCGCTCCGCAATATCAGGTAGGAGATCAGGTGTGGCTTTCTACGAAAAATCTCCATTTAAAAGGGAATAGGAAATTCTAACCAAGATTTGTGGGTCCCTATTCAGTTGAACAGGTCTTGGGTCCAGTAACAGTGAGATTAAAATTACCAGCTAAGTTAGGGATCCATCCAGTCTTTCATGTCTCTTTATTGAAAAAGATTAAATCACACATGAGGTTGGGTAAACCACCAGAGCCCCTTGTTATTTCTGGCCACACTGAGTATGAGGTACATGACATTTTAGACTCTAAAATCAAAAAAGGAAAACAATTTTACCTGGTGGACTGGAAGGGGTACGGTCCTGAGAAAAGGTCGTGGGAGCCTGTATCTCAAATTCATGCTCCACAACTCATTAAGAGATTCCATGCAAGGAAACCTCTCAAACCTGGACCGATGAATCGGTCTTTGAGAGGGGGTACTGTCAGGGTTTTGCAAATAGCATCTACCTATGTTCCTAAGTCTGGGAATAGGGCTAGGACAATAGTGAAGCCCTGTCGGGTTAATGTTTGGTACCCGTGTATTACTAAATAGGTTCCTTTCAGTACTATGTAAATAGGTTCAGGAAATAGTGAGTGTAACTGTTCCTCCCAAGATGGCCGCCACTGTGGCCATAGAAGCAAACCTAGAGCTAGTGTGTGAGGGCTAGTTGATGTATGCCTCGCGCAGCTTTCAAACTGCGCACTTCAACTGTTCGGGTTCCAAAGGTAGCTGCTAGTGTCCGAGGCTCCGTGTCTATATTCAGGACAGGAGTTATCAGAGTCAGTTTAGTATTTTCCTCGAGTCCGCTTGAAGCGGTTACTTGCCGAGAAAGTGGAATATCCTTTAAAGTCCTATTTAGTGTAGTTATCGATAGTTGTATATAGTCCCTGAAGCAAAGATATTTTATCTTGAAAACCTTTCGTTGGCTGCTGTGGCTGTGACTACTCTCTACTTAATCCGCTGCCGTCGTGGGAGCAAGTTTCACTCTGCTGAAGGTCGACAGGATATCACAGCGGAAAGTTCCACGGACTCCATTGACTTCTTGCGGTGTACCCTGAGAGAAACAGAAAGCTAGCGGCTCTTCCCCTTTGCCAGCAAACAATAAACTGAGTAACAATTCCCTTCTTGCGCTTTCCCTGCTTTACCCTTTCCCCCTTCTTGCCTCCCTTGAACCTTTTTGCGCGCAGAAGACAATTCAGCATTGAGACTCCTTTGAGCCACATGTTCGCACCGAGACTCGACCAGAACCCCAGTTGGGGCAAGGACAGGGAGCTTACAGGTAACTAGAGTGAGTATTAGTTTGAGTAGGTCGCAGACTATTAGCAAGGACCCACAGTAATGTTAGTTTTTATCTCACAGGCATGAAGCTCCAGATTGTTACTACACACCCACACGAAGAGTAGCAATACCTTTGGGAATCACTAGTAGGATAAGATTTGATTATTTCATATAGAGAGAATATTGGTAGGTGGCTGTTGTTTATTCTTTCCCCCTTCTTCTGTGTATTAGGCACCTTACAGTAACCGACGCAGAAGCCGAGACTGAGCTACAAAATCGGTGAAGGTGCCAGAAGTTCTCAAGGTGTCTCTTCTCTGTCCACTTCCCCTTTTCCCTTCTGCTAGTGGATTTGCCCTTGTGGCGGAGACACTGGTGGGAGGGCGATTGGGTCAAGCATCTTACTGCCTCTGCGAAGTTATTGGAGCCTTCTGACAGATTGAAGTGCCCACTTATCTACTTTGCCCAGGCAGTATGGCTGAGGGATTTGACCTAAAGGATCTAGGAGACATTTTAGTGGGAATTCAGAGGGAGATAGGAGCTGTAAGGGAGGAAAATAAAAGTTTAAAATGAGAACTATCACTCCTCTTATCGCCAGTCAGGATCAACTGGTTTCTCTCGCCAAGGAGGAAGAAAGCGCACAAATTAACAAGGCCGAGACACTCACAAAAAACAGTGAGGTCAGTTGGGCGTCAACCTCAGTTCCCTACCTTCCCGTGGGCGCGAAGCTATCTGCCTTCCAACCACAATGGCAACAGATCACTACCGATCGGTGGGTGTTGGTCCTAGTCCAGCATGCTCACACCCTGGAGTTTATCAACAAACCTCCAACAACTCCGCCCAGGGGACCCCCTCCACCTCGTTTTCACTTATTGTTCAAGGAGGTTCAAATAATGCTTCTCAAGAACACTGTGGAGAAGGTTCCAATCCATCAGAGAAGGACAGGCTTCTATTCCCGTTTTTTCCTCATAAAGAAGAAATCAGGGGAATGGCGACCGATCCTAGATCTGCGCAATCTCAACAGATATCTCAAGAAGCAGGGTTTCCGAATGGTCACTCTTTCGGACATTCTCAACTGCCTCAACGAGGTAGATTATATGGCTTCCTTGGACATGGAAGAGGCTTACTTCCACATCCCAATCCACCCAAAACATCGAAAATATCTCAGTTTCACTGTAGCTGGCACCCATTACCAGTTTAAAGTCCTTCCATTTGGCCTCAAGTCGGCTCCAAGAATTTTTACAAAGTGCCTGGCTCCTGTAGCGGCAGCTCTTCGATCATCAAAAGTCCAGGTTTTCCCGTACTTGGACGACTGGCTAGTCAAGGGTCCATCGAAGGCCAAAGTAAAGTCCGAAATTGCAGTATGCCACACTCTCTTTGCATCGCTAGGTCTCCCGATCAACAAGAGCAAATCTCAATTGAATCCGAAACAGAACATACTGTTCCTAGGAGCTTGTCTGGACACAGTAAGATGCAAGGCATTCTTGTCTCGAGAGCGTCAACTCCGGCTACAAGCTTTGGCCATAAAGCTATTAAGAAAAAAGTCACTTTCAGCTCGCCTATTCGCATCCCTTCTGGGGATGTGCTCTTCAGTCATCAATCTCATTCTATTAGCATGGCTCAAGATGCTGCCTTTACAGGAAGAGCTACATCGTCAATGGCAGCAAGCGACAGGCTCTTTCGAGGACACCATCACAGTCACCACCCGAATGGTGGAGGCCCTGCAATGGTGGACTCAATTACGCAATCTGAAACAGGGGCTCACGTTCTTGCAAACACCTCCAGATTTCATTCTGATGACAGATGCGTCAATGGAGGGCTGGGGAGGTCATCTTCAAGACTTACAGGTGCAAGGCAAATGGTCTCAAAAATACAAAAAATGCCACATCAACAGTCTAGAGCTGAAAGCCATCTTTCTTTCTCTTCAAGCGTTCCTTCCCAGGATAGCAGGGTCCTCGGTCCTGGTCAGAACGGACAATACCACCAGCATGTTTTATATAAACAAGCAGGGAGGGACAAGATCAGCAACATTGTCCAAGGAGGCCCAAGAGCTTTGGGAATGGTTAACAGTACACAACATAACTCTCAAGGCAGAGCACGTCAGAGGTGTCTACAACACTTTAGCGGACAAACTAAGCAGGTCCTCATCAGATTGCCACAAGTGGGAACTAGACAACGACCAACTGAGCAAGGTGTTTCAGAGGTGGGGCAAGCCGATGTTGGATCTATTTACAACACAACAAAACAAGAAATGCCGGTATTACGCTAACAGATACCCTCAACAGGGATCAAGGGGGAATGCCCTGTCCATGCGATGGTCAGGGATTTATGCTTATGCCTTTCCGGCGAATGCGTTGATTCCACGAGTGTTACGCAAGATGAAGTTGGAGAGTTGCCGCCTTCTCCTAATTGCTCCCAGATGGCCTCGCCAGTATTGGTTTCAGGAGCTCATGCTACTATCACAGGAGCCACCGATCCGGCTTTTGATAACTCCAGCACTAGTGTCATGCAATGAGGGTCAGATACTTCAGCCAGACCCTCAATCGCTGAAATTGCACGCATGGCTCCTAACTTCTTAGAATTTCAACATCTCCAAATTCCTCAAGACTGCCGAGACATTCTGAAGAAAGCAAGAGCCCAGAGCACATTAAAGACTTATTGTCTCAAGTGGAAGCGTTTCTGCGCTTGGTGTACGTCAAACTCTTTACACCCTATTGAAGCTCGAGCAGAAAAAATACTGCCTTCTTTATTGCATTTGGCTCGCTCTGGTCTTTCTTTCTCCTCAATAAAGGTCCTCTTAGCGGCTTTATCCAGGTACAGGAAAGTGGATAACACTCCATTGCTATGCTCTTCGTCGCTATTAAAACAGTTCATGAGAGGTCTTTTCCGGGCTTATCCTCCAGAAAAGCCTTCGCCACCAGAATGGGAGCTTATCACAGTCCTCTCACAGCTGATGAAACACCGGTTCGAACCAATTCACAAAGCTGATCTAAAATTCTTGACAATGAAGGTTGCTTTGCTGTTAGCACTAACTTCCGCCAGAAGAGTGGGAGAAATTCAAGCATTCAGTATAAAGGAACCCTTTTTACATTTCTCCCAGGAGTATGTCACTCTGCGGACGAATCCAACCTTCATACCGAAAGTGCCTTCTCAATTCCATCTGAATGAACCTGTAAAACTGAAAGTTTTCTTTCCAAATCCTACAACTCCGGCGGAAAGAACATTACATTCTTTAGACATTAAGCGAGGCTTAAAGTTTTATCTTCAGAGAACCAAAAACTTGAGAAAATCAGATCAACTATTTGTGGCGTATGGCCAGACTACATTGGGAAAAGCGGTCACTAAAGCCACAATTTCCAGATGGATAGCCTCTGCTATTTATTTCTGCCACATCAAGGCTAACCGACCACTAAAAAGGTCTGTTCGATCTCATTCCACAAGGGCTGTGGCAGCGTCTGCAGCTTTGTTTGCAGGAGTGACGCTTGAGAACATTTGCCATGCTGCGACATGAAAGAATGTCCACACGTTTACAAGACATTACTGCCTGCAATCAGCAAATCAGGGTGATGCGGAAGTGGGCCAAGCTGTTTTACATCACCTGTTTCCATAAGCGATATATTCAGGTACCAATATTTGCTTAGTCCATATGTTGTGAATACAATTCAGTATGTTTTTGATATAATATACAGGCATTTGTTAATGTATTATTTATTAATATCGTGCTAATATTTCTTTCTGTGGAAAACTGCATGATTTCTATTTTGAAGTTGGACATGACTTATTAATAGATGATGTACTATGTGATTGTTGGTTGTTATATATAAATTTATGGGGGTGCACCACAATAAGTCTCCCACCATCCGCAACCGACTTTTGCCAGGCTTGCTGCTCACTATTCTGATTCAGGCATGTGAATCTATGAAAGATACCCCAATACTGGATAAGAAAACAAGTTACTTACCTGTAACTTCAGTTATCCAGTATTGGTATCTTTCATAGATTCACATGCACCCACCCTCCTTCCCGGAGAGTCAGTTCTCTAGATTTGGGATACTTGTTCCCCACTTGTTCTACGAAAATCTGAGGAGAACTGGCTCTGCAGAGAGGGTTCTAGAGGGTGCTGTAATCTGATTGGTTGGTGCAAAGACTTTGGTCTTTTTAGCATAATGAGGTAGATAGGCTACTACAATCTAGGCCGCAGGCCTTTTCTAGGGCCTACTACTGCAATGTGCTTTTGGCACTGCTTATTTATTTACCGTGGGACTCCCGCCTCGGCGACGGGGAGTGATTCAGGCATGTGAATCTATGAAAGATTCCAATACTGGATAACTGAAGTTACAGGTAAGTAACTTATTTTCTTCTGACTGCACTACTGACAGTGGTTCCAGTATGAAAATGTGTACACACTGTTTCAAAGTTTAACAACATGAGGCTATGCATGATGCTCACAGATTGCTCTCTGATTAGAAGCAAATATTTGCAGATGCTTGAAAGCAAGATTAATGTTTCTTTGCTTTCAATATAAAATGTTCCTAAAAAATGAAAGTGGGGAAAAAACATTTTGCTAAACTACTCTAAAATTTCAGGTACCATTTCTTTTCAGCATCATTTAGTAAAATGTGTTGATGCATGCTAGTATTTCCCTAAAATATTCATATTGGAAAATTTGTGTAACCAGTTTCAATAAGATTATGGGAAACAAAAATAAAAAAAGCCTTGGCAAAGCCAGAAGGTCTGACATTGATGGTCAGCTTTTTAGTTTTGGCAATGCATGACTTGTTTTGGCATGGCTTTTGTAAAACCGTATTGATGTGAGAGCTGCCGGGCACTCACCATTATAACAAACATTGGCAAATGCAAACATTGTTTTTGGTCTCAAAAAAGCACACACTGCCACATTAGTTACTGGCACTGAACAAAACTACTTTGTGTACCGCTATGCTCCTTGTGAAAGAGCAGAATGTGGTCACTCACAGTGAAGCCAGCCGATTCTGAGAGAGCATTTTAATAAACACAATAAGTCATAGCTAACACCAGACCAAATTAGGTGCCCAATTATGAAAGAAAGTCTCAAAGTGCACCTTTGGTATATGGCTTTCGTGAATTCACAAGAATTTACATTAGTAGGGCAAGAAATTGTCCTTCTACAAAATATTTGTGAACTGCATTTTAGCATGAACAAATATTCATGTGTAGATTTGCTCATGTGAAAACCTGGATGTTTGAAAGTTCATTTTCCCTATAATGAGATTGCTGTCATAATTTGTGGCAGCACTACATGGCACCAAAGGGACAAGTGGATTTTGTTACAGGACAAGTAGTTTTATGAAGCAACCTGCCCCATGGACAAGTAGATATTTTAATAAATTCCACACCCCTGAATTTTATGTTTCGATTTTTAACTTGATGTTATTTCTATATTGACTTAGAACATACAATAGTCTAATGCTTTAATTTGGAATGCGTGATGAAGGTAAAGTTCAGTTCTTTAATTCTGCCCTTAGCAGGTAACCCTGTGAGTGCAGTTAACCAAGGCACTATCGGGTAACTGATTGTTGCTTCTTTTACAGCTATCGAGAAAATAAAGGAAAAAATGATGTCTGTCAAACACAAGATTCTGATTTTATCAGGAAAAGGTGGAGTTGGCAAGAGCACCTTCAGTGCCCACTTAGCCCATGGCTTGGCTGAGGATGAAACCAAACAGGTTACTACATTTTTGTGCATTGTTTGCTTACTCAGAAATGTAAAACGTTTGTGTAATATTTCCATAACTTTCTTTCAAACCTATTCTCTGGTTTTACTTTTGATTACTACTCGGTCACAATTTAGAAGATGTACTATATGGGCGATAAGTCAAGTTTTATGCTAAATTTGAACCTTGGTTATAAAGTAACGTAATAAACATTTCAAATTCAATTAACTTCTGTGTCGACTAAAATTGGCGTTTTGTTATAATACCCCTGTATGTTGAGATTTGATATCTCCATATTGCTGTTCTTCTATTGTTCAGGACTTAATCCCTTGCTTTTATCTGGGCATGTTAATGATTTCTGACAACGCTTATAAAAACACAGCTCCACTTCTATTTATTGTAGAAAGTTATGGTAAATTTTTTTTAAATGTTGCAAGCTCATTAACTTCAATCTCAAAGTGCATCAGTCGCTAACTCCGGACACTGGTGTATACATTTCATGAAGCAGTACTGGAGTGTTCCTGAAGAGACAAGGTGCACATTTCCAAACTATTTCATTTGCATGGATCTGTTTCTCCTGTAAGAGGGAAAGGAAAGTCCTTTTTCATACCTTCGGTTTAAAAGCTTAATGTTGGTTTCCTCAGACAGCTACTGGGTTCTCAACCTGTCCATTTACCTGAAGTGAATTCAGCATTCCCTTGTTTAATTGTTTTGACACTCTCCAGGGATTGGAAGGGGTGGATTGACTGGAGTTTAGCTGTTATATTGAAAAACCGGTCCCCACCGTTGTAAATAAAAGTCTGATTCAGGGAAAAGTTACCGCAGTAGCCCAAAACAGGAGGGTGGAACAGGGAATACGTGTAGGAGAAACTGACAAAGAATGTGCAGGCATCTTGATCAATAGTGGTAATGGTGAAAATATATTAACAACAGATGTTATAGATATTTCTGGTTCCGTCCGTTTAGTGGATGCTGAAAAAAGAAAGGGACTTGGCCAGTATTGTTTTGGAATATAGCGGGACTAAAACCTAAAATATCTAATAGCCACTGGGTAAATTTGATTAATAAGTACGACATTGTAAGCCTACAAGAGACTTGGTCGCTAGAGGCTGTACATCTATGTGGTTTTAAAACTTTCCATTCCCTAGCAATTAGCTCATCACATGGGAGGGCTAAAGGGGGACAGTGTACTTATGTGTCAAACCTACTTAAGTGTCGTAAGATCGAGATGGTTTTTGACAACAGGTACTATCACATAATTAGGCTAGCTATTGACCTGCATCTCCATGTGATTATAGTCAACTTCTATAACAATATACCAGCGGAAACTATGGAAGAAAAATTCACAACCTTGGGAAAAAATATTAAATGTCTGCTTGAAGGAAGTGTAAAAGCAGCCTGCATTATATGGGGTCAGGACTTTAATTGCACTCTGTGTAAACGTGGGGAAAAAGGTACCTGTGGCTTAATGCTGGACAAGGAAACCAGCTGGAGTCATTTTGAACATACTACCTGCGGGAACTATCTAAATGAGATAATCTTTGCCTGCGATCTGGGCTTTGCCAATAGAATCTGTTGTAGTGATGTTCCATTTCGCCCAACGTTCAATGGGAGAGGTGCATATACCATCATAGATTTTGGATTAATTTCAGCCAGCTATGGTGGAGCGGTCCAGGAGTTTAACATTTTAGACAACCCTTTAAGTGATCACTTCCCCCGAAGTCTGGAGATTGTAAAGTTAGGCAATCATAAGCCCAAGACAAGTGCACCAAGCGAGCATATAAGCAACATTGCCTTGAGCCGGCAGAACGGCTACACTCTAAAATGGAGTAACGTTGTACCAGGTGATTTTCTGACACAATTAATACAGAAATGCATTTTTAGTTTTAAAGCATGTCTAGACGAAAATGCGGGTAATTCTGTAGTTATTACAAATTTTAGGATTATTGCCGAAAACATTAAAAATAGTCTTCGGGTAGAGACAACATTTTTTAGGGAAAACTTATCGAGCTGGTTTGACACAGCCTGTACTAAGAGCTATTCTAAACTTAAGCTCGCCTTAAATGCCCCTACAAGAGACGTCAATCTTGTCAAAGTATTAAGGAAGGACTATAAGAGAACCCTAAAAACAAGGAAGGAAACCATTAAAAAGGAAGCATGGGTAGCATTGTGCGAGGCTTCACAGAACAAAGACTCTGCAGCATTTTGGAAAATTGTAAATGCACCTGTTGTTTCTGATAAAACTAAGGCCAGGGTGGAAATAGCCATTTCTTAAAATTATTGGGTTAAACACTATGAAGAACTGTACCGCGCAGAGAGTGATCTAGACCAATTCATAGCCAGGATCACGGGGGAACTGAAATGGCACAGACTAGAATTCTGATAGAACTAGGTATCACTCTAAATGAAGTAAATGCAAGTATAAAAGAAAGCGCAAGAGGTAAAGCGCCCAGCCCCAATGGCGTTCCAGTTGATCTTTATAAGAGCAATATGGATCTTTGGGGCCCGCTGCTTACCCAAGTCTTCAACGCAACCTGCTCCAATGGCTTGCTTCCCTCATGGTGTGAGTCGGTTATTGTTCATATTTTTAAAAAGGGCGATAGATCAAGCTGCCAATGCTACCGCCCCATTTCATTATTGGACTCTACCATCAAGATTTTCGGCCGAGTAATTTTAAATAGGTTGCAACTTTGGGCTGATGAACATTCCATAATCAGTGAACTTCAGTACGGTTTTAGGAAGGGCCTGGGCACGATTGACCAATGCCTTTATTTGCACATACTTTTAGAAAAACACGCCAAAGCCAAGGGTGGTTGCATGTTTTTAACCTTTGTTGACTTGACGTCGGCTTTCGACTGCGTCACCCACTCTAAATTATGGCTGGTACTTCAGAACTTAGGGGTAGATATAAATATAATTAATTACCTCAGGGAACACTATGCAGGGGCTACTGCCCGAGTTAGATATGGGAAAAATGGAGAGTGTACTGACTCTTTCAGCGTCACAAGAACAGTGCGGCAAGGCTGCATCCTTGCTCCTTTTCTTTTTACGATTTATATTAACGATCTCGAAAGAGTACTATTAGAGGAGTGTAGGGACATGCTGCTTGTCTGCAAAAGATCTGTCCCGGCTCTCTTATACGCCGACGATGCGGTCCTGACGGCCATTACATTTGTTTTGAGTTTTTCACTAACTGTGTAGCCAACACAGTTCGCAGTGTGCACCCTTTAGTTTACATTAGAATAATTCAGAGAACACGAGTAAACTGTAGAGTGCTCCTCTTCTCCCTCTATATTCAGTAGTCCTGACGGCCAGGACACCACTGGTCATGCAAACAATGGTTAATACTTTTACAGTTTTTATGTCTAATCTAAATCTGAAACTAAACTGTACCAAAACGTTTAGTATGACTTATGGCCACAGGCAACAAAAAAAGGAAAAAACAATATATGTTGGCCTAAAACCCCTTGAGCTCACCCCTACTTTCCCATATCACAGCGTACTATTCAACTAAACTGGTCGATGGAATGACACAGTACAAATTAGGCACTTACTGTTCTGTAAATCTATAATGGCGTTGAAATCTTTTAGTAAAAGGATGGCCAAAAAACCACTTGTGGAGCTCCTAACCGTGTATAGAACAACTTGCGTCGCTATTGCCACTTACGGCGCAGGACTATGGGGACACGTAAATGTAAAACCATTGCAGACGATGGAGAACACCTTCTTGAGATTCCTCTTAGCAGTCCCAGACAGTGTATCAACTTACGTTTGCCACGCTGAGCTGGGGGAGCCTTATCTAGAAGATAGAATCAGGGCTGCTCCTGTTCCTTTGTGGCATAGGGTCTGGACGATGGAGAAATGCGCCTTTAATCGTTCTATTCTTAAGGGTGCAATGAGTCTAGAAAATGGGGGCAAGATGAGGTGGTTAAGCTATGTAATGAATTTTTTGACAAACATAGGTCACCTGGAATACCATGAGGACCCCACAACTATGAACTATATTCCCAGGAAAACCCTCAAAGATATATGTATGAGGTTCTTTTGCGACCAAAGAATTAGCACAGAAATATCGAAAAAAACTGAGGCGGCACATCAATTAATCATGACCTCAGAATACATGCAACCCTATATCAGACTATCTATGAGTGATTTTGAAAGATTTTTATTGACGCGCTTTAGGTTTAATCTGCTTTTTAGATCTGTTAGCTTCCCTGTTATGAACACTTGGTGTAAACAACTTATTAAGTGCCCCTGTGATGATCTGTCTGAACAGTCAGACATTCTTATTCTTTTTTTTCTGTAGATTCTATACAAACCCCAGAAAAAGATGGATTGTGCCTTTACTAAAGATTATGGATTGTAATCCGTGCCGCCCTGCTTTTCTAGAATTCCAACGGCTTGATAATATTTTAACAGTTGCATCTCTGTCTGTATATTTTAAAACTGTTTTTAAATTTCGGAAATCGATCACCTAAATAATTTGTAACCAGACAAGCATATTTTTTACTCTTGATTCTAATCCGATTGTGTTTTTATCTGTACTTTCATTGTTGTTTTTTGATAACCGAATAAAGTTTAAAACTGAAACTGAAACCTGTAGTAGTAGTGACATTAGCAACTCCTAAGTCATGTTAGAAGTTAAACTTCCATTATAAAAGTATGCCTCCAGCTCTAGACTTTCTTGACCACTCCACACCAAACCTCTTCAATAATTGTTAAAGTAGCTAGAAATGTACTTGCCAACTTTTGTGGAAAATAGTAGAAGTTGTAGATGAGTTCCAGAATGAGGCTGGATAAGTGATTTTGGAAACAGTGTAGGAACAAATAGGACATCATCAGAGCACTTAAAGACAATGACATCTCTCACAGTAGAATTAAGAAGTGGGAATATGATGCTACCAGACCAGAAAAGAGACCATGAAGAAATAATGTGAAGTTTTTAGAATCCCTGATAAATTTGAGTAGGGATCATGAAGTCATCTATTGAAAATCTAGTACTGTCTTTACCTCCAGAGGCCAATCTTTCAGATGTCTTTACTGTGGAGAGACATCACATGTCCCTTCCACCCCACTGCTCTTCAGCTCCATGCCTGCTACCAAGAAGGATTTCTCACCCCATCACTGCTAGGATTGTATGCTATAAGGTTAGAGACATTAATCTGTGGGATAATTAATATGCCAGAAATCGATTTGGGCATGTCAAGGTCATTCTTTGAGATGGTTATGTGAAGTATGAAACATGCAACCTGCAACCTGCATAATTGAAGATCATACTGTGTAGCAGTTAAAATTTATTTTACGTATCTCAAAGCCACAGCAGCGTAAGTTTAAAAAATATATACTGCTCCCATTTTAGAAGCTCCTCATGGCTGCAAGGTAATGTTAGGAGAGCTAACTCCAGTCTTACGTTGGAATCAAGAAGGGAACAATGAACCGAACCAATAGAATGTATGAATAGTGAACCTGTATTATCGAACGTAATGATATTCACTCTTGAAATCCCAAATGAATGCAGACTTTGATTGGAGAAGCCCATGAGGAGAGCTGTCTGGAACACACTTTGTGGTCTGTTATAGACATCTGCCTGACACAGAGCCTGGGATGGATAGCTGATGAACAGTCATTAGTCACTAGGCCTTGATATTGTTGCTCCTCCAACCCCGAGAGACCCATTCATGTCCTTTTTGAACTCATGCCTGTTGCAATGCAAAGTTTTCCCATGCCCTCCTCGTAGCCAGTTGCAACAAAACAAGAAGCACTACATGCCATTTGAAATATACCTAATCGCTGATACCAAAGTGACACATCACTTCATCAGGAGACCTGGAGGGGAGGGCAGTGCACATATGTCATGGACGTAGAGGTGACACGTGTATTAAAGAATGGACTGCAGCCTTAAACAAGAAGTCGATCTGGTACCTAACTGGATAATGAGGCATCCAATGGGATTCCTCTTAATACTGATGAAAGGATAATATGATTTGTTTCTGATTGCCTCCAGAAAATGTCCTTACTTTGCAACACCTGAATGTAATGTTGCTGCTGCAAGAGACTAGTAGAATACAGTCTGTAGTCACTCCGCAGCTTAAAGCTTATGCAACGGATGCTTGCCCCTACAGTCATGTTGGCAAGACCCATATTGTGTCAGGCTCAAACTGGATGCCAGAAACAGGCAAAAATACATGGTAAAGATTGCAGCAGTATCAAAGGAGATAAAGAAGCAGGCTATTTAAGATTACACAAGGAGGAGTAGGGCAAGTTAGCACCTTAACCCCTTAAGTGCTGCCTCGGTGCGTTGGCCGACGGCAGCACTACCTCCCCAGTGCTGCGCACGACCATTGGACGTCCATTCAGCACTAGTTCCAATGGACAGCGCAGCACTGGGGAGAAATGTTTACTAGCAGCTATGAGGCTAAGATAGGGGAAAGAGCTTTATGTACAGATGATACTATTGACTCCCTTCATTTGATGTAGTGCTTGAGGGGAACACGCCCACTTTTGAAGGGTCCTTAGAGAATAGGCGGTGTAACAGTGCGATGCCTGCAGTTATTCAAACATACGCATACAGATATTTAGATATACGCATGCTGCAACTTGGGACCTCTGAGTTTCATATGGAAGAGAGCGGTTCAACTTTGAGTCAACCGTTAATGGACATACTTCTCTGTCATGCTTACAAAGCTGATCACAGAGGCTGGAACGCATGCAGTATAAAATAGCTTAACCCCTGTTGGGGGAAGAAGTTGTCAACTGATGTGGTCCCTAAATCTGGACTGTTGAGGAAGGTTTAGAGTTGAGGAAAGGGTTACGGCATGGCATTGGGAACTATATAAGTGATCTGAGGTGTTGGTTTAGGAACATTCCAAAAAGTAAGATGTTCAAGAAGAGAGCTGGTGAGGACACATAGTAGAGGCAGATATGCTGTTCACCCCCATAAAAGAAGAATATGTAAGTCAGATTGATCGCACCACTGACATGAAATGTGGGGGGTCTCAACAACAGTATAAAGCAGGGAGAATAGTAGTATATATAAATTGGATCAAATTGGGATTAACAATGTTCAAGAACCACGCTTTATGGAACCAGACCATCTTTAACAATTTGGATTCGTTTCTTTGGGTGTTACAAAATATCTGGTATTTTTCTCTCAAAAATAAGATTTTATCACCTTTTGGGTACTAACAGTAAGTCAATGCTTGTTGCCCACTGTTGACTCTTGAGCCTGTTCTCAGAAGTACATGACTGTTCAATTGTATTGGTGTTTTCTTGTGTCCAGTTTCCACCTGCTATACACTTTCCGCATTTTACCTTCAAGTTGAGCCAAATATCTCGATTTTGTTGTTGTTGAAGAGAGTGGCATTGTCATTTTCAAAGCAGCATTTGCTTCACATTGGATGCAATGATGAAGTCTTTCTTGGGTGACACCTGGATGCACAGGGAGGCTCCTCACTTTCTTCTTGTATGTTTTGGTCTGGCGTGTCTGGTGAGACACTTTTTACTGTGTTGTTGAATTTTGTGGGTGCTGCAGTATGGCTAGGATTGAGAACTGTAGTTAAACATGGCCATGAAGAGGCTACACTTAGCTCGTTTTCGCTGTTTGAGGAACGGCCCCTGCATTCCATCTGACTGCAACCCTCAGGCTGTGGTGAACTCAAGGGTGCATAACAAATTTTTCCTGTTTACAGCAGACGCATCAGTGTCTTCGCTCCCTAAGGACGTTTCTCTTGTGCTGTGCCTCCCACCCGGTCACTTGTCATCCAGGCATTGTCTCCTGTGGAGTGAAGAGCAATTTACAATTGTGTCTCAGAGCCTAGCTCAGGTGCTGCCTAACTGTGGCCATCTTAGCCATATTGATTTTTAACATTTTCAGCTTCAGCTTTTTCCACAATTAGATTTGTGTGAATTTGGCACCTAATTCTGGACCCATTAGTTTAACCTTGCATTACACGTTATATTCTACCTTCCAGTACTGTTGAAATTTTATATAACCTACCATTTACCACTAGACCAGAACTACTGCATCAGTGCCTGTATATTTTATGAGCTACTTTAAAAGTTAAACTATATACTCTTTTCATTCCCTTGTCAAAGAATGTATACTTTTTGGACAGAAAAGAGCCCAGTTTCTTTGCACGTGATTTACATAGAAGTATCAAAACATTTTTAAGTCATATAATTTGCTAGCGGTTAAAAGTTATTATCCACCATTTTAGTGGGAGTATTTGTTCTTGTGAGTTCTGTAATCATTCAACTTGAATTTGTTAAATTGATATTGGGAAGTCTTGCAGTTAAGGAGAGGTCGAATAACTTTTTGAAGTTTTGTAATATATTGCAATGTAAGCAGTCAGAAGTTTTGCCTTTCAACTAAGATTCTGATACCATGAACAATGCTTTCTTTGTATGCTCAAGCTTGGGCAGTACAGTTGAGGGGAATATTTAAGGATCTTCGTTTTAACAATTGGAATGTAAAGGTAGAATATTAGTCTCTAAGTATAACCTGTAGAGAGTTTAAGACTGTATGATTGGCACAACTAGAAAAACACCTGCTAAGAACAGGGTAATAACAACCCTTTGGGGTTAGTCCTTACATTAACTGTGAACCATCTTGTGTCACTGTAACACTGGATTTATTCTCAGTTTGGTGTCAAATGTTTTCACTGCAACGTTTTGTGTACTGATGTGGAATGTTCTACAAGGTGTACAAGTATAACATTATACATAATAACAATTAAAAAAAGAAATATGTTTCTAATTCTACATTTATCTATTTTAGGTAGCCCTCCTAGACGTTGATATTTGCGGGCCATCAATCCCAAAAATGATGGGCCTTGAAGGAGAACAGGTAAAGAAGCATTTTGTTCCTACAATTAAACTGAATTGCGTGTCAAGAAAAACATCTTTAAAAAAAAAAATGTAAATGGGTAAGGTATTTGATTTGGACTAGTGATGAGACTGTATTTTCTGGCCTTTAAATTTCCACTTTGTCATAATGCTGAGTTAGCCCTCAACATCCTATCCACACTTTATTGTGTGCGGTACTTGCAGAGGCCTGGCTTCTACCCCACACTGCAAACGTGCGCTCCTGTCCGCATAGCTGTCGGGGTGTTTTCCTTCCTCTCCTCCTTGTAACACAAGACGCTTATCACCCCGTGACGGCATCCTTCCCTATCTTTTCGTGGAACGTTAATGACCAGGTAAAGCGAATCGCGGTCCTTACCTTTGCCCACCGACAACTCCCCGCAGTGTTCCTGCTTTAAGAAAAACACCTTAGAGGTAACGGATGCCTCTTCCTGGCACGTAAGGGATACGATGGGGTCTTTCACGTGGGCAATACTCGTGGATCCCACGGAGTGGCCATTTTGGTATGCCGTTCCTTCCCCCTCGCTGTTTCCTGCGAAGTCTGCGACCCACAGGGCCACTTTCTTGCTCTTACTGGGATGCTCGAAGGCCAGACTATCAATCTGGTAAGTGTGTACGCTTTGTCAGCGGCCCTGGGCACCTTTATCTGTGACCTGTCCAAGATTGTTCTGGATCTTCTGTAGGGGCGGCGGTGATTGGTGGGGACTTCAACGCAATGCTCATCCCAGAGATGATCCCGCAGGACCTCCCTCGACGTCCAGGCACACAGATGTCAGTTGTTTCTTTGTCTGGGCCACTGCCTTGGGTCTCTGCGACCCGTGGAGTATGTGGAACCTGGGGCGCGGACAATATACATACACATCAACTGCACATTACTCCCATTCACGACTATAACTCGCTTCATGCCCGCCTTTGATTGTCTTGCCATTTCTCATGCCCAGATTCTCTCTCGGGTATAGCTGATCATGCTTCTCTCCTCTTCCATCTTCGTTCCCCCAGAGATACTTCCCAACACATTTGGCGCCTTGGTGCCTTTTTCCTGCAGGATGTGTAGATTCCAGAGCATTAATTCCAAAGATACTCCGCCTCATGGTATGCTCCCTGAACTGGCTAAAGAATTTGGGCCCTACGGGAATACATCACAGGACCATGTCCAGAGCCAGCCCACCAACATTGGCCGGAACTGCTTCTTAGCCAACATCAGATCCCTCCCTAAACATGCCATGAACATATTGGATCTCCTGACCGAAAAAGACCCCCTCATCTGGTTTCGTACCGAAACCTGGCTCAATCCCTCCTCAAATCCCTCTTTTGCGGTGGCACTCCTGAGAGCTACCGAATTCTAAAACTAGATAGGCCAGACCGGGCAGGGGATAGCATAGCCTTAATATATAAGGAATCCATATCTATCTCCATTCTAGATCAGATATGCACGGATGCAATAGAATGCCTGGTTTTCAGACTCGACCTACACCCACAACATAGCTGGAAAGAGGCTCTCGTTTATAGACCCCCCAGTCCAGTTACTAGGTTTTACCAGCCAACTGATGGAACCCATCTCCCCCATGTAATTTTCACCCAAAACTTCCTGTCCTGGGGGACTTTAATATCCACAGTGAGAATGCCTCCAATCCTGAGGCTACGGCCTACCTTGAAGGCCTAGCCACGTTGGACCTCTTGAAGATCAACAACGCCCCTACCCACTCTGCAGGGCACACTCTAGACCTTATTTTAACCAATTCCCCAAACAACAGCTGTGGAGATACCTGTCCCCTGACCTGATCCGACCACTCTCCTTACCTGGTCCGACCACTCTCTGGTGAATTTCCAGCTTATGAGTCCCAGAAATCATGCCACCTCCACATCCCACACTACACGTTGGTACAAACCTTGGCACAAACTAAAGCCTGACCAATTCTTGACCCCTTTTTCTTCCTGGAACATTAAAACCTACACTTATAGTGTAGAAGAACAGTTAGCTCATTTTAATTCCACTGTACTACCCACCATAGATAACGTAGCCCCAATGAAACCACAGACCCACCCTCCCAGACTCATTCCCATTAGCTGGTTCTCTCCTTCGCTCCGAACTGAAAAGAGCCAATGTAAAAAATTGGAACGGAAATGGCGACACTCACACACCGTACAAGACGGAGAGAGATACAAAGCTGCACTGTCCTTTTATCATAAAAATCAAAAATCCGCATGCAAGCTTCATATCTTGAAGACCTACACAAACCCCAAGGCATGTAACACTGCAAAGACTTCCTCACAGTCGCTGTACGACAATATAGCCTCCTTTCTAACCGAGAAAGTGGAAGCCATTTATCGTAAAATCATCATTTCCAATGGCATTCCATCTTCCCCCAATACAGTATACCCTACCCCACACACTAGCACCTCTCATATTCAATGCTTTCCCTCACTCACTCCAGTAGAGGTTGAATCTCTCCTTACCAGAGTTAAATCCGGATCCCCCTAGATGTAATCCCTGCTAAGATCTTTTCCAGACTATCTAAACAACTAGCCACACCCATATGCTGCATTCTCAATAGCTCCTTGAAGGCTGACAGACTTCCCCCAGGTTTGCTGTCCCTCGCTGCTGCTGGGAGTTCGAGGCCCTCCTCCACCCGCAGGCTCCCGCCTGCGCCTCATCCCTGGTGGCCCAGTGGTGGGCGGTAAGTATTCGGTCTGATCTGCTGCCTGTTCCCCGTATTTTTATGGTATTGTTGCCTGTTTTCTCTGTGCGCTGCTTCAGTGGCTGTTTCCCGTATTTGTATTGTATTTGTTGCCTGTTTTCTCTGTGCACTGCTTTAGTGACTGTTGCCTTTATTTGCTGCCTGTATTTATTGCCTTTTTTCTGTGCGCTGCTTAAATAACTGTTGCCTGTGTTTTTGTTGCCTGTTTCCTTCTGCTGTGCCTTTAGTTTTTTGCCACCCCGCTCCCCGCATTCCTTTCCCGCCTCTGCGTCCCCTGCGGCCACGCCCCCCTCCTCTCTCATTCGCTTCCCGCCACCCGCCTCCCAGCTGCTCCTCCCTCCCTCCACCCCTTCTTAATGCAGGACGCTGCGCCGGAGGCGCGCCAGAGGCAAGCCCGTCTGCACCCGTCCGCGCCTGGACCGTGCCCTGCGCCAGAACCCCCTGGACCCCGCGCACCCCATCGAACCATACCCAGCCTCAGCTACGACGCCAACTCTCTCCACGCTCTCAACACTGGCCGAGACCAACGCTGCAACCAGGCCTCCCCGAAAGTCCTCAACACCCGCTCCGCACGCAGACACGCCATCGAGCTCTGGGACCTGCTCGACGCCACTTCCCCGGACGTAGCCTTCCTGACCGAGACGTGGTGGAACGACTCCTCTGCACCAGACATCGCCATTGCCATCCCAGATGGCTACAAGATCACCCGCAGGGACCGCGCCAACGGCATCGGAGGAGGAATTGCCATTGTCCACAAGTCCACCCTCAAGGTCACCACCCACGCAGACGACACCCTCAACGCCGCCGAACACCTGCACTTCCGGATCCTAACCGACCCCAACACCACCCTCAGAGGAACGCTCGTCTACAGACCCCCCGGACCCCGGGCCCAGTTCAGCGACTCCATCGCCGACCTCACCAGCACCCACGCACTCGCCTCCACTGACTACATCCTCCTCTGGGACCTGAACTTTCACCTCGAGAACAACGACGACGTCAACTCCACCACGCTGATCGGCAACCTCGGCCTCAGACAACTCGTCACAGCACCCACCCACGCCGCCGGCCACACACTGGACGCCGTCTTCTCCACAAGCACCCACATCACCTTCGACCACACCACCGAACCCCACTGGACCGACCACCGCTGTATTCACTTCACCTTCAAAAAACCAACCACACTCCACCGCACCCAACAGCTGCCTTGCCGCGGCTGGAGCAAAGTCACCGAAGACCAGCTGCTCACCACCCTCTCCCATAACCCACCAACTCAGACGCCGCAGCCCGCAACCTCAGACAGTGGATCAACGCCTGTGCCAACACCCTCGCCCCACTGAAGAAACCCTCCAACAGCCACGCCGGCAAGAGAGCCACCTGGTTCACCGACGAGCTCCTGGCCTCCAAGCGCGCATGCCGGAAACTGGAGAAGAAATGGCTCTACGAACGTACACAGGACAACCACGCAGCCAACAAGGACGCCCCCCGCAGACTCCACCACCTCATCAGATCAGCCAAGAGGTCCTCCTTCAAAGACCGCCTGGATAACAACGCACACGACAGCAAAGAGCTCTTCCGCATCGTTAAAGAACTATCCAACCCCAGCACCAACACCAACGACATCCCGCCCTCACAGGAACTGTGCGACTCACTTGCCATCTTCTTCCACCGCAAGATCGCTGACATCCACGACCGTTTCAACACCACGACCGACCCGACCACGCCAGACTCCACCCCTCCTCCGAACACCAACAACGCCAACCGCCTTACCTCCTGGTCCAACGTCAGCAACGACGAGACACGCAAGGTCATGAACTCCATCCACTCAGGATCTCCGACAGACCAGTGCCCACACCACATATTCAACAAGGTAGACGCAGTTATTGCCCCCCAACTACGGAAGGTCATCAACCTCTCCTTCGAAACAGCGACATTCCCGGAAAGCTGGAAGCACGCCAAAATCAACGCCCTCCTCAAGAAACCCAAGGCGGACCTCAAGGACCTCAAGAACTTCCGGCCCATCTCCCTGCTCCTGTTCCCGGCGAAGGTCATCGAGAAAATCATCAACATGCAACTGACCCGCCACCTCGAAGACAACAACATTCAGGACCCGTCCCAATCCGGATTCAGACGAAACCACAGCACAGAGACTGTCCTCATCGCCGCCACAGACGACATCAGGCGCCAATTAGACAACGGCGAAACATTAGCCCTCATCCTCCTGGACCTCTCGGCCGCCTTCGACACGGTCTGCCATCACACTCTAAAAACACGCCTCCAAGAAGCCGGTATCCAAGAGAAGGCCCTCGACTGGACCACATCCTTCCTCTCCGGCAGATCAGAGGGTCCGCCTCCCACCCTTCCAATCCGAGGCCACCAACATCATCTGCGGCGTCCCCCCGGGCTCCTCCCTCAGCCCAACGCTGTTCAACATCTACATGCCCCCCCACGCACAAGTGGCCCAAGTGGCCCACCACCACAACCTCAACATCATCTCCTACGCCGACGACACTCAGCTCATCCTCTTCCCTCACCAAGGACCCACGCACCGCCAATACCAACATCCATGATGGAATGAAGGCCATCGCCGACTGGATGAGGAGCAGCCGACTGAAACTGAACTCAGACAAGACTGAGGTCCTCATCCTCGGACCCAACCCCTCGGCCTGGGACGACTCCTGGTGGCTGACCACTCTCGGGACAGCACCGTCACCCACATACCATGCACGCAATCTAGGATTCATCCTCGACTCCTCACTCTCCATGTCCAAACAGGTCAACGCTATCTCCTCCTGCTACAACACCCTCTGCATGCTCCGCAGGATGTACAAGTGGATACCGACTGAAACAAGAAGAACGGTGACACAGGCCCTCGTCAGCAGCAGGCTGGACTACGGCAACGCACTCTACCCCGGAATCCAAGCCAAACACCTACGACGACTACAGCGCATCCAAAATGCCTCCACCCGACTGATCGTCAACGTCCCCCGCCGCAGCCACATCACCCCCCCACCTGACAAACCTACACTGGCTCCACGTCGACAAGAGGATCACCTTCAAACTCCTCACCCACGCACACAAAGCACTCCACAACACCGGACCAGCCTACCTGAACAGCAGACTCCGCTTCCACACCCCCACCAGCCAGCTCCGCTCCGCTAGCCTCGCCCTCGCCGCCGTCCCCCGCATCCAACGAACAACCTCCGGCGGCAGATCCTTCTCCTACGTCGCCGCCAAGACCTGGAACACCCTACCTACCCACCTACGGCAGACCGAAGACCTACTCGCCTTCAGAAGACTCCTCAAGACCTGGCTCTTCGAGCAGTAGCAAAACTCCCCACCCCCCTCCCCCTCTCAGCGCCTTGAGACCCTCACGGGTGAGTAGCGCGCTTTACAAATACCATGATTGATTGATTGATTGAAAGCAGCTCACATTGTTTACACTCGTAAAAACCTTAAGGTCCCCACTGCCGAACTGTCCAAGTATCGTTCCATCTGTCTGCTCCCCCCTGAGAGGAAGCTTCTTGAAAAGCATATAAACATGCATCTGTCAGAATTTGTTGAAACATCGCAATGCCTGGATGTCTCCCAGTCAGGTTTCTGGGCCAAGCACAGTACCGAGTCTGCCTTGATAGAGGTAACGGATCACATCAGAATGGCCCTGGACAAAGGTCAGGCGGCACTCTTGGTGCTGCTTGACCTATCGGCGGTGTTTGACACCATCTCGCACCGTATCCTACTGGAGAGACTGCAGGACATTGGCGTACAGGGGTATGCACTAAAATGGCTGGCTGACTTTCTAACAGACAGAACCCAGACAGTCATATTAGGCACCTTTAGATCTAAAACCACAAAAGTTACCAAGGGAGTACCGCAGTGCTCCTGTTTGAGCCCTACCCTCTTTAACATTTATGTTACTCCCTTGGCTAACCTAATGAGGAACCTTGGGTTTAGTCCCATCTCCTACGCAGACGACACCCAGCTCCTCCTCACCTTTGATAAATCCAGTCCCGATATACAACTCATCTTTTCAGAGGGCATGAAGACCATTGCCACCTGGATGAGAACCAACTTCCTTCAACTGAATGCAGAAAAATCGTAGATTGTGTTGTTTGGAAGAGCAGCCATAAGTTGGTCTCCCAGGTGGTGGCCAGAGGAGCTGGGCGCGGCCCCCTCTCCAAAAGAAGTGGTCAAGAATTTAGGAATCTGGATTGACCAGAATCTTACTCTCAAAGCTCACGCCGCTACTACAGCGGGTACCTTCTTTCACACACTCAGCCTACTCAGAAGAGTATTTCCTTTGTTACCCTCCTCTACAAGAAAAACACTGATGCAAGCCCTAGTGTTAAGCCGTCTGGACTACTGTAACTCATTGCTGGCCTCGGCCAGTGAGGCTGCCTTAAACAAGTTGCAAGTAGTCCAGAATACGGCAGCCCGACTAGTTACAAATGCCTCGCCCAGAACAAACTCAACTGCACTCCTCAACAAACTCCACTGGCTCCCTATAAGAAAACTGGTGAAATTCAAAATCAGCTGCATGGTTTTTATGGTTTAAATCTTTTATTGAATTTTCTTCAACATATAACAAATCCATCCGCTCTTCGAAAGCGGCTCAACATGAGTAGCGATACACAGCAGTGGTAGATAAACAAGAGTGCTTTGTGCGATATGAGCAGAGCATGTCAAAGTAAACACATAACCCAGAACAATACAGGAAACTTATACTACCCTCCCCCCACCCCCATCCTCGTCCACCGGAAAAAGGAACAGTGAAGGGATAACTGAAGCCTCTAGGATGTTATACAACACCATAAGTCTGATCATGGAGGATCAGAAAGGTGCAGGAGCCTTAGATACCTGGGGCACGACAGGTCGCGAAATTCTGATGTAAGAAGGGATATGAAGGGTTGCCATAGCTCTCTAAAGTTGGCTCCTTTACCTGCAAGTGTGAGTGTTAATTTCTCCATACCCAAAACATGCCACAAGCAGTGTAGCCACCCTGTGAAAGTAGAGGTTTGGGAAGATCGCCAATGTATCAGTATATTCTGGAGGGCTGAGCCTATAGCGATGGCAATCAAACGACCCCTCCTGGCTTTGAGTGGGTAGGTAAGGGGATTAGACAGTCCTAGTAAAATATATGCAGGGAATCTGGGAAGCTGAGTCTCTAAGTGGGTGACTCTAATCTAGAATCTGTTCCCAGTATGATTGAACATGTTCAAAGTCCCCGTCTTCCCGCAAACCCTCTAACACTTGGCGCTCTGTCTCGGGTCATATTCATGAATCCGCTCAGGTGTATAGTACCAATATGTAGCCAATTTTATCAGTATCTCAGTGAGTCCTGAGTGATAAACAGAGTGGCTTGCCCTGTAATATATAAACCCTCCCACTCCTTATAGGTCAGAGATCTGCCTAGCTCCCGCTCCCAACGCTCCCTGCTAGCATTATAGGTGCGTTTATCCTTCGACAGCTCAAAAATTATTTATAAGCAATTATGTCTCTCCAAATGGATGAGAACAGTCAACAAATGAGCAGTCATGATGTACCTTATGTCCAAACCAAAAACGCAAAACTCATATTATTTTCACAATATATTTGTTTTATCAGTAAGTATAAACCTATTTTAGTACATATATTTACATACACACAGAACAGTTCTTTGGAAATAACATTTAGGACTTCAAAGTGCACAAACATTAAAATATTTACATGTCACAACACATTCCACAAGATACATGGACATATACTATATAGAAAAATTATATCTAAACACAGTGCGAAGTTTTGAAAAAAGAAAAAGGAAATATCAGCCCAGTGAGTGATTAATCATTAGTTTGTTATCCTGGGCGATCATCAACACTTGAAAATAAAGCGTCGACATTTCGACCCCTGAACAAAATGCGATATTATCACCGTCTTGGTGGGGTCTTCCTCTGGGCTAACTGGAAGGTCTGTGTGCAGCCTTTAAGTCATTCTTCCGGCGTCAGGCGCAGGGGGCTCCATGTGGGTTTCTTTATAAATAAGAAGGGGAAATCCGAGGGGCCTGCCGCCTCCTCTCACAGCCCTTCTATTGACCTTCACAAACACGATACTGACGACGAGGGCTGCCCGTCGCTCTGAAGGATAGGAAGAATAATTTTCCAAGTTACAAAAAGGCGAATATTAATCCTTTTGGAGTCAATAGAAGGGCCGTGAGAGAAGGCGGCAGGCCCCCTTGGATTATAAAGAATCCCACATGGAGCCCCGTGCGCCTGACGCCGGAGGAATGACTTACATGATTAATTCTTGAAGTGACCAGATCACTGACCGCACGTGATTAGGACCACAGTGTCGCGAATAGGAGCCCAATAAAGGCTGCACACAGACCTTCTAGTTAGTCCCGAGGAAGACCCCACCAAGACGGTTATAATATCGCATTTTGTTCAGGGGTCGAAACGTCGACGCTTTATTTTCAAGTGTTGATGATCGCCCAGGACAACAAACTAATGATTAATCACTCACTGGGCTGATATTTCTTTTTTCTTCTTTCAAAACATCGCACTGTGTTTAGATATAATTTTTCTATGTAGTATATGTCCATGTATCTTGTGGAATGTGTTGTTCACTTTGAAGTCCTAAATGTTAGTTCCAAAGAACTGTTGTGTGTATGTAAATATATGTACTAAAATAGGTTTACACTTACTGATAAAACAAATATATCGGGAAAATAATGTAAGAGTTTTACGTTTTATGGTTTGGACATAAGGTACATCGTGCCTGCTCATTTGTTGACTGTTCTCATCCATTTGGAGAGACATAATTGCTTATAAATAATTTTTGATTTGTAAGAGTGGCAGAACCATTGTTTCGCTTGTAGTATTAATCCCCAGGTTCTGCACTAGACTGGACAACCCCATTGTTTTATATAGTTTATCCTTCGACGGCATCATCTTATAAAGGTCTCATATAAGTTTTTTGTCTGACGTGCGTGTTATAAGCAATTTTCCTAGATAGTCAAAAAGCATTGAGCCTCAGGTCTAACCTGTGGATGTAGTGCCCAGTGACGGAGCTGCAGATATCGCAGACGCTTCGCTTCTGTAATGCCATACTCTTCTTTAAGCTGTGAGAAGAACATCACGCCATCTAAGTCAAAGAGATGACCCAAGGAACGGCAAGCTGTGGCCCGCCATGCAGAGAACGCAGTGGCATCCATGCCCGGTTGAAAGTCCGGATTATCGAATAAGGGGGAGAGCGGGGAAGGGAAGGTGGTTAGATAGTACTTGACGTTAGTGCGATCCCAGGCGTCCAATATCGGGCGGGTGATGTAAGATGCATAAAGATTGGGTGGTCGGTGGTGTTTCGGGAGAAATGGTATTCTCTGTAGAGGTGTGGCAGCCACTGCTTGGTCTTGAAATAGCCAGCATTTCTCGGATTCTAGGCGATGCCATTGTACTAGGTATCGCAGTTGGGAGGCGTAAAAATACAGTTCTATGTTGGGGACGCCCAAACCGCCTTCTTCTGGTGGGAGGATCGCTATGGCGTGCTTTAGCCTTGGTTTTTGGCCTTGCCATATGAATTGCCCTAACTCACCCTGAATCTGTTTAATCCATCCAATGGGTGGAGAAAGAGCCAAGGTCTGGAATATATATAGGATCTGGGGAAGGACAGTCATTTTAATAGCAGCTATCCTACCAAGCCAGGAGAGTAAATGGTGTTTCTATTGAGCCAATTCCTGACAAATAAGTGTGCGTAAGTTGGCATCGTTGATAGCCACTGTGGAGGGAATATTAGTGCCTAATTGAATCCCTAAATATGAGACCGACGTTGAGGACCATTGAAGGGAGTTTTCGTCTTGAAGGCACGTTAAGGCGGATGAAGATAAGGAAAGATTAAGCGCCTCTGATTTTCCCAAGTTAATTTTCAACCCTGAGGCTGATGCTAAACCATCCAACTCATAAAATATGGGATCTCAGGGCAGGGATCAGGTCTGATAGAGAAATCAAAATATCATCTGCTTACAGGCTTATAGTATGTATGTCCCCACCAAATTTGATACCGGTTATTAGAGGGTTACGTTTAATCCGTAAGGCTAAGGGTTCCATATATAAGGCAAATAAGAGGGGGAGAGCGGGCACCCCTGCCTAGTGCCCCTGCTAAGAGGAAACTGCGAAGATGTTTGTCCATTCACCCTGACTGTAGCTTTAGGGAACCTATAGCAGTTAAGAATCCAGGTGCGTAGTTTCTCACCCATTCCCACCCGCATAAGAACTTGTTCCAAATAGGACCAGTGGACCCTATCGAAGGCCTTCTCGGCGTCAAGAGTGAGCAACATGTACTCCGCTTGCGTCCGAGAGGCCTTCTCAATCAGGTGGAGAACTCTTTTGGTGTTATCACTTGTTTGGCGCTGCGGGATAAATCCCGCCTGGTCCGGTTCTATTAAAGAGGGCATAAGTGGTGCCAGCCGGGAAGCAAGTATACTAGTGTACAGCTTGATATCTATATCAAGAAGAGATATCGGCCTATATGCTCCACAGGATGTGAGGTCCTTACCAGGCTTAGGAATGACCACTATGGCGGCTTCGAGCATTTCGTCTAATATGACCCCAACCTGCGCGAAAGGACTGAATAGTTTTGTCAAGAGCGGGGCTACCAGGGAGCAAAAGGTGTTATAGAAAGCTGCTGTGTAGCCATCAGGCCCTGGGGATTTGCCCAATTTGAGACGTGAGATGGCTGCTATAACTTCCTCTGTTCTGATGTCCCTATCCAAATGGTCAACCTGCGTCGGTGTAAGAGATGGCAGGCCTGCTGCTGCTACCTAATCCGCACTACAAGAGGGATCCAGGCATTGACCGGTATAGAGCTGTGCATAAAAATCAAGGAAGGTCTCTGCTATTTCGGAATCCTCCGTCGTTAACTCCCCACCCTTCGTGCGAATAGCCTGGATGCTCCAATACTGCCTGGCATCACGTAATTTGTGTGCTAAAAGACGACCACACCTATCTCCTCCAGTGTAGAATGAGTGACGCAGCCGAAGGGCTGCGAATTCCGCTCTGTCTTGATCGAGAGCTGCCAACTGTTGCCTTACTGCGCACAATTGGCGCCAGATCCTATGTGCTCCCGCTCTCTGATGAATTTGCTTGAGCTCCTGTACCTGCTGGGTAAGATCAGCTCTTTTGCGACTGCGCTCAACATTTTTGGCTGTGGCGATGGCGATAAAACCCCCCCATAGAACAGCCTTGTGAGCTGCCCGTTGCTTCAATAGAGCAGTGTCATTGTTAGCATTGTGCTTGAGATACTCTTTGATCGCTTTCTGGACCTGTTGTAGTACTGTGAACCTCTGGAGAAGGGTATCACGCAGGTGCCACTGGCGGATGGTTTGCTGCATGGGTGGGAGTCTGAACGTCGCATGGACTGGCGCATGGTCTGATAAGAAAGCAGTCATAATTTTAACCTCTGTCCCTAGCGCCTGCGAGGAATGTGAGCAGAGAAAATTGTCAAGTTTGGCATAAGTTTTATGTGCCCCTGAGTAATAAGTGTATGCCCGGCTGTGTGGATGAAACTGTTTCCAGAGATCAACCAACCCTAATTCTGCTACCCGGGTAATCCCTGCCTCTGAGAGAGCACCGGTCTGTCCCACACATTGACATGAACGATCAGACCTATTGTCAAAAACTAAATTCAGGTCACCCCCAGAGTGATTCTAGGCTCTGTGGTGCCCGTGGCGTCAGTGAGGGCATCATGGAGGAACCTTTCTTGGCCGTCGTTGGGAGCATATATAGATCCCACAATAAATGACGTCCTCCCCACCATGAATTGGTATGTGAGAAGCCGACCTCTGATCTCCGCTTCCTTCTGCACTATTTTGCCTGGAAAGGACCGTGACACCAGAATGGCTACCCCTGCTGACTTAGAAGGCCCTGATGAAAATTTTTGGATCGGGAATATGCGGGATTTCAGCCGATAACAATCTTTGAACAAGAGGTGGGTCTCCTGCGGGAGGCAAATGTCTGCTTTGGTGTGCTCCAGACAGGAAAGGGCCGCTCTGCGCTTGATAGGGTTGTTCAGGCATCTAACATTCAGAGTGAGAATTTTTAGTGTGGTGGGAGGCATCAGGGAAATGAAACTCGGAGAGAGCTATGAAGGGAAGCGTTAACGCCAGCAAGATGAGGGGATAAGGAGCACGGTGTAGGCCTTCTATGACAGTCAGGACAGGTAGGGGAGGTGGACGAGGAAGTCCCAACCCAAAATAAAAGAAACCCCCATTAAACCGGCTCCGGCAATAAGTTAGAGCATAAAAATATAGAATGAACAACAAGAAAAACTCTAGTCCGTCACCGCATGGTGTCCAGTGGAACTTTTTAATGGGGTCCATATTGTGGCCAAAAGTGGAGACACCTGTCCCGCCCGCCCAAGGAGGCATATGAAGAAAACCGGGCACACTTGCCTCTTCACAAGTCCTCGGATTGAGTCCCCGCTGTCGCCTCCAGCGTGGTCTCGAGAGCAGCTCGCTGACCCCGTGCAATTTCCGTCTTATCTGGGCGCCAATTTCGTCTCCGTCTGCCCTATCGTTTCCAACCCGAGGGTGTGGAGTCTGGCCCAGAATGTGTGCTGTGAGGATCGTCTTCCTCACTTGGTGGGGAGAGTCCCAAAAGGCGACAAGCGTCAGTGAGAGATCGCAATTGAGTCAGCTTGCCGTTGTGGCGAAAAATACGTCTAAAAGGCAGGCCCCAGGAGTAGGAGATTCCCATCTGGCCGAGGTGTTCCGCGACTGAGCGAAACTGCAGACACCGCTGCAATGTCACTGCCGATAAATCCTGGAAAAGCACTGGTGCATGGTCTTGGAATTGGATAGGGTGCATAGATCTCGCCTTGGTGAGGATGGCCTCCTTTGTTTTAAAGTCGTGAACGGAGACCAGGATGTCTGCCAGTGGAGCATTGTGCGCTTGAGGGGGGCCCACTCTGTGTGCTCTAGCCAGCTTAATCACAGTGTCAGTTGAGTTACTCAGGATGTAGTTGAAAAGCTCCCCAGTAAACTTAAAGAGGTCGCTGGTTGCTACTGCGCACCCAATCCCCTTATGCGGATGTTATGCCTGCGGTAGCGATGTTGAAGTCCTCCAGATGAAGTTGCATATCGAGGTGCTGGTCATGTAGGCGCAATACATCCTGCTGAAGATTGGAAAGTTCAGTCACGTTGTTGTCACCCCGGTCCTCCAACGTTGCCACCCGCTCTCCAATGCTGTCCACATCCCCTCGGATATCCTTTATCTCTGCTGTGAGATCTTCTTCACCGTCTGGAGATCTTCTCGGAGGGCTGAGAACAGAGATTCCAAGAATGCCTTGGTGATCGGTTCTCCTCCTGAGTAGGTCGCTGGGACTGGCGAAGCATTCTGGGGGTTGCCACTGGCCATGTTAGGAATGAACTGCGAGCAGCCAAAAATATCCTTCAGGGGTTTGACTTTCTTAGCCTTGTTCGAGGCCATCACTAGACGGTGCCAATTGATACCCCTCTAGCAGGGGTGCCCTGTCCCAGCAGCGAGGGTGGACGGGGGACGCCCAGGAGCCCACCAGTCCATAGCAAAGACCAGCAGACAAGTTAATTCACCAGCATCCGGATTCACAGGCAAGCTGCAGGGCTACAGCTGGGATGGAGCGGAGAGGAATTAGGCAGGCCCCCACATGATCCACAGCCTCTCCCAGGGCTCATCCAACGTGCTGGCAGCAAGCTCACCGCCCTTGCCTCAAGGCCAGTCAGAAATGGGGGGGGGGGGGGGGGGGGGGGATATCCTCGTGCATCAACAGACCCCTCTCCACTAATCCCCTCCCAAGGCACCAGCTCATCAAACAAAGTCAGCACTGCGGGCAGAGCGGCAAAATCAGCAGACCGCCAGCAGGGTCCAACAATACGGTTGCAGGCTCCCGGTTGCGCAGGTAAAGGGGTCCGTACATTGTGTCTCCACCAGGCTCCCCAGGGAGTGGAAGTCGGCACAACCGCGTCTAGCTGGGGAAATCTCCCGGTGATCCCCGCAATACCTCCCGCTGCCACAAGGGGGCCAACGTTAGGCTGGAGGACCGTGCTGCTGGGCGCCCCAGAAGGTCGCACCCGCTGCGGTACAGCCCGCGTCGGCAAACCCAGGTCTGAGAGCGTTCGTCTTGGGCTTACCGGGCCGTCATGTGTGCAGAACAAGTCAGTTGACATCCTCTACCGTAGCAGACCCCAGCCAGGAGATCGGGCGTCTGCCATGGTTTCTTCCCGGCCCGGCGGCTGCTCCGCTACTCGAGGCCGGGGATGTGTCCCCCTGAGGTTCTGGCCACGTCTGCTCCGGGCGGCGGCTGGACCCCCAGGGTGCAGGCTCGCTAGTAGAGGCCACCGACGGATCCCCTCCCAAAGACTGGCGCTGCGGGCAAAGGAAGAGGAGGCCGGCTCAGCTCATGCAAAACCCGCGAGCCCCGCAACCGTTCAGCTCATGAGGAAAGGGCAGGGTCACCGCAGTCCAGGCCCTTGCAAGTCGGATCCCAAGGAAGGGAAGATCAGGTGAGCAGGACTGCTGCAGAGGGTGCTCCGCTGTTAGCGCTCACCCGCGGGGTCACTCCGGCGGCCCCAGTGCTGACCGAGACTCTGGAAACTTGATGAAATAGCGGACGGCGGGCAGGAGCTCAAAGCGGTGCGTCCTACCTCGCCGCCATCTTGACCACGCCCCCAGCTGCATGGTTTTTAAAGCTCTCAATGGCTTGGGTCCTTCCTACCTGTCCAACAAACTGACCAGGTACACTCCCTCTCGGCCCCTCAGATCTGGAACCAAGCTTCTCCTTTGCACTCCAAGAATTAATAAGGCCTGTAAGGGTGGCAAAGCATTTACCCATCTTGCCCCAACTTTCTGGAACGAACTCCCCTGCCAGCTTCGCGACTGCCAAACCCTTCCTTAATTCAGGAAACTTCTAAAAACCATCCAAGCGCGGAGATACCCCTTTGGGGTGATTTGGGCGCTATACAAATTAATAAATATCAAATATCTCCAGGACAGCACCTACGTCCAAGCCATGAATAAAGAACTGCAAGCGTATTTCCACAATAACGAGGGCTTGTTCGGAATTATTGCCAGCCTCTGGGCTGTCAGGCCACTATACTGGGGTTTGCAAAGAGGCGTATCTGCAAACTGGAACGTGCCTGTGCTCTTCACATTACTCAACTGGAGGCACGTGCCCTCCGGTTTAAGACCCTTCTTGGATTCCAGTGGCGATACCTCCTGACAACTGAATCTTCAGTGTGAAGAAATTTGCCTCTAACCACTAGAAGCGGGCAAACATATTTTGTGTGCCATGATGGCTAGAGTCTATGGGTGGGGAGACAAGAATGGGAAACTGCTATATTGGTGAGCCTCCCACCATCAAGTAAACACAGGATAGTGCCGGAGTTAGCCGACAAATGCAGTAACTCCCTCCACACACTCCATGAGATTACAAAGGTATTTGCCCACTATTCCCATCACTTATACACTGGCCCCTCCTGGAGAGACGTGGCCTACGCTTCTCAGGTCCTTGAGGATGTCCCCCTCTCATGCCTCTTTCCGATTGAGACCGGAGTAGTAGACAAGCCCTTTTCAGCTGAGGAGGTTGGGTAACCTTGATGGAGAGGGCTCCTGGGAAGACTCCCGGTCCCGATGGTTTTCCCACAAAATACTACAGGGTGTTTCATAATATTCTGACCCTGCAACTTCTAGCCCTTAACGAGGAGGTTGGAAAGGTGGGTGCTTTTCCCGTAGAGCTAGACACTGCCATGAAAGCGGTGATCCCCAAAACACAGCCTCTATCTCCATCATGTGTCGATTATCGTCCAATATCCCTCATTCATGGAGAAGTTGAGATCTTTGCGACCCTCCTGACCACCCGACTCAAATAGGTTCTACGCACATTTATACATCCCGATCAATGTGGTTTCATGCCGACCCGTAGCACAAGACACTGATTTTGGCAGCTTCACATGGCCCTGGCCCACCGTCACCTATTGCCTCTGGTGTACAACTGTTACCACAGATTTTTTACAACGGATTCCATGACCACGGATTTTTTACAACGCAGGTCATGTTACAACGGATCCTTTTACAACGCTATTCACAACAACGCAGGTACTATTACAACGCAATACCATTACATCGTAAGTATAATTATAGGTAAGTTTATCTTTTTTGGGGTTTTTGGGTACAGGGGTATTTTTAGGTTTAAGGGCTGGGTTTGGGTTTTGGGGTACAGGGGTATTTTTAGGTTTAAGGGCTGGGTTTGGGTTTTGGGGTACAGGGGTATTTTTAGGTTTTAGGGCTGGGTTTGGGTTTTGGGGTACAGGGGTATTTTTAGGTTTTAGGGCTGGGTTTAGGTTTTGGGGTACAGGGGTATTTTTAGGTTTTAGGGCTGGGTTTGGGTTTTGGGGTACAGGGGTATTTTTAGGTTTTAGGGCTGGGTTTGGGTTTTGGGGTACAGGGGTATTTTTAGGTTTAAGGGCTGGGTTTGGTTTTTGGGGTACAGGGGTATTTTTAGGTTTTAGGGGTATTTTTAGGTTTCAGGGCTGGGTTTGGGTTTTGGGGTACAGGGGTATTTTTAGGTTTAAGGTTTGGGTTTTGGGGTACAGGGGTATTTTTAGGTTTTAGGGCTGGGTTTGGGTTTTGGGGTACAGGGGTATTTTTAGGTTTTAGGGCTGGGGTTGGGTTTTGGGGTACTGGGTTATTTTTAATATATATTTACAATTAAAAAAATTAAAATTAATTGTATTAATATATGTTTTATTTTTTTAATAATAAATAATTTAAATTAATAATACATTAATAATTATTTACTTTAAATATTACTTTTATTTACTTACCTGTATTTATACTTACGATTTAATGGTATTGCGTTGTAACATGACCTGCGTTGTAATGGATCCGTGGTCATGGTATGCGTTGTAAAAGGACGCGTTGTAACATCATATATCCATTGCCTCTAGACCTAGCCTTGCTTTTCATTGAGTTTGAAAAAGCATTTTATACAGTGGACTTGGGGCTACCTTCATCTGTTGCTGGCACGGGCCAGGATTGGCCTCGCTTCAGTGGAATGGCCAAGGCCCTTTAATCCAACCCTACGGCGAGGGTCCAGATCAATGGAGTCCTCGCCCACACTTTCCCTATTGGTCGAAGGACCAGACAGGGTTGCCCTCTGCCTCGCTCCTCTTTGCGATTGTGATCAAGCTACTGGCGAAACTCATCTGTATTGATGCACAGGTCTGTGGTTGGAGGTGCAGTGAGGGCCATGAGGATCGCATAGGTTTATACGCAGATGATGTCCTGCTTTACTTGAGGAACCCTTTATCTCCACCTCCTACATTGTTTTAGGGAGGCATCAGGTCTCAGGGCGATCCCCTTCATGTCCGTATTGGTGCCCCTGGCCACTTTCCCAGACTGCTTCAATCGACAACACACCATACTCATCCGTCATCTTAGCTTTAAATACTTGGGCATCTGGATTGCATTACACCCTGAACTCACCTGGTCCCTTAACATAGAGCCATTGGCACGAAAGGCTAAAACTGACCTTGCTTAAATGGTAGTCCTCCCTCTGAATAAAATGGGCCGCATAGCCTATTTCAAATGTTGATACTCCCTCGCTTTCTCTATGGTTTCGGACATGGTTTCGGGCCTTGGATAGTGTAGCGGCCTCCTTTCTCTGGAACTGCTAAAGGCTCATCTGGCATATGCACTCTGCTAGCGTGGCCTCTTCGACAGCAGTCTGGGAATGGCCAGCCTCTACCTCTGGTATTTACCTTCATATCTCCTAGTCATCCACAACTGGTTTAAAGGGGGATGGTCGGACCCTACCTGCGAATTGAAGCTGTCCCTTCGGGGATTCCCTCAGATTCTCTCCATGCTCTATGGCTCCCCTATCCCTAACTCCATCTGGTTGGTGAGCATCCTGGCAACACACTTATTGGAACATCAAACTCATGCAACAAACACCCCTTTGCCAGGGAACTTGGTTAAGTCGAGATGGCAGCAATACAGGGCTTTGGGTGCTGCGATCTTATTGTGATTTTACAACCCTGGGACATGTGGTTGGGGACACAAATGCAATAATCTCAAGACTTGAAGTCACCTACGTGCTGTCCCATAGACAGTTCTGTAATTATCTCCAATTGAGACACACATTTCACTCTCACGTCCCACACACTGACTCTCTTTCCGAGTTTAGCCCATTGGAGGCCAAGCTTCTGATGGGTGATTTGGGCAAAGGAGACATTTTCCAAATCTATTGTACTTTGATTAATACCCCAGGCACTCTAACCATCTCAAAACCAAATGGGAGGATTTGATAGTACCCCTCCAAAGAAGATGACGGGCACGATGTACTGATGGCGCCAAGGATTATCCCAATTTCCTCCAGACTGCGGTTGATTCAAATGTACTACCTCTACACTGCCGATCTCTCCCCAGCTCTGCTCCCTTGATCAGGACTCCTCCTTGAGCCTGTCTGCCCCTGCTGTGTGCCGCTCCTGACGATTTCTATCACAAGGTTAAGTCATGCCCTATGATTCAAAACTTCTGGACTGCAAATGTGGGGGAGCTAACTGAGGTGCTTTAATGGGAGGTCCTTCTCACCCCTTTAATGGTTCTGTTGTGGGTCCTTGAGGGCTCTGGAGGCACAAGGGCTGATTGAGGTTTTTTGGGAATGGCCCTTATGGTCGCCAAACGTTACTTCACCACACGCTGGACGTCCCCTTCTCCTTCCACTCTTTCACTAGCGCCAATGGTTGGACTGGTGTGTACAGCTAGAGAAACCGGTATATGAGGCCAAGGGGTGCCCCTAAAGCATGGTCGAGATGGAGGAAATGGTTGGGCCAATAAGATTGTGGTTGTGACTGAAACCAGGAGTGCTGATGTTGCTGTTTTTTTGTATTAACTTACTGCATCAACTGATTGCAAATGACCAGTGCAATTTATTTTTGTTAACTATCTCAAACATGCTCATTGTTTGTCCAATTTCCTTCTGCACAAAATTCAATAAAATCTGTTTATCAAAAGAAATATACCCATCTGATGATTTTTCTCAGGGAATCCATGGTTGTTAATGAAATTTAATATTTTGTGGGAAGATACTCCACCACGTGACCTTGTCGCCTTTCCTTTAACTTTGCCTTTCACTCAGTTTTGCTTTATTGATGAATAACAATTATTAATTATTAGTTTCTTTTACATCCAACAGTAAATTATTTGGTTCCTTTCCACAATTGTTGCTTGCAATGAAATTGTATTTTCAAGTTTAGTATCCCAAGATTTTTGGATTTCAAGTTATTCAATCTGAAAACAGCAAATCCCTCCTTAGATCACAAGAGATACTTCCTATTTATTTTTTTACAGATATCCACCACATTTTATTAATTTATTTAGCCAGTCATGCAGACAGGATGGTGGTAAGCGACCTAAGTCTAGACTTCACTAAAAAAAGAAAAGAAAAAAGGAATCATCTAATACCTTTTGTGTTCTGTATTCCAAATAAAAAACAATAACTCTGGTTGTAGATGTGGTCCGAAATCTGCTCGAAAGGATCACACATTCTATTCACTTTCTAAAATGCTAGTGGGAGAAAAAATTCTGGACCACTCTATGGAGTGCTTTTAAAACAGAAAAAGACATCTTGGTGGGATTCCCTGTGCAGTTTCAAATTTGTCTGCTTGTAAACATATTTACTGACAGTTTCAAGTGTGTTTTTTAAATATTGCACAGATATCGCAGACATCCCGTACATTTCAAAGGCTGTAGGAGATTTGCTTCTCTCCCACTGGCATCATAAGCAGGAAAGTGATTGTGTTATCATAGGTTACTGGCTTCATGTTCTTTTTTTTCCCTTGTTAAAAGCCTGAAAACATGGGTGAGTACTTTTTCCATAGTTTGGTCTAAAAGTAAAGTTTGTGGCAGTATTGAGCGTATATAAAAATACTTTTACCCTTTATGCTTGACATCAGGCCCTGCCCTTTCTTCTAACTTAGAATCTCACTTTCAGTTATTGGAGAGTGAAGCTCCCTGGGGATAGACCGGTGGCATTTACTTATCCAGTTCTTGCTTACTGTTTGCACCATTACTTTGAGGAACAGACGTCCCTATTAACCTTTGCATGATTAATTCTAAAATATTTGGATTTATAACCAAGGTTTCCTTGGCAAACATTATATCTCCGATGCTTGGTTCTAATTAGAAGGGAAAACCCTCTGTCTGAGACACTACATAACGGAACTCCAGGGTGAGCAATCAATAAACCAAACTACCCCACTGGTCATACTCGACACGTTGACCTACTTCTATTCTAATTTATGTCACACTACAGGAGAGATCCCAGAAGGCAGGCTAATATAGTACTTCGATACTTTTTAATTACTTTGGCTTGATGAAGCGCAGAGACAATACTTACTTGGACTCACTCTTTACTGAGGAGGAAGTCCTGCAGGTCATTCATAGTCTCCCAAATGACAAAGCCTCTGGTGTGGATGGCTTAACCGCCTCCTTTTACAAAGAATATGCCACCCTACTGGTCCCCCATCTGTTCGATATGTACCAGGCATCAGTATAGGCCCAAATACTGCCTCCTTCATAACGATTAATTGCCAACCGAATACGTCCTCTCCTACCAGATACAATTTGCCCGGACCAATCGGGCTTTGTACCAGGCCGGTCAACTGCGCATAATCTTAGAACACTGTTCTCGACTATGCAATGCGTGGAGCCCACACTGGCAGCGGGTGCCGCCCTCTTGGATGCAACTAAAGCATTTGACACATTGGAGTTGCCTTTCTTGTTTAGCCTCCTCTTGCGATTAGGGTACAGTCCCCATTTCATCCGCCTTACAACACTGCTATACCAGTCTCCGACGGCAAGCCTACGACTCAACGGACAGATATCAGCCCATTCCCTGTCACGAGAGACACCCAACCGGGATGTCCCCTTTCCCCTGTCCTGTTTGCCATGGCGAAGGAGCCACAGGCAGCCCGGTTACAACAACACTACGTGCATAGAGGACTTGGCTTTCGATCCCGTAGAGTGCTAGTGTCGATGTATGCAGATATCTGATAGAGCCATTTATCCGCAGATTCCTTAACTTAGAATATCCTCCACGTGAGACTGGATCTGGAATTTTTTTGCAGCAACACCTCGGTGCGCCAGGGGTACAGCGCCACAAGACCCCTACCTGACGTCGTCCACGTACGTGACGTCAGCGAGGTCATAGAAGTCCCTCCCGGCGCGCTGATGTCAGATTCCTTTTTCTCCACGTGCAATGTGGATCCAGAGTGAGCTCTCGTTCTGTCTCTACATAATTGTATGTTTATACATTTATGTCTACATGCCGGTTGCCTTGGCATCCTCTTCCTACGTCGCCACTTCTTGTCGAGGCCGCGAGGTCTGGACCAATATCTCCATGTGTGTGGGAGCTTTTCTGAGTTGTTGCAAGTTGCCCATAGGTCCCTCCTTGCTTCCGCTTACTGGAGTGGTTTCCTAAATTGACATACTCTCCCTTTTTGATGTTCGACGCTGTACGTGTCTTTCTGGAGTGTTGGTCTTAGATTCTGAGACTTTTCCCACCATTTGTTAACTTGGTGTTTCTGGCCTCTTCCTTCGGATATGCTTACTCTTGTTAAAGCTACGCCTGCCGGACAGTTCTTTTGATGGTAGTGGTTATTGATTACTGTCTAAAAGTCTGTATTGTGGGTTGTTTCTCACTTTGGCCTTATGCTGCCTGGTCGGGCACTCTTCTGTTCCTGTGTAAGCCACTTTAAGGTCTCTATGGCTGTTTGCCGGCGAAATATTCTACCTGCTTCAGCGGGTTGGAGATTGGTGCTATTGCCCCTCATTACCCTTTTGCGGTTGGGTGTGCGCTTGGCGTGCTTCTTGTCCTCCTGGCTATTCCCAACGTATTGCTAAGGTTCTGGCTCTTGACTTTTGGCTCTTGCCACCGGCTCTTTCGGGTTCCTTCTATAGGCTAGTCTGTAGGCACTGGTTGCATCTCTTCAAGTTAATTTCAAGCTTGGGTCAATGCACTCATCGTGCACCTTGTAGCGGAGAGTGAAACTTCTTCCTCTCTCTTTTCTTGCTCTGGTATAGGGCTCATGCCGTTCTTCCTGTCATTTTTTGTACGGGTACGGTGTGGCGCCATTCTGGCATGTTTTTCGGATATCTTCTATCCTGTGACTTCTGCTCTTCGAGCTGCTGGGGTTGATGTCGGGCTGTTCTGCCACAGCTTTCCCCTCCATCCGTCACTTTGTTGCCGGATCAGATGCTTGGCGCTTTTTGTTGTCCTGTCGCAAACCCGCCTCCCTTTGGGGTATGGCTTTGGTATCTATTCTAAGTTAAGGAATCTGTGGCTAGATGTCTCTTTCAGATGTACGAGTTACTTACCTTCGGTAACAATGTATCTTGTAGAGATGTTGTCTAGCCGCAGATTCCTTAACCCCTTCCAGGCTCATGACGAGCTGGGCTCGTCATGGTGTAGCCTCCTCGCACGCTGATGACGAGCCCAGCTCGTCATGTAACATGGGTTTTTTAAAACCTCAGCATAGACTGAGAATTCCACTAGCGCGCATGTGTTTAACGCCCACCCAGCCACCCCGTTCTGCGAGGACCTTGTCTAGTGGTGTTACTCCGCTGGCCTCTTCAGTTGCCATTGGGTTATATCTCAAAGGGGTGTCAGATTGTTGCACTCCCCTGGGTGCTTTCATATACAGTTCGCCTCTGCTGAGGGGCTTCTTTTCTGTTATATGGTATCTTTGATTCACAAGGAGATTCGTTTTCCTCTCCAGTTCCCTTTCCTTCTATCTGCTCTATTGCCTCGGGGTCCTGGTTTCCTCGTGGTCATCCTCCTTGAGGGTTGGTTGTGCTCTGTTTCCCACCTCTGTTGTTTGAGGGGAAAGGCCAGTGCTTTCATTCTTTCCTACAGTGGGCTGTTGTTCTTTCTGTGTTCAGTTCTTAGTGGAAGGCCCAGTTCAACATGGCACTATCAGTCTATTTTGGTCTGTCGAGATTTTCTTCCCTTGTTGCACTCAGGAAGGGGCCTCCGCATAGCTTGCCGGGCTCTTTCTCACAGCTTCCACTTATATGTGTAGGCAGTGTCTATTCTATCTTTAAGATGGTGTCTTCCACCATCCTCCTCCTTTATTCACAGATGTTTTCATCTCTCGTGCACTGTTCCCATGCTTTCATAGTTTTTGATTGGTGGCTCAGCGTTGTGCCACGGAAATGTTTCTCCGAAGAAAACTGACGTCAGCACGCCGGGAGGGACTTATATGACCTCTCTGACGTCACGTATGTGGTTGACGTCAGGGCGGGGTCGTGTGGCGCAGTTCCCCGGCGCGCAGAGGTGCTGCTGCAAAATAGTTGCGGATCCAGTCTCATGCCTGGGAATATTCTAAGTTAAGGAATCTGCAGCTAGACAACGTCTCTACCAGATACATCGTTACCGAAGTTAAGTAACTCGTACGACAAAGCACTATATGAGCCGGAACCCCACAAGGACCTAGACGCTGTTATACAGGAAGTCGTATGCCTTGGGGAACTGTCGGGTCAGAATTAATTGGACTAAATTCATGATATTCCCACTCACAGACAATACTCCACAATTCGAATCGGAATAGTCACAGTTAAACGGCTAGGAATATGGCTCAGCCGCGATGGAGAGGAACTATGGAAAGCAAACTACTGCAGGGCAGTTGCCTGGCTAGAGGTCAGGCTCCCAATATGGATCTGCACCGCTTTCCCTGTCAGGACGATTGGCAATTGCCACAATAGTGGGTCTGGCAACATTCCTGTACCTCTTTGTTAACCTACCACTATCCTTGCCCTCCCAGTTCTTACAGAGATTACGATCACTACTAATAACACTTGTATGGACGTTAAACAACCCAGGATAGCATAGGAAATGATCACGCTACCATTATGTCAGGGGGGACTAAATGCCCCAGACATGACACTATATGCATTCTGCGCTCAGGCCCAATATGTCCATTACGAACTATATCCCATTCATTTCAACTGCATATAGCAGTGTAGGTGGACCTGGAATACCCCACGCCCCTGTACACGGCGCTGTATCACCCATACAGACGCACCTGCATAGCAGCAACTACAACTGACTGCGTAAAATGGGCATGGGATGGTCCTAAATGGTGGGCCTGACTCCCATGCCTTTATGCCCCCTCCATACCGATTCTTAATAACCCACTGATACCGCCACTGACAGATCCTAGCACCAAAGCTAAGGCAAGCCAGAGACAACTATGCACCTACGCCGACCTGTACCCGAAGGGACAATTTCTCCCCACCTCCTGGCCACAGAGTGCTGACCAGCGATCTGTCACTGATATCCTCATATACCAACAACTTAGAGCCACCTGTAAAACGCTACACACTACCTTCCTAGAACCCCTGCCCAACCTGGATGCCCTAGAACACATATTGACTAACGCAGTGGGCCACAAATTAATAACAGTATGTTCGAGGCATGTGGGCTGCTGACATTCATATCTGTGCATAGATCGCCGCCTAGTGTTGGGTCCGGATGATTGCACCTTGTTGTCCTGGTAGAGTCTTCGAAGTATCACGAGATAGGTGGCTCCTCCCTTGGACTACAGTGCGCATGGGCATCCTCTCCATCTTCAGATTGTTTTTTTCCGCCATTGGGTTCGGATGTTTTTCCTACACTCCAAGTTCAGAATCGAAACAAAACTTTTTTAAAGGCCAAAAGGCCTTCGGCCTCGACGGTAGTGTTTTCGCTCGGTGCCTATTACCTCGGTTAAACTTCCTACTTCTCTCCGGTCGTCGACGCAGCCCGTTGGGCCTTTCGACGCCACGTGGGCCTATCGTCGATGGAACGAAGTCCATTTAAATTCTGCCCACAATGCCATTCCAAGCACCCGCATACCGACAGACATCCAGTATGCAACAAGTGCTTGTCACCGGACCATAAAGAAGAAGATTGCCTGGCCTGTGCCCAATTACGTTCCAAAAAGACGATCCGGAATCGACGGGCCGCTAGGCAAGAGATGCAGAGACCAGCACCAGAACCGGAAAAATTTTCGACGACGACCAAGACCTCGACGACGTAGAAGACTCTGATCTAGAGATCGTGGCCGTCAAGGACGATTCGGAAGACAAACAGATCCCGCAGGGGCGAACTGTGAGTACACTGCCCCTGAAACCCACTCTACCGAGAACAAAGGCTCTGGTCGAGGCATCGCCAACAGGCCTTAGCCAAGATCAAGACACTGATTCAATAGCCCCGCATTCAAGCTCGGCTACGAATACCAAGAAAAAGCCTTTTGACACACCAGGCCCAAGTCACGTTCTCAAAAAACCAAAGGTTGTCGATCCGAAGGCTGTCCAACGGAAGAAGGTTACGCCAAAGCCAATCGACCCGAGCACAACTGCTCCAAAAAACACAGCCAAACCTAAGAAAGCAATCGATTCGACAAAGGACAAACAACCAAAAAAGGTCGAACCTCCGAAAAAACGGTCCGACCTAAAAGTCCGGTCGATCCAAAAACAAGCCTCGACCCGAAGAAGGCTGAAAAGATACCTAAGCCTATCAAACCGACAAAAACTGTCGATTCAAAAAAGACAAAACCCAAGGATTCAACTCCAAAACCAAGGACAGTGGAAGAACTCTTTCACCCTGATCCTATTGAAGAGGAACAAACAAAACTGTACATAGACCCTGAGACTGGCAAAGTAACCGTTTACCGCAAAAAGAAGAGACCAGTGGACACTGAACCTTCTTCACCAATTCCTCTAAAGAAAAAGAGAGACTCTGCCACTTCTCCACTTAGACCTTTCGAACCTGTCTCTCCTACTATGCCTACCACGCCTTATGGCCCTTACTCTCCTAGACACTCAGAGTATAATGTAGATTATGCAGAAGATGATCCTGAAAAGGATTATAACTATCCACAGGACCCAGAGACACAAGATAACACATGGGACAACCAACAAGACCCATATGATACACATCCCATCCCTGACACCTCATACCCAGTTAAACCATCACCCACAGATGATACTGTGGCATTTAACCTACTAGTGGATAGGGCTGCACTATACCACAATGTTGATATGCATAGTGACCCAATAGAGGAGGATTTATTTGCCTCTTCTGATAGAACAGTTAGAACACTGCCTATGTTAAAGGGTGTACTTAAACACGCCACTGATATATTTAAGGATACAACTAGAGCACGTGTCATCAACCCTAGGGTTGAAAAAAAATATAGGCCTGCCCCTACAGACCCTACATACATTAGAGGTCAACTACCACTTGATTCACTAGTTGTAGCTAATGCACGAAAGAGGGCTAACTCTCAAACAACTGGAGAAGCGCCACCTCCCGATAAAGAATCAAAAATTCTTGAAGCCTCAGGAAAAAGAGTAGCTGCACAGGCAGCCAATTCATGGCGAATAGCTAACACACAGGCTCTACTAGCTCGCTACGATAGGGCACACTACGATAGACTAGAGAGCATACTGCAACATTTACCTGAGCCATTCAAAGAGGGGAAGCTCATTACTAATGCTTCCATTAAATGTGCATTAGACGCAGCAGATACCGCAGCAAGATCCATTAATACTAGTGTCTTGCTAAGACGGCACGCATGGCTACGCATCTCAGGCTTTAAAAGCGAGGTGCAATCTACTATTCTAAAACAGCCGGTCAATCCAGACTTCCTCTTTGGACCAGCAGTAGATAATATTCTTGATAAAATGAAAAAAGACACTGAAACTGCAAAATCAATGGGTGCACTGCAGTTCCAACAGCATAAAAGTTCCTTTCGGCGCTCATCATACAGAGGAGCTGCACGAGGCAACACATCACAAGGTGCCTCGACATATAAAGCCAATACCCAGTCCACCTTCAATAAAGGTTCCAATCGAGGTGGCTACAGAGGACATAGCAATAAGGGTAGAGGACGTGGAGGCCATAACAACAGAGCCTCCACTGCCACAAAACAGTGACTTCAATACACTACCTCCAGACCACATAACACAGGTCGGAGGAAGAATACAACAGTTCCTACCAGTCTGGAACAACACTACCACAGACTGGTGGGTAAGACAAATTATCCAGTATGGCTACTGTCTGGAACTGACTTCTACTCTACCCAACATACCACCCAGACACCGTCCAATGTCCACAGAACACATCGCCCTGTTACAACAAGAGGTAAAAAGCATCCTGGAAAAGGGGGCCATAGAGCCAGTCCCTTTCCAGCACCAAGGAACAGGAGTATACTCACTATACTTCCTCATTCCCAAGAAGGACGGGTCCCTCAGACCAATACTGGCCCTCAGACCCCTAACCCAGTATATACTTTCGGAGCACTTCCACATGATCACTCTACAGAAAGTCCTCCCGTTGCTAAAGCAAGGAGACTTCCTAGCGACCTTAGACCTCAAGAATGCATACTTCCACATACCTATACATCCTTCTCACAGAAAGTATCTCAGGTTCACAATACAAAACCAGCACTATCGATTAAAAGTTCTCCCCTTTGGGATGACCACAGCTCTGAGAGTGTTCACAAAATGTCTAGCGACAGTATATACACATCTAAGGAGACAACACATTCACGTGTATCCACACCTGGACGATTTGCTGATACAAGCAAAATCGTACGAACAGTGCAAAAGCCATATGTCTCAAACACTTCAGCTGCTACACAGCTTAGGCTTTTCAATAAACTACCCAAAATCCCACCTACAGCCATCCCACATACAGCAATATCTGGGAGCTACCATAAATACCTTGCTGGCAAAGGCATATCCAAACGCAGCAAGGATAGCCAGTATGCAAATGCTCATTCGCAAATTCCAACCACAACACTCCCTGTCAGCTCGAGTGTTCATTTAGCTCATAGGCATGATAGCCTCCTGCATTTTCATTGTCCCTCATGCCCGACTTCACATGCGTCCACTGCAGGAATGCCTGGCAAAACAGTGGAACCAAGCTCATGGACTATTAAAGAACCTAGTGTTGGTAAACAGTCGTGCATACAACTCTCTGCAGTGGTGGAACCCACAAAACCTTTCCAAAGGACGACTGTTCCAAGTGCAGGTTCCAGAAATAGTGTTAACAGCGGACGCATCACTGTTAGGTTGGGGAGCCCACGTAATCCAATACACAGTGCAAGGGCTATGGACAACCCAACAGAAAAAAATGCATATCGACCATTTGGAGTTGCTACCAATATTTCTAGCTCTAAAAGCATTCCAGAAACACCTGTACAACAAGACTGTGTTGATCCTGACGGACAACATGACATCCATGTACTACATACAGAAACAGGGAGGAACGCACTCTCTACAACTGTCTCACTTAGCGCAAAGCATATGGAAGTGGGCAATTCCAAAAAACATCTTTCTCCTGGCAGAACACCTCCCAGGGAAGGACAATCAGATAGCGGATCTGCTCAGTAGACACAGCCAGCAGCTACACGAATGGGAGATTCACCCTCAAGTCCTCCAACCATTCTTTCAAAAATGGGGGCACCCAGAAATACACCTGTTTGCCACAAATGAAAACTCAAAATGCCAGTACTTTGCCGCCAGGTTCCCACATCCATTGTTACAGGGCAATGCGATATGGATGAACTGGTCAGGCAGATTTGCGTACGCTTTTCCCCCAGCTCCACTAATTCCGCTAGTGGCACGCAAACTACAGCAACAGTCAGTCACAATGATCCTAGTTGCTCCAACATGGGCAAGGCAGCCATGGTACACAACGTTCCTAGAACTCTCAGTAGTGCCTCATCAAAGACTAAAACTCACACCCAGTCTTCTGACTCAGAGCCATGGAGAAATCAAACACCCAGATCCCAATCAGTTGAACCTAGCGATCTGGCTCCTGAAGTCCTAGAGTTCGGATACCTTAACTTACCTCCAGACTGCATGAACATCATTAAGGAGGCAAGAAGGCCAACTACTAGGGCATGTTATGCAGCTAAATGGAAGAGATTTGTTATTTACTGTAACAATAACCAAATCAATCCATTAGCTGCTTCTATACAAAACATCATATGCTACCTATTGCACCTTCAAAGGTGCAACCTAGCTTATTCTTCCATAAGACTACACTTAGCTGCTATAGCAGCATACCTCCAAAACAGACAACACCTTTCACTGTTTAGAGTACCAGCAATAAAAGCATTCATGGAGGGCCTTAAAAGAGTAATTCATCTAAAAAACCCACTTTCACCAGTCTGGAATCTAAACGTTGTACTCACCAGACTTATGGGGCCTCCTTTTGAACCCCTACATTCATGTGAGCTACAATTTCTCACATGGAACGTGGCTTTCCTTATTGCTATTACCTCACTTAGAAGAGTTAGCGAGCTACAACCACTAACTATCCAAGAACCCTTTATGCAAATACACGCAAACAGGGTATTACTTAGAACAAACCCTACGTTTATGCCAAAAGTCATATCCAATTTCCATATCAACCATTCCATAGAACTGCCAGTGTTCTTCCAAAATCCACAATCAGTAGCTGAAAGAGCCCTTCACACCCTAGATGTCAAAAGAGCTCTGCTATACTATGCTGACAGGACAAAGGCATTCAGAAAAACAAAACAGTTGTTTGTTGCTTTCGCACCACAACATAAAGGAAATCCCATATCAAAGTCAGGAATAGCCAGATGGATAGTTAAATGCATTCAAATATGTTATCAAAAAGCTATACGCACTTTAACAGTCCCCCCAAGAGCACACTCCACGCGCAAAATAGGGGCATCCATGGCTTTCCTAGGGAATATTCCTCTTGAGGATATCTGTAGAGCAGCCACATGGTCTACCATACACACTTTCACAAAACATTATTGTGTAGACGTACATTCCAAACAGCAAGCTGCTGTAGGACAGGCCGTTCTTAAAACTCTTTTTCAAACTGCTGCAGCTGGCACAGGTGACCACCGCTAGAGGAGATACTGCTATACAGTCTATGCACAGATATGAATTCAGCAGCCCACATGCCTCGAACGGAATATGCTACTTACCAGTATGCATCTGTTCTTGGCATGTAGGGTTGCTGACATTCATATCGCCCACCCTCCTCCCTGGTGCCTGTTACAGCTGTGGCATTCTCTCTTTTGCATGGACATTTCTTACTGTACTATACTCCATTTCTGCCACAATGGCGAAAAACAATCTGAAGATGGAGAGGATGCCCATGCGCACTGTAGTCCAAGGGAGGAGCCACCTATCTTGTGATACTTCGAAGACTCTTCCAGGACAACAAGGTGCAATCATCCGGACCCAACACTAGGCGGCGATATATGCACAGATATGAATGTCAGCAGCCCTACATGCCAAGAACAGATGCATACTGTTAAGTAGCATATTCATTTGTTGAGGGGTGAACTTCTATTATCTATATTTATTCTGTCTCAAATGAAAATATTTCCAAGATAATCAAGTGGTGCTTCACCGCTACGTGTGCTGTCGACACACGTTACTTAAACTGTCAGCATATAACAAGTACACTGACTTGGATGCGATGTGCACTGTTCACTTTAAACCAAATTCATATATTTATTAATCTCAATATAAAACATAATCAGCTTGTTACTGTATTCTCATACATATATTTATTTCTTCATTGTATGTTATTTCATTGTGTTTGGTACCATGTTTCTAGTACCTCATATTTATTTCTTACAACAAAATCCTTATATCATGAATTAATTGATACAAGATGTCAACATAAACATGAAATCATAACATTTTATACATTACACATATATTTATATTCTGTTCATTTCCCTGCCCGAGGTCTCTTCCTCAGCGGCATATCTGAAAACCCAAACAAAAAATGTAAATGTTTAAACACTTATAGAAAACATGGGGTATCCTATACGGCTAACAACCCTACGTGTATTAAAGGTTCAAATGAACCATTGTTGTTTTCATCCCACTCTTTGTTGCATGCTCAACCTGATCAATTCAAAACTGCTGGTGTGCACAAACCGTTTTGTGTTGCGGTATCCATGCAAAATACTAATCATGCTGTAGTGAACTTCAATGACCTGGCGCTATTTTAAATCAGCCGGTGTGTGTCACTCACATTATAGCTCATGTTGTTGGATAATCCTGACTCATGTAGTGCTACTCAGTGGAAGATCTGTGCCAGTCACAGAGCCTATTGGCCTAAAAACAATCTAAATCACAATATGCCAAAAAGCATGGTTTAGCAATTCTGAAAGTAGTCCTTGAGACACTAAATAATCCAAAAATCAACCATGTCACCGTAAACGTGTCCTTGCTCACCTCCAAGATGAAAGAATATTTTTATTCTATGTGTTACTAATACTGCCACAGTTTCTGTGTCTGTAATAGACAAGCGAGGTCCACATTAAACTAGTTGTAACTAGATTCACGTGTCTATGTACACATGGAATGAACCTCTAAAATCTTAAAAGCAAACTACATACTGAACCAGCCATGCCGAGACGCCGAAACTGACGACGGTCATCACAGCACTGTACCCACCTAGAACAAATACAACCAGGGACGGGTAGCTCTTTGAAATACCAGAACTACTTTTTCGAACAAGACCTACAAAGCCCACGATATAAAGAAAAGATAAGGGAAGAGAGATACTCCAAAGGTTTTTAAAGAAATAGGCTGGAAAAAAGAAACGACCGAAAAAATACCAGTGCGATCACAGAGGGATCTTACAAAAGACAACTTACCGAAAATACTCGCAGCGCCCTGAAGAAACTCCTTGGTAGGGAGTGAAACGCGTTGGCTGATCTCACTACATATTTTATTGATGTGCCCTTTCTTGCTGAACAAAGATAAATAAAGAACATTTCTCTACTTATTCTATTTGGACTCTCATTTTGGTGCGCCCCCTTGAGTATCTAAAAACATACTGCACGCTTACCGATAATCACAATGCGTGGTCTCTCACGAGCCGATTCACCTAGATCCAGTGAAGTGACACGTGTCCTCAGCCGTGACTATGAGAGCCCACGATGCTGCCAGAAACGACGGACAATGATTGTAAGTAGAACCAATGCGCTGTAAAGATCACGGCTGCCATATTGAAACGTTAAATAGAATGAGCAATGTTCGATCTTCCCGGCTCCAAAATAACTCAATGGGGTGCAAACTTACTTAGTAGCCGAACCATCGTAAAAAAGGCAATGCTAATGTGTGCAATAATAGATAAACTCCCCGAGCAGGTCATCAGGTTGTTGCAACCATGTGGCGATTAATACGCCTTTTGCTTATGAGATGGTAGTGAAGAGCAGTGAAATAAACTAACTGTTACTAGACCACGAAGATAGAAACCAAGAGTGTTAACACTCTAAATGGACATCGATCCTCCGTTCACTCAGTTCTACATAAAGGCCGCCATCTTAGAATAGGTTTTACTGGTAAAACTCTCCTCTGACTCAGGTAGAAGAAGCCGCCTGCAGCTGTATACTAACTAATATTGACTCAATAATAGCAGACATTAAAGAGTAGAGAGATGAGTAGTTATCTGAAGCATAAATGAGATAAAACCGGCTGTATTATGATTCACATTGTAACAGAAGGATGTCAATCACCTGTACCTGGAGTCAATATACATATGCTTTTCACGGGCCAATAAGATTTCCCCTATAGTCTAGCTAGCCTAACTCCAGACTACGTTCCAGTGTACTCACGCATATCATACCGAAGTAATTGAAAAAATATCAACAAACTTTATCAATCAAATGATCATAAAATCGTGTTGACAGTGCCCTCCATCAAGATGTGGCCTACTAGGTTGAAGTGAAAATGATGAGTTGAATGTATAATGAGCTATGCACTTTGTACAGGTGTGACGTAAGTCTGCCATACGAGCTGTAGATCATCTGGCCTATGTCTATCAGTTCAAAATCCTGTTGAGGATTGAGTGTGGACATAACTGCACAATCATAAAAAACTCATGTCAATCCTGTCATTCATTCCTTTGGGTAGTAAAGTATCCAATCGATTGATCCAATAGATGTCGCGTTGGAGCAGCTTCTTGTTGTTGTCAACTCCAGGTACCAAAGTTAGTCTCATTATTTGATATCTTAATTGTGAGATGGATTGGTTATCTTCCTGCCAATGTACTGCAAGACTGGATGTTTTATTCTTGGTCCTTATCGTGCTTTTGTGTTCTGTGAGTCTCACTATGATTTTACGTTCTGTTTTACCGATGTAGGCCTTGCCACATAGGCATTTAATGCAATATATAGCTCATTGAAGTTCACTACAGCATGATTGGTATTTTGCATGGATACCTCAACACAAAACTGTTTGTGCACACCAGCAGTTTTGATTTGATCAGGTACATATAAATATATGTATGAGAATACAGTAACAAGCAGATTGTGTTTTATATTGCTATTACCAAATATATGAATTTGGTTTAAAGTGAATAGAGCACATCGCATCCAAGTCAGTGTACTTGTTATGTGCCACAAACTAATAACACAGCTATATACCACTATGCCGAATAGAGCACCAGTTCACACCTCAAGAGCTTATGCCCAGTGGGCTGCAGATACTACCCCTTCTGTAACAGAGGAACAATCAGCGTACTTCTGTGGGAAGATGGAGGCCCTCTCCCCCAATTACAGATTGCCCCTCATACATTTCAAGTACCTCCATTGAATATACCTCCCACCTACACAGCTGCACCAATTGGGATTGCGGGAAGAGTCATGCTGCATATCACCGAGGCCTCCTTCATGCACCTAGCCTGGGAATGTACCAAAATTGCAAATTATTGGACGGCAGTACATCATACCCTCCAACAAATTACGGGACAAACCTCAGCGCAGACCCCGACAGTCAGCCTTTACTGATAGGTCAAGGAAGAACCACAAGAATATAGGCGACTGCTTGCCATGCTTCTCATGCTAGCTAAAAACTGGAGAGGGGAAACTGTACCAAAAGTGGACCACTGTCTGCAAGATGTAGCCTACTGTCATGATCAATTAGCTGCTTACTGGGAAATGATGCCGCTAACGTCACGGCCCCAGGAAATTTGGGAACCCCTTCTGTCATTTTTAAGGCAACGAGATAACAGCAACCCTGAAGAAATAGAGGGCAGCAGCTTGGAGCTCTGGCCGTGCCGGGCCAGGTGGAAACTGAGGAAGTGGAGGAAATAGGAACTCAGTTGCCCATCTATATACAAGGGAGATCGGTGGTCTCCGAGGGCAAAGTAGACTCCCAGGACAAATTCAACTGCATAGGCAGTAATCGCAAAGCCAGACGAGATTCGGTATATAGAGGATTTTTTCTCTGACATTGTTGTACCTAAATATCACCTGTGTAATTCACTTTCTTATCCCACCTCTCCCCTGTTCCCCCAAGTTTCCACCAGTTGTATGATGCCTTGAAATAGGAATAAATACAATTTGAAATGTAGTGCAATATATCCATTGTAACAGAGGTTGTTGTCAATTGTACCCAAAGCTTGTAAGCATTCACGCAAATAAAGGAGCTAGGTCTGAGGCACATTTGTAAATGTGCTCTGATTGTTAACGATGTGCAGTAAGTAAACCACATTATTTCATTGTGCCTTGTAACATGCGGGCCATTGCCATTGATGAGCAAAGGGACTGGCTTTATATGGCTCATTTGTCCTCTACCCATTATGAATTTAGTTTTCACTCCTCTGTAGTAATAAAATACACATCATAGAAACGGAGGAAACTGGATAAAGTATAGACTAGAGGAAAGTAGGGACTGAATGAATACTACCATGCGTCTATACCGTGTGGCCCATCAAGATCCCTATCCAGCTCCTTCTCCCTGTACTCCCTTAGTAATATTAAGAGGAGGAGTAACTGATGGTTGTTTGTGTCTCAAGTCAAATGATTGATAGTCTTGTTCGGTCTATAAAGGGTATCACCTGTGGAATCGGTGGCAACCTCTTTTAAAGTATAGACTAGAGGAAAGTAGGGAGTGAATGAATACTACCATGCGTCTATACCGTGTGGCCCATCAAGATCTCTATCCAGCTCCTTCTCCCTGTACTCCCTTAGTAATATTAAGAGGAGGAGTAACTGATGGTTGTTTGTGTCTCAAGTCAAATGATTGATAGTCTTGTTCGGTCTTGAAAGGGCATCACCTGTGGAATCGGTGGCAACCTCTTTTTGTAACTTTCATATTTAGAGCAAGGGATTTAACAAGCTTCTGATCAGTAGTAGTACCCCTCGACTACATCCATGTGGTGCTTGATCTGTAGATGTCTTCAGAAATTCCTCACAGGCATATCTTACAGACATTTCACATAGCATTGATTGACTCACTAACTTAAAGAGCAATGTGAAGGCTTTTGACAACTGCTACTGTTTAGCCAATAGACTAATCGCATTAAGTCTTTTTTAGTAGCAGAACGCTGCTCCCCCAATGACGCTTCATAAGAAAGTAGGAAACTTGTATTGTCTAATGAAAATGTTTTTCTTGCTTTGTTTAATAGGTTCATCAGAGTGGCTCTGGATGGTCTCCCGTGGTATGTTGTGCTTTACTTTGGTTAACAATGCATATCTGTGCTACAAGCCTAAAATACTGTATTAGAAATGTTGCAGATTATTGGAGAAAGGGACATACAAAGAATAGAAAGAGGGTGACAGCAAACCATTCATTGAAATTTGCAAGAGTCAACATTACCCATTAAATAATGCCTCAGCAAAATATAACAGGTGGTCATAACCCCATCACATCCCATCCGGTATTAGTCCTGCTCAGTTATCTGGCTACCTCCAGTATCTCTGCCTCTTCCAGTACATTTCTTTCGTTCAGTTCTCATCTATTCTGGACTCTACTATACCCCTCAAATCTGCTGTTGCAAGCCTTCACCCTTTTTATAGTTAAGTGAAGTATTGATGGAGCTATTAAAAGAGATCCATGTGTGTTCAGTACCAAGTGCAACTTGACCCATATGCAAGGGTGTTTTAAACTATGTAATTCAATATTGTTTGCTAGTAGTGGATGATCAGATTGAAAACATCTGTTCCTGTATCCCATCTATCCCCTTGCACGGTCCCAGAGAAGGCTTCACAAACCTTTGTGGAGTTCTTTTGCAGATCAATTGGTGAACATTGTCTCCGAATATTTAAACAGAATGAGAAGATCTTTGTAGCATATTGGTGGGAAAGCATGTTTTTTTTTTCTTTTTTCAAGTTGGCTACATTTGGTTTCACATGTAAAGTTTCTCCTTAACCAACGTCATGCTCCCTATTGTTTAAATCCATACTAAACCATGACTTTGCAGCTATGATAGATACTTCTATCTTCAGATTCTTCACCTGTAGAATAATCACAGGCATCCGACTGGATCCAGAAACTTCAAAGCTCTCACATTACCTGCAGGAGTCACTGGTTTCATACTGACACATGAAGTGGTGTCATGTGATGTCACCAAAGCCATACTGTGCACTCCACGTCAGTTCCCTTTCTTCCATGCTTTTGATTCGGATCTGGAGCTCACTATTCTCCTGAGAGTCTTCCTCACAATATTTTGGGTTGGTGCAGTTCTGTAGTAGGGGATCTCGGTGTATAGTCATAATCTAGTGAATAGTCCCGCCCATGTGTGTGGACACTGGAGCAATCACAAATAATCTCTTAAGCTGTCTTCAATGCAGTTCTGCGTAGACACTTAAGAGAAAATTAAAGACAATAATGCAGCCTATAAACACAAGGCTACACTGTCCAGTACTTCAACAAGAAATGCAAAGGATATTCCACCAATCATCACATTTAGTACAGTCTGCTAAGTTTCACCCTTAGAGAAACTTTACCCTTCACAAAATCCTTGTAATAGAGAGGCGAAAATGGTGGCTCGCTGGGGCGACATGGCGACGGAACTCACGCAACATCTCACTATGCAGTACCTGCACGTCATGGGGAGGGGTAGACACCTAGTCCGCTGGTTCGCCGCCTCGATACGGGCGCACACGGAGATCAGCTTAACCCCACTCAGAGGCAAGTGGTAACGAGACTTGGACAGGGCGCTAACTGATAAGGAGTGGGAGCGGCTGCTTAAGAGCCCGGTGCGCATACCCCGAAGCATGCGCCTTCACCAGATTCAGCTCTTTATTGTCCATAGGGCCTACCTCACCCCTGAGCTCATTAACAGGTATTTCCACCGATCTGGCTCATCCTGTCCCAGGTGTGATGAGCTGGATGCAGGGCTGGTCCATCTTCTATGGAACTGCCCCAGGCTGGGCACTTACTGGCACGCGATCTGTGGAGCGCTTAGGGCGTGCACAGGCCGCGTCATTCCCTGTGGCTGGCCTGAGTACCTCCTGCACCAATTCAAGAGGAAACCCCAGGACAAGGCATCCTCCTGTTTTGTGGATCTGGGCTTAGCGGTGGCTAAGCAACTGCTCACGAGACGGTGGAAGGCACGCAAACCACCGGCTGCGCAGGCGTGGGTATCCTCCCTTAGGGCGTGGGCGCAGGCGGAATGGATGGCCATTCGGAGAGAGGAAACGATTGGGCACCGTAAGGAGCCCATGGCGGGGCAGTGGGAACGCATGCTTAACGCTCTACGCTTGCCAGAGGAGATGGATGCGCTGGAGCGATCTAGGTAGCAGTCCTGGGTGGTCGGGCATGCTGCGGGCTACTTCACTGTTGAGACTTGATGCCATACTAAGCCTTACAGCCTTTAGGCGCGTGGGCCTGTGCTGCACGCAGACGTACGCAATTTGATGCGCGCTGGGGGCGGGCGGGACGGGCCGGGGAGGGGGAGGAGTTGCATGCACATGGGCATGAGTTTCTGCCGCTATAGTTTGAATGTTTGCATACTTGTTAGATTAATGTCATCTCTATATGTGGCTACATAGCAGCGGGATTCACCCCGTAATTATGTCTCTAAGCCAGATTGGACCACAGGGCATTTTGGACTGCATCTTGGTTGGGCGTGGCAGGCCATACTGCAATTGTCCCCACATGTGTTATCATAAGCGTGGCTACCTACCTGTACATCGCTCTGTTCTGTGATATCATAATACTGTACAAACATGTTTGGTTTGCCAATCTCTGCTGACTGACTCCTGTACTGTACCCTGAACTATAAAATATAAAATGCTAATAAAATAGATTTGACAAAAAAAAGAACAATATTAATAAACAAGGGTCACAATCAGTACGGAAAGGAGCCAAACAGCAAACAAGTTCTTGGCATTGCTGTGGGGAGGGGGGAGGAGAAATGCGAGACACGGCCTGGCGGCCGTGAAAAGTGTGAAGCAGGGGGTGGGGGAGGGGATCCCTTTGTAGTGAAGCTCTCGGAGGGAAGTCTATCTGGGAAGAAGTGATAGGCTGCATTCATCTTGAATTTTAATGTGGCGGTGTTTAAAGCCCTGGCAGAACGTTTTGCATGGCACCAAATATACATGATGACATTTGTCCAGGCGGCATAAACGTGCTAAGAGAAATAAATTATTTGAACTAAACGACTTAATCCGCCTGGTGGTTTCAGAGCTTGGTTTGCCCTCAATACTCTCGTCCAATTATCGCTTGCGCGATTAATAGGACGAGACCTAAAAAGGTGGGGGAACAGAGCTTAGTATTCGAAATTACGCCGAGACCCCAACGGCGCAGATCATACATTTAAAGTCTTATTTTGGATAACCTGGCAAGCACTACTGCCCGAACGGCTGAAAATACACTAAGATGAGAAACGGGTTTATCAGCATTTAAAACCCAGGGTGCCCCATCATTTCCCAGGCAGCAGCAACAGGCTAGTGTGAAATTCGTCCCATCTTGTGCAATTCTAACACGTAGAAAACCTGGTAAGGTATTTAAATGAAGACAAATCGCAAAGACGCGGGTTGTGTGATTACAATCTCCTCATGGGCATCCCAAACCTTACTCATTATCAAAATGGATCCAGAAATGCACAGTGACATACCTGTCTAATATCCGTCCTGTTATAATAACAGGAACAATCGAACAAACAAATCAAAAACGCCATCCTTTTTAAACCCCACCTAGTTCCCGTGCCCGTAACGCAAATGAGGTCACGTGATGCGGAAGAAAACGTAATTGCTTTTGCTGTATCCAATAGCAACGCAGCACGGCGAAAAATATGGAAAGACGATAGGCACATTCATGGGTCCTACAACTGCCATGTTTCAGTGGCATTAGCCCCTACTGCGAAAATAGTATTAAATAATGATATCAATCCTTTGCTGGCGAAGTCCTCCATAAAATCATATCTCTGGTATCAGACGGAAAAGTGGTACAATAAATGCTCAAAATGGTAAAGAATAAGGTAAGAACCGTATCTATACAAGTTCGTACCCTGATCGTATTACAAAAATAACCCCTAATCGGCCGGAACCGGCATCATGTGGGTAAAGAGCTGCACTTGTTAAAAAGAATATAATTAGTGGCAGTATAACCGTGCCATGAAACCCACATTGGTCATCCATCACAAACATTTTTCAAGACATGACCACCGAAAACATGGCGGCCATTTTGTAATGATAATTGTACCTACCCAAGCCCCAAAAAAGGAGGATTAGACAAATTATTAATTACTAGAAAAGGGTAGCGGTGTATCGATCTTGGTAAAAACTTACTGAAATAAAGAAAACTCTTTTCTATGAACTCAACGCCCCTGTGTTTGATTACAACGAGTGCGCCTTCCATTTTTTCTATGAACATTTTGACCAAAGTTGCACCCTGGGACGACAGGTGTGAGAAGTGTGTCGCACCAATTTTGAAATTTATTATGGTACATGTGTTTTGGTTGTGCTAGACCTTGGTCGGTCATTCTGTTTGTTTGCTCCTAATCCATATTTGCAAGTGCACCTACTTCCCGAGCTTTCCGGAAGTTGTACATTGGGCTACTTGTAGTCCAAGCCCTGAGCACCATCTGCACCGAAGATTGTGGGCCTACACTTCCCGAGTGTTCTGTGGCCCCGCTTTTGGTAATTCTGCTCTAGGCTCCTGTGCGATCCCTGGTCCGTCGACTGGTGGGTCCCCACGAAGGCAACTTTTTTGTTTCTTGGGCTTTCCTGGTTGATCCAGATGTGCCCTGACTCCCCTCCAAAGGGTGAGTCCCTCAGACCTTGCTGGTCTGCACCGAAGCCAATCTTTGCATTCTGCGTGGGTTGTTGGGTCCAATCCGGATACCGACGCTGCAGCACTCGACATCCGACGTGGGACAGCTCGAATCCAGCTCCTGGTTGTCGTCGACGCCTCCTGGTCCTCGTGGCTGAAGAGTCAAGCTTCACCTCCTGCTCCTGAAATCACCGACATCGCTGGGCATCTTCTTACTGCCTCCCTGGTCACTGGCAAGTGACCCAGACTCTGTCCCCTCTGCTTTCAGGTTCTTCAGATCTTCGATCCACCCTTGGATCCATCTGGACATTTTTCATCTGGTCGCCTGCAGCACTTCTTTGCAGCTCTCCATGGGAAACGACGACGAAACCCGACACGTAAAGACACCTATGCACCCGGCTTCCCTGGGTGAGGTAACACGAGTACTTTGGTGCTCCCGTGGGTCTTGACTCTCAAACTGTCCAGTACTGAAGGGGTTAGTTCTTAGTCCACTCCTAAATGTCCTTACTCTTTAAAAATCTAATCGCAATTTTCTCAATAGAAGTCAATGGTGATTCGTGGCTGTGTTTAGACACTGCACGCGTCCCCCGTGGGTCTCCTGCGTCCCTACCTAGGGTGGTTCGTGGTTGCCCCAGCGGTTCTACAGGCCCTAGGCCTTGTCTCTATGTTCACAGGGGTACTTATACCACTTTCTTAGTATATGGTTTGTGAGGCCCCTAGGGCAAAACGTATATTGTGCTAATTTACTGTGTGCTACTTAAGTTTACTTTGTGTTCTTTTACCACTAGTCTCACAAAAAGACTAGAGGGGTGTGTTTAGAATAAATACATATATATTTTATATATACCTGGTGTGGTTCTCCTTTCATTTGATCACTCATGAGATTATAGACTGGTAAAACAAGCTGCTTTACATTCCTTACAAGACTTAGCCTGAAGGCTGCTCTCCAGAGCTACCACTAGGATAGCTTTCTATAAAGGTTGTCTTTAAACCTACCATCAATAAGGGTCGTTTGGACTGGTGCAAGGTGCCCACTAGAATAGTGGACCGCATATGCCAGGCCAACTGCTCACAGCCAGTAGTAACACTGTCAGTGTTGGTGACTGGATAAGACTTTCCAATAAGGTGTTGTTCTAGGGAAACCAGTTTGTCTATCACTATGGTGACACTGGCACCTGTATCCCTCAGAGCTTTTATCCTAGTCCCATTTATCCAGGGTATTGCGAATACTTCTTTAAGTTGGGATGCCACACAGCTAAAGTGACAAACTCAACTTCATCCTCAGTGACTAGAACTACTTCATTGTGAACCCTGATTTGCTCTGGGCACACTGTTGATCCCACCTGGAGATTGGATACACAGTACCAACTGGACGAGGACTAGGGGGCTTCTTGTTAGGACAAGTAGTATCTCCAGTTATGTGTCCCAGCTTCTTACAGTTGAAACACCAGGCCTTCTGGGGATCAAAGTTCTTCCCTTTATATCTACCATTGGACTGGGAAGAGTATTGGGACCCACCCCCCTGTGCAGGTTTTGGGGCCCTTTTGAAGACTCTTGGTTTTTTGCTTTGGGGTTCTCACTGTTGTTCCCCTGGGGAGGTTTGGTAACCCCTTTCCTTTGGTCACCCTCCAGTGGCTGGTTTTGTTACCCTAGTTTTGACCCAGTGGTCTGTCTTCTTTATCAATTCGGGAGAAATTAGACCTAGGTCTACCAGATGTTGATGCTACTTTTAATTAGTGCAATTAATTAAAATATATTCTTTTATAAAAAAGATTGTAAAGTCCATTGTAATCATGCACATTCTTTCCAGTTAACCATCTATCTAGTGTCTTAACTGAGTTTTCAATTAATTCAATCCAGGACTGGTTTTGTGAGCCCCTCCTGAATCTAATCCTATATTCCTCAGTTGTGATCCCAAAGCCCTCAATCAGAGTGTTCGTCAAGAGGTCATAAGACCCAGCATCTGCCTCTGTAGGAGTCAGAATTCTATCCCTGCAGTTACCAGTGAACAGTTCCCAAAGGAGACCCCCCAGTCTGACTTCCTCACTTTTCTTATTTCACAAGCTCTCTCAAAAGATGTGAACCATTTGGTGATGTCATCACCTTCCTCAAATTTGGGGATAATCCCTTTGGGGATTTTGGGATCATAAGATTGCTCTCTTCCCTATTTATTAAGTTGCTGCCACCATTGATGGGAGCTAAGCCCATCTCTGCTCTTTCATTTTCTATAGCCAGGAGTGTGGTCTCTAGACCTAATCTTTTGGTCAACCTCACTAAGAGGTTGGTCACCTCATTGAGGCTGCCCTCAATGGACTCGTAAGCACCTGACCCACCTGTGTGGTATCTGGGTGCTGTGAGTAGTATTCTTGGAGTCAGGGACACAGGTGCCATGTTCTCCCTAGGAAGTGAGGGGGGTTGGAAGTTGTCCTCATCCCCCTCCATCCTCTTCCCCATCTGAAAGGTATTCACCTTGCTCAGAGGGGTAGTCCTTAGCATACCCTGCCAACAGCTCCTGAAGATTTTGTTTGGAGGGTTGGGATCCCATGGTAATGTTTTTAAGTTTGCATAGAGACCCAACTCGCTGAATTCCAGGTGGCGGTAAGGGGTGAGGTTGAGCTCCTCAACCATGTTCCCTGTAATTTGTTATGTTTTGACTAACAGTTGGGTTCTTGATAAGAGACATTCTAAAAAAAACTCTAACCGATCTTACACCTAACAATAGTGAGTTTTTTATTTTTCTAAAATTCTGAAGGAGAGTTAACCAAGGCCCTAACAATACTTTTAGTAATTTGGAAACATTTGTCAATTTAAAAAATTCTGAATTCTAAAGACAATTTAGGAGTTCTGTTGTGTGATCATGTGTTGACCAAGTCAGTTAAACAAATGCAAAGTTGCAGACCCCACCTCTGAGCTACCAATGTAGGAAACCGGCTCTGTATATACTATACCAAAGTAAGGTATAGTGTGCACAGAGTCCAGTGGATCCCCACTGGTAGGCAGAGGTAAATGTGGATAATACCTTAATCTCTATTTGTGGTAGTGTTGGCGAGCAGTAAGGCTTTATCAGATGTTAGTGTTAAGCATTTATTGGACACACTCAGGCAAGAAGTTATTTCAAACAATCAAACTGAACTCTGATTAATTTGTTTTGTGTAAAAATATTATTTAGTCGTATTTTAATTTTTAGAACCAAGCCAGGCCTGGTACAGGTAAGTGTAATAGTGCTTTTGCAAGAATAATGCAGTTGAATACAGTTTGAATGTAGTTGAATTAGATTGGATGGGTTACAGGTAAATCACTTGTTCATAAACAGTTACAATTCATTTTCAGTTACTTTTGAAATTACTTTTTAAGTTAATTTTCAGATTACCTTTCTTACTCAGTGTGGCCTACCTAGATACCACACTGGGACAGTTCTTAAACCCACACATTTCTAGAGGTAGGATAATGTAGCATTCCGTCATCTATTTTGCAACTAAATCAATTGCTGCAGGAGTCCAGTCCAGTTCTTGCAGGTGACCGGTGTGTGAGCAAAAACGGCGGCGAAGCGGAGCAAAGTAAAGCAGGAGGAGGCCGGGGTACCACGGCACGCAAAACCGCAACCGCCAAGGAAATCAAACGCGGAGGCCGCGGCAAACACGAGAAGCAGGCAGGCAAGTGGGAAAGATGCTTTGGGGCAGCAGCGCTGCCTGATTTGTCTGCCTACCTACCTCGCCTCGCCTGGCTGCCTGTAGCCGCGCGGGGGCGCCAAGGCCGGGGTGAGGATGATCCTTCTTCCCCCCTACACCTCGGCACTTTGAGCGGAGTGGAGCGGCTGATTGAGCTCATGGGTTGCGCCCACTCTTGCTTCTGAGCTGCCCTTGCCTGCGCTCCTCCAATACCTCACCCTCATGATTAGGGGTTAATTGTCACCCACGCACCCAAGTTCAGGGGACACTTGAGGATAATAGGTGCAATTGGGTCAAGGTGTGAGAGCGCAGAGTGGGCTAGGGGCGGGGAGTTCCGGTGCTAGTTTCAACAATAACTAATAGGAGAAATCCTACAGGAGGCATCGGATATAGACATATTACAAGTACCATACTGCGCCGCACTGATATCAACATAGACGAGGATAACATTCAGCAGTATAATGAGGTCAGGTAGGACAAGAAAAAATCTGCCACAACCCACGAAATGGAATAGCAAGGCTAAAAGGGATAGCCTCCCCCCAGAGTAGCACACCCAAACTTCCACGAAATCAAGGAAATGCACTAATACCACCTATTTATTCAATTTTCGGCTCCATGAACCCAACTGGCTAATTTACATTCTTAAAAGATCCAGTTACAGCCATCTACTCAATGACGGAAAAGGTTAACGGACTCTTAAAACCATTGACACCGCACAAATTACACTCCTCTCAGATGGATGACAAAATAGCCACGGCACAACCTGCAAATGGTACACCATATACTACTGAAAAAGAAGCGCCAAATAAGACCAAGCCAACACGCAAGAGGGAGAAAAGTCGCTTAGTTGGGGCAATAACAAGCAAACAATTCAAATACAAGTACAAGTACACACAAAACCGGGATATGATGGTCATGAGGAAGAACGAGTACAGTGTAAGAGTCCAGACAGTATTTCGGACAGCATTCCGGACAACATCCTGGAGAATACAAACACCAACACAAGTCAAGCCAGAATAATATTAACATCTACATCTACATCAACATCAATTTGTGAGATTAACATGGATCAATCAGGGGTGGCAAATCATCATTCTCCTGAAAACCAGGATTTAATACGTGAGATAGGTACAAGAGCATATAGTAATATGGATGTCACCTGCAAAGAAAAGCCCAAAAATCACTCCACACCGAGACAACAGATAAAGCAACTTAATAAAAACGAAGAATTCTGTAACATAGATGATTTCTGCGACTCCTGGATGGAGTCACAATCAATATTGAACAATAAAGAGATATTACAAGCGATAAGTACTACATCCAAACCCATCAAACAAAAAAACCAACATCAATGCATCAACTAGGAACACCAAAAATAACAGAAGATTTATGATGTACCTCAGCACAGGTAACATCAAGTGGAAGAAACTTAATAAGCAGTTATGTTAAACAAATAAATAACAACACATTTAGTAATGAAGTAATAAACTTGGAAGGAGAAACAAAATCCCAGCAAATCAAATCAATCAACAACATCACAGTACCGGAAAACGGCGCATTGGATAAAAACCTAAAAGAGGGCTATCAAAGGAAAAAATAGACATTGGCACTAAAAGGCAAACAGCAAACAATAATTGAGATATCAAGTTCTTCTGAACAGACCGAGGATGAACACACTGAACCATCTACCAAAACACGCAATAAAATGGAACCAAACCCGGAACAGAGGGCCCATACGGACATGGACAATACTGTGGAAAATAAAAAAAAGTACAGTTAATCCGCAAAATTATAACACCCACTAGGGCCATCTGGTAGATAATAACGTCACTCAACATCCAACAGAGGGAAAACAGGATTCCGATTCTTACAAATTTACATGCTGCTCTAGTAAAAATATTAAAAACATCAATTAAAACCCTGAACATGCAGTCAGATAAACTTGATATCCAATTAAACCTAATGATTATAATAGCCGAATATATCTCCGGTATAAATAATAAACTCGACACCATGACAAACTCATTAGTAAATATTTAGGATGGAAATGAAACACGGGCACAAGCCTTCAACTGCCCTTGTTGTCCCATTTTGGAAAAACTAAGGGACTTACCAACTTTACTAACAAGCATCTTATACCAATGCAAACGTGCGAACTGTTCACTTGAAAACAATGTACCAAACGGCAAAAATTGTACAATTGGAGGAAAAAACACTCATAACATTGCCTCACATAATGACATAAACAATGCAGAAAACGACAGAGAAAAAGACGAGAGATAAAATCCCTCAAAACGTTGCTCCAAGCAAAATAGAACAGATCAACCTACAGCAAATTGGAAAAAAAGCCAAAATTAGGAAACCCAAATGAGGATGTAAATACAGCCGACCATCCTACGTTAGAACTGATCAAAAGTAGACACGTTCCTTGTACTGAAGCAACCCACCAAATGTATAAGCAGACGAACACAACAAATAATCTTCCACCTGCCTTAACAAAACGACAAAAAAACGAGCTAGGATAGCCAGAAACCGCCTGCACACCAGTAAAACATTAAATAAATATGCACTTGATAACTATTCAATCTTTAATCTCCACAACGGTAAACAGAGATCACCATAGACAGCAGGTAAACATCAAAAACAAAATGAGGAAGAGGAAGAAAATCTATTAGACCAGTCAGGATCAACTGAAACATCATACCGATCGAACAAAGCTCTGCCGGTAGCAAATAGTCTAGTGGTGATAAATCGGAGCCTCGAGTGTAGTGAACTTGATTCAACTACAATACATACACTCAAGGCGAGAAGTATAAATCGGAGCCTCAAGAGTAGTGACCTTGAATCAACAACAACAAATAAACCCAAATGGAGTACAATGGGACAATTAAAGGGTACTGGAAATAAAATAAAACAACCCGCCAAGTCATCAAAGTCCCAACTGAGACAGACCTCAATCGCACAAGTAAACGTCGATCTTCCAGACAGAATAATCTAAAAAGATCCTAAAGCAGGGGTGTGCAGACCAGGATCTCCAAGGCAAACGATAAACAAATGTAATGACGTTAGAGGAACAATAAACCTCGACCAGAAATTGACCATCCATTCACAAGAAAATGACCTCCCTTACAGGAACTCCAGTTCCAACTTACAAGTTTATAATTTCGACACCAAACAAGATATGCAAGTCATTGTGAAGGTAGATCAGAGTTTGGGAAACATTAAGGAAGATCTGCTATTGATTAACATAAAAACACAGCGTGACGATGCAAATAGGAACAGAACAACTGAAATGGAAAGAAACTCAAGGCCCTGTCAATCCATAACATCTTATCCGCAAGGCCAAAATAGCGTTGAGAAGCATCAAGAGAGGCGACGGGAAAGTTAACTCGAAGATAGATCAGCCTCAAGAAAATGGCAAGAAAGCACAGCGACTGATTAACATAAAAAGGCAGTGTAATGACGCAAACTGCGGGGACATCGAAGCGCTAGGAAGAAATCAAACAAAGGAGCAGACGTTATCTTCTTACACGCAAAAATAGAGAATAAATCAAACCTAACAAATAGGATCCTATTCACCCCACATTATTATTCACAGGGTTCTCAAGATTATCTGAACAGAGGAAACATCCTACGCCTTATGGCAGAAATCCCAATACTACAACATTTAACGTCTGCGGATTTAATAGCAATAGAATTTGTTAATCCTGGAAACAACATAGGAAATGAAGGCACCATAGCAATATGGAGAAATGAAGAAATAGTAACAGACATTTTACAAGAAATCATAAAATTTGAGGACTGGGGAATATCGCTTACCATCTCAGTAATACAAAGTTATCCATTTCTCCATTTCTAACGTTAAGCATTCCCCAGAGAAAAAAATAAATAAATAACATAGTCCCCTTCAGTATTGTGAGGTGCCAAAGGTGCAGATGGCACAAACACACAGCAACAGAGAAAAATAAACTTAAGATTTCCCACTCCCGGGTGGACCGGAGAATGAAGCTACAGTACACCAGGCAAAACAGTGCTTTCCCCTATAAAAATCCTATCCTGGAACCTCGCAGGAGCAAAAGGAATCCTACAGGATAAAGGAAAGACAGAGTCCTGGGATAGCTATGAAATAATTGTGCTCCAAGAAACCTGGTTGACAGCCCCGGTAGAGGTCCCAGGTAAGATAGGTCACCACGTGAATTCAACAAGAACACAGCAATACGGCCGAGCTAAGGGGGGCCTTGACGTTTACATCTCTACAGTATTGAAAATGTCAACACAGCTGACATCGACAACCTCAGCCATGCAAATAATAAAAATTGACCTGGGCACACATTTAGGGGTAAGCACCAACATTTTAATCAATATCTATGCACACCAGAAATCTTAGATAAAAAAAGATCTTTTCAAGAAAGTAACTGATGCCATTGTGGAATTCCGTTTCGAACAGCCAACTTGGGAGATAAGCCTCACGGGAGATTTCAATGCAAATCTACTGCACCTTCAAGAAGAGGAAGCTAACATCATTGCAGCAAACGAAATCTGGGCTGTAGAAATGCAGTTGTTTCCCATTCAAAACTGCAATGATAAAATAGGCCAGCTATTTATAAGGGACCTCGAACATCTAGGAATGCGTGCATTAAACTGGAGAATAAAACAGGATAAACCTGCCATCTGTACGTTTATTAATTAAACAACAGGGGTGGTGATGGACAGAGTTTCTGAATTAAGCAGAATACTCTCACCCAGTCAAGTTGTAGTTCGGACTGGACTGTTCCCATGGGGCACAGGGTCAGAGCTGATTTGCATATCGCCATTGTCTAACCCAGGGTGGTGTGGAGTGCAAAAAAACGATGGATTTGGGCCCAGATCTTTGGACTCGGGTGAATGTGTGACATTGATCCATATTCGGTCCATCACCTGTTTTGTTTGCATATTCGCCATAAGTGCGCTGGGGATGCTCAGACGTGGGTCCCAGGCACTCCACACCACTGGAGTCAAGCTAGCCGGGCTGATGAGAGGTGTTACCTCGAAACTGGTCCGGTCCTCGGATGCTTGATTCCGTTCTGGGAAGGACATGGCTTTTGTAGTTCGGACTGGACTGTTCCCATGGGGCACAGGGTCAGGGCTGATTTGCATATCGCCATTGTCTAACCCAGGGTGGTGTGGAGTGCAAAAAAACGATGGATTTGGGCCCAGATCTTTGGACTGGGGTGAATGTGTGACATTGATCCACATTCGGTCCATCACCTGTTTTGTTTGCAAATCTGTACATTTATTGGCCCCCACTCAAACTCAATCCTGGATTACACAATAGTAACCCTTCCTCTTCTAGGGCAAAAAAATAGTTTTCAAATCAAATGCTCACCCGATAGTGATCATTCGGCTCAGCATATCAAACTTAAAATAGCATCTTTTAAACACCCAGAAGCTCCAGTAATAGAGGGGGAAATATCAACAATCAATTTAAATCGCCTGAGGTGAACATGCACCACATTACCGCATATAGCTTCAAAAGCTAATAATCTAATGACAATCCTAGAGTCAGAAAACAAAATGACTATAGAAACATGAACCACTTTTTTGGCAAGTCTACCCGATGCAGGAGAATCCACCAAACAGACAAAAAAAAACCCAAGCAGATAAGTCATCCTAGTCAAACATCACGAAGCTTAAGAAAGCACCTGAGAAAGACCCTTAGGAAGGCTCAACATCAAAGTCCACGGTCTAAAGTATGGGAGGAGGTACGTTGTTTAAAGATAAAATACAAGAAACAAATTTGGATCGATAATAAAACTGAAGAGAACAACTTCTGGACAAAATTATTATATAATGCTAAGAAATCTGATGCCAGAGCGTTCTGGGGGCAGGTGAATTCTATGAATAGAACCTCCAAAATCATAAACATGACCTGCGTCGCCGAGCATGTATGGGTACAGCACTTAATCTCCACATTTTCGATAAACAATTTGGATCAGCTTCCCTCTGTTGCAACTACGACACATGAAAAGCAAAAAGAAGATACACCTCAATCTACTTTCGCCCATTCTGAAGTAGAAATTTTGCAAATCATAAGAAAAAGTCGGCTTGATAGTGCACCAGGACCGAATGGTGTGCCACAGGCAATTTACAAACAAGACCCCAACTACTGGGCAAGTACGATTTGTAGTCTGTTCCAGATAATCGGCACTACCAGTCAAATCCCAGACAGTTGGAGAGGCGCGATTATTAATCCGATATATAAGGGCGGGGAGCACACAAACGTAGCAAACTATTGCCTGATAGCGTTGAAAGATGTGGAGGCCAAATATTATGCATCTCTGATCTTAACCGATCTGATAAAATGGTCTAATAAGAATAAAAAAATCCCTATAAACCAGTCAGGCTTTCGACGTGTAACTGGCACAATTGCAAATGTTCTAGCAATAGGGCTAATTGCTGATAAAAGTCTGCGACAGGCACTCCAACTATGCTTCGTGGACTATAAGGCGGCCATTGACCGTGTTAGCCGATTCACATTATGGGCTAAACTGAAGCACCAGGATCTACCAGACACAATTTTAAATCCAATCATGGATCTTTACACCAACAACCTAGATGCAGGTTAAGATCGCCGATGGCCAGAGGCTCGCAAGGAAGATCCCCACCAACGAAGGGCTAAAACAAGGCTGTGTCTTGGCCCCGCACCTGTTTAATTTATTCATGGCTGATCTAACACCAAGCCTAGACGGGGTCAATTCACACCCGCCACGGCTGGGCACACTGCTTCGAACACATCTGTCCTACGCAGATGATGTTGTACTTCTAAGCCAGACGAGAATTGGACTGCAACAATCTATCCATGAGTTAGCTGATTTTGCTAAAACAAACCTGATGGAAATAAATATAAAAAAAACAAAGGTCATGATCATAAAACATTGTCGGCCCAACCAGCCGAAATTTACAATCGACAACACTAAGTTGGAAGTAGTTGATAGCTACAAATACTTGAGGATATACTTGGACCGAAGGTTTTCATTCGCCACGCATTACGAAACCATTAAAAAAAAGGGAACCGCTTTATTGTTTGCATTCTGCAGCATATCAAAACAGCTTAAAGGCCCATTGTTTACTCCACTTCTGGCAGTTATCAAAGTAAAACTACTTCCAACTATTGCCTATGGAAGCGTGGTCCATCATGGAAACAGTGCACCAATTCTAGATAAAATTCAAACACGAGTGTACAAAAGAGTATTTCGTTTGCCATGTGATGCCTCACCAGCCCAGGTACGTCAAGAGTTCGGATTACAGCACCAAGCACTCCATAAAAGGTATGAGACAATTACATTTTGGTACAAAATATGGCTTAATCGTGACCTAGAAATCAACTCGGCACTCTGGGAAGCCTTTCAAAACGATCCAAAATCACATTACGCGAAGTACCTAAATGCTTCCTTGAAAATAACCAAGATGGCAGATCTCTGGCAACAGATACTACCCTGGACACCATTCCAGCTCATCATGAAAAAAGCTGCAAATTCGCTTTCACTAATTGAAGACAAAGCAACCCTAAGTCGACATGCGCACGCATGGATGGTCTTACAATCCAATATGAGGTTTGAGCCAGCTGCATACCTGGGCCTTGCTTTCCCCCCTCATCTAAAAACCAAGTACTTGAAGCTGCGTATGGGAAAATTGCCTTCCAATGCTGATCAACCTAATTGGAGGACCCCTGGCCCAAAAGATAGTAACGTTATGTGGAGCATCAGTACAGGACTTTATACATCTGATATGCATTTGCCCAGTGTTAGGGTGCAGCCGGCGGGACTTGCTTAGGAGGAAGTTTAATGAAAGAGGTATCCGCTCCTGCAGATCAGCAATAATAAAAACTCTGGACTCAAAGGACCCACAATTAATTTGTCAATTAATACATTTTTTAACCTATTTTGAGAATTTAACGAAAGAACAATATATGTTATAACATAACTCAGCAATTCCTGCTTGTTTTGTTAAAAAGGTATATATTTTGTAAATTGAAATCAAATTTTAAATGTGATCTTAATCATCTATTCTATCATATCACATGAAGGACATATATTTTATGCTTTGGAATATTGTAATGGTTTTAATGAACTATTGCAGTTATAGAAGTAACGGTAAAGGTGAAAAGACAAGCGCAGAGAAAAATAAATGTATACAATTACACACAAATGTAAAGAGTCCGTGCGCTCAACTCCCTGGGGTCTACCGTTAAGGCCCCAAATAATCCAACCAATCAAAATTCAGCGGAAGGAGCGGCGTATTTGTCACAAATTCTTAGGTTCAAATATTGATTTCCAAAGTTTTTATTGTTGACACGTTCATCCAATATCAGCAACAGCAATTCCGTTTCATCAATGCAAATAGTTCAGAATCAATCCAAAGTAATGAAATATAAAGAACTCATTACAGCCAACACGTTTTGTCCGGAATGGACATCATCAGGACTCAAAGAAACTGTATATAACGCGTTTCGTCCGGAATGGACATCATTAGGGCTGCAAAATAAATATTTAGAAAAAACGATATCAGTGGGGAGTTATATCATAAAATTCAAAAGGTATACAACAACTTTGTAAATCAATGATAGTAATATCACAACCACTAACACCTGCCTATTTGCCATTCTAATGAATACAAAGACTGTTTACAGTAGAACATCGTTATTGTTGAAACTAATATTAACAATAGGTCAAAACAAAATTATATGACATGAGAGCTTACAATTCGCAGACAAGTATATAAATAAATCAATGCAGTGGCCTACCTCAAAGAAACTGTATATGGGCATTGATTTACAAAGTTGTTGTATACCTTTTGAATTTTATGTTATAACGCTCCACTGATATCGTTTTTTCTAAATATTTATTTTGCAGCCCTGATGATGTCCATTCTGGACGAAACGCATTGGCTGTATTGAGTTCTTTATATTTCATTACTTTGGATTGATTCTGAACTATTTGTATTGATGAAACGGAATTGCTGTCGCTGATATTGGATGAACGTTGCAACAATAAAAACTTTGGAAATCAATATTTGAACCTAAGAATTTGTGACAAACACGACGCACCTTCCGCTGAATTTTGATTGGTTTTAATTAACTACACAATAAAGAATTTCTTTCTTTCACTCAGACAGTTCCTGGATAAAGGTAAGTTATGCAATTCATCAAAACACACTTGTAGGATTTTCAGAGAATTTCCAACTCCACTCTTTTTTAGAGAAAAGCAGTCCGTGCAATCCTATGGGAGGAAATGGAATTATCGGTTTACAGGTAAGGGCTTGGTTTTGGGAGTTGGGTTTCTGGGGTTAGAACAAGGTCTTCCCCAGTGTCAAGGATGCACTCTTTTTTTAACTTTATTTTTCAATTTGCATTATACAAATACAAAAAAACAAATCGGCATCAATACAGCGTTCATAGACATATCACTGGTGTCATCATTGGCATATAGCACAGATGGTCGCATCGGGGGCGGGGAATACCATAGGGTTACATAAGTATTCAGAAGCATTCTTCAATGAGGAGAAACCATGGGGCATAATATCAAGTCCCAGCGCGCATATAACCGGGGTCTGTCCCCCTCACTCCGCGGCAAGGGGAGGTCCGCTTTCCTCATCCAACCCACCCTCTCCGCGAACCCTGAGGAACACAACACCCGCCAAACCATTAGGTCTTCTTGCAGTTTCTCATCCCTTCGGTGAGTTGCATGTGTGTTTCTTCAGCTAGGGACCACTCTAGGACATCTTTAAGCCAGCTAGACACTTCTGGGCCCCTCTGCCCCATCCAGGTTATAGCTACCCTTCGCCTAGCAAGCACTAGCAGTAACTGCAGGAGCTTATATGGGAGTTTCCTATTCTTTGCCTTCCGGACAAATGCAAGTAGGCAATGCAAGGGTTCAAGCTGCATTCGAATGCCTGTAGCTGCAACTATCCTGCCCACCACCTCCAGCCAGAACTGCCTGACCAGAGGACAATTCCAAATGTAAAAAGCTCGCCTTTTCTGTGGCACATCTAGGGCATCTATCTCCCTTATCAGGCGAAATGCGGTTCAGGGAGACCGGGGTTAGGTAGGTACGATGCAGGAAGTTAAAGTGTGTTAATTTAAACCTGGCATTGCAGGAGACGTTTCGCGTGAGGGCGCTTATGCGTTCCCACTGTTTCTCTTCCAGCTGAAGAGAGCGATCCCTCTCCCATACAACCCGAGATGGTGGTACTGGTGGGCCAGAGTCTGGTTTCATACGCTTGTAGATGAGAGATATCAACTTGCGTCCTGAACGGCACATAAGCAGGCTATCTAGGGTGTGTGTGAGGGGTGGAATGTCTGGGTACTGTGGCCAGGTGGTTTTTACAACGTCCTGAAATCCCCGGAAATGTAGGAACTGACCCTGTCCGAGTCCAAAGTTCTCTTGTGCTTGCTCGTAGGTGATAAAGGTCTCGTTGGGAAAAAGGTCGCCAAGAACTTCGCACCCACCCTCCCTCCAAGGTTGAAAGGACATATATCGTCCCATGTCTATGAAGGGGGCCAGTATCCAAATCTGGATCTCCCCATGAAAGGGTGCTTTCCGTAGGACTTTTTCGACAAAATGCTGCCATATACCGGCTGTATGTCGCACTATGTAGGGAAGAGATGCGTCTGACCCTTTGCCCTTCATCAAAGCTTCCTGTAGTGCCTGAGTATCCACCCTATCGGAGAGAAGACGTTTCTCCCAGTTGTCCCCGTCTCACAGCCAACGTGCTGCATGTTGCAGTTGGGCCGCAAAATAATATAAGTCGAAGCGTGGGGCTTCCAAACCGCCCTCCTCATAGCTCCGTATAATAGTGTTTAGAGCTACCCTACTATGCCGGCCCGCCCAAAGCAGGGAAGTGAGCAGGATGTTGAGGGTTTTGAAGACACGTGACAGCAGTGGACATAGGGAGTTCTGGAGTACATATAGCATCCTGGGAAGCATCACCATCTTCGAGATGGCCAGCCTACCCATCAATGACAGTGGAAGAGTGCTCCAAAATGTTACCGATTGTTGTAGAGACGCGATTATGCTGTCCACATTACGTGCTAACGCCTGAGTGTCCGTCGGGGCCACCTGTATCCCAAGGTATCGGAATCCCACCTGTTCCCAGCGCAGTCCCAGGTCTGGGAGATCGCCCGGAGGCACCGAGGCCAGTCCCGCTAGCGGGAAAATCGGGGACTTACCGCGGTTAAGTGGCAAGCCAGAGACCTCACCAAATCTGTCTAGGTGATGCAGCAGGACCGGTAGTGCGTCCCGGGGAGAAGTCAAATAAAACATGGCATCGTCAGCATATAGGGAAATGATGTGACTTTTGCCACCCACTGTAATTCCCCAGCGTTCCATATCAGTCCTGATCCGGACCGCGAAGGGTTCTATGGCCAAGGCAAACAATAAGGGCGAGAGGGGACACCCCTGGCGAGTGCCCCTTCCCAGTTGCCAGTCTTCCGATCTCGCTTTCCCAAGTTTAACCCTTGCACACAGTGCTGTTTCCAAGATGGGAATCCAGCGACAAAATTTAGGGCCTAACCCCACAGCGCGTAAGATCTCGTGAAGGTAACCCCAATCCGCCGTGTTGAACGCCTTGGCTAGGTCAATGAAGACCAAGACCATATGTTCCTCCCGATCACGTACCTCATGCATGATATGATTAAGCCGGCGTAGATTCATTGCTGTGTTACGTCCCGGTATGAACCCACTCTGGTCCTCATGGATCAAGAGAGGCATGTAAGGCGCTAATCGGGTAGCCAAAAGCTTGCATAAGATCTTAACATATGTATTTATCATCGTAATCGGACGATACGATGAGGGCTCATGGGCATCCCCTCCAGACTTCAAAATCATGCATATTTCCCCCTGTGACATACTCAGGGGGAGCACTCCACGTTCAAACGCCTCAACAGGAGACTGGGAAGCGTTCCCATGAAGGCTTGATAAAACTCTGGGGGGGGGGGGACCCGTCGCTCCCCGGGGCTTTGGCGCGCGGCAAATGCTGCAGGGCAGATTGCATTTCTCCCAGCATTAGGGGTTCATCGAGCTCTTTCTGTGCTACCTTAGGGATAGCACATAGTGGCAGGTCTTGGAGGTAAGGGAGATAAGATGCCTCGGAGTTCGCAGGGTCCGCGGTATAGACAGTCTGCAGATGAAACCGGAGGACCCGGAAAAGTCCCACCTCTGAGTGGACTAATCCTCCCGTAGACTCCCGCAAAGTCACAATTGTGTCAGGGGCATGTTCCAAAAGCCGGCTTGATTTATCTCCTTCCCTATGAAGGCATTGTCTGTATTGTGTGAGGGCGTATTTGTCGAGCCTGTCCCAAATGTCATGGATGCGTTCCTGTATGCCTCGCTCCCCTCCCCTCCCCGCCGCGTCAGGGGCTTTGCGAGTCTGTAGTTCCACGAGGCGACGCTCCTCCTCCTGCAATTCCCGTTGGAGCTGTTTCCGGACCCCATATGTAAGGCCCATGCATGCTCCCCTCACCACGCCTTTAGGGCCTCCCACTTCGTGGCCTTCGATAAGTCCGACCCATCCCAATTTAGGTCAATATAATAATTTATGGCATGTTCTATGTGCTGCTTCCTACTGGGTCCTCAAGAACCTCTGCCGGCAACCGCCATGTCAGTGGGCGAGTTATTGGGGCCCCCCAATCAACTACACATGCCACAGGGGAGTGGTCAGATAAGCGCACTTGATGGGTTACCCCAAAGGACATAGCCACATCGGGATTAGCAAGCAGAATCCTGTCTAAGCGACTGTGTGTATTATGAGTGGACGAGAAACAAGTATACACTTTCTGAGCTGGGTGTCCCTGGCGCCATATATCATAAGCCCCTATGTTCCCCATAACCTCTCGGAGTTTCGTTGTCATTCTAGGTTTCGTACCAGTTCGAGGCGGGAACCTGTCGGGGTCCAGGACACAATTAAAGTCTCCCATCCAAAGCAATGGGACCTCAAGTTCCAATATCAGAACCTCCTGTATGGACCGAAAGAAGTCCGGGTCATCAGTGTTTGGGGCATAGGTGTTCATTATTGCAACATCTCTGCCATCGAGCTTCGCTCTAAGGAGCAGGTACCTCCCATTAATGTCACCTTCTATATATTGAACAGCCAATGGGGTCCCCGGGGCCACCCACATAAGCACACCCCTGGCGTAGGAAGAGAAGGAAGAGTGGAAAACCTGCCCTCTCCATTTCTTCGTTAACTTCTGAGCTCCTTTCTCAGTAAGGTGAGTTTCTTGGAGGCATGCTATCGAGACCTGATGCCTGCGGAGGAAGGACAGGACTCTATATCTCTTGCTGCAAGTGCCCAGCCCCCTCACATTCCAGCTTAAAAATGTAAACCCCATGGATGATAACATAAGTGGTCCCGCACGCTCCATGTCCCATGTAGCTACATAAACCCTGAGCCCCAGATGCCGTACCTGCAATCCCTGAAAAAGAACCCAAACAACCCCCCAAAAACACCCTCCCACAAGCAATATCATGACAACAAAACGTGCAGAAATGCCCTTCCCATGCTGGTGCCAGGACGTGCACAGCTGTCCCATTAGCCCAACCGCGGCTAAAAAATACTCCACAGACACAACAACAAAAAACTATAAGAGAACTCCCTCCCCCCCCCCCCCCCTTAGAATCAACTCCCAACTTAGGCCAGCCGCCACCTGATATAGATCAATGACCCAAACTGCCCTATTTTACACAAGAGACACAATGGTACTAGATTGTGCCTTTTCGCCCACAAGATACAAATGGCATCAACCGTTTTACAATAAGCATGTCTCCCAAGTCGCTGCAAGTCAATGGTCCCTAGGCCTCCAATGACCGGCCTCTGCCCACCACAGCTACGTTTAAAGAGAGTAACCCCTTCGCTGCTCATGACGAGCTCAGCTCGTCATGCAGTACACTGGTCGTGTGCTCATGATCAATGGGGATCCTGGAGTAACAGCACAGGAGGGGAATTCCCTTAGCACTGATGTGGGTAAATAACAAAAAGGATATAGTTTTCATGCAGGAGCTGAAGTGGGCGTGAGCGGGTCCATGACAGTTTCCGGAATCACAGGAGAGGTCGGCGGGAGAGTCTCTGGCACCAGTCTCTCTTCGGGAATCCCTGACACAGTTGGCGGGGGAGAGACATCAGAGTCCGAAGACTCCACGCGCAGGGCACCATCGTCCCCCACTGTAATCCGCTGTCGCTCCGCCTGGACATCACCATCAACTCGATCCTTGCGTCTTCTCCCACGGTTCCCCGGAGGTCTGGACCCCCAAGCACTCTAAGATCCCCTCCGTTCGCTTTGGGGGAGGGCCTCTCCCCTGATTTCGAGCCATTCCCATACCTCCTCAGGTGCGTCGAAAAAATGGGCCTTTCCTTGGGATATCACCTTAAGTTTTGCGGGATTCAGTAACATACTGTAGATGAAGTTCACGTAGCTTCTGCTTGATGCCAACAAGGATTTCCTCTGCTCCTGCACCTGGCGGGTATAGTCCGGATAAATGGAGACCATGGCGTTGTCAAAAGTGAGGTCCGTTGCTTCTCTCGCTGCTTTCAGGATACAGTCCCTATCCCGATAATTAAGGATTTTTGCTATGAGTGCCCTAGGGGGGCCCCCGGCGGTGGCGGAGGGACCAGCGCCCTATTGGCTCTCTCCACCACGAAGACCTCGGACAGGCCCGTGGGGCAGACCGTAGTTCGTATCCAGTTCTCCAGGAACTGCTCCGCGTTGCCCTGTTCTGAACGCTCCAGAATACCCAGGACCCTGATGTTGCTTCGACGGGCCCTCCCCTCCGCCTCCTCCGCTCGGCGTTCCAGTGCTCCGGTAGAATGGGTGAGCTGAGACACTTGCTGCTTCAGGGAAGCCACCTCTCCCTTAAGCTGGACGATGTCCCCCTCTGCCGTGGAGACCTTGTCTGCCACCTTCCACAAGTCCGCCTGTAGTACGTTCACGTCAATAGAGACTGTCTCTATCTGTTTTTCCAGGGCGGTGCGGGAGCCCTGTATCGCCTCTAGGAGCGCAGCTCGGGCGGCTTGCCAGAGATGTCGCCCTCACCATCCTGTCCCGTCTGGCGAGTGATCCGCTGAGTGGAGAGGCGCTGTGTGGTGTACTGTGGGATGGTGTTGGGGTTAGAGGCGCGAGATCGTCTGTCCTTACCCATGTTCCAGGCAGTGCAGAGACTCTCAGGGGGGACCCCAAAACGGTGCAAGCACCTAGTTCAGTCTATAGTTCTGCAGGCGTACATCCCCTCCACAGGTGTCTCCAGTAATGTGGGGGACCAAGTCGGGGGCTAATGGGCACACGTCCACACCCAACACAATCGGGCGCCCCAGGGCCGCTATGTCCAAGGACTGGATCGAGCAAGCAGTCCAGCCGAGATCCCCAGGCCTCTCACCTCCTTGCCGCCACCTGTGTGAAGCAGCTGGGCCTCCCACTCATCAGCCAGGGGTTCTGCAGCGCACTCTAACTCTAGCGTCCGCTCTGTGGCCCTCCGCAGGCAGGGGGGCTGTCCGGGGGTCCCCAATGGGGTCAGACACCCCCACTGTCCCCAGGCAGTCCAGGCAATGAGCACGAGGGCTCGTGGCCGGAGTAGCCCCCGCGCGGTAAGGTGTCCACCCTCCAGGACAGCCAGCAGTAGTTATTTGTCCCTTGAGTCCCCAGGGGGCCACCAGGCAACAGCAAAAAGACTGTGGGAGGACTCACCGATGAGGCACACCTCAGGAGGTCCAGTGTGGCCGATCACGCCCCCCCACCTCCACCGGCTCCCGAGCACTACAGGGGGGAGATCGTGGCCGCCCAACAGCTCCGGGCGGTCGCCGCTGTGCACCGCCTCCCCGACCTCCTACTCAAGGATCACTCTGGAGCCCGCACCTTACAGCTGGCCAGGCAGGGATGCGCAGGAGCACCACTCAATCCCAGCCCCTCCTAACAGCAGCAGGCAGCTCCTCGGTAAGCGCTAGGTCTACGGGCACTCGAGGGCAGCCCCAGACCCCCTCCAGGCCCAAGGCAGAGGTCGATTGGTGCCCCTTTTGAAACCTCCATCGCGATCAGGCACAGAGACGCAGGCCGGCGGGGGGCACCTCGGGAGGCTCCCGGTGATGGTCGGTGCCCCCACAGCAGCGGCCGGGTCCGCAGGACAAGTGGAAAGGGAGCGGACTGCCCCGGAGCCCACGCACACTTCAGGCCTCACGTGACCGCGGCCGTCCGGGCCGGGAATGACAGGATTGTTCTTGGCCGGTTCCTGGCCCTCGCTCCAATCTGCCACCCCGATGTGTGCTACAGCAAAGCACAGCATCTCCGTAACGCAAGGGAGACAGTCGTAGGCGTCTCCGGGCAGGATAATGTAGGATTTTGGGAGCTGGCCGGTCGGGAGCAGAGGAGCTCACGTCCTGACGGCCATGTTGCTTGGCCACGCCTCCCAAGGATGCACTCTGAAAGCACCTTCAGCGGCACTAGGGTGACTGGGTGCAGATTGCTGGGACCATTGTTATCCAATGGGGGATAGGGGGCCTCCGGTTGGTGACTGCACACGAGCAGGCCACAAGGTTGAAGGAATAAAGCTCCTGAGGCTAAGCACAGGGCAAAGAGGGGGTTCAAGTTCTCACCCAAGGTGCAGTGTGCTGTTTTGGCGTTGTGTGCCATGTGACTTTCAATGGGGAATCTCCAGTTTGAAAAAACACTGTAGGCTCGGACACAAAGATCTTCTGGAGGCGACCTCCGGTCACATATCTATCTATCTGTCTCTGAAGACAATCTGTCCAACCTTCCCCTCAACCTCATATATCGCTCGTTAGATGGCTACAAAACCAACACAGCCCTTGAATGATTTCAAGGCAACCACCAGATCTCTAAATCTCCAGCAACCTCAACCCCAAAGTTATTACCGACAGTTTAATCTCTTTCAAGGATTCTCCAGGGGTTCTCTTTTTGTCAGCGACAACCCTACCAACTGCAGACGCAACAACCTCAGAGCCTGTTGGTCCGCCAGTACAGGGGTAGGGCCAGGGGAAAAGGTCATAGATGCCTCCAGCAAGCTTTCTCCTCCTTTTCATCCTTCTCTCCAGCTCCCCCCAGAACAACAGTCCTTGTTCTCTTCCACAGTCCCGCAAAAGACTGTGGGAGGATGAGTGTCTTCCTTTCTGCTGGCCTGGAAGGCCATTACTTTGGATCAGTGGGTCCTCCAAATAGTAGAAAGAGGCTTCACCCTTCCCTTCCTTCAGGCTTCACCCCACACCACATCCTACCTCAGTTCCCCTCTACCACTGTGGACCACTTCATCATCCTACAGCAGGAGGTGGCAGTAGGATTACAAAAAGGAGCAAGAATCTGGTCAAGGATGCTGCTTCAGCTACTTCCCTAGCCCAAGATGGATGGCGGTCTTCGTCCGATCTTGGACCTTAGGGAGGTGAATTGCTTCTTCTAAAAGGGATGTGATACTGGAGTTGGATGTTGGAGACTGGGTGGTGTCTCTCGACCAGCAGGATGTGTTCTTCCATATCCCCATCCTGCAGTTGTGTCGGAGGTATTTGCTCTTTGTAGTGGGTTCTACACTCTACTAGTTTCTTGTACTCCCATTTGGTTTGGCATCAGTGCTTCGAGTCTTCACCAAGGTGATGGCAGTGGTGGAGGCCCATTTCAGAAGGTTGGGAATCCCAATCTTCCTTTACCTGGACGACTGGCTGATCGAAGCTAGGTCGCATGAGATGGTCATTTGTCATCTACAGTGAACAGTCTTGCTTTGTTCGACCAGAGTTTTTTGATCATCAAGCCCAAGTCTCCCCTGAGCCCGCCCAATAGCTCCAGGTCAGAGGGTCAGTTCTGGATACCATCTTTCTGTGCGCATTTCCCCCACCTCAAAGAATTACTGACATATAGGCGATGGCCCCATCCTTTCTGCAAGGTGCTCAAGTTCCAGTCCTGTAGGTCCTGAGATTCCCTGGTCTGATGGCTTCCTGCATTCTTCTAGTCTTGCATGCACATTGTTATATGAGGGATCTGCAGTGGTGCTTCTGCAGTCGGTGCCTACAATGCGAGGGAGACCAGTTGCACTCTATTGTGATTTTCCCTCAGTGCTGCAGCAGAAGTGGTTTGGTGCGGGAACAAGACCAAACTCAACTATAAGAGGGCGCCTTTACTGCCCCCCATATGTGACTATGGGTGGTAGGGATGAATGCCTCCTTCTTAGGGTGGGGAGTTCATCTGCAGGATCTGGAGATCAGAGGCCTCTGGTCTCCAGAAGAGCACGATTTTCATATCAACCTGTTGGAACTGGCGGGCGATTCGGCTGGCACTGAAGGTCTTTCCCCCTCCATCTAAGTCCGTCTAGATCTTGACAGACACTTTGCCTGCAATGCGGTATGTGAACAAGCAAGTGGGAGTATGGTCTTGCCTCCTTTGGTTGGAAGCTTTGAGACAGTGATCTTATTAAAGTATACATAAAAGTGAAGGATGGAATGCTTGAATTAATTCTAGCCACTCGTAATTACTTGGAGCGCATCCCAGTCCATTGTTATTCGGCATCCCATGTCACCTCAGTTTAGATCCAGTCATATGAAAATCCGTCTTGACCATGCTCCAGTGGGAACAGTCTAGCCTGAACTGCCAGGTCAGGTCATCCCTGAACTGGACCACAAGCAACACAGGTCCGGGTTCGCCCTTTAGTTTTCAGAGTAGATCTGCTGTCTACTACTTGTTTGGAGACATGGACTGGACTCTGCTAGTGGCTTATACTTGTGAGTCCTGTCCCTGAATTCCTGGGAGCCTTAGAAATGACCAAGGGTAACTACTTCCGAAAGACTGAAATGTTGTGACTTAAAACATTTTTGAACTTCAAAGACCTGTATAGTATCAAGGGGACAACATGGCAAAGGTGTCCAGCTTCAAGAGGATCAGGTATAGCTTATAGGTCTGTACTGTTAGAGGAGTTTGACCTGTAAAAAAGAGGCTAAGTCTGAAGGTAGACATCTTGAGTGTGCAAAGATGCCAAAAATAGCTACCTGACAAGAGGACTTTGTTGGCAATGAATTTTGAAATCTCCTGCTGAAGCCAAAAGTTTCACTGGGGCTTTATACAAGTGGCTATCCCCCTTTTAGAGACCAATGCCGAATACAGTGTACAGCCATGCACTGTTGGAGGCTTTTGTCTTCCATAAAGATGGCTCTGGGGACCCCTAGGCCATGCCCACTTCCTGAGGCCACGCCCACTTCAACCAAGCCTTCTTAAGTCGCGCTGAATCACAAGTGCGCCACAGATACCTAATCACTCCTGAGGCGGAAGCCGGGAGATCTCGCTCGTATACTTTTAAAATAACATTGCATTGTACTGCTTTTTAATCCACTGTACACTCACCTTTGGGCACTTTCCCCCTGAAATCTGCTGACATTTCCTGCCCACAGCGGATCTTAGCGCTGTTGCGGGTAGGGAAAAACATCGCCGCCATCGCGCGACAAACCCCCGGGCCACGCCCACTTCCTGAGGCCACGCCTCCCACCTCCCTACATCAATGAGCATTGCCTGGACGCGCAGCGGGCGAGAGCAGCGGGCGTGCCAAAGGAAAGCCCATCTGCGCCCGTCCGCGCCAGGCCCAGGGCCCGAAACCCCTGGAGATAACGCTCCAGCATTAAGGGTCTATGCGCCTGATATGCTACTCTCCCTGCGACCCCCTCTCAAGCAAAACTGAAAGATCCTACCCAACGACAGACAAAATTCAATCTCGTGTCCTTCCTGCCAATTTCTACTTGATGTCCCTCAGCTCTGTCGACCCGTTTCCACAGGCCGCAAGCCCGTACACACTTGGCTTCTTGGCAGCCTGAACTACAGATCTCTCAGCAAACACAAAAGAAACATCTATGACCTTCTGTCCGACAACTCACTGGATGCCCTATTCCTCACAGAGACGTGGCTACTCGCCAGTTCAGTCCCAGACATCGCCGAAGCCCTTCCGCCAAACTATGCCATTGCCAGAAAAGACCGACCCACGGGAGTAGGGAGTGGCATTGCAGTCCTCTTTAAAAAATCGTTGCAATGTACTCTGGAACCGGTTTCCATAAATACCTGTGAGACGGCCCTTTTTAAACTTCAACTCCACCCGAACTTTACCTTCACGGGTCTCCTGATCTACCGTCCACCTAGCCCTATTCAACCCTGGGTCACTCAACTTGTAGAGTGGACCGCCTCGGTCCGGGTAAACTACAGCAATTTGTCCATTATAGGAGACCTAAATCGACCCACTGAACAAACCTGGCAGAAATGTAATCCACGACCTTGCTGCCATGAGTCTTACTTTATGGAACTCAGGAGCTACAAACAAAGGAGGTCACCTTTTGGACCCGATTTTTTCCAGCATTCCCCTGTCACACTGTCATCCAGCCCTGCCCCTGCACTGGTCAGACCACTTCCTAATTAATTTTAGCGTGTCTAACCCAATGGCTTCTAGCCCTTCTAGCAGGATAGGACAGTCCAGTAATAGGAATTGGAAGAAACTGGACATAAATCACTTCATGTCCGTCCTAGGCTCTGCACCTTTGGGTGAAATATTCGATACTGAGGACATAGAGATTGTAGCCACTAAGATTAACAAATGGCTTCTAGGAGCCTTAGACACCTGTCTTCCCTTGGCTCGCAAAAAACTCATAAACCACAACTCTCCAGCGTTATGGTACAACGAGGAATTGAAGGCAGCGAAATCCAAGTGCAAGCGTTTGGAACGCCTTTGGAGGAAAGACTACTCCCCTGTAGCCAGCTCGACCTACAGAAACAAACTCAAGCTTTATCATAAAGCCTGCACCACGGCCAGAGCCAACTACGTGGCGAAATCTATTTTGGAAGCCACAAACAAATCTAAAACGCTGTTCAATCTCGTAAAAGAGCTAGCGGGCTCAAACACATCAGCCAAACCCCTTCCACTGAATAATGTTCAATGTGAAGAATTGGCGCAGTTCTTCACAAAGAAGATTGAGACCATCTACCAGGACATTGTAAAACAGCACCTGACACAAGAAGCGACGGATCTGGATCTCGGTCCGAAGGAGGAGGCCATCTCCCCTCCGTCAAACCTGTCCTACGAGCCACTAACATCCTGGCCCGGGTTAAATGTTCAGGGTCTCCAAGACATCTTATGGAAAGTAAAATCTGGCTCTCCCAGCGACCCCCCTCCCGATTTCCGTACTCAGACTCTTGGACACCTCACAACTCTCCGTTATCTGCCAAACTCTGAATCTATCCCTCTCCACGGCAAAGGTCCCAGCCATGTGGAAACATGCCATGGTTTCACCTCTACTCAAGAAACCATCGGCAGATCCGAAAATCCTGGCCAATTTCCGCCTCCTACCCGCCTTCTCCAAAGTCTTGGAGAAACATGTCCACGGTCATCTTGCCAGGTTTACGGAGGTAAATGACATACTTCACCCCTCCCAATCGGGTTTCCGCCCAGGTTATTCGACTGAGACGACACTGCTTGGAGTGATGGAAAATCTTCGCCTCCTGGTCGACAGAGGAGATTCCGCTGCGCTGATTTTACTTGACCTCAGCGCAGCGTTCGACACCATCTCCCATAACATCCTGCTAAATTCGCTCTCCACCATGGGCATCAGAGGCAAAGCATTGGACTGGATAGCATCTTTCCTGTCACTTAGGACTTTTCAAATCACCTCCAGTACCGCGGCCTCAAATGTCCATCCATCCCCCCATGGAGTCCCTCAGGGCGCGGTGTTGAGCCCCCTGCTTTTTAACCTATACATAACCCTGCTCGCCCAGATCGCCGAAGCAGCAGGTCTAAACATGTTTACCTACGCCGACGATTCACAGATCGTATTTTCACTCTCCAATGGAGACCATGACTCTTCCTCCCTCCTGCAGTCAGGCCTTACGAACATTGCCACTTGGATGAGTGACAATATGCTTAAACTAAATGGTAGCAAAACGGAGGTTTTAATACTGGGCCCAAACCAAAATCTCTGGAACCCAAGACACTAGCCATCTGAAATGGGCTCCCTACCCATCCCGTCGCAACAAGTACGCAACCTAGGTATTATCATTGACAACGGCCTAACTATGGAGCCACAAGTCACTAACCTTACATCCACCTGTTTCACCATCCTGAGGTGGCTCAGGAAAATCATTTGGATGTTACCGGACGACACTCAAAAGTCTGTGGTCAACGGATTAATCACCTCCCATTTAGACTACGGAAATGTACTCTACTTAGGGTTATCACAGGCAGTCTTTCACCGCCTGCAACTGGTGCAGAACGCCGCAGCTAGACTGCTCTGCAAGTGCAACAGATGGGATTGCATGTCCGGTCATATTAAGGCACTCCACTGGCTACGAATTGACAACAGGGTCAAGTTCAAAACACTTAGCCTGTTGCACAGAATTAAATAGGGCAATGCCCCCAGATACCTACAAGCCCTCGTGCAAACCTACACGCCGGCTCGTTGCCTGAGATCCCCTTCTCAAGGCCTTTTCTGTGTGCCCAAAGTGCGGCGAGCGAGGATGGGGGGGGGTAGATCTTTCTCCCTACTGGGCCCCAAGCTCTGGAACTCCCTCCCTCAACACCTTCGCTTGGAAACACGCTACATCCACTTCCGCAATGCCATTAAGACCTGGCTTTTTAACCAGTAGCTTGCTCCTGTCTCTTCCCTGAGTCATTCGCTCTGCTCATGTGGTCATGTATCTCTTAGCGCCGGGAAACCCTTTTTGGGTAGCTGTCGCGCTTTAAAAAACCAATAAATAAATAAAAATAAATATGTTCTAAGGTAAAAACTCAGACCACAGCGACCCGCTTGGGGTAACTGACCTCTGGTCCATTTTGGTCAGTTTGAAATCGTGCCTTAGTCAACCACGAACAGTGGCATTTTATTGGCGCTTTATTTTCTCCTGGCGCTTTTTGCTCTAAAAATTTCAAAATTCATATCTCTGATTCCTCTTTCTGGATTTTGTTAGTTTTGGTGGGGTCTTTTTCTTATTAAATTTGTCTCTACTTTAGAAATTAGTTTTGGGATTTTTTTTAGTGGTGTTTTGTCTTTTTAATTGTTTTGGTACTGCTTAATACTTTACACACTTTTCCTTATGTTAAGCTCCATGTTATAGCTACCAGACGTTGAGCCTAGGCTTATTTATTCAACTTGTATATTGGACCGAACAGGATTTGAGACTTATTACTAAAAAGGGACTTTCATCCTCCCCAACTAAAAACCCATTTCCATACACAGTTGCTATAAAGAGTGGTATATTATCAGGCTCACATGTGCAACTCCACCGAGCTATCCCACGTCACTCTTTCAAAATGGGATCACACATATTCATGTGTAGGGCATTTTGCATGCATGGTTTGTCAGTGAGATTTTACAAGTGGCGTGTCTGCAGTGTTTAACACCAGGATTGCCAACACTCACCCTGATAAAAATAGATAGTTTTATTCAGAGTAATGTACTCATAATTTTGGATTATCTTAAAAAATAATGGGGTTGCCCTGTGCCCCTCAGAACCTGGGTATATACGGTTATAGACTGCAATGCGTTCTGTTGGGTATCGCAATTTCTTTGCTTGAAAAAATTGTGTCAAAATGTCACAACAATGTTTAAGCATCAATGTATGGTCTGCAGTGAGCTGAAGGCCTATATTGACATTTATTCAACATCCCCACAGAACAATTATTGAAATAGACAACACACAACAATAACCATAATTATTAAGTATATTCAAAGTTATATATCCAAATAATACAAACAAATGTCTTAATCTGCGGCTGTCATGAACCCAGAAATAATAAACAATGTGACTTAGTGATAAGGTGACACAAAGTGCAAAAGTGCTTGGCACAACACAATACAAACAAAAAAATGATATACATGAAACAATTAACCAGTTCGATGCTGATGACGGAACCGCTCCGTCATCAGTTGCGGTTGGGCTGTGCTGATGACAGAGCGGTTCCGTCATGGCCCGGCCACCTCGCCTACGCGGCGCTGATTTCACGCCTGCGCAGTGCGTTCTATTGAGCGGGCGGGGCCATGACGGAACCGCTCCGTCACGAGCACAGCCCACCACGGCTGGTGACGGAGCGGTTCCGTCACCAGCATGCGGCCGCCGCGCCCTCTTAGCGCTGCGGCGGAATAGCCGCCGCAGCGAATTGGTTATAGAAATGCCTGTCTTTTTCATGTCAAATAGTTCAGCAAACTCCCTATCTCATTATTAGTCTCCTTTACGATGGTTGACGAACAGGGAACAATAAAGTTACTGTTTATGTTTCGACCCCATGTGTATGTGTTAGGAGATAGACATCACGGCGGGTCTTCCTCAGGACTAGTGAGTTGAGAACAGCCTAAATGCAAGGATATTTTTGGGGAACGGAACTCCTTCAGCTCTGGATGGAGCCCACACAGAGGATCAGCAAGTATCCACATGATAGTGTTTTGCCACACTGCAGTAATCCCACATAACTTCCCTAACAACACCCTTTCAATAAACACTACTAAGAAATTATTTCTTATGTTATGAATGAAACCTACATGACTGCTTTTTCTCAGTGGTTGACATAAACCCAATTTTACCATAACCTAATGAAAAAAGACCTAGTCACTTGAAGCCTCCTAGGTAATAAGTGTAAGGGGGTACTATGTTCACTTGTTGTCTTTTGTCAGTGCAGGACCTTCAAGTTTTGGGTTTCATCAAATCCTAAAAACTTCATCCTACCTTTTTAAGGATGACCATTTTAGCCAATGCACACAAGGGGCATTCATGAATCAATATTTGCCTTCCTCCTTACCCCATTCTAAATACACTGAGATTATAACACATCAAGAGTGTCTTTAGTCTATTCCTTTATTAGCTACACAGGCAAGGAAGCAAAACTAGTAGAAAGCATGGCTAAATCTGGAGTCTACAGCTTTAAAGAAGGCACATAAAAAGTAAATTAGATGGGGCCGCCTTTCCTTGTGCCCTTATTAGTTACATTGGTACTTGTTTAGCATATAACTAAGCACTGGCATGTAAGAATATTTATTTGAGTGAAGGAGAAACGAAAAGGGGGCTGAGTGTTGAAATGTAGAATGCCTGCATAAGTGGAGGGGATAGATTGTACACAGTGACATTATTGTGACATCACTTTTGTAACTTGGGTACCCTTGTGTTAAATGTGGGTTTAACAAACTGTAGTACATGCCTTCCATGCCTGTTTATTCCTGAGTTTATACATTTCTTTCTTCTCTTTATAGTACGTTGAAGATAATTTAGGTGTGATGTCTGTTGGTTTCCTGTTGGGCAGTCCAGATGATGCTGTTATTTGGAGGGGACCGAAGAAAAATGGTGTGTTCTTTTTCATTTTTCTGACTGCACCACTAAAGAAATCAGATGCTATATAATGTATGCTGTTGTGTGTGTGTGTGTGTGTGTGTGTGTGTGTGTGTGTGTGTGCGTATATATATATATATATATATATATATATATATATATACCTTTTTTAATTTAATATCCCACTCAGCTAACTTTTCCTTAAAGCCCCAGTTCTACATTTGTACATGCAGAAGAGGGATCTTTGTGTAGCCAATCAAAATTGATACGCAATGCACGTTTCAGGAAGGAGGACACCTGAGAAATATATATATATATATATTCCTTTTTTTATTTCATGTCCCACTCAGCTAACTGTTCCTTAAAGCACCAGTTCTACATTGGTACATGTATATATATATATATCTTTTTTTTTTTTGCACTGTCACTTTAAAAATGGCGATCTGCATTCCTTACGTTGTCGTGATCAAGGCAGGTGACTGTCGAAACGCGTAATGGCGAGGCTGTTTGAGCGGTAAATAAACAAAATTGCACATACTTGGGTCCACTCTCGTTTGTTGGCGAAAGGAAGCGACGGGGCGAAAGCGAGCAACTGATATATATACATATATATATATATATATATATATATATATATATATATATATATATATATATATATATATATATATATATATATATATTCACAAGTACATTTCTCCATTTGGAAAAAACGTCGCCAACACACGAAAAGTTGCTGTGCACGGTAAATTTAATGGCAGGAAAACAACGCGTTTCGCTTTGCAGCTTGATCACGTGATCAAGCTGCAAAGCGAAACGCGTTGTTTTCCTGCCATTAAATTTACCGTGCACAGCAACTTTTCGTGTGTTGGCGACGTTTTTTCCAAATGGAGAAATGTACTTGTGAATGGATTGGGTGACCGGTAGCCCTACGCCGACCCGCCCGTGAGCGAGACTGAGCACTAACCGGAACTTGGTGTTCTTTGATATATATTCATTTTTTGTTTTTTTCATATTCCGGACATATTGTAGGAAATAGCAAACCTAACATTGTGGGCAAGACGAATGTTTTGGAGCTAGGTTTTCTACTCAAGTCCCTCTGTCTGAGTTATTGCTTTTTCCTTCTACTGAGAAAGCCAATCAAGTGCTGTTAAGGAGTTTTTAAACCTGCTTATGAAGGAATAGGTAGAAATCAGAATAATCATTGAAAACTCATATTAATAAAATACAGATGGGAAGCTTTAGTTACCCACAACTTAAAAAATATCACATTGCTTTTACATTGTTGGGCATATCCTCAGTTATTACTGATCACTCCTGCTTGAAGTCCTCGGCAATGCAGATTGGAGAAACAGGCTCTTGCTCCCATATCCTGTATTTTTTATGAAGTAGTACTTGTGGCACCAATGGAGATCCGCTTTCCATTTTCAACATAATACTTGGAAAGAGTGTTTCTATTAAAGAAACTGAACATTGTTTTAAAAAACAAGGAGTCACATGGTTGGCTATATCTGGACACAAATAGAACAAACAAAGAGGCCACACCGTTAACTCCTCAAAAGAACCATGAGTGATGCATCAGGTGGTGCAGTGTACATCACACTCTTCTGCCGTTAGTCTCACGCGGGACGAGAATCCTCAGTGTGTTGTTCCAGTCCTAGTTGGAGGCCCATAGGCTGCGTTCCCCCCAGATGCCAATCTGCATGAAAAAACTTACAATATTCTCTGCACCACTGGTATGTTGTGACCCCTCCCCCCCGCCCCAATCCAGGAAAGTGGTGGGGGTACTCATTCCTCACCGCTATCTTCCATTGCTGAACTTGACAGATTGGTTTCCTACCAAGTTCTTGATGCTTATTCAGGCATGTCTTGAGGTGAATTGTGCCATTGTATGTGCCACTACGAAGGAGTGTCCTGAGTGATGTCATATTTGCTGTCAGACACTTTCAAGTCCAAGATAATCATTCATAGAGTGATATATTGTGCTTATGACACACCTAAAAAAAGTTTACATAAAAGTTTACATTCTTTTTGATCCTTTCTAACACTGTCTCTCTGTATTGGGAGCCTATCTGAATGATGAGAATGAGCTTTGTTTATGTTAACCTATTAAAGACACTTCCCCAGAATAGGACCTTGATTTGGTAGGCTGCAGTTTGATACTAAATACTTCTTGTCACATTGATATAATAACCAAGAAGGTAGAAATATTGGGTCAGTTAGTTTGAAGGATGGAGGCTGCAAAGAACTTTATATTGTTTTCCATTGGGAAAAAAATTATACTAAGAAAAGTTTCTTCTTTCATTATGCCCCTTCTGTAGAGGCATGCGTGTGGAAGTGATAAGCATCAAGGGGTAAAATTCTGTCTTGGCATGTGAAATTCTGATTTGCAGATGGTTTGTATTTACATCAAAAGGTGCATGAGGAAAGAGGCCTCACTTATGTCAAAAAGATGCACTTATCCTGCAAAGACGAAAACAGGAGAGAGAAGGCAGAATATTTCAGAATGGTTTTCCTTGCAGGCATGAACCGTTTGTGTGAGGAGATCTCTGCTACAAGAGTTCTCCACATCCATAAATCCTACTCAAGGAAAGGGAAAATAGATGTTCCAAGGCATGGGTTCTCCTTGAGAGTTGTGAACCTACAAAAACATAAGATTTTCCATTCTCCCTTCCATCCTGCAGATGGTTGGCTTTTTATTCCAGTCAATGGCTGGCATAAATCCCTGTGCAGGATGGGTAGGGAATGGATTACTCGCATATATGGTTGGAGTGTAAGGGAAGGAGTTTCTCCACAAGGATTTTTTCCAGGCGGAGAAAACTGTTCTGTTCTCATTTGTTCTAGGCTATGGAGAATTCTGCATAGTGGGAATAGGGTCCTGTTGGGAATATTACATGACCACAGTATTGAGCACGGAAAGCTGTGCCATGCATGCCCTGGGAATGTTTGTGAACTCTAGAAATCAGCAAATAACACACACATAGGTGTAAATCGGCAAGTGTAGATTTACTACTTTCTATGTGAATTCAACTGATTGTGATGACAACCAGTGCAGCAGCAAATTGAAAATAATTAATAGTGGAGAGCAGATAGGGAGTGGAGGCAGAGCAATTTCTACATTGATAAGTTTGTTACTAGACTAACTGTATTGATATTCATTGTTATCATTCTTCATTCATCTTTCATTGCTTTTCAGAAAATGTAATTTTGGAAAAAACACTAGTTGAATTGATTTTATATTTTAGGTATGATAAAACAATTTTTGCGAGATGTGGACTGGGGAGACCTTGACTATCTTATTGTAGATACACCACCTGGAACCTCCGATGAGCACCTTTCTGTAGTACAGTATCTGAGCGCCGCTCATATAGATGGGGCTGTGATAATCACCACTCCACAGGTACAGTACAGATTGAAATAAAATTAGATGTGGGTGACAGTGTCAGGCATGTAATTTTCTGCATGTGAAATGCTAATTTGAATTGCACCTGTTTAAATGTAACTAGATTCCCTATCTCTAAAGGCAAGGAACTGGTGTCATTAGTCCTTGATCTTGAGCATTATTTGAGCATATAGTGAAGTCCACTTGCTACTCATATTGATTATGTTAGGCAGGTGATTGATGATAGTAATACGTAGTCCTCTTCTCCAACCCATATTGTTTTCCAGTGTTTATGAGAAGAAACAAATCAATGTATTCTTAAGTCAAATTTTCAAGTCTTGATCCTCTGTTTCATCGTAGTTTGGCCCTTTATGAAATACAGTTGGATAAAACGGTTTTTAATGACTGTTATGCTTTGTATTGATAAGAGTTTGTCTTTACAACTCAATCATAATTTTATAGTGGTAGAAAAATGAACTGCAACAAACAGTAGACAGGAGAGTTGTGGCACTGTTTTTTCTTTTATTCTTTTAAATCCATTTTTTAAACCTTTGGTATGACATATTCGGGTTTTGAGTTTCATACTAGCAAACTTATATTTTGGAAATTTTAATTTAGATCAATCTTTCTCTATCTTTAACAATGTTACATTACCTTGACAGGAAGTATCACTCCAGGATGTCCGTAAAGAAATTAACTTCTGCCGTAAAGTGAAATTACCCATTATTGGTGTAGTAGAAAATATGAGTGGTTTTATCTGTCCAAAGTGTAAGGTAAGAATGTCTTTCTTATCAATCTTTTGAAGATTTGTTGTAAGATAGTGGTGGAGCTTAAAAATAGCCCAGTGACCATATGAGAGTATGTTTACTCAACCTTTAATATGTTCCTTCCTATAATAGTTAAAGTTCCTTCTAAAATTGGTTTCTCCAGTCACCTACCAGCCTTTAGCCGCTTTATCTGAAGTAATACATAGGGTTTGAAGCGTTGTATTGTCTACACCTAGTGCTAAATGGGGAAAATCAGATTTGGATGGCTCCTTATGCTGCTCATTTCAGCCACAAATGTGTAGTTTAATTTAGTGTAAGCATAGTCGGTGTCAGATGTAGATAATAATCTGCCTATGATCACTGCAAGTGTGTGTGTGTATATAATATGAAAGGGTATGATATATATAGATATAAAGCAGAGAACTCTGGGTAGTTGCCCCAGTATTGTAACTTTCATAGATTCCCATGCTTTGTATCATTCCCCGTCGTCGGAATGGGAGCCTCGGTAAATAGAAAATACCATAGCAGTAGGAACAAAAGAGAAAGAAAGGCCTAGGCCTCATCTCATTTTGTAGCCTATCCACCTCTTTTTGTAAAAGAGACCAAAAAAGTTGCAACCACCAATCAGAATAGCCTCACCCCATAGAACCCTCCTGAGGGAGCCTCAGAGCCTCATATTTTCTACCGCAAGTTCTGCTAAGGGAGTCTCCTCTGAGTTCTGCTCAGTTTTCTTTCTACAAATTATGATTCAACTATTTGTTCTTCAAAAGATGTCGGATAAGGAGAAGAAAGCCTTATTTAAGGCTTGTGCTACCTGTACAAAGAAAGGGCTATATGTGGAGGACAAGCATAAGGATTGTATTTACTGCTTGTACCCAGACCACACAGCCACTGATTGCAAGATCTGCAGAACCTTCTCCACTAAGACCTTGAGAGACAGGGAAGGAAGACTTTTGACCTGGCTGCAAAAGATGAAGTCTCGGAAAGAGGTGATTTCCAGTGACAGCGAGGATTCCTCCTCGGCTTCTCCATTAAGGAGGTCTAAAAAGAGGGGTAGGTCTTCCCCTTCAACATCAGCTGAGCCTCCTTCTAAGGCCTCTCAAAAGACCTCTGATAGGTCTAGTAGGTTCAGTCCCCGAAAATCTCCTCACCGAGGTGCAAAAGAGAAAGAGGGATTTGCGTCTGAGGTGGTTTCTACTCAGAAGGGGTCTCAAGGGCCTTCTGTTCTCTCTCCACCACCTGGGAAGGCAAAACGTTTTAAGAAACCTGCTTCCTTACCTCAAGAAGGGAAATTTGAGAAAAAGACCCGCTCGTCGACGACAGCATCTTCAGGTATGTCGACGACGACTGCTAGAATCCATCAGGTGTCCATTTCTGCTTCGTCGGCGACGGCGTCAACGACGATAGCTTTGACGACGACTTCGTCGACAGCTCAAGTTCCTCTACCTGTGTCGTCGACGGTATTAATATCCTCAACGTCGATGATGATGCCGACGGTGGTGTCGACGTCGCCGACGACGATGGCTGCTTTGATATTGACGGCTAGCTCGTCGACGATTTCGCCTCCGTCGGCGATGATCCTCCCTCCGACGACGGTGCTCTTGTCGACGACGATTCTATCATCGTTGTCAAAGACAACTCCGTCGAGGGTGCAAAAAGTTAAAATCTCAATTAGAAGACGCCAGATTACACCAGAGATGACATCTCCGCGAAGGGTGACGCCCCTTCCTTCGGCCGTACTTCTAGAGGAAGACTACTCAGAGGAGGATGATAGTCCATATGGGTATGCCTACAGTCCATCTCAGCTCTAGGTCAAATACCAGGACTCAGACTCTGATGACTATTACGAAGAACAGCGACAACCTCCTCCCAGGGAGAGAACGCAGAAACAATCCCAGCAGGGTATGGTTTCTATGTCCTCCTCTTTGATAAATGACTTATAGATCATGTTGATGGATTATAGAAGATTTCCATCTCAATCCTCCGAGTCCATACAGCCACCTCCTCCTCCACCACCATCACCTCCTCCATCAGCTGCTGCGGCTCAGCCACCAGAACAAGAACCCTCGGAGGGGAGACAGGCTATCACCACGGGTCAAGCGTATGGTGATAATGACGATGATTCTTCTGATGATGGACGAGAGGTGCCAGAGGTCCCAAACCTGGATAGAGAGTGAGACGATTATATTATTCCAGACCCACCTTCTCCTTCACCGGATCCGGTGGATTCCCTTCTAGCAGACATCGGAGGTTTCCTTAACCTCATGAAAAGAGCTTCAAAAAGGTTTGGCGTTCCTGTTCCAGTGGTTCAATCGTACTGCTTCCTCTATGATTTCAAAGAGCCATACAGGAAATCCATCCGCTCTATTCCCATCATAGAGCATGTATGGTCTGAAGGTGTTAAAGTCATGCATTCTCCAGCTACTGTTCTTCGGGTACTACCGCAGCTGGAGAAAAAGTACAAGGCCCCCTGAGGGTAGTCCCGCTTGCCTGGTTGGCTAACCGAAGCCGGACTCTGTGATCTCCCAGGCGGCACAGAGAAAATCAAAGAACCCATCGGCCCCTCTGGCTGCACCACCTGATAGGGAAGGTAGACGCCTGGACAATGTGGGTAAAAGAACCTCTTCAATGACCACACCCGTTTTCATTGCTGTCCAGCACAGCAGGGGGAACTCTCAAGCATCGATGTGGTTAAGAGTTTGAGTATGTTCACTCGACGTGTTTTTGCCTTGTCTCATCTGGCTGGAGTTTCTCTGCTGTTTTGGCTGCTCTTTTATCAAATATGCCTGCATTATTTGATAAATGTCCTGAGTGCTCCAGGAAAAAGGCAAAATCGGATCCTCAAAGGGTGTGCATCCTGTGCCTGTCTTCTTCTCATGTTCCTGAGGAGTGTGATATATGTCTGCAGTTCGCTAAAAGGACCCTCAAGGACAGGGAGAAGACCAGGCTCCAAAGCTTGGAGCTGAGAAGGCAGCAAGGACAAGGTGGGTCTGGGCATGAAGGGGCTCCTTCCTCTGCCCTTGCGTCGGCCTCTGGGGGGCTCTCCAGTAAAGAAAAGGCCAGAAAACACTACCGGTCTCCGTCGACGTCGATACCCTCGACATCGAAATGAATGACCACAGTCTGTTCCCCATCAGCCCGGGGCCCCGGTTCGAAGCGACGTCCACGTTCGCCGTCGACGGGACTGACGTCGAGACCTCCGACGAGGTTGACGTCGAGGACTGGTTCGTCGTCGAGCTATCATCGACGTCGAGAGGGGTCAAGACACCGGCGCTCACCGTCGAGGCGACACCGCCGGTCACAATCGACGTCGACACGTAAGTCAGCGACGTCGAGACGAAGATCAGCGTCGAGACGGAGGTCGTCGACGCCGAGGAGATCGCCGTCACGTCGAAGAGATGGCCGTCGACGCCGAGCAGACGCTCCTCAGCGTCGAGACGATGTTCGTCGACGTCAAGGAGACGTTCGTCGACGTCGAAAGGACGCTCAGCGTCGAGGAGGAAGACTAGACGTTCTAGGACTAGGCGGAGTCCTCAGCTTCAGCGAGCACGCGGTCGCGGCGGCGCCGTCACTCGTCCACGAGGGGGAGGGCCTCTAGATCGCCCCCCTCTTGCCAGAAGAAGAAAAGGAGAGTATGACTGTCTCCGGGCTCGGAGTACTCCAGTCTACTCGCCCTCCAAACCGAGGTCGCCTACACCTCCTCCTTTACCCGTGGATCCTCCTCCGCATACCCGACTCCTCCTCCACAACCTCCTACGCCTCCACCACCTCCGGTTCCTCCTCACCGTCCTCCTCCACCGGCTCCGCCGAGGTCTGTCTCGCTGCCTCATTTGCTGCCGCCGCCTACGGGGCTTCCACAGCCTAGGCTCCCGCCTCGGCCTCCACAGTGCCCTCCTTTCCGGCCTGCAGACCGTCCAAGGCTGCGGAGATCGAGTTCTCGCTCAAGGCGGAGAGATAGGTCTAGGAGTCGCCATCGCTCATCTACGAGGTCCAGACTGCGCCATGGGAGAGATAGATCTAGATCCCGCCACACGGACTTGTCCAGTGCCAGGGACTACTCACCGACCCTGTCGGACTCCCCTCGGATGAGGGTGTCCCCGATAGACGACATTGTCTCCTTCCAGGAGGTGTTGCTGCGAGGAGCGGCTAAGCTGGGCATCACGCTCACTACGCCCACGCCCTTGACTTCCGTTATTTTCGAGACCCTTCACAAGAAGCAATTGTCTCGCTCATTGTTGCCGTTGGTGCCAGGGCTGGTGGAACCCGCCATGGAGCTCTTCCTCACACCTGCGGTTACTAAAGCAGCGCTTTCCAGACTGCAGAAGAAGTATCGGGCCCCTGACACCGACCCTGCGTTTCTTCGCTTGGACCCTGCGCCGGATTCGGTGATTGTGACGGCGTTGAGGAAGCAGCACGCAACCACCCCGTCATCGACAGTGCCTCCTGACAAGGAGAGCCGCTGGACGGATTCGGTAGGCAGGAAGGTCTGCGGGATGGCAGCTACGTCTATGAACGCCGCGAGTGCCTCGGCCTTGTTGGGACGTTATGATCGGTCCCTCTGGGAGTCCCTAACCCGGTTCATGGAACGTCTTCCACGGGAGGATAGGGAAGATTTCCAAGAAATCCTTAATGAAGGACTGATGGTCTCCAACCAAGTGATCAGTTCGGCTGCGGATTCATCCCTCCTGGCAGCGCACGGATACTGCCATGGGGTCAACCTGAGGCGCCACGCCTGGCTGCGTCTGACGTCCTTGAAGCCCGAGGCGCAGCAGAGGGTGGCCAATCTACCCTTCTCTGGTGAGACCCTGTTTGGAAAACACGCAGACGAGGAGATGCCCGTATGAAGGCAGAGGCGGAGACCTTGACGGCTGTAGGATTGGAAAAACCGAAGGAACAGAAGAAGACCTTCCGCTCGTTCCAGAGACGGTACGGGGCGCAAGGTAGAGGGCAAGGTCGCCAGGCTGGACAACAACAACAGCAGCAACAGCAGCAGTTCCAGCGGCGCCCGTTCCAAAAGTGCCAGAGAGGCCATGGTGGTCAGCAGGCTTCATCTGCGACCAAATGCCTGGCTGGGTCTAGGCTCTGAGCTTTTACTTCCCCTTCATCCGTTACCCACTCCGGTGGGGGGAAGCATTCAACATTACCTGGCAGAGTGGAGAAACATTACTCAGGACAAGTGGGTGCTGAATATTGTTTGCAATGGATACAGTCTTCATTTCACCAGCCCGCCTCCAGCAATTCCACCGGTCGGCTCGCAGTTCCGACTGCGCGAGCTCCAGGCGGAGGCCGATACCCTGTTAAGAAAAAGGGCGATAGAAGACGTCCCTCTGTCTCAAAGGATAAAGGGTCTTTACTCACGCTTCTTCCTAGTACAGAAGAAGGACAAGAACGAGCTCAGGCCCATTCTGGATTTGCGACAAGCAAACAAGTGGATTCGCAAGGAAAAGTTTTGCATGCTGTCTTTGCACCAGATCTATCCTCAGCTGCAGAGGGGAGACTGGCTGTGCGCGATAGATCTGCGAGATGCGTACTTCCATGTGCCCATTGCACGGAAACATCGGAAGTTCCTGCGCTTCCTAGTCGGCACCAATCGCTATCAGTACACCGTACTACCGTTTGGACTGAAGTCGGCACCCAGGACTTTTTCAAAATGCATGGCTGTGGTAGCAGCGCACCTGAGAAAGAACAAGGTGGACGACTGGTTGATCAAGGCCTCCACCTTCCAGGAAGCACAATTGCACTTCAACAGGACGGCCGTCCTGCTGAACAGTCTGGGGTTGCACATAAATCTGTCCAAGTCTGTCCCCATTCCTGTGCATTGCCTGCAGTACTTGGGAGCCTCCATCAATACGTTGTCGACAAGCGTGTCTCCTTCGGAGGAGAGACGCTTATCCATCCTTCGGAAGGCTCAGGCTCTCATAGCTGCTCCATCTACAACAGTGAGGACGGTGTCTTCTCTACTGGGATCGATGGCCTCTTGTATCTTCCTCACTCCACCCGCGCACCTACACATGGGGCCGCTAAAGGAATGCTTGGAGGACCAGTGGGACCAGAGGAAAGGGTGTTGGGACGACCGGATTCAGTTGTCTCTTCACGCCCAACAGTCCCTGAGATGGTGGTGCTCGGCCGAGAATCTACTCAGAGGGGTTTCTTTCCACAAGGATATACCGACTGACTATCGTGACGGATGCGTCTCTCCTGGGCTGGGGAGCGCATTCAGACCATCTGCAGATCCAAGGACAGTGGTCTCCGGCGGAGTCCACGTATCACATAAATTTCTTGGAACTCAGAGCTGTTCACTTGGCACTGAAGGCCTTTCTTCCGTCCTTCCAGACCAGCTCCTTGCTTGTACAGACGGACAATACGACCACGATGTATTACCTCAACAAGCAGGGGGGCTCGAGATCGCGCACACTGTCACAGGAGGCGCAGGCGATCTGGCACTGGCGATACCGGCGACTCATCTGCCGGTGTACAGAATGTTCAGGCGGACGCCCTCAGCAGGTTGCTGCAAGAAAACCACGAGTGGGTCATAAACGACGAGGTGCTCGAAGACATCTTCGCCGTGTGGGGCACTCCAGACGTGGATCTGTTCGCCACTGCCGAAAACAGCAAATGCCGCGACTTCGCCTCGAGGTATTACCAACCGGGGACTTTGGGAACGCGTTATGGATCAACTGGTCGAACAGCTTTCTGTACGCTTTTCCACCCATTCCCCTGATTCCAGCGGTGCTCATCAAGCTGGCCCAGTCCCGGGCGTGGATGATCCTCATTGCTCCGGAATGGCCCAGGCAGTGGTGGTTCACAGACCTGCTTCATCGCTCGATTCTGCCTCATCCGCGGCTGCCTCATCCGCGGCTGCCGTGTCGGCCGGACCTTCTCACGAAGTTCGGGGGCAGATGGTGCACCCCAACCCCTCGTCGTTGAGTTTGGCGGCATGGCTCCTGAGATAGTGCAATATGGCCACTTAAATCTTCCTGAGGATTGCATGGACATATTGAAGGAGGCTAAGAGGCCGTCTACTAGGACCTCTTATGCTTACAAATGGAAGAGATTCTGCATCTGGTGCATGTCTAAGAAATATGATCCTACGACCTGCAAGGAGGATGTCATCCATCCATACCTTCTGCATCTGGCTCAGTCTGGCCTTAATTTCCATTCCATTAAGGTTCATCTGGCTGCTTTGACTGCTTACAGAAAATGCCCTTCGCAGACGTCCTTCTTCCAGATCCCTGTGATTAAGGATTTTTTGGAAGGATTGAAGAAGGTGTTACTTCCTGTTCGACTTCCTTCGCCGGCATGGGAACTGAATGTGGTGCTGTCCAGGCTGATGAAGGAACCTTTCGAGCCTATTCACAAGGCTTCGCTGCAGCACCTGTTTCGGAAGGCGACGTTCCTCGTGGCCATTACATCGGCCCGCAGGGTGAGTGAGATTCAGGAGGTTATGTTGCCAAGAACCTTATACTGTGTTTCATGCTGCTAAGGTTGTTATGCGTACTCACCCTAAGTTCCTTCCCAAGGTGATTTCTGATTTTCATGTTAATCAGACGATAACTTTACCAACTTTTTTCCAGAATCCTTCCACTCCAGCGAAAAGGTCTCTTCATTCCCTGGATATTAGGAGGGTGTTGAAATTCTGTCTGGATAAGACCAAAGACATTCGCAGGTCTGACCAATTGTTTGTCAACTATGGGTTGGTTAGGACTGGTCTGGCTACTTCAAAGCAATCTATCTTTAGGTGAATTGTGTCGTGTATCCAGCTTTGTTATCAGAAAGCGAATAAGACCTTAGGGGTTAAGCCTATAGCTCATTCCACCAGGGGCAAAGCGGCCACAACTACTTTGCTTCGTAATGTTCCCATTGCAGAGATCTGCAAGGCTGCCACTTGTAAGTCAGTCCATACCTTTGCTAAACATTACTGTCTGGACTCTGATGCCAGGGCAGATGGTCAGGTCGGACAGGCTTCGCTGCGAAATCTGTTTGCATAATAGTGGTGTTGTCTTTTTCTCCACCGCCGGGTTGTTTTTGGATGGGCTTGCCATTCCATTCACTAGATTATGACTATACACAGAGATCCCCTACTACAGAATGAGTAGTTTCTTACCTGTAACTCCAGTTCTGTAGTAGGGGTATCTCTGTTATAGTCATAAGCGCCCGCCCTCCTCCCCGGTGGAGAAAGTGATGAAATGATGAATGCTACAGGTCTAGCTGATACACCTCCAAAAAGAACTGAAAGTGGAGGGAGCTGCTGTGCATTCTGGGATACCAGGAGAGTTCTGGAAAGTTTCCTTAAAGGCACGATATCCCTTTTTTGTCTGTCCTGTCCTTCCTCGCTATCATTCCAAGGATTTGGTGAAGGGGGGGAAGTGTTCTCCATGGTGAAACCTGGCAGACAGGTCTAAAGTGGGATATTTTTGGAATATCCTTGCATTTCTAGTTGAAGTACTGGACAGTGTAGCCTTGCATGTATAGGCTGCATTATTTGTCTTTAATATTCTCTTAAGTGTCTATGCAGTACTGCAAAGAAGACAGTTTAAGAGATTATTTATTATTGCTCCGGGGTCCCCGCACATGAGCGGGATTATTCACTAGATTATGACTATAACAGAGATACCCCTACTACAGAACTGGAGTTACAGGTAAGAAACTACTCCTTCTCTCATTTCTTAATAATGTTCTGGCTCAGAGGTATGCCTAAAACACCACACTCTCTCAGATGCATCTGAGGGTGTAGCAATGGAAACCAATATTCTTCTTGGAGGCGCGCAAACCGGGTCGCCATTACTTGCAGAAATGTATAAATGTTTTAACTAAAGCTTTTTGGGAGTTTCTGAATGTTTAAAAAAGCTGGGAGCTGAACATCATTCTCCATGAGAATGGATTCCATGTAAAAGCAGTTTGATGGACTGTTTTCAGAAGCAGCGCGATTAATCCATGTAAAAAAGGCGACTTGACAATACTTTGACCTGTAAAGGTCTTAGGCCGGGTGGTCCTGCATAGACTGAGTGAATGGTTGAGGGAGAAAGGGGTCCTGTCTAATGTGCAATATGGTTTTAGGTCAAATAGAGGTACCATTGAGCAATGTCTAAACCTGCATCTTTTAGTTGGCAAGTATACGGCGGCCAAGGAGGGTAACCTATACATGGGTTTCATGGACTTATCCTCAGCGTTTGACCTAGTTAATAGGTCAAAGCTTTGGCTAGGACTCCTTGAGTTAGGTCTTGATCCTCCCTTAGTACATTTCTTGGCAAACCTACACACGAATCTCTCCGCAAAAATTTGAGTGAATACTGAGGGGCGATGCACTAGGCCATTTAGATCTGAAAGAGGGGTAAGACGGGGGTGCATTTTGGCACCCCTGTTGTTTACCCTCTACATAAACGCACTTGAGACTGAGCTGGGGGAGGTTTCCCCGGACATTCCGCGTATGGGGGAACAGGTTATACCAGTTCTCCTATACGCGGATGACGCTGTACTCGTGGCTAGTACCGGAGTGGCCCTCCAAAAACTGTTGAATGCCTTTGGTACCTTCATGAGCAACCTTGACCTCAAGGTAAATGCAAAAAAATCCCAGGTGCTAATTGCAGGGAGGAGTAAAAATAAGGGGAAATCAAAAAGCTTTTATTGTAATAATGAAGTGGTATGTAGGGTCCCCTCGTTTCCCTATCTTGGGGTAGTATTCGACGAAAAGGGCACATGGCGCCCTCAAAACACAAGCCGTAGTGTGGCTTTTAGTAGGAGTGTTTCGGGCCTTATGGGGTTTGCCAAAAAACTGGGAGGTAGACCAGTTGAAGCCATTATTAAGGTTTATAAATCAAAGTGTTTGGCCGTGGCCTCATATGGATGCCAAATATGGGGCCATACCCCGACTAAAAAAATTCAGTTGGTGGAAAACAAATTCCTAAGAGGGCTACTCTCAGTCCCCCAGTCAACCCCCACTTTTACCACAATCACTGAAGTGGGGATCGGATACGTCACAGACCAAATTAAAATAGCACCCCTATTATATTGGTTAAAAATTTGGCTTAACGAGGAAATTACCTTAAACCACTCCATTATTAAAGATTGCTTACATCTGGAGATGTTTGCTAATATTGCTTGGTTGACCTATATTAAAAAGGGTTTCCAGAAGATTGGCCGCCCAGCCCTGTTTTACTCCCCCGACACAATAACCAAAAAAGACATCGCCCTAACAAAAAACGCTCTAATGGATATCTTAACATTAGAACGGGAGGAGATCGAGCTGAGAAAACCTCTTGTAAGAGCTAATTATGGGCTGGTTAGCTGCTCAGGCCCTGAACCATACTTATCTGTGGTAAATAACCGGTACCACCGATACCTCCTGACAAGATTTCGCCTAAATTTGATTCATTACACCCTGGGCTCTTTCCGTACTTGGTGTACTCCAGATAAAGCAGACCCTTGTTCTTGCGATTGTTTTTCATCACAAAACACCCTACATTTTGTAATGTTCTGTACACATTACGAACAGTGCAGAAGGAAATATTTGTTACCAGTCTTGAAGAAGGGGGGCTTTATTCAGGTTAGACCAGCTTTAATATACTTAATGCAACTGGGTAGCCCTTACATTATGTTTTCTGTAGCCAGTTTTTTGACGGCAGCCATTCGTGTAAGGGAAAACAATACCAGCTTACCGCAGATTCAAAGTTGCTTTGAGTAATATATTTTGTAAAATTATGTAATATACTTGCGTACTAAGGTTTGTAGTTTTAAAGGATTTTAAAGGTACCAATTTAATGGTGATACAAAAAAATTTTAATAATGATAATGAATTGTTTTAACTTTATTGGTCATTTCTGTAAGTGTCTTTTTCTTGTTATTTAAAATGTTTGTACCATGTCTTTTATGATATTAATTTTATCGAATAAAGAATTTTTGACTGACTGACTGGGTAAAGCCAAACCACCATCTTCGATAGAAAACTGAATTTTAGAGAGCTTAGTTTGGGCCCTCTTCCTTTGCCACAAAAAGTGATGCAACATTTGGTCGACTTTGATAAAAAAAAGATTGCCGTACTATGATCAAAATATTCAAACTAGGGGGCGTGTCCAAGATGGCGGCGTGATCGGACGCAGGTCTCCTGAGCTCCCTGCCCGATCCCTCCTAAACGCCGCTAACTTCGCCTGATCTCTCCCTGGAAGGCGAGTTACAGCGTACAGGAAGGTACAGCATAGAAGCGGTGACCCCAGTGTGCATCTATCAGCCTGCGAGCTTCGTCCGGGAACCCGGGCGGGAGAGGACGCTATTCCGCGGTCTGTCATGGCGGCCGCGCCGGAGACCTGACCGGCTTGGGTGCCGCTGCCTCGGTGCCTCTGAAGCGGACCCGGTGACCCTGCGCCACTGAAAGCTGAGAGACCTGCTCTGCACCTCCCGCCGATACCACCAGAGTTGTGGAACAGGAGGCGACGCATTACCACCCCGACGACCCGATTGGCGATCGGGGTGGACCCAGCCGGGGGGTCGCTAAAATAGAGGCCCCGGCTCCGGGCCTACCTATCGGACACTTCGGTGCGGCCAGCCGGAGCGACCCCGCACAGCCAAAGCGGGCCCTGCTGACGGCGGACTGCACGGGGCAACCCCCCCCCCCCCACAAGGAGTTGGGCGTTTGGCAGACAAACACGGCCTGGTGCGGCCCCAGCGTGACCATAGGTGGCGGCGCCGGAGAGGCCTCGCTGCCCACAGCAATAGGGCCTACTCGGAGGGGGAGCAGAACGGCGCTGGGATACCGGACGAGGACGACGGACCGCTCCCGGTACAGCAACCGCAGAGGTGAGGAGGACGGAGGTGGGCACCGGAGGAGGCTCGGGGGGCACCATCAAGCCCCCGGCGTGGGGTTGACTACTGTGACTGGAGCTGCACCACGTGGTAGGATAACCCAGACGCATTGAATTGGAACACTGTGGACCACCATTCCCTGACCCCGGGTTCCCGGGGGAGCTACCTGAACTGCACTGGTGTAATTTGCCCCACAAGTTATACCGCCGTCCTCCTACAGTCATCACAAGCCCCAAAACCCACCGCCTATTTGTCTCTGGGGCTGCCCTCGCCATGGCGGGACAACGGGGGAAGAAAGGAACCCAGACACTCCCCGAAATGATGGCTAAGTCCCAGCCCAAGCCCAACAAGGGCCCACCGTCCCCGGTGACCGCGAAATCGCAGCTAACACCGACGGATAACCAAGTGCCCATTACCAGATCCTTTCTAGAGACATTATTTAACTCACTCAGGGAACACTTCAAATCCCTAAAACAGGAGGTGGCGGGTGAAGTTCGAGAGCTCCTGCGCGATGTGGAAGGCCTCGGAGAACGCGTGGTTGCTGTTGAAGAGGCTGACCAGACCAGGAGAGAAGAAATTACACAGCTCCAACAGGAGGTCCTGCGCCTCACAGATCAACAACTTGACCTCCAAGCTCATGCGGAGGACCTTGAAAACTGTTCCCGTTGAAACAACATATGGGTACGGGGGATCCCTCAAAAGGAAGAGGGGACTGATATTGCAGGATACCTACAAGCCCTTTTCAGGAGCATATTGGGGGAACCTGCGGACTTCGCCATTCGCATCGACAGGGCACACAGAGTTGGGCTGCCTCGACGAGCCCCAGCCCCGCCGCCAGACATCCTGGCTTTCCTCCCTGACTTTCCGTTAAAGGAGCGGATTCTCCGTGAGGCTCGGCGAGCCCAGCCCCTTCAATTTCAGGGTCATCCCATCGCCTTATACTAAGATCTCTCCTCCATCACTCTACAAAAAAGAAAGGAATTCACACGAGCGACGGACTTCCTACGACAACAGGAGATCCCCTACTCGTGGGGACACCCATTTCGAATAATATTCAAATGGAATGGACGTCTACATCAGCTACGGTCATTCAAACACACTTGCACCCTCCTGGGACTTGACCAGGAAGATGATGAACCTATGTCAAGAGACTCACAAGGACCGTCCAAGGGGGGCTGGCGAACTGTGAGTTATAAACGATCCCCGTCACGCCGCCTTAAACCGGACGCCTCTGACATCTCACAGGAGCGCGCGACTGCGGTGGCGGAGGTGGCCAAAGAAACTTCTACATCTGAGTGAACGATTCCTTTCCAGGGGAGGTCACCTATAGCACACACTTTGCCTCTGCGGCGGATGGGGTCGGGTGAGGGGGCCGGAGAGGCCGCCGTTGGAGATGACCCATTCAGAACACTCTACCACTGCCCTGTGCGGACTAACAGGACTGGGACTATGCATTTCTTTGGTATTGGGGTTGGGAGGGGGGAGTTGGGAGGGTGGGGGGGTAATTCTCTAGCCTCAAAACAGACTACTTTTCACTTGAGCATGCAGTTTGATTTTTGGATTGTTTGGGGGGGGGGGGGGGGGGTTGGGTCGCGGGAGGATCCAAGGGCGGGAACCAGTGTGCCAGAAGGGTTCTATCGAATGCAGAATTGACACGTCATTACTGCACCAGTTACGATACATGACGAATAAATGCCACCAGAGGGTCGAGAGGGATCTGCGGGGTCACGAGGGGGATTGCGGTTTGCGATCTGATGCGCCGATGCACCACATACAAGGGCTAATGACTCTGAGCTGCACCACGTGTTCACTGGGCCATGACTGACACCATCCTTAGAATAATGACCCTCAATGTGAAAGGGTTGAATAACCCCGTTAAGAGACGGGCTATTATCTCCTACTTAGAAAACTCCGGGGCTGATATCTGTTTATTACAGGAGACCCACCTCTTGCAAAAGGACTGGCATAGAATGCGTTCCCGCGCCTTCCCACAACAACTCTTCTCCTCCCTCCCCACGAAAACTGCTGGGGTAGCGATCCTAATATCTAGACACTTTCGAGGACGGGTGGGGAACAAGGTGGGGGAGATCAAGGGCCGCCTGTTGACACACACATTTCAGCTAGGAGATACACATCTCACAGTTGGCTCTCTTTATGCCCCAAATACAGGTCAAGAGGCCTTTCTAAAAGGCGCAGTCTCGGAGGCGCTTCAATCCTCACACTCACCCTTACTCTTGGGCGGGGATTTCAACATCGTTATGGATCCACACGCCGATAGGTCAGGGCACCGTTATGGAGGGACTGGTGCGGTCTCATCAAATGGACTTGAGTGGCTAAAAGATAGGGGATTGGTAGACCTCTCGAGGGCCAAACACCCGACTGCATCGCAGTTCACCTTTTACTCGCATGTGCACCGCACATACGCTAGAATCGATCATTTCCTAGGCTCCTCGGAGCTACTCAAAACTCTTGAGGATGTTAGCATACTGTGTAGGGATTTCCTCTGTATCTAAAGCATAAGGCTTAGGTTAGCAATAAGTGTCCCAACCTTGAACCGGACAAAAAAATGTCTTTTTGAGAAGACCCCTCACTCACCAACCTAGTTGGTGACATGCTTCATCATCGGGGTCCCACCCCATAAGCCGAATGCCTATGGGGTGTGCTGCGACACCTGGTTACAGTGCTGCGTGAATGGGTGTGATCGCTCTCCCCCTGCCTCCCCTCCCCCACAGTATGTTTACCACCAGCATACGATACAGATCGTTTTTGCACAAACCAGTTGATGAATAAAACAGTCTAGCCCAACACATCACAAACGCGGTAAATACTGCCTGGGCACCACTGTCGTTTATCAGAGACAGACCACTGGTACGACCTGAACTTCAGGTTTTTCTACCACTACAGCCCTGGTGATTCCACTAAGCTCACCTATTCACTAAGTGTGTACCTTTGTATTGTCTTACCCGGTACATCCCAACCCTTTATATGTTTTTTCTTTACAGGTTTTTCCTGATTCAGGATAAAACACCACTTTTTTCACAAGACCATAATTTGTGGTCTTTATATTGGACGTGGGCTGGACGCGCCTTAGCGTGTGCGGACCACCCCGTTCAAAAAAAACACGGTCCTGAAGAAAACCAATAGAATTTTTTTGAAATGGTTGAAACATGTAGACCTAAATTTTAAAACCACACATAGCACACTACGCTATTTTTATATATACCACACGTTTTGAGACACCACAGCCTTCCTAAATAGGCACGGGTGCCACACGATATTTTTAATAGGGACAAATCACTCAGGAATAAAGTCTTTGCAGTGAGCAGCTTTGTCCCTTTTTAACACACCTTTCACAATTTTTTTCTCACATATAAAAAAACAAAGAACCCGCTCCACTGTAACCAGGTGTCGCAGCACACCCCATAGGCATTCGGCTTATGGGGTGGGACCCCGATGATGAAGCATGTCACCAACTAGGTTGGTGAGTGAGGGGTCTTCTCAAAAAGACATTTTTTTGTCCGGTTCAAGGTTGGGACACTTATTGCTAACCTAAGCCTTATGCTTTAGATACAGAGGAAATCCCTACACTGTATACCTTGCATCTAGGGGGTACTCCTCCATTGTTGTTAAAATCTTTACTAGGGGACCAGGAGTTCCCACTACACATAGCCTGTGTAATTTCCCTTACTCTCTCCTTTGATTTGCACACGATGTTAGCATACTGCCTGCAGCCATTTCCGACCATGACGCGGTAGAACTGTCACTAAGACTTCGCGCGGCCCTGGGGCTCGTGGCGCCTACGCAAAACCTTATTGCAACGACCGGACGTTACTAAACGGATTAGCGATTGCATTACTGACTATCTGGCCACTAACGACACGCCGGGAATCTCCATGACGGCTCTCTGGGGAGCCCTGAAATCGGTCACTCGCGGCGAATTAATTGCCATAGCAGCAGCTGAGGCCAAAGATCACAAGACTAAACGGGACGGCCTCACAGCACGCGTCGCGGAATTGGAAAGGGTCCACAGCCACACCTGTGCTCCACGTGTTTGGAAGCAGTTAAAAGTAGCTCGGGCCCAACTAGCCAGCCTGGATACCGACAGGGCGGAATTTGTGGCCCTCCGTCTTCGACATACTTATTATGTCGGGGTAACAGAACTGGCCGCTTATTAGCCAGTGCTTTAAAGGCCAAGACCCAACGCTCTAAGATTACCAGTCTCACTGACGACACCGGGGCAGTTCTCACGGACGACGCTCAGGTGGCCGAAGCATTCCGATCTTATTATGCCTCATTGTACGGGGCGGAAGAGACATCCCCTGCAGACATTGAGGCATACTTGAGTACGACGGCCCTTACCGAGTTCTCCAATACGAACGCGGACGCACTGGATGCCCCCATCCGCCAGGATGAAGTACTGACGGCCATACCTCGTTTGCGCCCGCTCAAGTCCCCGGGGCCCGACGGATTTTCGGGGGGATTCTATGAAATCTTCAGCCGGCAGATAGCTCCAGTGCTCACCCGCCTCTTCAATTCGTTCGAGGGCTCAGGCGCTCACCCTTCGGACATGCTGGCCGCGGAGGTGGTGGTATTGCCAAAACACGGTAAGAAACCCACACACTGCTCTGCCTTCCGCCCTATTTCACTGTTGAACCTTGACTTAAAGCTTTTCACTGGCATTCTTGCCGCACGCCTTGGCCCCTGCCTTCCCGGGATTTTGGAACCAGATCAATCAGGCTTTGTGCCCAACCGGCAATGCAGCGATAACACTAAAAGGGTACTCCATCTGATTGACAAATCGCATTTTCAAGCCTCAGACTCCGCACTGCTTGCCATTGACGCGGAGAAGGCGTTCGACCGCGTGGACTGGACATATTTACAAGAGGTCCTGCGGCGTTTCGGACTGGGTGACCACTTCTGGTCTTGGATAGCATGTTGCTACCATCGCCCCCAGGCTAGGGTCCGACTGGGTAGCATACGTTCAAACCCATTTGAAATTCAGCGCAGCACTAGACAGGGGTGTCCCCTTTCCCCCCTTCTATTTGCCCTGTATATAGAGCCTCTAGCGCAGAAGGTCCGGGATAACCCAGAAATTAAGGGTATCACTTTCGGGCACGAACTCCACACGATTAGTTTATACGCAGATGACGTGATAGCCGCCCTTGACCACCCAGACAGCTCCATACCCGCCTTTATGGAGGAACTTGACTCATTCGGCTCCGTCTCGGGATTCCGCATGAACGTAGGTAAATCTCTGATATTGCCGCTGGGCAAAAATGCACAGACACGCGACACTGCCATTGGACAACGGAGCGGTCTTCAGCTGTCCGCCCAAGTCCCGTACTTGGGGATTACCCTTAGCTCCTCAACAGAATCGACAGTATCAACCAATTACAAAGCCCTCACCGCCCAGATCCGGACGGATCTGGCGCGTTGGTCAAAACAGCCGCTTTCTTTACTGGGAAGGGTGGCAGCGGTCAAAATGTCGATCCTGCCTAGGATCCTCTATCTCTTCCAGACCATCCCAGTCATGCCCCCGGCGGGCACCACCCTGAAAGAACTACAGGCCGCTCTCCATCATTTCATCTGGGAGGGGAAACGCGCACGTGTCCATAAACAATTGGCGTACAAGAGCATGGACGAAGGAGGCCTCGGAGTCCCCAGCCTGCTGCAGTACTTCCATGCCTCTCAACTCCGCTATCTAGTGGAGTGGTACAGACCAGAGTCGGAGAGGAGATGGCTCTTCCAGGATAGAGCTATGGCGCAAACTCCGCTTTGGAGGATTCCATTCCTCGCTAGGCAACATCGACCACGATACTTATTAAAGTCACCTATTACCCGCATGACTCTACAAGTATGGGATAGGGTTGCTCTCAAGAGAGGTTTGACAACCTTTCCTTCCCCATTCACCCCTATACTAGATAATCCTGAATTTCCTCCGGGCAATGGCACGGGCGCATTCTCCCAGTGGCGGGGTACGGCGTGTCGCTCTGCCGGTGACCTTTTCGATCTAAGAGGATTTCTTCCTTTCACAGACATCAAACAAGGCTACGGCATAGAGATTCCTCACCTTTTCCAATACCTTCAACTTAGACATTGGCTTACTGACCCAGACACTGCCGCCGTGGTGGGCCTCCCTATGACGACCTTTGAAAAATGGTTACTTACTAAGGACACAGACAAACACCTCATTTCAGAAATTTATAGAATGCTCACACAGCCACACACTCCAGATAAAACACCAAGTCAGAGGCGCTGGGAGGCTGAATTAGGCAGGGCCTTAATAGCTAGAGAATGGCGATACGTATACTATAGGGCTTCGCACACTACACGTAACACAGCAGCAAGGGAAGCGGCAGTGAAACTGGCTATGTACTGGCACCTCACCCCGGTCCGACTTCACAAAGGGAATCCAGCACGTAGCGAGCTTTGTTGGAGGGGGTGCGGGGAAAGGGGCACTCTAACCCACCTCCTTTGGGACTGTCAAGAGATTAGGAGCTACTGGGAGACGGTGCTGAATGACATTGACTCCTCCTTTGAGACTGAAATCCTGAGATTCCCTGCATATGCTCTACTGGGTCTCCCCAATGCATTAACTTTCCCTCTGAAATCACTGCGGGGTCGTCAAATGGGGATCACCATACAAGCAGCCACGCAACATATCCTATCATTGTGGGGCTCGACGACTAAACCCACGCATTCGGGATGGCTCCACAAGCTTTGGTTCACACTTGGGATGGAACGCATACAGGCCACACTTACCAACTCCACCGATGCATTTCGGAAAACGTGGCTTCCACTGCTGTCCCTCCTGTCCAAGGAATTCAATGAAGTCACATGTCCTAAGTATCTTAAAGTTCTACGCCTCACTGACACCACACATGACTCTCGGTGACTTCTCGGACACTCGCACTGATCCTCACTGGCCCGTTGGCGGATCTTTTGATACCAAGTGGCACACTGGTTGGGGTGGGGGAGGGGGGATCGAGACTGAGTTGGGCGGGGGGTTTTGGTTCTTGTTGTTTTTATTATCTTACCTTCTTGCAACGCCCGACATTTGCACCTATGATATCGTAATATCTCTTTGGCATATGTACCCCGCGTTGCTATTTAATCTCAGGGAAGACATGCTTGTCTGTCCCGTCCACTGTATATGCCTAATGCCTTTACAATCTGTCACAATGTCTTCCTTTACTTTTACTGGAAAAATCAATAAAACACATTTGAAACTAAAATATTCAAACTAAACAAGGAAAGGATCAACATTTTAAGAAACGCTTCCCGTCCTACAATGGATAGCGATAGATTATGCCAATTAGTTAGTAATGAACATGCCTTATTAAGCGAAGGAATGTAGTTTAATGTGAACAGGTCTAGAAAGTCATGAGAGACCAAAATGCTTGAGTACCTTATATGAGTAGCCAAAGCATGCTGTTGTACATCTGTAGGTAAACTAGAGGATGAATAATAGTACAAAAAGAACTTCTGATTTGGCCTGGTTGATCTTGTAGCCCCCTATATTGGAGAAGGGTTGGATTTTTGTGAAAGCATTTTGGACGTTACGAGCTGTCTGCTAAATAAAGAATGATGTAATCGGCAAACAGTTCTAATTTCAAGGCCCCAGGAAGGGAAGGTTGAATCTCGGGATTTTGTCTAAGGGCCGCTGCCAGGGGTTCCCCAAAGAGAGCAAATAGCACCAGCGACATTCGGCAGCCTTGTCTCGTACCTCTAGAAAATAGGATAAGTCCTGCGGCTTGGGAATTAATCATAATATTGACCTTGGCCTTAGCATATAGGTTATTCAGCAACCGTGCCAATTTAAAAGGGACCCCAAAGAGCAATAAGATTGCGAACAGGACCTCCCACTGTATGCATTCAAAAGTTTCTCGTCGTGGAGCATAACTATTGTTGCTTTGATCTTATTCGTTTCATAGTGGTTGATTGCTGGAAGAAGAAAGTTTGGGTTCAATGACATTGATCTCCCGGGCAAAAAGCCATTTTGGTCACCATGTACTACTGATGACGCCACCAGGGCTAGCCTTAGCGTCATGATTTTGGCGAAGATTTTATAATCACAATTTAAGAGGCTGATAGGGCAATGCGAACCCAGTTGATGGAACGTTTGTCCTTTTTGAGAATGCTTATGATGACTGCCTCCGTGAACTTCTTAGGGATTTTGCATCGATCCAGGGTTACATTAAAAAGTATGACTAAGAAATTCACCTGCTGCGAAAATTTTATTAAATTTGGACGGTAGGCTATCATTGTCACATGCTTTGGCATTAGGCAAAAGCTTAATAGCGTCTTTAATCTCAGTACTCGTGGTGGAAGCCCCCACCCTGTGTCGAAGTTCGGTATTTGAAGAAGGAAGTTGGTGCAAAAAGGCTTTGATCGCTCTGGGCTACAGGTAGAAACTGAGATCTGTCTAATGATCCAAAAATATCATGCCAATCTGCTCAGTGTCCGTTACAATACAATTCTGCTTAAGATCAAAGATTGCTTTGAGGGCTACATGTTTTTTTTTTTTTTAACAAACCACGCTAAAAAGTGCCCGCATCCCCGCTCTCTTTGTAGTACAGCTAAAAACAAGTCCTCTGATTGACCACATCCATGGAAGTAAAAAAAGTCTTTAAGTCTCTGGCTTTCGACGCCATATTGACGTTTGATTCTGCAGTGTGTAACCTAAGGTCTTCCCTACAAGGAAGATACAGCTCTTGTTGCAGGGTAGCAATTTCATCCAGTCTTGCTTTATTAATTTGGGCTGTATAGGAAATTGACCCACCATCCCGAATGAAGGCTTTACATGCTCCCCAAACAGAATAAGCATTTTCAACGCAATAGGTCTCGCATTTGCGAGAGTTAGAGCTATTGGCATTATAAATGTCTTTTACCCATGTGTTTTGGTTTGGAGTGGAGTGGATGTATGTGGTTTGCAGAGTTTATTGGGAAAAGCTTAATTTTATGTGGGCCTACCCCTTTCATATATACAGCATGAAACAGCCTATGGGAGGCTTGAAATTGGGCATTTAATATAAATACTATATAAGTAGCCCAACATTGTGTGATATAGAGGCCACAGGAATATAACTTTCGGCTCAAGTAGAACAGACACATGCACACATTTAGTAATCTGTAATAGAAGTGCCATAGAGAGGTTTGAGAGTGTTATGGACTCATGTTGAAAATAATTTTGAAAGGCGCCTGGACTAAAAAATCACCCGAAATGATTATATAAATCAGTGTCCTTTAATCGGGTGCCCCACTGAACATGGGATTTTGATTCTGTGTAGCTTAAACCATGCGATTTTCAGCACGCTACCATGCTAGCAACAACATCGGGTAATAAGGGCCAAAAACTGTAAACTGAATATTAAAAGTCAGTATTCATTTAAATAACAATGGTTATTATTAATTGTGAAATTATGACGATCTTATGAGAAAATCGTAACCGTAGTCGCAGAGGTTACTGTGAAGAACTGTAAAATTGACGGAGGCCTAACTCCGTAATACAATGCAGCAGAAAGCAAATTATGTACGGCTGTGAAATAGAGTATGTAATATTAAGACCACATCCGTAACCCAACATTGTTACATGTACAAGCAGAGGGAAAAGAATTATGGGCAGAGGTAAAAGAGGCACACACAGCAGATTGAAACTCCGTAAAGGGCCATTAAGACGCTTGACAGTGTTGTGGACTCCTGCTGGACATAATTATTAAAGGCTCATGGACTCCCAAAGTGGCCAAAATGCTGAGAGATAAAGCACAGAGATTGTGTTGGCTTTCTTTTGAAAAGAGCCACTTTGAATAGATGACTCAAAAGATTAGCATGGCAGTAAAGATTATCTCATTTAGTAGCAGTTTTGTTTGGTTTGGCACAAATCCATACAGTAAATTACCCCAAAACACAAGATGTGTAACCACCAAACCAGACAAGACTCTGGTTCCCAAGAATCAAAGTATGCCATTGTAGCAATAAAGAATCTGATAATAACCTGATGTATTGACCTGTGGATTGCATATGCGAAAAAGAGCAAGACCACCTGCTGCAGTCGTTGCAGTATCCACCCCTGAAAAATATAACACGAGGCCTCCATTTAAATTTTAAATCATATGCGTAACCCAACATTGTGCTGTATTGAGGCAAAGGGAAAGAAGGTGCTGGCACAAGTAGGACAGAACACGCACTATTTTTGAAATCTGTAAAATATGGGCCATAGAGACGCTTGACAGTGCTCTGGAATCATGTAGATAATATTTTTCAAAGGCACACGGACTCCCAAAGTGGGCAAAATGATGACCGATAAAGCGCAGCATCTGTTAAGAATGTGCCGTGCTGATGAAGCATAAAACAGTATTGTGTAGTGTAATGAAGACCGAAATAACAAATAAAAAACTACAACGTGCGGTCTCTCAAAGCAGCCACAATAATAAAATTCAAATAATGAGAATGTCACTCTAACCGCCGCAACCATCAAAGGTGCTGTTTCAAATTCATTAATATGCCAGGAGATAAAGAGCAGTGTCCGTGAAGCGGGTGTCACAGTCATCCTCCATCAAAAAACACACACTTAAGCTAACCTGCTTCATGGACATTGCGTTCAGAAAGCAGTGGAAAGCGCCGCAACATTCACCGGGTACCGTTTAAAACTTAATCAGCCATGATAAAGCCATGTCCATGAAGCGACTGCTGCAGCCATACTGCCCAAAAAAGGAAGTGCGCTGTGCTCGTTCCGAATGCCTCCGGGTGCTGTTTACAACTTAATAAGCTAGACGATTAAGCCGAAATCCATGGAGCGGCTGCTGTGGTCATACTGCCCCCCCCCCCCCCCCCCCCCCAAAAAAAAAGCACACACACATTCGAAGGAGGTGCTCATTCAGAATGCCGCTCTAAAGAAATCAACAATTGAGGGAAGTGTTCATTCCAATTAAAGCGCAGCAACCATCAGGTGGGGGCAGACAAAAAAAACAATGTATGGATAGAAGAAATGGTACCTGCATCAGCGGAGGGGCACTAATCAAGTGGAATTAATCTGCACTTGAAAGGTGCTTCTCAGCTAGAAACCGATGTAATGTGTGGGGTGCGTGAACCAATTAGGAAGCAACAAAGAAGAGCAATGCTGGAGTGAACCTATGGTAAGCAGCAGACAGGATCAAAGTCCTTTTAGTGAATACAGCAGGTTGTGCAGAAAGTGTATGCGCACTGCCAGGCTCGCCCTTAAAACCAGAAGCTGTCTCAACGTTTCTCTGTAGGAACTCTTCCAATGCCATGCGCATGGCTGTGATCCATCCCTTTTGGAATAATAGAGATTTGTCTAGTGATCACCATGGTTGCTCCTTCGGAGAGCTATTCCTTTTGAGGTCTGAAAAAGGAACAGAGTGGTCTGAAAATGGGTTCGAGAGTATACTTGATCTAGCTCTTCCCCAAGTTTGTGAGACTGAAAAATAATCGATGCAAGATGCAGAGTTGAAGCGTTTGGAAAAACAAGTATACACTTGTTTCATAGAGTGGTCAACTTGCCAGGCATCAAGCAAAGCAAGATCCCGTCACACTGGGCTGATTTCAGTTTATTCTGAAGCTTATTTTGTCAAGGGCAATCCTGTCTCACGTACTGGACGACATTAAAACCCTCTCGGATTAATATTAGTCCCATACGTGGGGGCCAGAACATTGTAGACTTCTTCTAATGAAGTCACCTCATCCTCTATAGGCCCTTAAAAGCCAACTAGATGACTAGTTTGATTGTAAGCCTGCAGACAGACCAAAAATCTTTGGAGAAACGTATGAAAAGAGAGATTAGCAAGTGGTGAGAATTAACCTCACTCATGAGATATATATCTATTTATCTATCTATCTATCTATCTATCTATCTATCTATCTATCTATCTATCTATCTATCTATCTATCTATCTATCTATCTATCTACCTGGTCCCACGGGGCCTACGAATATTTACGGTCCCCACCTATGAATATCCCCACCCCGTACTCTTGAAGGAATGGGTCGATTTCACGGCCAAATCCAACAAAGGGATAATGCAGATTGTGTGGATTCTGATGTGGATCTGGGTCATGTCCTGGATGCCTTCGGGATTTATGTGTATACCTGTGGTAATAGCGGTTTTATACCCAAATCCCATCCTTACCACATGATAATATAGATGTCTTCCATGACATTATAATTCGAGAATCAATGTTTATGAGAGGTAGAGTTCGGAATGATCCTGATAATTTCACACAGTCTTAATGGGCAGCCTTAAAAACTTTAGAATCAGACCCCATTATAGTTATATAGCCCTCTGATAAAGAGCAGAATGTAATTGTATTGGTTGTTGCTATGTATGAACAAAAAATATACCACCGCATTGAGTACCAAGGAAATTGATTTTTGGGATGTCAGATTATGGTTGGAAAATGGAGGAGTACACACCACCATACTACGCAAAGAAATGTCTGACAGCAGTGTGCTGCATTACAGTAGTTATCATCCTCAGAATTAAATTAATGGTATTCCCTATGGGGAAATGTTAAGACTTAAAAGGGTCTGCAGGATTGACACTGAGTTTAGGAAACAAACATAATATATGAAGTAAAGATTTCAGAATAGGGAATATACAGCTAAAGTATTATGTGTAGCTGAAAGAAAGGCAGATCCTCTCACGAGGGACACATTGTCATATTCCAATTATGACAGAAACCATTAATATAAAAGCATACGTTTTATCACTACTTACAATTCTTCTTTGCACAGGATTAATAATATGATGAGCAAACATTAGGGCATTTTGAAAATTTTTTACTGTCATAGGTCCAGAATTGTCACTGTAACCCTCCATAACATATAGAAGAGGGAGGACCTTGGGGGATCATCTCACACATAGCTACCACACGGGAACCCACACTTCTACAACTTGGCTAACTAAACCCAAGGGATTTAACAAATGTTGTAATTGTAAGGCCTGAAGGGACATATCAAACTCTACAGGATTTTCAACATCTAGTGGTAACAAATGGGAGATCATGGATTCTTAAACTGTGCCTCTGATTTCTGTATGTTCGAGGCATGTGAGCTTTAGATCACATGCTTATGCACAGATCGCCATCTAGTGTTGGGTCCGGATGTTTGAACTTTGTTTTTCTTCGAAGAAGTCTTTCTAGTCACAAGGTAGGTGACTCCTCCTTTCGGTGATAGCGTGCATGGTCATCGACTCCATCTTCAGATTGTTTTTTTCCGCCATCAGGTTCGGATGTTACTCGCTGCACTCCGGTTCGACACCGATCCTTCGTTTCCCCTCGGCGCGTAGATGACTTACCCTCGACGGTAATGTTTCCGATTGCGTATTCCATTCTTCGCGTATTGTGTTTGTTTAGAATAAAAGGCAGTTGGGCCTAACCCCCTCCATCTGACTTGCAGTCGATGGAACAAACTCCCTTTAAATACTGCCCTCTGTGCCACACGAAATACCCACACACCGACACACGCGAAGTGTGCAACCTGTGTTTTTCACCAGAACACAAAGAACAGGACTGCAACAGGTGTAAGGCGTTCCGCTCCAAGAATACGCTTCGCGACCGTCTGGCTCAACGACGCTACATGCAGAGCCAATGCACAGGCTCCATTCGGACCTGAATCGGAAGAAAAAGCCAGGGGGCCGAGGAGGAGCAGGATCCAATTTCTGTTTCCGAGGAGGGCTCCGACCAGGTCAAGTACATCCCTCATGGACAACGTACTGTGAATACAGTCCCGTCTTCGCCCCGACTCCCAAGTCAACCGGTTAAAAAGAAGGCTCTGGACCAACCCGTGCCCTCGGGCCCCGGTCGGCACAGAGACCACTTTCGCGATGCCCCGCCTACTGGCTCAACACCAAAGCCTACACAAAAGCCCTCCTGCTCGGAAAAGCCCCATTCCAAACAGGCACCGATCCAAAGCCTTCGGGATCGAAGGCCAAGTCTGGCTGCGACCATCACCACTCTGCACCGAAAACCACATCGGATCCGAAACACCAACCCCCAAACCTTCGGCACTGTAAATTTCTGCGCCGAAACAGACAGATGCACCAAAGTCACCTAAGAAGCATAGTTTCGGTGATCCGTTTGAAAAACCGGACCTGAAACAGAAGATTTTGTTTATACATCCAAAAACCGGCCACATTACTCCCAAAGTGACTTTAAAAAGAGGGACTACTACCGAAGAGGAATACCATATTCCATTAAAGAAGAGAAGCGTTGGGACAAACCCTTCCCCTCCTCTTCCTTTACCACCTTTACCTCAGTCTCTGTCTGTGCTAACTTCACCTGAGCACTCACCACCATATATACCGGTCGATCAGGTTGATGAGGACGGGCATGATACTAATTATGATAATCAGCCTGGACCTCCAGATGAGTGGGATGACTATAACACTGACTTGCCTACAAACACTGACTCTGATCTATACCCTACCAGGCCCTCTCCACCAGACGATAGTGTAGGATATATTGAATTGCTAGGCAGGGCTGCCAGTTATCATGGGGTCCAGCTGCATAAATCCCTTGAAGATGATTTCCTCTTTGAAACATTAAACAACACACAAAAATCCACACATATGCTGCCCATGCTTAAAGGAATGACCAGACATATAGATGATATATTTAAGGATCCTGTCAAAGCATGTATCCTTACCCCCAGGGTGGATAAAAAATACAAGCCTGCACCATCTGATCCAGTCTACATAAGAGGACAATTACCCTTAGACTCATTAGTTATTTCTAATGCACTCAAAAGGGCAAACTCACAGACTACTGGAGACACACCACCCCCAGATAATGAGTCAAAGCTCCTTGACGCTACAGGGAAAAGAATAGCTTCCCAGGCAGCTGCTGTAGGGGTGACTTGCATATATTGCATGCAGTGTCTGTGGGCATGGCACACAGGGTGTGTGGCATGTCATGTTTTCACAGTTTTTTGCACTCGTTCACGCAGCATACGATGGCAGTCTGCATGAGTTTGGTGGTGGGTCCTTTAAGGTGGCACAATGCACGCTGCAGCGTTAAGGATCCTCTTTACTACCCTTGCCCTAGGTACCAGGCGTACCAGGCGTACCATTTACTAGGGACTTACAGAGGTACTAAAGGTCTTGCAAATTTGGCTACAGTTAAACATCTACCTTGTTTGTAGGGAAAGATCACTGGTGCTGGGGATCTGGTTAGTAGGAACTCAGTGCACTTCAGTCATAATTTCAACCAGTGCCAGGCAAAAAGTGGGGGGTCACCGTGTGAAAAAGGGGTACTTTCCTACACTTATTGCAGGCATTCCCCCATCACCTTTTCTGTGTTTTGCAGAGTGCAGCATTGTATCCCAACCTATGTACATTGAACAAAAGGTTCAAAAGTATTGATCCCTGCTGAAAGCTAAAGGATCCAGGTCTCAAGTGACAAATATGGTCCAGTTACAACCTGCTGTGTCCTGATCTCCTAGACAGAACAGCTGATACCTAACATGTCTAGTGTGGAAACGCAGACCCTTGTCCTTTACCAGAATTTAGTTTACATTCCTCATTGACCAGTGCAGATTCTGCCCGATGAAAGTATTTAAACCAAACTGGTAGAGTTCAAAGAAATCAACTTCCTTCTAATAGTTCTACAGCAAGCTGAACAACCCTTCCATAAAACTCTACCAACTGAATTTCCAAGAAATGCTTGTTGAATATGGTTCAATGGATTTAAAGTTAACAATAGAAAACCTCATAATTTGGTAACTTGACAAGTTATGGAATCCTTATACCAATGGTTTACCAAACAATCTGTGAACAGGGTGCAAGTCACATATGCTATTATTTAACTGGAATAAACTTCCCTGTGGGTCAAGGCAGACCACGTGTTTAGTTGGAGAACAAGTTGCATCATTAATATGGGTAGTCTGAAAAGACCCAGTTACATTTATTGCACTGCTTCTCAATCAGCCAATCTATCTTGGGTGTTCAGTTTGGGTGCACTAGATTGTCCACCACCTGGAAGAGTTCAACAGGATGGTTTGTTGCCAAGTCAGTCATCATGGTGACGCAAGTTGCCTCCAATCTGAAGACTGCATATTCATTCCCATTATCTAATACAACGGCTGCCTTGCTCTCTTGAATACATTGTGACATTTAGCATACTTTGAAAAAGTATTATGAGAAGGGGCAACTTTTTTGATGCCCCACAGAGTGCATATTTGTGCGTGGATGGTGTCCTCTTTTACAAAAATAATAACAATTTGGTCTTTCACACATCATCCAACCTAGTGTTTCCAAACAACTTTTCTGATCAATCTCACTTTGCTATTGCATCATGTCTTTGTTCATAAGGGCTACATCAGCTGAAACCAGTCGATGATGATTCACGGGTTAAATGGCTCCTTGTGTTGAATGTGTGAGGACAGGCATAAGGACTGCATCTACTGCCTGTATCCTGACCACAAGGCAGCGGACTGCAAAATCTGTTGCACCTTTTCAACTAAGAGTCTCCGGGACCGTGGGGGTTGCCTCCTCACTTGGCTCCAAAAGCTGAAGTTGAGGAAGGAGACACTGTCAAGTGACAGTGAGGATTCATCATCTGCCACTTCATCCAGAAGGTCAGTGAAGAGTGGTAGGACTTCCTCATCACCATCTACAGAGCGTCACGCCAAGGCCTCAAAAAAGACCCCACATGAGTCTGAGAGCCTGAGTCCTAACAAATCTCCTCACCATAGTGCAAAGGAGAGGGAAGGACTGCCTTCTACAGCAGCAGTGGTGGAGTCTGCGTTACCCTTCAAGAAACCTTCTTCTCTATCATCTGAGAAGTCTGACAAAGATGGTCAATCGTCGACGATGCTGCGCAAGACTCCGTCGACGAAGACGGCAAAGGTACAAGTTAAAAAAGTACCACCGTCGACGGGCTCATGGACGGTTCCATTGAGTATCCATCTGTCGACGCCGATGTCGACGGGCTTGTCGACGACGATGTCATCAACGTCGACGAAGGTGTCGACGAGGGTGTCGACGGTAGCTGCAACAACGGTGTCGTCGACTATGACTTCAGCAATGACGACGACGATGATAGCAGGAGTGTCGACAGCGTCGACGACGCCCATCTCTTCGTCGTCGACTTGCTCGTCGCAGGTGGATATCCTGTTGCCGACCTCGTCGACGATGGTTGTCTTTTCTTCTCCACCGCCGACGGTACCATCGGTGACGTCTTCGTCGACGGAGAGAATTACTATTTCTTTAAAAAAAATCACGCCGGACATGGCTTCGCCGCGGAGGGTGGCCCCCCTGCCTCCCGCTCTGTTGCTGGAAGAGGATTCTGCGGGAGATGATAATTCTTATGGCTATGCCATTAGCCCCTCGCAGCTTCTTGTCAAGTGCCAAGACACTGATTCTGAAGGTGAATACCTTCATGGACATTCGTATCATCAATCTTTTCATCGACAGGAAGACACTAGCCAGGAGATGGTTTCTGTTCCTACTTCCCTCTTGGCGGATCTTCAAGGCATGTTGTCGGACTATAGGAGGAGATTCTCCCAGCCTCCTCCTCCTTCGCTTCCTTTAACGCAAGATGTGTCTGCTCCACCAGCTTCTTCTGAGGCCTCGCCAAGAGCACCGTCCCAGATGGTATCGCAGCTGCAGGTCACCAGCCCTGTTATACCAATGGTGGTTCCAGTGGTGCAGGATGATTCCTCGGATAAGGATCAGGGTGATGTCAGCAGGCCTGGCCAGGGTGTGGAATGGGAAGATTACGTGATACCGGACCCAGCTTCTCCAACACCAGAAGCAGTTGATTCTCCTCCAGCAGACATTGGGGGTTCTTACAAATTGATGGAGAGATCCTCACACAGATTTTAACTTCCCATGCCTTCAGTTCAATCTGAGTGTTTTCTTTATGATTTTAAAGAACCTTGTAGGAAGACGGCCCGTTCCATTCCTATTGTTATTATTATCACGTCTGGGAGGAAGGAATAAGGGCAATGAAGAATCCAGCTACTGTCATTCCAGTCTTGCCGCGCCTGGATAAGAAATACAAGGCCCCCGACGACAGTCGTGCACCTTTAATAGGTCAACCGAAGCCGGATTTGGTGATATCGCAGGCGGCTCAAAGGAAATCACGCAACCCTTCTGCGACCCTTACTACTCCTCCTGACAAAGAAGGCAGACGCCTAGATAATGCTGGGAAACTATTCTCATCCAAGGCAAGTCTTTTGGTTAGAGCGGCAAATGCGTTGGCGATCCTTGGCAGATATGATCGCCAGATGTGGTATGACCTCTCACCATATCTAGACCAGCTACCTCAGGAGTCTAAGGTGGAAGCAAAGAAAATCTTGCAAGAGGGAGAGGTTACATCAGCTGAGATTGACTGCACAATGGACATTGCCACAACGGCTTTCCGCTCACTGGCAGGCACAGTTTTTCTTCGCCGCCAAGGCTGGCTCCGAGTGACATGGCTCCGGCCGGAGGTCCAAAACAAAATCTTAGACCTTCCGTTGATGGGGAGGCCTTATTTGGCAAACATATTGATGATGCCCTGCAGGACATAAAAAAGGATACAGAGACAGCAAGATCCTTGGGAACCCTACAATATCGTAAGATTCCTTTCCGTGGAGCCAGCGGAAGAAGCACTACAACCTACAGAGGTTCGTACCAGCAGCAACGATATTCTAATTATGGTTCAATGCCTCAGTCTTATCGTCCATCTTACAATTAAAGACCAGGCTAGACCTCTTCTTTCTCTAGGTCTAACTCTAGATGGAAACAGAATCGCCAGGGACGTGACACCACTAAACGACAATAGCGGCGTTCTGGCTCCTCCTGCTGTACCCCCTTCCCCGACAACATCTGTGGGGGGCAAGGTATCTCAATACCTCCACAACTGGCAACGGATATTATCAGACCGTTGGGTACGCCAACATCATTCATTGTGGCCATACGCTGGAGTTTGTTTGTCTTCCACCTTCCAAGCCCCCTGCCACCATGCCTTCAAAACATCAGCGTCTTCTGTGGCTCGAAGTTCATCAGATGCTCCTCAAAGGAGCTGTAGAGCCGGTCCCCCTTTCTCAACAAGGAGAGGGTTTCTACTCCAGATTTTTTCTGGTCAAGAAGATGCTGGAGAATTGGTGCCCTATATTAGATCTCAGGTAGCTAAACACCTATCTCATAAGTCAATCCTTTCGGATGGTGTCTCTCCAGGACATTTTATGTCTCCTCAACCCTGGGGACATCATGGCCACTATCGATCTCGAGGATGCGTATTTTCACATACCCATTTATCCAGCCCACAGGAGGTTTCTACGGTTCACAGTAGCCAAGAGCCATTTCCAATTCAAAGTTCTTCCGTTTGGACTTCGTCTGCTCCGAGAATCTTTACCAAGGTGCTGGCGCTGGTGGCAGCCTTCCTCAGGAAGCAGCATTTCCAGATCTTTCCCTACCTGGACGATTGGTTGCTGAAGCACCCGACCAGGCTTGCAGCAGAAGATACAGTCGATGCATATATGCGTCTGTTCGGCAATCTGGGCCTGACTCTCAACAGGGAGAAGTCGTCTCTCTGTCCGTCCAAGGAGGCACGATTCTAGGAGCCATCCTGGACACGTCTCTCAGCAAGGCTTCTCCATCCTTCGAAAGGCGAGAGAAACTGATGTCCATGACTCAGCTGTTGCGAAGAAGAAAGTATTGTTCAGTTCGCCGCTACAAATCCCTGCTGGGAACAATTTCCTCTTGCATTCCTTTGATACCGCACTGCAGGTTGTGAATGTGTTCACTCCAGGAGTAGCTCAACCTTCATTGGCAACGAGTGGACGGATATTTCGACGACAAGGTGGTGATCACTATGGCTACTCTTTGTGGGTATCTGTGCGCCTTATAAATGTAAAAAATAAATAAATAAATAAATATGAGAAGAGCCGCCTTGTGGTGGACGAAGGAAGAAAATATATTCCAAGGTCTATCCTTCGTAATCGATCCAGCTCCTCAGGTAGTGACTACAGATGCCTCACTGGAAGGCTTGGGCGCGGTGCTAAAGGACTTGCATGTAAGCGGACATTGGTTGCCACAGCACCGCCGTCTTCATATCAACCTCCTGGAACTCAGGGCGATTAGTCTGGCACTGCAGGCTTATCTGCCAGGGCTGCATGGGTCGGCGGTTCTCGTCCGAACGGACAATACCACAGCCATACACTACATAAACAAGGAAGGGGGTACCAGATCTCTTCCGTTGTCACAGGAAGCCCAGAAGATTTGGGAGTGGGCTATCCTGCACGGAATATCCCTGAAGGCAGAACATCTTCCTGGAGTACTAAACAAGAAGGCAGACGTGCTCAGCAGACTGCCGTCAGTCAGCCAGGAATGGGAACTGAACCAGGCTGTCTTGGAAGAAATTTCCACCGATGGGGCAAACCCTAAATAGATCTCTTTGTCGCTCCGGAAAACAAAAAATGCCAGTTTTACACCAGCAGGCGACACCATCGCGGATCGCTGGGGAATGCACTTTCGATAGCCTGGTCAGGTGCATTTGTATACGCTTTTCCCCGATTCCGTTGATACCCAGAATACTCAGGAAGATCAAAACAGAGCCGTGCAGGATGGTCCTAATAGCTCCAAAGTGGCCGAGGCAGTTCTGGTTCACGGAACTTCTCCTCCTCTCCCTGGAACCTCCACGGCTTCTGCGGATGGTCCCAGATCTTCTCACAATGTCCCAAGGCCAAGTCTGGGATCCGGATCCTCGCTCCTTTCACCTATCAGCAAGGCTCCTGAGCAGCGAGAGTTTCTTGGACTAGATCTCTCGGGGGAGATTAAGGAGGTTCTTTCTCAAGCTAGAGCTCCTTCTACTAACAAGACATACCGTTTAAAGTGAAAACGATTCTGTATTTGGTGTCAGCAGGAAGGTTTCGACCCTTTCTTGTCTCAACCTTATCAAGTTCTTCCATATTTCCTATCTTCGGCTAAAAAGGGACTGGCTGATTCATCCATAAAGGTTCATTTGGCAGCAGACTCTCGCTTTAGACGTACTGCATCTGGACCTTCTCTCTGGTCAGCCAGGATTGTCAAACAGTTTCTCAAGGGCCTCTTTAGGGTTTTTCCTCCAGTGAGGCCTCCTCCCCCTACGTGGCATCTGAATTTAGTACTCACCCAGCTGATGAAGCACCCCTTTGAACCGATCCATCGCGCAGATCTGAAATTCCTCTCTTGGAAGGTGGCGCTCCTTCTAGCTCTCCCTTCTGCAAGAAGAATTGGTGAGCTTCAAGCTCTGACGTTCCAGGAACCCTTCCTTCAATTCAAAAGAAATACGGTGATTCTAAGGACTAATCCAAGGTTCATACCTAAGGTGCCTTTGAACTTTCATTTAAATGAGCTGGTGATTCTTAAGGCTTTCTTCCCTCATCCCTCTACGCCGGCGGAAAGAGCACCCCACTCCCTTGATGTACCAAGAGGTTTGAAATGTATCTGGACCGTACTAAAGAATTCCGGAAATCTTCTCAACTGTTTGTTTTGTTCAGCGCTCCCTGTAAGGGCTTGCCCCTGTCCAAGCAGGGTATTGCTCGGTGGGTGACCAGTGCTATACTTTTTTGGCATTCAGCAGCGGGCAAACCTCTGGAGGGTAGAGTCCGAGCATATTCTACAAGGTCCATGGCTTCTTCTACGGCCCTCTTTGCTGTGGTCCAGATCAAAGATATCTGCAGGGCTGCAACTTGGAGCAGCTTGCATACCTTCACAAGACATTACTGCCTGTAAGCCTCAACACAGGAAGACACAGCTGTAGGCCAGCCGGTCCTGAGGAACCTCTTCCATTGAGTGGTGAGCTTTCCTTTCTTCCCTCTTCCTTTCTTTCTTGTTATTGGCACATTTGTTGGGGTCATATGTGCATTTGATATTTACTCTTATGTTATTGCACTGTTTGTGAATATTTTAGCTTTATGCATTAAAAAAAAAGTGAGGAGAGGGTGAAACAATGATGAGAGAGCAAAATGTGCTTCTGACTGCTAGCTACTCTGATACAAGCTATGGAAATCTATGAAAGTTTCAAGACTGGAATAAGAAAACCAGTTACTTACCTGTAACTTTGGTTCTCCAGTATTGGTAACTTTCATAGATTCCCATGCACCCACCCTCCTCCCCTGGGAAAGCTCAGTCTTTAGCAGGTTTTGTTATACTGTTACACAACGCTACGAAAATGTGCGGCTCTTATGTTCTCTCAGGAGGGTTCTATGGGGTGAGGCTAATCTGATTGGTTGTTGCATTATTTTGGTCTCTTTTACAAATAGATGTGGATATGCTACAAAAGGAGATGAGGCCTAGGCCTTTTCCTTTCTCTTTTGCATCTACTGCTATGTTATTTTGGTTATCGAGACTCCCATTCCGATGACGGGGAATTAAACAAGCTTTGGGAATCTATGAAAGTTACCAATACTGGAGAACCAAAGTTACAGGTAAGTAACTTGTTTTCTTGTGCAGCCTAGGATGATAACCTGCCATATCTGTGAATTTTAATATAGATTGCAAAAAATTCCTCTTCTTGATTGTACATATTGTACTATAAGTAAATTCACTGGACCATAGCACAATCTGTTGCCTCTAACAATCGGTCTCGTAAACGGAAGCACGTTTTTCTTTTTCTTTGTTGTAGAATGAATCTCAGATTTTCCCTCCAACAACAGGCGGTGCAGAGAAGATGTGTCAAGATTTAAAAGTTCCCCTTCTGGGTAAAGTGCCTCTGGATCCTCGGATAGGTATGCTTTTATTTAGCACTTTTTAAGAGCGATTGCCTTAAGAAGTAGGAAAGCCATTTATATTTTGATCCTACTTTTGTTCAGACCTTTTTGTTAGGGATAGACATTTATTTTTATTTTTTTCTTTAGTTTCTATTAATGTGATGCTTCTATGTTGTCTACTTTAATCTGTCAAGTGGACCTTGGCTCTGCTTTTTCTTTGGCACTTCCAGCTGGGAGAAACAGTTGGTCTGAGGATCATCAGATCAAACAACCTGCTGTACTATGTCTGACTGTAACGCTTTGTAACATTTAATTAACCACCAAATTTTGCTCTAGCTGCTGTATTTTCACCAGCAATTCACAAAAAGGTATGGATTAATGATACACGATCCAAAAGTCCATAGAATGCAAATCAGGTGTTTTTAAAAATTATTTGTAGACCCCAAATGGAACATAAAAATAATGTTATGGTCATCTTCTGTTAAGGGCATGTATAACTTAACAGCTAAAACACTGGAAGGCTTGTGGCAACTGGTAAGAAATTAGTAGTGTGTGCCATTTTCTTAAAACAAATATTGTCATCAGTTTATTCATATAAAAACCAATGTGTGCAGACCTCGTAAGTCAGCTGCTGACATCATGCATTCTAATATTCTCTGCAAGTGTACGATATTATTTCAGATTTACTCTGTTTTTCATGGTTGCTAGCACCAAACAATAAGAACAACCTAATAATTGGGAGAGATTGATTTTTACATATCCTTAATCATTCTGTTCCAATAGGGACGAACTTATGTCACACGTGCTTTTTACATTAGACAATGCAGTAATCTAGCCATCAACTCCAATATCCTATGTCTCAATATGGAACATGACAAGTTAGTGGATGCATGTTCAAAGGGTAAAGTAAATAAATGGTGAGCTATTGTGGTCAAAGGGCATAGTAAATGGTGAGCTATTGTGATGACTGCCTTAATCACCTGTTTTATTCACAGAATGTCTCTTTATTTATATGCATTTCAAGTTGTCAACATTTATGCCATGAGAACACATATCTCTCCACAAACTTTCATCTTCTTCTCTGGTCTTCTGCTGAATACTTTATTTTTTTTTTTTTAACTTTTATTTTGTAAAAAAGAAGTACAGTTACAGACCTACAACCACGGAGGCTGGTCAGAAACAATCAATACCAATAGTGCAGTAATACACAGCTCCTCAGCCGACAACCCGAGGGCCCGGCAGCGATAACGCAAAATATGATAGAGAGCTTGTGGCGTTAGGAGGATAAATGAAAGGTTTCACATTTTATATTTTATAAATAAACAAAAAGAAAAACACACAGAAAAAGGGTCGAGGCAAATACTATACATCGTAGTGACTGTCTCATACGGTAGGGGGAGCCGATTGAATAATGAGCAATGCAATAAGGGAGGAGAGATCTGGAAGGGGGGGGGCGAGAGCAAACCAATAAGTCCTATACAAAAAAAAAGCAAATGACCTGAAACGCACAGTCAAGGGGATTGAGGAATGTCGGAAGCTTCTATAAAAGGGGGAGTGCAAATTTCTCCTCGGTATGAATTCCATTGACCCCATATTCTGCCCCACTTTTTGGGCCTACCACGGGAGACATATACAATTTTCTCTCTGAACATGCACCAGTCCATGTTGTCTGTCCAAGTTGAAACCAAAGGTGCCCTCTGAGAGCCCCACAATTGGGCAATGTCCCTTTTCGCGATCATGTTGCCAAGGGTGACCCATTGGGTCTGAGCAATACTACAATCATTAGGCTCCCAGACGTTCAACAAACAACTTCTGGCCTCTGGCAATAGCTCAACCCCCGTCACCTCACCCATAACCGCATGCACTCGATTCCAGAAAACCACCACCTCCGGGCATTCCCATATAATGTGAATGAAGGTAGCAAGCATACCACAACCACACCTACACATCCCATCCGCAGAATAACCCATACACATCAATCGTGGACCCGTGACATAGACGCGGTGCAGAATCTTTAATTGCACCAGCCGGAGACGCGCCGGAATCGCGACCTCTTTGGGGGAGGATATCGCAGCCTGCCAGTCTTCATCGTCCAACTCCATTCCATCACCAGTCCAAGCTCCGCGGAGCTGTACAAGGAGGTCCGAACGGTCATTAATACGTTTTTTATAGATGAGAGATATAGTGCTGTCAGGGACACACCCATCAAGCACCCTATCTTCCAGGGGAGAGGACTCCGGAATAGTAGTCCCAACTGGGAAGACTGACTCGAGTGCGTGGCGGACCTGGAGATATCGGAAATATTCCCTATCACCCAATTTATATTCCTGTTTTAGTTCATCGAAGGTCTTAACTCTATCCTTGACCCAGAGATCGCCCACTTTACTGATACCAATAAGGTCCCATCTATCGAATCCCTTCGTCATCCATAGACTACCCAGTCTCTCCGCAGCATATGGGGGGTTGCTCTAGTCAGCTTGTCCGTCCATCCCGTAGCCGCACTACCCCATACTCGTACCGCCACCCCGGTGGGGCCCGTCAGATTTTTCCTGGCAGCCCTAGAATAGAGCGCCCTATTATAGTCGCCCCCGGGTAGCAGCCACCTATCCATCTCGAATGCGGGATTCGGAACAGGACCCTACATAGCATGGTTGACCGCACTCAGTTGGGATGCCCAGTAATATCGCTTGATATCGGGCAACGCTATACCACCATCATACCAGGGCAAAGTTAATTTTGCCAAGGCTATTCGAGGTCGCCCGCCCCATACCAGCTTCCTCTGGAGGCACTCAATTTCACGAAAATAGCTGGCAGGCACCAGATCAAGTGTATTTTGAATGGCATACAGGAATCGAGGGAGAGACATCATCTTGAAGAGGGCCGCTCTCCCCAAGGGGGATAACGGCAAGCGTCACCACGCCGTGACATCCGATCTAAGCCGGGCAAGCGGGGGCAGCAAATTTCGCTCGTAGCGTGCTGCGGGGTCCAAGGATATGTAGATTCCTAGGTACTTAAAGCCGACGCTCGAGACGGGTATCGGGCAAATGCGGGGCAGAGAAGGCAATTTTCCCGTGAGAGGGTAGATACAGGACTTGGCCCAATTAATGACCAAGCCGGAATTTTTCCCAAAGGAACTCAAGACGTCGAACAGGACTCCCAGTGACTTGCGGGCAGAGGTGAGGTACAACAAAATATCGTCCGCGTACAACGATATACGATCCTCGAAGTCAGGGGACCATCGAATGCCCTTGAGCGAAGGCTCCCATCGGAGCCATGCGGCAAGGGGTTCAAGGGCTTGCGCAAAAAGAAGTGGCGACAAAGGGCATCCCTGCGCGTGCCGCGTCCGAGAACAAAGGGTTCCGAGGCCCTGCCATTGACCACCACCTGGGCCAACGGTTGCTCATATAGAAGCCTAACCCACCCGATAAAATTAGGGCCAAAGCCAAATTTGGCAAGGGCCGCCCACAGATACGGCCATTCCACCGTGTCGAAGGCCATCGAGGCATCAAGTGAAACCAAGATGGCCGGCTCACCAAGAGACCCCGCCCTTGCCAAGACGCCGTGAAGACGGCGAAGATTAAGCGCAGTGTTTCGATGGGGAATGAATCCAGATTGGTCCGGGTGTACCAAGTCGCTAATCACCGTAATCAGCCGGTTCGCCAACAACTTCGCTAGGATCTTGGGCTCCACATTCAGAAGCGAAATCGGCCGGTACGATGAACATTGTTTGCGGGGTTTTCCATCTTTATGAATGACCACAATGGATGCCAGTCTCTGGTCCCGGGGAAGGGATCCGAGATCTCGCGATGCCGAAAACATCCGGCGAAGATGGGGCACCATTTTATCAGGGCACAGCTTGTACAGCTCAACCGGGATGCCATTCGGGCCTGAGGCCTTCCCTGAGCGAAGAGAACGGATAGCGAGCGCTATATAATCAGTGGAAAATTCCGCCTCCATAAACTCCTTGTCCGATTCCGACAGGCTAGGCAACGCAATATCCCGAAGCAACAAATGCGAGTCTTCCTCCAGCCTATCCGAGACCGGCGCGTAAACCTTCTGTAAGTGCTGGGCAAAGACCTCAACTATCTCAACCGGGTCCACCACTCGCGTACCATCCACTTTTTCAGCAACAGGCACCACCTGATTCAATCTATCTCTTTTGTCCAACCACGCAATCAACTTTCCCGCTTTATCACCAACATCATACAAACGCCCCTGTTGCTCACGATTCATCTCCTTGGCCGCGTCAGTCACCAGAGCTCTATAGTCAGACTGTTTAAGGGCCAAAGAATGTATTCCCTCGGGTGTAACCCCAGACTCCATCTTCTCCTCCAACCCGGTGATTTCGTTTTCCAGACCCACCACTTCCGCATTCCTACGCTTCTTCTCGCTAGCAATCAAGGACAGAGTCTGACCACGAATCACAGTCTTATAAGCCTCCCACAAGGAGATGGGGGAGGACACCGAACCCTCATTCTCGGCAAAGTAGTAATCCATACACTTGACCACCTCGATTCTAATTTTAGGGTTACGAAGGTGCCAGGGGTTAGTCGGGGCAACCCGACCCCTGGCCCCCAACTGTACATCAATAGTGAGCCAGAGTGGAGAGTGGTCCGAGATCCCCCTAGCTAAATGCCTTATTTCCCTGACACAAACAAGAAATTAAAGACCCCCCCCACCACCCCCAAGAGAACCCTCAAAAACACCCCCCCCCCCCACCCTGCACCCCTGCGGTAGACCAAAAAGCCACCCCAACTTGCAGTGTGCCTGTCGCCCCATTGAACTAACCTACAAGAAGAGAGAGAAAAGCCCCCAGAGGAGGAAGAGTCCCGATTCCCTCCCACCCCCGGGTATTCACACTATATATACAGAACAGTCATAGAGCCACTGCCATAAGTCCATAAAGTTGGCTCGCCGGTACAGACTCACTACTCCTGCTCTTCCAGGCCACCTTCAGCGCCCCTCGATCTTTCCGGGCTGGTACGGTGTGTCGGCAGAGTGTCAAGCCAGTCACTAACCACCTTGGGGCGGTCAAAAAAGAGCGCACGTTCCTCATATTCAATCCTCAGGCGGGCCGGAAAAAGCATGGCATATTTCAGTCCCATGTCCCTGAGTCGCCTTTTCACCCCCGTGAAGCCCATGCGTTGTTTCTGCACCGCTTGTGTAAAGTCCGGATAGAAACTGATTGGCGCATTTTCAAATTTGGTTGGACCATTGGTGCGCGATGCCTGAAGGATAGCGTCTCTGTCCCGGAAATTAAAAATCCTGGCTATTATAGGCCTCGTAGCGGCTCCCAGTTTGGGCTTCCCGCCGGGGACTCCGTGGGCACGCTCCACCGTGAAAAAGTTACTGAGGCCCTTTGGTGCCAAGTGATTCAGAACAAGGTCCTCCACCAGAAGATCTGTAGATAAGTCTGCGGAATTCTCCGGAACACCTACAATGCGAACGTTATTGCGTCTGGCCCGGCTCTCAAAATCATCCAGCCGACGGGCAAGCAAGTCATTAGACGTTCGGAGATTGCGGACTTCGGTCTGGAGATCCGAGACATCCGTAGTAAGGCTTGCGGTCTTGATGTCTAGGGACTTGACCCGCTCATTAGTTTTCCCCAAGTCCGTCCTGATGAGGTTGACTTCGATCGCCACCGTGTCTATCTTAGCAGCCAGGGTTTCATACTGCTTGCCCATAGATGTCTGAACACTTGCGATGGCGCCCATAACGTCCTTCAATGTCGGCTCCTCAGTTGTAGGAGAGACATCTCCAGTCTCCTCGAAGACCTCACTCGCTCCGCCAGGGGATCCTTTCGGGTGGGTAAAGCGATCTATGGTATGGGATTGTGCAACCCCCCCTCGGTATGTGCCTCTGGTCGCACGCCTCTCGGTATCCGCCTTGCCCGCCATGATGGGCGACGAGCTCTGACGAACCTTTGGGATCTGGTCAGAATGGTTCCCTGCGCTGCAGACATGTAGAGGCAAAAGGACGAGGGTAGAGAACAAGCGTAGGGCTGGCAGCAAGAATCGGGTCAGCCGTGTCGACGGGCAGCAAATCGCCGTCAACAGTGACCAAAAGCGAAACCGAAAGTACCACAGGGGCAGTAAGCGTGTTGCATCAGCCGTTGTTGTTCAATTGCCACCTGGGTACCTCGGGGACTCAAGTCCGTGGTTGGTCTTCGGTGTAGGCCGCAAATTTCAAAGTGCAGCAAGTCCGGTTCTCGGCGGCCAATTCGAATTTTGAAAAAGGATGTCTTGTCAGCAGGGCATCAGCTAAAAGTACCCGTCGTCCAAATCAGGATACATTGCAGGATAGTTGCGGGAGGCGGAGAGGGTCTCGGGAGCCCTGTGCTCACGCGTCCATCTTGGATACGCGCGAAGCTCCCCACCCCCCACCCCAACCCCCACCCCACCCCCCTGCTGAATACTTTTTACAATTAATCGATGTTTGGAAAGTGTTTAATTTCCCAGGACTACGTAGTAAACAGAATATACCTACTGTATGATATGGCTGGACTTTCTGGTGTCTTTGGTAACTGTTCAGCTCTCTAACAGGGTCCACAGCATATTAGATTCGGTTAGGCATCTGTAATGTACTAGTAACTCCTGTCTGGTTATAGCATTCTTATTAAGTAATTAATACATTTTGTAAGATAAATGATACAGTTCATTTTTGCAATGCTTTTGATAAGATAGATAGATATATCTTTTTTTATTTCTGGCTTCAATATTTTGCGTTCATTAGACCATGGTTTATTGCAAATATTGATTAGGTTTTTATTTCTGCCTCCCCTATTTAATTTGGATTTATGTGTCAAAAATCATGTAGAGACCAAGTTTATTAATATACCATAGTTGCATCAATTGTGGTTAATTTACAAAAGCATTTGGGTATGGGAAGTTGTACAAAAGAGTACTCTTACTTACTCTTAAATGCCTTTGTGAAACCTCCAACTCCATATTAATAAAGTGCAAAGACAGCACAGTATTTTCTCCTTGTACTAACTATATACATGAATATCCCATTTTACTCCCATTTCAAATCCTTTGGGGCCAGTTCACAAAGGTATTTCAGATTACTTAAAATAGTACAGGAGTAATACTTCATATGCTCCAAAATGTCCTTGTGAATAGGCCCAAGAATACGCTGGTTCATGGCAGATTATGTTATACAAATGCCTGTGACATAACCTAATCTTTGTTTGGAAAATCCCCAAGGTGAAAATTTGTTAGCATTTACAAAATATAAAATTACACATCTTCATTTTCCATTTCACACAAACTGATGATTCTAAAGAGGGTGTTTTATACAGAATTGTTCACATTTTCTTCAACAACCAGATAAAGTTGGGCACATTTTTAGATGGTTCTGATCCTTTTCCATCTTCTGGAGTAATCCAGATGTAATAAGTAATTTAAAGGATCAGCTGCGAAGAGGGAGAGATATTATGACAGTAGTTGCCCCTTATATATTTAGAAAGAATGTTCAGCTGCAGAGCCCTGTAATCTGCATAGGTCTATCACAGCATAGCTGTACTCTTCCCCTCTTTTGGGACAGAAACAGACAGACTGGCACATTGCTCATAATGTATATAAGGAATGGTTTCTTACCTGTAATCCCAGTTCCCTCTCAGGGGAATCTCCATTTAAGTCATACACACTGAATAATCTCGCCCACATACTGGCCTGGGAACCCTTTTTGTAAAGTAGAGAGATGAAGGATAGCAAGACAGTGCAGCCCTATAGGCTGTCCTTATGTGAGTGTAAAAACAGTCTTCGCTTTTTAGGACCCAGAGACCACCAGTATCCCATCATGCCCAGCAAGTGGCAGTTGCATCTGAAAGAGACACTTTAGCGATAGATTCCTTACCTTAGAATATCCCCAGGCATCAGACTGGATCCGGAAAGTGTTTTCGTCAGCAGTACCCCTGCGCTTCTGTAGGTGGCGTTGTGCGGCTCCGCGTCCGTCGCTGGCGTCGTAAGCTCCGAGATGATGTCACAGAGACTACTCAGGCGCCGGCCATGCGCGCGGACGTCAGTTCTTCGTTTTTCCGCGCCAGTAGCCCAGATCCGGTTAGAGCACGTACCCTAGTCACTTTTTCGACTGTCTGGCCATGGCCCGAAGGCCTTGAGGGAGCGGCGCCGGAAGCTGCTTGAGGTCTGGCACTCGTCCCAGCACTGTTCATGGTCCAGGGGCCGCTCCAGAGAATGCTGGAGGGGCCACCATTATTGCTCCTCGGGTTCCACGTCTTTGCCCTCGGATTCGGGTAAGAGATGACACAAAAAGAAATCGAACAAGCGTTGTCGCTCTCCGACGTCCCCCCGACGGTCCCCGGATGCGGACGAGGGGGACAGGGGTTCTGACCCCGCAGCTCCTTCGGAGTCCCGCGGCCTACCCGGGTCCGTCAGCGACTCCTGCATAGATGCAAGAATTTCTTGCTGCCATGGACCGCCTATTTAGGCGTTGGGCTCCCGCCGAGCGCGCCCTCGGGCCCCGCGGTCCCGTGTGAGGATCCTGTTGGGCCGTCGGCGCCGCAGGATCCTGTGCTGCTGGCTCCGGCCATGGCGCCACATGGTCCCCCGCTGCCGGCCCCAGTGCCACCCTCGGCTCCGCCTCCGGCGCCGTAGTGAATACCATTGGTTCCGCCCCTGCCAAGGTTCCAGGACCCTCTTGCTCGTCAGTGTGACTGAGCAGAACTGGGCGGACGAGTTAGAGGAGGCTGGTGCAGAGCCCCTACTGCTATTTAATGACGCCCTCAGTGACGTCTTACTGGGCTCTTGGTCGCAGCCAGCCACAGGGGCCCCTGTAGATAAGAACGTCGACAGGCGTCATCGCCTGGCGCCGGGTGACCCTGCCTTCCTGACTACTCATCCTAGTCCCCGAGAGTCTGGTCATCCAAGCTTCGACGTCCCTGAGTGCCTTTCCCACTTTCCGTCTGATAAGGACTCTTAAGAAGCTGGAGCAGTTCGGCAATCGGTTGTTCTTTTTGGCCAGTTTAGGGCTGTGGTCGGTGAACCCCGCATGCCTATTGGGCCGCTATTCCCATGCGGTGTGGGATTCAGTTGCGCAGGTGTTGCCTCAGTGTCCTGAAGAGACACCGCGGACTCACTGGGTAGAGCGATTTCTACGATTGTGGCGCTTCGTCGCCACGCCTGGTTGTGATCTACCGGGTTCTCACCAGATGTCCAAAGCTCTCTCTTGGACATGCCCTTTGCTGGCACTCGCCTGTTTGGCGATAAAGCTGACCGTGCGGCGGAGCGTTTCACGGACTCGCGGGCTACGGCCAAGTCCTTATTTCTTTCCACCTCACGCCCGGCCACGTCTCCCTTTCATTCCTTTTGTGGCCACGGAAGAGGTGTCCCTGCACGTTCGTTCAGCCAGAAGCCTGCTCAGAACCAACCTCAGCGCGGCCGCGGGCGTGGAGGCCACCGTGGCGGTACAGGGGGCCAACGGGCGGGTCAGTCCACCTCCGCTCTCGCAGCATCCGCCTCAAAGCCTTCCTAGTCTGAGCTTTGGGGTGCACCCCACGCCTGTGGGTGGCAGGATTCAACAACACCTCCCCCACTGGCGTTCTGTCACTTCGGACGGGTGGGGCTGAAAATTGTCCAACTGGGTTATTCCCTCCCCTTTGAGTATGCCCTCCCAGCCATGCCACCTCGGTTCCACCACATGTCGGGGGATCACTTTGTGCTTCTCCTGCAGGAAGTCATGGCCCTCCTGGTCAAGGGGGCCATCAAGCACGTTCCTGGGCCAGAAGTAGGACCTGGTTGTTATTCTTGTTACCACTACTTTCTGGTCCCCAAAAAGGACAAAGTGGGCCTGTGCCCCATCTTGGACCTCAAGAACACCAATCGCTTCTTCTGGAAGGAGAAGTTCAAGATGTTGGCTCTGGCTCAGGTCTTGGCTGCCCTCGACCCTGGGGACTGGATGGTAGCGTTGGACTTGCAGGACGCATATTTTCACATCCCCGTCCTGCCGGCCCACTGGCGTTACCTTTGGTTCATGGTGGTCCAGGAGCATTTTAAGTTTGCTGTGCTCCCCTTCGGTCTTACCAACGACCCTCGGGTGTTCACCAAAGTGATGATGGTGGTCGCAGCTCATCTGTGCAGGTCTGGGGTGCCAATCTTCCCCTACCTCGACGACTGGTTGTTGACGGCGGGCTCACCCCAGACAGTCGTCAACCACCTTCAGACTACGGCCGACCTCCTGCATTTGCTGGGGTTCTCCATCAACGTGCCGAAGTCGTACCTGAGTCCCTCTCAGAAGCTCCCCTTCATCGGTGTGGTTCTGTATTCGACTCGGTTTTGGGTTTATCCTCCTGAGCAACGAGTTCGGAATATTGAGGCTATGTGTTCGAGGCATGTGGGCTGCTGAATTCATATCTGTGCATAGATCGCCGCCTAGTGTTGGGTCCGGATGATTGCACCTGGAAGAGTCTTCGAAGTATCACGAGATAGGTGGCTCCTCCCCTGGACTACAGTGCGCATGGGCATCCTCTCCATCTTCAGATTCTTTTTTTCCGCCATTGGGTTCGGATGTACTTTCTTTACTCAAGTTCGGAAACTTTTCTAAAGGCCTTCGGAGTCGTCGGTATTGTTATTTCGATTGGTGCCGAGTACTTTGTTCCAGTTCTTTTCGAGCAGTACGCCGAAGAGTGCCGTGTGGCCTTTTCGACACCAGAGGCCTGATCGTCAATGGAACGGAGCCCGTTCCAACGATGGCTCCTTTGTAATTCTAAGTATCCACACATCGATGTACACCCGGTGTGCAACAAGTGCTTATCTCCGGAGCACAATGAGGCCAACTGTCTAGCTTGTGCTCAATTCAGGTCGAAGAAGAAGCTTAGACTTCGATGCGCAGCGAGGCAGACGATGACGAAGCCTGCGCCTGACCCGGTGAATATCTTCGATGAAGAAGACGATGAGGTCGTCGAGACTGAGGATCCAGAACAGCAGTCAGATCCCGGTTCGGAGCATGACTCCAACTATTACGAAGACGACGAAGAAAACATCGAGGATGAAAACGTTGTCGAGGTAAGGGGCGACGCATCAGCCATCGAAGCCGTCGATGACGACTCGAGCGATGAACCAGGCCCGACAGCGAGTACGGGGCCTGGAACAGACACTGAAAGACTTCCAAGGGCTCAGGTCGAGGCATCGCCAGAAGGCCTTAGCCAAGATCATGACGAACATTCTATAGCCCCGCGTCTCGGCCCGGCTAAGAATATATCAAACGAGCCATCGGTCGAACATTTCCAGTCACTACTTAAATCGAAACCGAAAGCCATGGAGTCGAAAACGAAAACGAAACTGCTGGAGACAGTCTTCGGATCGAAGAGTTCGAATCCATCTGATTCGACAAAGAAGAAAAGTGTTGACGACCCTGCAGGGTCACAAATATGGGGTGTCGAACCGAAGATCGGTACGCTGAAGTCCATGACTAAAGCCAAGGACGTTGAACCGACGAGGTCGACGTCGAAGGACAGCGACACAAATAAGGGACTCCAGTCTCTGAAGGTTCTCGATCCGAAGCAACGAGTCGACAGGCCACAGTTCGTCAAAGGTCTCGAGCCGAAGTACAAAAGCGGCTCGAAGGAGCCCGTCGAGTCGAGGCAGAAGAGTGCGCCTCCAACGCAACAGGCGCCTAAGTCGACGCAAGGCCAAAAACATATTGGCGAAAAGACAAAGTCGGTCGGACCAATAACGACGCCGGCCCCGAAGACGGTCATTCTGTCTACAAAAACTATGCCGCCGATAAAATTTGGACTGCCCCCGACTGCACGGCCTTAGGCGTTCGATCTGAAAACGGGAATCGAAACGCCCAAGAAGGTGTCGATGGGGAAAAGGAGTCATTCTCTAGAAGAGGACATTGTGTACCAAGAGCCCTCCTATGATGAGCAGTCAAAGCTACATATCGACTCCGACTCTGGCAGACTTAATATTTATCAGAGGAAGATCAGGTCAGAAACTCTTCTTGAATCATATAAAATTCCACTCAAAAAGAAAAGGGATTCTTCAACATCGCCTGTCCTTTTTGAGACTGTAAGGTACCATGACCAGGACACTACTACGTACTCACCCACACGCACTAATGAGGACATGGGTATGACTACAATGAACAATTTACTTACCCCGTGTACACGGATCAGGATGACCAGACTCAAGCCTGGACAGACACTGTTGACCCAGGGGAGTCACAGACTATTCCTGACACTCCTTCTTATCCTGTCAAGACTTCGCCAACAGAGGATACAACTGCATTTAACGCATTAATAGAAAGGGCAGCACACAATCATGATGTGGAAATGCATGCTGACCCAGTTGAAGAGGACTTCCTATTTGACACTTTCTCCACCTCAGAGAAATCAGTCAAAACATTGCCAATGTTAAAGGGTGTCCTTAAACACGCAGGAGACATCTTCAAGGAAACCACAAGAGCAAGGGTTGTTAACCCCAGAATCGAAAGAAAATACAGACCGGCTCCTGTGGACCCTACATATATTAAGGGACAGCTGCCACTGGACTCTTTGGTGGTATCAAATGCTCGTAAGCGTGCCAACTCACAAACCACTGGTGATGCTCCTCCTCCAGACAAGGAGTCTAAGATATTAGAAGCTTCTGGAAAAAGGGTGGCTGCTCAAGCAGCTAATATAGGGAGAATTTCTAATACACAAGCCCTATTAGCCAGATACGATAGGGCGCATTATGACACACTAGAGCAACTGCTACAACATTTACCTGATGCCTACATGGAAGGGAGCAGAAACACTGATACAAGAGGGAAAACTCATATCTAACGCATCCATTAAATGTGCGCTAGACGCAGCAGACACCGCGGCCAGGGCCATCAACACAAGTGTCCTGCTCAGGAGACATGCTTGGTTACGTATCTCTGGATTCAAACCTGAGATTCAAACCACATTATTAAATCAGCCTGTAAACCCAGATTATTTATTTGGTCCTGATGTGGACACAATATTAGAGAAGATTAAAAAAGACACAGAGACAGCCAAGTCTATGGGTGCCTTGCAGTCACAACAATTCAGAGGAGGCTCCTTTCGTCGCTCCGGTAACAGAGGAGCTGCAAGAGGCCAGGCATCCCAGCAGACTCCATACAATAAAGGGAGCACGCAGACCACCTATAATAAAAACAATAGAGGTGGATACCGTGGCAACCGCAACAAAGGCAGAGGACGAGGGAATAACAACACCAGATCCTCCGCCAATACTAAACAGTGACGTCTTGTCACTGCCCCCAGACCATGTAACACCAGTCGGGGGACGATTACAACAGTTCCTGCCAGTCTGGGAAAGCATTACCACAGACAGGTGGGTGAGACAACTTATTCAGCACGGCTATTGTCTAGAGCTAACCTCCACTCCACCCAACATACCCCCAAGACACCGTCCTATGTCCGCAGAGCACATACACTTACTGCAGCAAGAAGTCATCAGCAAGCTGCAAAAAGGGGCCATAGAACTCATACCTATACAGCAACAGGGTACAGGGGTATACTCGCTGTACTTCTTAATCCCCAAAAAGGATGGGTCTCTCAGGCCAATACTGGACTTCAGGCCCCTAAACCAATACATCTTGTCAGAACATTTTTACATGCTCACTTTACAGCAGGTTCTACCATTGCTCAGTCAGGGAGATTTCCTCGCAACACTAGACCTAAAAGACGCATATTTCAACATACCGATACATCCAGCACACAGGAAGTATCTCAGGTTTACCATACAAAATCAGCACTACCAGTTCAAGGTCCTGCCTTTCGGGGTGACAACAGCCCCCAGGGTGTTTACCAAGTGCCTAGTGACAGTAGCTGCGCACCTACGGAGAAACCATATTCACGTCTACCCCTATCTGGACGACTGGCTTATCCAAGCAAAGTCAGCCCAGCAATGTGCCAGCCACATGTCCCGCACTATTCAGCTCCTACACAGCCTCGGATTCTCATTAAACTACCCAAAGTCTCATCTTCAACCCGCCCACTTACAACAGTACCTAGGAGCGACAATAGACACTCTGGCAGCAAAGGCACAGCCAAACTCAGCAAGAATCAACAGCATTCAATTACTGATTCAGAAATTCAGACCCCAACACTCGCTCCCAGCACGGGTGTTTATGCATTTGATAGGCATGATGGCCTCCTGCATCTTCATAGTCCCTCACGCGAGACTACACATGCGCCCGCTTCAGGAGTGCTTAGCACGGCAGTGGAACCAGGCTCATGGACAATTAAAAGACCTAGTGTTGGTGACCGGTCGCGCATACAACTCTCTGCATTGGTGGAACCCACAAAACCTTTGCAGGGGACGACCGTTCCAAGAGCCTGTACCACAAATAGTGCTTACGACGGACGCATCTCTCCTGGGATGGGGAGCGCATGTCCTCCATTACACAGTGCAGGGACTATGGACGACACAGCAAAAGAAGATGCACATCAACCTTCTGGAACTGATGGCAATCTTTATGGCAATGAAGGCGTTCAAAGTACATTTGTGAAACAAAGTCGTGTTGATCCGGACGGACAACATGACTGCCATGTACTACATACAGAAGCAGGGAGGGACACACTCTCCACAGTTGTCACATCTAGCGCAATGCATGTGGAAGTGGGCCATTCAGAGAAACATATTCCTCATGGCGGAACACCTCCCAGGCAGGGACAACCAGATGGCGGATCTGCTCAGCAGACACAGCCACCAGATGCACGAGTGGGAGATACATCCCTCAGTGCTACAACCGTACTTCCAGCGGTGGGGTCACCCAGAGATAGCTGTTCGCCAAAAAGGAAAACGCAAAATGCCAAAGCTTCGCCGCCAGGTTTCCACATCCGCGGTCTCAGGGCAATGCGATATGGATGAACTGGTCAGGCAGGTTTGCGTACGCTTTTCCCCCAGCCCCGCTCATACCACTAGTGGCACGCAAACTACGGCAACACTCGATGACACTCATCCTAGTTGCTCCAACGTGGGCGAGGCAACCGTGGTACACCACGTTCCTAGAACTTTCTGTGGTGCCTCATCAATGGCTGCGATTAACACCCAGTCTTTTAACGCAGAGCCATGGAGACATTCAGCACCCAGATCCGCAACAGTTGAACCTTGCGATCTGGCTCCTGAAGTCATAGAGTTTGGTTACCTGAACTTGCCTCCTGACTGTATGAATATTATCAAGGAGGGGAGAAGACCTACAACCAGAGCATGCTATGCGTCAAAGTGGAAACGATTTGTCATCTATTGTAACAATAATGAAATAAATCCGCTAGATGGATCTACTTAAAACATCATATGTTATCTGTTACATTTACACAGATGCAATCTAGCCTACAGTTCCATACGTATACATTTAGCTGCGGTGGCAGCTTATCTTCTGAACAGGCAGCACCTTTCACTCTTCAGAGTACCTGCTATTAAAGCTTTCATGGAGGGTCTCAAACGGGTGATTCCTCCAAGACACCCACCTTCACCTGTCTGGAACCTAAACATAGTTCTAACCAGACTGATGGGACCACCTTTTGAACCTCTGCACTCGTGTGAAATACAATTCCTAACGTGGAAAGTGGCTTTTTTAGTGGCGATTACATCGCTTAGAAGAGTTAGTGAGCTGCAAGCCCTAACTATTCAGAAGCCATTCATCCAAATTCACGCAAATAGAGTAGTGCTACGCACAAACCCTAAATTTATGCCAAAGGTGGTATCCCAGTTTCACATCAATCAAACAATAGAACTGCCAGTGTTCTTCCCAAATCCAGATTCAGTGGCAGAAAGGGCTCTACATACACCAGACGTTAAGAGAGCCCTCCTGTACTATATAGACAGGACAAAACATTTCAGGAAAACTAAGCAACTGTTTGTTGCCTTTTCACCACAGCACAAAGGCAACCCCATTTCCAAATCAGGTGTAGCCAGATGGATTGTTAAGTGCATACAGATTTGTTATCAAAAAGCTAAACGCACGTTAACAGTTCACCAAGAGCGCATTCAACACGCAAGTTAGGGGCATCCATGGCTTTCCTAGGAAACATTCCTCTAGAGGAAATATGTAGAGCAGCCACATGGACTACCATACATACATTTACCAAACACTACTGCGTAGATGTACACTCCAAGCAGCAAGCAGCTGTAGGACAGGCTGTTCTCAAAACTCTTTTTCAGACTGCTGCAGCTGGTACGGGCAACCGCCGCTAGGGGAGAGACTGCTATACATTCTAGGCACAGATATGAATTCAGCAGCCCACATGCCTCAAACGGAATATGCTACTTACCAGTATGCATCTGTTCTTGGCATGTAGGGCAGTTGACTTTCATATCGCCCACCCTCCTCCCCGGTGCCTGTAGCAGCTGTAGCACTCAATATTACTTTGTTAGCATGGACATCACTTACTGTATCATACTCCATCTCTGCCACAATGGCGAAAAACAATCGAAGATGGAGAGGATGCCCATGCGCACTGTAGTCCAGGGGAGGAGCCACCTATCTCGTGATACTTCGAAGACTCTTCCAGGACAACAATGTGCAATCATCCGAACCCAACACTAGGCGGCGATCTATGCACAGATATGAATGTCAGCAGCCCTACATGCCAAGACCAGATGCATACTGGTAAGTAGCATATTCCTTCCGATCTTTCAGCCTCTATCCCGGTTTTCAGTCAGGATGACCCTCCGGCTCCTGGGCCTGATGGCCTCCTGAATCCTACTGGTGCAACATGCCAGATGGCATATGCAGGCTCTGCAGTGAGACCTGAAGTTCCAGTGGGCACAGCATCAGGGCAACCTGTCCGATTATGTCCAGATCTCAGAGGGCACTGCACGACAATTGCAGTGGTGGCTCACGAATCACGATTGGGTCAATGGCAGATCCCTCTTCCTTCCCCAACCGGAGCACACAGGGGTGACGGATGCATCCCTCCTGAGATGGGAAGGCCACTTGGGAGAGGTGGAGATCAGAGGCCTCTGGTCTCCGGCAGATTCTCGGCTCCTTATCAACCTTTTGGAGCTTTGGGCGATCCGGCTTGCACTGAAGGCATTCCTTCCCCTCTGTCCGGGAAAGTGTAGTGCAGGTGTTCACGGACAACACCACTGCCATGTGGTATTCCAACAAACTGGGCGGGGTGGGGTCGTGGACCCTATGTCAGGAGGCTCTGCGCCTCTGGACATGGCTGGAACATCAAGGCATTACCTTGGTGGTTCAACACCTGGCAGATTCTCTAAAAGCCAGGGTGGACGAACTCAGCCGCCGGTGCTTAATGGATCACGAATGGCGTCTGAACTCGGACGTGGCGCAAGGTCTCTTTGAGCAGTGGGGATTAGATCTATTCGCCACCAAGAGAACGGGCAGTGTCATCAGTTCTGTGTGTTGGAATTTCCAAACCGGCACTCGCTCGGCGACTCTTTTCGTCGTTAGTGGAGTTGCGGTCTGTTGTACGCCTTTTACCTATACCACTTCTGCCCAGAGTGCTGAAGAAGATTCGTCGTGACCAAGCCCAAGTCATCCTTGTGGCTCCGGATTGGACACGAAGATACTGGTATGCCGAGTTACTCAGCATGGCGATCGATCCCCCGATCCGACTGCCTCTTCGGCAGGATCTTCTGTTGCAGCAGCAGGGGACGGTCCTCCACCCGAACCTGTCCAGCCTCCACCTCCATGCGTGGAGATTGAGCAGCGACAGTTGAAAGCTTTCGATCTTCCTCCTGAAGTCTGTGATGTCATTCTGGCAGCCAGGCGTTCGCTGCAGGTGGTACAAATTTGTGGCATGGTGCACAGCAAAGGCTGTGGATCCCCTCTGTGCCCCTCTTTCCGAGGTCCCTCTGTTCCTTCTCTCCTTGGCTTAGCAGCCCCTGCTCTGGGCACTATCAAAGGTTATCTTTCGGCCATCTCCGCCTTTCTACGGCTTCCAGATCAGCCTTCTCTTTATAAGTCCACGGTGGTTAACTGTTTTCTCAAAGGTATTACACACACGTTTCCTCCCGTACCTTTCATAATGTCTCAATGGGACTTAAATCTTGTCTTGACCTATCTCCTTTTGAGCCCCTTCATAACTGTCCTTTACATCGTCTCACTCTAAAGACGGCTTTCCTGGTAGCTATCACCTCTGCCAGAAGAGTGAGTGAGCTCCAGGCTCTTTCTGCTAAGCCAGAAAGAGCTTTCTGTTCATCCGGACAAGGTGGTTTTAAGGACCCGTCCTTTTTTGCCAAAGGTTGTTAAGCACTTCCACATCGGCAGACCATCACTTTGCCCACCTTCTTCCCACCTCCTTCAAAAGAGGAAGAGGCTCCACCGTCTGGACCCAAAATGTGCACTCTCGTTTCTATCTGAAGCGCACACGACAGTTCTGGGTGGATGACCAGCTCTTTGTTGGCTACGTGGGCGCCAAAAAAGGTTGGGCCGTGCACAAACGGACCATCTCTCTGTGGGTCGTATCAATGGGAGGGAAAACCTTTTTTAACCCTTCTGAAAAGTCTTTGTTAACGGGAATTTTGAAAAAGAGGTTTCTGAAGGAAATTTTCTGTAGGCAGTGAGTACTGCTAAATGAATCTTTATGTAAGAGAATTTTATGCAAGATTTTGCCAAATAGAGTAAGTATGGAAGAATGACATCTTCTTGGCTGGTTGGTGGGTCCCCGATCTTATTAGAACACCAGATGCAACATGCCTTCCATTTGAAGGCAAAGCTGATTAGTTGATGGCCGTTTACCCTCCTTGAGAATGTTCATGCAGTCTTGTGGAAGGTTCAAGTGTCCATACTGAACTAGCTCAGGAGCCATGCTGCCAAATTCAAGGAGGAGAGAATGAGATGAACCATCTGGCCTCCGAATTTCGTTAGAAGGTCCGGGCTGCACGGCAGCTTGAGATGTGGACGCTCTGACTGATGAAGAAGGTCTGTGAACCACCATTGACGTGGCCACTCCGGAACAATCAGGATCATCCTGGCTCTCAAGTATGACAGTTTGATGAGGATCGATGGGAATAGGGGTTTGGAGGAAAGGCGCAGAAAAATTGGTCAGACCATTCGATCCATAGGGCATTCCCCAGAGTCTCTGGTTGGAAGAACCTCGCGGCGAAGCCTGGGCATTATGTATTTTCTGTGGTGTTAAACAAATCGTGTGCAGAGCGCCCCACAGCCTGAAGATGTTTTGCACGACGTCGCCGCGAAGGACCCATTTGTGATTTTGCTGCAGGACTCTGCTTGAACATTCTGCACACCTTGGAGATGAGTTGCTGTGTTCTGCAGGTCTCTGGCTATCAGCCACTTCCAGATTGTCTGGGCCTTGTGAGAGAACGGTCTGGACCTCGCTCCTCCCTGCTTGTTGAGGTAGTACATGGTTGTCGTGTTGTCCATCTGAACAAGCAGGAATTGAGTTTTGAATGACTGGAGAAAAGCTTTTTAAGGCCAGGTGAACTGTTTGGAGCTCGAGGAGATTGATGTGGTAGGTCATCTCTCTCAGAGACCATGTTCCTTTGATTTGTGGATAGTCCATGTGTACTCCCCATCCTAGTAACAAGGCATCAGTTACTATGGTCTGGGAGGAACATCCTGATGAATTGGCGTCTCTTGAAGAATATTCATCAGAGAGCACCACCATTTCAGAGACTTGTGTTGCATGGGGGGATAGTGGGATCCTGTCCTCTCAATTGTCCGCGAGAATGGGTCTGAACTTGTTTCTGGAGCCTTTCTGTTTTACCAGAAAGTATCGGGAATAAATGCCAGTTCCCTGTTTGGGATGAACGGTCTCCAAAGCATGCTTTTGCATAAGGGTGTTGACTTCGATCGTAGAATCTGTAGATGGTGATTGGATGATTTTGGTGGTATATTCAGTGGAGGACTTGTGAACCTGAAACAATACCCATTGCGAACAATATTTAGTACCTAGGCGTCTTTTTGTGATGGATTGCCACTCTATCAGTAAATGCAAAATACTTCCCACTACTGGAGTGGGTAACATAAGAGGGGGAAGGAAGATTTATGGCTGTAGGCTTTCCCCCTGAGCAGGCTGGTGAGTAGTTTCCCTCTAGGCTGCCGCCGCTGTTGCTTTTGCTGGGATTGCTGGCAACCTGGATACCAGTGAGTGGTTTGTGCCCTCTGAGGGGAAAAAACGCCGTTCATAGGTCCTGTGGGGCCTTTTTTGTTCTTTTTGCCTTAAGGACCAACCGCCTTGAGGGTCCAAGCCATCTAATCGTCTGTGTGACTGCTAAAGAGTGTGGATATCGAGAATGGCAGATTAAGGAGCCGTTGTTTTGACTCATACTTGAGGGCTGTGAGATGGTGCCATGAGTGTCTGCGTAATGCCACCCTGTGACAGTACTTGTGTGCCGCTAGCAAGGAAGAATCAGCTGCGGCACTGATGATCTGATTGTAGACTATCATTTCCTCATTGGTCCTCTCTTTTCTGGCCTCCTGCCTTAGGCTCCCCTCCTATTCCATCTTCCTCTGTTAAAACCCTTGGCTTCAAACTCAACGACCAACTTTCTCTTCACTCCCAAGTCAGCTCGGTGGTGTCCTCATCTTTTCTGTCCTTGCGTACTATCCGCAGAGTCTCCCGGTTTTTCGCCCCAGCTGCTCTCAAACTCATAGTCCTGGCAATGGATACACCCCGCCTGGACTATGGTAATGCCCTTTATTATGGCATGCCTGCGTACATCCTGAGACGACTTCAGTTGGTCCAGAACCAGGCTGCTCGCCTGGTTTTCAATTTATCCAAATCTCATCATGTCACGCCCCTGCTCAAATCCCTACATTGGCTTCCTATACAGACACATTTCATTGTCTCCCGGCTCTGAATACTCCAGAGTGTATGCTCTTTCTTCTCCAATAGAGCTGCTAGACTCTCCTACTCCTCTGCCACCATCTCCTTCACTGCCTCCCCCACCTCCTCAGCTGTCTCCACCTCTGGCACTTCTTCCGCCGGCACAAATTCCTCCTCTTCCACCTATGGAGGCCCTTCATCTGAGGCCTAGAGTTTCTGCATGAAGAATGTGTTTGAGAACTAGCCTTCCCTCACTCCACTCCAGACATCGCCACAGGTCCCAGCACTCTTCTTCTCCATCCTCAAGGAACTCTGACCATCATCATGCGTCAAGATCAAGATACAGAAGTCAGACATTCCACTGGGCTGTATCATCTTCAATGCCCGGTCAGGTTCAGCCCCCGCCTTCATCACCTCTGAAATTCATCCTTATGCTCCCTCTAGGGAGCTTCGTTCATCTACCCAACAACTGCTGTAGTCCCCCGCTTCAAACGGAAAAAATGGGGAGGTCCCAAATTCTCCACTCTTGCTCCCGCATTTTGGAACTCCCTCCCGGCCCATCTGAGATCATGCACTCAATATTCACTCTTTCGCAAGGAACTTAAAACTTTCCTGTTCACCCTAGCCTTTCCTTCTTAAAATCTCCCCCGGGGTCCCAGCCCTTCTGTCCCTCATGGATATATAGTATTGCATAGCGCCATGAAACCGCTCGGTGTACGTGCGCTCTAGAAATATTTTAAATTCAAATTCAAATTGACAATCACAAGGAAGTCCTCCCTTGTGCATCTGAGGAGGTCAACTGCAGATTTCTGTAAGGAGTCCCATAAGGCCCTGTCATGCCTGTCCGGAAGAGCTGATGCAGTCATGGCAGTCGCAGCTGTACTGCATACCTGTGGCCGACTGAGTCCAGCTACTTGCTTTCCTTGTCTGGTGGTACAGTAGACGAAGGAGTACTAGCATGATGTTTCTTAGCCGCTAAGATGAACTCAGAATCTGGAGGTAGGTCGGAACGGAGAAAGAGTGGATCCTGTTCTGGAGGTCTGTATTTTTTCTGTAGCCTTGACGGAGCAGAATTAACAGAAGCTGTAGTCCGGGACAATTTCATCCTTGGTTCCAATAGACCTGGATCCAAAGGATGGAGAGGTCTTGACACTGCTCAGTGGTGAAGTGTCTCAAATATAACGATGTGGAAGGAGTTGGAACCTACATCTGGTTATTCAGCTATGCAGCCCCTCTCACCAGGACCTCCTAGAAAGTAGCAACATAATCCACTGGAGAAACCCGTGGAGGTGGAATGTCTGACTTCTGTATCTTGATCTTGACGCATGATGATGGTCAGAGTTCCTTGAGGATGGAGAAGAAGAGTGCTGGGACCTGTGGCGATGTCTGGAGTGGAGTGAGGGAAGGCTAGTTCTCAAACACATTCTTCATGCAGAAACTCTAGGCCTCAGATGAAGGGCCTCCATAGGTGGAAGAGGAGGAATTTGTGCCGGCGGAAGAAGTGCCAGAGGTGGAGACAGCTGAGGAGGTGGGGGAGGCAGTGAAGGAGATGGTGGCAGAGGAGTAGGAGAGTCTAGCAGCTCTATTGGAGAAGAAAGAGCATACACTCTGGAGTATTCAGAGCCGGGAGACAATGAAATGTGTCTGTTTCCTTTTCCTTTCTGCATGCCTTGATGTTCTCGACGTGGACCTACTCCTTGAAGTTGACCTACCTCTGTTTCGATGTCGACTTCTTCTGTGCGTCGACGTTGTAGTCTCTTTTGACCTACCCTTTCTGAAGTTTTACCAATGTGGGAGCACCCAAAAAACATCAGTGAGGAAGTTTGCACTTATTTCCACATGTAATTTGTTCTGAATTTATAGCATGTGGATATCTGAGATTTTCAGGGGTAATACTTTAAAACTGACTTGGGTTCCATAACTGTATTAGATTATGGCCCAGTGATGACGAATCGGGCCTGCTGTGACTTAGAAAGGAGAATCATTAATATCCTGCTTAGGGAAAGGATACTTGTAGAGGAAGTAAAAGAAAAGATGTAGGCTTACTTTCAACTGACGGTTGATGCTTTACAGGCAATAATTAGAAATGATTGCATCATCTTGGAGCTTAGATATTGGATACAGTTTTGGGTGGGGCTGGGTAATCTAGGAAAGTAACTTAAAGAAGCAGAAGAAAAGTACAAGAGGGAAAGAACCTGGGCCACATATAGCATAAATGAATTGAAGAGTCAGTTGAATATTTTAAATACAGACAGAGTGGAGAAGAACTTGTGTAAAATGAAACAGTGCTTTGACAGGAGATTAGTAAAACAGAAAAACGTTTACACTGAAGCAAGGCAGCCAAAGTTTTAATTCATCAGAAATGAACACAGAAAGGTGACAGCCCGAGTGACAAAGGAGCAAGGTGAAAGAAGTTGCACAGTGTTTACCGGAACCTAAGTGACAAGTAGAAGGATGATGGGGAATACAAAAGAGAATTACGATCATCTCCCTTCCAAAAATAGACCCCAAACATGAGGTAAAATATAAACAGACCAATTTTAAAAGTAGAAGTAACATTAGCCTTATAAAATTTTGAAATAAGCGAGGCTCCAGGCCTAGACAGACTAACTATGAAATGCTATAAACGGTTTGAAGAGTCAGGCCTAACCATCATGCTTAAACATGGAATAATCATTCCCATTGTTACTCTTACACACCCATCACACAGATCATTTTCTTTCAAATATATACTTGTGTATCTTGGCTGCAAGACTAGACTCTTCTCTACTTGCTGTTAGGTGCCCGACTAATCATGTCCCTTCATGGGGAGACAAAAACATTTTCAAAAAATGTTGAGTGACACATTGTCAAAACAAACATTACAAATGTGCAATTTTACTTTCACAGGATGCAGAGAAACCATTTGCTCACATGACCTGGACTTATTGTCCAAGACTGACTATGTTTTAGAGTTATAGCAAACTAAAAATTATTTTATCTAACTTAGAAGTCCCAAAATTTAGAACGGACGGCAAACGACAGACATCTTCCTATAGAAGAATACCAACACGGGTGTCTCTCGTAGCCTTTACTGTTTGCTCTAACTGGTGCTATTAGGAAACAAAATAAAATCCAATAAAGACATCGGAAGCATTGATTTCAATGGGGAACATCATGCAGTAGCCAGGTTTACCAAAGGCATTTTAAGTCGCAATAGTTGGACCTGTTTACTCTATCATATGTACTGACAAAACACAAAGTATATGAAAAGAGAAGGTGACTGCATTTAGAATAAATCGGACAAATCCGAGATACTCCCTCTTTCAATGGGCATGTACTAATGTTAGATATAGTATTATAAACTTTACATTCAGTTTAATGCACCTCTAAGAAGAGAATAAGGTAAAAACTCAACAAATGGAGGGGGGTTGTGATACCATAGCAGAATCGCAGCTGAGAGTTTGTTGCATTACCTCAAGCAGTACTGATTAATGCCCCAGCCTGATACTTAAAAGCACTACAAGCTGATGCGGGGAGGGCTGTGTTGGGGAAGGAAATCACGCTGCACAAATTAGAATCATTAAGAAGGGTCCCAGTGCTGCACAGAATAAATCTGAGCACCTAAGATACAGGCATTTGCTACAAGACCCCACAGAGACTTAACTTGTACTTGAAGAGACGATCCTACAGTTTTCAACTATGACTGTTGGGCTTGGGAATGGCATCCAATTAACAAGGCAGTGACTACAAGAGACCTCAACCCCTTTGAAATCATAATTGCGACTTGCATAAACTCCAAAAGTCACATAATTCAGCTGTATAGGGCGTGGAGGAACCATACAATCTGGAGCTGTGCGGATAGATGGGAAAGCAATGTTGGTGATACCATTAACTGAACTGAATAAATAATTGGGATTTGCTGAAAAACTCCATCTGTATGCAAAACAGGGATGTATGATAGACTTGTCCCCATACTTTACCAAACTTCATTGCATGTACTTAACAGTTTCTGATCTCTAAGAGGATGCAAACAGAGCAGGTGCGCTACATGCTGGTGCGTGTGTTCATTCTCTACATATATTAGAAAAAATATTGAGCATAATTAGAGAGGTAGTGAGCTAACTGATCAATAGAGATCCGAGACATGTTCCCTTCAGTTGAGAAAGAGGGTCCCATTCTGGTTGGTATCTCTAGAGCTGACATATGTATCTTTACATATGTGCTTACAGTAGAGCAATTAGCCCTTGATACTGTAAAATAAGAGAACACCCAAATAATCTGGAATGGCTGTGCCAGGTTGTATCATGGAGAAACTAACATGTTCACTTCATGGAAAGGCAGCCATTTTCCCTGTGAACAGGAAGGCAGTTGTGAGGACAATTGAGAAGAAACTGGCTCTGTCCATAAAGCATTCATGTATAGGGTTGCTACCCTAGGCAAGCCTCAGCAGTAATTTGATTGACAGGTGCATAAAGGGCTTGATAACCTTAAATTCCTATTCTGACCAGATATAAATCCAATTTAAAAATAACTTCTTATATTTGTTATGAAATACAAGAATTGTCCCTAACTACCCCAATGTTACTTGAAAATTAGCTATTTTGGTTGGATGGGGGTAGAGTTAAAGACAGGTATACTCACTGACAGTGGCATATTGACCAATTACTAGCGTGTGTGTTAGTTACGTAAACACAACATTTTTACACAGTAAGAGACTCCAAACAGGATTTTTGGGACCCACTCAAAAAGCACTTGGGATCAGTGTCCAGTATTTTGGGCGATGTATTTTGTAAAATTAATTTACTATTAGGAGTTTTCTGAACGAAAACAATTGTATTTGATCAATAAATCTGTAGGACCGAACAACCAAAAATTGAGACACGCCTAGGTCTCATCCTCAGTGTGGCTATCACTGCTACCTAGTGGTAAAAAAACTGCTTTAAATATTGTTAACTGAGAGATTTGTGTATTGGTGCCATGAATGCATGATGCGTCATATATGGCACATTAGCCTTCCTCGTATGACATAAATACCCAGCAGCGGCCCGTCCTTCCCCCATCATTTTGTAAACATAAAGAGTGTCCGTCAGGCTGAGCAAAGGTTAGCGTGACACACTCTTTATGTTTAGGTAAGGCAGCCGGGCGCTATATATGCCCTAAATGGATAGGCGCCTGGCTGCCGGAGCTTAACTTTGCAGGGCTGATGATGTCACAGCCCTGTGGGCATGTCCTCCTCAGCCTGGCAAACTTCTGCGAGGGACTCCTCATAAAGAAGCGGGGGCGTCAATGATAGACTCAGACCTGGGTGCTTCAGTATTAAGCCCCGATGTGCCAATGCCCAAGTGTCAATCAGTGACGCCTTGTCACAGAGTGGGTTGGGTCGGCAGTTCTCACTGACCCCATTCCACTCGGTGACTAGTAAGGAACTGCTACCTCCTCTCTTTTTGCTGACCCAGGATCAGCAAATGAGAGTAGCCAGCAGTCCCAACCCTCCAGGAATCTCAGAGGCTTCCCTCCCGAGATCACCGCTGCAGTTGGGAAGTTGTGTGTTTTTGTTTTTTTAAAAATCTTTTTATTAACTTTGCTCACAGGTACATAAAACACATAGCAGCTTTCATTTAGCAAGAGAGAGTCATTAATCACTTGTACATACATTGGGCAGGTCCAAATGTGTCCACATACCACCACCCATATCACTCCCCACCCACCTCCCCGCCTTTTTCTCTGTAGTTCTGCCAGGGACCCCAGATCTTCCTCCATTTCTTCACACACCCCCTGGCCTTGTAAATCGTCTCCTCCGCCCTCTGGCACCAATCCAGATCCCTCCGCCACTGGTCCCATTATGGGGCCTCCTGCGCCCCCCCAACCCCGGGCTACATTTCTTTCTGTCACCCCGGCCGCCAAGGCCAGCCAGATATCCTTATACCTGGACCAGTCAGTCGGCCCTTTGATCATTAATAAAAACCATCTTGGTTCCACCGGAACTGGCAATCCCACTACTATCTCCATGGTGTGAGCCACCCTAGACCAAAAGGGGGCCACTCTTGGACAGTCCCAAAGGATATGGAAAAAAGTACTCTTTTCATGGCAACCTCTCGCACACAAAGGAGAAAGGGTCCTGCCCCATGAGAATAAGTGAGTGCGCGAGTAATTGACCCTATGTAAAATTTTAAGTTATACCAGACGAAACCGGACACGTATCGCTATCTCACGCAGGCCCTGCAGGGCGTCCTGCCAATCATCATCGTCGAGGGTACCCATAACCTCTTCCCACTTCGCCCACAATGACAGCAGGGGATCAGGCATGTTATTAATCAGTTTGCGATAGATAGTGGCCGTGGGCTTTTCTAAAATGTGGTCAAGTAAGAGCCTGTCCTCCATTGGCGAGTACTCCGGGATTGAGGTCCCCGCCGGGATATGAGAGCACAGAGCATGTGTAAGACGCAGGTAATGATAGTGTTGTGAGGCATGCATTTGGTATTCCTTCCCCAAGTACTCAAAAGACCTAGGGGCATCCCCATTCCAGACATCCCCTAAGTATTCAATTCCAATCAATTTCCAGCCCTTAAAGCCGGTAAGGCTCTTCACCTCCTTTAGGAAGTTGTGTGTTTTTAATGTTTTGTCTGTGCGTGTGTAATGAATGTGTGTATGAATGTTTGTGTGTGCATGCTGTTGAATGCGTGTGTGTATGTGCTTGTGAATGGTGGGTGTATGTGTGAATGCATGGATGTGAGTGGTGTGTATGGAGATAGGTGAGCATGTGTGGCCCGCCGGCTCCCCTCCTGCTCAAATTACTGTCTGGCACTGGAAATCCCTGTTGATAATAGGAAAGAGTATACGGACTAGGACTAAGAGTCACCATGCTTGTGGCTTTATTCTTATTAACTGTAATGAAACACGGGGGCGTGGCCAAGCAACATGGCCGACAGGACGTGAGCTCCACCAGCTCCGTCCCGAAGACCCGCAAATCCTGCAAATAACTCCTGCCCGGGCTGTCAAATTGCTTGGGAATCGTGCTGAAAGTCATCCCAACTCGCTTGGGACCTCCCGAGTTGAAGAAGCGGTCCTGGATCCCTCTGTGAGCGGAGACAACGGCACTCTCGGAGGTCGCAGCGGTACGCTGATTTACGCAACGCCGCGGTCTGGGCCTGGCTCGCGGGGCCGAGCTGCGGGCGGCCCGCCCAGGACTGACGTACTGCGGGTTCCGGACCAGGCGAGTCCTTGGCGGACCCCGGCGCTCTACACCCTGATACTGGTGAGCGATTGGAGGTGGGGATTGACCGCTGGGAGACCCCGGTAATCTGCGGCGACCATAGTGGGAGGATCGCGGCGCCGTCCTCCTTGAGCTGTGCTCCTACGGCGGAGCTCTGCCCCGAGCGCTGATGCTGCCGGGGATCGCCTGGCTGGCCTCCGAGGCCTCGGGGAACCTACAAGCCGCGGGGGAGAGCGTGAGTGCTGTTGCCCTGACCCCTGATGGAGGCATAAATCCAGAGGAGCGGATCCTGAACTATTGGGCGGCCGGCTGGCCTGATTCCTTCGCTGTGCCCTGCTGGAGCTGCGGACTTGCTCCCTCCCCCCCCCCCCCCCGAACTGCAGACTGCATTACGTCCCTCTATTGGGGGTTACTGGTGCTTCGCTACCCTGGGGGGGACACGGGGCGCGGCGCCTCGGGAGATGCGACCACGCTAGCACCCCTCCCCCGCTCGCCCGCCATTTTGACTGCGCATTCAGGAGATTCCTTGGTGGTGCTGTGGGTACACGTGGCGGGGGAGACCTCTCTCACTACTTGAGCTGCGGCTGTGTGCTCTTTCAGGGGGGTGCTCCTGGGGTCCCGGGAGCCGGACTACTGCCGACTGGAGGTGTGGGGATGGCCATGGAGTGATTTGGTGAGCGTGCCAACCGCCGCCCTCCTTGTTGCCTCGACGAGTGCCGGACTCTGACCACCACTGGACTCCAGGCATTGAGGGGGAGACGAGAACACGCTGCCTCCATCCTGTCCTTGTTATTGGGTCGCCTGGCCTGCCTCGAGCACTGCCTACACTGCGTTTGCCGCAAGCCCTGGTGTGGCCTCATTGTCCCTGCTATTCCTGACCTAGGCCCGCTCGCATATTCCCTCTCTGACCCGTGGGGCCTAGGGTGAAACCTTTGGAACGCGCTGGATAGGCGCAGCACCTACATCGCACCATGGCGACCCGTAAGGATCGGTCCTCGAAAGCCTCCCAACTTAACACCATTGTACAATATACTACTCCACGTCTGCAATCAGAATTCTCCTTGACCCGCTCCATTGTCTCCTGGCGCTAGTGCCCAAACCTAGAAAGAAGAAGCTGTCTTATAAATTCTTGCAACTGTTGCTAGTTTTGGAGAGGAGGCGCGTAGCTGTCACCTGGATGGGTCAAAGGGCGCCCGAGATTTCCCTGTGGCTGAGGGATGCTAGAGAATGGGCCCTGGCTGAGGAGACGCAAATGCAGCGCACTCGCAGGGATGGGAAGCTACAGGATGATCTGCTTGCTTGGAGGATGTTGTGCATAGAGGGGTTGGCGGATGATGATTCGGATGCCACCAGCGCTGAATTATTCACCCCGGCTGAATCAGAGTCTGAGTGTGCTGGGGAGGGAGCCGAGCTGGAGGGTTTGGATCCGGTGTGAAGGCCCTACGCAACCACGCAAACATTCCTTCACACGCATTACTGTGAATAGCTGTGATCCCCACAGGTCCTAACTGTATTATAATGACTGTGCCTTAGATGGGCCTCGCATAAATGACCTGCCTCGTTAAATTCTGTGCTAATGATGCCATATTTGGGGAAATTAGTTCTTGTTAAACGTTAAATAGTATAACTGCACAAAAATGGAAAATACAATGATAATTCCATATCCTTTAGGCACAACTGCACTTTTCCTTTTTACATGCTCTGATCCTCCGCCGCCCAGCCTCCGGGATGTGGGCCAAATATGGCTGTGTATTGTCATGGAACCTGCATGTTATCAACTTTTGCATACAAGTGGTCTGGATAACCATGTAACCTGTGCCTTTTTATAATTTTCGCAATAAAAATATTTTCCACAAAAAAAACTAATGAAACACAGTGAAGCATTGACAGTTTTGCCCTACTTCAGTATCACACCTCTGGTACCAGGGTAGTGCAAAACTCATTTGTTGTGTAACTTTTTGAAGGTACTTTACCTGTGCTATCTGAAAGAGACTATTAGTCATGGGTTCCTCACATTAGAATTACCCCAGTTGTGAGACTGGATCCGGAGAATCTATCTTCAGCAGTACCCCTGCACGTCGGTAGGTCGATCGACTCCGCGTTCATCGCTGGCGTCGTGATCGCCAGAATGACGTCACTCTATCTACTTAGAGGCCGCCCCTGCGTGCTGATGTCAGTTCTTTACACGACATTCCACGCCAGAAGCGCAGAGCCATGCAAGACACTGACCACTGGTGCACAAAACTAGGCCCCTAAAAAGGAGTCCCTTACCCTAGAAGTCAGTTCGCAGAATGGGAAGGTATCCTTAACTAATATATGTCTCTTACAGATATATCGTTACCGAAGGTAAGTAACATGTTCATCTGAAAGAGACTATTAGTTATGGATTCTGTTGGACTTGGCATTTTTTGCAGGGTCTTCCCTGAACTTTTTGCCTTCCTCCTGTATTTTTTCTGACCGGTTGTTGGCTGTTTTATGACTCTGGGCACTTTACCACTGCTGATCATTGCTAAAGAGCATATGCTCTCCCTATTGTAAATTGATGTATGGATTACTGACTCCATGATTGGCTGGCTTGGTTTACTTGTCAGACCCCAGTACAGTGCACTGCGTGTGCCCAGGGCTTGTAAATCAAATGCTGCTGGTGAGCTTGCATCACTGGTTGTGCCACCCACAGAAGCAGCCTGTAAAGTGTGTCTCAGGTGTGCCATTGCAAGAGCCTGTGTGCAGTCTGGTACTGTCATGTTGACTGGGCAGGTGCACCCACTTGCCAGTCCCTAAACCTTCCCTTTTCTGCAATATAGTCACCCCTATGGTAGGCCCAAGGGCAGGGCGCATTGTAGGTAAAAGGTAGGACATGCCCTGATGTGTGTGGTATGTCCTAATAGTGAATTACATCCATTTTCGTTTTTCACTATTGCAAGGCTACCTGTTCCCCAAGGCCAGAACGGGCAGTTTGATTATAACATTTTATAATCCTAACTGACTCAGGGAACAGGGTGGAAATAAGAGTTTAGTATACCTGAACCTCAGAATGATAAAATACATATTTTAGTGAAGTTGGCTTTAGCATTCTGTGTTTTAAAATACCACTTTTAGAAAGTAGGTATTTTCTTGCCTAACTGTCCAAGCCTGCCTCTACTAAGTTGTGTATTCTTTGTCTGGAGTTTGAGTGACGGGCTGGGGGATTCCAGGAGACAGGGTGAGTCAGCACAGGGCTGAATAGAGCTATCTGCATGTAGATGGGTGGGAGGAGTTGCACCTGGGACCTGAATAGGGCTGGGCCTGCCTTCCACAATGCTGGCTCCACCTCCTGTGGTGCGTCTCATGTCCCTGGCCCACTCTGTCAAAGGAAAGAAGGAGTCTTGTCAACAAAGTCCTCCAGGACTGCACAGAACTGGTTTGGACAGGGTCCAGGACCCTCTGCCTTCAGAGGACAAAGGATTTGCTAGTATAAATATTGGGACCCAGACCCAAGGACTTTAGATCACTTTTGGGAACCAAGAATAACCTTTGCTGAGGAGAGAAACCAGAGAAACTGAGGAGGAGACTATCCCTAAGCTGAGTGCTGTTTGGGAGATTGGACTGCAGTGGTTGCCTGACTGCCAAAGAAAGGAGAAAGGACTTTGTGCTACTTTCAAATCAACTTGTAAAGGATCTCCAAGGGCTTGAGATAGAGCTTGCCTCCTGCTGAAGTCTCAGGGACAACAGACTTCACCAACCAGCTCCCCTGCCTTCCCTTGCTGGGAATTGAAGTGCCTGGTGTTTAGCTGGGCCTTCTGAGAGACTGCATGTCACTGGGAGCTGGAAGCGCGACTCAAGACGAAGAAGCTCGTCGCTGCTGCAGCCGTTGTCGTTGCATCACCGGAGAAGAGTGTCGCTGTCACAGTAGACGCTGTCGCATCACCTGAGAAGCGTGCCGCTGCTGCCGCCATCGCATCACCCGAAGCGCCTCGCATCAACGGAGAAGAGTGTCGCAGGGCCTGTTGCGACTCATTAGAATCATTGAGTCGCCGCACAGCCGTCTGGTGTGAATGCATCATTGTCGCATCAAGAAGAAGACTCCATTTTGTTTCATTGCTCCGGATCTTCATTGCATCACGGTGCTGCTGGTCTGGTCGCATCGCCACGGAAGCACAGTAAGAAACTGATGCCTTACCTCCACAAGCAGAGAAGAACCGACGCATCCCTTACGAGGCAGTAGGGACCCAAAGCATCACCGTTCTTGAGTGTAAGGAACCGACACATCACCTTCCCTGCAACACTTTCATTGTATAGCGTTACCAATCCACAGGTACATCGAACATAAAGTTTAGCATTTTACATCTGAAGAGAACTAAGCTATTTCTACCATTTTTAAAGTACAGTATTGTGGATTTTTGTTGTTTGTGGTCTTCTCTACATAAAAATACTTATTTTTATACTGCAAGTTGTGTGGTGTCCATCTGTAGTGTTGTCACTGGGTTACTGTATGTGTTCACAAATGCCTTACACCCTGCCTCTGAGATGAGCCTGTCTGCTCGTGCCAAGCTACCAAGGGGGTGAGCAGGGGTTATTTTAGGAGTGTACCCCCTTACCCTGACTTTACGCAAGGGTCCCTACTTGGTCAAAGGTACCTACCTCTGCCAACAAGAGACCCCCAAATCTAACAGATTCCTACTCTTAGAATAGATACTCCAGCAATACCAACCCCGGAAGTGGGTCTGCGAACTAAGTTCACAACAGAAAGTCCTGGAGAACTGAACGGCCAAAGAAGACGTCAGTTTTTTTTTTTTTTACGCGCCAGCCAGCACAAATCCGGAGAGAGCGGTACCTCGAATTACTTTTTGACTCTTTTTTGACGACATCTTTTCGAGTCGTCCAACTCCTGGTGTACAGGGATGTCATCTCGGCGGACCGGCTACAAGCCTTGTGGCTCCTGCCACAAGCTGATGTCTGTGAAGGACCCTCATCTTGTGTGTCTCTGGTGCTTGAAGCGCGACCATGACCCGAAGTCGTGCTCCGACTGCCGGGCCATGGCCCCATAGTCTTTGGGGAGCGGTCCCGAAAGCTTCTGAAGGCCCGGCAGTCGGCTCCGCGCCCCTCGAAGTCCCGGTCGAGAGGGAGGTTGCGGTACCGGCGGCGGAGCCATCACCACCACTCCTCGTCAAAGTCTTCATCTTCAGGTAAGTCGAAGCACAAGAAGAAGGCGAAGAGGCACCGGCGCTATTGGTGTTCTCCCCATCCGTCATCCGACACGGGATGCAGAAGGTAGTCGCCTGGCTCTGCCCGCGGAGCCTGTTGGGTCGACTCCGGCCTTCCCGGGAGCCGGAGCGACCCCTGCCCAACTTATTAAGCCCTCCACTCCATTTTTGGGCAGCCCGACTCCGCCGGCACACCTTCAGGCCCTGCGGACTCCGCTGGGGGTCCTTGGCCTTCGATGCCGGCAGCTTCGGCGCCGCAGGGCCCCCAGGGATCCAGGCCTGGATCCGAATTGGCGCTGGTCGACCTAACGACACCTCCTCCGGTGCCGAATCCATTGGCGACACAGCCACCCCCTCAGACGCCGGTTGTGTCCCCAACCGACGTTGACCCCCAGTCTCCCACTCGTTGTGGACATGTAGCCGGAATGGCGTCGACCAAAGTTTGTAACAGCGCCGACCGGTACTTTTGTACCCCTGTTCTCCCCTGGTGTTCCTTATCGCCCTGAGTGGCTACCAGAGGAGCATGAGGAGGACTGGAAGGAATCTGTGGGTCCTCTGGCAGACCAGATAGAGTAACCAGACTGGAGAGAAGAGTTGGGTAAAGCCAGTAGTCTGGACCCCTCTCCAGACCTTGGCATGCTATTTCCTCCTACCGTGGCTACGGAGGAGGGTGCATCATACGTAGTAGTGTTGCGTAGGGTGGCTGAGGCCTTAAACCTTGAGCTTCCTACGGTTGCTGTCAGGACTAACCTCTTGACTGAGCTGCTTCAACGGGCGACGGCCTCTCCGGAGCCCCTGCTGCTGTTCAATGAGGCCCTCGCGGACATCCTTTTAGGCACTTGGTCCTATCCCAACACAGGAGCCCCTGTGGATAGAATGATTGCCTGACGCCAGCTCTGGGCGACCACATTTTCCTCTCCCAACACCCTACCCCCAAGAGCTTGGTGGTCCAAGTCTCAACTTCCAAGGTCGCATTCCCTACCACTCCACCTGATAGGGAATCTAAGAAACTGGACCATCTTGGTAAGAAAATGTTTTCTTCCTCCAGCTTAGGACTGCGATCAGTGAACACTGCATATCTCTTGGGCCTTTACTCCCATTCTGTGTGGGACACGGTCACGCAGGTCCTGCCACAGAGCCAGGAGGAGGCCTGGGCCGTGCTCTCTTGTGCAGTTGCTGAATGGGGAGACACAGCCAAGATCGCCATATGATGTGGACTGGACACCGCCGATTTGCTGGATAGGACGATTTCAACGTCTGTAGCCTTGAGACGCTACGCCTGGCTGAGATCCACTGGCCTTTTGGGTGATGTCCAAGCTATACTTTTGGACATGCCCTTTGGCGGTCGCTTGTTTGGCGACAAAGCAGACAACCCGTCGAGCATTTTAAGGACTCCAGGGCTACAGCCAGGTCATTGGGCCTCGCTTCTACCTCTTGCCTCGCACAGTCTGCTTTTTGCCCCTTTCGTGGCTATGAAAGGGGTGTCCACCACATTCTGCCAAGAGCCACAGGCCTGTGCAAGCTGTCCAGCCTCTGCGTGGCCGGAGACGTTGGACCCACTGTAGTGGGTCTCGGGGCCTGCGGGCGGGCCAGTCCACCAGCGCCCCCTCTGCAGCAGCCTCCTAGTCTGACCTTTCAGGCCCACCATTTGCCAGTGGGCAGCAGGATCCGTCATCTCCCCCACAACATCACGACGGACAGGTGGGTTTTGCAGATAGTCCGAAGGGGCTACTCCCTCTCCTTCGAGACTACCCCATCATCAATTGCCAGCCCAATTCCATTGCAGATCACTTGGCTCTTCTCTTCCGGAAAGTGACGGCTCTCTTGGCCAAGGGAACCATCAAGCGAGTTCCTGCCCCAGAAGTAGGTTGTGTTTGTTATTCCCACTACTTTCTGGTCCCCAAGACGGATAAGGGCCTGCGTCTCGGAAACGTCAACCGCTTCCTCCGGAAGGAGAAGTTCAAAATATTGACAGTGGATCAGGTCCTGTCAGCCCTCGACCGTGGAGACTGAATGGTAGCGTTGGACTTACAGGACGCCTATTTTCACATCCCCGTCCTGCTGGCCCACAGGTGTTACCTACGTTTCACAGTAGGTCATCAGCACTTTCAGTTAACCGTGCTCCCCTTTGGCCTTATCAGCGCCCCTCGGGTGTTCACAAGTGTGATGACGGTAGTCGCAGCTCATCTGCGCAGATCTGGGGTTCCAGTCTTCCCCTATCTCAATGAATGTTGAAGACGGGCTCGCCCCAGGCTGTCATCTCCCACCTCCAGACTACGGCCGACCTCCTGCATTCGCTGGGGTTCACCATCACTGTGCCTAAGTCACACCTGATTCCCTCTCAGAAGCTCCTGTTCATCAGATCAGTTTTGGACACAGTGCAGTTTCGGACTTATCCTCCTGAGCAGTGAGTATGGGATATTCCGGCTATGATTCCGATTCTTCAGCCTCTATCCCGGGTTTCGGTCAGAATGACCCTGAGGTTACTGGGCTTCATGGCCTCCTGCATCCTGCTGGTGGACTATGCCAGGTGGCATATGCGGGCTCTGCAGTGGGACCTGAAGTTCCAGTGGGCACAGCATCAGGGAAATCTTTCCAATTGCGTCCAGATCTTGGAGGGCACTGCTTACCAATTGCAATGGTGGGTAACAAACCAGGATTGGGTCAATGGCAGATTCCTCTCCCTTCCCCAACCAGTGGTGACCGATGCAGCACTTCAGGGGTGGGGAGGCGGAGATCAGAGGCCTTTGGTCTCTGGTGGAGTCCAGGCTCCACATCAACCTGCTGGAGCTCCGGCGATCCGTGTCGCACTGAAAGCTTTCCTTCCTTCTGTCAAAGGAAGAGTAGTGCAGGTGTTCACGGACAACACCCCCGCTATGTGGTTCTGCAACAAACAGGGCGGGGTGGGGTCGTGGACCTTATGTGATGAGGCTCTACGCCTCTGGACTTGGCTAGAGCGTGAGGACATGTCCCTGGTGGTTCAACACCTAGTAGGTTCCCTGGACGCCATTGCGGACGAACTCAGCCGCCGGTGCATTGGCCTCTTCACTCGGAGGTGGTGCAAGGTCTCTTTCAGCAGTGGTAGAGCCTTGGTTAGATCTATTCTCTACCGAAGAGAACGCGCAATGTCAGCAATTCTGCGCGTTGGAATGTCCAAGGTGGCACTTGCTCAGCTACGCTTTTCGTCACGAGTGGAGTTGCAATCTTCTATACGGTTTCCGCCTAAACCACTTCTACCCAGAGTGCTGAAGAAGATCAAGCGCGACCGGGCCCAAGTAATTCGTGTGGCTCCGGACTGGGCACGAAGAGTCTGGTATCCCTATCTCTTGCTCATGGCCATCGATCCTGCGATCAGACTGCCCCTGCGGGAGGATCTTCCTCCGCAGCAGCAGGAGGCGGTCTTCCACCCGAACCTGTCCTGGCTCCACCTCCTTGCGTGGAGATAGAGCAGCAACAGTTGACAGCTTTAGACCTTCCTCCCGAAGTCTGAAAGTTATCTTGGCAGCCAGACGTCCTTCAACCAAAACGGTATACGCCCGTAGATGGAACAAATTTGTGGCATGGTGCGCAGGAAAAGGCTGTGGATCCCCTTTCTGCCCCCCTTTCAGAGGTTCTCCTCTTCATTCCATCCTTGGCGGCCCAGCACGGCTCTTCTCTGGGCACTCTCAAAGGCTATCTTTCGGCCATTTCTGCTTTTCTTCGCCTTCCAGATCAACCTTCTCTTTTCAAGTCGCCTATTGTAAATCGCTTCCTTAAGGGCATTACTCACTTGTTTGCTCTTATTCCCTTCGTAATGCCCCAGTGGGACTTGAACTTGGTTCTGGCCTACCTTGTGTGTGTTCCTTTCGAGCCTCTACATAACTGTCTTCTCACACTTGTGACACTCAAAACTGCCTTTTTGGTTGCCATCACCCTTGCAGGGTGGGTGAGCTTCAGGCCCCGTCTTCCAAACCTCCTTTCCTGGCTATTCATCCAGACAAGGTTGTCCTTCACACTAGGCCTTCTTTCCTTCCCAAGTGGTTACTTCCTTCCACATAGGACAGACCATCACTTTGCCCACCTTCTTTCCGCCCGCATCCTTCTAAAGAGGAGAGGCTCCACCGTCTGGATCCAAAAAGTGCGCTTACATTCTATCTGGATCGTACAAAACAATTCCGAGTGGGTGACCAGCTCTTTGTTGGCTATGTGGGCACCAAAAAAGGCGTGCAGTAACGGACCATCTCTCGATGGATCGTCTTTGCATCAGAATGCGAAGAAGGAACCTCCAGTAGGTCTACGCGCCCATTCCACCAGGGTGACGGCAGCCACTACTGCTTTGGGACGTGGTGTCCCTCTTCATGACTTCTGCCAGGCAGCCATCTGGGCTTCATTGCACACGTTCACCAAACATTACTGCCTGAACAGCCAAGTCCGGAGAGAAGGCTTCTTTGGTCGTTAAGTTGTCCAGGACTTTCTGGTGTGAACTTAGTTTGCAGACCCACCTCTGGGGTTGGTATTGCTGGGTATCTATTCTAAGTATAGGAATCCATAACTAATAGACTCTTTCAGATGAACACATTACTTACCTTCGGTAACAATATATCTGTAAGAGACATATATTAGTTACCGTATTTTCCAGCGTATAAGACGACTTTTTAACCCCTTAAAATGTTCTGGAAAGTCGGGGGTCGTCTTATACGCCGGGTACCAAAAATGACGGTATTTTTTACATAGCGCGGACTTCACCCGAAGGTGTCAGACCGCGTCTCAATTGAAATGGGTGCCGCTTAGGGAACTCCAGCACAGAACGAAGAACGTAGGCGGTCTTGAAAATAAATTACTGTTACGGTACCACAGGCTGCTAATGAGCAGAGCAGAAGTACGAACGTTACATAGGCGATGGTGGCACTGTGCAACACGATATCAGCCCCTCGCCAGCCAGAGGCAACTCAAAACACTGCGCAAGTTTTAAAAGAAAACAAATGGCGCCGTGAGCCCTACCTAGACTGCAGCTGCACATCCCCCAGGCAGACGAGGCGCTCCTCCACGTGTGCTGATCTCTCTCTCCTTCCGTAATTCTTACGCTCATCGGAAGGAGAGGAGCGTCAGTACCACATGATCTCCTCAGTCCATGGAGATAGAAAGGGGACTGTAGGATGTTAGGAAGTGGGGGTCGTCTTATACGGCGAGTATAGCACGAAACCTACATTTTGTCAAGGAAAGTAGGGGGTCGTCTTATACGCCGGGTCGTCTTATACGCCGGAAAATACGGTATGTATTCCTCACCGCCTCACCCATCCTCCCCTTTTGCGAACTGACTTCTAGGGTAAGGGACTCCCTTTCAGGGCCCTAGTTTTGTGCACCAGTGGGCAGTGTCTTGCATGGTTTTGCGCTTCTGGCGTGGAATGTCGTGTAAAGAACTGACGTCAGCGCGCAGGGGCGGCGTCTACGTAGATACCGCAATGCCATTCTGGCGATCACAACGCCAAACGACGAACGTGGAGTCGAGCGACGCCACCTACCGACACGCAAGGGTACTGCTGAAGAAAAATTCTTCCGATCCAGTCTGATGCCTGGGGGTAATGCTATGGTGAGAAATCCATAACTAATATATGTCTCTTACAGATCGTTACAGAAGGTAAGTAACTTGTTCTTTGGTGCTATTTTGTTTTGTCATGCTCCTGGTGAGTCTGCCTAATGACATAGCTTTCAAATGCAATTCTCTCAATTGTATTCATTTAAAATGTTTAAATCATGTGAAATTACATGTTATAAGCTTAGTACGCAGTTTTTGGCGTTAATGATGATTGAACTGAAGCAGATGGTAGTAAAAAACTTGATGTACTGTGTCTTGTTGCGCTTAATTCCACATCATGGGATTTTATTTAAATATGTTTGGACTGTAAAATTACCAATGATGCAAGCAGTTTCTAAAAATACAACACTCGTTATATTAAATTCATATATTTGCCACTGAAGTCGGTACTTTGTTTTTAATTACAACCTTTTGATATGTTTGATCAAGGAAAAAGTTGTGACAACGGAACGTCGTTTCTGTCGGAAGTCCCCGATTCTCCTTCAACCACAGCGTACAGGAATATAATCCAGAGTGAGTACAAAATGTGTTACAAATAATATGGCACCCTGAACAATTTAACACTAACTCCGTAGTAGTCTAAATTATGAACCAAGTGGAGCTGCTTATTAATTAGACAATTTAAAGCTAACCCCTAAGTAATGTAAAATATTAAACAGGTGGGGCTGCTTGGCAGTTCGACAATTTAAAAAGTTAACCACTTAGTTGTGTAAAAATTATTAAAGTGGGGCCGCTTGTTGACGAGACTTTAAAGCGAACTCCTTAGTAATGTAAAATAGTCAACAGGTGGAACCACTTGGTGATTAGACAATTTAAAGCACATTTCTTAGTAATGTAAATTATTAAACAAGTTGGGGCTGCTTTTTTATGGGACAATTTAAAGTCAACCCATGAGTTATGTTAATTTTGAAACGGGGAGGCGGTTTGTTGTCTACTAAATCCGCTAATGTAATATTAATAAGCCAAGTGTCCACTTTTTAAAAGGAGAAAGCACCATCCTTGTTACATCTTAAAACTTGGCTTTTCAAGAACTAGTTGAGCTTCAGAGTCCAGCCATATGCTCCCTCAGCACCGGGACAATCTTTTCTGAGTAGCTGTGCTCATTCTTCATTAATTTTTTAAAGATCTTTATTAAGAAATATGCACAACATGTAACAATATATGCAGGTGGAAATCCCGCAATCAAGAAAGAAGATCACATCTGTTACATACATTGCAGGGACATCTGTACATAAACAGCCCAGTATATTACATGGATAAAAGCTACGTGGAACGAGGCAGGAAGGAATGGGGAACGCCAGGGAGAGAGCAGGTGCTGATGAAAATGGTAGCAAGGAATCAGTAGGGTGTGTGCACGGTCGAGGCCACACATTATGAGCCAGGCCTGGGAGCCGCCGCCAGCAGATGGCATGGGAGCGGCTGCAAAGGACAAGCCGCTCTGGCGCTGGAGGTAAGAAACAAGGGGAGTCCAAATGTTTAATCGGACGGCTAGTTGCCGGCACCAGGTTCCAGAATTCGGACAGAAGTGTCTGACAATGCGCAGCGTCTTCGAGCCAAGTGCTGACCCTGGGTGCGGACCTTCGTCCCCAGTGCATGGAGACCCTATGCCGCGCAAGAACGAGCAGCATGGCTGTCAGCTTGCGGGAAACATCTGTGCAGTATTTCACAAAGCCTAAGAGGCAGAGCAGTGGGCCTGGCGTGACAGGCGTGGAGGTAATCTCCGTGATGGCGGCACACACATTGCGCCAGTAGACAGAGACCTTTGGGCAGAGCCAGGCTAGGTGGGAAAAGTCAGCAGTGGAGCATCGTAAACATGTTTAGCTGGGAAGGAGGCTCAATTTGTGCAGCAGGACAGGGGAGCGGTATAGTCTATGCAGGTATTTAAAATGTATGAGGCGCAGGTGATAATTGGGGGACAGGCGTTTAGTCTGATTGCAACAGTACAGCCAGACCGCTTGAGAGAGTCCTTAGTCGGGGACGCCGCCAGTGTGAGGGCGTAGATCCTGGTGACCAGCTTGCGGGGGGAGCTGGATGTGTAAAAGTCGAGGACAGCCATGGAAGGGGGGGCTGGGGAAACGAGGGCTAAATCTCCCTGCAGGACATTCTTAGCTGGTCATACACCAGCGTGTCCATGGGGCCGGACTCAGCCGCAAGAGTCAAGAAAGTATTATCAGGATAAAGGTCCGACACCCTGGTTAGACCCAGAGGGTCGCACGCTTAACTATTCCAGCAGACTGCAGAGGGGGGAATGCCGGGTTGTGTGCAATGGGCATGGCATTAGCGGAAAGCATACTAGAGCCGGAGAATCTCCTGAGCCCGTCCCAGGCCCAGCGCAAGGTTTCCACCATGTTTATTTCGCTGCACGAGGGTTTTACAGGGGCAAAGAGAGCAGTTAGAAGCGGCCAGGAGGCAGCGAGGTCAGCCTCCACTGCAACGTGAGACTGAAAAGGCATCTGATGCAACCAGAAGTGGAGGAAGCTGCTTGGGCACTGAGTGCATATAATTTAAAATCTGGGGCGCCCAGTCCACCTTGCGATAGGGGCAGTGTGAGAATGTTGTATGCGATTGTGGGCTGGCGCCCGACCCAGACAAGGGTGATTATAAGTGAGTGAGTCTGCAAAAATGAGCCGTGAGAGGGATGGGGATGTTCAAGAATAAGTACAGATATTTCGGAACACCACCATCTTGGTGAGGGAAAGGGGCAAACGTCGCCAGAGGTGAATCTTGAAGGGTGATTATAAGTGAGTGAGTCTGCAAAAATGAGCCGTGAGAGGGATGGGTATGTTCAAGAATGAGTACAGATATTTCGGAACACCACCATCTTGGTGATGGCGATGCGTCCTGCCAGGGAAAGGGGCAAACGTCGCCAGAGGTGAATCTTGGTCTCCAGCCAGTCCACTGCCTGGCCGAAATTCACCTTCCAAAGTTCATCCACATCCCTGCTGAGCCAAATGACCAGATATCTAGTGGGTCCCGACGCCCAAACAAACGGGTAGTCCGGAGTGAAGGGGACAGTGGCGTCCGTGAGGGGAAAAAGAACAGACTTACTCCAGTACTCCAGTTGACCTGGATGCCCGAAAGACCCCCGAAGCGCACCACCTCGCGGACCAAGAGGCTGAGTTCCTGTGGATACTAAGAGGAAAGGATCCCAGTGTATACAAGGAGCAGTTAAGTACAATTCAATGAGTTAATCAAGAACAATTATTTTGATCCGCAAAGTTTTTATTCACAGTGGGATCCAGTGTATTGACTATACGTAGCATAACAAACAATCAACTGTATTGGAGGTCATACAGTGCCCCAGGAAGGGAAAGGGGAAGTGATAGTGTGGAGGTCAGGGAAGTGATGGGATTTCGTGACAGTAAAATCAATCCTTCAAAGAACTATTCATGCTATAATTGGTATAGCAACAGCTGCCATAAAACATAGCGACATTATTTGAAAAGAGGCATACAACACAAGGTACAGTGTATATACAAAATATTGGCGTGAGGTTGCCGCAATTGAAAAAAACAGTCGACGTTTCGACCCTCTGAAGCTGCAGGACAATTTAACCTTGCTGTGGGGTCTTCATCAGGACGAGGGGGAGGGGCAGTTGACCTAATAAAATAAGTATAATGGATTAAAGTTAGAGGGTTGCTACTCCAGCCTCTAATTATCACATAGGTAGAATAGGACAATATCCTGGATAAAGTCTGTTAAATAGTTAATTATAAAGAATTATTTAAAGTAGGAATCTACCAGGTTCCGGCAGGTCCGAAACATAGAACAGGGTAAAACCTTGTTAATTACGAAAATTAGGGCGCCTGAGTGGGGAAACCGGCACGGTACAAGACGGCCAACCACTCGCATAGGGCATACAATAAAGGGAACTGATACTAAAATTAAGGAAGGCGTCTGAGAAGAGCCTAGAAAATATCTAAATTAGGGCTGACAAATAGCGCGAGTCCAAAAGCTGAAAATGAAAAACATACCACAGGGTCAAAAGTCCTCCGTGTGGTCTTAATTAGGGAATTGAAGATAATGGAGCTGCATCTGCAATGATGAGCGTACATTAATTACATGTCAGTATTAGAAGGGAACAATCATTCGAGAAAATTACAGCAATGTCCGATTAGGGACAGTGAAATGGTGCTTACCGATGGTAGCGTCCTGCATTGAATCAGGATTCGGTAAGTTCAGGCATCGTAGGGAATAGATCCGTAGTTTGTCTAATGGGGCAAGAACAAAGGGACCGTAAAGAAACAAACCACTATTGAATGATTTAAGGCGGGAGGCGGACAAGGAGCGAAGCGATACTCACTCGGTAGGAATTAATCTGGGAGCTCCGTACGAGGGCAGCCGATCAATGCTGCGTTTCCTGGTTTGGAGAAGGAGTCATGGTAACGGGTCACGTGGTGACCGTAAAACTCATGAAATGAGAAGAAAGACTATCAATGTCGTCTGAAATGATTAGTAAGACTAAAGGCGCTGAGGTGGAATAAAGGAGTTTAGAGTATCATTTGTCCAATATATTATCATGCAACCATAAATAAATGCAAAATGATGTTGAGAGCGTTAAGTAAAAATAGAAAACCACTATAGTCTTAAAACAACACATTGGTGAATTCTGGGCGTACCTCTCAAGCATGAGGGTAAAGACCCGTCACATAGTGAATCAACAATTACAATCACATATCGTGTGAAACACAGCATTCGGACAGTGGTGTACCTCTCGGACATGAGGGTAAAACCACATGTTGAAACTCAGAAGCAATTAGATGGAGTATGAAACACTACTTGTGATGGAAACAGGGAGGAATACTAGTAAATTCAATGATGAAGGATTTGAAACTGATATAGGCAGACAGATCCATCATGGTAGTGTAGCCAATTGGGAAAATGAGCTGTCTAGTTCATTGAGACCAGTTTCAATTGAATTAAAAAAGTAGATCCATTTCAGTTCTCGGGTGTTTAGAATGTCAGAGATATTGCCACCTCGTGGTCCCATCGTTGCTTTTTCAATGACCAACCATTGTAGACTTTCAGGGGGATGGGAATTCAGCTTAAAATGTTCTACTAAAGGTGCGCCTTGGACATCACATCGGATTCAGCTCATATGTTGTAAGATCCGAGCTTTTATTTTTTGCTGAGTTTGGCCAATGTAGATTTTTTGACATGGGCATACAATGGAGTAGATGATGTTATTAGAGTTACAATTGCTGAAGGATTTGAGTTTAACAGTGAGATGGAGATATACAAATTCCTTGGTCTGAATAGTAGAATCGCAAGCCTTACATTGGCCACATTTGAAATGACCAATGACGGGTGGTAAGTTCCACATGGTGTTGATCGTAGGTTGACTGTCTGGGGATAGGAAGGAGCAGACAACATAGTCCTTAATACTCTTGGCCTTCTTGAATGCATGAAGTGGTGTCTCAGGTTGTTTGATATCATCCGATGCCAATGCTTGTTGATGATTCCTTTGATGCTGTTACTTTTGGTATTGAAAGTGGTGACACAGACAATACGACTCTCTTCACAGTTGGTTCTATCTTTAGGTGTTAATAGTTCTTCACGGGGATAGAACCAAGCACGTTTGCGGGCTTTTTTTATCAAACGTCTTGGGTAACCACGATTTAGCAGGCGGTTTGAAAGATCCTGTGATTCAGAAAAATAGTCGTCTTTATTTGAACAATTTCTCCGTATCCTCAGAAATTGCCCAAAGGGCAGGTTATCCCGAAGAGCTCGAGGATGTAGACTATTATAAGCCAGTAGGGAATTTCTTTCAGATGCTTTTCGAAATAGTTTGGTACAGAGTCTTCCAGAGTGATGATAAATAGTGACATCCAAAAAGTCGATGGTGTTGCTGTCCGATTGGATTGTAAACTTGACATATTGGGATTGTTGGTTAAGCCAAGTAAAGAAACTGTTCAATTGGTCATGACTGCCGTTCCAGATCATTAAAATGTCATCAATGTACCTCATCCAGAGGCCCACTTGGTCTCTGAATGGGTTCAATTGATTGAGAATGGTATCTTCTTCAAACGCTGCCATGTACAGAATGGCTACATCGGGAGCGAAGGGTGCACCCATGGCTACACCGGAAGTTTGAAGGTAAAAGTTGTTGTCAAACAGAAAGAAATTGCGGGTCATTGCGATTTTGAGCAAAGCTACAATGAACTCTGAGGGTACTTGAACAGGTGCAGGACTTTTCTGAAGACATCTGGCTATCACTGTAAGAGCTTCTTGTTGGGGAATGCAAGTATAGAGGGAGGCTACATCACAGGTAGCTAATCTTTGGTTCAACGGATCATAGGGTATACTTTCAGTTAGGTTAATGGTGTGCATCGTGTCTCGAAGGTATGATGGAGTAGCCTCAGCGAGTGGTTTGATAAAAAAGTCAATATATTTTCCCAATGGTTCCAGTATGGAGCCGCAACCAGAAACAATTGGGCGACCCGGAGGATTTGCCATGCTTTTGTGGATTTTGGGCAAGGTGTATAGTGTTGCCAGACGAGGATGTTTGTTATTCAAAAACTGAAATTCATTCTCAGACAGGAAGCCTAAATTCAGACCTTCCTGGGTTACTTCTAGAATCTCTGTAGCGATGGATCTGGTGGGGTCAGACCTCAATAGTTGGTAGCAATTGTCGTCCTGTAGTTGACGTAGAATCTCAGATTTATAGGCAGATAAATCCTGTATAACAATGGCACCGCCTTTGTCTGCAGGCTTGATTACGACTTGATGGTTATTTGCCAATGACTGTAAGGCTGTCTTTTGGGGTTTGCTGGTGTTGTATCGAACGAAGGCTTTGTCTTGAAGCACCCGTTGCACATCGCGCCAAACAACAGCTTCATAAGCTAAAATCTGATTCGACATACTGTTGGCATATGGAACAAAGGTTGAAGGAGGTCGCAAGCCGGTGACAGATGACTTGAGCTGTGTTTCCGTGTTGCGGAAGAAGTACTTCAATCGGATCTTCCGGAAGAATTTATAAAGTTCTGTTCTTATAATGAAATTATCTGGATTATACGTAGGGACGTAGGATAGTCCTTTGCTAAGTACTCGGAGTTCAGCGTCAGTAAGTGGTTGGTTGGAGATGTTAACCACAGGATTCAGGGTTTCAATCGGTTCTATCGATTCTACCAACGGTAGGTCTTGTTGCGAGTCACTCTCTCGCCATGTTGTTCGGGTTGGAACCGAACTTGTTTTGAAGATTGGCCTCGTCCTCCATCCCAGTTGGTGTTATCCTCTCCGTCCTAGGGATCAGTTTGTGGTATAAATAGGCCACCTCCAGATCTATCCAAGCCCCGAATGCTATTATAGCCGTGGGCTAGAGAAGGATTAGGTGAGGGCAAAAAACAGGAAGGAAAGGAAGGGGACTGCAGGGAGGGAGAGCTGTGAAGACAGAAAACAAAAATAATGATTGGTATCAACTCTAACGAATGTTCTCTTAGTACTATGGCTAACAAGCAGGATATACTGTTTTATACCTGTAACTGGAATGCAGACAACACTAACTCAGGAGATACTTCTCTTCCACTGAGAACACGTAAATTCAGCCTGTGTCTGCCTTCCCCTGTAAACACAAACCTCACTATTGAAACAGCCCATAAGACCCATGTAATAGCAGACCTATACTGGTAAAGAAGGATACTACATACCCTGATATCTTTCCCTCAGAGTCCTGAAGAAAACGTAGCCAGGCTTCTAAATAATGCAGCTTCAGTACACAGTATCTCCCAAAAACTAAACAAGGGTTACGTCACCCAAATGAAAGGAGAACAAGGTTACCTGAATGAATGTGCTTTCAGGTGCAGGAAAAACTCTTCGTCCCAGCCTGGGACTTAATGAAGTGAATCCTCCGCAATAGCCGATGCAAGAAGGCTTTCCAACGGAGGATTTACTTTGGTAAATAACGCACTCAAAACAAACAACTGTTTCCTCCGCAATAGCCGTGGCAAAAAGGCTCGCCAACGGAGGAAACGGAATCAGAATAAACCCCTTGACTAGGAGTTGAGCAAACGTGTCTTCCGCATGAGCCGATGCAAAGAGGCTCGCCAACGGAGACACGTGAACTGTGAACACGGCACAAGAAAGCCTGTCCTCCGCAATAGCCGGTGAAAAGGCTCTCCAACGGAGGACAAAAACGAAGAAACAAAGCTGGAAATACTCTCGACAGACTTGCTCCAAACCGCAAGGTCGACAGGAACGCTGGTGTACTCCAAACCGCAAGGTCGACAGGAACGCTTGTGGTCACGAACCAAAATATCCGACACCGGCTGCAGGAAGTGGTGTCTAATTTATACCCCGCCTCCTACCAGCTGAGCATTCTGGGGCTTGTAGTGTCTACCCCGTCCGTACCCTTTACAGCGAGGCGCGACAGAATCTGACAGTTGGTTTGATTCTGCTGGGAGCCACGTTGGTTCTGGCCGCGGGGCCATGAATTGCCTCTTCCTCGTGCAGGTCGCCAAGATCCCCGACCTTGTCCTAAAAAAGGAGAGAATTGTTGGGGTGGGTAGTTGTAATCAGGATATTGGTATTGGTAGCTGGGACCTGCTGAGTCCTGTTCTCCTTCGGAGCTGTAGGACGAGTCAGAGAAAGTTGGAAAATTCCGTCTCCCTCTGTAGATTCCACGGCCTCTGTTGGTGAATCGACCCTGTGTGTCTTGTCGGTAGTAGTCGTCCTGTAAGTATGGATATGCCTTTTTTTTATCGTATAGACGAATATCACGAACCAGTTTTTCAAGTTTACGGGTTTGTGTGGTTAGGTCAAAATCTTTAAGTGTGGCTTCCAAGTTGGTTAGGGTATTCTTGGCGCTTGCAAAGTTGGTATCAGCGGCTATTTCAGCTTTCAATGCCTTGATTTCAGCAGTGAGTTGTTGCACTTGATCCGCAGCCGTTTCAACGTCCAGCACCATCCAGTGGCGAGAACAATTGTTTGAGATGTGACTGAATCCTTCTCTAAATTTCGGGACTTCAATAAAGATAGCCGGTTCAATTTTAATTTGTAGTCCAACCGGGATTATGTTCTCTTTGAGATACCTAGTAAGCAAGTGGCCATGCCACCGTGTTCGTACCAGTTTCTTCTCCAGGCGCTCAAGACGAGAGATTTTATCCTTTAATGAGAAATCAATTGATTGGTTGGTCATTGAAAAAGCAACGATGGGACCACGAGGTGGCAATATCTCTGACATTCTAAACACCCGAGAACTGAAATGGATCTACTTTTTTAATTCAATTGAAACTGGTCTCAATGAACTAGACAGCTCATTTTCCCAATTGGCTACACTACCATGATGGATCTGTCTGCCTATATCAGTTTCAAATCCTTCATCATTGAATTTACTAGTATTCCTCCCTGTTTCCATCACAAGTAGTGTTTCATACTCCATCTAATTGCTTCTGAGTTTCAACATGTGGTTTTACCCTCATTTCCGAGAGGTACACAACTGTCCGAATGCTGTGTTTCACACGATATGTGATTGTAATTGTTGATTCACTATGTGACGGGTCTTTACCCTCATGCTTGAGAGGTACGCCCAGAATTCACCAATGTGTTGTTTTAAGACTTTAGTGGTTTTCTATTTTTACTTAACGCTATCAACATCATTTTGCATTTATTTATGGTTGCATGATAATATATTGGACAAATGATACTCTAAACTCCTTTATTCCACCTCAGCGCCCTTTAGTCTTACTAATCATTTCAGACGACATTGATAGTCTTTCTTCTCATTTCATGAGTTTTACGGTCACCACGTGACCCGTTACCATGACTCCTTCTCCAAACCAGGAAACGCAGCATTGATCGGCTGCCCTCGTACGGAGCTCCCAGATTAATTCCTACCGAGTGAGTATCGCTTCGCTCCTTGTCCGCCTCCCGCCTTAAATCATTCAATAGTCGTTTGTTTCTTTACAGTCCCTTTGTTCTTGCCCCATTAGACAAACTACGGATCTATTCCCTACGATGCCTGAACTTACCGAATCCTGATTCAATGCAGGACGCTACCATCGGTAAGCACCATTTCACTGTCCCTAATCGGACATTGCTGTAATTTTCTCGAATTATTGTTCCCTTCTAATACTGACATGTAATTAATGTACGCTCATCATTGCAGATGCAGCTCCATTATCTTCAATTCCCTAATTAAGACCACACGGCGGACTTTTGACCCTGTGGTATGTTTTTCATTTTCAGCTTTTGGACTCGCGCTATTTGTCAGCCCTAATTTAGATATTTTCTAGGCTCTTCTCAGACGCCTTCCTTAATTTTAGTATCAGTTCCCTTCATTGTATGCCCTATGCGAGTGGTTGGCCGTCTTGTACCGTGCCGGTTTCCCCACTCAGGCGCCCTAATTTTCGTAATTAACAAGGTTTTACCCTGTTCTATGTTTCGGACCTGCCGGAACCTGGTAGATTCCTACTTTAAATAATTCTTTATAATTAACTATTTAACAGACTTTATCCAGGATATTGTCCTATTCTACCTATGTGATAATTAGAGGCTGGAGTAGCAACCCTCTAACTTTAATCCATTATACTTATTTTATTAGGTCAACTGCCCCTCCCCCTCGTCCTGATGAAGACCCCACAGCAGGGTTAAATTGTCCTGCAGCTTCAGAGGGTCGAAACGTCGACTGTTTTTTTCAATTGCGGCAACCTCACGCCAATATTTTGTATATACACTGTACCTTGTGTTGTATGCCTCTTTTCAAATAATGTCGCCATGTTTTATGGCAGCTGTTGCTATACCAATTATAGCATGAATAGTTCTTTGAAGGATTGATTTTACTGTCACGAAATCCCATCACTTCCCTGACCTCCTCACTATCACTTCCCCTTTCCCTTCCTGGGGCACTGTATGACCTCCAATACAGTTGATTGTTTGTTATGCTACGTATATTCAATACACTGGATCCCACTGTGAATAAAAACTTTGCGGATCAAAATAATTGTTCTTGATTAACTCATTGAATTGTACTTAACTGCTCCTTGTATACACTGGGATCCTTTCCTCTTAGTATTTACTTAACCCAGGTCCCAGTGACTATATTTGGGTAAACCCCCCTTCTATAAACGAGTTCCTGTGGATGGCGGACGTAGTGTGTGACGTCCGCATACATGCAGATGACCAAAGCACGAGCCCCAAAGCTGAGATCCCTCTGGGTGTGGTGTTGCCGGAGCCTGGCAGCGAGGGGCTCCATAGCAATATAGAAATGTATGGGTGAAAGTGGGCACTCCTGCCTTGTGTCCCTTGCGACGGGGATGGGCTCCGTGATTTGACCGTTGATCCGGAGGCGAGCAGTGTGGACAGTGTATAGAAGCTGGACTTTGCGCAGAAAAACCGGGCTTAAGCCTAAGCGAGGAAGAAGGTAAAATAGGAATGGCCACTTGAGAGTATCAAAAGCTTTGGTGGCATCCAGAAGGGCAGCCACGGCCGGGAGAGCGGGGTTCATTTGATATAGGACGGTGAAAATAGTCAGGCGAGGTGGCACGGCCAGGGATGAAGCCGGACTGGTCTTGGCGTGCTATCAGGGGCATGAGAGGGAGTAGGCGGGAGGCTAGCAATTTGGCAAAGATCTCATTATCGGTGCTGATGAGAGACAGAGGGCGATAGGAGTCACGGAGCTCGGGGGATTTGTCCGGATCCAGGAGGAGCGTTAGTAGGGTCTCGCGGATCGAAGGAGGAAAATGGCCACACTTAAAAGATTTGTTGTACATAGCAGCAAGGTGAGGAACCAGGAGGGGCGCAAAAGCCTTGTAAAAGGATGCAGGCAGGCTGTCGGAGCCGGGAGCCTTGTCGCCTGGTAGGCCATTAAAAGCAGCCAATATCTCCTCCTTGGAGAAAGGCTCATCAAGGTATTCCCGGTGGCTGTTACCCAGCCAAAGAAGCTGGAGTATTAAAATATTGTTGCGCGGGGCATCAACTCCAGCGGGGTAGAGTTGAAAGGAAAAAGCGGTAAATCTGGCCACCACCTCCTTAGGAGAGGTCGTTCTATCCAGGCCTCCATCCTGGAGTGTGGCTATATGGGAAGCGGCATGAGGCTACCTTAGGAGATTGGCCAGAGATTTGCCTGGGCAATCTTCCTCACCGAAGCGACGCGCCCTAGCCTCCCTGCCCACAAATGAGAGCTCCCTATTGGCCTCGTCATCAAAGTCAGTGAGTTTACCCCTAAGCTGTGTCAGGGTGTCGAGCAAGGGTACAAAAGTTGCAAGAAATCCAGCGCTTTGTTCTCCCCCTCCAAATTCATTCATTCAGTAGTGGACCTTTGGAAGACCCGGCGTCAATATTGGATGTGCTCAATGATTCTTTGAACCTGTAAATGTTTTCCTGCATGAAAATTGACACGTTACTTATTCTTACAATAAGTTCTCCTGAATTACCAAATATAGTCTAAAAGTTAAAAAAAAAACAGAAATTACTAGTTTGAGGCATACTTCTGCCATCAAGTGTTAGGTCCGGATGTTTGAAAGTTGTTTTTCTTCGAAGAAGTCTTTCCCAGTCACGAGGTAAGGCGACTTCTTCTTTCGGTGATAGTGCGCATGGGCATCAATTCCATGGTTAGATTGTGTTCGAGGCATGTGGGCTGCTGAATTCATATCTGTGCATAGATCGCCGCCTAGTGTTGGGTCCGGATGATTGCACATTGTTGTCCTGGAAGAGTCTTCGAAGTATCACGAGATAGGTGGCTCCTCCCCTGGACTACAGTGCGCATGGGCATCGCCTCCATCCCCAGATTGTTTTTTTCCGCCATTGGGTTCGGATGTGTGTCGGTTCCCTCTGTCGGAACCGATAGTTGTTAACTCACTTTACTCGAGACCAAAAGGTCTTTAGGCTTGGCGCCGGTATCGTTTTCGTTCGGGTTTACTGTTTTCTCCAGCTCCGAACTCTCGCTGCCCTTCCGCGTGCTCTCGGCGTGGACGGGCCCACACGACGCTCCGGCCATGGAACGGACTCCGTTTAAACGGTGCCCGGTCTGCAACGCGAAGTACTCGCACCTCGACGTGCACCCAGTGTGCAACACCTGTCTGTCGCCGGACCACAACGAGGCCAGGTGCATGGCCTGCTCGAAGTTCCGGTGCAAGAAGACCCTCAAGATTCGTCGGGCTGCGAGACTCCAGGCCAAACTGTCTGCGCCCCCGCCGGACAACATCTTCGAGGAAGAAGTCGGAGACGACGATGTCCAGCAGGTTTCGGACTCTAGCCCCGCGTCCGAGGGGGAGGCCTACGACGCAGGGGATGAGGAGTTTGACGAAGCCGACGACGAGGTAGGGGACGACGATACGGCCATTGCCACCGTGGGGAATAGCTCCGAGGAGGAGCACCCCCGGACTGACTCAGGGGTCGACCCCCATTCTGCGGCCCAGGTCGAGGGATCGCCTTCGGGCCTTACCCAAGACCCTGTTATTAGTCCAGCAGCCCCGCCTACGAGCCCGGCCACGGACATTTTGGAGGTGCCACTCACATTTACAAAAACGAAAGTGAAGCCCTCGGGTTCAACAGCTCCGGCTTCGAAACCGAAAGTGAAAGCCGTTCAGAAGGCTCTGGAGGCGTCAAAACCTAAAAAATCCAAAATGGCCGACAGTACCGCCAACATGGCCGACCCTAAGGCTTCAGGGTCGGTGCCGAAGGCAAAGTCGTCCGACGCGGCTGCGTCGGCGCCGAAGATTGTCGCGGTCGACGACCCGAAGAAGGCTTCGAAGAAGCGTCAAGGCGATCCCAAGGCTCTGGCTTCCCCGGCCCCGGCCGTCGGAGCCAAGGATGGTGCCGCGTCGACTCCGAAGACGGTGCCTCTCGCCGACACCACTCCCAAATCTGGGGAATCAAACGAGACGGTCACTCCCTCTCCAGCCTTTACGAAGAAGGTCCTGGAGTCCCTGCAACGGATTCGGAAGGCCGCAGTGCTTACCGACCCTGAGGCTGGGGTGTCGAAGCCCGCGCAGAAGCCGTCCAAGGCGCACACGCCTATCCGCTTCACCCTACCGCCGAAGTCGACGCCGAAGGCCTTCGCTCCGAAGCAGGTGGCTAGGGTGCCCTCGAAGGAGGTGTCGACGCCCAAAGCGTCTCCGGTGGTGGCTAAACCTCGGCTCCAACCACTCGCGGAGGAAGAACGTCGTGAAGTCATCATCGACGCCAATACTGGGAAACTGTCCCTCCTCAAAAGAAAAATCACCACGGAGCCGGTGCTGGAACACTTTCGCATTCCTCTAAAAAACAAAAGGGACTCTGCGGGTACTTCAGCGCCTCCGGCGCCGGCATCCCCAAGTGACCTGCCGCGTTCCCCAACTCGCTCTACCGCGGGGGATGACGACGAGGAAGAGGTCGAGTACAACTATCCGGCGTACTCGGATCCGGAGGAGGAACATGAACCTTGGTCTGCCGGAGGCGACCCCGAGGACCCGCAGTCGGGTCAGGAACCACATCTCTTTGCGCCAAAAACTTCGCCAACGGAGGACTCTGCTGCCTTCAACGCGCTAATCGAGAGAGCTGCAGCTAACCACGATGTCGAGCTGCACTCTGATCCTGCGGATGTAGACTTTTTGTTTGACACTTTCTCTGTGGCCGAAAAGTCAATCAAAACTTTGCCAATGCTCAAGGGAGTGCTTAAGCACGCGCAGGAGGTCTTCAAGGAGCCCACTCGGGCACGTGTTATCAATCCACGCATTGATAAAAAATATAAGGCAGCGCCCTCGGATCCAACATATATCAAGGGACACTTTCCACTAGACTCTTTGGTCGTTTCCAACGCTCGCAAGAGGGCGAACTCACAGACAACTGGTGACGCTCCTCCCCCAGACAAAGAGTCAAAAATATTTGAGGCCTCAGGGAAGCGGATTGCTGCACAAGCAGCTAACATTTGGCGCATCTCGAACACTCAGGCCCTACTCGCACGCTACGATAGGGCTCATTATGACACCCTAGAGGCACTACTGCAGCACTTGCCTGACCAGTACAAGGAGGCAGGGGAGATGTTAATTCAAGAGGGAAAGCTCATCACAAACGCTTCCATAAAATGTGTGCTAGATGTGGCTGATACGGCATCCAGGGCGATCAACACTAGTGTGTTGCTCAGAAGGCATGCATGGCTTAGGATTTCAGGGTTTAAACCTGATATACAAACGACCATCCTGAACCAGACGGTTAATCCTGACCATTTGTTTGGCCCTGAGGTGGATGCGACGCTTGAGAAAATGAAAAAAGATACAGACACTGCTAAGTCTATGGGGGCCCTTCAGTCTCAGCAGTTTCGGGGTGGCTCCTTTCGCCGCTCCAATACCAGAGGCACCTCAAGGGGTCAGGCATCGCAATCCACCCAGTACTACAAAGGCAATACCCAAACCTCATACACCAACAAGGGTAGAGGTGGCTACAGAGGCAACAACATCAAAGGCAGGGGACGTGGAAACAACAGCTCCAGGTCCACCGCCGCCAACAAGCAGTGACGCCTTGTCACTGCCCCCCGACCACACAACACTGGTCGGGGGGAGACTCCAGCAGTTCCTGCCCGCGTGGAGATCCATCACCACGGACAGGTGGGTCAAGTCTCTTATCCAGTACGGTTACTGTCTGGAACTTACCTCTACTCCACCGAACATACCTCCAAGAAGCCGTCCTATGTCCGGCGAGCACTTGCTCTTGTTGCAGCAGGAAGTTCAGGTCATGCTGCAAAAAGGCGCAATAGAGCTCGTCCCACTGCAGGAAAGGGGTACAGGAGTTTACTCTCTGTACTTTCTAATCCCCAAAAAAGACGGTTCCCTGCGGCCCATCCTGGACCTCAGGCCCCTCAACTGGTACATTCTCTCGGAGCATTTCCATATGCTCACATTGCAGCAGGTGCTCCCTCTGCTTCAACAAGGGGACTTCCTCGCTACGTTGGATCTGAAAGACGCATACTTTCATATCCCCCTGCATCCTTCCCACAGAAAGTATCTCAGATTCACGATCCAAAACCAGCACTACCAGTTCAGGGTTCTGCCGTTCTGAGTCACCACAGCGCCAAGGGTCTTTACGAAGTGCCTGGCGACTGTGGCGGCGCATCTGCGACGCCAGAACGTCCACGTCTACCCTTACCTGGACGACTGGCTCATTCAAGCAAAAACAGAACAACAGTGCGCCGCCCACGTGTCCCGCACCATTCATCTCCTGCACGATCTGGGGTTCTCTCTGAACTACCCGAAATCCCATCTCCAGCCCGCCCATGTACGACAGTATCTGGGCGCGACAATAAACACTCTGGCAGCCACTGCGCAGCCAAATTCAGTGAGAATCGCCAGTATCCAAACGCTGATCCAACGATTCAGACCTCAACACTCGCTTCCAGCGAAGGTGTTCATGCAGTTGATAGGCATGATGGCCTCCTGCATCTCCATTGTCCCGCACGCGAGGCTACATATGCGTCCGCTTCAGGAGTGCCTGGCACGTCAGTGGACTCAGGCTCATGGGCAACTGACAGACCTAGTGTTGGTGAGCGGTCGGGCATACAACTCTCTGCATTGGTGGAATCCACAAAACCGTTGCAAGGGCCGACCATTCCAAGAGCCTGTGCCGCAGATTATCCTGACAACGGACGCTTCTCTCCAAGGGTGGGGAGCGCATGTACTCCACTACACGGTGCAGGGACTATGGACACTACAGCAAAGGAAGATGCACATCAATGTGTTGGAACTGATGGCAATCTTCATGGCCTTTAAGGCGTTCAAAGTACATCTGTGCAACAAGGTCGTGTTGATCCGGACGGACAACATGACAGCCATGTACTACATTCAGAAGCAGGGAGGCACACACTCTCCGCAGCTGTCTCATCTGGCTCAGAGCATGTGGAAGTGGGCCATTCAGAGGAACATCTTCCTCATGGCGGAGCATCTCCCGGGCAAGGACAACCAGATGGCGGACCTGCTCAGCAGGCACAGCCATCAAATGCACGAGTGGGAGATACATCCATCAGTACTCCAACCGTACTTCCAAAGGTGGGGTCATCCAGAGATAGACCTGTTCGCCACAAAAGAGAACGCAAAATGCCAAAGCTTCGCCGCCAGATTCCCACACCCGCAATCACAGGGCAATGCGATGTGGATGAACTGGTCAGGCAGATTTGTGTACGCTTTTCCCCCAGCACCTCTGATACCGCTGGTGGCACGCAAGCTCAGGCAGCACTCGATGACTCTCATCCTGGTTGCTCCGACGTGGGCTCGCCAACCATGGTACACCACGTTTCTAGAACTGTCCGTGGTACCACATCAAAGGCTTCATCTCACTCCCAGCCTTCTGACGCAGAGCCATGGCGACATTCAGCACCCAGATCCGCAACAGCTCAACCTGGCGATCTGGCTCCTGAAGTCCTAGAGTTTGGCTACCTCAATCTTCCCCCCGATTGCATGAACATCATTCGGGAGGCAAGGAAGCCCACTACTAGAGCTTGTTATGCGGCTAAATGGAAGAGGTTTGTCATTTACTGTGTTAACCACAATATTGATCCGCTAAATGCTTCCATTCAAAACATCATTTGTTACCTGTTCCACCTGTATCAATGCAATTTGGCGTACTCTTCCATCCGCATTCACCTGTCTGCTATGGCAGCATACCTTCAGAACAGGCAACACCTGTCACTTTTTAGGGTTCCTGCTATCAAGGCTTTTCTGGAAGGACTCAAAGAGTCATTCCGCCAAGGACCCCACCAGCTCCAGAGTGGAACCTCAATGTGGTTCTTACGAGACTGATGGGCCCTCCCTTCGAGCCACTGCACTCTTGTGAGCTACAGTTTCTGACTTGGAAGGTTGCTTTCTTAGTAGCAATTACATCGCTACGGAGGGTTAGCGAGCTGCAGGCGCTCACCATCCAAGAACCTTTCTTCCAGGTACATGATAACAGGGTTGTGCTCCGCACTAACCCTAAATTCTTACCCAAGGTTGTGTCTCAATTCCATATGAACCAGACAATTGAGTTGCTGGTGTTTTTCCAAAACCCAGAGACGCTGGCGGAGCGGATGCTCCACACCCTTGACGTTAAAAGGGCCTTGATGTACTATGTGGACAGGACAAAAGATTTTCACAAAACCAAGCAGCTTTTCGTTGCTTTTGCCTCACACCACAAGGGAAACGCTATCTCCAAGGCTGGGATCGCTAGGTGGATTGTGAAATGCATTCAAATCTGTTACGCTAAAGCTAAACGCACTCTCACTATCCCACCAAGAGCCCACTCCACCAGGAAGTTAGGGGCCTCTATAGCTTTCCTAGGTAACATTCCCTTAGAAGATATTTGTAGAGCAGCCACATGGTCTACCACACATACTTTCACTAAACATTACTGTGTAGACGTGCACTCCAAACAGCAGGCAGCTGTTGGTCAGGCTGTTCTCAAGACACTTTTTCAGACTGCTGCAGCTGGCACGGGCGGCCGCCGTTAATGGAGGGACTGCTATGTATTCTATGCACAGATATGAATTCAGCAGCCCACATGCCTCGAACTGCAAATGCTACTTACCAGTATGCATCTGTTCTTGGCATGTAGGGCTGCTGACATTCATATCGCCCACCCTCCTCCCCGGCGCCTGTAGCAGCTGCAGTCTTCATATATATATATGCTCAATAGCATGGTCATCACTCACATACTTCACTCCATCTCTGCCAATGGCTGAAAACAATCTGGGGATGGAGGCGATGCCCATGCGCACTGTAGTCCAGGGGAGGAGCCACCTATCTCGTGATACTTCGAAGACTCTTCCAGGACAACAATGTGCAATCATCCGGACCCAACACTAGGCGGCGATCTATGCACAGATATGAATGTCAGCAGCCCTACATGCCAAGAACAGATGCATACTGGTAAGTAGCATTTGCATTTTTTCTGCCATCGGGTTTGGGTGTGTATTGCTGTGCTCCGGTTCGAAACCGTCCTTCGGGTTTCCCCTCGGTGCGCAATCCATTGTACCCTCTGCGTTATTGTTATCATACGTGTTTTACTGTCTCCGCGTATTCATTCAGCCGGGAAAGTCGCACATCTTCGGTTGAAAACATCGTGGGCGGCCTTTGGGCCTAGCCGCTTCGGTTCAGTCTTCTGCCGATAGAACGGACTCTGTTTCAATTCTGTCCTCGGTGCCACTCCAAGTACCCTCGCTCCGATCTACACCAATTCTGCAACTTGTGTCTCTCACCGGAGCACAAAGAAGATTGCGAGGCTTGTTAGTCGTTCCGATCGAAAAAGACTCTTCGAGTTCGTCTGGCTCGACGGTGAGAAATGCAGCGCCAAAGCACTCAACATACTCCGGATATCTTGGGAGAAGAATCCGAACATGAAGCGACAGCTGTGGAAGAAGAGGAGGCCTTCTCGTTAGCAGAATCTGATTCTGACCTAGAGATCGAATTGTAATCCGAAGACATTCCAGCGAGACAAGTGGTCATAAGTACTAAAAACCCGTACTCCATAAACTATCTTCCATTAAACAGAAGGCTTTGACACCACCTCTGCCTTTTGGCCTTGGTCGGCACCGAGACAACGTTTTTGATGCCCCGCCCTCGGCCCGGCACTGAAACAAGTGGTCAAGCCTTCTGACTCGGAATCGAGCCGAGACAGATCGTCTTTGGACCCGAAACATTCCGCTCTGAAAGAAAAATCTGGTTCGGAGCCGAAATCCTCTGTTTCAAAACAAAAGTCTTCTTCGAAGCCAAAACCTTGCGCTTCTAAACAAAAGTCCGCTTCGGAGCCGAAGCCTTCAGTTTCCAAGGACAATAAGGACAAGTCCGGTTCGGCACCAAAACCTTAGGCGCCTACATCGAAAGAAGATATTTCAGATCCGCTGGAACCTATCTAAGACGTTATGAAGAACAGATTGGATCCAAAGCAGAAAAAGCTTTACATCAATACAGACACTGGACATATCTTAGCCAAAACTTCTTCCAAGAGGAAAGTCAGTTCAGAGAACACTGGCTACAAGGTCCCCCTTAAGAAGAAGAAGAAAGACATTGCTACAACTCCTATCCATCCTACTTTGCTATCCCCTCCACCACTTTCACCATGTTCACCTTTACCAATACTGCCAGGCCCAGATCCATTACACATAACACCACAGGGATCTCCTCACACACAGCCTGATTTATGAGATTGGGATGATGAGGATGAGGATGACGATGACAATGTTACTTTACGTACAGACCCCTGGGATGATTAGAATATTCACCCAACCATGGATAATGATCCAGACCTATACCCTGCAAACCCTTCACCTCCAGATGATAATGTATCTTATCTGGAGCTAATTTCCAGAACAGCAGCATATCATGGGGTTACACTGCATAAAGAGATCTTAGATCACACATTTTTATTTGAGCCACTAGGGGCTTTACATAGAGTTAGTCAGAGTCTCCCCGTCTTAAAATGCATGATGAGACATGCAGATTCCCTTTTTAAGGTCCCTGTTCGTGCCTAAAGTTTAACACTTAGGTTTGATAAAAAAATATAAACCATCACCCTTTGATCCGGTTTTTATTAAAGGACAGCTCCCTTTAGATTCACTGGTAGTTTCCAATGCTCGTAAAAAAGCGAACTCACAGACATCTGGAGATGCACCTCCCCCAGATAAAGAAACCAAACTTATTGACGCATCTGGTAAAATGGTAGCAGCACAAGCTGTTTATCACTGGTGCATTGCTGACATGCAAGGCCTATTAGCTAGGTATGACAGGGCACACTGGGATGAGATGGGAGGTCTACTTCAGTACCTCCCAGAAGAGCATAAGAAAAAGGTACAAGAAAGGAAGCTAATTTCTAACTCTTCTATTATATGTGCTCTTGATGCTGCTGACGCTGCAGCAAGAGAGGTTAACACCAGCATTCTCTTATGTCGGCATGCCTAGTTTAACATTTCTGTCTTTAAACCAGAAGTCCAACAGTCTTATTTTAAACATTCCTTTTAACAACAGATTAAAAAAGACATGGATGTGGCAAAATCCATGGGAGCACTTCAAACTCATTCAAGCAGAGGCTCCTTTCGTTGCTCATTCTATAGAGTAGGGTCTAAAAGTACATCCGCAGACCCTTAAACTTCCTCGTACAAATCCAACACGTAACCCTCTTCTGGTAGAGGCTTCTTTAGAGGAGGGAACAGAGGAAACAATTTTAAAGGTAGAGGTAAGGGCACGCCAACGCGTAACTCCCCTTTCCCCATAAGCAGTGACTGCCGTACGCTTCCCCCGATCATCTAACACCTGTCGGGGAAGGCTTCAACAATTTCTCCCCATTTGGCAATCTATAACATCAGACAAATGGGTGTTATTGGTATCGCTTTGTTAGACATTAGCAAACATGGCTATTGCCTGGAGCACACCAGCAAGCCTGCCAACATTCCACCTCGCACTCACAAACACTCGTCAGAGCACCTACAGCCCCTCAAACAAGCTCCTCTAACAAAAGGAGCTATAGACCCAGTTCCATTACAGTACCAAGGCTCAGGGGTGTACTCTCTGTTCTTTCTAATTCTCAAGAAGGACGGCTCCTTAAGAGCAATTTTGGATCTACGGACATTAAATCTGTACATACTTACAGAACATTTCCAAGTGGTCACCCTTCAACAGGTCCTTGCACTGCTACAGCAAGGCGATTTTATGTCCTTACTAGACTTAAAAGATGCATACTTTCATATTCCCGTTCACCCAGCTCATCACAAATACCTCAGATTTGTGGTAGCTTGAAAACACTATCAATTATACTACTGCTCCCAGAGTATTCACAAAATGTCTGGCAGTAGTGGCAGCACACCTCAGAAGACAACAGATTCATGTCTTCCCATATCTAGATGACTGGCTCACCGAGACAGCACACACCAAAAGTGTCTACTCCACACTGAGACTATATTAGAACTACTAACAATTGGGTTTCACAGTCAATGCTCAAAAGTCTTACCTTCACACTTCACAAATGCAGTCTTATCGGGGGAGCAACTCTAAACTCTTGCACACCGCTAGCCTCTCCCAAAGTAGCCAGAATTCAAATTATTCAATCTCTGCTAATACAGTTTCAGGGCAATCAATACTTACAAGTCAGAACGTTTATGCAACTGCTAGGGATGATGGCATCATGCATCATAATAGTGCCTCATGCAAGATTGCACAGGGGTGCTTAGCACGTAAGTGATATCAGTCTCAGGGTCAATTAACAAATCTAGTCTTGGTAGACAGCCGCACCCATCGCTCTCTGCAGTGGTGGAACATACCAAACTTATCAACTTCATTGACCCTGTTCCACAGATCCTGCTAACAGCAGACTCATCCCTCACAGGTTAGGGTGCCCATCTCCACAAGTTGACAATTCAAGGTATATGGAACAAGTACAAAGCTCTGCATATCAACCATCTAGAGCTTCTAGCTGTATATCTAGCACTGAAAGTTTTCAGTCTCACCTCATAGGGAAAGTTGTCCTAGTCTGCACCGACAGCATGACAGCAATGTACTATGTACAAAAATTGGGGGTGGGGCACATTCTCTGCAACTGTCACGCCTCTCTCAAACAATTTGGCGTTGGGCAATTCATCACAGAGTACATCTGGCAGAGCACCTCCCAGGAGTGGACAATCCGATTGCTGACCTCCTAAGCAGAAGGCAGCAACAAATTCATGAGTGGGAATTTCATCCCCAGTATCTCCCTCCATACTTTCAAGAATGGGGATTCCCACAAATAGATCTGTTCGCCACAGTGGACAACTCAAAATACCCAAACTTCACCTACAGGTGCCCACAGCCTCTATCCAAAGTCAATGCCCTAAGGATGAATTGGTCAGGGATATTTGCCTACGCTTTTCCGCCTCCCCCTCCATTCCTGGTTCGGATGCTCAGGCAAATATATCTCACACTGATTCTAGTAGCTCCCACTTGGGCTCGTCAATCATGGTTCTCAACACTTTTAAAACTGTCAGTAGTTCCACATCAAAAACTACATCTCAATTACAGTCTTCTCACACAGAACCGTGAAGAAGTCAGACATCCAAATCCCAAGCAGCTCAACCTAGCGATTTAGCTCCTGAAGTTATAGAGTTTGGATATCTTAACTTGCCACCAGAATGTATGACCATTCTTAAAGAAGCAAGAAAGCCTACTACCCGACTAAGCTGTACATCTTAATTGAAAAGATTTGTTATATGTTGTACTAATAACAATTTTGATCCACTAGATGCATCTACTCAAAATATAATTTGTTACCTTCTGCATTTACAGCTTGCTGGATTAGCCTACACGTCCATTCGTTTGCATCTTGCAGCAGTAGTGGAATATTTGCAAAACAGACAACATCTATCTTTGTTCAAGGTTCCAGTAATTAAACCTTTAAGGAGGGCCTTAAAAGAATACCACCCAGGGTACCTCCAGCACCAGTTTGAAAACTGAACATTGTGCTTACACGACTCATGGGTCCACCTTTTGAGCCATTACACAACTGTCTGCTACAGTTTCTTTCTTGGAAAGTTGTCTTCCTCATTGCGATCACTTCATTGAGGAGAGTTGGTGAGCTACAAGTTTTAATCTTAGAAGAAACCTTCTTTCAACTTCATATTGACAGGGCAGTTCTTCGCACTAACCCAAAATTCCTTCCCAAAGTGGTTTCTGCTTTCCATATCAACTAATCTGGTGAGTTACCTGTGTTTTCCTCTGCCTGAATCGGTAGCAAAACTAGCTCTTCATACTCTTGATGTCAAAAGAGCACTATTGGGGGGCGTGGCCAAGATGGCGGCCTGAGAGGACGTGTTCTGCGGAGGCTCCTCGTCCTAATCCCCTAACCGTGCTTAAAAGCGCACCTTCCCAGCATCCAAGCTTCTCACCGGCTGCCGGCAGACAGCGAGATACCGGCTGGGGGCCCATAAACCGCGGCAGGCGCTGAGTTGTGTGGCAGGATCCAGGCGGCGGCGGCGGCCGTCCCCTGCCGGAGAAGGGGCCGCGGCGGCCTGGCCCGTGAGGCGACAGTGGCTGCGGGCTGCCCGTGGCGGGCGAGCGGCCACACAACACGGCGAAATCACCCCCCGCCCGCGAAGAGGACGACGCGGGGCAGCGGCACGGCGGCAGGCTACCGGAGCGCGGCCCGAGGCGAGGAGCGCTGAGCCGGGCGGCGAACAGAGCTACCTCTGACCCCGGCTTGGGCTTACCCGGCCAAGAAGCAGCGGCCGCAGGGAGAGACGGAGGCTGCCGCGCACAGAGGTGAGGAGCGGGACCAGGCAGGCGTAGAGGGCAGCAGCTCGAGGGGCGGACATTCGAGCCCCCGACGCTACACGGACCGGGGCCGACACCACTGGGGCCCTGCAACAAGTTGGCTGAGGCGGCACCATGAGGCCCCATCCAGACGGGGCCAAACTCCGAGCAAAGCAGGCCCCGCCCGAGGAGGCCCGCGTTGTGAGCAGGCTTTGGGACAGTGGGAGAGGATTCGGGGGGCACCAGCGAGCCCCCGGGGCGTAGAGGTGGCCCGGGAGGCTAGCGACACAGGGAGCGGGGCCAGACGACCCGGGCATTGCCGGGGGCCCGGGATTGGGCCCAATCAACAGGAGTAAGCCACCCGGGAGGACGAGTGGCGGTTGGTGGGAAGGCGCGACACGACGAGGGAGACGGACCCTGGGGTTGGCACTCGGGGGGCTACCAGTCGAGCCCCAGGCGGACCACAGCACAGGAGGGCGGCGCCCGGGCTTCCGGCGTGCCACTGACCGGGGCCCGCGCACTGAGGCCTTCTGCACATTGCGGCACCGTCGCGGGTGGCCTCGCGGAGCGGACCTCGGCCCAGTAGCGGCATCACATATGCGGCAGATCAAGGAGGATAATTTGCCCGAGGGGCCACAAGATAGCACGGCCAAGGATCCTGGGCCGGCGGACACACAGACACACAGCACTCACCACAGCGCAGTGCAACCCACAGGCACAGCTCCCCACCCCCCCCATTGACCCGCCATTTGATTGTGAACCCACGGAGGAACGCAGCACGACCAGAGGGGCAACCAGTCTCACAGGGGAATAGAACATGTCGTCCTCTAGTCGCAAAGGGGGCTGCACCATTCCAGAAATGCTGGCGAAAGGATCCTCCAAGACGGACAAAAGCCCGGACAAGCCGACACAGCCATTTCCGCCTAAGGGAAAGGACCGAGATGAAGGGGAGGCCCCGGCAACTAAGGCATTTATGGAGGCCCTATTCACCTCTCTCAAGGAAGACATTCAAACACTCAGACAGGATATGGCGGGGGACTACAAGGAACTGTGCTGCGACGTCGATGACCTCGGTGAACGGGTGGCAGCGTCAGAGCTCACGGTGCAGGCTAGAAGCAAGGAGGTAGAACTCCTGCAGCAGGAGATCATAAGACTCAATGAGCAACAACTGGATCTACAAACCCACACAGAAGACCTGGAGAACCGCTCAAGACACAATAACATAAGGGTCCGCAACGTGCCCTCTAAAGCAGAGGGGGAAGACGTGGCGGCTTATTTGCAGAGCTTATTCCGAGCGGTGCTGGAAGAGAGCGAGGACTTTGTGATTCGCTTCGACAGAGCCCACCGAGTGGGCCTAGCTCGCCGGGCGCCGGCTCCCCCTCCAGACATTCTGGCCTTCCTGCCCGACTACCCCCTCAAAGAAAGTATTCTGAAGGCGGCACGCCTAAAGCAACCTCTCCGATTTCAGGGCCACCCGGTGGAACTATTTCAAGACTTATCGGCAATCACCCTGCAAAAACGTCGGGCGTTCGAAGTGGCTACCACCTTCCTACGTGACAAGGGGGTCCCATACTCATGGGGGCACCCCTTTCGTCTGATTTTCAAATGGAATGGGGCCCTACACCAGCTCAGGTCCCTGCGAGATACCTGTGCCTTGCTGGGCATTCCACACGAGGGGGACTCGCCTGAGGACGACACTGAGGGGCGATCGCCCGGGGCCCGGTCCGGGCCCCTGAAGACGACTAGTGATGGTTGGCAGAAGGTGCGACAGACGATCCTCCAGGAAAGGCCTCAAACCGAATCCCGAGACTGTGGCACAGGAACAAGCGGCGGCGATCCAAGAGGTCTCTAAAGACACCAACGCCGACTCATGAGTGGACTGAGGCGAGGGTGTTATCCAGCTAAGTTGCAGCACCACGGTAGGGGGGGCGGGACGGGGGGCCTTGGGCCGCCATTACCACGCTTTCCCTCATTTGACAATCTACCACAGGCCTGGACTAACGTTGCATTGGCCTGGGACAATGTTCACCAGTTTGGGTTTTATGTTTGGGGATACGGAGGGAAGAGAGGGGGAGGAGGGTGTGGGATGGGGGAGGGAGTTGGGGGGCGGGGGGGGCTCCGGTGTGTTCAATTCCATCAGGCAGCGAGAACAGGTGTGTGGGTCAACTTCGGAACAGGACGGTGGAAGAAAGAGATAAGGTACATACCCCCTCATGGCTGATGAGCCTCTTTAGGTTCTTACCCTAAATGTTAATTTAGGGTAACATTTAATTCCAGGGCGGCGGTGTGCATTCTCCAGGAGACGCACTTGTTGGCCAAAGACTGGCAGCGCATGAAATCCAGGGCTTTCCCGACTCAGTTTTATTCTTCCACCACGAAGAAGAAAGCAGGGGTAGCCCTTCTCTTCGCTAGACATTTCAAAGGCCAGGTGGGAGACAAAGTGGCAGAAATCAAAGGCAGGCTCTTAGCCCACACTGTTTTTATTGGGAACCTGCCGATCACGGTGGGGTCCATTTATGCCCCCAACACCAAGCAGGAGACCTTTCTTATAGGGGCACTATCGGAGGTCATGAGAACGGACTCAAGGTACATACTGATAGGCGGGGACATAAACCTGGTTATGGACAATGAGAGGGATAGATCTGGTCGGAGGTTCGGCGACTCGGGAGCTCTCTCTACCGAGGGGAAGCACTGGCTCGCCAGTAGGGGGTTCCAGGACACATGGAGGGAGATCCACCACACAGCCCCGGGGTACACCTTTTACTCACATGTGCACCGTACATACGTCAGAATAGATCACTTCCTCGGCTCTGCGGATCTGGCCCCTATGGTACAGGACATGGAGGTTACCGCAGCTGCCCTGTCAGACCACGATGCGGTGGTGATGCGCTTAAGGGTCCCGCGTATGCCGTCACACAAAGGTAAATGGCGCCTCAGAGAGAACCTGCTCTCCGGCCAAGGGGTCATTCAGTAACTCTCCCAGAGCATCACAGATTATCAAAGCCAGAACGACACAGGAGAGGTGGTCATGACAGCCGTCTAGGGGGCACTCAAGCGGTCGTCAGAGGGGAGCTCATAGTGATCTCAGCTGCGGACAATAGGGAATGGAAGGAACGACGCCAGGAGCTAACAGCACAGGTGTTGGAGTTGTAGAGAGTGCACAGCCGGACAGGGGCCCCTAGGATCTGGCGCAAATTGAAGGCAGTCAGAGCGCAGCTTGCGTACCACGATTTAGACCGGGCTGAATATACAGCATTGCGCCTCAAGCACACATACTACGTGGGGGGGTAGGACAGGCCGCCTCGGGAGCTCCGAGAGGAAGACCGCATTGCGGAGGCCTTTAGGTTATTCTACGCCAAACTTTACAAGGCCGAACCTGCTTCGGATGCCGGGGCAGGCACAGCATATCTAGATGAAGCTAAGGTAACAGCCCTTAATGAAGCTAACGCCCAGGCTCTGGATGCCCCCATAAGATTGGAAGAAGTGATCTCAGCTATTGCACTTCTCAAACCGCTTAAAGCGCCTGGCCCGGACGGCTTCTCCGCGGGCTTTTATAAATCCTTCTGCCCCCTCTTGGCCCCCGTGCTGACGAAACTGTTCAACTCTTTTCAGGGTCCGGGGTTAATCCTGCAAGAGATGTTGGAGGCAGACATTATAGTCCTGCCAAAACCAGGCAAGGACACGTCCCAGTGTGCGGCATATCGGACGATCTCACTCCTCAACATCGACTTAAAGCTCTTCACAGGGATTCTGGCTGCAAGGCTGGGCCCTTGTCTCCCAGGTATAATAGAACCAGACCAGGCGGGCTTTATACCCTCCCGTCAATGCGCAGACAACACCAAGCGCTTGATGCATGTGATTGATAAAGCACACTACAACGACACGGACGCGGCCCTTCTGTCGGTCGACGCCGAAAAAGCGTTCGACCGGGTGGACTGGATCCATCTGGACAGGACACTGGCGAGATTTGGTTTGGGAGACAGGTTCAGGGCCTGGGTGGCGAGCTGCTACGCCGCTCCCCAAGCAACGATCAAAGTGAACGGGACGAGCTCCATGTCGTTTGCCATTCAACGGGGCACGAGGCAGGGCTGCCCGCTCTCGCCAATGCTATTCGCCCTCTATATCGAACCTTTCGCCAAACGCGTACGAGACAACCAGGCTATCAAGGGCGTCACCTTTGGGAGCGAAGAACAAACTATTAGCTTATACGTGGACGACATTCTGGTCGCCGTAGACAACCTTAGGACCTCGATACCTGCATTTTTTGAGGAAATGGAGCGGTTCGGGAGGGTATCCGGCTTCAAAATGAATGTCGGAAAGTCAGTGATTCTCCCTCTGGGGAGTAACACCCGTCAGGCCAACAGAGGCTCCCTACAACTGGGAGGTTTGTCCACGCAAATGGCACTCCCGTATCTGGGTATCGATCTGACGCCTACTACAGCTCAGACAGTCGAACTGAACTACACCAAGCTGCTCACGCGCATTAGAGGAGATATACTGAGATTGCGACAGCAGCCGCTCTCCTGGCTAGGCCGGGTAGCTGCTGTCAAAATGACCCTACTGCCAAAAGTACTATACCTCTTTCAGACCATCCCGGTCACCCCCCCTATAGGTATGATTAAAAAACTGCAAGACACTAAACAGCAGTAAATCTGGGCCGGTAAACATCCTAGGATGCGGCGAGACCTGACAACGCGGGCTCCGGCGGAGGGAGGGCTGGGCGTACCTGATTTGCAGCAATACTTTCGCGCAACGCAGCTGCGATACCTCTTGGAGTGGTCCAGGCCAACCTTGGAGAAACGCTGGTTGTATCAAGATAGGGCAATGGCGGGAATGCCGCTCTGGAGTATCCCATTCCTGGCGCGTCCAGATAGACCGGCGTACATAAGAAAGTCACCCATCTCCAGGACCCTCCTCCAGGTGTGGAACTCGGTGGCGGTAGCCAGAGAACTTACGTCCTTCCCGTCACCTATGACGCCCCTATTTTATAACCCGGCGTTCCCACCCGGGATGGTTCCCAGTTCCTTCCCCCAGTGGCGACGGACGGAGTGTAACTCGGCTGCACGCCTGTTTGATCCGCAGGGCTTTATGACACTGGAGGCTATCAGAGAGGGGTACAACATTGATAAGCCGCAAAACTTCCAATACTTTCAGCTACGACACTGGCTCACCCATAAGGACACAATCCCACATGTCGGCCGCTTTCTCAAACCCTACGCGAAGTGGCTCCTGGCTAAGTCTACAGATAAAAGGGCGATCACTGAACTGTATCAGCTGTTGCCCCCCCACCTCCCGCCAGTAACTAGATCGGCAGGGCAGAGACGGTGGGAAAGAGAGTTAGGATGCGCGCTCTCGGACAAGGATTGGCAGGACATCTTCTACCGGGCGCACCGTGGAGTACCAGGTTTTTATGGACCCGGCGGTGCCAGGGAGAACACCTGAAAACTCCGAGTCCTTCCTGTTTCGAACCACAGAAACACCGAGTCTTCTAGGTGAAGTCAAAGATCGTATTTATTGGCTGCAACCAGTAACAGGTATCCTAGAAGTACAACGACGTGTATGTTCTCAGGAGACTGCTTAAACTTACAAAGCCAGCCTTAGTCTTTTATACAGAATAATAAGCTTCGGGCACAAATTCCTTATTTTACAGTTGACCATACAAATATTTTCACTACAAAGGAAAAGCTGAGTCATGATGACAAGCACATATTTTAGTTCGTCCAGCCCGTAATTGATTACCCGGCAAGACCCAGTATTTTCATCAGATATCGACAGACCCCCAATAAAATCGGGCACCTCCTCCTCATAAAGTCATAAAGCAAGAAGCAGAGACAGGTGTGTGTAAGATTAGGCAAGGTTTGTGTGCGATGAAAGGTTTATGATATGTTGTGCCTTGATACTAATCTTGCTCGGCCACTGGGGAAGGACCTGGCCGAACAGGTTTGGCTTCGGGCAGTGGAGTCAGCTTGCCCAGGTCACAGAGGAGTCAGCTAAGGTGTACGTGCCCTTCGAACCAGGTTTTGGCTTTCAGTCATTTGGCTATGTGAGGGCAATCACAAAATGGATGTCGTTCACAAAATGGTACCCAAGGGTTCTGAACGGAAATGCTGATTTCAGGGTGATTCCGTCACTCGATCGTGACGGAAATGCTTATGCATGATGCTTAAATCATTACCGGTTCGCTGATACCAAAATCGTCATGGTGCGACGATGTTTATGACACGGGTCCAGAATTTTCAGTACCACAGACCCTCCTTTTGCCCTTACATAGGCAAAACAACCAATACTCACGCTAATCTGAGTCTAGGTCTATGAGATGTTGCTGTAGCATCATCCTATTACTTAGCTCGTTTCTTGATACAGGTTTCCTTACACATGATGCAGCACAGAGGCCACATATTGCAGGAGCACACTGTACACACAGACAGAACAGGAAAAGAATGGCTAAGATCACCCCAATGACTATCGGAATCTTCCATCCCCAGGCCGATATCAGTTCCCAGAACCACCCCACCAGTGACCAGTCTCCTTTATCCACATGAATAGATTCTGAGATTTTATGCAGTTTGGAGATGGCCTGGTATACTGTCGGAGCGTTATCTGGGATGAAAATGCAGCAACTTGATTGGGTCACTTTACATACCCCACCTCGGTCTGCGAGTATGACGTCTAATGCGACCCTGTTCTGAAGGGTCATAATACGGTCCACAAAGGGCACCGGTAGTTTCAACTATCGTAGATTCAACTACCCTCGTCTATTGGCGAATGTTCCTGCTGTTCACCATAGGCCCCCAAAACGGCAGAAAACCTTTTACGAAGTCACCAAACTCTTGACCCGTAGTGCCGTCTTGACTCACGACACCTCTAACTGTCCTTGTCCTATGGTAATCTGCCGCAGCCGTGTAGGTGGGAGGCAACAGGAACGAAGTGAAACATGTGCCCGAGAAGTCAGGGGGCAACCATGTATATGCTCTATCGTGGCAGAGGAAGTAGGTACCCTTAGTTGCTAGGAATGGAGGAGAGGTCTGAGACGAAAAGACATGAGTTTCAGTACAGACACTCCTCCCTAACTGAGCTCTGGAGTTCTTGCCATTTCCCTGCAGACATAGGTGACCCTGGTGGGGTACGATCCAGATCGGGGAGGATCTCTTTGCTAGCATGTTTTCACTCAAGGCAACTCCATACCCCGTTGTGTTCCATCTACTGTAAGCCTTCAACTCATCTCTGGGAATCGTTCTATACGTGTCAATATCTCTGCTCATATTTGTGATTCCCACCACTAATGCCTTGTTGCTTGAGTTACTTCTCGTGGAACGTGGGGGATATGGTACGATGGCAAATAGGAACATCGTTTGGAATGCCCATAAAGAACCATAGTAGCTAAATGGCAAGGCAAAGTATGGGATACCTTTATCTGTGGTATGTGGCATAAGTCCACACACCCAACAATTAGTCGTGTTCATTACTAACTGGTGTTGGTGCAGCAGCTGAACGAATGAATTATTTACAAACTCCAATCTTCTGGCAGACTCGTGTTCAGGCAGAGGGTGAAAAGAATGCGGGGAAACAAGAGGAGGAGGTGTGGGCTGTGTAGTGTGTGCAAATGTCACTCGAAAAGTGAATAAAGCATAGCCTATTAAAAACGTCATTATACTACACAACATGAAAATGCATATTATCAAAAATCGTGTTTTTGCCATCACTGTGCATATTCTGGTTTCAAAGTTCATTGATTTGGCAAGTCTCTCCGTCTTGAAAAACTCCATCCTCTAGAATTGCTGCCCGCGGCGGTAGGGTGTTCTATGCTAAGGAATGCTTCTGTCAGTCCAGGGCAACTCCCTTAGACCAACCAGAACCGTTGACCTAACGTCTTCGGCTGCACCCCAAAGACTTGGACGACCGCGACCCTAGCAGCAGAACCCGGATGGCGGTTCGAAAAACAAAAATAAGCAAGTTTCTCAGAGGAGAGAGAGAGCTCCACTTTCAAAAACAGAAAAAAAACAATTTTTTATTTGTCCATAGTCAGAGTTCTCGGCCTCAAATTGTAATGTGTTCTTCCAGGTGTTGTCTGGTCCTGGAACAAAAGTTCAGGCTCTGTAGTGTTCAATCGCATTGACGGTGGCACAGATCCTTGCAGAATGTCATCACTCTCGCGTTCAGAGTTTGTTCCTTTTACCTGTGCATCACTAAAGAGCAGGAAGTGAGGCAGAGTTTCGAGAGAGTCAGCAATCCCCTCCTGGACCCACCAGTCGTAAGGCAGAGGCAAAGTGACCCTCTTGCAATGGGTCCCGTGGATCCAGTGTTTCTTTCCTTCCACTCGGACGGCTGATCTTGTGGAGAGAAGTACTAGGTGGGGACCGGTCCAGCGGGGCTCATCATTCTTTGTCCGCTGGTAATTCTTTACGAGTACGTAGGTTCCAGGATCGATAGGGTGTCCTGGAGCTTCAGTAGCTTGAGGTAGAGTGTCATGTACCTGTTGGTGTAAAACACGCAATTTAGCCGTCAATTCGTACAGATAATCAAGCAGTACAGGGTACTCTAACTCACTGAATTTCGTGGGCCTTGGCACTCCCCAGATGTTGGCTGGACGGCCGAACACTATTTCATAGGGGCTAAGCCCCACTCTCGAGTGCACAGTCATTCTTGTTGATAGGAGTGCCAAGGGTAGAGCGTCGGGCCATTTAAGACCAGTGCTCGCTTGGATTTTGGCTAGTTTCAATTTTAGGGTGCCGTTATAGCATTCTACTAATCCAGCTGATTGGGGGTGATTTGCAGCGTGGAACTTTTGATCAATGCCTAGCCCTTCACATACTCTCTTCATCACTCGTCCCACAAATTCACTCCCATTATCACTCCAGACCATTCTTGGCATTCCAAACCTGGGGAAGAATTCTTTGACAAGGGCTTTAGCTGTCGATAAGGCACTATTGTCTTTCAATGGGTTTCTTCTATCCATCTTGAAAAAGCACAAACAACAACGAGTACGTATTTCAGATTGTTGCACCTCTCCATGTGGATGAAATCTAGCTGCAAAACCTCGAACGGGTACGTAGGAGGAGCAAAATGACCAGCTGGTGTTGGAGTTCCCCTACCAGGATTGTATTTCAGACACACCATACAGTTCTTAACTATATTCTCTGCATGTTTAGGGATTCTAGTGTTCTGCCATACTGGAGCCAGTAACTTGCAAATCCCTTTCACACTGATGTGTGCCATTCCATGCGCTATTGTAACCACTGCAGGCACGTACGCATCGGGTAACACCCATCGCTGATGCTCTGACAATTCGACCCAACAACCATTCGCATCCAATTTACCCATGCTTTCTCTACACACCTTTAGTTCTTTCTCTGTTGCTTCAGCTTGAATGGATTTCACACTCTCAATCGTATCTTCACACATGCCTCTATCCGGAACCCATCTCGCCGGACCCGCAACATACATTCGACTCATCACATTCCTTGCAGTTTCTTTCGCGACTTCATCCGCAAACGCATTTCCACGACCAACATCATCTGTCACCTTCTTGTGAGCACTGCATTTCACGATCGCAACTTGTAACGGCAAGGTCAGTGACTCAAGAAGCTCATTCACCAACTGACCATGCTGGATCGTAGCACCATGTGAAGTCAGAAAACCACGTTCACGCCACAAACGTCCAAAACTATGAGCAACACCAAAGGCATACTGACTGTCAGTGTACACATTCACTCGGTTTCCTTTCGCCAACACAATCAACTCTGCTGCTTGTGCTGAGGTATGTGGGATACGTGCAGTTTCAACAATAGTATGCAAAGTCGTAACAGCATATGCCGCAGTCGTATCACCATTCGGCAACTTGAAACACGAACCATCAACCCACAAAGTACCATCACATTCTGTAAGAGGAGTGTCCCTAAGGTCTACTCTCCCTTTCGTTTCTTCTTCTGTCCTAAAGAAACAGTTGTGCTGCTTTTCAGCATCCTCTGTCTCAACTGGAATTGGCAACAACGTGGCTGGGTTTAGTGCGCTGCATCTTTTAATGTGGACATGACTTGCTAACAAGGTCAACTCATAACCTGACAATCGAGCACTAGTTAAATGCTGTGTCTTGGTTCTATTTAACAAAGTGTCTACCGCATGCGGAAACATTACAACCAGTGTGTTATTCATCACCAACCCAGCAGACTGTCGGATAGAAACAGCTGCTGCGGCTCTTAAACAACTTGGCAATGCCCTAGCTACCGGATCCAAAGTCGACGAGAAATACGCGCATGGACGTCCCCGTTTGGCTTCGGGCAGTGGAGTCAGCTCGCCCAGGTCACAGAGGAGTCAGCTAAGGTGTACGTGTCCTTCGGACCAGGTTTTGGCTTTCAGTCATTTGGCTATGTGAGGGCAATCACAAAATGGATGCCGTTCACAAAATGGAACCCGAGGGTTCGGAACGGAAATGCTGATTTCAGGGTGATTCCGTCACTCGATCGTGACGGAAATGCTTGTGGATGATGCTTAAATCATTACCGGTTCGCTGATACCAAAATCGTCATGGTGCGACGATGTTTATGACAAAGGTCCAGAATTTTCAGTACCACAACCACACAGCTTGCAATGTGGTCGGGAATCGGCGGTCAAGGTGGCATATTACTGGCACTTGACTCCCGAACGGCTTCACCAGAACAACCCTAGTCGTGATCCCATGTGCTGGAGGGGATGTGGGCACACAGGGACCATGCTTCACCTGTTATGGGAATGCCCGGGGGTGCAGGAATACTGGGAGGAGGTCCTCCGAGACATAGATAAGTATTTTGAAACTGAGATTCCCCGCGTATGCGATCCTGGGCCTACCTAACAAACTCACTTTCCCGCTTAAGTCCATTCGGGGGAGGCAAATGGGGTTGGCGATGGGGGCAGCGACACAACATATCCTCTCACTTAGGGGAACTCCACGGAAACCCACACACACGGGGTGGCTCTACCTGCTATGGTATGTAATGGGTATGGAACGGATACAAGCTTCTCTCACACAAACCACAGACACCTTTAGAGAAACCTGGGCACCCCTAGTCTCCCTGTTGTCCCACGAATTTCACGAGCTTACATGCCCGAAGTATCTCAGGGTTCTCAGACTTACAGATGAGTTCCACAAACCACCTAGAGACGAGAAACGAAAGGTATGAAGAAGGTCCATCCGAACACCTTACACCTGCACAGCGTAACACACCGGAGGGGGGGGGAAGGGTAGCGGGGGGAAGTTTAGGGAAAAGGGCAGTTTGGGTTAGGGAGGATTTAGATAGGGGGTTTAATACAGAAGCTCCGATATGCACTATTTTGAAGGGTTTTGCCCTCACCAGCATACATGGACACATGGCATTCATCCCAAGAGTTCGGACTCCGGAAGCCAGATCGGACATATGGGGTGACAGAAGCACTTTATGTTGTGATTGTCCGAAGATTGTAATGCTATGTCTCAATGAAAATAAAAATAAATTTGATCTAAAAAAAAGAGAGTGCTATTGTACTACATTGAAATAACAAAGAATTTTCAGAAGACAAAACAACAGTTTGTTGCATTTGCTACACTTCACAAAGGCAATCTCATTTCTAAATCTGGTATTGCAAGATGGATTGTTGGTGCATTCAAACCTGCTACACTAAAGCTATACAAACTTTGTCTATACCTCCTAGAGCACATCCTACTCGTAAAATAGGAGCATCAATGGCCTTTTTAGGTAACATCCTTATAGCTGACATTTGTAAGGCAGTAACATGGTCCACACTGCACACATTTACCAAACACTACTGTGTAGATATGTTAGCACGTCAACAAACCAATGTAGGGCTAGCGGTGCTACAGAGACTTTTTCAAACAGCTGCAACATCTACTGGTTAACCACCGCTTTGGGAGAATACTGCTATTAAGTCTATGCAAAACATGTGCGTCTACAGCACACATCCCGCAAACGAATTATGCGACTTACCCAGTAAGCATCTGTTCTTGGCATGCAGAGCTGCAGATTCACATGCGCCCTCCCACCTCCCCAGACACCTGTAGTTGTTGCAGTTTTCATTATTTACATTACATACGCATGGACATCTCTGTACTACACTCGCTCACTCCATTCTCACCCTCTTGCTGGAAAACAATCTAACAGTGGAGTCGATGCAGATGCACACTATCACAGAAAGGAGGAGTCACCTTACCTTGTGACTGGGAAAGAATTCTTAGAAGAAAAATAACTTGCAAACATCCAAACCCAACACAAGATGTAGGAGTATGCAAAGCATGTGAATCTCCAGCTCAACATGCCAAGAACAGATGCTTATTGGGTAAGTAGCATAATCCTTTTATTCCACCAATTGTCTTTCTTTCCCCAGTACTCATAGCCGCTATGGGAGCTTAGAGGCTATAACAGAAGTGGCTTGGCTCCAGTTAGATAACTTGGTCCCCCTGAACCATCCCTTACACCTGTATTATTTGTGATCTAGCGCACCTCAGACAACCAAACCACCCGCCCTGGATAGACACTGGTGGATCAAATCTGTGAACCTAAAACTAATGCACTGATAAAAACCCTCTACCCCATGGGTAACAGCTGGAAACAAATCAGTTGGGCTCTATAGGACATTACAAAAATACTCAGGTGCATTCCTGGGGGCCCTTAAAGACAAGTGGAAAATAGATCGAGGGACTTCAATGAGAGAGAACGGCAACACACCCTAAAGTACCACATACAAGTGTCCTCAAGCACCAAATGTAAATATGTACACTTTAATTTTTTTTACAGACGGCCTACTTAACCTCGTGTAAGATCACTAAGATGTACCAATGGACATCTTCGGATTGTCCAAAATGTCATGATACGCAAGCTCATAGGTTGATAGATGTGATATGGGAATTTCCTGAAATTAGACATTTTGGCAGGAGTCACTGTAGAGCTCTAAAATGTAACAACCCAATTCAATATTTTTTGCATTGGGGAATGCTTATTAGGATTATTTAAACACTCAAAAACAGAAATGGCAGTATTGAAATTCCTAGAACAAGCCTTTCTCTATGTGAGAAGAGGCATAACTTTATCATAGAAGGCCCCCGTTACTGGTCTTATGGTGCAGTGCTGTGATACACTTGTATTAAAAGTACAGCACTATGCAGAACTCTTTGAAGCAGACGCACTGACGGAATTTCGGTCACCAAGCCGCACAAACCGACATATGCACTATACAAATTGTGTGACCCCAGAACAAGAGCCATATTGAAAGAGAATTTGGAATTGGATGTATGATCTATACTGTGGAGCCCTGAAGAAGTCCCTCCGGGGCGAAACGCGTCTGCTACTGTATTTTATCTACCTGATTTGTTTCTATATTAAGACAGCCCAATAAAGAACTATTTTAGAAAAAAGAAACAACGTTGCATTGGAAGTTCTTCTATGTGCATATAAAGACTGTCCTCCATTGAATCTCAAAAGATGTTATTGTTGTGTGCGCGCAATTATGTTAATGCACAGGGCTGTACCGGACTGTGTTTCCACTTCACCACCGCCTTGACAAAGAAAGAAACTTCTAAACGTGTTGGCAGCAGGTGATTTGGCTGTGGAAGTGATCGGGGGTCCCGCTCCTTCATACCTAATAGAGGAGTTTGACGCTTGCAGCTCGTGTTGTTTATTCGAGTGCCTCTCATAGCAGGAACAAGCCAGAGCATGGGTATATAGATATATATATATATATATATATATATATATATCTCCTACTGGCGGTAGCCAGTAGGTATATATAGTTAGGACCTAGTTTCATAGGAAATCCCCAACATTCTATTGGGAATAACTTTGGCGCTGGTTGATGAATCTTCGCAAATTTCTCAAAGAAGATGGCTCGCTCCGCTCCTCTCCTTCCCTGAAAGTTTGGGGGGGCTGAGAAAAAAGGGGGGTCCCAAAACGTGTTTTCCCCATGTTAATTTCCATAGCACCTTTAGACACGGCTACAGCTTGAACCACTGAAGGGAATTACACCAAACCTTTCAAAATGGTAGTGTCTGGTACGCAGATCACGCTTCTGGTTAAATAGTGTAAATCCCTCCAGTAGTTCCTGAGAAAATTAAAAGAGAAATAAATTATATATCTGTAAGCGCGCACTGTGCGCGCACCCCGCGATTTTTCGGGGGGTCTTGGGGGGCTTCTCTCTTTCATTTCCATCTTTTTATTTTAATATCGAGGGTGCCCACCCCTCGTTTTGCCCCCCGAGATCACCGCCGCGGCCCGAGCGGCCTCAAGATGGCCGGCGCCTGGTTGTGGGCGGGGCCGGGAGGACGTGGTTTCAGCTTCCCCCTGCATGGGGGAAGCCTTCGATGTCCGGTCTCCCGTGCCGAGGGGGAGACCGGGTGATTCTGGCCTGAGGAGAAGTGTGGGCTGGTGCGGGGCTCCCGTGTGCTGAGGGAGCCCCGGTAGAAGAGGACGTGGTTTCCGCTTCCCCCTGCCTGGGGGAAGCCTTCGATGTCCGGTCTCCCGTGCCGAGGGGGAGACCGGGTGATGCTGGCCTGAGAAGAAGTGTGGGCTGGTGCGGGGCTCCCGTGTGCTGAGGGAGCCCCGGGAGAAGAGGAGACGCCTTGGGAGAGCAGTGGCGTAGGTAGGTTGGTGCGGGGTGCGGGGTGCCCTGGATAGGATAAAGAAACGTTCTAAAAAAAATTTTCTTGCCTATCACATAAAATATAACACAGAAAAAAAACTCAAATGTGCTTTATTTCATAAAGAAAACGTATGTTTAAAGTATAATTTTATTTGTAGCAAAACCTATAGGCTTCAACGAGCAAAGCTACTTTACTTCAAGACTTTTTGATTTAAAAAATACCTGTTTAGTGGTCCGTGAAACATTTCTAGTTAGGAGACTGCCCCAAAGAGTTAACGGCATTTATTAAATGAGTAATCAATATTCGTTAAAGAAATTCCTTTGGTAATGGATGCTTTTTTATTGCTGGCAAAACATAAATAAATACACACTTACAGAATCACTCCCCATGACACAGAAGCATTTTCCTTCGAAATGATGAATGGTTTTCGTAAGCAATGGGTGGTTTCCAGCAGTTGCTGCCTTCTCTCACGCCAGTTGCCATCTCCCAACTACCACATTACTTCTCCCCTTTATTCGACCAACACTCCGCTTTTGTCCTGTGTCCAGATGTCCCTCATTACTGAGAGTGTTCACTCAACAGGTGTTCCTAAGTCCCAGAATATCAGGGGAAATTTAAAGACGAGCCTAGATTTTTATAGATAAATAAGCATAGTTTTACATTTTTGCCGAAGTCAGGAAGTTGCACAGTTGCCGGTCAAACCTGCAGTTCTTGTTGAATGAAGACATCTGCCGTGTTTTGCGCGGGCATGGTAATCCGATAGCTGCATGTTTTATAGTGTCCATATCTTCACCAGAGCACGTCAGAATGCGAATTCAGCAGAACAGATGTATGAGAGACTTAACACATTCCATAAATGCATTAATTAACTCAGTTATGAGGGCATTCATGTCCTAGGAATGTTTGTGCAAAACGAGGGATGATTTGCTTCTCTCCTAAATCCGTCCAACCACAGGGCGCCATGCTCAGGTTGTTGGTTAAGTTTGCATAATATTATAAAATAGTGTAACTCAAACATAAGAACCAAAGACTGGCCTGGTTTTGCGTATGAGTCAATATTAACTGAATGTTTTTTTTTTCCTAAGACATCAACATATTTCTTTCATTAAGGAATCCCTTTTCCCCCCAGTTGCGGCCAGTAGTGTGAGAGCTGCCGGGCGGTGACGTGGGGAGGGGCAGGGTGGTGGTAGTAAACTACAGAATACGGACAAATACAGGTAAGTAAACATAAAAATAAATACAACGAATTTTGTTGTGCGCACTGCATTGCATTTGGCGATGTAGTGAACACAACTAAATTAATTTTATTTATTTTAATGTTTACATACGTGTATTTGTCCGGATTGCGCACACTGCATTGCATTAGGAGATGCAGTACGCGCAATGAAATTTGTTTTATTTATTTTTATGTTTACTTACCTGTATTTGTCTGTATTCCTTCGTTTACTACCCCCCACCCTGCCCCTCTCCATGTCACCGCCCAGCAGCACTCCCACTACTGACCGCTACTGCCCCCTCCTACTTGAAATCAAATGGGTTTATTTTTTTCAATTCTAATGAACAAATATCATCATTGTTATAGATTTAGCTCTCAGAGTAAAAGGGCATCTGGCTTTTATAAACACGCTCTATTTTAAATATTGTTAGCTAAAAGCCGAGTCAATTATGACTGTTGTTAAAGTTTCAGATTAAATTACATACATACGTGTGTATATATATATATATATATCCTAATGCATAACTTGGTGTCATTGCTTTGCTGCTATTTTTGATACTTTTTTATTTGCGTGATTTGCAAATATTATACCGACTTTATATACTGGAATGTAAATTTTTTTTTAATACTGTTTGCACATAGATGAATATTTTTTATCATGTGTATTTATGCAACAGTGTTTTTTTCCATTTTTCCATTACCAAGTTTTATATTTTCATACGGTTTTAACCTGTACATATTAATTATTGTACCTCATTGGCTAAAATAACATGAATTGTTCTATCTCAATGCTTGGTAAGCCCACTTGGGCAGCATTAGTCATTCCATGGTATTCATATGCAGCGTTTTATGTATTTTTGAAGTATTTTCTTCATGTCTATGACACTTTTTCTGCACTGTCACTTTAAAAGTCTAGCTCGACTTACACTGTTTGTCATGTGATCAAGCCTCCCTGGAGGCGAAACGCGTCATGGCGGCAGCGCTGGCTATCAGAAAATAAACACTGCTTCACCAGCACTTTTTGGGTCGGCTCTTTGTTGCTGAAAGATTGGAGACTTGCTGTCCGGGCAACGAGGTTCACTACATATGGTACCTACGCTTTTCAGGTACGAGCAAGACCCCTTCTCAACAGGGCAACGTGGCAGAAAGCTGCTTCCGGGTTCCCAGGTTCCCAGGAGTGTTTACCTTCTCCGGCGAGGAGAACGCCGCAACGCCCCTGCCATACCGTCGATGCGTTCCAGTGGGATAGCAGCCGGAGTTCCTTTGTCTTCGTTGTCACGGAGACTGGATCTGAGCGTGAACCCCGGAGAACGCCGCGGAAACGACAGAGAGAAGTGTGCGCGACTACCGGTAGGACATTTAATTCCAAATACCGATGAGTCGTTTGTGTGATTGAGACTACAGCCACAACTTTAGCGCTATTACAATGGCTGCCGCCGACAGACTGCGTAACCGAGCCCAGGCAGCCGATTCCATGTTTTTGGATTCCCCGGCTGGGGGGTCCACTAATGCCATACCTACATCCAGTACACAGGAAACTGGAACCAATATCACACGGGAGCTATTTAGAAAATTGGAGCGTGCAATGCGAACTGAGCAATCCAAGTGGTGGGAGCATCGGTCTCTCACCCGCTACTTGGAAGTAGGTCGGGTGCCCAGGGGATTAAGAAGCACTATTGCCCCCAGCTACGAAAATCCAGATCCCGCAATGTTAGCGGAGTGGGCAGAAGCTAACCTCAATTGCTCGAATGTATATGTGCGCATATTGGTCAAATATGCGGAAAGCGATCGCATTAAATTGCAAATGGAAATTGATGCCTTGGAAGAAGAGATTTCCAAGATAGAAGTCACCGACACTATTAACAAGATGAGGACTGACATGATGACCCGTCTGGCCAAGGAGGAGGAAATAATAAAGAAAAGAAAAGCATTTAAGTTTGAGAGGGATCGCATCGACTACCAAAACGGGCAAGTCTTCACATTTGCAAAAAGATACGATGCAATTAAAGCAAAAGCGCGTTCCAACTTGAAATCGCAGCAACAGAAAGAAGACACATTGCTACCTGCTACCTCCTTCTCCAGCCTGAGTTCTGCTATGGAGAGTGATCCAGAACTGGAACCCAACCGTGAAACAGCTTTGGGGTTTACCAAGCTCACCCTGGCACAGGAGGTCGACTGTCTATGCCAGGACCGACGCGAAACCCTAAGATCCTACAAGCCGCGTGCAACAAAAACCAGCGGGCAAACCACAAACGCTGGCAGCGCCGAAAGTGCCGTACCCGGAAGCTCAGACGACAACAATCCGGGCAAAACGGGGCGCTGGAAACGCAATCAACGGAAGCCGCGGAAACAAAAACAAAATCAGTAATCAATCTCTCCAACATCAAACTCACTCCTGCTGAAAATGCAGTATTGAACTTGGGACTCTCATATTGCCCTCCGTGCAATATGAATTATGCCGACACCCGCATGGATATTTATAGGTTCACTAGAAAATTGAAACTTAAAAAATTCTTCGAACTACATCCTAAGAAGCACATTGAACCCATGAATCCGCCTAGTCCCACTTTCACCAGCAGTCAAAGCCAGGCAGATTTCAATGCAATTTGGGAGTTACAAAATGAGTCCTCCGTGGGGAACCTAAGGGATGTTCCTTTGGAATCAACTGAACAGAGAGTTACCCCCTTCAAGCCCAAATCCACCTTTCAACCGGTTATGGTGCATGATAATCTTGACACATTTCAAGAGAGTGTGGTCCGCGATATTAAAAATCTTTATACTATCACCAACAAGAAAAAGTTCCACATCTCAAAACAAAACCAATGCTACAAACAATTGATTGCAAAACTCAAGACGAACAATGACATCATCGTTAAACAGGCCGATAAGGGCGGGAATGTGGTCCTTTGGCCCAGAGAAATGTATGTACAGCAGGCGGAGCTACAACTAAATGACACACTGTGTTACCGCAGGAGCAACATACAGATTATTAAGAATTCATGGACCGAACAACATCGCAAACTACAAGTGTGGAGAAGTGCGGGTTTACTCACACATGAGGAATTCAAATACCTCAAAAAAGACCACCCTGTGATTCCCACGTGGTATTTACTCCCTAAAATCCACAAAGACCCTCTTGTACCACCAGGCCGTCCCATCATTTCGGCCATAGACAGTTCCTTAGAACACGTGTCCAAATACATCGACTTTTTTTTGCAAAACCATGTCAAACAGCTTCCTTCCTATGTAAAAGATTCTTTTGATTTCCTTGCCAAAATCGAACATTTTACTTGGGAGGACAACATGGTGCTTATGACTTTGGATGTATCATCCCTTTACACGTCTATCAGGCATGAGGATGGACTCAGAGCCATGAATTATTATCTGAACAAAGATCTACCTCTCCCCACGGCACATAACAGAATGTTGATTGATATGACCAGGATGTGCTTGGAACAAAATTTCTTCATTTTCAATGGCGCAATCTACCACCAGGTTAGAGGTGTGGCGATGGGGGCCTGTTTCTCACCTAGCTACGCGTGTCTTCACGTCGGGCTATGGGAGGAACAGGTCCTTGTCGGTCAGCACCATGAGTTTTTTCTTGACAACATTGTTTTATATTTGCGTTACATTGACGATGTGTTCCTGATTTGGAGGGGGAGTGAGAATGAGGCCAAAAAGTTTGTGGATTTGATCAATTTGAACACCATTAATCTCCACTTTACGGCCAATTTCAGTACTGAGTCCATTTGTTTTCTTGATGTCGAGGTATTTGTGGAGGGTAGTGACCTCAGTACCAGATTGTACAGGAAGCCTAGTGCAGGTAACACCATTTTGCATTCCAATAGTCAACACCCAGCTCACTTAATTCGGAGCATTCCCTTCGGGGAAATGCTCCGAATTAAAAGAATTTGCAGCACAGATGCCGAATGCGCGGCCGCGCAGGAGGCATGCAGATTACGCTTCCTGGTTCGGGGATATTCTAACAAAGTCATAACAAAGGCCATTACACGCTCCAATTCAAGAAGCAGGCAAGAGGCACTAATCCCTAATGCCCAACTGTCTGACAAAATGAACAAGGATGCTCAAACAGGTTCCCCTAGAGCTATTTTGACTTTTAATCGCCAGCATGGGGCTCTCCGGAAAATTCTCAATAGAAACTGGAACCTGGTTCTGAGTGACCCTGTGATAGGTCACATGGTAGATACTAAACCAGTTCTGACTTTCCGAAGATCCCCTTCAATGTCAAAAGCTCTTGTCAGCAACACTTTGGAGCCTAAGACTTCTAACACCTGGTCTACTTTAAAGAAGGGCTTTAAAACCTGCCCCCAATGTTGGAGTTCTGGACTTTTTGGTTCCGTCCAGAGGTGTCAGGGTACAACACCCAAAGACCCCGGAGTTCCACCTGCCTTGGTGCACAAATGAACAGAAACACGGGCTTCTCGATGGTGGCGTCAAAGACCAAAGGTTTATTACTGCAGGGACACAGAAGTCACAGAATCTACGCACGGGCAGAAACTAGGAGCCTGTTCGATTTGTACAAAGTGGGTTGCTCCTTATATACCAAAAATTGTGCTCTAGGCAAATATTTCACATGTCGGTACATTCCCAAACCTTTGTGTCTCTAAACAATAAATATTTGACGTTACACAGGAACCGTCGATAAAATCTGATACCAAACATCTACGAAGAGGGGTTCCCACTAGTTCATCACAATCCCCTGTCAATATTGCATTCAGGACCCGGACCGCCTCATCGTAAAGTTCGTTACCTCCCCCTAATAAAGATTCAGAAAGAAAGAAACAGAGCCAGGTGTGGAAGATAGAAAAGTGGGATAAGGGATGTTTGTAGGTCGTAAATGGGCAAGGCTACCGGCTTCGGCCGCCTAATCATGATCAGGTACAATGGACACGAAGACCAGTTTGGCAAGACTGGCCTTGGGCAGAGGAGGCAGCCTTTGTCGAGTCATGCAGCTACAGCGTGATCTGGTTTAAGGTGCACGTGTCATGTAAGAGGTGAATCTCCGGCTAAGGCTACGTGTCCTTAATCAAAGTGGAGTAAATGAAATGATCAGAGGCTATTGCATATGTGAGGGCAAGGAAACACAAAATGGCGGCCATAATCTAAGATGGATGCCGTGTGTATATCAGAAATGTGTCAGTGGAAGGAGTGCTCTTGCTCGTAGCGTAGCGAAAACACTAGGATATACTAGATGGATCATTTGCGGTACGCTGATACTAATTTTATGTATTTCCGACAAACTTGAAAACACGGGTTCAAGTCGTCACGGAACCGTCACGGAACCTCAGACCCTCCTTTTGCCCTTACATAGGCAATTACTCAGTCTATGTCAGAATCTAGTTCTATGCTCATCAGGTCAGTGACATGTTGTTGTATCATCATCCTTTCTCGTGTCTTTTCTCCAAACGCAGGTGGTTTTCTGAGACAAGTCGTAGCACAAAGACTACACAGAGCAGGACCACACTGGATAATCAGACAACATGAGAATAGGAATACTAGGATGACACCAATGACCATTAGAACTTTCCATCCCCACGCTGAGATCAGAGTCCAAACCCACTCCATGAAGGACCAGTTTCCCTTGTCTACATGTATGGAGTCCGAAATCTTGTGCAACTTAGAGATCGCCTCGTAGACTGTTGGAGCATTATTAGGAATAAAGACACAGCAGCTCGATTGGATCATTCTGCATACCCCACCTCGATCTGCAAGTATAACGTCTAGAACCATACGGTTCTGCAACGTCATGAGCCTATCCGCCTGAAGCTCAGCTGTCAGATTGCTAAGGGCACCAGCAGTTTCAGTAATAGTAGATTCAACTACCCGTGTTAGCTGACGTATGTTTCTACTATTGGCCATAGGTCCCCAGAACGGAAGGAAGCCTTTGAAGAAGTCTCCAGCTTCCTGACCAGCTGTATCTTCCTTGCTGAAGACACCTCTCGCTACTCTTGTTCTGTGGTAATCAGGTGAAGCAGTGTATGTCGGAGGCAATAATCGAGCAATATAACATGATCCTGAGAAGTCGGCAGGCAACCATGTATAAGCTCTGTCTCGACAAATGAAATAGGTACCCCTAGCAGTAAGAAAGGCAGGGGAAGAGTTAGCCGGAAACACATAAGTCTCTACGCACTCACTCCTCCCTAGCTGAGCTCTCGGATTTCTCCCATTACCTTGCAAACAGACCTGACCTCGGTGAGGTACGACCCAGATTGGAGTTGAGCTTTTACGCTTGCTTTCTCCTAAACTAAGGCGATACTCTGAAGTATTCCAACTTAAATATACTCGCAATTCGTCTCTAGGGTAAGATGGAGTATTATTGACGTCCTTGACCATATCAATAATTCCCTGGACTAAAGCTTTGTTAGCAGAGTTATATTTAGTGGAACGTGGTGGACGTGGAGGATAGGTTTCGAGAGCATAAGCAAAGATAGTTTGGAAAGCCTGAAATGATCCATTATAGCTGTAAGGCAAAACCAGATATGGAATACCTTTATCCATAGTGTGAGGTATCAAGCCACATACCCAGCAGTCTGTAGTGTTAACTACCAGTTGGTGTTGGTGCAAGAGCTGTACAAAAGTGTTGTTGGTGAATTCTGAGCGTCTGGCTTGCTCATGTTCCGGAAACGAGTGAAAAGAGTGTATAGAAGAAACAGTAGAAATAGCTGGATCAAGGGGAGGCACTGTAGAAACTGGCACAAAAATCAAATTTATGCTAAAGACAATTCCACCCACCAATGTTGCTAAAACAATCAAAAATGTAATGGCACATTGCATCAAGAAACATTTGCTGTGAAGAATTCTATTTAGTCTGTTTCTGCGAACGTAAATCACATTCTTTCGTTGCAGCGCAGGAAGTTCCATCTTCTACAATCCGCTCGCGACCACTGATGATGTGTACGTAGATGAAAATGCCTCTGTCAGCCCTGGGAGTTCCCAGTACTAACAGAAAGATCGACCTTGTGTCAGACCCCTGCAAATTCAAACTAGGCACACAGCCACGACCCTACGGCTACCCAGACGGCAAGGCAATTTTAAAAACAATAAACAATAGCAAACTTCCTGGCTGAGGGCAAAAGTTCAAAATATATATAAATATATCAAAATCACAGTATGCAGTTGCCTGCTTTATTAGTCCTTTTTATGGCTTCTAATGTTGTATCTTTTCTTCGCTGGTACTGTCTGATCGGAAAATAGTGTATCACTAGCAGCTGTTGCAGAGTTTACGTTCGCAGATGGCAAAGTTTCTTTTGATGCTGGAGACAAATGTTCAATGTTCAAAGTAGTCTTTTCAGGAGGAGAGTCAAGTTTCAAAGTGTCAGTAATTAAATCGGCATCACTGAAAGGGACAAATCTCGGAGTTATTTCAGATTCGGAGGCACCAATTCCCTTCTTCACCCAGTCGTCGTAGGGCAGCGGCAGTGGAACACGCTTTACGTGGGAAGCGTGGATCCAGTTCTTCCGGCCAGCAACACGTACAGCTGTCCTCGTTGCCAGCAGGATTTGGAAGGGGCCGATGTAGCGAGGCTGAAGATTCTTTGTCCTCGCGAAGTTCCGGACCACTATGAAGTCACCCGGTTTCAGTTGATGCCCTGGACTCTCCGGAGGCTTTGGCAAAGCATCAAAAACCTGTTGATGAATAAGACTCAATTTAGCAGTCAAGTCGTAAAGGTAGTCTATCAACATAGGATATTCAATGGAGCAAAAGTGTTTAGGCCTCGGCACACCCCAGATATTTGCCGGGCGGCCAAATACAATCTCATATGGAGAAAGCCCTATTCTAGAATGCACTGTTGCTCTCGTTGATAACAAGGCCAAAGGAAGTGCGTCTGGCCAAGCCAAACCTGTGGATGCTTGTATTTTGGCTATTTTAAGCTTGAGGGTGCCATTGTAACCCTCCACTAGACCAGCTGACTGGGGATGGTTCGCACTATGAAATTTTTGTTTCAATCCTAGACCAGCACACACACTCTGCATAACTTTCCCTATAAACTCACTTCCGTTATCTGACCATACAATCCGTGGCATTCCAAACCTAGGGAAATATTCCTTGAGAAGAATTTTGGCAGTTGATAGGGCAGTGTTGTCCTTTAATGGGTATGCTTCTATCCACCTGGAAAAAGCACAAACTACCACCAGGACGTACTTTAAACTGTTGCAGCGTTCCATGTGAATGAAGTCTAACTGTATTACTTCAAAGGGACAGGAAGGAGGAGCGAAATGACCAGCTGGAGTTGGAGTTCCCTTGCCAGGATTATGCATCAAGCACACCATACAATTTTTCACCACTCTCTCTGCACACTTACTGATTCCCTCATTCTTCCAAACCGGGGCTAACATCTTACATATCCCTTTAGAACTTATATGCGCCACTCCATGCGCCATCGTTACTACTGCAAGCACATATGCATCAGGCAACATCCAACGCTGCTGTTCTGTCAAATCAATCCAACATCCATTCGAGTCCAACTTGCCCGTACTTTCTCTCCATACACGTTTCTCTTCCTCAGTCGCTTCTTTCTGAATCTCTTTCACACTTTCCATAGTGTCCTCACATATTCCAGACTCAGCAATCCATCTTGCAGACGTAGCAACATACATTCTACTCATCATGTCTCTAGCTGTCTGTTTAGCGGTTTCATCAGCAAAGGCATTCCCACGACCAACATCATCCGTGATTGCTTTATGAGCACTGCACTTCACAATCGCAACTTTAGTCGGCAAGGTTAGAGATTCCAACAAGTCGTTAACTAGCTGACCATGTTGAATCTTAGTCCCATGGGACGTAATGAAACCCCTTTCTCTCCACAACCGGCCAAAACTATGGGCCACGCCAAATGCGTACTGACTATCTGTAAACACATTCACTCTCTTTCCCTCAGCTAAAACACACGCTCTCGTAAGAGCTATTAACTCTGCAGCTTGGGCAGAATTCTGACTCACTCTTGCAGTTTCCACAATCGTCTTCAAAGTCGTTACCGCGTAGGCAGCAGTCACATCACCATTCTCCAATTTAAAACATGACCCGTCCACATATAGCGTACCATCCGGGTCGGACAGGGGAGTATCTTTTAAATCGATACGTCCTTTTGTCTCTTCCTCCGTTTTGAAATAACAGTCATGTGGCTCAGAATCACTCGACTCTTGATCAGTCGGCAACAATGTTGCTGGATTCAATACATTGCATCTTTTGATCTGAATATGACTCGCTAATAATGTCAGCTCGTAACCAGATAATCTCGCACTAGTAAGGTGTTGTGTCTTCGTTCGGTTCATGAGTGTATCCACTGCATGAGGAACCATGACCACTAGCATATTGTTCATCACCAAACCAGCAGATTGTCGAATGGAAGCTGCAGCTGCCGCTGTAGCCCTCAAACAACTAGGTAACGCTCTGGCTACCGGATCTAATGTTGATGAAAAATACGCACAAGGGCGTTGTTTATCACCAAATTTCTGTGTCAGAACACTCAACGCGCAACCTTCTCTTTCGTGAGCGTAGAGCGTGAATGGCTTACTGTAATCAGGTGTGCCCAATACAGGAGCTGAACACAATGCTTTTCGTAATTCAGTAAAACTCTCTTGGCATTCATCAGACCATGGCACCGGACTTGGAACATTTTTCCCAGTCAAAGCTACCAACGGTTTTGCTAAAAGTGAAAAATTTGGGATCCACTGCCTACAGTAAGAGGTAATACCTAGGAAGGCACGTACTTCTCTCTGTGTGCGTGGAACACTCATCTGCGTAATTGCTTTTATTCTTTCTGGGGTCAACTTCCTTCCCTCCTTTGATAAGAGGTGACCTAGGTAGGTTACTTCTTGGCAGCAGTATTGCATTTTGGAAGGTGACACCTTATGATTCAAATTAGACAAATGATGCAATAGTGAAATTGTAGCTGCTTTGCAAGTTTCCTTGTCATCGGCAGCCACTAAAAGATCGTCTACGTATTGTACTAGGGCAGAACCTGGAGGAAGGACAAAAGAATCTAGCTGACTTTTTAAAGCTTGACTATAAATGGATGGACTTTCACAATAGCCTTGTGGAGCGCGTTTAAATCTGAAACTGCGACCTCCTAGACAGAAGCCGAAAATATCCCTACTTTCTTCAGCTATCGGAATGCTGAAAAATGCATTCTTGAGGTCTATAACTGAAAACCACGTAGCTGTGGCAGGAATCAATGTTAACAAGGCAGTAATGTCTGGCACTACAGGAAACTGTGGAATTACAATCTTATTAACTTCTCTAAGGTCTATGACAAACCTATAAACTGGAGACTTTGTAGGATCAGTTCGTTTCAAAATCGGTAATACAGGACTGTTACAGACATTTCTTCTAGTTTCTTCAACTACACCCTTCTTAATCAAGTCTTGCACAATCAATAAAAGTGCACGCTCACCTTCACTCGATATTTTATACTGGGGAATTCTTGGAAATTTCACATTCGCTTTCAAAGTCACTACATACGGTGGAATTTCTAGGAGACCTACATCATTAGGACCAATCGCCCAAAGAGAATCAGGGAGTGAACGGAGCTCCGGCGGGAGTGCGTCCATTGACAAGTACATCGGAGAGGTGATGTTTTTTCCCAGTGTAAGCTGTACTCCTTCCGGAGAGCAGTACAATGTCGCATATAGTCGCTTTAACAAATCTAAACCAAGCAGATTTTCATTACAACCTGTCGTCAAAATCAGGGGTGCTTTCAATTGGCACGGTCCAACAGAAATAGACAAAGGACCAGATATCGGATTGTACACAGGGGCGCCTGAAAAACCTACGGAAACATTTGTTGAGCCAGACAAAGGTGCGCCAGGGAGTTTCGCATGAATTATAGAACTTTTTGCGGCACCAGTATCCAACAGAAACGGTTCGACTACACCTGATGTTGCTACTGCGACATAAGGCCCACTCTGATCCACTGGAACTGATACTACTCCCTCTCTCTGTCCATGGCTGTCCTAGTACCCATTTTGTTGAAAACCCTCTTCTACTTCACAATAATCTTCAACAAGATATTGCTGAGATCTATTTTGCTGAACAGATTGTCCATTTCGTTGATCAAAGTGATTGGATGGACGATCATTAGTTTGTGGAGGCATAGCACCTCGTCCTCGTCCTCTAGAATTCTGCACAAAACCACCACGACCTCTCTGAGCTGCTGCTGCATTATTTTGCGCCAAGATCGGACATTCATTTTTATAGTGACCCTCTTTCTTGCAGTACGCACATTGATTCCATTGATATTGAGGTCTTGATGTACTATAATCTGTCCTTTGGTATGAGTTCTGCTGCGTATTAGTCTGGTTCGCGCGAGGCGGATACGCCTGCTGCAAAAGAACTTTAGTTTTTAAATCTTTCGTTTTCTTTTCTGATTTTTCCTTTTCCTCTTTATCTCTATTTTCGTAGTACTGCGCAGTCGCAAGTATTTGCGCTGTCGTAGATACAGCCCACGCACTTTCTGAGTCTTTTAATTTATTGCATAATTCAGGTAACAAATTATGCACAAATTTATCGACAAACAATCTTTGCCCTCCTTCTGTACTCATGTCCTGGCCACTATGATCCACAAAAGTCTCTTCGAACCTCGTGAAGAAGTCCGAGACACTTTCGTCTTTCTTTTGCCTACATGCTGACAACTTGTCCCAATTAACACGCAATGCTGGCATCAGAGTCTTCATTAGATCAATTATTCTACCTGGAAGATTAGCGATCAAAGGTTCAGGTTTCGCACCACCTATTTGTTGACCATCTGCTGCAGTGATAGCTGCCCAATCACCACCTAAAGCAGCCTGATGATCCTCTCTACGAATTTTAGCCCACACTGGTTGCGGAACTACGTTACCAAATAACATATCAATGTCGGCTAAGTTCATTATACAAGCCTCAACTGTCTGTGTTAATTCCTTGTAATATCCGGCTGGATTCTTACGCGGATCTGGCAAGGCCTGCTTCACTGCTAACACTTCTGCTCGCTTCCATGGAATATGTATCCATACTCTTTGGAACTGTGCTGGAGCAGCTGCAATACCAGCATTATCATCACGTGGCACTGCTTCGCGCCAAATTGGAGGAACCTCCCTCATAGGATATTGGCGACTTAGCTTCATTTTACCTTTCTCTAAATCTCTCGGTGAACGAAGAGATGGATCATTCCTAAAACTCAAAATGAGTTCCATCGCTTCTTTTATATTATCACCCACTATCATTCCTGCAGCAAACTCTTTCTGCACTTTAATTAAATCTTCCAAATCTGATTCAACATCGTCTTCTTCTATCTCTTCACGTAACAACGAGCACATCTCATCAAAAACGTATCGTTGCGTTGGTTCTTTCCACTGCATAAATGTCTCTAACACATCTCTCGTACTATATCTTCTACACTTCGAAATCCATCTGAGAGCCGTGGAGTCTAAAACTCCCCGTTCTTCAGTACTTGGAAGCTGACTCCGTCTCTGAACAGAGTCAGGAGTAGGAGTCTTAATCAAGGTTTTATATATAGGAGACAGCATATTAGTAACAGAATCAGTGATTCTTCGACGAACAGAAAGTGGAGTTAGTACACTCGCAGACATAGAGAATGCAGTCGAGGTAGGAATAGATGACGAAACAGTAGGAGTATCGGAAAAAATAGTTTGAGGATCAGTAGGTACAGTGGTAGGTATAGGAGCGGGCAGTGCGGGAAGAGGAGGAGCTGTAGGAACATTTACATTCACCACAGGAGGTACAGGAACTTGATTCTGAGGAACAAGAACACCAGGTTGTCCAGCAACCGGCAATTGAACATTCGGTACAAGTTGAGTCGCAGCACCTTGTGCGTACGGTGGAGGTGAACGTAACAGATAGGACAACAGAGGATCGTTTTCGGGATCCTCCAGTATCTTAGCTGTTTTCGATGGCAAGGCAGGGTAGCACTTGTCAATCGCTAAGTTATGCTCTCTAATTGCTACATCTATAGCCTTTTCGCACTCATTATTTTGCAGTTGTTTAGTTGCTTGCTCTAGAGTTAACTCCTCTTGCTCTTTTTGTTCTTTCTTCAACCTTTTTATTTCTCTCTGTTTGGATTCTTTCCGCCAATAACGGAAAGAATCAAACATTGCCGGCCGGGCTTTCTTCCTAAACAATTTCGCTTCTAAATTATCAAGGATCTCGGGTTCAAAACTACCATGTAGTGGCCAACTAAGGACACCATCCTTCTTACAATAACGGACCCATATTTCATTATAAGTTATAGGACCCACACCATACTTACAGTATAAATCATAAAGGGGAGTCCCAATCGGAGGAACCAGACAAGAATCCTCTAATTGTGAGTCACTGTTGCAACTAAAACAAGACAACATTTTCCGACTTACCATTTTCAGTCTGGAACACAAAACAAACAAAACACGAAAACAGATATGTGCACTTGAACCAAGAACTTAGGCCTACCAAAACCAAACTAATGTATCGATACCCAAACTGAACCAAATAGATTATCGTAACCAGAACAACTAGTGATAATCTTACAAAACTAAACCAAACCAAGAACCGATCAAGGATTTTAACAATCCTCACAAAGTAACCAGCTAGCTATCACTAAATACTTAACTGAGGCACTGAAGACGTCACCAAGGAGAAACCCGTCACGTTTCGCTGTACTAAGACTGCACCTCGGGTCCAAGACAGGGCGACGGTCAAGGCAACGGCCCACTGCAGCCGTCCTGAACGGGAACCCTCGTGGAAGAGAACTTCAGGGCCACTTTTGCGATATGCCGGGATCGATGAAGTGGGGCGCCTCCCTCAGGAATCTTCACACGAAGCTTCTCGAACTCTTCGGGCTTTTGGACCGGTACCGAATGACGTCGCCCCACGTTGGGCGCCAATTGGAGTTCTGGACTTTTTGGTTCCGTCCAGAGGTGTCAGGGTACAACACCCAAAGACCCCGGAGTTCCACCTGCCTTGGTGCACAAATGAACAGAAACACGGGCTTCTCGATGGTGGCGTCAAAGACCAAAGGTTTATTACTGCAGGGACACAGAAGTCACAGAATCTACGCACGGGCAGAAACTAGGAGCCTGTTCGATTTGTACAAAGTGGGTTGCTCCTTATATACCAAAAATTGTGCTCTAGGCAAATATTTCACATGTCGGTACATTCCCAAACCTTTGTGTCTCTAAACAATAAATATTTGACGTTACACAGGAACCGTCGATAAAATCTGATACCAAACATCTACGAAGAGGGGTTCCCACTAGTTCATCACAATCCCCTGTCAATATTGCATTCAGGACCCGGACCGCCTCATCGTAAAGTTCGTTACCTCCCCCTAATAAAGATTCAGAAAGAAAGAAACAGAGCCAGGTGTGGAAGATAGAAAAGTGGGATAAGGGATGTTTGTAGGTCGTAAATGGGCAAGGCTACCGGCTTCGGCCGCCTAATCATGATCAGGTACAATGGACACGAAGACCAGTTTGGCAAGACTGGCCTTGGGCAGAGGAGGCAGCCTTTGTCGAGTCATGCAGCTACAGCGTGATCTGGTTTAAGGTGCACGTGTCATGTAAGAGGTGAATCTCCGGCTAAGGCTACGTGTCCTTAATCAAAGTGGAGTAAATGAAATGATCAGAGGCTATTGCATATGTGAGGGCAAGGAAACACAAAATGGCGGCCATAATCTAAGATGGATGCCGTGTGTATATCAGAAATGTGTCAGTGGAAGGAGTGCTCTTGCTCGTAGCGTAGCGAAAACACTAGGATATACTAGATGGATCATTTGCGGTACGCTGATACTAATTTTATGTATTTCCGACAAACTTGAAAACACGGGTTCAAGTCGTCACGGAACCGTCACGGAACCTCAATGTAAGGCTTGTCGCTTTGGTAACAACAGGACACATTACCAAAGTCAATTTTTTGAGCATCCAACCGCCATCTCCAAATGGCTGACATGCAAAACGGAATATGCCGTTTACGTGCTGGAGTGCCCTTGTGGGCTACAATACGTGGGCAGCACCAAGCTGCCCGCCCACAAGCGCATCCTCCAGCACATAAGGGCTATTTCTGGGCATGATCAAAATTATCCGGTTGCCAGGCATTTCCAGGCCAAACATCTGGGCGTCCCTGATTCCCTTCTCTTCTTTCTAATTGATTGTGTGGAGGCATCAAGAAGAGGAGGTGACCGTGAGGCTAAACTCCGGCTCCTGGAGACTCGTTACATTCTTGAGTTAAACACTAAACACCCACATGGCCTCAACGATAGGGAAGATCTGTATACTTGCCTCTAACTCATTTACATACCTGCCTATGCCTGTCCGGATATTTTAGTATTCCATTTTTTTGTTCCCTGATAAATGTTTCCTGTTGTACATATGATGAATTTTTTCTTAATCCTCAGCATATTGCTGTTCATGATTTTATCCTTTTGGAATCATCCTTGTTTAATACTTTGCACTTTATAGGATTTTTTGCACTTCACTTAAAGCACTTTATCTGTCTTGACAATTATAGTGATTTGCCCACTTGGGCCCTACTCCTAATGCATAACTTGGTGTCATTGCTTTGCTGCTATTTTTGATACTTTTTTATTTGCGTGATTTGCAAATATTATACCGACTTTATATACTGGAATGTAAAAAAAAAAAAAATTTTTTTAATACTGTTTGCACATAGATGAATATTTTTTATCATGTGTATTTATGCAACAGTGTTTTTTTCCATTACCAAGTTTTATATTTTCATACGGTTTTAACCTGTACATATTAATTATTGTACCTCATTGGCTAAAATAACATGAATTGTTCTATCTCAATGCTTGGTAAGCCCACTTGGGCAGCATTAGTCATTCCATGGTATTCATATGCAGCGTTTTATGTATTTTTGAAGTATTTTCTTCATGTCTATGACACTTTTTCTGCACTGTCACTTTAAAAGTCTAGCTCGACTTACACTGTTTGTCATGTGATCAAGCCTCCCTGGAGGCGAAACGCGTCATGGCGGCAGCGCTGGCTATCAGAAAATAAACACTGCTTCACCAGCACTTTTTGGGTCGGCTCTTTGTTGCTGAAAGATTGGAGACTTGCTGTCCGGGCAACGAGGTTCACTATATATATATATATATATATATATATATATATATATATATATATATAATTACATATATTACCTACTGGCGGTAGCCAGTAGGTGTATATATAGTTAGGACCTAGTTTCCATAGGAAATCCCCAACATTCTATTGGGAAAAACGTTGGCGCTGGTTGATGAATCTTCGCAAATTTCTCAAAGAAGATGGCTCGCTCCGCTCCTCTCCTTCCCTGAAAGTTTGGGGGGGATTAGTCAAGTGGGGGCTGAGAAAAAAGGGGGGTCCCATAAATAGCAGCGCCGAAAATGTGAACTTCCTTTTGAGATTGTTGAGGCAGGAAACTTGCCAGTAGAGACTATGTGAAAAAGTGGTTTGATTCTTGAATGATGCTTGAAGGTTAAGATGACTTGGTTGTAAATACAGCATACAAAACTAGCGTAAATCAGAGAAAACTTCTTTACCAGACAGTCGAAAGCATAGAGTCAGAAAGTTACATTATTTGTTGAAATGTTGTTGTTATGAAATGCAATTTTGAGAATTGAAGAGGAATCTGGCACTAGAAGTTGGGGGCGACCGGTGAAGCTGCAATTATGTTTGCAAACAATATTTAAGAAATGCTATTTCTTTTAGAGGATATTTTTGTGTATAACATTCTGACATACAGCCCTCTAAAGGCATGGTATGTTGTGGAGTGTTACAGAGATTAGGTTTTGTCATTAAATAGGCATGGGGAACTAGTGTTTCATGCATGTAAAATCTCTAGGACTAGCACATTTTGTTTAGATTTCACGGGTCACCTCCCCACCACAATCGAGGTTTAATCGTTTCTACCGAAGCACAGCCAAAGACGCGGCGAGATGAAGTTTCTTGGGGAGTTTTAATTCCTCAGAGTTGGAAGATGCCGGCTTCTGAAAGGAGGCGGACTCTGGATAACTCCTTTGTGGTGCTTTGTGTTTGAAGGCAAACCAGAGGTTACTGGGTAGTGCCGACTGCAGCGCATGGGCGGCGGTTGGGACCACTTATTATCTGTGGTATCGCTTTGTGGGGGTGGGGTTACCGATCTGCAAATATTGGAGCAAAGCACGTGCTAGTGACGTTTATATGTGGTGTAAGGCCATGTAAGAGACTTCTTAACCCAGCGCTCCCATACATTCACGTGTGCTTTCACGCATGCACTGCACGAGCCGCGTGAGGAAAGTGCAAAAAACAAGTGTTATTAGTGCCAAAATAAGTGTGATGGTGAGTTTACAAACGCATGAATAGCTATTTTAAATAGGCAGTACATTCCACAATTCTGCTTTCTAAAACTTCCCCTCTTGAGTACAGATTATGGAAGGTTGGTGAGTATTTTAAAAAGTGGTGCAGAATTGTATTGTATTGCATTTTGTTGTGTTATCTGCGCCTGGAATGGATGGGGCCAAAAGACAAATACTTGGTGCAAAATAAAGCTTCCTTTTTTAGAGCAGTAGCAGTCAGTACCAGGGAACAACTGCCTGCTTCGTTCAAATGGCGGCGACCAATGGGTACTAAACATGTATCCCACAGAGAACAACTGCCAAATTAAAAATAATTAACATCTGCAGAGAGGAGCGAGTGGCCAACAAATACCATGCACTCGCAACACATTTACATGTCTCCTTGCAAACTGGAAAGTAGGCGCAACGTGTGAAAATTGCACTGTGGACATTAGACAAGGCAAATATTTTTCCATTCCTACATTGCATTTGAGACTTTCATTTGCTAAGACAACTTGTCCACGATCTTGAGTGTGGGAAAGAACTGTGTGGCCCAGCTGGTCTAGCGGAGTTTCCAGGCACGCTGCAAAGTGAGTGCCCTAGGGCTGGGCCGGTCCAAAAATTGGATCCCGAGGGCTGCTCAGGTGGTCCCACAAGGATATTAACATATTTAAACGTTATCCGCTAATAGAATTAGCATTTTAAAAACCTTGTAAATTCACACAAAAAAAACATAGGTTTCAGGCCTTATATAGTTAGGAATTAGCATTTAAAAAACCTTTGAAATTCACTGAAAAAAACAGGTTTTAGGCCTTATATAGTTAGGAATTAACATTTAAAAAACCTTTGAAATTCACTGAAAAAACCATAGGTTTTAGGCCTTACATAGTTAGGAATTAGCATTTAAAAAACCTTGAAAATTCACTGAAAAAACCATAGGTTTCAGGCCTTATATAGTTAGGAATTAACATCTAAAAAACCACTGAAATTGCTCCTATATAGTTAGATGAACTAACTATATATGGCGCACCCGCAATCCACTGCTGATGATGTCACATATTACATCATTCATGACATGGTCAGTGACATCACTGATGAAATCACTGATGACATCTCAAATGACATCACTGATGACATCACTGATGACATCATTCATCTGATAATACGATACAGCTCCTCACACTCTAATATAACCTTTGATACACCCAGTGTTAAATACAGACTACCATTCTTGAAACTATTGACACACAAATACCAGTTACTACATAGGCACTCACTGATTCCTAGGTCTACCCACACATCCACTCATTCACCCATACAATCACTCATACATACAGTCACTCATCAATGCAACACTATCATATGCACTCATACACCTATGCAGACACTCACACACTGCCACTCATCCAAGGAGTTACTTACACACCTAGTCAGTCATGTAAAGAATCAATCACACTTCCATTTCCTCATCTATATAGTTATACACACAACACCTTACTTATTCAAACATATACTAACACATACTTACTCTCTTATACAATCACTGATACAAGTACACATTGATCTGCACAGTCACACACCTCCCAGCCAGCCACACACACACACTCAGTCTCCCATACAAATACTTGGGCAACCAATCAATAACCCATATAGCCACTCATATAGCTACTGAACAACACATGCAGCAGCTTACACAACAACAGACATACTGATGCACACATTCAAACAGTTTAGTCACTAACCTATGCATTCAGTAAGACACGTTTAATCACTGCTACAGTCAGTCACGCACCTACTAAATCCTTCATCCAGACACTTATACATGCACTCATTCTTCAATATGTAAAACATATTTAAACTTTCCAGAAAAACAGTCACTGGATGATGTCATCAGTGATGTCATTTGAGATGTCATCAGTGATTTCATCAGTGATGTTATGTTATGTTACTGGGGGTTTTGTAAAGCGCTCAGCTGCTCCGAAGAGCGTCCCGGCGCTGCAGATCAAAAACAAATACCAGCAACTAACAGAAATACCACCAGCGACGCCAGGTGCTCAGAGGAAACAGAATTATTGGGCAAAGAGAAGAGTCTTAAGCTTCTTTCTAAAAGTGAGCAGGTTGGAACTGGCGCGTAAGGTCAGAGGTAATGTGTTCCAAAGACGAGGGGCAAGGTAGCTAAAGGAACGACCTCCACATCGTGCACGTCGCACTGCCGGCACGATTGCCCTGGCCTGGGCAGCGGACCTCAAGGGTCTAGATGGAAGGTAGAAATTGACCCTTTTTTGTAGATACACTGCACCGAAGTTATGCAGAGCCTTGAACGCTATTGTTAAGGTCTTGAAGGTGATGCGTTTGCGGATCGGCAGCCAGTGCAGAGCTTTAAGAAGGTCGCTGGCCCTAGTTCTTCTGGTTAGACCGAATACGGCTCTGGCTGCCAAATTCTGGACGACCTGCAGGCGAGTCAGGAGATACTCGGGGAGACCCAAGTAAAGGATGTTAGAGTAGTCCAAGCGTGAACCTATCAGAGCCTGCACCGTCATCTTTCTGTGCTCCAAGGATAGGAACGGCAAAAACTTTCTCAACATCCTTAAGATGGCAAAGCACTTCCCCGTCAGACCTACTACTTGGGCCTTAAAGGAGAAAGTATTATCCACCTGAATGCCCAGATTCTTAGCGGTTACCGAATCGCTGGCTGGCGGGAACATGGCCGAAGGCCACCAGTGCTTCCATCTCGGGTCGGCGGGACACCCAAAGAACAGGATCTCGGACTTGTCCGAGTTGCATTTGAGGCCGCTTTTCCCGAACCAGTCAAACACAGCCTCAAGACACCTCAAGATGGCGGCTCCGTCGAAATCACAGCCCCTGTCACATGTGAACAGGAGCTGCGTGTCATCCGCATAGGAGACGATCTGGGCCCCATGCTCCTCCATCAGCGCCGCTAGGGGTGTCAAAAAGATGTTAAAAAGAGAGGGGCTGAGTATAGATCCCTGCGGGACCCCTACCTCAAGCTGCGGCATTGCGGCGGAGAAAGGGGGAGCCCAGATCGTTTGTCTGCGGTCGGCCAGAAAAGATTGAAACCATTTGAGCACCGTTCCCCTAAGACCAATCTCCCAGAGTCTAGTAAGGAGAAGGTCATGGGGAACGGTGTCAAAGACCGCCGAAAGATCTAGCATGATAAGCCTGGCCTTTCTACCACTGTCCAGAGTTTCCTTCACAGCCTCGGTCACCTCGAGTAAAGCGGTTTCTGTACTCAGGTTGGATCTGAACCCGGACTGTGACTGGTGAAGTAAGGAATTTGACTCTAGAAAGTGGGATAGGGTGGTGTGCACATGCTTCTCCGTTATTTTCGCCAGAGCAGGCAACAGCGAGATTGGCCTGTAATTGGAGTGCAGTTTAGGATCCACATTGGGCTTTTTAATAAGAGGAAGGACGAGGGCCTGTTTCCAAGAAGTGGGAACCTTGCCGGTGCTCAGGGACAGATTAATGATGGGGTTGATGATAGGGTTAAGAACGGGAGCCAAGGTCGCAAGACATTTGGCGGGGCAAGGGTCAAGCGGAGAGCCTGATTTCAGTTTGGCCAAGAGGTCCAGCGAAGTATGGAGCTCTAGGACAGGGAAACAGTCAAGAATGGGACCGGTTATAATTTTGTCCGGATCGAATTGGTGTAACCAGGGAACAAGAGGATCATCAACCTCAGGGCTGGAAACAGGGACATTATATGTTCCTTTCAGGGTCGCTTGGATCGTGAGAATTTTGTTGGTGAAAAATTCTGCTAGATCAGTTATCCACGGTTCCGAAAAGGAAGACGTGGGAGTACAGCAGGTGGGAGCGATAAACTCTTTGACAATCTTGAAAATCTCTTTACAGGAGCTATCTGCTTCCTCAATCCTTCTGGCTAGAAAGGACTTCTTTTCTGCTGTAATGTCCCGGTGATATTCTTTCACCACTTCTCTATAGGACTGTTTAGAGGTCGCATCATACTGCCTCCGCCAGTCTCTTTCGAGCTTCATGCAGTGCCTTCTTTTGCCCGCCAAGGCAGCGGAAAACCAGGGGGCAGAAGCTTTTACCAGCTGTGATCTAACCTGGCGAGGTGGCGCAAGGGCTGCCAGGCGTGCAGTGAGCCAATCCTGAAAGCACTTAACATCGTCCTCTAGCCTGCCTGTGAGTACACACGGATAGGTCTCTAAAGCCAGAGTGAGCATGGCTGGAGAGATTTTGTGGAAGGCTCTGGAAGTACGTGCTTCGTGCATCTGACCATTGCATGGGGTCACTGTGTGATGTGCTATCTGGAAGTCAGCTAAGAAATGGTCCGACCAGAGGACTGGGGCGAGGGAGGATGTCACTGACCATGTCATGAATGATGTAATATGTGACATCATCAGCAGTGGATTGCGGGTGTGCCATATATAGTTAGTTCATCTAACTATGTAGGAGCAATTTCAGTGGTTTTTATATGTTAATTCCTAACTATATAAGGCCTGAAACCTATGGTTTTTTCAGTGAATTTTCAAGGTTTTTTAAATGCTAATTCCTAACTATATAAGGCCTAAAACCTATGGTTTTTTCAGTGAATTCCAAAGTTTTCTAAATGTTAATTCCTAACTATATAAGGCTTAAAACCTATGGTTTTTTCAGTGAATATATATATATATATATATCTCCCCGGAGTCCCTGCGCATGGGCGGGAATATTCAGTGCTAATGACTTTGATGGGGAGGATACCCCTGGAAGAGAACTAGGATTACAGGTAAGCAACTTATCCTTCCTAGCAGCCTGCATGACTATACTGCCCTCAGACAGGTTCAAGAGACTAGAGCTGCAAGAGTGTTGATATTGTAGAAAGATGGAGATTCTACAAAGCGGTCGCATTCTTAAGATAGATAACTAATATGAGAATCATATGTTCTTAGCCGTAGTCTGATCAGTCATAATAATTTTATATGGAATAACGTATCTGAAATTGGAAAAACAAGGATAAAACAATTCTAATGTAGTCTTGTGACAATCTGGAGTACTTTCGCTGGCTTCCTGAAATAGGTGTTTGGAAGTTGGCATCAGTCTGTTCCTCACATAGCCAGTTCTCTCAACAAAGAGTTTTTTTCACACGCAGAAAAACCATCGGGAAGTACTGTTCATCAAGAATGTGGAAACTATGTAATCCACACGTGGTGTCTTTTTTTGCATTGTAAAGGGTTTTGGGTGAAAGCCCAGGTTTTACAATCCCACAGAGACCAACAAAATAGTTTTTGATTTCATTAGCTTATGAACAATGCCAGTAGCTCTGGATACACCTTCTGCGAGACTCAATAAAGAATTTTAGAATGACTGATTTAAAACCAAAAAGATGGAGAATATTTATATATCTTTTCAATCCAGTTATTGGGGGTAACAAGCAGAGCTAAAAGGACCCTTTCTGGAGGCTCTGCTGGTTTCAGATACAAAACCAAATCTAGGAGGAATAGAAGTGTATTTGGTACATTTTTGGCACAAGGTAAAGTCATAGTTCTCTGTGTGCACATGAAGATCAGTCTGGCCTCGCTCTGAAAAGGCGATAATGAGAGTGAATTGTGAGTCTTTTCCTCAAAGGGACAATGATGTGAGGCAGCTATGCCTACTGGTAGATTTTGTAGGGATTTTAGGTAGTGACTTGGCCTTAAGTGACAGCTGGAGGTTGACTACTAGTGTGAAACTTAGTCTGGGAAGCATCTTCGCCACTTAGGAAGAGGATTGACTAGGTCAACTCGATTGGTAAGGGCCAGGAGGGTGGCTCATGGCTCAATTCTTTTCCTTTAAATTAATGTGCATGTGTTCCTGGGATGTTAAAGCTCTGGTTTCTCAGCAGTTCCAAACTGAGGGGACTTAATAGATCAAATATATTATGTTTGGCAGGAATCTTTGAGATACCACTATCTCAGCCAGCATTTGGTGTGGCACAGTCACCAAGGAGATACCCTGAAACCCATAGTTAAAGCCAGTCAAAGATGCAGGCCTAATTATTTTGTGTTTGTGTATGTAGCACTAAACATGGAGCCTCACTGTCACTACAGAACAGGATCATAATCTATATTATATGTGGCTCTGTGTGTGGATTACAGATACTGGTTGACTAAGTAATACAGCCTTCCATACACTAGAGCTGAAAATAATGCTGTAAGGACCCCCCTGTATATCATAAACAATACATTAAAAACCAGGGAAAAACAACAGCACAGCATGTTTGAAAACTGTTTTAATGCTTAGCACTTAGCATAATCTCTCAGAAGGACTGAAAGCATTGACAGCTCACAGGCTGCATTGCAGAAAACATAGCCTAGAAAGGCTGAAAAGCTAACTCATAGCAACGGTATGCAACCGTTACAACGCAACTTTTACAACGCATACTGTTTCAACGCACACCATTACAACGCAGGATCTTTTACAGCGCATGACATTACATATCAGATGCTATTACAACGCATGCCATTACAACGCAAGTATAGGTAAGTATATCATTTTATTTAACCTTTTTTTAATTACAAAAATATTAAAAATAAATTAAATACATTAATTAAAGTAATTTTATATATATAGTTTGGGTTATGGGGTACTGGCGTATTTTTAGGGTTCAAGGCTTGGTTTGGGTTTTGGGGTACAGGGGTATTTTTAGGGTTCAGGTTTGGGTTTTGGGGTACAGGGGTATTTTTAGGGATCAGGTTTGGGTTTTGGTTTTTGGGGTACAGGGGTATTTTTAGGGTTCAGGGCTGGGTTTGGGTTTTGAGGTACAGGGGTATTTTTAGGGTTCAGGGCTGGGTTTGGGTTTTGGGGTACAGGGGTATTTTTAGGGTTCAGGTTTGGGGGTACAGGGGTATTAGGGTTTGGGTTTTGGGGTACAGGGGTATTTTTAGGGTTCAGAGCTGGGTTTGGATTTTGGGGTACAGGGGTATTATCAGGGTTCAGGGCTGGGTTTGGATTTTGGGGTACAGGGGTATTTTTAGGGTTCAGTTTTTAAATAAATTATTTAAAATAAATTAAAAAAATAATTTTAATAATTTTATTATTTATTAATAATAGTTCTCTTAAAAATAAACTTAATTTTTTTTCCCTACACTATCCAGCACTTACCCTACTATTACACTCCCCTGGAGTTGGATTTTTATTTTTAAATACCTAAACTATTTTTTAAAATATATATATATATATATATATATATATATATATATATATATATATATATATGTGTGTACAAATTAATTATTTAAAAATAATTTAATTTATTAAATTAATTCAATTTTAATTAATTAAAATTTTTTATAAAATAATATACTTACCTATACTTACGTTGTAATGGCATGCGTTGTAATAGCATCTGCTATGTAATGTCATGCGTTGTAAAGGCATTCGTTGTAAATGAATCTGCGTTGTAACGGTGTGCGTTGTAAAAGTTTGCGATGTAACGTCATACATCCCATAGCAACATAGAAATAAACTGGCACTGTGCCTTTAAGGCAGCCATGACCCCTAGCTTCCCATCATGCCTCAGGGGTGACAGTTGGGTCAGTTTCTGAACTAAGTCATCCTGAAGGAGAAGTTTCTCATGTTGGTGCTACATCAAATATGTCCACATCTGGATGTGTTCGATGGACCTCCAAGATGCATACTTCCACATACCTATCGTTCCACGTCATCGCAAATACCTACGATTCGTGGTTGGCAGCAAGCATTACCAGTTCAAGGTCTTGCCCTTCGGACTGAAATCTGCCCCGCAAGTCTTTACCAAGTGCATGGCAGTGGTGGCAAGGGCTCTGCACAGAAAGCGTCTGTTTGTTTACCCTTACTTAGACGAGTTCCCGCACAGTCCTTGATAACGGATGCATCTCTACAAGGATGGGGGCACACATGGATCACCTACAGATGCAGGGCCGGTGGTCCATCAAGGAGCAGTCCTATCATATAAACATGTTGGATCTGCGAGCAGTCCATCTAGCTCTGAAAGCTTTTCAGCCCTCAATCACGTCCAACTCTATTCTGATCCAAACAGACAACACAACCACCATGTATTACCTCAACAAACAGGGTGGTACATGCTCTCGCCCACTCTCCCTGGAGGCTCAAGCGATCTGGCACTGGCTTCTAGCCAGAGGCCTCTCCATCGTGACGGTGCATCTTCCAGGGGAGCAAAACGTGCAAGCAGACGCACTCAGTCGGCACTTCGAAGATCAGTCAGAGTGGGTGCTAAACAACGAGGTGGTGGCAGATATTTTCCATCAGTGGGGTCAACCTTCAATAGATTTGTTTGCAGACGACCAAAAAACAAAAAATGCCAAGTCTTCGTGTCCAGGTTCCACCGTCCAGGGACGAGGGGGAATGCGCTTTGATGGATTGGTCCGGAATATTTGCGTACGCTTTTCCTCCCCTGCATCTAATCCCGAAGGTGGTGTCCAAGCTCGTCCGATCCAACATGACAATGATCTTGATAGCTCCGGACTGGCCTCGTCAGTGGTGGTACCCAGACCTGTTGCAGTTGTCGGTGCTCCCCCACAAGAGGCTGCCCTACAGATGGGACCTTTCGACCAAGATAGACGGGAAGTTTCTCCATCCGAGCCTTCCCTCACTGAAATTGGCAGCATGGCTCCTGAGGTCCTGCAATATGGACACTTGAATCTACCGCAGGACTGTATGCACATCCTGAAAGAGGCAAAGAGACCGTTTACGAGGGCGTTGTGCGCTTTTAAGTGGTAGAGATGCTACTTCTGGTGTACACGTAATCATTTTAATCCTACAACGGGGCAGGAAGAGGTCATTCTTCCTTAAACCTCCTTGAGTATTCCTCAATCAGAGTGAACTTGGCAGCCATTACGGCCTACAGAAAGTCTCCCAACCAGCCTTCCTTTTTTCAACTGCAGGTGGTTAAGGATTTCCTACAGGGGTTGAAGAAGTTGTATCCCCCTGTTCGGCCTCCTTCTCCTCATTGGGAGTTGAATCTAGTCCTTGCTAGATTGATGGGTCCTCCGTTTGAGCCCATTCATAAGGGCACGTTGCAGCACCTGACATGGAAGACCGCTTTCTTGGTGGCAATAACATCAGCGCGCAGAGTAAGTGAGATCCAAGCGCTGTGTTCCAAAGAGACATATACTGTGTTTCACCACAACAGGGTAGTGTTAAGGACTCACCTCGCTGTTTTGCCAAGGTTGTATCTGATTTTCATGTTAACCAGATGATCTCCCTACCGTCCTTTTTCCCCAATCCCGCTACTCCTGCGGAGAGGTCACTCCACTCCTTAGACCTTAAGAGAGTGCTCAAGTTCTATTTGGAGGGAACAAAGGGTATAAGGAAATCAGTATAATTGATTTTAAATATTGGTGCCATGAGGACAGGTTTTCCAGCCTCCAAAAGGTCAATTTCAAGATGGATAGTGTCATGTATTAAATTGGCCTACCAGTTGGCAAATAAACCCCTATTGTTGTCACCTAAAGCACATTCCACTAGGGGGAAAGCGGCTACAATAGCTTTCTTGCATGATGTTCCAATGGCAGAGATTTGCAAGGCGGCAACCTGGAGATCGGTACACACTTTCACAAGGCAATATTGTCTTGAATCCGACTCAAGGGCGGATACCCAAGTAGGCCAAGCCTCCTTGAGGAATCTATTCAGATAATAGGATATCTATGTTTTCAAGTTTAGTTATTTGAACTTGATTATTAATTACCTTTTACTTTGCCCGCAGGTGGAAGAGGTGAGGCTCGCTATTCTATTCTAGTGCTTATGACTATTGATCAGGATCCCCTAGAAGAGAAGCATTAGTTACTTACCTGTAATCCTAGTTCTCTTCCAGGGGTATCCTCATCAAAGTCATAAGCAACCGTCCCGCTTCCCCGGGCAAAGGAACTTTGTTTTAAGGAAATGTCAACTCTTCGTGCCATGGCCTTTCGGTCACGGCAAAAAACAACTGACCTAACTGTCACCCCTGAGGCATGATGGGAAGCTAGGGGTCATGGCTGCCTTAAAGGCACAGTGCCAGTTTATTTCTATGTGGCTATGAGTTCGCTTTTCAGCCTTTCTAGGCTATGTTTTCTGCAATGCAGCCTGTGAGCTGTCAATGCTTTCAGTCCTTCTGAGAGATTATGCTAAGTGCTAAGCATTAAAACAGTTTTCAAACATGCTGTGCTGTTGTTTTTCCCTGGTTTCTAATGTATTGTTTATGAAATACAGGGGAGTCCTTACAGCATTATTCAGCTCTAGTGTATGGAAGGCTGCATTTGCTTTTTTATTATGTATATATATATATATATATATATATATATATATCTATATATATATAGAGAGAGAGAGAGAGATATATTTGTCACACATGTGATTGTGTTTCCAGGGTCCTGCACATCGGCGGGAATATTCTAGTGCTTATGACTTTGATGAGGATACCCCTGGAAGAGAACTAGGATTACAGGTAAGTAACTAATCCTTACATATGATTCTGAAGTATTTTTGGAGCTCCTGTATTGACTTTACAGTGTACTTTGTATGATCTATTCTGAAGTCTTTTTGGCGCCCCTGAAGTGACTTTCGGGTGTGCTTTGCATGCTTTTTTTTCCTCATATTGAGGTAAAGCATGGCTGTCTGGATTTGTACTCTTCCAAGTCTTTCAATGAGTTGTTAACAGAGATCTGACTGCATTATGCTTAGGCTGTCCAAGCTTGCCAAGCTTAGAGACCTGGTAAGCTCCATCCAAGGGTTGATTTCATTGGTGGAGAAAAAGATAAACCTCAGGGAGGGGGTTAGTGTTGCTCCATTATTTGCAGGCTAGTTGGATGGAACCACGCTTTTCATTGTGTCTTCCAGTATTAGTATCTACCCCCTTGAATCATAAACCCTGAAGTAACCTTGGTTCATTACAAAGTGGATCCAATACGTACATCGTTTCCCAGACTCTTTAGTTTGAGGTGGATCTTAAACCCATGTGTACACACTGAATTGCATTGGGTGTTGCTTGAGTAACTCATCTACGGGTCTTAACTTGAAAAGTGTCTTTGAGGGTCTGGTTTCTCTGTTAATGGAAGTGTGGCTAATTGGCAGAACATTGCTTGAAAATCTTGTGTATTATCAGCTTTTTGAGCAAAGTGTTAATGTCTAGCTTGTCCTGGGCATGAGCAAGATTTAGGGTTGTCAATGCTGTGGGTGGTTACTGTCAACAGAGATGAAGGCTCTTGTATTTAAGCAAGAGCCATGTTGTGGAGTAGGTTGTTATATTCCGTGTACGCATTAAAGTGCCTGGTTACATCTTTCTCTAGGATTGTGCTGGGTTACAGTGGGTTTCAGAGACTGTCAGTCCCTGCGACTAACGCAGTCTCTGAAACCCAATGTAACCCAGCACGGTATTTTTACGAGGGATAATTGCAGCTTTAAGAGTTTGGAGGCTGAGCCCTTTCCAGTTGAAGCTAAGAACTCTTTGCAATTGTTTTTGGGCGTCATGAGCGATTCCTTAAAGTATGATGACGGAGTGACTCTACCAGTCAGTTGTACGTTTTCATTGTGTTTGACGTTTTCAGCAGTTGAGCTCCAGAATAAACAAAAAGCAGACTACAGTAAAGGGATCTTAATGGAGGCGCTGCTGGTTGGGGAAACTGTTCAAGGTTGTCAGCTTGGGTCTACTAATTACTTTTACATTTAAGACAGATAGTCGGTTTTTGCAATACTGTTTTATGGCACAAGGGTTTTTTTGTGCGTTTGTTGGGTTAATTAGTTCAAAGATGATTTTGAACATTTAATATTGATCCAGTTTTGCCTTTTAGAGTCCAAGTTTTGGGCACTTTAAATGGTGTCTTGATAATATGTTAATCATAAAAACTCACGACTCCTGGGTTTCTGGAACATTTGATAGGCCTTCTGTTACATTATAAAAGACTTAAGTATATGTATTTTGATTTGTAAAAGACATAGCCTATGTACTACATCCTGCACCAATGGAGGCCTGCAAGGCACAGTCCAAGGCTGCTTTCTCTAAGATGAGGCCCATCTGCTTTTGAGTAAACTGCACTTTGCTCCATGTAGGCTAGAAAAGCCCCTTTACGCATGCGCTCTTGCTAGTGCTAAAAGATTAGACTTCAGACTGTGAAACAATGACTGTTGGCTGCATATATCTGATTGTGGTCAACGTTTGTCACCTTCAATCAGACAACAGCCGCAGGAAAGAAACTGACAAGATTTCTGCAACAGTATTATGCCCCTATGGTATATGAGGGTCCCATCCCAAGTAATTAGCTTCTGGAAATATTTTAACAATATTAGCAGATCAAGTACATCAGTGACCACACCATATGTAACTAGTAGATGCTTCTTTCTTGTATTGGCAGTTTAAACGTTACATGAAGCAGAATGTTTTGTAAAGGAGAAAAGAAAAAGGTGTTAAGAGCACAAGACCAGATTACATCTTGAACTAATAATGTGTTTTGGTTAGATCGATATTTAGTCTAATTATAATGCTTTTCACTTCACAGGAATTCAAGAACATTGTGACATGCTACTTCGGGAGAATCACCAGAAACAGTAACCAGTCATTGCTTACATTTTTAGTTTTGCAATGCGGAGTAATTTGGGCAGTATCATAGTACAAGAATGCCGTGCAGACTTGTGAATCTTTGCGTGGAAGAATTTCCACCTATAAACTTAACGCAAATGGCATGTGATGTTAAATGAGAACCTTAAGCCAGAAAGACTGGAGTGGCAAACCATTGCGAATAACTCCTCAGATAACCCAACTCGGTAGCCAAATAAAACATTTCCTATGTTAATTTCTTTTAACATCCCTAACGAAAAATAGGGAACCTAATTGTTTACAGTTGTTGTATTTCTTATCTATGCAGATTTAAAAAAATCATGGTGCTGCTGCTTTGATTGATCCAAAGTATCAGGGAAGTGTTACATGAGAACATGAAGAGGTACTTGGAAGATGTATAATGTTATCATTAAGAATAGCTGTTGATATAAATGATTCTTTTTTCTATACAATTATTAAAATTATTTCAAACTGACTTCACCAATCTGTGGTACTGTTAGCCTTAACCCCACTTAAAGTGTTTAAATTAGCACTCACATTAACTGTAGCTGTTCATAATAAATAATTTTTATTTAAAAAAAATATAGGCAATAAATAATTAAAAACCAAGTAAATGGAATGTTCATTTCCAAAACACAAACACCATAAATGTAAACAACATAAACATAAGGCACTGCCATGTCCAAGAACCATGCCGTTTTATAGCTGTTAAACAATATTCTTGTTATGGAGTTTTACTTTTGAGACATGTTGCTGTGTTGAACATCAATGCTTCACTGGGACTTAGAAATAAATAATTTGAAGTAGTCCGGACAGCATTAGTGGTCTTCTTTTGGTATTGGTTTTCTCTGTGGTCTACAGGGTCTGTGAAGTAAAGAACATAACGTACTAATTTTCAGCAGATTTCAATTGCGTGTTGTGAGCATACTAAAATGAACCTTTCAAACCCAGAATAATTATTTGTTAAGGAGGAGTATGGTTTTTCTCTCAAGACACCAATTGCACCCCCTCCCCCCGATTGCTTCAATTACAGCACATTTCCTGGGCATACCGTACTTTCCATCACCAAGAAGGCTATAGGATGGTAAGGTAAAATTTTATTGCAATCAGTATAACAGTTACAATTTTTACAACAGTACAGCTGAGAGAGAAAAAAGGTAAATACTCAACTGGACTATAAGAAGGTACTTAATGAAAGAGTTAATTATCGCTTTAGTCAAATACAAACAGAAACAAATCTTTGATTAGACTAGTAAGCACAGACCATAAAAATGTCAGATTCAATTTGTGACCTAAGTAGGCGGAGTCAGCTACAAAAATCTAACTACCCTTTCTCAAATGTACATTTTTGACTGCTATATAAGAGCTGCTTTCAGAGTACGAATTATATTTTTTGTAAAAAAAAAAAGTCTCAAAAGCCTTTTTTGAAAAGTCCAATGACTGAAGTGCACACAAACAACAAAAATGACATGGTAAGTTTATTATGCTCAGAAGACATACACATTGGGTTTATAGAACCAAGCAACTATTCTTCCCATCTTGTTCATAAAATGTTATAATTTATCATGTAGTCTATAGGCAAAACAGGGCGGATCTCGTAAGTGATTGCAGCGTTCAGCGTAAGACTAAGTAGGTAGCCTCATTTACTCTCACTGAAGAGTTTGCTGTAGTTTGTTGGTCCTTTAAAAACTTTCAGCAGCATGTCCATAATACTTTAGTCTTTCTTTTTTATATATTTCTTTCAGTAGTAATGCAACATTACAACTTTTCCCTACCCCCTCCCTCCTCCAACAGTGGTGGAGTATGCTTCAGCAATTACATTTTACCATGAATTTATAAACCGCATCAGAACAGTATGTGGAACACTTAAAATAGGCAAGTAAGTACTTTGCACCCCATCACTTAATTTGGTTATCCTTCTGCAGTTTCCGGGCCCTGCTCTGCTGCAAATTCCTATATCTCATGCTGGAAATGAACCTCTATCGCACCCGATTCCATTCTACCCCCGTAGCCTGTTCCACTATACACCAACCTGTGTCGTACTCCACACTACGCCCTTACCCATCTTTCAATTTCCATCAGCCATTGTTTCCAGTTAGTCATCCACTTAAATGCTATGCATTTCTTGACCGCCGCTAATCCCAGTTCCAGGACTTACTTCAAATGTTTAGTTTCTTTGGTGCAGGTCACCAGGCCCAGTAAATAGCGCCGTCTGGTTGGCTGCAATGCCATTCTGGTCAATTTCCCCAGTGTATCGACCACCCCCCTCCAAAACATCCCCCATTACTTAGCATGACCACCACATTTGTATACAAGTCCCCACTGCTACCCTGCACTTGGTACATTGTTACGGCTTAGAGGGGTAAATACTGTGCATTCATTGCAGCATTATATAATCCTTATAGACACACACTTATAATAGATCAATTTAAATTGCGCATTACACGTAACCTTTCTACCGGTGTCCAAGATGGATATCCATTCGCGCTCCAATCATTTCTCACCCATATCTCTCCCAGTGTAGCTTCAACGATGCATGCAGGCAGCCGTACGCAGTATCAACAGCGAGTATAACTGTGTGTAATGAGTTTGCCCTCTTCCCCTATGTCTGGTAGTGCCTGGTTCAAGATGTGCCTTTCTGGTTCTTGTGGGAACCCCACACAGGCGTTACAGATAGCAGCTGCTAGTCCAGGAGGCTTCTGCCAGCAACCCAAAACCAGTCTGATTAGCAGGACTCGGTGCACTGTCAGTTGAAAAACCAGCATCCAGTAGCTAAAAAGGGGGCAAAAAAAGTGGGGGGGCTGCAACAAAAACGCCATTTCCTACATTCCCTAAACCATTGATCATGCAGCGCCCGGGGTTGGAAGCACCACTGCGGTATTGGTGCTACATAAGCCTATGCCTGTCGTTCTACCGCTAGTGGAGCATGTTCCGACAATGTGCAGTCCAAATACTGGACCAACCTGAAGTCTGCAACCAGTTCTGGGTGTACAAGCATGTAATCTATTCCAGAAAACAAATCCCATGCGGTAGGGAATAAATGGAGTAACCCTTTGTCCGACCGTGTTGTACCCTCCATACATAGTTCCAGTAAATTTAAGGTGTCCATGCCCTCCAGCAGTACCCTAGAAGATCTGCCTAGCTGTGGGCCTTGAGCTATCCAGGTTTCTAACACACAATCACAGTTTCCCATCCATTTAATTTCATAGTGCACATCTGGTGTGAATAGGCGCATCAATCCTTCTAAAGAATTTGTGGTATCTATTTTCCGGTGTATAGGTGTTCAACAGAACCATGGGTTCACCACATATTTCCCTCAGAACACCTATAAAGCGGCCATCAGCAGCTTTTAATTCATTCTACACTGGCATACACCCATAATAACACCCCGTGCGTTGAGGAAGTAAAACTGGAATACCACAGTATACCCCCCCATTTGTCCTATATCATCTCATGTTCGTACAGTAAAAGTTGCATTTCCTGCAGACTTACTATACACGCCTGTTGCTTTCTTACATATGACCATATTCTCTGCTGCTTGATAGAGTTCAGTATCCCCTAAACGTTCCAAGATAACGCTACCACCTCAATGTGCGTAAGATGTGCTCTGCTTTGGATTTATGACCTGTCTGTTCTGTCGAAGTGCATCATTTCTGTTAGTGCAAGCTCCTCCCCTTGAAACCAAAAACTGTACCGCTACCCCTACCCCCACATATGTGGCCCACCCCAACCTGGCCTCCAAAATCGACACATATGGTGTTAACCCGACCCCCTCTAAATTGAAATCAAACTTCCCCCACATAGTGTGCTCCCCTTGCAGGCCCCACTAATGGGACGGCCCAGGAACTACTCCATTAGTATCCACTCACACAATGGAGAAACGTTTGTGTACCTAGATAACTCTCATACCATATCGGACTTAAGAATAATGCTTAATCATCTGATATTCACCACCACCACCACCCCCCTCTGTTTTCGCACACATTCAGTGTACTCCTCCCATTAGACAATAAACCTGTGTCCATATAAGTGCATCCTCCTCATTTGGGCCTCTCAGTTACTCTCAACAAACTGTATAGCATTCTGTGCATGATAGATGTGTCTCCAGCCGTCCTGCTCAGGCTCATGAGTGCATTGTTGGCCTTCCCTCCCAGGTATATATATTTAGGCCTCACACAACAGGGTATACCATCTGGATGATATTTATTATGTATTAGGGGGAATGGGTGACCAGGTAAACACAACACATAGACAAATTGATATGCTAGGTTAAATGTGGGGAGGGGGTTAATCGTGGGTGCGATCCAAGAGGGCAAGTATAATTTAACTGTGAGTGTTCCAGGTGTGGGGTACACTGTTTTATATTCTGTTGTTGACTAAGAAGTATGTAAGTTAAAACAGTATGCGATGATGTCAAACCAATTGCTGGAACAAGAACCCTATAACAGTCGCTATTGACCGTGTGTACGATGACAATGAGTGACCTGGTTCTGTAAAGCTATGATCTGACCTGTATTACCACTTTGAGCAAAACAAAGAAAAGAAAATAATGCACTGTAAACTGCAAATTTGTTGTAAAATCAATAAAAAACAAAGTTAAACCAACAAAAAAAAGATAGATGTGTCTCTTTCACTGCAAATGCACTCTGAGATGCACTGGAGACAATAGTCAATAAGCCAGTCCTCGATCCCGAAGCTGCTTTCTTACCTCCATGAGCATCTTTCATTTCTTTTGGGTTGCCACGCCATAGTCAGAGTAGAAAGAGTTTGTGTTACCATTATATTCCTCATTGCCTTGCTGACGTCAGAATGCGTGTCCTTATATCTCAGCATCCTAGCAATAAACATTCTTGGCGGTGCACCAGGCTTTGGCCTTCCACCCGGATTTCTGGTGACCCTGTCCACTTGCACTCACCCTCCAACCGCAGTAGGACAACAGGTAGCCATGTTTCCAAAAAACGTTACACAGGGGCGGACTCTGTCTCTTTCGGCAACCCTAGTATTCGAACATTATTGTGTCGGAACCTGTTTTCCACGTCTGCCAATTTGGCCCCGTGCATCTGTAAGTGCCTCTCCTGATCTGCCAGTTGTCTCGTATGAGCCTGGTCTGTTCCATCAGCCCTGCCGCCCAAGTCTTTCTCTGCTCTTTCATCTTATGTATTTCTAGCTCACCTGTAATTGCCACTCTGTCAGTCTTTTCAGTGATGGCCTTGTTGCCCTCCAGCATTTGATGGGGGTTCAGCCTCCCCCTGCACAGGCTCCTTGCTAGGAGTCGCGCCCTGGGCCATCCGGACCAACCCCTCGTCAATTGTGTGCCATGCTTTGGAGGCCGTTCCTGGGCCATCCCTGGTTTTAGGCAGCATTTGTGCAAGATAGTGTGGTACTTTGATTATCTTGGTCTAGTCTCACTGATCTTGTCCCTTCTCGGTACTGGGTCAAGACTGATTTGCATATGGCTGGGCTCAAACTGGAATAGCGTGGGGAGCAAAAACACAATGGATTTAGGCCCAGATCTCTGTACTGGAGTGAATGTATGACATTGTTCTGCATTCTGTACATCCATTTGTTTTTTTTTCCCTTCTCAGTACTTGGCATATAGAGTTGTAGTCGATCAAGCCCCCACCCCAAATCCCCATCACAAGCTTCTGGCATGCTATGTCCACATGTGATATGCTTCCAACTACTCATTCCCTGCCATCCAGGATCTCAGGGTCCGTCGCTATCTGCGACACATAGCCTGCCAGTAAGGCCTTCAAATGCCCTGGGGCAGCCGCATCACTCTTAATTTTCAGTGGCAGGGTGATGTCATGTGTCCCACAAAGGATCTCAATCTGGACTGGAGCCCCCCACTCATTCATCCCCTTCCAGCAGCTCTCAGGGCGCACTCCTCACCTCTCGCTGAGACCTTTCCTCGGCTCTGGAGGAGACCGGAGTGGTCTCAAAATCACACCTCACGGGCTGGCATGGTTGAAGTCCACGGCCCAACCTTACACCGCCCAACAACTCTATTCCCGGCTATCTAGACTCCAGTCCCAGTCTCCCGGCCTGCGCAGCCACTCCCTGCCCAGCTCACTGAGCCATGCACAACATCCCTGTAATTCGCTGGATGGCCACTTGAGCTGTGACCAGTGCCCAGGTACTATTGCACCGTTGCCTAGTGATTCCTCTCGTCCCACAAACGATAAGATGGCATAAAAGTGGTACCCCAGACCTCACATCACTTCAGGACTGTAGAGAAGAACTGACCTGCTTCTCCCTGGACCCAGCAAAGAGCAGCAGCACTAGGAAAGGATTGCACCTGCAGACCTCAAGGGACTGGCAAAGAGTACTGTGCCTGCTGTATACACTTGTGGAATAAGAGCTCCACAATTGCCCAGAACTGAAAGAAGAGTATCTTGTTGCTCCCCAGACTTAGCAAAGAGGCTGCACCAAAGACTCGACTGAACCTAATGGACTTGTCAAAAGTACTGTCCCTGCAGTGGCCACTTTTCGAACAAAGGATCTACTTGTGCTAAACCAGGAAAAGTTATTCCAAGGGGCAGGTTGCTAGCCCCCATTTCAGCATCCGGGATACAAAAGCTGAAGGAATCCTGCACTTGTGAGCCAAGGATCTTCTGCCTGCTGAAGGGCCTCCTGACTGACAGTCCCGACCTGCCCAAGGTGTGCCCTAGTCTGTGGGACCCGTGGCCATCATCTAAGTCGACCCTGGTTGTCCTGCAAGAAAGAGACTTAACCTGTGAACGACAGCTGTAACTGAAGACTAGTGGCAACTGGACTTCACTGGGGCATTGTAGGAGATAGAGTCCTGAGACCAGAGATGACCCTGAAGCTTATGGACCCCTGGGTGACTCACCACTTCTCTTCCACAACTCCAGTAACCAAGGCATCTTCTCAACATCCTGCAACCTCCACATCAGGACCACTTCTTGGCTGGAACGTGATCATGATGAAATCGGCTGTGAAGTCTCTGAGACTGCTGAATCTGACAGGTATTTGTCTCCCAGACCCTAACCGGTCCCTGTGACTGGCTCCCAACCTGTTATGACATTCAAAGAAAAGGATTGGTACTAACCTTTTTAAAATCACTGTTCCAGTTTCCTCTGATAATTTTTTGTCATTTGGCATCTACTTTAAGATAAAAATACATAGTTTATAGAAATGGGTGTTGGATTTTTATTGCGTGGTTTCTTACTTGCCTATTGTTTTGGTTCTTCTAAAATACTTTATACCCATTTCTTTGGCAATGCTTGACTTCTCCGTGCCAAAGCTACCCAAACTGACCTAAAGCATTTGTTAGAGACCTAAATGGACCTGATAGAAATTGTGAGCTTTTTACAGGGTGAGGTCTCCCAACCACATCCCATAATAATCCACTTTATTACATCCATCCTTAGATACAGTATATCACTTTTATTTCTTGCCTAAGGCTCATCGCTGGAAAACTCATGAAGGCAAGTTGCTTGCCCATCTCCTTTAGTTGAATAGTTTCCTCTGCCTGGAGACTAGGAAAGCCAGAGGAGTTTGGGCCAAGAGAAAGAGCATGGAAGGTTTCACAGTTCCTTATACCAAGTATCCTTGTTGTTCGTGAGAGGTAAAAAGTAATCTAAACCCCTCTGCAGGTATCTGCAACAAATTGGTAAAGGTTATCATGTGATCACAAGGTGACTGGCTTGATACTTCGTTAACGACAGATGTAGAATTGAAATCTAGAAAATCATCATGCTCATTTCATAGCCCATTGTTTATATTCTGAACAGCCTTGCCTGGCGCAGCATTAGCTCTCAAATAACTAGATGCTACACTGCATGCTTTATCTTTCTGCAGCTGCTGAATTTGTGATGGCTTGCCCATCACAGCATCGTCTTGACTCTAGACCAACATTCAGAAGAACCACTCAAGGTTTAAAATGAAAAACAATATATTAAGGAAACGCTATGGGTAAGATCAACATTGTCACAAGTTCACAAAGGATACCTAGAAATGCATATTATTTTGTAATGTCCTGAGCCAGCTCCAAGTTACCAGGATATGTGGATCACTGGCAGAATTTCGGAAACACAAATATCATGTGAACAGAATATCCTATCAAAAATATTGACGACCAAAATATTGAGAGGTAAGTTAAAAAATGTAAGGATAGATATGCTATTCTTGACTCCACACATGTACCTAGAAGATATATATATATGGTCATGGTACATACATGTGGAGTTATATATAGTAAAACCGTGCATGCCTGTAGAAACTTACCTTCAAAATATTTTTGTCCTAGCCTCATAACTGCTGTGGAACGTCCAGCTCCAGTGCTGGACGTTCCATTGCGCAGGTGCAGTTCGAACGTTCAACGGCTGACGGCAGCACTACGGAGGTAGTGGTGCCGTCGCCCGGTGAACGTGCGCAGCACTTAAGGGGCAAGATAATCTAGACAGTATTTTGTCCACAAATGTTTTTATTCAATATTTGTTTGCACACCTCTCTCTACACAGGCATGTGGGACCACCTGGGGAGAAAGACTCGCTAGGGGGTACCCTGGTACTAGGTGAAGCTGCAGGACAGGCAGGGAGGATGTTGATGTACCAGTCTATCTCTACACAGGGGGAATGGCCTTCTGAATTCCCAGTGTACCAATGCCACCCATACTAATGACCACTTATTCAAAAACTGAAGGACCCCTAACTCTAAAGCAATAAAGAGAAAAAACACGCACATTTGGAGATTAATCTGATAGACTTCTAGTTGGAGATTCCTTACCTTAGAATTATCCTCATGCGTCAGACTGATCTAAATATTTTTCGTGACCATGATGCCAAGACCTAAATCAATTGACGTGCCATACACCCCGAGGCCTTGAGGAAGCAACCCCTCAAGCTCCTTGCTGCTCGATGTGCGAAGCCGTGATGGTCTCGAGCCCAGTCGCAGAGCCATTCCAAGTAATAGTCATCAAAATTGTCCAGGTGCTGGTCAGTCCCACTAACGGAAGAGGAACATGAAGTTAAAGAGTTCTTCTAGTTTGCCCCATCTGTCGAAGTCACTTGACGAGGGAGCATTGGCATTCGAACCTTACACCTGGGTCTTCTCCATGCCTCCACAAGTTTCCAGAAGCCGTGGAGACCCTGCCCTACTTTGTGAATTCTATAAGGCCATGCACCTCATTTGGTAGGCTTGTCTCCACTGAAGCACCTTTTGGGCCCTGTGTGCTTGGGAGGAGCCCCTACTGGTCTTCCGCCAGCAGGTACCAGTCAGGCCCCTTGGATCCATGGATGGATCAGAGTGGCACCGGACGAGCCACCTCTGCCTTTCCATGCAGTGGCTCCACATCCAACGTCCCTGGCACGTCACTACTATAAACAGCCTGGAAACCAACATCTGTTTTTTAAGCCCCTTTTTCTCATCAATACAGGTAGATCCAGAACTTCCCAATTTCATGGACACAGGGAGTACCTCCTTCTTGTGACATTAAGACCAGCCTATTGGGTTTTGAAGGAGGTAATGAGTGTGATCAGTACAGCTGAAGGATTACCTAGCAGACTCGTGACTAAAGACTTCAGGGATTCTACCCTCATAAATTGAAAACCGGATTCATATTCTGATATCTGCACTAACGATGATGAACTGTAAAGAATAAAATATACTGTAAATAGCCTTGAAAAAGCCCTGGCGCAATTCGCCAAAGGGGCGAAACACGTGTCGGCTGTTCATGTTTTTATCGAAATAAATAAAGAGCAACTTTTCTATAAAATAAGGACTTCTGACTCTGATTATACAAGCAAGGATTGAACCTAAGGACATCAAGATTTGACACCCAACACACTCATTACCTCCTTCAAAACTTTATTGTTCAAAAACTCAAGAGGTCCAGAGTTTTTTTGAGTGTGTTCCCATTACAGAAACTATGTGAAAACTGATATGGACTTGGACTTTCCTGTGGACCACTCCCTCTCTGTAGAAAACTAGCCTATTGGGTACTGACTAGGTCCTCTAGTGTAAACACATCATTACTCAAGGTCCTGAAGAATCGGGAGTTTAATTAATGTAAATGCGAGAAACATGTTGACCTGTACAAACACACACTGACCGGCACTGAAAGAGGAACATTACACTCCATCCAGTGATTGTACTTATACTTTTTAACTAAGACAGGAGACCCCTAGAATTAAAGTTTCTCATAGGTACTCACAGCCTTATTTTAAACCCACTTTTTTGTCTACACAACCCTGGCCCCACACTCGCTCTTCACAAAACGGCTGTTGGATAAAGGATCACTGATAAAGTGCCCCTCCTAGAGGTGAGCCCGTTGGGTATTGCAGCGTCGACCCAATGAGGAGCAGCCCAGATGATGAAGCATGACACCTGCAAAGGTGTATGAGGGCATTACATCCAACAAAATGGATGCCCAGCTATGAACTCACTGAGACCAGTAGCACCACTACACTAGTTTGACTCATACATTTCTCCTCCTGAGGAACAGCTCAGCACCTTTTTGTCTTGATTCTTGGGGGCACACGCTGGTGCTGGACCTCCCACTCTGAGTGAGTGGAAATCGCCCCTCCTCCCCTTTCCCCCTTGTTGAATACACACAGGATCTGGCAGATGCCAGTGGACTGGCTACCCCCCTCCCCCACCATGCTGGCTTTGTTTCTCCGCTTACCGTGGCTACAGAGGAGGGAGCCTTATTTGTTATGGTGGTGAGGAGGGCGGCTGCAGTCCTAGATCTTCAGCTACCCACTATCTCTGTCAAGACTATTGTCTAGGCTGAAGTGCTTCAGGCGGGAGTCACTACATATGAACAGATTCTCCCAGTTAACAAAGCCCTTCAGCATGTCCTACTGGGGACCTGGTCCAAGCCCTGCTCAAGAGCTCCTGTGAGTAGGTTGATTGCCTGCTGCCCTCGCCCCTCCCAAGGGGACCCCAGATTCCTTACAACACGCCCCAACCTGGAGAGCCAGGTGGTCCAAACCTCCACTTCCAAATTAAAATCCTGAGACATTCTCTAACGCTCCCCTGGACAGGGAAACCAAGAGGCTGTATTCCTTGTGGAAGAAAATATTCTCTTCCACCAGCCTGATAAAGTGATCCGTAAGCACCACATGCCTTTTGGACTGATAATCTCACTCTCTGTGGGACTGTTGCGCAGGTGCTTCCCACGGTCTTCGAGGATGCCCGAGCCATACTTTCTCAAACTATTGCTGAAGGGAGAGACCCAGCAAAGTGGGCTGGATACGACTTACTCGCTAGGCAGAGCTGTTTCATTGGTGATGGCGTTACGGTGCCACGACTGGCTTTTCCGGGGATGTCCAGGTCTCACTCATGGACATGACCTCTGGCTCCCGCCTCTTCAGAGACAAGGTGGACACAGCGCTTCAAAGACTGCAGGGCTACGGCCAGGTCCTTGGACCTTTCCATGGCCCCTTGCCAACCACTGTCCACCTTCTGCTCCTTTTGTGACCGTTCCAGCTGTGTCTCCAACTTCCCAACCCCCACGGCCAGCAGACTTCTCAGACTTCTCAGCCTGCATGGCAGAGGACATGGCACCCACAGGCCTCATGGGTCAGTTTGCCGCCGCAGCCTCCAAGCCTCTTTAATTTGCCCTCCGACTATCATGGGCAGCCAGTGGGAGGCAGGATACACTATCACCTGCACTACTGGAGAATGATAACATTCAACCGCTGGGTTCTTCAGAATGTCCAAAGGGGCTACTTCCTCCCCTTTGTGACTACCCCTCCACCCATGCCACCTACGTGCAACAGGCTGGCGGAGACCTCCGCATTTTGTTACACCGCCAGGAAGTGCAGTCTGTTGGCCATGGAGCCATAGAGGGGGTGCCGGCATCAGAACGAGGTCATGGTTGTTATTCCTGCTACTTTCTGGGGCCCAAAGTAGACTGAGTCCTTTGTCACATGGTAGATTTGCGCCCTCTCAATTTCTCTTCCTGAAAAAGGAGAAATTCAAAATTCTCACCCTCGCTTAAGTCCTGTCTTCCCTGGACCTGGTAGACTAGGTGGTAACATTGGACTTGCAGGACGCATACTTCCACATTCCTGTCCTACCTGTCCACAGATATTCCCTGTGGTTCATCAGTTGGCCACAAGCACTTTTAATTTGCCATGCTCCCTTTTGGCCTTACCACCGCCCCTCGGGTGTTCAGCAAGGTGATGGCGGTGGTTGCAGCTCATCTGCGGAAATCAGGGTTTACAGATTTCCCCTATCTCAAAGAAGGGCTGTTGAAGGTGGGCTTGCCCCAGGCTTTCATCTTCCATCTCCAGAATACGGCAGACCTCTTGCCCTCGCTGGTGTTCACTATCAACGTTCTGAAGTCACACCTGATTCTTTCTCAGACACTCCCTTTCATTTGAGCTGTTCTGGACACGGTGCAGTTTCAGGCCTATCCTCCTGAGCAGCCAAGATATTCAGGCTATGATATTGATATTTCAGCCTCTATCCTGGAATTTCAATAAGATTCCTCTGAGGCTGCTGGGCCACATGGCCCCCTGCATCCTGCTTGTGACGCATGCCCAATGGCATTTGTGGGCTCTGCAGTAGGACCAGAGGTTCCAGTTGGCGGGGCATCAGGTGAATCTATCTGACAAGGTCCAGATCTCAGAGGGCGCTGCAAAAGAAATGTAGTGGTGGCTGACAAACCGCAACTGGGTTATGTACAGACCTTCTCCCTTCACCGCGACTAGGTTACGGACAGACCTTTCTCCCTTCCTCAACCAGATCTGATGGCAGTAACAGATGCGTCACTGCTGGGCTGCAGCAGCCATCTGTGACAGGTGGAGATCAAAGGACTCTGATGTCTGGCAGAATCTGGACTCCACATCAGCCTGTTGGAGCTCTGAGCGATCCAGTTGATATTGAAAGCCTTTCTATCCTCCATCAAGAGAAGGCTAGTGCAGTTGTTAATGGACAACACCACCCCCATGTGGTACTGTGGGTAAGGTGAGGTCGTGGACACTCAAGAGGCCTTGCATCTCTGGAAATGGCTGTAACGTCAGGGCATTTTCCTGGTGGTTCAACACCGACCTGCCTTTCTAAACGCCAGACCGGATAAACTCACCCGAAGGTACCTAGTGGTTCACAAGTGGCGTCTCCACCGGAGGTGGTGCAAGGTGTTTTTCAGCAGTGGGGAGAGCCTTGGTTAGATCTGTTAGCGACCATCGACAACACTCAATGCCAGTGGTTCTGTGCACTGGAGTTTGCAAGGAGGCTCTTTCTAGGCGATGCTTTTTGTCTCAAGTGGAACTCCAGCCTCCTGTATGCCTTTCTGCATATACCACTCCTGCTCCGAGTTCTCAAGAAGGCCAGGAATGACCAGGCCCAAGTCATTCTTGTGGCTCTGGACTGGGCCAGAGAGTCTAGTATCCAAGCTATTGAGCATGTCCATCAGGTCTAATAAGTCTGCCCCTTTGGGAGGATCTCCTGTCACAGTAGGGGGGAGGGGGAGTGGATCTCCACCCGACCTGGTCAACGCTCCACCGTCATACATTGAAGTTGAGAGGAGACAGTCAACAGTTTTTCACCTTTTGCCTGAAGCCTGTCATGTAATTTTGGCAGCTCGACATGCCTCCATCAAGACTGTATATGCCCGAAGTTAGAGTAAGTTTCTGCCATGGTGTACAAACAGGTTGACCCTTTATCTGCACTCCTTTCACCAAGTTACTTTCTTAATTCTTACCTTTGCTCTGCATTAGACACGTTGAAGGCTTATTTATCTGCTATTTCAGCTTTTCTGCTGCTGCCAGATCACCCCTCCCTTTTCAAGTGCCCTATTGTAAATTGGTTCCTTAAAGTTCAACACATTTCCTCCCGCTCTCTTCATTATACCTCAGGGGGCAACCTCATTTTGTTTCTTATTTTTCTAATGTGCACTCCACTTGAGCGGCTTCATAACTGCCCTATTAAGCTCCTCACTATCAAGACAACCTTTCAGGTGCCAATTACATCGGACCAGAGGGTCCGTGAAATGCAGGCTACGTCATCTCAGCCTCCGTACATTTATTTTTACCTAGACAAACTGGTCCTTCAGACTCCGGCATCCTTCTTACTGGTAGTCACCCACCCCTCATTGCACATAGGTCAGTCCTTCACAGTGCCTACCTTTTACACTCCGCCTCATCCCTCTAAGGAACAGAAAAGACTTCAGAGGCTGGACCCAAAAAGAGCATTGTTGTTCTACCGTGAAGAAAGAAAAGGAAGGCAGTGCAGAAACAAACTATCTCCAGATGGATTGTACTCTGCAGTATGATCGGCTATGCATTGGTCAAGAAGCCACCCCCAGAGGACTTGCCGGCTCGTACCACCTGAGCAAATGCTGCAAGCACTGCTTTAGTACACATAGTTCCAAACCTAGACATCTGTCATGTCAGGCTGCAACGTGGCTTTGTTGCACATGTTCACCAAGCACTACTGCCTGGACAGTCCGGTCAGTCAGGATGCTGCAGGACTTTCTAGTCTAAATCGGGGACGCAGACCCACCTCCGGGATGTATTGCTTGCGTATCTATTCTAAGGAAAGGAATTTGAGGCTAGAAGTCTAGCAGATGAACAAGTCACTTACCTTCTGGTAGAGTCTCTAGCTGCTGATTCCTTACCAACCTATCCATCCTCCCTGCGAACTGATTTTTAGGTAAAGCGTTGTTCCATTTTCAGAGCCCTAGTTTCATAAACAAGTGGTCAGTGTTCTTCATGGCTCTGCACTCCTGGCATGTAAAGTTGCAAAAAGAAACTGACATCTGCGTGCTGGAGTGGTGCCTATCTAGGCTCCACACACATCACTTCCGGCATGGATGACGCAACGAAGAACTAAATTAAACACCTACCAGCACCCATGGGTACAGCTCATGAAAGATTTCCAGATCCAGTCCGATGCTTGGGAATAATTATAATATAAGGAATCTGTATCTAGATAGACTCTCTGCCAGATAAGGCTTTTCCGAAGGTAAGTAGCTTGTTAGACTGTAAAAGTCTGGATGTGAGGTAATGTTCTCTAAATAAACTTTAAAGTTACACTTAAAAATAATCTGACCTGGTGTGGTCCTTTTCCTATCACAATATGTGTATAGGCATTTATATATATAGCGCACTACTTACCCGTAGGGTCCCAAGGCGCTTCGACCGCTGCGAAACCCTTCCTGGCTTCCCTGAGAGATGGTCCCTTAATGGGTATCTCCAGGGGGGTGAGATAGACATCAACATGAGGAGAACCAGGAGTGGTCTCAGACTGGGTTTTTTTTTTACTTTTATAAGAGACTAATGATTTAATGGCGACAGGGAAAATCATTTCCATCCCTCCCCTCCGTGGCCCAAAAAAACTGGAATTGCCTCTTGAAACTACCAACATGTTAGCATGCTTCCGCTATGAATGCCAATTTAACCCCTTAAGTGTGTGTGTCAGCCAATGGCCAACTCATACACACCCTCCCCAGTGCATCAGTCGGCCATTGGCTAACACAGGGAGGGCTGAGAAGGATCCTCCAGTGCAAGGAACTTTTCTTATTATTTTTTTTTTAGAGATGCAGAATCGCTTCCGTGTCTCTGTCCAGCCCCATCCTGCCCATCGCACTTATGTCACATTATCCCCTCTGAAGTGGACAGGAAGAGTAAGTAAGAGTCCTCTCCCATTCCTGTGGGAATAAATGGGAAAGGCCTTCGCAACTTTCAGGGAGGTTTAGTTTGAAAGGGAATAGTCTCCTCTTTCAAACGAGGCCTTCCTGAAATGGTTTCCTTGCTGTGGATTTGGTTTTCTGAGTCAAGTGTGCCTGTTCCTAAAAGCTGGGTGATTTTAGCACTGAAAACCTTTCGTCGATGCTATTTGCAGGAGAAAAAAAATCCGATGCTTTCTTTTGCAGCCCTTTATTCCCATTCCTCCCTCACCCAAACCAAAATGTAGCTATATTTTGGCTAATTTCTCAGTCCCCTCCGAAGAAATCTACAAACTCTGGGTACCTTTAAAAGCACCAGGATGTTGGAAAAAGAACGCAAATTTGGTGCGGAGACCTTAGGCGGTAAACAAGCATTTGCAATGCAATAGGTCTCGCATTAGGAAAGTTTGAGCTATTGGTACTGTAAATGACATTTTTTATTTATGGTTTGTTTTTGAATATAGCAAAATTAATAGCTTTGTCATTTACAATGCCAATAGTTATAACTTTCGCAAATGTGAAACCTATAGCATTTGTAATGCAATATGTGTTGTATTTACGTGACTTAGATGTATTAATATTACAAATAACAATGGCTTTTAATTTTTTTTAATAATTAATACTTAAATAAAAGTTATTGTAATTTATAATGGCAATAGCTTAAACTTTTGTAAATAATTTTTGTGAAGATTATATTCAGTGTATTTTATTGTGACAAATCCAAGAACAGAAGTGAAATATTAACATCTTTTTGTTACATTTGTAATAAAGCTTGAAACATTGAGAGAACATATTTGAACCAGTTGTTGTTGAATGCTTGCACAGATTGATGCTGTGACACTGAGGGATGTTGTGATGGCGAACGAGTGATGCTGTGGTAGCGCATCGTGATGTTGTGGTGCCCCTGAGTGATGCTGTGGTGGTGCTGAGTGATGCTGTATGCCTTGCTATGTTTTGCTATGCTATGTTTTGTTATGCTATGTTGTATTTTATTATGCTATGCTTTGTTTTGCTATGCTATTATATGTTTTGCTATGCGTTGTGTTTTGTTAAGCCATGCTATGCTATGTTTTGTTGTGTTTTGCTATGTTTTGTTAACACCTTAGCTGCGTGTAAACATTTCTCCCCAGTGCTGCGCTGTCCATTAGAACTAGTGCTGAATGGACGTTCAATGGTCGTGCGCAGCACTGGGGAGGTAGCGCTGCTGACGACCATTGGCCGTCAGCAGCACTTAAGGGGTTAAGCTATGTGTTGTGTTTTGATATGCTATGCTAGGTTTTGCTATCCTATGCTTTGTTTTGTTATGCTCTGCTATGCTTAGTTTTGCTATCCTATGCTTTGTTTTGTTATGCTATGTTTTGTTGTGTTTTGTTATGCTATGCTGTTTTGTTGTGTTTGGTATGTTTTGCTATGCTATTATATGTTTTGTTTTGTTATGCTACGTGTTGTGTTTTGTTATGTTATGCTATGTTTTGTTATGCTATGTTTTGTTTTGCTATGTTTTGTTTTGCTATGCTATGTATTGTTTTGCTATGCTATGTTTTGTTTTGCTCTCCTATGCTTTGTTTTGTGATGCTATGCTTAGTTTTGCTATCCTATGCTTTGTTTTGTTATGCTATGCTTTGTTGTGTTTTGTTATGCTATACTATGTTTTGTTGGGTTTTGCTATGCTATGTTTTGTTGTGTTTTATTATGCTATACTTTGTTATGCTATGCTATGTTTTGCTATGTTTTTGTTATGTTTGCTATGTATCTGAAATCAACAGGTTAGTATTGGATTCCTTACCTTAGAATATCCCCAGGCGTCAGACTGGATCTGGAAACGTTTGCGTAGCAGTACCCTTGCGCGTCGGTAGGCGTCGTCTGCTGCTACGCGTCCGTCATAGTCGCCGGGATGACGTTGCCGGAGTACTTAGACGCCGCCCTTGAGCGCTGCCGTCAGTTCTTTTTTCAGCGCCAGCAAGCGCCGATCCGGAAAAAGTGGTACCCTTAGTAATTTTTTGACCAAACATTTTTGATCATTTTTAATCACTTTTCGAAGCCGAACGACTGACTGTGCCGATAGGGATGCCCAGGTTCAAACCCTGCGTCGACTGCAGCCAACTGATGTCGGTTACCGACCCCCAACGCCGGTGTCTTCATTTCCTGGGGCCTGAGCACGATGACAAGTCGTGCCCCGACTGCCGGGCCTTGACGTCTAAGGCTAGGCGGGAGCGGTCCCGCAAGCGCCTCGAGCTCCGGCAGTCAGCCCCGTGCCGCTCGAGGTCCCGGTCCGGAAGGAGGTCGAGGGACCGGTCAAGGAGCCGGGGTCATCACGGCTCAGAGGATCGACACCACTCCTCGAGCTCCAAGTCCTCAGGTAAGAGGTACAAGAAGTCAAAGAAGCGGCATCGCTCTTCCGACTCCCCCCGACGCTCACGAGGCCCGGGGTACGGGCGGCTCCGCGGGCATGGTGGCCTGCTCCATACCCGCAAGTCCCTGGGCAGAACGCGACGGCGGAGGAGATCAACGCCTTCCTCACGACCAGAAGGTCGCTCTCTCCTCCGTCTGGTTCCGCGGCGCCTTCAGGCCAAGCGGCCCCGACTGGGAGCCCAAGCGGGCCAGGTGCTTTGGCCCTGGTGCCGTCGGCGACTTTGGTCCCGACGCCGCAGGACTCTGCCGGATCCGGTTCCGGTCGTCGCCGGTCGACCTGACCACCTCGCAGGCTCCGGACCCCAGGGTTTGGCCTCCAGAGCCGTCCTCTCCTCGATCTGGGTCCGGCGCCCTCAACGCCGATGGGAGACTTCTACTTCTATGACCCGGCCCCATCATTTGACCCTGAGTACCAGGAGATGGGTGGTCAGGCGGCCTGGGAGGGTATGAGGACCCTCTGGCACATGAATGCCAGCCTTATCAGGACTGGGCAGGTGAGCTAGGGGATGCCAGTGGTTTGGACACTGCGCCAGACACTGGTTTTGTCTCCCCTTCTACAGTGGCTTCGGAGGAGGGGGCTGCCTATAGTGTGGTTTTGACGCGGGCGGCCAAGGCCTTATCCCTTGAACTCCCCGTCGCAGCTGTGAGGACTAACCTCCTCACTGAGGTCCTTTAACCGCAAGCAAGCTCTTCGGTAGCCTCTGTTGCCGTTTAATGAGGCCTTGTCTGACGTTCTTTTGGGCACCTGGCCCAGGCCCACTACAGGTCCCCCTGTAGATAGGAACATGGCCAGACGCCACCGCCCGGCTCCGGGCAACCCTTGCTTCCTGTCCACCCACCCCACCTCCGAGAGCCTGGTCATACAGGCCTCTAACTCCCAGACTGCATTCCCGACGGCTCCTCCCGATCAGGAATCCAAGAGGTACGAACAGTATGGAAAGAAGATGTTCTCACTGAGTTTGGGGTTGCGGTCAGTTAACACTGCGTGCCTCTTGGGCCGTTATACCCACTCTTTGTGGGACACGGTCGCAGACGTGCTGCCACAATGTCCGGAGGAGGCCCGGACTAAACTCGCCCAAGCCCTTGCGGAGGGTCGAGATGCGGCACCGTACTCCATCCGATGTGGGCTGGATACTACGGAATCACTAGGCAAAACGATGGTGGAGATTCGCCAACTTTTATGCTGATGTCCAAAACACCCTCATGGACATGCCGTTTGATGGCCGTCACCTCTTTGGCGACAATGCAGACAGTGCGCTTGAGCGCTTTAAGGACTCCAGGGCTACGGCCAAGTCCTTGGACCTGTCGGCACCGCGCCAGCAGCCTGCTGTCTTTAGCTCCTTTCGTGGCCAAAGAAGGGACGCCCCCACATGTCCTGCCAGCCAAGGGCCACAGACTAACATCCAACGCGGTAGCGGACGTGGTAACTGACGTGGCGGTGCACGGGGACAAAGGCGAGGCCAGTCCACATCCACCCCGCAGCATCCGCCTCAAAGCCCTCCTAGTCAGAGCTTTCAGGCCCACACGACGCCAGTGGGGGGCAGGGTTCGCCATCACCTCCTTCAGTGGCGCACCATCACTTCGGACAGGTGGGTGCTGCAAATCGTCCGAAGGGGCTACTCCCTCCCCTTCGAGACAACCCCTCCAGCTATGCCACCGCAGTACCACCGCGTGTCGGGGGATCACTTGGATCTTCTGCAAGAGGAAGTTACGGCCCTCTTGCCCAAGGGGGCCATCGAGCGCATTCCTGGGCCAGAAGTAGGGTGTGGTTGTTATTCCCACTACTTTCTGGTTCCCAAGAAGGGCAAAGGGGGCTTACGCCCTATCTTGGACCTGCGGAACGTCAACAGCTTCCTCCGGAAGGAAAAGTTCAAGATGCTGACTTTGGCTCAGGTCTTAGCTGCCCTAGACCCAGGAGACTGGATGGTAGCGTTCGACTTGCCGGATGCCTATTTCGACATTCCCGTCCTGCTGGCCCACCGGCGCTACCTGCGGTTCACGGTAGGCACAAGCACTTTCAGTTTACCGTGCTCCTCTTCGGCCTTACCAGCGCTCCACGGGTGTTCAGGAAAATGATGGCGGAGGTCGCAGCTCATCTGCGCAGGTTGGGGGTTTCAGTCTTCCCCTACCTCAACGACTGGTTGTTGAAGGCGGGCTTGCCCCAAACAGTCGTCAGCCACCTCCAGACTACGGCCAACCTCCTGCACCTGCTGGGGTTCTCCATCAATGTGCCGAAGTCACAACTGTGTCCCTCTCAGAAGCTCCTCCTCATCAGAGCAGTCCTAGACTCGGCACAGTTTCGGGTTTATCCTCCCGAACAGCGGGTTCGAGATATTCAGGCTCCGATTCCGATCTTTCAGCGGTTATCCCGAATCTCAGTCAGGTTGACGCTGCGGCTTCTGGGGCTGATGGCCTCCAGCATCACGCCAGGTGGCGGATGCGGGCTCTGCAGTGGGACCTAATGTTTCAGTGGGCCCAGCATCAGGGCAGTGGTGGCTCACGGACCTCGATTGGTTCAGCAGCAGATCCCTCTCCCTACTCCAACCGGAGCACGTAGTTGTGACAGACTCGTCCCTCCAGGGCTGTGAGGGCCCCATGGGAGAGGCGGAGACCAGAGGCCTCTGGTCTCCAGCAGAGTCCCGGCTCCATATCAACCTTCAGGAGCTGCGGGCGATCCGGCTTGCACTGAAGGAATTCCTCCCCTCTGTCCGGGGGAGTGTAGTGCATGAGTTCACAGACAACACCAGCACCATGTGGTACTGCAACAAACAGGGCGGGGTGGGGTTGTGGACCCTATGCCAGGAGGCTCTGCGCCTCTGGCAGTGGCTGGAACATCAGGGCGTGACCCTAGTGGTTCAACACCTGGCAGGTTCCCTAAACGCCAGGGCGGACGAACTCAGCCGTCGGTGCATGATGGATCAAGAATGGCGTCTGAACTCGGACGTGGCGCAAGGTCTCTTTCAGCAGTGGGGAGAGCCTTGGTTAGATCTTTTCGCCACAGAAGAGAACGCACAATGTCATCAGTTCTGCTCGTTGGAATTTCCAAGGCAGCACTCGCTCGGAGACGCTTTTCGTTGTGAGTGGAGTTGCGGTCTGTTATACGCCTTTCCGCCTATACCACTTCTGCCCCGAGTGCTGAAGAAGATCAGACACGACCGGGCCAAAGTCATCCTTATGGCTCCGGACTGAGCACGAAGATACTGGTATCCCGAGCTACTCAGCATGTCTGTCGATTCCCCTGATTCGTCTGCCTCTTCAGGAGTACCTTCTGTCGCAGCAGCAGGGGACGGTGGATCCCCTTTCTTCCCTTCTTTCAGCGGTTCTCCTCTTCTTCTTTCTCTTGCCCAGCAGGGCTCTGCTCTGGGCACTCTAAAGGGCTACCTTTCTGCCATTTCCGTTTTCTTAAGGCTCCCTGATCAGCCCTCTTTGTTCAAGTCCCCAGTTGTAAATAGGTTTTTGAAGGGCATCACTCACATGTTTCCTCCTGTTCCTTTTGTGATGCCTCAGTGGGACTTGAACCTTGTTCTGACCTATCTGATGTGCGCTCCTTTCGAGCCACTTCATAACTGTCCTCTTAGTCTCCTTACTCTCAAGACTGCATTCCTGGTTGCCATCACCTCTGCCAGGAGAGTGAGTGAGCTCCAGGCTCTTTCCTCTAAACCTCCTTTCCTTTCTGTCCATCTGGACAAAGTTGTGTTGCGGACACGACCCTCTTTCCTGCCCAAGGTAGTCACAGCCTTCCACATCGGTCAGTCCATCACCTTGCCCACCTTCTTTCCGCCTCCGCATCCCTCGAAAGAGGAAGAGAGGCTCCACCATCTGGACCCAAAACGTGCGCTCTCATTCCATCTGGATCACACACGCCAGTTCCAGGTGGGTGACCAACTTTTTTTGGGTACGTGGGTGCTAAGAAAGGTCTGGCGGTGCGCAAACGAACGATCTCTTGTTGGGTCGTCTTGTGCATCAAGGCGTGCTATTCTTTGGCTAAAAAGGAGCCTCCTGTTGGGCTGAGGGCCCATTCCACTTGGGCCACGGCGGCTAACACTGCCCTGGGTCGGGAAGTCCCCTTGCAGGACATCTGTCAAGCAGCTATGTGGGCCTCGCTGCACACATTCGCAAGACACTACTGCCTGGACAGCCATTTCCGTTCTCCAGGATTTTCTGGTGTGATCATTGGTTCGCAGACCCACCACCGAGGTTGGTATTGCTGGGGTATCTATTCTAAGGTAAGGAATCTAATACTAACCTGTTTCTTTAAGATGCAGAAGTTACTTACCTTCGGTAACGATATATCTGTAAGAAACAGTAGTTAGTATTCGATTCCTTACCGCCCCACCCATCCTCCCCGTTCTGCGAACCGATATCTAGGGCTAAGGTCATCCCCTTTCAGGGCCCTAGTTTCTTGGCACCAGTGTTGGTTTTTATCATGGCTCTGCGTTTCTGGTACGGAAAAGCTGTGTATAAGAACTGACGTCAGCGCGCGAGGGTGGCGTCTAAGTACTCCGGCGACGTCATCCCGGCGCCGTCATCCCGGCGCCAACAGCGACTGACGCGGAGCCGCAGAAGACGCCTACCGAAGCGCAAGGGTACTGCTACGCTAAAGTTTCCAGATCCAGTCTGACGCCTGGGGATATTCTAAGGTAAGGAATTTAATAATAACTACTGTTTCCTACAGATATCGTTACCGAAGGTAAGTAACTTGTGCTTTGTTGTGTATGCTATGTTTTGTTGTCTTTTGCTATGTTGTGTTATGTTATGCTATGTTTTGTTGTGTTTTGTTATGCTTTGTTGTGTTATGCTATGTTTTGCTATCCTATGCTTTGTTATGTTATGTTTTGCTATCCTATGCTTTTTTTGTTATGCTATGCTGTGTTTTGTTATGCTATGCTGGTGAGGGGGTGTGAGGGTGAGGGGGGTGAGGGGGTGTGAGGGAAGGGTAAGAGGGTTGTGAGGGTGAGTGGGGGTGAAGGGGGGGTGAGGGGTGTGAGGGGGTGTGAGGGGGTGTGAGGGTGAGGGGGTGGGTGAGGGTGTGTGAGGGGTGAGTGAGGGGGTGTGATGGTGAGGGTAAGGGTGGGTGAGGGGGTGACAGGGTGTGAGGGTGAAGGAGTTTGAGGGTTTGAGGGTAAGGGGGTGAGGGGTTGTGAGGGGGTGTGAGGGTGACAGTTTGGGGGTGAGAGGGTTGTGAGGGTGGGTGAAGGTAAGTGGGGGTGAGGGGGTGTGTGAGGGTGAGGGGGTGTGTGAGGGTGGGTTGGTGTGAGGGGGAGTGTGAGGGAGGGTGAGGGGATGTGGGGGTGGGGGTGTGTGGCGGTGTGTGATGGCTTGTATTATAAGGAAACTATTGTGAGAAGATGCTATTGGGTTTTATTCCAAGAAAATGTAATGATACAAATGTCTTGAGTGATGAGAATGAAAGTTGTTGTGTGAATGGATTGGGTTGATTCCATTGCCTTAACTCTACGGGCATTGCTAAGTGTTGTGGTATCAAATGACCATTAGTGCTTCTGTATCCCAGGTACTAGACACAGGATCACAAGTAGTCATGTGCAAGGCCATGTATTTCTGTTCCTGTGAAGTAACCATAGTCCTTGCAAAGAACTAAGTGTCCTTCCTGCGTCGTTTACAAGGATAGTTTTCATCTGAAAATCTGCACTTGTGAAATTTTTTTTACTCAAGTGTTATCTGAATGGAGTCACTTAAGAGGAAAACCTAAGCAAGATAAGCATTCCATACTAAATGCTCACGAGCTCCAGAGCATGGATGCAGAATACTCACAATTAATGCACTTGCCTACAAAATGCTTGCAGGTTACTTGAGCAAAGAAGGACTGCTCCGCGAAAGACGGGCAATGGTTTAGGAAAGAAAAGTGTGTGCTTTCTCTAGGAAACCCCACAAGACTACAGTCACTTAAAACCACTAATCAAAAGTGTTACCACGATCTCCTAAAATAAAACAAAATAAAAGAAAGCAAAATGTGGAAAAATCAGGCTCGGAATTTAATGTGTAAGAAATAAAACTAGAGGGGTGGATTTGTTCCAAGAAAAACTGAGCCACTCTCAATAAACAGGCTCTCTGCATTGCGGGGGAGCGCATTCCTTTGAAGTCTGAAGCTGGGGTGGGGGAGCGCATTCCTTTGAAGTCTGATGCCGAGGCCGATGGTGTTTGATGTGCACGCGCCTGAATCACATGAACTGTACCAAATCCGCAGTTTAGGGAGACTTTTCGGCAGCATACTATAATCTCGCCGATCATACAGCGAGACCTAAAAACATATGGAGTCCAAAGAGTGACCTATCCCCAAATAGCCAAAAAAGGCTCAGCATTTTTTGGGGGGCAGCAGCTAAGGAGCCTGTTCAACTTTAAGTTTTATGTCGGAGTCTAGAAAATCTGTGTAAATTGAATTTCAAACATTTTGCTGGCACAGGTGGCAAACAACTTCAATAACAGTTTCGCGAAACCAACTCTACAGGAATAAAAAGGAGGCATGGATTATTCAAACTAAAACATGCAAAATTGATGGATGTTTGTACATTATATATAATATGCCTGTGTACAATGAACTAAGAGAGAATATATATTGAAAGGACACTAACCATGAACACATTTGTTTAACTCAAATACATTGGTGAAAGAAGGGGAATCTTGAAAAAAAAACTAAATTAATGAAAAATGCAAGCAACATGGTTTATGGAATGTCATGGTACTTTTTTTAAAATGTAATGAATTTTTACTAATTAATTTATTAAGCAGGATATTGTTTATATCGTTGGATTAAGATGTACAAAAATTTCACATTATTTTTGAAAAAATATATTTGTTATGAAATATATACTTTATATTTTTCATATTGTAGCCTATGAGAAAACAACACACAAAGCACTTTTTGATATACAGACCTCTTTTTATCTTATCTTAACTCTAATCGGCATCTATATCTTAATTAAGAAATCATTATGGCTTGATCAGATCTATCCCTTATGAAAATAATTATAATTTTATTCTCATGTCATCGTAAGAAATATGAATTAATTTTTGTTACATATTGATAATTTTAATGAATGTCATGCTTAACAGTTTTATCAAATTCAATTTAGTACTTCACTGTAATTAATGATTTTTTTGTACTTAAACTGGTCAATTTTAAACACGAGAATTGAATATGGACACATTCGTGATACCAACGGTTAGCATCGAGAGAAAAAAAATATTTTAATTGAGCAATCAATTTCTTTTTATAAATTGTATATTGTATAAATTGTGAATGTATGCCCCCATGAAAATGAAATTATGCACTTGCTGCCATATAATGTTGATTAAATGTACTTTACAGATAGAATTGTACTTTTGCACTTTAGATGACACCCTAGACTAATGGACTCTATAGTCCAGTAGAAGGCGGAGAGCCGAAACGCGTAGACGTCCATATTTTTGTTTTGCACTATGGTGTGCGGAATAAACACTTTTAAAAATGCAAATTACCTGCTGAGTTCACTTTTGTTTGGGGCTGTGAAGTCCTCGCCGCGTGAAGGTGTGGAAATTGTTGGAGATATATATATATATATATATATATATATATATATATATTTATTACCTACTGGCGGTCGTCTGTAGATAGTTATAGTTAGGACCTAGTTTCCATAGGAAATCCACAACATTTTAATTGGAATAACTTTGGCGCCAGTGGATGAATCTTAGTGAATTTCTCCAAGAAAATGGCCTGCTCGGTCCGCTCCTTCCCTGAAAGTTTAGGGGTGATTCGTCAAGTGGGGGCCGAGAAAAAAGGTGGGTCCCAAAACTTGTTTTCCCCGTGCAATTTTCCATAGGAACCTTTAGCCAGGGCTACAGCCCGAACGGCTGAACAGAATTACATGAAATTTGGCAGAGAGGTAGAGGTATGTTCGCAGATTGTGCTTTTTGTTAAATGGTGTAAATCCGTTCAGTAGTTTCTGAGAAAATTGCAAGTAAAATCATAGCGATATCTAGAGACTGAGTTCAGCACGCGTACGGAAATCCGTTCAATTGCGAGCGCGAGATGCATGCTGATTGGCTGTGAACTGTCGGTCAACACTCGAAACCAGGAAGTGTTGGCGGCCATCTTGTGCCTTGGTAGAACAGAGTCACAAGAAAACAGTAAAACAAAGTTGAGAAATAAGGGAAGGGGGCAGTCTAGAAACATTCGGAACCTCTAGGCTTGCTCAGGGGGTCGTACATGGATGTTTAGGCTCTATTTTTTTTTTTATAAAGAAAAATCGCGGCGTACGCGTAAGGAAATCCGTACAATAACGAGCAGGAGCTGGATGCTGATTGGCTGTCAATACTCCAAACCAGGAAGTGTTGGCAGCCATCTTATTTGTCACGAGAGCTGAGTCACAAGAAAACAGTAAAACAAAGTTGAGAAATAAGGAAAGGGGGCAGGGTAGAAACATTCTGAACCTATAGTGTTGGTCAGGGGGTGGTACATGGATCTTTAGGCTCAATTTCTTTTTGTTTTAACAAAAAATCGCGGGGTACTCGTCCAGTACTCATAAGCGGTGGAAAAAGTCGGAAAAAAACCTAGAAGTTCGTTTTATTCATTAGGTCCCGGGGGGCAAATTACAGGGTCAAATATTTTGCATAATGGGGGCTTGTAAGGTACCTCGAGCACTGGGAAACGGCACTGCTGTGGTTTTATTTTGAAGTATGTGGGGGGTTACGGTCCTACTCCCAGCAGTCTCGGGGAGCGGCACACCTCGGGTCTTTTTAAAAAAAAAAATGTTTTGAGTTCTCCCTCCCTCTATCCCCGTACACATCGCCACGTTTTAAGGGAAGTAATATGTAAAATATTCTTGCAGCTACGGGTATCTGCACTGTCTGGGGGTTTTTATTAATGTTGGGAGGGTGGGCTTGATAATACGTCCTTGTTAATTCCCATAGAAGCCCATGTTCTGGTGTTAACATGGGTTTCTATGGGAAATAACAAGGCTGTATTATCAACAAAAGGCGATACATTATCGCCGCTTTTATCGGCAGGAGACTGCTGATAAAGCTGCGATAATGGTCTTTCTAATATGCCCTTGTGAATTACCATAGCAGCCCATGTTAATACCAGAACCTGGGATGCTATGGAAATTTACAAGGGCCTATTATCAAGCCCATTATCGCCGCTTTATCGGCAGTTACTGGCGGTAATGTATCGCCTTTTGTTGATAATATGCCCCTTCATTTGTATGATAGTATGGAAGGTAGTGCCGAGGCGCCAAACGTTGATCATGTACTCCGTCCACCGCAATTTTAGTAGTTTTTCACCGTTGTTTTTATTATATCTGTTATTTTCATTTTATAGTCCTCCTATTTTCTTTGTGATCGATGAGATTTCGAGGCACAGACACCACGGTGTTTGTCCTTAAAATCTGATGTTATTAGACTTGGTCACACGTATACCTAAAAACTAATTTGAAGGACATAAGTCACAGCCAATACAACACGTGTTCGTCAACACAAAGACATTATTAAGATTATGCGTGGTAAATGGATAGTACTTGTAAAAGCATGCGTGGTAAAACTATGGGGCATATTATCAACAAAAGGCGATACATTATCCCCGCTTTTATCAGCAGGAAAGTGGCGATAAAGCGTCTATAATCTATCTCGTTTTGTTGAAAATATGGCCCGAAATGCATGCTAATGGCTTCGTGGTGACGATCACGCATGGTTATGACCGCGTTGTAATGGCTGTTTCCCCCCAGGACATTGCAGCAATCTGGTCTGGGCGTCGTGGACTCCAGGGCAGTAGGCAGAGGGCCACGCAGCGCCTCATACAATATAGCAATCTTTGTGGGGTGATTGTTTCCGTGGTGTGGGTCTGAGGATGAATGCCTTCATTTTGTTTTAAGTTCATGTTTAGAGAGCTGCTCTTTATGTAGTTGGTGACATCCTTCTTTGTGACGTGGAGGTTGCTTTTGGTGGTATGTCTCTTTCTGGTGAGGAAAAGGATGAGCTGGGTGTTGTTGATGTAGGAGATATTGTTAAATTGTGATGGTGGGCTACTTGTGTGAGGGTGGCCAAGTAAATGTTGATTAGTATTGGGTTGAGGGATGAAGACTGGCGGACGGAGGAATTGATTTCGGTGGTTTTGGATCAGAAGGCTGGGAGGCAGATGCCAGGATTACTATTGGACAGTTTGCAAAGTAAGAATAAGACGCATACTATTTGGCCGTGCAGAAAAGTACGTGAAAGCAATAAAGAGTTTTTGTTGTGTATTTTGTCAGCATATATTTGTAAGTAACATTATTTACAGTGTATGGAAATTAATCATAATGGTTTGTGATTTTATGATTGTTTGAGATGTTTCATATTTACGTACGAAATTGCTCTTAGAAAAAAACAGATATGTTTTATTTCAATTTCTTAGATTGTTATTGAGAATGTTGAATGTTTTTTTTTAAGATAATCTTATTGATTGTCTTTTTTTTTGCCCGCTTTTATGTGATGAGCAGTGTTGAAGTCACTGTTTCTAGTGAAATTCAATATATTCTGAGAACAGCAAAAAAAGGCAAATGTAATAGTTTACAAATTATTTTCTATTGTAAAATATATATTGTAACAGTATATGTATTATGCTTAAGGTAAGTACAAAGAACTGTTCAAAGTGGTCGATGTAATGTGGTTCAACTGAGCTCAAGTAACAAAACAAGGATTGGAGAACATTAGTGTGTAAAGATGGTTTGTATTTTTTAAAGACATTTCAAAAAATTATTTAGTGAGTACCTGTCAGAACCCGTAATTAATCAGTGGATACGATAATAATGGCTTATCTAAACCCTAGCTGGTGCAGGAGAGATGAAGAATCTGCAAGGAAATAGACTTGAAGTGCTTTAGTGCAACAGAGGAATTCAAATATGGCTGTGTCGAGGAAAGACGAGGTGGCGGTATAGTCATTTACCACACACCTGTGTGGAATCCTTGGTGAGGCGCGCGCTCCCTAACGAGTGCGCACTTCACCTACAACGTTCCGGAGTTCAGACCCGTTTTGAATTGCTTCAGAGATATTCCTGAAGAGAAAGCACAAAGGTTGCAGATAAACACTAAAAGAGAGGCTAGTTCGAAAGACGAAGGAGTAGGTAATTAGTATAGACTAAATTATAGATAAGGAATGGAGATAGAGTGGGGTAGGTTATTAAATAATTGTTCTTTGTTATTTTCGTTATGTATGCATGTCAATGATACAAAGATGGTTTGTTTCTTTTATATAGATTAGAAAATGTTAAAGGATAAATATACTGAGGGTTCTAGTATTCTTTGCATTTCACTACAACACATGTAGTAGTTTGGACCAGGTAAGGTGAATAGAGATATTGTACTTTTTTTGCTACTGTATTTCATAATAACAGACTGTTTTTTCTCAGATAGTGATAAGGAGTGACTGGTTTGTTAATTTAAGAAATGTTAAAACTGTACGTTCATATAAATAATTATATATAATTATATAATGTTAAAAAGTAGTTGAGAATGGTATTTATATAATATTTATTAAAGGGCAACTTAGTTGATAAAGCTAGTTTTGTGTTCTATATTAGGAAAAAATATAAAATAAAGTGTTTATGTTTTTGTAGAAGGAGGTCAGCGTAACAAATTTACAATGGAAAATCCAGAAGACAATTTTGAAAATACTAACAGTGTTGTAGAAGAGTTGAACATAGCTTTTATGAGCAACGTTATTGAAGTGGAAGAAGTGAATGTGGTAGATATCAGCTGTGATTTTCTTGATGAAACCTTGGATGATGCTTTTGTGGAAGCATTAGATCAGATTGAGATTTATCTGTTGACTTTTGAAAAGGATATCCAGGAAAATGAAATTCCTGATGACATTATAATGGAAGCTGCATTAACTTGTGAAATGTTACAAGAATAAATGTATTATTATATACAAATAATGGTTTGAGACACTCTGCTTCCAGAATTGTAATCATTTAGCTACTACCCAAGTAGTCATGGTGCAAAGTGGGCCTTAGGGTATAGACGGTTTCATTATCTGATACACAACATATGTAATTTTTTTATGCACCGGCAAAACTTTTGTTTTAAAAGTTCTATTTCCTAGTGTGTATCATTAGACTTTCACCAAACACTCCCACACTACTGGTTCAATGATCTAGTGAGTCATTTAGCAGTGTGGGGTTATGTATATACTATTTTAAAAGTGAAGCTGCTATACATTCAGCCAGACACTCTCACTTTCAGTCTCACTTGGCAGTTTCACACTCACCATACACTACTAATGTATTGATTTCTTCATTTATGAACTACACTTTCATTTTGACAAACTTTCACAGACTAATATAGAAATATAGTTCTTTCTTTGACCAGTGAAGGTAGGGCTGATAAGAACTGTTTTATTTTTGTTTTTAGTTTTCTATTTTTTTTCAACTATTTTTTTGATTAAAAAATTGAACTGTAAACAAAAAAAGTGTGGAACAGGAAAAAAAAAGTTAAAAATAAAATTAATGTTTTGGACAACGGTGCTCCTCTTTAGTCTTCTCAATGAGATTAATAGAGTGCTGATTGTAACAAAATAATTTGTTGCAATATTTACAATGAAATTTCAGATCTGGAAACTGTGGCACAATAATAGGATGCAGAGTGCTCGGAGGAGGTGGTGGTGGTGGAATATGAGGTAGGAGGAACTGCAGGTTGAGGATTCTCCTGCAACGTTTGGGTTGCCATCCTTGCATAGTTATTTGGATGTCAATTTTTGACATAGTGAATCATGCTAGTTGTATTGAAAGAGTACTTTTTAGTGGAATCAACCCTGGAAATAGTAACCTCACAGATCTTGCAAGTTACTTTCGGTGCATTGACTTTTTTTAGACCCTCAGCATATGTAAAAAAAACTTCTAAATGGAAGTTTCTTTTCTCTTTTTCTGAAGTTGCTCAGCAACAAATTCTTGCTCACAGGAATGTTCTGATGAAGTTTCAAAAAGAGCAGCCATTGTATAGTTTGGTTCTAAAGGACTACAGCTCCACAGAATAGATGCTTCTCTTGAGAAAGTCCAATGAGAAAGATCAAAATAGGAAGGGTCTTTCAACAGTTAAAATATGAAGTATTATGAACGAATCAAAACTTTTCTTTTATGCTCACATGGCTTTGCATACACTTAAAGTGCATTTACTGTGCGTTTATGTTGTGAGTATGTACGACGTACAGTCACATTTTTCAGAATTGCTTTCAAAAGTAATATACGGTTATTAAAAGTTAAAAAAAGTATTTTCATGATTATCCCAGATAGTGTCTTTCCTTAGTATGTACATTAAATACATAAATATATGTTTTTAAACAATTAGAAGCTTTCGCGCCGTATGCGGAAAGGGCGTCGTACATGACGTCACACAGGAGCGCTGATGTGACGCGTAACGTCAAAACGTATTCGTAACGTATGCATTGGTACGCGCAGTGGATGATTACTTGTACAAGGTATGTGCGATCACCGTACGCGTACAGTACGATTATACAAAAAGGAAATATATCAAATTTAATTTTCATAAATTTGGAGAGAAAAAAACCCATTTATTTTAGACTTGTTTTATTATTTTACATTAAGAATATGAAATATAGCTTACAAAATAAAATAACTATAAATAATTATAATAAAGTAGGAAATTAGTATAGAAAGACAAATATAATAATGAATACCTTTAAAAATTATCATTTACAAAACCTTTGAAATTCACTGAAAAAACCATAGGTTTCAGCCACGTTATAGTTAGGAATTAGCATTTAAAAAAACCTTAGAAATTCAGTGAAAAACCCATTGGTTTCAGCCACGTTATAGTTAGGAATTAGCATTTAAAAAACCTTAGAAATTCACTGAAAAAACCATAGGTTTCACAATTGTTATAGTTAGCTGGACATTTCACTCATACAAAACCATTGAAATTCCCCCGTTATAGTTAGTTCAGCTAACTATAACTCGCGCACCCGCAATGCACTGCTGATGACGTCACATATTACATCACTCATAACATCATGGATGACCTCTCAAATGACATCACTGATGACATCATGTAGTGAATGTGTGTCTTTCTGAAAAATAAATATGTTTTATATATGTATATCTAAAGGTCGATGGAAGAAAAAATGTGTAAAGTTTCTAAATGGATGGTTTTTTTCTAAAAATGATTGTATAACTGACTTAAGTGTATCTTAGTGAATACATGTATTAGCGAGTAATGTTTAAATATGAAAATATCTGTATCAGTGTCTTACTTTGTGTATAAGTGGCTGCATGGGTTGGTGACTAGCTACATGAGTGTTGATATGGGTTATTAGTAGGTTTTTTGAGTATCAGTATGATTGTCTGTATGGTTTAGTGGGGGTTATTACTTACTGCATAGATGCATGAATGGGTGACTCACTGTATGTGTTTTGAAGACAGCATGTGTGCAGAACTGTATGGGTGGATGAGTGTGTGCATGGGTGTGCTAGTGAGTGAATCACTGTCTTAATAGTATCTTTATGAGTAACTATGTATGTGTTAAAGTAGTATACGTGAGTATTGATGTGTATATAAGTGATGTATATAACTGAGTTTATATGAGAGCAAGAGATTGTAAGAGTTCCTGTATAAATAAGTATGTGTTTCTATAAGTGATTGTTTAAGAGAGTAAGTATGTGTACGATTCTGTAGAAGTCGGACTTGATAAAATTGTACTCGTTTATTTTAAAATCGGTGTTTACCTGCTACACACTACCTGAACTAAAACAGCCTGTTTTGCTGATACTTGCACACACTTGCTGGGGGAACACTGGGTCGCGTTTTACCGGCACTACACCACTTCCGCTTTCCACATTAGCGGAGTGGTTAGCGCTCTAGCCTGCTGTTAGGAGGGGCTACTTAGGCAGCGAGGAGCCGGCCGCCGACGGTGGTAAGGGAGACAGTGGCAGTGTCGACCGAGCTACTTGACGCCTGCCAGTGCTCCAAACATAATTGTAATTGTAAATTTTAACTGAGAACTGTGAAACTTTCACTTTTTAAAATTGTAAAAATCGGACTTGATAAAATTGTACTCGTTTATTTTAAAATCGGTGTTTACCTGCTACACACTACCTGAACTAAAACAGCCTGTTTTGCTGATACTTGCACACACTTGCTGGGGGAACACTGGGTCGCGTTTTACCGGCACTACACCACTTCCGCTTTCCACATTAGCGGAGTGGTTAGCGCTCTAGCCTGCTGTTAGGAGGGGCTACTTAGCCCTCTCGTCGCCCTGAGCGCGCAGCGATCGCGCGCAGGTAAGCGCCAGTGACGCGCCTGAGACAAGCCAGAGAGAGGCCCGTCTGCGCCCGTCCGCGACAGGACGTGGCCGGGGGCCGGCTACCATGTCCAATCACCGAGCACACCGACTACGTTATACCTCACAGGTACTACTAAATATATTGCGTAACTCCGCCAGCGACTGCTCTAACAGGATGATAGACAATATTGAGGGTCCATTTTCCTGTCGTCACTGTAAAACTCAATTCGAGGCCCCCACGAGCATAGCACATATTCCCAATCCTCGCGTTTACATTGATCAACATGATACAAGGCATTCATCTGATGACTCTACCAATACTAAGATTAAGACCACCAGTAAAAACATACTTTGCAATATCAGGTCACTATCAAAACATTCCGTCGAAGTATGGGATCTGATCTCCAGTAGGGAGCCGGACCTATGCTTCTTGACAGAAACCTGGCTTAAACCTCATCTAACACCCGTTATAACACTGGGAATCCCTATAGGCTACAAAATAACCAGGATGGATCGGCCATTGAAAATCGGTGGAGGGATAGCGATAGTACACAAGGAGGAAATCAATGTTAATATTCTGGATGAAATATGTACCCCTGAGCTAGAACTTATGATTTTTAATCTTAACTTTTCTTCAAAATCTAGCAGGAAAGGAGCGTTAATATACCGCCCCCCTGGTCCATGTAAAAACATCTCTGTGACATTAATGGAAGCTCTGGCACCCTATGTATGTGACAACTCAGACTTCCTTCTCTTAGGGGACTTCAACATTCACAGTGAGGTCGTAAACAGCTCCGAAGTTAAAACCTTTATTAGTGATCTAAGCTCACTAGGTTTAAAACAGATCAACAAAGGGCCCACCCACACGGCGGGACACACATTGGACCTAATTTTTACTAACTCTTTATCTATTGAATGTTCCCTCCCGTACCAAGTAGACTGGACAGATCACTACGTTCTGGAATTCTCCACCCCCTTCCCCACCCCTCACACCCAAAAACATCAGACCTTACCCTGTAAAAGAAGACCCTGGCACAGATTAACTCAGGAAAACTTCTGTATAGCATTTGGGAAGCCCACAATGAGTGGAAATGACAACATAGATAAAGCCTTACAAGAATATGAAGAAATGCTGTCACATACAATTGATAAGACCATCCCTCTGAGAACTTTTAAACCTAAACCCACTCCTAAACAGGAGATATGGTTCTCGGAAAGCCTGAGACTATCCAAACAAGCCACACGGAAGTTAGAAAAGAAATGGAGGGTCTCCCGCCTAGACAGCGACAAACATATCTACAAAGAGTCTTTGAAAGCTTACCACAAAGAAATCCGATCAGCACGGAAGAGCCATATAGCCTCACAGCTTTTGGCGGCCGGCAATAACTCTAAGACTCTGTATCAGATTTTACTGACTTTCACTAAACCTACAGCTTGTGAAAGTCCGGAAGTGGCATCGCAACAACTATGCGATAATATTTCTCATTTCTTTACAAACAAAATCGATGCCATTTATGATAAAATTCTACTTTCCAACTTAATATACAGTACCACAAATAACCTCATAATAAACCCTGCTAGCCCTCTCCCTTCTGAGAACTCCCTCTCTGTATTCCCCCCTATCCAGATTGAGGAAGTACTGGCGCTTACGTCCCAGATAAAGAGCGGCTCTCCCACAGACATCATCCCAGCACGTATTATGCCCACTCTAATTAAAGCCCTAGGACCTACCATCCAGAGATTAATAAATCACTCACTTAGTACGGGGCAGGTCCCACTTGGAAGGAAAAAGGCATTGGTTAAACCTCTCAGGAAAAAAACCACCATTTCCTGGAGTGAGCTTAACAATCTCAGACCAATATCCTTACTCCCCTTCTTGGGCAAAATCACAGAAAAACATGTGAATAAACATCTGTCGAGATACATTGAGTCTGCAGGAGTACTGGATCCATCACAGTCGGGCTTCAGGCCCAAACACAGTACAGAGACCGCTTTAATGTCAGTCGCAGACGATTTGCATATGTACCAGGATGGGGGGTTCTCCGTCATCCTGGTGCTACTAGATCTGTCTGCGGCGTTTGACACCGTATCTCACCCCATTCTCATGACCAGGCTGGAAAACATCGGCCTAAAAGATGAAGCCCTCGAATGGGTAAGGAGTTTCCTAACCAATCGGACCCAACAGGTAATCATGGGCAACTTTCGGTCAGAGGAAGTTGAGATCACTAAGGGGGTGCCACAGGGCTCATGCTTGAGCCCAACTCTTTTCAACATTTATGTGGCACCCCTGGCTAACATCCTGAGAGCATATGGATTTGTTCCTATATCCTATGCTGATGATACTCAACTCCTCTTTCCCTTTAAAACCTTAACACCTGAAGTCAGGAACTCCTTCTCCTTGGGAATGAAAGCGGTAGCACACTGGATGTCTTCCAACTTTTTACAATGCAATGTTGGAAAGACGGAAGTCATGTTGTTTGGGGGGGTAAGACAACTCTGGACTCCGGACTGGTGGCCCCAAGATCTTGGCCCAGTACCAGAACCGAAACCATCTGTAAAAAATCTGGGGGTCCGGCTGGACCAGGAACTTTCCCTCAAGCAACACGCCAACCAGGTGGTGGGATCCTGCCTCCACATAATTGGTATGTTACGCAAAATCTTCCCCCTCCTGCCAGATGCCAGCAGAAGAACATTGGTACAGGCACTAGTCATAAGTCGCCTGGACTATTGTAACGGCCTGTTGCTAGCTGCCAATGAGGGAGTCTTGGCAAGACTGCAGGTAGTCCAGAATACGGCTGCCCGGCTAGTCCTAAATGCACCCCCTCGCTCCCCTTCTAAGCCCCTACTGGAAAAGCTTCATTGGCTACCCATCAGACAGAGGGCTAAATTCAAGGTATGCTGTACCATACACAAGAGTCTCAATGGTAGGGGTCCGACATACCTGGCCACCAAATTTGTCCCCTATCAGCCCGTCCGCCCTCTTCGCTCGAGCGAACAAGGCCTTTTAGTAGTGCCTAGGGCGAGGAAGGCAAGACAGGGCAGTAAAGCTCTCTCAATAGCTGGACCGTCTCTTTGGAACAGCCTTCCTAATTCCTTAAGGCTTTGCACAGAATACCTTCCTTTCAGGAAGATGTTAAAGACCTTCCTTTTCAGCTCTTAGACAGCTTACGTTCTCCCGATTGCACTGTGGCAGATGTCAAAAGCGCGGAGATGCTCCCATGGGAGTCGATACCAGCGCTATACAAGCCAGTAAAATAAAAATAAAATAAAGTAAGTGTAATGGTGGATGTATAGCTGTATATGCAAGTAAATGGATGTTAGATTATTTATTTTCATGTGTGAGTTTGTGTGTGAGTAACTCTATAGATGAGTGTCGGTGTTTAATAAGATGTATAAGTGTATGAGTACATATGATGAGTGAGTACATGTATGAGTACCTATATAGAACTGTTATTGAATGACCGTATGTAGATTCTAGAATTACTGAATAAGTTGTTCTAACTAGAATTGGTATTTCCACTTTTTTTGAAAATTTTAGTTTCTGTTTTTGAATGTGTGTAGTATTACACTATTACGCTGAGAGGTCTGTCACAAGGATGATGTCATCAGTGATGTAATTTGAGATGTCATCAGTGATGTCATGAGTGATGTAATATGTGACGTCATCAGCAGTGCATTGTGGGCGCGCGAGTTATAGTAAGCTGAACTAACTAGAACGGGGGAATTTCAATGGTTTTGTAGGAGTGAAATGTCCAGCTAACTATAACATGTGTGAAACCTATGGTTTTTTCAGTGAATTTTCAAGGTTTTTAAATTCTGTGTAGGGATTGTTCACAGATTGTATGTGAGTTTTTTCAAAATGGGCTACATAAAGACCAGCTATGCATTTTGAAAAAACTCACATACAATCTGTGAACAATCCCTACACAGCTAACATCAGTATGTGGCGTCGATATATCGACGACATCCTGGTTATCTGGGAAGGAAATCAGGAATCCCTGGATCAATTCCTCATCTGGCTCAATACCTGTGACAACTACCTGAGGTTTACCTGTACGAGCAGTGCCTCTGAATTGGCCTTCCTGGACCTCAACATCAAGGCAGACATGGATGGCCTGACAACTACGACCTACCACAAACCCACATCAAGGAACTCACTTTTGAGGTTTGACAGCTTCCACCCTAGACCTCTACGGGAAAATCTCCCTTACGGTCAGTTTTTACGACTAAGACGCAACTGCAGCCGGATTCAGGACTACAAACAACAATCAGCCTGTTTGATCCATAAATTGGAAGACAGGGGATACCCCACCAGGATCCTAAACACCACCTGCAAGAGGGCGCGAAACCAAAATAGAGAGGCACTTCTTGAGGTAACAACAAGGCCTCCTGAGGAATCCACTCTGACATGCGTCACCACTTACAATACCGTGTCAAATCAGGTTTCCAACATAATCAACAGGAACTGGAAGATTATTAACTCAGGCAACCGAAACTGGGACAAACCTAGATTCGCATATAAAAGGGCGAAGAATCTAAAAGACTCCCTAGTACACACCAGACCCAGACCGAACCATGCCACTAACGACAACACTGTCCTCAATGCTTGGGGCTTACCAAAACTTACGGGACACCAACCGTGCAATAATTGTAGTGTATGCCACCTTACATCCCCCTCAAAAACCCTGGACCTAGAACCAGGCAAGGTATGGACACAACGCCAGTTCACCAACTGTAATTCTTCTAACCTGGTGTACCTTATGACATGCAGATGTGGCCTACGGTATGTAGGTATGACTACCCGAAAGGTACGGACAAGAATGACGGAACATCGCAGCACCATCCGATGTGGCAAAAATATAAGCAGACTTACTGACCACTTCCTGTCCCACAATCACACTCCAAATGACTTCACTTGGACTGTGACTGAACAATTCCCCATAACTGAAAACAATGAAAGATTTCTCCTCCAAAAAGAACAACGTTGGATTTACCGCCTATCCACTCACACTGAGGGGTTAAACGACTCCATACCATGGAATTCGCTTAACACTTAATGTATGATGCTTCCTTTTCTTCACTATACTGTGCATAGACCAATCTTTCTCACATTGATCGACCTTAATCTAAATCTTAAAATTTCATATTTTAATTCCAATTCCTCTCATTTTGTGTCCATATTTATCATCTTTGACACCTTCTGCTCTCCCCACGAGTAATAATGCATACTAGCGCAACCATGAGCGCTAGTACACTCTTCTACGCATGCGCGGTAGCTTCACACAGCCTCTACCTACCCGCGCATGCGCGGAGTAGCACAAACCAAAGGCTCACGCGCTGAATAGGGACTACTACTCACGGCACGCATGCGCAGAGCGCGCATGACATGGCGCTTTCAGCGCAGCACCCCTCCCTCTGTTTCTACCCCGACCCAGGTGCAGACAATTACGGAAGCTTTAAATAAACATGCTCGGCTAGCCCTCCTTTCACAACCGGGTGCCGCAGAAGGATTACAGGTCCAAGGAGGAACCAGATCGACAGTTTCGTGAGTAATTGAGGCTGCGCGCTACAGCAACTGTGGGGGTAAGGTGTTGAGGTCTTCCCTTACAGGTCGGATAATTTTATAAAACCAATACTACCTTCTTTTAGGGTCTTTTTCTCTGCCAGGCGACCCAAGGAGGCTTTGAACAGCTAAATACTGTGTGAGGACAATAATTGATTTTCTTTCACTTACCTGAACCTCACATTGGCATTTTCGTTTTCTAGCTCACCACTACAACCGGCTTCTAGATAACCATCACATGAGTCTTGCCACTGCCAAGACCACACTTTAGCCATGTATAGTTCGCTCACTCACCTTACAAGACGGTGGAATGACGACTGTTTTTGCTATAATATGCTAATATGACTCTACCCTGTACGTCTGTATGTCTCCCCCTTTATGTTATATGTAGCAAAGCGAGAGGGAATCCCCTTCTCACCCATATAGCACCTTAGTGCGTGCTACACATAAAATCCTAAAAACACTCACTGTAAATTATTTTTATAACCCCACACATACTCACTTGGTCCTGAGGAAAGCCTGTTTCAAATTAAGAAAGGCCAGGCTGAAACATGTAGACCACACAGGACACTGGAGGTCATAATCCATACTCCACCGTGTCCGTTTGCCTTTTTAACGTGCCAACAGATACCCAGTTTCATTAAAATAGTTTTTACCCTCGGGTGCTGGGACTTTTGTATGGCTTTTTAATCTTCACCTTCATACTCACCACATTGCACACTCAGTAATTATACCAGCTCCGCAGTAATCTGGCGTCGAAGCACACCCGGGGCACGTTAGGTGCCACTGTGGTGGGCCAGATGATGAAGCATGCCACCAACTAGGTTGGTGGGTGAGGGCTTTCTAATAAAACCTACTGGTTTTCCTTGACATACGTACTCCATTGAGTCTTACCTGTATAAACCTAGCTAGTCTTTCTTGATTTTTGATATATAAAAGCGGGGATTCAGACTAGCTTACCTAGTCCTCCCTCTCTCCTTTGATTTAGTGACATTTTGTTTCTGAGCAGCTCCTGGAAATTTGGGGGGGGTTCGTCAAGGGGGGGCCGAGAAAAAAGGGGGGTCCCAAAACGCGTTTTTCCCATGTTAATTTCCATAGGGCGGTTGGCCTCACTTTTAGCCCGAACGGCTGAATGGATTTCCACGAAACTTGGCAAAATTGTAGGGACTGTTAGCCCGATGTGCCTTTGCTAGGTCTCAATATATGTGCTCCAGTGGATTTTGAGAAATTAACGTTTAAAACAAGATATATATCTGTAACAGCGCTCCGGGTAGCGCTCCGGTTCGCGAACTTTTCGCGTATCGGAACTTTGCGAAGCGAAGCTGATTGGCTCTCCGGTGTCTGTCAACATTCTAAACAATCCGGAGCGGCCGCCATCTTGTCTCTCGGTAGGATCGAGAGACAAGAGGAGGCCAAAACAAAGGGGGAAATGAAGGAAAGGGGGCAAGGTAGACCCGTTCTGACCCCCTAGGATTGATGAGGGGGATATTATAGAGCCACGCGGGGCCCAAAAAAAAAAAAAATTCCGATTTTTTTCGCCGTAGAGACGCGTCTTGGTACGCGAACCGGGCAGCTAACCGGGAAGCTAACCAGCAGTGTAACGGGAGTCTGAGGAGTAGCTGATTGGCTGTCAACATTGTAAACAGTCCGGAGCGGCCGCCATCTTGTCTCTCGGTAGGATCGAGAGACAAGAGGAGACCAAAACAAAGGGGGAAATGAAGGAAAGAGGGCAAGGTAGACCCCTTCTGACCCCATAGGATTGATGAGGGGGATATTATAAAGCCACGCGGGGCCAAAAAAAAAAAAAAAATCCGATTTTTTCGCCGTAGAGACGCGTCTTGGTACGCGAACCGGGCAGCTAACCGGGAAGCTAACCGGCAGTGTAACGGGAGTCTGAGGAGAAGCTGATTGGCTGTTATCATTGTAAACAGTCTGGAGCGGCCACCATCTTGTCTCTCTGTGGGATCGAGAGACAAGAGGTGGAAAAAAAAAAAAGTGTAAATGAATGAAAGGGGTAAGGCAGACCCCTCCTGAACCCCTAGGATTGATGAGGGGGCTATTAAAGTTCCCTGCGGGGCAAAAGAAAAAAAAATTGCGATTTTTCGCGGTAAAGGTGCTTCCTGGTACGTTAACCGGGCAGCTAACCGGCAGCGTAACGGGAGTCCGACATATTGTGTTTTTTGAACGTTTGTGATATGTGCACGTGTGGATTTTGTCTAATTAAGGTTAAAAAAATATATATATATCTTTAAGCGTGTTCTGGCGCGCTTACGTTTTGGGTTTGGTTTGCGCTGCAGAGACGATACGTCACGGTTATGCGATGCATCATGAGGCGTCTCACGGGCTACGTGATACGTCACTTAATAAAGAATATATTTTACAGCTATAGATATTAGCTTTTAAAAAACCAATGAAATTCACAGAAAAAAACATAGGTTATAGACCATATATAGTTAGGAATTTGCGTTTACAAAACCTTGAAAATTCACTGAAAAAACCATAGGTTATAGACCATATATAGTTAGGGATTAGCATTTAAAAAACCTTATTTTATTTGCACAAAACCATTGAAATTCCATATATAGTTAGTTGCACTAACTATATATCGCGGACCCGCAATCCACTGCTAATGATGTCACATATTACATCATTCATGACATGTCAGTGACATCACTGATGACATCACTGATGACATCTCAAATGACATCACTGATGACATCTCAAATGACATCACTGATGACATCACTGACATCTCATTTGACATTACTGATTACATCACTGATGATATCATTTATGTGATAATACATCTTCAGACTCTAATATAACCTTAGATACACTCAGTGTAAACAGGCACTCACAGACTGTCACACATCCATGGAGTTACTCACACACCTAGTCAGTCATGCAAAGAATCAATCACATCTCCATTTCCTCAACTATACAGTTATACACACCTTACTTATTCAAACATATAGTAACACATATTTACTCTCTTATACAATCCTTGATACAAGTTCACAATGATTCATACAGCCACTCACACATTCACTGGCTCTTATGTTCAGTTATTTATATATGTCAACTCTCACATGGAGTGTGTTTTACATATGTACTTACTTTGACATGTAGCACTGAGATATCCATTCACTCACCAATATACTCATGCACACAGTCAACTGTCCATACAGCTGTTTCTACATGCACTTTTGAACCCATACACCTAGGGAATCAACTGCTCACACATCTATGCACAGAGTTATACACCTCCCAGCCACCCACACACATACTCAGTCTCCCATACAAATACTTGGGCAACCATTCAATAACCCATATAGTTACTGATATAGCTACTGATTTAAACATGCAGCAGTTTACAGAACAACATAAATAATGATTGCCAAATTAAGACACTTTAATCACTAACCCATACACTCAGTGAGACACATTTAATCATTCTCTCATACAGTCAGTCATGCACCTACTAAATCCTTCATCCAGACACTTATACATCCACTCATTCTTCAATATGTAAGACATATTTTAACTTTAAAGAAACATACAGTCACTGGGTGTTGTCATCAGTGATGTCATCAGTGATGTCATTTGAGATGTCATCAGTGATGTCATCAGTGATGTCACTGACCATGTCATGAATGATGTAATATGTGACATCATTAGCAGTGGATTGCGGGTCCGCGATATATAGTTAGTGCAACTAACTATATATGGAATTTCAATGGTTTTGTGCAAATAAAATAAGGTTTTTTAAATGCTAATCCCTAACTATATATGGTCTATAACCTATGTTTTTTTTCAGTGAATTTTCAAGGTTTTGTAAATGCAAATTCCTAACTATATATGGTCTATAACCTATGGTTTTTTCTGTGAATATATATATATATATATATATTCACTGAAAAAGCATAGGTTTCAGGAATGTTATTGTTAGTTGGACATTTCACTCACAGAAAACCATAGAAATTCCCCTGTTATAGTTAGTTCAGCTAACTATAACTCGCGCCCCCGCAATGCACTGCTGATGACGTCACATATTAAATCATTCATGGCATGGTCAGTGACCATGCCATTTTTTTCTGTGCTTTAATTATCATCCCATTCTCAACTTGGTGAAAACTGCAAATCTCACCACTCTTCCATCAATATCTTACGCCAACAAAATTGCCACAGCTAACACTAATGATATGCAAAGTAGGCGTTCCCATGCAAAAGAAAAAAACACGGAAAAACACCGCTTCCCCATATTTTCAATGACCAGCCAAATCTGCAGTGCGATCCAAAAAGCAGGTGATAAGCAGAGTTAGTAGTAACAAATTAACATCAACCTTTAACTGGTGTAAGGAGGTAGACTATCTACTCCGTGAATTGGACCCAACTCACAGCCACATCTAAAGACTAACATGTGATAGAGCTACTGATCATGCAGCTCCGACACCCAACAAGTCCACAAAACCCAGCGCCACCACCACCAGAACCTCCCGCTCAGACCAGCCCCTCTACTGCCACCGAGGCAGCGCAAAACAGGACATCGGACCTTCCCAAAATGCCATGCCCCTTAGCCACACAATAGCTGAATGTTGGTAGATGTGGCAACCAACTATATATATGCAGGAGGCAAGTCACCCAGCAATAATAAAGAACACAATGCCAAGTGTAACTCTGATGTGCTGCACAGACCTCACTATGCAAAGCACAAACCTTTCCATGTGGAGATATACTATTGATACTTGTAGTGTAGTGCACAGTAGACGCAACCATGTTACCTCAGGCAGTGGGGAAAATCTCGGTCATGTAGCTGTGTTGTCCCCCCCCTGAAAGCAGAGTGGGCTGCTCCAACGTATGCCACTCCAGCGTAGCAGTATGAATAAATAGGCCAGGCCCTAGTTCACTTGTAGGAAGACCAACGAGTCTGTCAGAGCGGCAGCCCTCACCCTGGCACATGGCTGCCGCCATGACCGTGGGCCACCTCGACGAAGGCTCCTTACGTACCCAGCGGCACAGATTGCAGACTTATGTCTGTACCGACTACTGCCTTCAATCTACACTGCAGACAGCAGGGCTCACAATTCAGATGCAGTGGCGATTGCAGATGACGCAGTCTAATTTGCAAGACATGTTGCTCCCAGTGCGACCCGCCCGGACCACGCATCATGGCAGGGTGCGCACATGCTATCTGCTTCATGTGATACTAGCGACCCGCCCAGAGCACGCATCATGGCAGGGTGCGCACATGATGTGTGCTTCACGTGGTACTAACTCACTGCACCATAAGTCATCGCCACGTGGCCTTATCAAGGCAGAATTCATTAGACAAAAGACATTGCTCCCAGTGCGGCCCGCCGGCACTACGTATCATCGCAGGGTGCACACACGCTGAGTACTCCAGGTGCCACTAACTGCAGCTCAACTCAACGCCACAGCGCTGTGTGCCCATCCTGACCACTGCCTCCGCCCTACACTGGAGTTACACGGTTCACTATTCAAGATTAGTAGCAACGCAAATTGTGCAAGAGACTATAATGGGTTAAGAAGACCAAATGCTCCCAATCTGTGCAGCTCAAGTCAACCTCATCTGCCTGTGGGTCTTTGCTGACCAATGCCTCCAGCCTACAATGTGGAAGACCGGCGACACGTGGTGCCAATGAACCCTGTTCAACACAAGCCAATCCCACATGTGTAACTGAGTCCTGAATGGCAGCGACCACAGCACCAGACTCCCTTCGATCAGTGAAGGGTATTTGCATATGGAAGGCTGGCGACAAGTGCTGCCACTAACTCTGTTAGACACAAGCCGATCCCACATGTGTAACTGTGTCCTGAGACCTGAATGGCAGTCACCTCAAGTCTGTGGCAGCGACCACAGCACCAGACTCCCTTCAGTCTTATTTTCTCTTTAAATAATTTTTTTAATGTAAATCTATACATGACTAAGATTCTTCTTTGTCCAACCGCACCGGGACACTTCCGGGCCCAAGAAGGTTGTTCGGAGTATAATGGTAATGTGGGAAGAGGGTGTCTTACCTGCTGATGTGGGTAGAGGCAGGGTCAAAGGGGTATCTATCACAGAAAGAACTCCGATATGTTTTCACAAATGCCTCGGACAGATGCCAGCTGACGGACTGAATCACAAAATGATTTTTCGATACTTATTTAGTGTGAGTTATGAACAGTTCGCACCCAGGTTCGCAGAGGGACAGCTGCGGCCTGTGCGCTCGACTCACAGACGCAGCGCTACGAGCCGTCCGTGTCATTGTATATCCCTGCCCTGTTCCGTCGAACGCCACACCACTCAGATTACGTTCCGACATTGCCCCAACATAGCTACCTGTCGCAGGCGTACTCTGTTGGTGTGCAGGTCAGTGGTCTAGTTCTCAAAGTCTCACCCCACTCCCTGAGGGCAGGTTTACACACACCACACCCATCCGGCACATGCGTCACAGGCCATGTGACCACACAAATATAATAGATAGACAACTTCACATCCTTTATTGCCAGTGCTGACTAGATGGCGGACGCTCCACGGGTCTCAACCATAAAGAGTCTTTGAAAAGTTGTGCAAAAGGTTAGTCACAACCTAATCTGTATAGCCGTCAGGGGTCTACCATCCCCTTGACGCGGACTTCAGATGCCCAGGGTTAGTGCCACCTGAAGCTCATATGGGTATCAGGAGCCTACCACCACGTTGCACGGACTCGAGTTCCACAGGCTTAGCACACCAAAAGCTGATGCGGTCTCCGCCATTGATGACTCAGCAACATGCGTGAGATCTGCCGGGCCGCAGAGAAGATGATGTGGTCTCTGCCATTCATGACTCAGCGACATCTGTGCTATCTGCGAAGAAGCTGATGTGGTCTCTGCCATTCGTGACTCAGCGATATACGAGCAGAGTTTTGATGGGCACGTGGAGTGCCCACTGCTGCACACTCCGGTGGCACCAGGTAATTATTTGCTCATGGATGCACAGGGGCGGCAGTGTCGCGCTCTCTCCCTCTCTCGCTTTTTTTTCCCTTCTGTTTCTCTATGTCTCTCTCCTTTGATATGCGCATTACACATGTCCTTATTTTGTGCTTTATTTTCCAGGCTCTATCGTCCACATCCATGGTCCCCACAGGAGTGTCCTGCCTTGTTGTTTTCTATTATTTTTGTTACATTTTGTTTATTAGTTCATCATATATGTATATTTAAAAAATTAAGTTTGAAAATAGCTTATTGTTTACATATATTTATATAAAAAAAAGTTTGGAAGAAAGAAAAAGTTTTTGGTTGTTTTCTTAACTGCTGTATTACTCTTTCTTGTTCTTGTTCTTATTACTGTTATTTGATGGTGTCCACCATGGTGTTAAATTTTGTGACACTTATCGCGGAAATACTGGTGATGTCTGCAGTTTATACCATTCTGAATAGTGTGTTAAATTCATCTCAACTTTACTTCCATTAAAGTGCTCATAATGATATGCAGACTAGCCGTTCCCGTGCAAAAAGACAAGGTGTCTTTTTGTGATTTATTCTAAATACTAAATTCCTGTATTGAATTGCACTGAGGTAGTGGCTGCACTTACAGTGTGTAGGAGAGTAGGGTCTGCAATCCTATGATCACCCAGATTTTTTGCTTTTGTTTCACTGGTTTACGACTTTCTCTGGCTGTGGGCCTGCCAATCAGACCCACAGCCTAGCTGTTCTCTCACTAAATTGACATGTGTACCTTAGGTGCATTCTCCAATTGGTACTGGGCCACCTTATCAAACCCTGTAACTCAGGGCATAGGTGTACCCAGGGCCTACCAGGGGCTGAAGCATGTATTATGCCACCCCTGGATGGCCATCTAAATCTGACACAACTGGCTGCACGACAGCTGGGGCAAGGTGGTGTAATCACCCTTTGCTTTAGATATAGTATACCTATATCTAACCCTAAAAATGGACACACGGATTCCTATCAGTCACTCCTATGGCAGGCCTTGACAATCCTGAAGGCAGAGTGCATGGAATAGTGTGAAATGGTGCTCTGGCATGAGCTGAGCCCGTTTGCAGCTTGCGGAACCAAGTCCTAATAGCTGTTCCATGATAACGCATACCATATACTCTTAAGTGCATTATAATCCTCACGGTTAAATGCTATCTTTGGTATTGCTTTATCAAAACATGTCGAGTAAGGTGTCATACGAATTGGAATACTAACGCCTCGCCAATTCTGGCGACGGGGTTAGCATTCCACCCTTCTAGAGGGACACGACATGTATGTAACTGTGAACCCCGGTTAAAGTTAACTCAAGCCTCAGCTCCACAAAATGGATGCTGCCACCACAGACACGAGTCTGAACTCCTGCTGCTGGGAGTCCTTCCAGCAAGGAGAGCTTGGACATAGGGTTTCCTGTCAGGGGCGGTGCTTGCACCATCCCAGACAGGGTTTTGTGTATCCTGGGTAGGCAGGGCTTTACAGGAAGGTGACTGCAAGTGGCACCCCGGTGCTCACTACGCATCTGCCGGCTAGAACCAGTTCCAGGGGTACACCAGCCCCTGGCCTGGGGAAAGTCCGGCATGGGAGAGGAGTGTAACCACCCCCCTTCGTGGTCCCACCCCTAGGGCAGGACCTAGTCGCGTACCCACCCCTTTTTTTAGGATAAAGGCAGGAGCGGGGACCCTTCCAAATTAGATCATCTTTGAATCAAGAAACTACTTTCTACGAAAGGAACTCTCGACTTCTTCTCAAGATTTCTCCCTTGTGGCTAAGGAGTAGTCACCCTGCACCCGCAGGCACCATCTAAGAACTCTGCGGTTTGCTGCACGTCCTTCCTCCGGAATCCGACTGACCAGCTCGACGAGACCCGGCTTCCCTGGCACCTCTGACCTCTACCTACCTCTACAGCTAAGCTGAGAACCGTAGGTGCGACGAGACCTCGAGGGACCGGCCATCATCAGAACTGCACGACTTCTATCCAGCACGACCGCCGAGGGATCCTCTGGTGAGTGCTTTGGGGTCCGAGAAGCCCCGACCCTGAGCAGCTCCAGCACCGAAGTCCAGCCCCCCAGCATCTCCACGATCTGCGTGGGGCCCTTCTGCTTTTTGCTGCTCACCGCTTTGTCTGGCTACTAGCCCGCTGGCGTGTGGCCTTCCCGACGACGATCAACGACGACAACAATCCTGGGTCCAGCGACTTCGACAGCATCAACCATCGTGGGACAGCTCGCACCTCCATCCTGGTCGCCGACAACGCCTCCTGGTCCGTGAGACTGCAGGGCCCAGCGTCGCCCACTCACCTGGTCGAGGTGACTTCGCCCGGTGCCATCCTGGTGCCCACACAATCACTGGCTAGTGATTAAGAACTTGGTCCCCTCTGCTTTCAGGTGTCATCCATCTTCGATCCAGGCTTGGATCCAACGAACAATCTTCACTGGTCGCCTGCCAGCAACTTCTTTCTTCAGGCTCCTGGTTCGACAACGAGGATTCCCGACGTCTTTTCAGACCTATGCAGCTGCAGACCCTGGGCTAGGTAACTTCGGCATTTCGGTGCCCCAGCATAGCCTCACTATCCAAGGGTCCAGATCCACTGTTGTTTTCAACCTACCTTGTCGGGTTCGCCCGAGAACACTAACTTTGCTTTTACTAGCTCCCATAGACTTTGTCCCGCATCCCGCGTGAGAGTGCACACTCTGCACCCGAGTCCCCTAGGCCTCCTACTAGTAATCTGAAGGTTCAATAACGTAGTCCTAGCGATTCCAAAGCCTATTAGTACAGTACTTACCTGCTAGTAATTTCGCATTCCACTTTTAGAGTATATGGTTTTTCGTGCCCCTCGGGCATTTGCGTAAATTGTGCAACTTAAAGTATTTTCGTAAGAGTTTTGTTGTGTGCTTAGTACCCTGTCCTCATAAAGAGTACAGGGCTGTTGTGATTTAAATAAATACACTGTTTATTTTCATAACACTTGTGTGGTGTCCTTTCACTTGGTGTTCAAGGGGTATATGTGATGGTATAACAGCTGGCTTAACACGCCCTCTAGAGTTTAGCCCGAAGACTGCTCGTATCCACGCTACTAGGATAGCTGGTCTATAAGGTTGACTTACAACCAATCATCAATAAGGGTTGCAAGTGATCACTAGAATAGTGAGCACTGCATATCAGGCCAACTTCTCACATTGGTGAGCAGCGGTGTGGATTTGAGCTTGCTGTTGTTTTACCACACGTATCCTAAGAATATCTTGTGAAAGATCACATAAGTACTCCAGGTACATATAACTTAGCTTAGAATACTCTGAGTTCTACTGAACCAGCTGTTGTACCTCCTCAAGGCTTAGCACACCTTGGCTACAACTCTTAGCAAGGGATTAGTAGGCAAACAAATAGTGTAAGTAGGTGCATCACTTACACCACACTAGAATCAGCATGTCAGACAAAGGAGGAAACTCTGAGTCTCCCCTTGTGTCAGTGGACCCTCCACAGGTCGCTTCCAGATATGCTGCTCTTAGCTTCCAGGAGATGAGACAAGTGTGTACCTCCAGGAAGCTAAAACAGGGTTCTAACCCTACAATCCCATTCCTGATTGGTCTCTTAGAGACTTATGATGCCAGGAGGGCTGGTAACCCAGACCCTTCTAATCCAGATGGGACAATGCCTCCCCTAGAGGGAACCACAGGTGACCCTGACCTTATCCATCTCTCTGCAGAAGGTGAAGAGGAGGATGAGGATCTAGAGCCATCTGAGGACGAGGCAGACAAAGGGCCAGAAGTAGTTAGCCAGCTAACTAGGGCCAACTTAAGCAGGCATGAGAATGGTACTAGGAGACCCCTGGGGCCCCTCTCAGGCCAGCTTAACATTGGGAATGGACGAGTTAGGTCTCTATCCAGAGGCTCTAACAGATCCATTCAAACCAATGGCTCTCAGGCCTCTTCTCACAGAGGGATGACATCCCCTCAGAGGAGAGTGTATGAAGCCAAAGTGAGGGAAGTCAATCTGAGGACTGAAAGGGAAGAACTTGCCCTGGCCAAAGAGGGACTTGCCTTTGCTAGAGAGCAAAAGTTAAGTGGACTAGATTCCACTGGTGGCAGCATTCCCCCAAGGGAAAACAGGAGTTTAGACACTAGACACCTGAGTAAGATAGTGCCCCCCTTTAAGCAAGGGGATGACATCCACAAATGGATATCTGCTTTGGAGAGGGCCTGCACTGTACAGTGTGTCCCCCAGAGTCAGTGGGCAGCTATCTTGTGGCTCTCCTTTGAAGGTAAAGGAAGAGACAAGCTCCTCGCTACTAGAGCTGAGGATGCTAATGATTACCAAGTCCTGAAAAATACACTGATAGATGGGTTTGGCCTAACCACTGAGCAGTACAGGTTGCTGTTCAGTGATACCCAGAAAACTCAGTCTCAGGATTGGTCTGACTTTGTAGATTGTGCCACTAAGGCTTTGGAGGGCTGGTTGCTGGGCAGTAAGGTTACTGATTATACAGGATTGTACAATCTGATCATGAGGGAACAGATTTTAAACAATTGTCAGAACCAGTTGTTGCATCAGCACCTTGTTGACTCAGATCTGACCTCTCCCCAAGAATTGAGAAAGAAGGCAGACAGATGGGTCAGAACAAGGGTTAAGCAAAACCAGGGCCAGAACCAGGGTGGTCAGAAGAAAGCAGACCAGAAGGGTAAAGATTCTAAAGGTGAACACAATGACCAGAAGTCTTCAACAGGTCCCCAACAACCCAAAGAGGGTGGGGGTCAGGCTTCCCAGAAAAAGAAGAATCAAGAAGGCCAGTCAAAAAGGTGGTGCCAATACTGTAAAAGTAAAACTCACTGGTTTAGTGAGTGCACCAAGAAAGGAGGAGGGCAGACTCCTGCCACTGCAGCCCCTAAGGCACCTGTGCCCCCTTGTACAGTCAGCAGTGGTAGTGCACCTCCCAAGGGTTTAGTTGGGTTAACCTTGGGTTCTGAGGGGTATGACAACTTAGTTGGCTCACTCACTCAGGCTGTCCTTGTCTGCACAGGGGATATGGATATATCCCCTGATGTCAGTCCCAATACTTTGGGCAAATACAGGCAGACACCTTTGATAAATGGAAAAATGGCTCAGGCCTATAGGGACACTTGTGCCAGTGTCACCATGGTGACACCTAACTTTGTGGACCCTGGACAGATCATGCCAGGTACAGATTTCCTGGTGACCAATGCCAGCAACGTCATTACCAGTCATAGTATGGCGATTGTTGCTTTCTCCTGGGGAGGGGTAAATGGCCAAAAGAAGGTTGTAGTTAGTTCAGACCTCCCAGTGGATTGTTTGTTGGGCAATGATTTGGAGTCATCACAATGGTCAGAAGTGGAGCCGAGGACTCACATGGAGATGTTAGGCTTGCCAGCACATGTGCTTGCTGTGACTAGGTCACAGGCCAGAAAATGCCCCACTGAACAGGTGCTGGATCCTGGAACAATGGACCAGACACCTCCCAAGAAGAAGAGCAGTAGGGTTAAGGCATTGCCTTCCCCCAGGTTGAGGATCAAGTCTCAGAGGAGGCTGACCTACAGGAATTGAGGGAAACTGAGCCTAAAGAATTTGAACTTGATCAAGTTGAATTTCTGGGCTCAGGGGGACCCTCAAGAGAAGACCTGGGGAAGGAACAATTAGACTGCCCTTCCCTTGAACCCCTCAGACAGCAGGCTGCTGCTGAGGCTGCTGGGAACGCCACAGGTACCCACAAGGTATACTGGGATGATGGACTCCTGTACACTGAGGCAAGAGACCCCAAGCCTGGCATGGCCAGGAGGCTGGTTATCCCCTTGTCTCAGAGAGGTTTCCTTCTTACCTTGGCCCATGAGATTCCCTTAGCAGGACACTTAGGCCAGACAAAGACTTGGGACAGACTTGTCTCACACTTTCACTGGCCTCACATGAATGAAGATACCAAGGAGTTTTGTCGCTCCTGTGTCACTTGCCAAGCCAGTGGTAAGTCAGGTGGCACCACAAAGGCCCCCCTTATACCAATGCCTGTGGTGGGGGTGCCCTTTGAAAGAGTGGGGATTGACATTGTTGGACCAATGGAACCCCAGACAGCATCAGGGCACAAGTTTATACTGGTGGTGGTGGACCATGCCACCAGGTATCCTGAAGCTATTCCCCTTAGGACCACTACAGCACCTGTTGTGGCAAGAGCCCTAGTTGGAGTGTTCTCCAGAGTGGGCTTCCCTAAGGAGTTTGTCTCTGACAGAGGTGCAAACTTCATGTCAAGCTACTTAACTGCTATGTGGAAGGAATGTGGTGTCAACTACAAGTTCACTACACCCTATCATCCACAATGCAATGGGCTTGTTGAAAGGTTCAACAGGACCCTAAAAGGGATGATTCATGGACTACCTGAAAAGCTCAGGCGTAGATGGGATGTCCTGATACCCTGCCTTCTGTTTGCTTACAGAGAGGTCCCACAAAAGGGGGTTGGCTACAGCCCTTTTGAACTTTTGTATGGGCATCCTGTAAGAGGACCCCTGTGTTTGGTGAAGGAAGGATGGAAGAGACCTCTCAAAAAGCCTGAAACCAACATAGTGGACTATATACTTGGTCTCCGCTCCAGGATGGCCGAGTATATGGAGAAGGCATCTGAAAACCTTAAGGCCAGCCAAGAACTCCAAAAAGCTTGGCATGACCAAAAGGCTGTCCTGACTGTGTATCAGCCTGGACAGAAGGTGTGGGTGCTGGAGCCAGTGGCCCCAGCAGCACTCAAAGACAAATGGTCTGGGCCCCACACAATCCTTGAGCAAAAGGGAGAGGTCACCTACCTGGTGGACCTTGGAACTCCCAGGAGCCCCCACAGGGTGCTCCATGTAAACAGGCTCAAAGCATATGTCGACAGGAAGGACATGAGCTTGCTCATGGCCATAGATGAGGGACAGGAGGAAGAGAGTGACCCTCTCCCAGACCTGCTCACTCAGAATCCTGATGATGGATCAGTAGATGGTGTTGTCTTTTGTGGCAGCCTCTCTGAACATCAACAGAAGGATTGCAAACAAGTTCTTCAATCCTTCAGGCATATGTTCTCTCTAACACCCAGCCAAACCAATTGGTGTACCCATGAGGTTGACACTGGTGACAGCTTGCCAGTTAAGAGTAAAATCTACAGGCAGCCTGATCATGTTAGAGACTGCATCAAAACTGAAGTGCAGAAAATGTTGGAGTTGGGAGTCATTGAACCCTCAGACTGCCCTTGGGCTAGTCCAGTAGTTCTAGTGCCAAAGCCTCATACCCAGGGCGGTAAGAAAGAGATGAGGTTTTGCGTAGACTACAGAGGGCTCAATGCAGTCACTAAGACTGATGCCCACCCAATACCAAGGGCAGATGAGCTTATAGATAGATTGGCTTCTGCCAACTACTTAAGTACATTTGACCCGACAGCTGGGTATTGGCAAATCAGGTTAGCTGAGGATGCCAAGCCCAAGACAGCATTTTCTACCCCTGGTGGGCATTATCAATTTGTGGTAATGCCCTTTGGTTTGAAAAATGCACCTGCCACCTTCCAAAGGCTGGTGAATCATGTTCTCACTGGGCTGGATGACTTCTGTGCAGCATATCTTGATGATATTGCTGTCTTTAGCTCCACCTGGGAGGATCACCTGGTCCACCTGAGGAAAGTGTTAGAGGCTCTGCAAGCAGCAGGTCTCACTATCAAGGCCACAAAGTGCCAGATAGGGCAGACACAGGTTGTATACTTGGGCCACCTTGTAGGTGGAGGCCAAGTTCAGCCACTGGAGAGCAAAATACAGTCAATCAGGGACTGGGCTCCTCCAACCACCCAGACTCAGGTTCGAGCTTTCTTGGGCCTGACTGGTTACTACAGAAAGTTTGTCAGGAATTATGGATCAATTGTGACTCCACTTAATGAACTGACAAGTAAGAAAATGCCAAAAAAGGTTCAGTGGACAGCAGGCTGTCAAAAAGCATTCGATGGCCTAAAGCAGGCCATGTGCACAGCACCTATCCCCAAGAGTCCAGACTACTCCAAACCATTCATTGTCCAAACAGATGCTTCTGAGTTGGGTTTGGGAGCTGTTCTATCTCAACTGAATTTTGATGGTAATGACCAGCCCATTGCTTTTATAAGCAGAAGGCTGACCCCCAGAGAGAAAAATTGGTCAGCTATTGAGAGGGAGGCCTTTGCTGTGGTTTGGGCCCTGAAGAAACTGAGGCCATACTTGTTTGTCACTCATTTCAAGATTCAGACCGACCATAAGCCCCTCTTGTGGCTAAATCAGATGAAGGGTGAAAACCCCAAACTGCTTAGGTGGTCCATTTCCCTACAGGGGATGGACTTCACAGTGGAACATAGACCTGGCACTGATCATGGCAATGCAGATGGGCTCTCCAGGTATTTCCACTTAGAGCAAGAAGACTCACCTGGTCAAGGTTAGTTAATTGTCCCGAAGTTTGGGGGGGGGGGGGTCATGTAGGAGAGTAGGGTCTGCAATCCTATGATCACCCAGATTTTTTGCTTTTGTTTCACTGGTTTACGACTTTCTCTGGCTGTGGGCCTGCCAATCAGACCCACAACCTAGCTGTTCTCTCACTAAATTGACATGTGTACCTTAGGTGCATTCTCCAATTGGTACTGGGCCACCTTATCAGAACCTGTAACTCAGGGCATAGGTGTACCCAGGGCCTACCAGGGGCTGAAGCATGTATTATGCCACCCCTGGATGGCCATCTAAATCTGACACAACTGGCTGCACGACAGCTGGGGCAAGGTGGTGTAATCACCCTTTGCTTTAGATATAGTATACCTATATCTAACCCTAAAAATGGACACACGGATTCCTATCAGTTACTCCTATGGCAGGCCTTGACAATCCTGAAGGCAGAGTGCATGGAATCGTGTGAAATGGTGCTCTGGCATGAGCTGAGCCCGTTTGCAGCTTGCGGAACCAAGTCCTAATAGCTGTTCCATGATAACGCATACCATATACTCTTAAGTGCATTATAATCCTCGCGGTTAAATGCTATCTTTGGTATTGCTTTATCAAAACATGTCGAGTAAGGTGTCATACGAATTGGAATACTAACCCCTCGCCAATTCTGGCGACGGGGTTAGCATTCCACCCTTCTAGAGGGACATGACATGTATGTAACTGTGAACCCCGGTCAAAGTTAACTCAAGCCTCAGCTCCACAAAATGGATGCTGCCACCACAGACACAAGTCTGACCTCTTGCTGCTGGGAGTCCTTCCAGCGAGGAGAGCTTGGACAAAGGGTTTCCTGTCAGGGGCGGTGCTAGCACCATCCCAGACAGGGTTTTGTCTATCCTGGGTAGGCAGGGCTTTACAGGAAGGTGACTGCAAGTGGCACCCCGGTGCTCACTACGCATCTGCCGGCTAGAACCAGTTCCAGGGGCACACCAGCCCCTGGCCTGGGGAAAGTCCGGCATGGGAGAGGGGTGTAACCACCCCCCTTCCTGGTCCCACCCCTAGGGCAGGACCTAGTCGCGTACCCACCCCTTTCTTTAGGATAAAAGCAGGAGCGGGGACCCTTCCAAATTAGATCATCTTTGAATCAAGAAACTACTTTCTACGAAAGGAACTCTCGACTTCTTCTCAAGATTTCTCCCTTGTGGCTAAGGAGTAGTCACCCTGCACCCGCAGGCACCATCTAAGAACTCTGCGGTTTGCTGCACGTCCTTCCTCCGGAATCCGACTGACCAGCTCGACGAGACCTGGCTTCCCTGGCACCTCTGACCTCTACCTACCTCTACAGCTAAGCTGAGAACCGTAGGTGCAACGAGACCTCGAGGGACCGGCCATCATCAGAACTGCATGACTTCTATCCAGCACGACCGCCGAGGGATCCTCTGGTGAGTGCTTTGGGGTCCGAGAAGCCCCGACCCTGAGCAGCTCCAGCACCGAAGTCCAGCCCCCCAGCATCTCCACGATCTGCGTGGGGCCCTTCTGCTTTTTGCTGCTCACCGCGTTGTCTGGCTACTAGCCCGCTGGCTTGTGGCCTTCCCGACGACGATCAACGACGACAACACTGCTGGTCTGGTTGCTCCAGACTGGCCCTTGCTCCCTTCCAAAAGAGGAGCCCCCCGGACCCTCCTGGTCCACTCCAGACGCCATTTTGAGTCCACCGCGTGGGCTTGAATTTGCCAAGACTTGTTGCCCCAATCCTGGGTCCAGCGACGTCGACAGCATCAACCATCGTGGGACAGCTCGCACCTCCATCCTGGTCCCCGACAACGCCTCCTGGTCCGTGAGACTGCAGAGCCCAGCGTCGCCCACTCACCTGGTCGAGGTGACTTCGCCCGGTGCCATCCTGGTGCCCACACAATCACTGGCTAGTGATTAAGAACTTGGTCCCCTCTGCTTTCAGGTGTCATCCATCTTCGATCCAGGCTTGGATCCAACAAACAATCTTCACTGGTCGCCTGCCAGCAACTTCTTTCTTCAGGCTCCTGGTTCGACAACGAGGATTCCCGACGTCTTTTCAGACCTATGCACCTGCAGCCCCTGGGCTAGGAAACTTCGGCATTTCGGTGCCCCAGCATAGCCTCACTATCCAAGGGTCCAGATCCACTGTTGTTTTCAACCTACCTTGTCGGGTTCACCCGAGAACACTAACTTTGCTTTTATTAGCTCCCATAGACTTTGTCCCGCATCCCGCGTGAGAGTGCACACTCTGCACCCGAGTCCCCTAGGCCTCCTACTAGTAATCTGAAGGTTCAGTAACGTAGTCCTAGCGATTCCAAAGCCTATTAGTACAGTACTTACCTGCTAGTAATTTTGCATTCCACTTTTAGAGTATATGGTTTTTCGTGCCCCTCGGGCATTTGCGTAAATTGTGCAACTTAAAGTATTTTCGTAAGAGTTTTGTTGTGTGCTTAGTACCCTGTCCTCATAAAGAGTACAGGGCTGTTGTGATTTAAATAAATACACTGTTTATTTTCATAACACTTGTGTGGTGTCCTTTCACTTGGTGTTCAAGGGGTATATGTGATGGTATAACAGCTGGCTTAACACGCCCTCTAGAGTTTAGCCCGAAGACTGCTCGTATCCACGCTACTAGGATAGCTCGTCTATAAGGTTGACTTACAACCAATCATCAATAAGGGTTGTTTGGACTGATACATAGTGATCACTAGAATAGTGAGCACTGCATATCAGGCCAACTTCTCACACAGTGTACGCACAAAATCAATTAGGAGATCTCATTGTATTTATATTGATTGGGAATAGTTGGTTGGTTGATAGCTTTATTTCGATATGCAGATATCTTAAAAGCATTACATACAAATATAAAACTGCAGATCAACAATTTAAAAAGACATTCAAGATTAAAACAGTAAAAAAGTACCAACATAGATACAATAAATTAATTAAAAAGTGAATTAAATTGATATAGACAGTCTTTTGGAGCGAATCAACCATGTCCATTTTAAAAACTTTGAGACAGCACAAACTATAGGAGGGGAGGTGTTGGTTTGTAAAATACGTAATGCCACCATATGTTCGCGAGTCCCTAATAGTCTAAATACAGGTTTAAGCCAGCATCTCCTTAGGCGGGAATAGTCGGGGCACTCAAAAAGAATGTGCGACACCGTCTCGGGCCTAGTAGAACAGAGGGCACAAAAAGGCGACAACTGCACATGCGTATTCCATCTGGAAAGGAGATCCCGTGTCGGAAGGGTGCCCACTCTGAACTTAAAGTACAGAGCCCTATCGGTTGGCATGGTGATCAAATCCAGATAGGGTTCGTAGGCCACCACGTCCTTAGTTCTTAGGAAGACTGCGGTGGAGTTGCAGTGGTGGGGGTTGCTGATCAGTTTGGAGGAGACCCATTCCCAATAAAGTTTTTTCAAAATGGCTTTGGGTGGTGCATATTTAGAAGCCCAATGAGCCCCCAGACCCAATTCCCCCAGAAGGTTTTTAATGTCCCTTAACCATTGGATCTTGTGCCAGCCCCCATTTCCATCACCTCAGACAGCCCGTCAGCATATGGTTTCAGTTCAGGGACCCTCCATAAGCGGGCCCATAAGAGCAGTGGCCGGAGGCGAGCCTGGTCTTTAATCGATTTGCAGCCCACATCCAACAGCACCGGAACTGTAGGGGTGCTCAGGGGGAGAGCCAAAAGGTCTTTCAAAAATTTGCTTTCTGACTTGGATAGAGCCTCCAGATTGCAGAGGCCCCAAAGCTCCGCCCCATATAACGCTGCTGTCACACCTTTAGCTTTGTAGATGTCAATTATGGGTGCCACAAACTGTTTAGAAGAGGCGCGATACTCCCTTAGTAGCGCACCCCCCACCCTTTTATGACTAAGGGTCATCTTGTTGATGTGGGGTGTCCAGCTCATAGAATCGCTCACCCGTATTCCCAAATAGTCAAATTCCGAGACTTTCTCAAGAGGTACAGAGTTCAGGGCTGGAGCACTTCCTAGTCTAAGTGGTGGGTGCATGATCAAATATTTTGTCTTTTCTACATTGATCACCAAGCCCCTTGCTGAGCAAAAGTCCTGAAATCGGTTCAAAAGCTTTTGGAGACCCTGGGGAGTCTTGGCAATGAGAAGGGTGTTGTCTGCAAACAGCAGTGTAGGGATCCGTACGCCCCCCCGGGAAGGTGCGTCTGCTGGTTCTTGAAGCAGATGCTCTACCACACCATTAACGTACAAAGAGAATAGTGTGGGAGCTAGTACACATCCCTTTCGGACGCCCCTGCAGACCGGGATCCTTTCAGTCTTTTCCCCATTCTGGCCCCAGCGCACCTGGGCGTAGTTATCTGTGTGGAGTTTAATCAGGAGTGACAGAATGTAAGGGGGCAGCCCAAGACCTTGCAGAACCCTCCAAAGTTCCTCCCTAGGAACCAGGTCAAAGGCAGTCTTCAAGTCAATAAAGGCCAAGTAAAGACTGCCTTTGCCCAGTTCCACCACCTTCCATCGAAGTAACATCAGTCTGAATACCTGTTCGATGGTCCCCGTTCCTGAGCGAAATCCCGCTTGGAAATCTGACAGAATGTGGTTTTCGTCCACCCAGTGTAGGAGCCTCCCCAGGATCACCTTCCCCACCACCTTTTGTATCGAGTCAATCAGGCTTATCGGCCTGTAGTTCCCCGGGTTGTCCCGACAGCCCTTTTTGAATATAGTGACAACCTCTGCCCCTTTCCAGGAGTCAGGAACCATGCCTCCCATCGAGATGGCATTCAAAAGAGCGGATAACAGTTTACCCCATTCGGACGGATATGCCCGGAGTAGGTCCGCTGGAAGGCCGTCGGGGCCTGCTGCCTTCAAGGGTACCAAGGACTTAATTACGTTTACAACCTCCCGTGGAGTGAAGAGATCCAGATTGCTTTCCTGTACCGAAAATATGGAGGTAAATGGCTCACTGAGGGACCCTTCTGCCGGTGAGTATAAAGCCTTAAAGTGGTTAAACCAGGTCTGAGACGGGATGGTGCAAGTCCTCAACGTATCGTCAGGTCTGTTCCTGGATCCCACCAATTTCCAGAAGCCTCTAGCATCCTTTTCCCGACTAGTAGCCAGGAGATCCGCCCAAACTTTTTCCTCCCACTCCTTTTTCGCTATTTTTAGGGTTTGGGTGTAAATCTTCCTAGCCAACCTGATCCTATTTTGGGATTTTAGTTTTACTGCTTCCACCAGGGCTTTCTTGCTTGCCCCACATTTGTTGGTGTACCAGCCTTGTTTTTTCAATGGGCAGGCCTGTGATTTAACCCCAGAATCTCTATTTCAGACAATAAACAGGTTACTGATAGCAAAGGTCAGATCACAAAACGTCCCAAACACCTCCTCATGCCCACCCTCAGGAGAGTCGAGAATACCTTGGGCTGTGGTCAGAAGTGATGATATGGCTGCAACCTTATCCTCAGATAGGGTAAGTTTTGCCCACTTCTGCTGCCTGCCACAGTTCGAGACAGATGTTTCCCCCGGTTTGGCAATGGTACAGGACCAAGAGCTCTCCTTGCCATCCTGCCACCAGGGAGTCAAGGCGAGAGAGAGCAGGTTGTGGTCGCTCTCAACGGATGTAATGACTTCCATGTCCCTCACCGAACTCCATAGGCACACGTCAAGCAGGATGTAATCAATTCTAGATGGGTAGTTGGGCCTGTTGTATGTGTGGGCTCCCGCCCTATCAGAACTTGACATCCCATTAAGAGAATAGTGCATCAGGTGCTGAATCTTCATGGGATACACTGCCCAGTTCGTATATTGTTCTGCACGCGAAAAAAAATCACATCACAACTTTCACACCAACTGCAATGCGAAACAAATTCCGTCAATAAGCCACGTTAGCACCAGGGATTTTGCGCCTGCTTTCTGCTGGTGTTAAGCAGGACGACTACCTGCACCATGAAAGGGAACAGAGCCAAGAGCCACACCAGAAAACCCACAGGTGCCATAGAGTCAATGAGCATGATACAGGAATACCCATGAGGGCCACAAGACTCATCGCAACAACTCCAGGACCGCCAACGCCCCCCAAACCCGCATCTGAGTAAGTGTGTCCCTGTGGTCATTGTGTTAGCATGATAGGCACAGGCCCTGCAACATGACAGTGTGCTGTCACCGGAGCGTTGGCAGTGAGCCTGGACATGTAGCTACGCATGCATCCTCCTGCATGCTGGTCTGGCATACACAGGTAAGCGCAGGGGTGTACCTATCCAGCAAGAGGAACGGGGTGTCTCAGATATATCCGTGTACAGGAAGTGCGGTAAGTGTGCCTGTGTTCTGTCCAAACGGCACTGTAATGGTGTAGTTGGAATGCAGCAGGACATGCGTGAATAAGCATTACAATGGTGTGCGGTACGAGTGCACAACATACAACAGCGCACTGTACAAAAGTGTGGGGGCTTATGGGAGGGAGGAGCATCTCTTTGGCAACGTAACACATGGTGAACTCACCCATGTGCCACGTGCCGGGCATCTCATCCATGATGACCAGGTCGAGACATCCCACAACCCGCCTTTGTACACATCCTGTATAAATGCAGCATAGTTTTTACTTCTATGCTCATTCACTGGTGTGATGTTGCCGGGTTGCGTGACTTTTGCTTCTTGTTGGTGTGTTTCATTTTGGCCATAGTTTGTTTATACTTGTTCTGTACTTGATTGTGCATGTGTGCCATTCTGCACATCTCCCCCTGTCCACCCACTCCCTGCTTCTTCCTCGGGCTGTTGTGTCTATAATTTTGTTGCTCCACACATAAATACATGTAAAGAACAAATTAGAATAGTTCCTTGATTCTTTTAGGTTTCAAAACGTCTCTCTATTGGTTTCTTTTTCATTTTCCATATAAACAGTTTTTTTAATATTCAACAGCACATAGAAGTCAGAAATGCAACGTATTCTATCAACACACTTTCTAGAGAAATATCCTGGTTTTTATTATGGGCTTTTGAAGATCTACTCTTGCTGATCCTAATATTCTTTCAAGAATTGAAATCTGACTTCGGGAACTGTCTTTGCATCGACTTCAACTTTCTGGCCTGCCCCCGACCGGGACCGGGGACTCTTCACGCATACCATTACAACGCGGTATTTACAACGCATACCGTTACACCGCATAGCGCTTTGAGGTGCTGGATAGTGGTAAGTATAATTTTATATTCCAACTCCAGTCCCCGTGGATACTAGGGAAGGTGTTGGATATAAAATTAAACTTATTCCCTATCCTAGAGCACCCCCCAGCGCAATGCGTTGTAATGGTATGCGTGGTAATGCCTGCGTTGTAAGTGTAGTGCGTGGTAAAAAATGCGTGGTAAACGTTGTATACCTGCACAGTTCTGTAAGAGAACGGAATCCCTGCTACATGGAGCCTGTACGTTGGTGGTCTTATATCATGATACTCGAGTAGTATATCATTCAATCCTTAACCCCTTCATTCCCATTTCCGGAAAACGGTGGTGTCGTAAAAACCTACCTATTTTTGAAATAGGTCTTTTTCAAGCTTGATTCTATCTAAAACGGTTACCTTGAATTACTAACCAGTTGTGCTACAAAGTAATCTTTGTTTTTTCACGTTCCTGTGCTGTCATGGCACAAGCCGTGGACATTCCGCAACATAGTCGCATTGCGGTGCGTGATCATTTGCGGGCTTATAATGTTCCTTTGGAAGGCTTGGCTGTGATAATGGTGGTTAGTGCGGAACATGCTTATCCATAAGAATTGTTTTATTCATGGGTGACGTTTCCGGCGGTGGACGCTAATTCTGGAGTGTTCCACACATACACTGCCACTGCTGTACCTAATGTGTATACTCCGTACAGAGCGCAGGAAGTACCTATTGATGTTTGGCAGCATGGAGTTCGGTTTGGTTGCGCCCTACCCCATTCTTAAACCGCTCCGAGGTTGGGTTCTTTGTCCATTCCAGGCGCAAATTGGCCTGTTTTGGCTGGATTTACTCCTCACCCTCTGCACGGCAATTGTGCCCTGGCGGAACTTCGGCGACTTCATGTTGTCGCTATTGCCGTGATTAGAGCGCTAGTGCACTACACAAGCCGTAATCTTCAAGGCCGAGCCCCGGGAGGTGCGGCGCTTCCGGCAGGGCAGACTGGTTTGAAAATCAGTCCTGTGATGGTCAATTCCGTAATGGGCAAGAAGCCCCAGGATAAGGATGATTTTCCTTTCTGGCTTGCCGAGAAATTTGACCAGCTGGAAGCAGTGTTTCCGAATACGACTCCGGGTGAAAAACACCGGATTCTTACGCTTAGTTTGCGAAAGATTTGGCCCCTGAGCTCGATGACTGTGAGACATGGGGAAAGACTTTTGCAGCGGTCTATTTGAGATGCTTTGGCACCCCGTCTATGTCCTATCTGTCTACGGTCCTTAAACGTGTTCAAGATGATCACTGACCGGAGTCTGCGGTTGAGTTGGGTATGAGCCTGTGTGGCACCTTTGATGTAGTTTGTGATCTTATCCTTGCAAATGTCAAGGGGGATGCAGTGAACTTTCAGGTTGCTAACGCGTTAAAGGCGATTCCCGATGCTGAGAAACCCCGGCAGTTAGCGAAGATAATTGTGGCGGCTTATAAAACAGTTTGCCGCAATGCCAAGGGTCTTAAGCCTTTTTCTGATAAAGAGAAAAAGCAGCCCCAGGGACAGTCTTTGGTAACGGCGGTTCAGCCCAATTTCAATAAAAAACTAAATTGGCCTAAAAAACAGAAACAGGGTAAGCAACAACAACAAGCTCAGAATTCTCGCCCTGCGTCTCCGTTGCCTGCGCAGTCGGAACGTGTTTATGATTTGCGCGACCGCGCGATGATTAAATCTCCTGATCGTTTTCAGGCTTCTGAACAACGCTTTCCTCGTTCCTTTCAGGACTCATCGGCCCCGTCAACCGGTGGTGGAGGGGGCGGCAGGGGCCGGCAGGGGCCGGGGTGGCCAGCAAGGACGTGACCAGCCCCGCCCACGCAACGGTACAGACAAGCAGGAGGGCTCTACGCCTAAGAGACCGCAGTTTGCCAAGAAGAAAGTCGCAGCCTTGACGGCGCATCGATATGCCCCAGATTGTGAGAACGCGGCTTCGGAATCTGAAGTGGGCTCTGACCTTGCTGGACAGCGCGGCGGAGATTACCATAGTGAGAGAGGCCCTCCGTCCACTACTGAAGGTGACAGCGACTGACACCTATGTTGTGATTGAAAAAGCGGATACGAGAGTTGCTCCCCCTGATAGACTTTTTGAAATTGTCCTGTTAATTGAAGGTGACATACAGCATACCATAAAAGGGGTATTTTGGGAAAATCTTTCATCTACGTATGACATTTTGCTGTCTGAGGCTGACTGGCCCCCACCTTTTGTTCTTGCAGCTGCGCGAGGGGAGGAGGTGATCCTCCCCAGTTTGGCGAACACTGTTTCGAGAGTGGAAACGCTGCACTTTGCAGAAGAGTGGGCTCTGGCGCTTGCGCCGGCTGTGTACCGCAATCAATGTGGCTGGGATAAATTGTCCCCAAGCCACGAGATTCCTTTACGGTCTCAGCCGCAGCCTCAACCTCAATATCCCATACGACGTGAAGCCAAAGCTTCAGTCGCGGCTATCCTTGAACAATTGGAATATCAAGGTGTAATTGAAACATGTGTGTCACCGATGAATAACCCCCTCTTTACTGTAAACAAGCCAGACGGCTCATATCGTTTGGTTTTGGATTACCGGCATTTAAACTCGCATTGCCGTAACTGTGCAGCACAGAATACTCACGGCTCTGCCCTTGTGAATAGTCTTGTGCGTAAGCGGTTCAAAACCACGCTTGACATTTCTAATGGTTTTTATGCCCATAGATTAGACGGTCTAAGTTCCCAATGGACCTCCTTCACATGCGGCGGTGCGCAAAAATATTTTCGCCGTCTCCCAATGGGTTATAAGAATAGTCCTGGAGTTTTTTCCGCCCGCATAGTCTCTCTTTCAGAGAGAATCAACCCAGATGCTTGTTCGTATGTGGATGACCTATATCTCACAGACTACGAACTTTGGGAGCATCTGTGTCGAGTGAACAGTATTATTTGTAACTTTGCAGACATGGGTTACAAGTCGAACTTTGCAAAATCGCACATTGCAGAGTACACAGTGTTGTTTCTAGGCTATGAACTCAACAATGAAGGAAAAGGTTTGGCTCCTAACTTCCTGGAGAAATGCACACAGTTGCGCTCGCCGACAACACTGAAAAAAATTACAGTCTTTACTGGGCTTTTTAAATTTCGGGAGAACATACATTCCGGAATATGCCCAGCATATCAAGCCTTTGTATGCTTTGATACAACCATCTTTTTCCAAATCATGCTGGCTGCCTGAGCATTCAGCTATTCTGCAGTCTTTGCAAGCTGATTTGCTCGCTTCTGAATTCTTAGACTCGTGATAACCAAACCAACCTGGTGATAAGAATTGTCCCTGGGACGGTAGGTTTCACGTACCTAACTTTTAATGAAGGAGATACAGTACCTATTGCTTACAAGTCACACTTGTACACTTCGGCTGAAATGCGATTTTCCACTGTGGAGAAAGTTTTGCGGCTGTGCAGATGGCAATTCGCAAGGAACGTGCCCTGTCACAGGGAAAACGCATGTTGGTTGTTACACTGTGTCCTGCCTTGGAGGCAGTTACGAAAGCCAGTGTACCGAATTCCAAAGCTTTGCACCCTCGGTGGATTCAATGGGCTGCATCCTTGACATCCCAGGATGTCACGTTTATTTTTGACGCCACTTTACGCTCGCAGGAGTACTTACAGTATGAATTCGTTCATACGGCTACTTTAGCAATGCGGCCGTTGGAGGATTTCCATTGCATCATTTACACTGATGGTTCGGCGAAGGTTGCGCATGGCTCTAAACATGCCTACGTTTCCGCATGCGCCATTGTGGTCAGTGCTATGGTGAACGATGAGTTCAAGTCCAGTGTCGTGCACACGCAGACACTTGGTGACTGCACTGCACAATTAGCAGAGCTTCGTGCTCTGATGCTTGCATTGGAGTACGCAGATCCTTGTGTGACGACTTTAATCGTAAGTGACTCTTACTACTGTGTCCAGTCTTACAATGAAAACTTGTTCTTTTGGATTCTGAATGAATTTCGTGATTCCAAAGGTAGCACAATAAAACAAAGTGATCTGGGTCCGAGTGGCTGAACTTAAGGAAAAGTTACCACTCGTGTTTGTGATTCATAATCTTGGCCACCAGCGTGTGGGAGTCCACGCTGTCGGTAATTCGCTTGCTGATGAAGCGGCGAAGTCAGAAGTATCAAAATACTTAGTTGCAGCAGTTACACGGTCCAAAAGTAAAATAGATGATGACATCTTGGCGGCTGTAGCTGCCACTGAGAAGGGAGGTAAATATCCTTTGGGGTTCCCTTCAAAGTACACATACCACTTAAGTCCCGATAAGGTTCCTTATGTGAAAATTCCTGGTGTTGGTGAACGTTTAATTCCCAACTCGGATCGCAGAGCTACTTTGATTACAGCGGCGCATGAAGGTGTGGCGTCTGCGCATGCGGACGTCTCGGCCACTGTAACTCAGCTACAACAGAGGTTCTGGTGGCAGGGACTGTACAAACAGACGCGCGATTATGTCCTTCAATGTGACATTTGCCAGCAGATTAAGTCTTCAACTGCTGCGCGTCCGCATCAGACACAGTTGTACATATCTAATAAACCGCTAGGTTGTGTTTATTTGGATCACTGCGGTCCTTTTTCTTCTGATACTGCGTATAAGTACATCTTAGTAGCAGTTGATTCATGCACACGCTTTGTGTGGGTATGGCCCTATCGCAGCGCTGATTCACGGACTGTCATAAAGGATTTGCGTGTCTTTGTAGGGATTTTTGCCTGTGGTACCTTCCATTCGGATCAGGGTCCGGCTTTTGCCTCTAAGGCGTAAAAAGATGCTATGGTTTCGTTGGGGGTCCAAGTCAAGTTTTCGTCTCCGTACAGACCTGAGGGTAACAGTGTAGTGGAACGAATGAACCGTGACTTAAAGCAATCTTTGACAACTCGAATTATAGGCACTGGCAGAAACTGGTTGACCCATCTCAATGGCGTGCAGCGTGCTCTTAATAATCTCCCTAGAAGGTCTCTGAATGGGCGGACCCCATACGAAATGCTCTTTGGTATCAAGATGTATGTACCTGACCTCGACGGTCTAGACTGCAAGGCCCAGGCCGCGGCCTTTGACGTAGATGAACATTGCAATGTTTTACAGCAGGGTCTCCAAACTGGTCCTGGAGGGCCGGATCCATGCCAGATTTTTTAAAATTACTACATGTATCTCAATGGGGATATCCAAAAAATCTGGCATGGATCCGAACCTCCAGGACCGGTTTGGAGACCCCTGTTTTACAGGATCTACAAAAGACCAGAGACAGTCTAGCTAAGGAACATTTGCCCTCCACAACGGATGATGCGTTGCAGATCCCGGTAGTTGGCTGGCTACCACAAGTTGGAGAACTGGTTCGAGAGAAGATCGATAACAAGAAAGAGTTTGGTCCTTCATATCGTGCACCGGTTCGAGTTCTTGGAGTGAAGGGCACGAGAACAGTCATATTACCACCGCTTCCAGGTCGTAAGGAAAACAGATTTATCTCAATGGACAATGTCGAGATACACAGGGTGGCAGATTCTTCATAGCATGGCACCAGCGGTATCCTGTCCTTCCATGGTGAGGCATTCTGTGTTGGTCATTACTTCTGGTGCTGATCCAGAGGTGTCCCTCGAGATGCCTGTTGTTTCCAGTCCTTTATTAAATACTTTTCCTGTTAATGACACTGATGAGCTGAACTACACCTATCCAACTGATTTATCAATGCCGGATTTGCAGACTCGTTTGGCCACAGAATCCAGATTCTCTTTTGACTCTGTTTCAGTACATTCGAAGAAACCCTCAAATATTGCAATTTATGCCACATTATTTAAAAATCATTTTTTGATTCCCCTTGGACATACATTTGGATGATTCTATTTTCAATGTATCTTTTTATGTCAATTGGTTTTGTGTTTTATTTTTTCCTTCTGATCGATGGACACTATGTCAAAGAAAGAACAGGAATTCGGTACCTTAATGGAACATTGGCCCCTCTTTCCCAGCACACAGACTGAAAAGAGATTTGAATACAGTTAACATCACTGCTTGGCCTGTTCTTGATGGGATTGTGTGGGATGCGGTTAGGTTTCAAATACATGGCCCCACTGAAGTGATTAATGTTCCGAATGTGCTTAGAGTAAACATGGGGGATGTGGTAAAACAAAATATACATTCTGATGATTGGGATATTCAGGCCGTGGAAGCATTATTCTCCGATTTAAAATATTATGCTGCCTTTGATGCTGAGGATTTATACTTAGATTATGTTAATTATGGTGATTTGTTTTGCTTTCAACATTATGGTAATCATTTTCTGCATAAAACAAGTTCCAGAAGGGGTACTGTAAATTACACACAGTGGGAACATTGCCCAGCTCCATTAAGAGGCAGCTCCAGTACATTTCTGAAAAAATACACTTATTTTACAGACTTTAATCAATCAAATCCTGAGTCATTTTATTTCAAAATGACACAAAAGTCCATGTCCAAAGTTAGACTTACCGATACAAAATTGCTGTATTCGAAGTACTTTCTAGACAAGTTAGCTGTGGATGGCTACGAGCTATGGAAGGAAACAATTGACCTTAAATCGGTTTGGGGTACCAAAGATTGGCAGGGACAAGGCACTGAGGCTTTGCACCGTGCATGTCTCATCCTGAATCACATGTTTCTAAATTCTACTGTTTCCCAAACAACATGCTTTGGATTGGCTACTTCTAGAAAATTAAATACACCAACTATCCCCGAATTGGAAGAATATTCAGGTTGGGGTAATTATACTGAATTAGAACATTGGAATGTTGGGAGCTCCATTGAAAACAATGGAGTGCTCTGGGCTTGTAATGGCTGGTATAAGCCTGGAGCTCCGACATTCCAATGTTTCTTTGTTCACAGCTCTGGCTGTGAACAAAGGCTTCAGGGAACCTGAGGGGATTCCAATCCCCTCACACTCCCAAAAGGCTTTGTTTTTTTGTTAGAACATTCTGTCCTCTAGTGACAGAATGTTCTAATAGTCTTATATCCCTTCGTAGATGGGCTATACCGCTATTAAAGTCCCTCTCACGTGTTAAAGGCCCTCGCCTTCGGCTCGGGGCCTTTAACGCTGGAGAGGGCCTTTAATAGCTGGTAGCCCTCTACGCGGGCTATAAGTCTATATTGTCCATTCGTGAGTTACAAACTATTGCATAATTCATCCTTTAATGTATCCAGTTTGGATCCGAAGGGTTGGCTGATGTGGCATAGAAGTGCTGATTCTTGCCAACGTCGTTTTCTGGGTTTGACTGAAGGGTTTACACACGTCAGGCCTGATCCCCGTTTTGAAACTGATCATACTGTCACAACTTACTCTGTGGGGAAAATGATAATGTGGATTTAAATGATTTTATAAAAAGCTCGGCTAATGGTAGATCTAAATGGTGGATTTATGCGGTTTACAATGAAATTTGGAAATTTTCGCAAATTGAGGCTGCTAAGCGCCTAAAGGCGATTGACCAAACAAATTTGGAAAAAGTGCTTGCAGTTGTCGATAACAGTATTAACATGCTTTCTTCCCAAATTTACACGTTGAATAATATTGTTTCTTCTGTAGTTGACATTGTGAATGATGAGGTGTCTGTATTATACCATGGTCAAAATCAATTGCGTTCTGTAATGCAGTTTGCATGGACACTACAGACTCTTAAGATGGGCCGAGTGCCCCGGAGTTACATGAACGTGTCCTCCCTATTTGCCCCCATTTAATTTGACTGACAAGCAGCGCATGCTTTCAATGCGGGATGCATTGTTTTCTATGTTACATATTGAAAAGTTAGAATCTTTACCCTTTTCTGTAGCTGAAGCTGCTGCTGCAACATGGCTTATCCATGGATTAATTACATTACCATTTGCTTTGTACAAATTTACTAATTGTATGCAGTATATTGCAATAGGGCGATATGAACCACTAGGCAGCGCATTCCTCCATGAGGCATGGTCTCTACCATACACATACAGATGTCTAAAGGATGGAAAGGAAGTGAATCTTAATGGTGAAGAATGCACACAGTCGCCTGACCGTTCATTAATATGCAGACACATCCAGTTACACGGTTCTTGTAATCAGGACCGGCCTAATTTAGCCTGTGTTTTGAAAGGCACACCAGTTCCGGCGATAGTTCCCACATTTACATTATTGACAAATGGTAGTTATTTGCTTTTGAATAACGAAGAGTCTTGTGGTTTAATGGTCGGTATCGCTTATGTGGTTACTGTATCAGAACGTGTGGTGTGTTGCAAAAATGTACTATATCCTCCCACACATGGGAATTCAGATGTTTCCATCTGGCCACGCATCCCAACCTTGAAAGCGGAGTTCAATGGTATGAGTAGAATAAGAGCCCTTTTGTCTCAAAAGGAAGTGGCCCTGAGCTCGGCCCGTGAAACTTATGTCCTTCACATAGCTAACACACGCACAGAGGTGCAGGCACTTTTAAATACTGACTTGCCGTTTCATTTCTGCGAATTAGTTCATCAAATCGTTAATGCCTCCTCCACGTCCGGCCTCGCTCATTTTTTTAATTAGTTAGCAGTGGTCTCGTGACTACCTTTGAAAAAAATGTTGGTGTCATCCCCGCGTTCTTCCATTCTATATTTTCAAGTTTGTTTGGCGGATTCCCTGTTTTGCTGGCTTTGGCTGCAGGCATTTTGATATTGTTTTGCTTCCTAAAACATGGATGCCCGTCCTGCGCAAGAAGCCGCTCGGCTCCTTCTGACACTGTTTCGTAACCGGATGCTTGATTACTATGGCACCCTGCCGCTTGCAACTTTAAGCACGGCATTTGGATTATAGTTTCGATTTTCCTATTTCACATGTGTCCAGCCTGTGTTTCATTGCCTGAGCTGCAATTTCGACAGGGCCATTGATTTGAGTCTCTGCTTGACGGTATCTCCTGATGTCGATTTTAATCACCTGATGGGCCCCGTAGTTGCTCACAAGTTGGTTTGTTCTGGCGAAAGGATTATGGCCTTGGCAGCGATGCATTGACTAATGGGTCAGTGGGACATACCCGCAGCGGCGCATGAGTTTCTGGCACATAGCGTTCTTGAGAACCCACCGAGTTGTCCTCTGATGTTGCTAGAGGATCCGGTGCTGGAGGAGCACGTATGTTCTTTCCCATTGAATTATTGGATGGCTGAACTGTTTTCGGTTGAGGACAGGGATTTCATGTTGGAAGCTGTTGCTACCTATTTTGCATATTTTGTCCAATCATGAGATGCCTTGGAGACTTTCTTTATTATGGCACGTGACTTGGCATTTTTGAAAGGTGCCTTTTTCTTACGAACATTTGAATTTATACGACCCAGGCCTATCACTTTATACTACAGTGGCCTCGCGTTGAAGACTTTTGATTACATTTTGTTTGGCCACTATAGGCATTCGTACATATTTTTATATATTTAGCTTGGCTCAATATTGTTGAACTCTGCTTTCATGTTATGCCTCTATTCTAGTATTATTTAACAACAAGGGCTGGTGATGGACAGAGTCTCTGAATTAAGCAGAATACTCTCACCCAGTCAAAAGATCAGGGCAAGATCCAACACCGTTTTTTTAGCTCACTGCACCATCCCAGCTCAGAACTTGGCTATATGCAAATTAGTCTGTTCCTGTCCCAGTGCATGATGGGAACAGGGAAAACCAAACTACCAAGCCAATTCTTACACTGGGAAGGAAACAAGCTTCCGGGGACCTGTTTCTGGCATTTCAGCCGTCGTCGGCCCGGCTTGCTTGAATCCTGATGGTGCAATGAGCAAGGGACTCACATCTGAGTATACCCTTCCACGCTTGGGGTGGACAAAATATTTAACAACAAGGGGTGGTGATGGACAGAGTCTCTGAATTAAGCAGAATACTCTCACCCAGTCAAAAGATCAGGGCTAGATCCAACACCGTTTTTTAGCTCACTGCACCATCCCAGCTCAGAACTTGGCTATATGCAAATTAGTCTGTTCCTGTCCCAGTGCATGATGGGAACAGGGTAAACCAAACTACCATGCCAATTCTTACACTGGGAAGGAAACAAGCTTCCGGGGACCGGTTTCTGGCATTTCAGCCGTCGTCGGCCCGGCTTGCTTGAATCCTGATGGTGCAATGAGCAAGGGACTCACATCTGAGTATACCCTTCCACGCTTCGGGTGGACAAAATATTTAACAACAAGGGGTGGTGATGGACAGAGTCTCTGAATTAAGCAGAATACTCTCACCCAGTCAAAAGATCAGGGCTAGATCCAACACCGTTTTTTAGCTCACTGCACCATCCCAGCTCAGAACTTGGCTATATGCAAATTAGTCTGTTCCTGTTCCCATGATGCACTGGGCCAGGGACAGACTGATTTGCATATAGCCAGGTTCTGAGCTGGGATGGTGCAGTGAGATAAATAACGGTGATGGATCAAGCCCTGATCTTTGGACTGGGTAAGAGTGGTCTGCTTAATTCAGACACTCTGTTCATCACCACCCCCTTTTCTGAATCTATTCTAGTATTGGCTTGTTTTTTTTACCATCCTCGGATCATTTTGGGGGGGGGGGGGGTCATATAGATGCTGCTTTTCTATATACTGTGTTAAGTTAGCATGAGTTTATTAAGTGTTTAAACGACATTTTTCTTCGGCTTTAGTTTGCACACGACACATAATTGTTATTGTAGCTTTCAACCTAGACGAAAGATGTGATTTATTTGAGAATAATATGTTATTACTCTGATATCAGTCGTGCTTGGTACACTGTCTGAACAGTGAGTGCTGAACCCTCTAAGAATAACTTAACACAAGGTTGCTGGGAGGTCTGATCCTCGCACCACTAGATATAACAAATACAGTTGCTGCCAACATTGGGCTCTAAGCGGGTTTAAGATAGAGTTACTGAGAATGCAAAAACACACTTGATGATGCTTCGCATGCAGAGAGCTGGTGGCAGATGTGATCTCCTCCTGAGATTCAGAGGTATGGGCCCACCCTGCTAAAACCCAAAAGAGACCTTCATAGATATAATATAGTATGCTAAATAGGGAGGGCGAGAAATAGGTGTTATTAATTTCTATTGATTTTAGCATTATAATATGCTATCACCGTTTGCTTACTATGGACTAGTAACTATGCTGATAACTTTGATTCTTATAATATGTCTTCTTGTATTATATAAGATACTGCGTTTGAGAACCTTACATTGAATAATAAATATTTCAAATGTGCACGTGTCCTCTTTTACTCCACGTTCTGGTTTGAAATGATTATAGAGCGAAAGAGTGTTCATGTGTTCCACGATACCTGAGGTAACCTAATTTCATGTTCTGGTTTGTCTAAGTCATTGGAAGTTTGTTATGACCAATGAGACACTGTAGCTAGCTCGGTAAGGGGATTTTGGATACTCAGGTGAGTTTTGGGTCACCCTAATTCACTGAGGTTCCGGATCTCTATGCACAGTTCTGTAAGAAAACGGAATCCCTGCTACAGTGGTAAATAACCAACCCTTTACATGTTTTGTCACCACACATTTATATTCTCTGTATTATCGAACAACATCTTCCAGTGTTTCACAATCACCCAGGACCAAGACATTTTTATACTTTTCAACGAGTCTTTGTGCATTCTTAGTACCAAAATCAAAATGTGATTCTGTTGCTATTGCCTGAAATTCAAAACTTGCCTATTCTTTCAGTTCATCTTCAGGGAACCTTTTATGCACTGGCTCACAAAGAAGAGAAACAAAAGAAAAAAGCAGGCCCACTGTCAAACTCTTGTCCTTCCTTGTACAAGACCATCAGTTCTCTTACCGTGCTGCTACAAAAGGCAGTGCCTCCCAAGTACTGTTCCTTAATTTGGCCAATCTATGCTCTTGCATACTGTACAGCTTTAACAGTAGTCAAAGAACTTTTTTGGAATAGTTTGCATAAAGATGCAAATTTACCCTCAATGTCATTAAGTAGTTAAAGGGAAATATGGTAGTTTAAGGGAAATATGGTAGCTTAAGTCAGCTAGCTTTTTGTAACAACATTTAGCAACTGGATTATTCTCCTCAACGTTCTCATGCTTAAAGTACTTAAACAGCCTCGTAATTTCGAATTAGTGCATCAACTGCAAAATGCCCTGAAAGCCATAAGACTTCATTCAGTGGTCGATAGACCATTTAACATTCAGTGACCGCTGAGATTTCATCAAGCTTGGACATCCTTGCAGGAGATCTGGAGAACACAGTATAGACAGTTCTCAATAATGTCTTTATCTCTTTAATCATCGGAACCCTATTCCAGGCATCATCAACACCCACATCTGCCCGATGTGACACACAATGTTCCTCAACTAGATGATAAAAAGATTCTTTAAGGTGACTAGTATCGCCATTTTCTTCCCCAGACGCACCATCAGATGTCAACATGACCATTTCCATAAGGTCCAGTTCATTGGCACAGTAGAATTCTTTCACAGCGGTAGTGATAGCCTCAGCATTACAACTAGTCAGCTTCACTATGCCCCCAGTGGTCTGTGCTCTGTTAACGTTACAGCCAGGAACTTGAAGGACAGGATGAGCATTATTGTAACAGAAATATCTGTGCTCTCCTCAATTATCAATGTGTGATACAGAGCAATGCGATGTACTGCCATAGCTTCGCATTGTATCACACTATTGATAGTCTTAAGGAACTCTTAGGCATAGTTCTTGCTCCTCCTGCTGTCTGGTGTCTTCAATGCAAAGCTAGATGGTCATGAACGTCTTGGACCAACAACATTGACGTATTCATTCTGACTGCCAGCCACATGTTGTTGATGAAAATCTATCTCCTCAAGCAGGTATCTTGGTCATTCAACCACTTCCATTTTGTTTGGTTTGTCAGTGGCAGTTACTGTCAGCATGGCCTGAACTCCATAACCAAACCTGGCAGCAGCACTTCTGTTTGGCAAAGCAGACTCGTGAACTTTGTTAATTTGATGGTGTTTCATGTAATCCAGTTTACAGTCATCTTCCAATTTCTTCCCTGTAGATAAGTGCCCAACAATCTTGGCTTCGGCAAATGCTTTGCAAATCAAGCCCACATCTGGACTGTATTGAAATAGTTCCTTGAGTTGCACGCAAACCTTGCTACAGGATGTGTACCTCAGCCTCCACAATTTCTTTCATCCACTCTTCCTTGAAAACAAGGCAACATTTTTTCCTTTGTGGTGAAGCACTGCACCCTGCAGAAGTTACAGCTTTGCTCTTGAACAGCCTGCTATGCCACAAAGCCTGCAAAATAAAAGGAACATGGCTAAAGTTGATGCCTATACTCGTTAATACAATCTGTCCCACAGTAGTGAGGCATTGCCAGCAAAACGAAGTGTAATTACCTGGATGTTTCCTGTTCTTTGCCCTTCTCTTCCAAACTTGTATGTAGCACTATCTGTACAGCCTGCAATAGAAGTAAAGATAGTTACGGCACATTGTGGTATAGCAATATACCATGTACCCCACAAGGGAATTCTACTAAAACAATTACCTATTGTGCTTGTACTCGGGTATGCCCAGTCAAGTGTGCGTGTGGTACTGCATGCAAAACGTGCAACAGAAGAAAACATGGGTTAGGTATGTTATACTACAATGCATCTTGTAATGCACCACAATTTAACTCTACCAAACAATTACCTGTTTGTTCTGCATGTGCAGTTGTATCCGTAGTATGGGCTCACAAACCTGCAAAAGAAAAAAGGGTGCATATTGTGAATCTATTTACCCAGCAACCCCCAAATCTGATCAGGATCGTAACCCGAATTACCTTGGTCTTCGTGGGTACCCAATGCTTGACCATTCAAATTCAATACCGTACAGACTCCAACAGGAAGAGCAACCAAATAGTTACCTGGGATTTCAGTTTAAGCCAAAAAGGCATATGCTAAAATGGTCTATAAATCTGCATTGTGTGTTATACCTTATGTGATACAGCTTTTTTCCCTGGCATTCAAACTAGACAAGTAGATGAGTTGGGTGAATTAGGAAATTCACAAAGAAGACTGAACCGCACACAAACTTTGAAAAGATCCCACGTGGACATGATGCAGCAAGTGGTGTGCAAAAAATATGATGTATATCAGATGTATACACATTTAGAATATGAACAAAGAGGGCATGGAAGAGCTGAAACTGGATGATAAAATCAAAGCTGTTCCCAACAGGGCCCCCAAATTTAATTTGGCCCAGGGCCCCTGTCGTCGTTCTGGCCTGGCCGCATTCCTTTTGCTAATAGGAGCACGGATGCGGGCAGATTGTGTGCCTTTTTGAAAGTATACATGTTAATCACAGTGCCAGTCATGCGCTGCAATTAACATGAAAACTTTCACAAAGGCACACAATCTACCCAGCAGCCGAGTTCCTGTAACAAGTGATGTAATTGTAAAATTTACCTAAATGAAAGTTAGCTAAATAAAAACCACCACAGGAATTTTGTTTTACCACCAAAACGTTCTGTACACAATATTAATATGATGTGCTTATCATTCAATTACACATCTGAATCACTTTTTAGCAAATATTGAGAGAAAAGTACCAGAGCAAATTTAAATGGGCCAAGAATTGAAATTAACAACAAGATAAGATCACAAACATTACAGGAAGAAATAAAACTGTTTGTGATATAGCTCTTGAAACGCGGGGCGACAGTAAAAAATGTTATGCTTGGATTACACTTAACGCATTGCACTGACATTAAACAATGTCATTTTTCAAAAATGTTTGTCCACGACATAAGCATTATCCTTCAATATGGCAGACACAATATTCAAATTCTGAACAGTGAAAATGCAAATATACAAAATTTGGTCATCAATCACACCAGAGTGCTGATCGTGGGTGATTTTAACTACTGGCCAGGCGACACAAATGAAACCCCCCTCTCCCGAGATTTTACGGATCTTTTGACCAACCTCAATTGCACTCAACATATTCACACCCCCACGCATGATAAAGGTCATATCCTAGACCAAGTTTGGTCTTTTAACCTAGACATCACCCAACTTGATGTCCTCCCCTGCACCTGGTCAGACCACTGCCTAATTAGATGCATACTTGCTGGGTTGGCTGTACCCCCCACGACTAGACCAAGCAGCATGAAGGCTAGGAATTGGGGCCAAGCCAGCATGGAGTCCTTCAAAACTATCCTCATTACCACTGCCCCGCCTATCCAAGACACCTCTCTCACTACTCAGGCGGAAAACCTAGCTACCTGGCTTGAACAAGCTAGCAACAAAGTTGCCCCCAAAAACACATAAAAGCACGCAGGCCTCACGATGCTCAAAAATGGTTCTCCCCCGCTCTGAAGCTTCAAAAACTTAACCTCAGACAGGCTGAACGAAAGTGGCGTAGGAAATACGACCCCGAACTTAAAACCTGTTATCTGTCTCTCTTCAAAGATTATAAAGCCGCTGTATTAAAATGTAAAACCGAGTTCATTACAAGTAAAATCTTAAACTCGGCTAACAAAGCCAGAGAGCTCTTTTCGATAGTCGACGAATTGACAGGGATGGAGAGAGTGTCAGCACAACCTGTGCACTCTCAAGATCTATGCAACAGGCTAAATAAGTACTTTTTCGAAAAAATTGATACTATAAAATCCAGTATCCCCTTGTCCAGCACCCCCAATCCTTCTGCCTTACCTGGCGTAATTCACCCCCCTTCACTGGATCACTTCCCCTCTATAAATTCGGACTCATTCTCCAAACTGACGAACAGGGTCAAATCTGGCTCCCCTCTCGACAGTGGTCCCCCCCACATACTTCGCGAAGCCTTCAGCGCGTGCCCTGATCCCCCCATTTCCCTGCTCAACACCTCCCTTAGCAGTGGAACAGTCCCTGACTCGTTTAAAAGTGCTGAGATCCTCCCCATCCTCAAGAAACCTGGGGCGGACCCTCAAGTGCTTAGCAACTATCGTCCCATATCTCTTCTACCCTATCTCAGTAAAGTACTGGAAACACATGTGACGGAATGTTTGAGTTCTTTCATCGAGGAGTCTCATTATCTCGACCCTCACCAAGCTGGCTTTAGGCCGGCCCACTCGACTGAGGCAGTCCTTGTAACGGTCATGGATGAGCTACGCAAGGGGGCGGACCTTAACTCCCCCCAGGCCCTGATCCTCCTTGATCTTTCAGCTGCATTTGACACGGTCGATCATAACATCCTGATCGACCGTGTCCACAGCGCTGGGGTTGGAGGACAGGCCCTGAGGTGGATACAATCCTTCCTGACAAACAGATTTCAATCTGTCAGACTGGGCAATTTCTGCTCAAAAAAAGGGCGGCTCTCCTGCGGAGTCCCACAGGGCTCCTCACTATCCCCCCTCTTATTCAACTTATACATGCAACCCCTAATATCATCCCTGAGGGAAATGGGAGTCCAGGTCTATAACTACGCAGATGATCTGCAACTCTTATTTAACATTCAACCCACAAGACTCTCTGAAATCAATTTACAGTCGACTATGACTTACATCAGCTCTTGGATGAACACCAACCAATTGAAGCTTAACCCTGACAAGACAGAGTTGGTCTTGACACTCATGCCCTCTAACCCCTGGAATCCCAGCTTCTGGCCACCCGCTCTTGGCCCCCCGCCCACCCCAGTTCCCTCTGCAAAAAGCCTAGGCGTAAAAATCAGTAGTGATCTCTCAATGACCCCACAGATTAGTTCTGTGGTATCCGCCTGCTTTCTTATGTTACGGAAAATAAAAAAAATAAAAAGATTCTTATCCACTGAAGCCCTCACTCTGGTCGTTCTAGCACTCATTGTCTCTCGGCTGGACTATGCCAACGCACTGTATGCTGGCATCCCAGCCTACCAGATACACAGACTGCAATTGATACAGAATCAGGCGGCCAGACTGATCTTCCAACTCCCGGCCCGCCACCACACTAAACCTCTGTTAAAAAAATTGCATTGGCTCCCCGTGGAACAGCGAAGCATCTTCAAGATCTGCTGTATCACACATAGAGCCCTCTCTGACAAAGGCCCTAGGTTCCTCTCAAATCGGATCAAAAAATACACCCCCTCTCGTACCCTCCGCTCCGCTGGACAACACTTCCTTACCACTCCCAGATTTAAGCGCCTAAAATATGGCGGCACTCGCTTCTCTACGCTTTCCCCTCAAATATGGAATTCCCTCCCTTTCTCAATTCGTTCTACTGCCTCGCATCTCCATTTCAGAAAGTTGCTTAAAACGTGGCTGTTCCAGCAAGCCTACTCCTCCTGAGCCTCCACCCCATAGAGCCCTTTCCCAGAAGCGCCAAGAAACCAATCCGGTGTACGTTGCGCTATATAAATATTTTAACATTAACATTAACATTAACAAAAGGAAACTACTGGCCACAATTACTCAGTCTAGAATGAACTGATTCGGATCTGAAGCTTTCTGGAGAAAAAAGATATCTGAATATGCTCCTAAACTCTACTTTAAATTTGGAGAGATGGCTTTACTCTGTGTAATAGAGATTCTGTCACTTGTACATAAAGCCTTTGATGACGAGTCGGGTAGAGCGGCATCCCAGTGTCACCATCAGTTTTTCCACACAGATTCCTATTGCTAAAAGTGAGCTCTGCCTTGCGGAAAAACCTACAGGAATGCACCTGGAGAATTTTTTTTTTTTTTTAATTCAGCATGTTTTTACCTATTCCAGCTGCACCAACTGAATAGCATGTTCTAGAAAGGAAATTACCAGCTGGATCCATGATTCAGAACCTCCCTTCCATGCCAATATCCTTGATCGGCCCCTAAAACAGATACGATCAAGTACAACCAAAATTTTGGGCAGGGCTCCAAGTAGGCCTGGTCCTGCCAGTGCTCAGCACTGGCAGTTCTAAAAAGCAGGTGCTGAGACAAGTCCCTTTCGGGCTCTCTATTAGTGTCCTAACCCTCAGAGAGAAAAAAATCTTAACTTGGCTGCAGTACCACCCTTCACTGCCTTTAATGCATCTTTAAAGGGACTCATTACAGTTCTTCCAGTCACATAATGTCAGAACTGAAGCATTTTAACTATTTTAGACAAAGATGCTATTGTTGTGGCTTAGCGTGGAGAAGCGTGGCTCAATGGTTAAAGCGGCAGACCCTGAAGCAGAGGTCTGGCCCGGGACCAGGGTTCAATTCCCGCCTCTGCGGCTCTTGAACTCAATCTCCTCAGACCTGATAATTCTCGCCTCGGTGCCTAGTCTAATCATGGGTCCCACTCTGACTGTGGGCAAAAGCTTGCTTAATCTCCACATCAGCGCTTCGATGCCTGGCTTCACCTTGGGGGTGCCCAGGAGTGGACATCTCACAGGAAAGCCAGGAAGGGTTCCACAGCGGTATGAATACAGCGCTACGAGACCTCTGAGTAGAAGGCGCTATATAAATACAAACACATTTACATTTATTTATCTTATGCAATTAAAACATTGACAAAGCCAATAGTCCTGGCTTTGCTGTAGATGTAATGTTACTTGTATTATAAATCTGGATGCAGAGACAGAAAGAAGCGGCAAAATACCAGCCGGGCAGCACACTAGGCTAAGCAGAGATTTATAACTTAAACGTTAATTATAAGGAAAGCATCAAGTCCAAAAGCACAATGTGTTAATCGCACGTCGTGCTTTAGGGCTTGATGCATTTCTTTTCTTGATAGATCGCTGCTGCGGGGCTGAATGTGGGTAATTGTGAAGATATCTAATTTCATTGCTGCGCATGACGGTGCTACGATTAACAAGAATACTTTTAAAAAAGGACCACAATCAGCCCGCAACCAAGCTCCATTAAGAAAATAAATGCCGCAAGTCCAAAAGCACGACGTGTTAAGTACACATAGTGCTTTTAGACTTGATCCAAAAATAATAATAATAGGGAGATTTGTAGAGCGCATGGTGACGCCAGCGGCGTGTCCCCGCGCTGTGATACTAGTGCAAGCAGGAGAGGTGGCGGTGGTAGGTTACTTGTTAATTATATATCTGGATGCAGGGACAGAAAGAAGCACCAAAATACCAGCCAGGTGGCACACTAAGCAGAGATTTCTTGCATTAAGTGTTACCTAAAAGAAATGCAGCAAGTCCAAAAGCACGATGTGCGCCTTACACGTCGTGCTTTTGGACTTGCTGCATTTCTTTTCTTAATAGAGCGCAGTTGCGGGCTGATTGTGGGCCTTGGTGAAAGTATTTGTGTTAATCGCAGCACAGTCATGTGCTGCAATTAACCAATATTTCCACAAAGGCCCACAACCAGCCCGCAGTCGCGTTCTATTAGGAAAAGAAATGCAGCAAGTGCAGGAGCCACGCGTGCAATTGCTAATGATTTAGGTGGAAACAAGTTTTGAAAAACTCTCAGAAATGTAATCAGGTGCCAAATAAAGGCAGCTGATCAAGCAACTGCAAAAAGGCCAAAAGGCCCCAAAAATAGCCCTTATAAGGGGCCAAAAGTAAGTCCTTGCTGGGCCAAGGACAAAACAAACATCAAAACTTCAGACAACTTAACTTGTAGTTCATCTAAGTGTTGGATGCTGCACCAATACACAAATGTATCCCAATGATTGGTGTACAACGATTTAGTGGAGGGATGCCTCACCGCCAAAATGGCACCGGCAACCTCAGGAAGAATGTTGAAGGAGGTCAACTGCCACTTCTTAATCTCCAAGCATGAAAATTCAAATGGTGCAGTCCAGCGTGCAAAACCCAGCCATGATGTTGCGACAGAATATCCTCCTGAAGTGGCAGCTTAACCAGGGGGAACAGATGCTCGCTTGTGCCCAGATCTGGTTACCAGACTCTCCTGGCCCAATCCGGTGCCACTCACATAACTCCGCTCTACTTTGAAGGCATCTGAGAGAGTGTCACCTTGGAAACTCCAATGCGCAAAAATCTTGGCAATGCACAATATCAACTGTGGTAATTAGTTCTCATCGCTGCAGGAAAACGCTGTGTGCCAACTCTGGGTGCAACTGCCATTTATGATCTACTAAGCGCCAGGCCGAGTTTGTCCATCCTGGCCTATGGTGATTCCGCCAGGTGGTATACCACCAGAGAAATTCCTTGGCGGTCTATCCACTTTCAGAAGAGCAAAGCCTCCTGACACGTGGCCCAGTGGACAGGAAGGCTTCCACGGAAAGCAAATAGCTGTCAATTACAACATTTTGAGGCAGAGTTGAGTCTGCAGCCATACTATAGCCAGAATGGTGCCAATAAACTGGAGGGTCTGTGAAGGTGTGGTTGTATAGTAAACTCCAACTATGTTAGGTTCACTGTCAGATAGAGGTGGTTGACAACTGCTTGAGGCAAGCCCACCTTCAACAGCCAGTCATCATGGTAGGAGAAAGATTGGTACCCCTGACGTCCAAAGGTATGTTGCAACCACCACCTTCACTTTCATGAACACCCGAGGGGCACAGGTAAGGGCAAAAGGGAGTACTGAGAACTAAAAATGCTTCTGGCAGACTGTGACCCGCAGGTGGTATGTGTGGGCCTGAGATAGGAGACATCTGGAAATAAGTGTCCTGCAGGTTCAACGCCACCATTCAGTCTCTGGGATCTAGGCCAGATAGGACCTGGGCAAGTGTGGACAACATGATTTTGTCCTTCCACAGAAAAGCATTGAGAGGGTTAAGATCTTCGTCAGAATGAAGGCATCTGACCTTCTAAACAAGGTGGTAGCAGAAATAGCACCCAATTTCTACTCCTGAGGCTGGAACTCTCGCTCGCCCCGTAATCGAAAAGGGCCTGTTCTTCACGCTGCACAATGATAAATGTTACCCAGTCAGCCTGCCTGATGGTGATGAAGTTACAGCTGGGTCAAAAGAAATGGGAGGCCATAGCCCCGATGGACAATTGGCAGGACCCACTTATCTGAAGTAATGGCCTGTCACCCCTCGAGGAAATATCGAATCATGCTGCAAACAATGACACACTAAAGCGGTTTTGCAGCTGCAGATGATGGAGGGGCGTGAAACTAAGCTGCACGTTGTCTCTGCTGTCCTGGGCTTTGTATCCAAGAACTGCAGCCTTGGTCAAGAAAGGGTTCAAAATTCTGTTGGTCTGGCATTGGCAAAACTAAAAACCACAGCCACGGAGATGGAGATGGAGAAATTGTCTGGTGGGAGCAGAAAGACCAAATGAATGTACTGTAGCTCTACTCTTAAAGCCTTTCCAGGGGAGGGTCAGATTTTTTTTTTTGCCAAAGAGCTGTCAAACAGCGTGTCCATCATGGATATTATGTAGAGTGCAAACTGTTACCCAAAATTACATCTTGACAAAGACTATCGGGACTGGAAAAAAAGAGTAAGAAGAAAATTCAGGGGACTAAATAGTGTAGCAACACATTTTGAGAGCTTTCCTGAAAGTGTCGAAGAGTGGGAGGCAAGCTATAGCCCTTTTGAGACTTTTCAACTGAGACATTTCAGCCGCCTGCTCTAACTTTGTAAAACTTGGGAACCTTTAGGAGGTTGGGATTAGCTGAGCCCAGCACTGTTTGAGGGAAGTAGTTTTGCAGTTGTCCTGAAGCAAGTGTGGTCCAACTCGGTGGAAAGCTCTGTGAACCATACAAAGATTAAAATTGGATTTGCTTTAGCGTGGGAAGAAAATGAAGAGTCTAGAGCAGCTGTGGCAATAGAACTGCTTGAAGGAGAGCAAGCTAACATTTCTGAGGCTGACTGATTATGGTAAAGAGGTGTAATAAGTTACATAGCCCCCAAAAACAGTGCATTACTATTGTCAAGTCTATTCAAGGTGATACTCTGTCCTATTAGCGAGCGTAGCCGATGTAAGTTTTAACCAGATATCCACATTAATGAAAAGCAAATAAAGGAGTCAGTTGAAGTAACTTGTAAGTAAGAGATCACTGTGCATATACAATCCAAAATTCTAAACTGAAGCTACATCCGAAACAGAGCTACCCTCTGGAGTCCAGAAAGCCATTGGCAGTATTTGCATAGGCTTTCTGGTAAAAACAGCATATTTCATCAGTTTTATTGGCCTAAAATGTAAGGGAATGTGCACAAAGCCAACTTGAGAGGTCATGAATGCAGCTGTGAAATGAGGCCAAAGATTAAGAAGTATGATCCATTGTGAGGATCAGTTGAGTGTCATCTGGGTAAACTTTATGCCATGGGATCTAAACAGGAGGGTAAATGTCCGGAGGTAGACATGAAATAATGTTGGACTTGAGGAGGAGCCCCGAGGTACCCCTGACCAATTGCTTTTAAGGAAGAATGAAAGGAAGGAAGGGGTGGGATTACTTGCATTCTGGCCTCCAATGCTTGGACATCCCCAAAGATGCCCATAGTCCTCTTCCAGGCGTCACATCGAAGTGACATTCTGGTCCAAGCAGTCAGTTGTGCCCAAGTCAAAACCTATTGTGAATTTTCCTATAACACAATCATCCTGGATAGTTTGGGTAAGGGACGCTGAAGATAGTTTGGAACAGCCAGTAAAACTTGTGCCACCATGTCTTAAAGAACATGGGAGTAAAGGTAAAGAAAACCGATGGAATTTACTGACCACAGAGCAAGGCTTGTGGAGGGAGAAAATCTGCTTGACTAAAGTCTCTATCCATTTCAACTCATAAGGTAAAGTGATGGGAAGGAAATGGGTTTTACTTTGCAAATGGACAGCTGTACCACTAAACTCTCTTGACGTCGGATATTGTGTGATGAAGTCCAGCTCATCTGGTGCAGAACGATGGCGAAGAGCAACCTGCTTGTTAACAGATAGGCCTAGACATGGTTTCGCCCCAATGCTCAAGAGGGGTGTCTGTATGGGCATCATTAAACGGCAATAGAGATTTAAAAGGGGCCTCGCCAGGTTGAAGTAAAATATTAGAGTTCACCTGTGTGGTAGGTAGCTCTAGGTCTAAAACATCCGGTGCCTCTAGTATATGGACTACGAAGGCGCTTTCCTCAGTAGCAGGACCTGGGGTGACACAAGGACAGTTTCTGGAGATGTATCTAGACCACTGGCATTATGGAATTCTTCATACCAGTTATCCTCTTATCCTCATCACATTATGGGATAGAACCATCCCCTTCTTCAGAATTGTCATTATCTGAGTCAGTGCCAAAAAGATTGTGTAAAGTTTGGGCCCTACTGCCTGGTAAGAGTAAAATGTCAGAATGGGAGGGATTGCCTATTGACTGTTTCCCAGTCAGGTCCGGGTGAGGCCTTGGGTGTGTTGGGTTTGGCGTAGAGTCAGATAGCACAATGGGCTGTAAATTCTCCAGCATCTGCATTGATACGAAATGGAACAGTGCAGGTTGTGGCGCCAGAACTGAAGTCAGCACAAAAGCCGGGGCTTAACCCGAAAGAAGTTCAAGGGGCACAGATAGAGCAGAGTGTGGATCTGCTGGCAAAAGTCCACCTGGAGGCTGCTTCAGCTACTTGGGGATGAAGGCGTGCCAGAGGATGCTGAAAAGTGCACATCATAGCCTCTCTGAATGCTTCTACTTACTTTGACGTCACAGATGGGCCGAGAAATCCAGTATGCTCCGGGACTAGGCTCTGAATCAGCCGAGAAGGCAATCCGGAGTGAGACACACAAACCCTCACATGCTCTCTGGAGTGCTGCAGAGACTTATGTTTTTTCTTGGACTTACTGGAAGACTTAAACCACGACAAAGATCTGCCACAAGAAAGACTTCGAGAGCTGGAACGGGACCTTCCTTTCAAATTTGACCGGTGAAATGGAGTATTATTGTGTCTGGTGCAGTAAAGTTTGCCCTCACTGTTTGGTATGACCTTCAGGTTCCATTGGGTGCAGCATCACAGAACCTAGTCTTGCTCCAATCCGGGATACCAAAGAAACATCTGTTTGCTACAGTCCCTACAAAGTTTGAACCATGTCACCTTAAGGGGTGACTGTCTCTTGCGCACTGGCAAATTCTGACGAACATTGGGGTCTTGAAGACCAAAGGCAAGCCTGAATCCGGGTCTGAAGGCGCAGAAGAAAAGAAACGGATAAGACTGGATTAGAACGACGTCAGTGTAAAACCACACAACGCCACCTACTGGTGTGCAGGAGAACTGCCTTAAAGTTTCTGAATCCAGTCTGATGCTGGGGAATAGTCACAGGGGGAGAAATCTGTGGTTAGAAGTATCCATCAGTATAATAAATGTATCATGTGGCCCAATACAAGGAATCAGAATCAAATCATTAAAGGTGGGCCTATGGAGAGCAGTACCTTGGTGTATAGAAAGACTATTCATTCTCTCTGGGTCCCCAGATATTTTCATAAAGTATTTTAGATCCCCTTAATTTTGGTGATAGACATTTTACTAGTAGGAAGGAAATGTGGACTGAATGGTCATTAATGCAAGGGTTGCTGAGGTAAATTGTACTTATCCCTTTTACCCCTCCTACCCCCAAATGTCCAATCTAAATTTCCTGCCCTTATCGCACTTCAAAGTCAAGTATAAAATGTCAAAAGTTCCATTGGTCTCCCAACTCCAAATTCCTATCTCTCTCCCATAGCAACACTTTCAGTTCATCTGTATGCAACATCGGTATACCACTATTATTAGTTGTAACTGTAACCGTGGCATCATTGAAAGGAAGGAAGTAGAACACAGGCTCGCACTAACACGGTCTTGAGATGTTTTAGTGGAGTGGCTCGGCTCACTGGTTAGAGGCGGCAGACCCGTAAGCAGAGAACGGTCCGGGACCAGGGTTCAATTCCAGACGTGGCAGGGTCGTGGACCAAGGTCAAAAACGGACTTGATAATTCTCGCCTTGGTGCCTACTCTAACCAGGGAACACACTCGGCAACTCTGGGCATTAAGCTTGCCTCATCTCTACAACGGCCCCCCACAGATGCCGGGGATGCCTGGTTTCACATTGGAGATACCCAGAAAGGGACCATCTCACAGGGAAAACCAGGACGGGTTCCCCAGCGGTCTTCAGCGCCAGGATACTCCTTGGAGTCGCAGTGCACTTTACAAGTACACCCACATTTACATTTACATTTAGGTTATGTGGCATCATGCAGCAAACATATACCATTTTATAGTATTTTTTCAAGTAGGTCTACTGATCAAATCAGTATTCTGACTACAACATTTTTGGGAAAATAATGAATTTATAGTAGCTTTACTTAACATTTGGGAACAATTGACAACTATATACATTTTGCAAACACTTACCCTCTGAAACAGCTGCTGTGACAAAAACCTGGATGCCATTTTGCCTATATGTTTTTGCCCTCCTACTTTACAGTGGATGTATCCATAGAGGTTGGCAGTTTGAAGAGAAATTCCAGCTATAACAAGGGCCTAAATAAAATACAAGGAATAAGGTAAAAAGATTTACTTAGAAATCACTTCCCAGAGCCCAAATAAGAAGCAACACATGAATCAGATGTTAAAAAAACTATTTTTAGCAGAAAGTCAATTTCAAGCCTCTCAGCAAACAATACAATTGCAGCAATAAAGTTCATCAAGATTAGATTGGTACATTCACTATTTCAAGAATTGCATGGTGCAAGATTCATCAAAATATGCATGCTGTAGGTCAACTCATTTGTTGATAGTGGGCTGCTGTGCATTCTTAACATTTAGCTTCCACATATCTTAAGTATTATTATGTTGGAGTGCTATCTTAGGCTCCAAAATGAATATTGCATTCATAAATAAACCTCCTGTCAAGGAATGTGTCATAACTCATACCAGTAAGCATTCTTTTTTTGTAATAAATGTACAATTTAGTATATTTTTGACCCAGCACATCGGAATCTTAAATGTTTTCTTCTTTGTTTTCACCTTTACGCTGGCACCCAGATTGTCTGGCCAACATCCCGAAATACAAAAAGACACGTACTGGAGGCCGACGCTTCTCTGTGAAGGCTTCTACCGGGTGAAACTCCCTACCCCGCACCCTTAGGCTGGAACCCAGCTATCTGATCTTTAGAAAAAAAACGAAAACACTCCTATTCCCTAAGTAAAGTCCCTTCCCCTCTCTTCCCTCTCCTCTGGATAACACAATCATTATAGCGCGGGGATGCCTTCGGGTCACCAGGCGCTCTACAAATCGTTAAATAAATAAAATAAAATTGTTGTTCATTACGGGATAGATCTAATTTCACCAGAATCAGGCATCCAACACATGTTTTCCCTTCTTTGATGGGACAAGATTTTTTTAGGATTGTATTTTCTCCAAACCACACTAGACAAATTCAGTGTGTGAAGAGACAAATGTTCATTCACAGTTTGAAAGTCAATAGCAGCTGCCTTGTGGCTTCTGTTTCCCAGTTTCAGCATGAAAACGGCATATAGTAGATTGTCTCTTTCTGGTTCTCTTTTCTTTTAAAGATTTACTGAATTTGTCTCTTTCCATTTCCCTTAATGAATTAAATGGTGGTCGTATGAACACGTCTTTTATTTGTTTGTGAATAATATCAAGAAATGTTTCACAGAAAGTGGTAGTTATTAAGATCCAAGTTATTACTTCTTGTTTGACCTCCCACATCTATTGCCTTTTTCATAATTTTTCCACTCGCAAAGTGTTGTCAGCATTAGGGTTTGCAGATGCCTAAGAATTTCTCTGCACTTAGGTACCAACTGCTCATTCCCAACTCTGCTGAAGTTCTTGTCACACCTTACACAGTATGTAAAAAAAAAAAAACATTTTCAAGGGCAGGACACTTTTTTTAACGTAATACAGTAAAACAATAGGTGAATTTCAAGTTCATCCTGGATAAGTGGTGTACCTAAATCCCATTATACAATTAGTCTATTCCCACTGATACATCAGCCTTTTCTCCAAACCACTATTGTGCGGCAAGACACCATAATATTTTGAAAGAAACACCGCTGATTTGTCTGTTGAGATAAATTATTTCGGTTATCGGTTCTGTATTTACTTGTGGCTTTTTGTATTTATGTTAAGCAAGGATGATATTCTAAATATGCCAAATGAAACTAAGATAAGGGAATGAGTGGTTTATTTACAAATTGCACATATTTAAACTTTCACCCTATAAGATATTATTCCATAAAATTAGACTAAGCTCTTAAACTGAACAAACAATAATAAAGAAATAGCAGGGCCAACAGTTAATTTTGAATGATATTTTTTTTAAAACAATTAAGACTGGTTATTAAACTCAATGTGATCTTTCACTTGATGCCTTACCAGCCACTTCAGTTTTAAAGAGAAGAGGGTACTGAATAGGAAGACTGTCCAGATCATTGGACAAATGATCAGAGACAACCAAAAGATGCGAGCTTCAGTCTCCGTGGACGATGAAACAGTCGAGGATGCCTGGAAAGCAAATGTGTTGTACTTAATGCATAGTATAGTCATAAAATCGTATATGCAGGCATCACAGGAAATAAAGTACCTTCTTATCGGTCAAAATTGTCACCAATTACAGCTGTGCTAGTGAAGAAAGGGATTCACGCATACACTTACAAGTAACTAGTCTGTGAAAAAGTTACACATTTAAATATTGACCCAATATCTTGTAAAGTGCACAAAACTTTGGGGAGGCTATTTGAAACAATACCACAAGATATACTATTTTGTAATGAGGAAAAAAGTAAAAACGGGAATGTCGATTTCGTGTTTTGATTCAAACTGCAAGAATTTAAATGGAAAAGGTCATAACACATTTTTCTAACAGGTGACTGTCTGAAAGCAGTGACAAGGAGGATGGATTCGTCATCAGAGGCTCTGAAATATCAGTTTAGAAAAATGTGTCACTAAATTGGGCCTCCACCGCAGAGTGAAGGTTTCGAAAGACAGCTGGCTTAGTCTTCTTAAGTAGCTTATTTATTCACTGTCCTTCGAGGCACCTGGGTATGAGAATGTTATAGTCATACAGTGGACAATAATGGAGTATTTTTTCTGGTCCACTTATTAAATCACTTCTAATGAACAACACATAGACTGACACAATTAGCCTATTTTTACCAGCTACATTTAGTCATATATGGTCAACTCTGAGAAGACTCTCCCAGGACCTTAGCTGCAAATGGAAACAAGATGCTTAAAAACCCAAACTGAAATAATTTAGCAGCCAAGCAAACGAAAACAACTCATGCTCAAAGTGTAGTGTCACGGCTAAGTCGCAGAAGTCATTGCTTAGACACAAAAAGAATTGAAATTGAGAAATAAAGAACATCTCAAAAGCAAGAGAGAGAAAAGACTAAGCTTTTTGCAAAGATGTAAGTCTTAAGGCAAATGAAACAGCCTAAAAGTCTTGCTATCTGTACCTATAACTGACAAAAAAAAAAGTTGGGTTAGAAGGTGTATATTTCTGTACAATTTACGATACATGTTTAACTGTGGACCTGATTCCGAGTTCAGCACATCTTGACAAAAGCAGTGCAGCAGTGGTTTGCAAGTGGTTTACAGGTGGAAAGTATTTTAGTTGGACTTAAAAACACATGCAGTTTGGCTGCTCTTTCTTGTCCAGTGCTGCCCTCTGCCTCAGCAATGCGTCCCTGACAACCATAATGCCGTAGTTTTACAGTACATAAGAAAGTGTTCCTTATTTCAGTGCTGAATCGGGACACAAAAAGCAGTGTAAGGCTCATGTATAAATAAGTATGAGACAGTGGTAGGTCCTGTACTCCTCAGTCATTAACTCAATCTCTAACTACAAATCTCAAGAAAATCAGTAATGAGTTCCTACCCACTCCTCTGACTCATACTCATTGCAGCAATGAATGACAAAAGATGAAGAGTATGCTCACATTTTCTATCTTCCCTGTGCCATTCTCTCCCACTTCCTATCATTTCTTTCACACTGTCTCTTCCTCAACCTTCTTAAGAACTCTCTCATGCTATCACCTGTAACTCAACATTACCCCAATAACCTACATATCTCCCTCTACTGCTTATTGCCGGCACCTCCACTACACATTCTGAACCAGTCAAATTGCTGCTCTGCCTCCTTGATCACAAACAAGTATTTGCAATGCAAAAGGTCTTGTATTTGCGAGACTTTGAGGTATTGCCATTGTAAATGACAATCCCCCAGATGAATCAAGCATCCATTTTGCGATACCATATTAGTGAAAAATAAGTAAATCGCTAATAAGGAATAGCAAAATGCTATGCAAGAAGAAATCACTTTAAAAATAGCGAATTCTTAAAATTCCTTAATTGTGAGTCGCAAATTGCGAGTCGCAATTAAGGAATACCTCCCCATTCATTCCTATGGGCATAGAGGCCCATAGGAATGAATGGGAAGACATTCTCAATTTGCGAATCGCAATTAGCGAATCGCAAAATGAGAATGCGATTTCAAGTGTGCAGGGGTGTCCAAAGGACACCCTGTTGCACCCCTGAAATTGATCTGTGCACATATGTTGTGCACACACATGCCCTTAGGGCATGTGTATGCGCAACATGAAACTTTGAAAAATGCACTTTAGTGCATTTTTCAAAGGTTTTGCAAATTCCCATGAAGTTGAACTTCATGGTCATTTGCGAGCCCTATAGCGAAATCGCTATTTTTTAAACTTTAATGCATTGCATTTAAGGAATCTCTATTTGAGATTCCTTAAATGCAAGTAATCGCAATTTAGTGAATTCTTAATTTGCGATTTTTGCATTAGGGATGATGCATCCCAAATGCAAAAATACCGGTCGCAAAGGGGCAGATTCTGAGAATCTGCCCCTTTGAGAGTGGTTTTTAGCTTCATGCATCTGGGCCAATGCCTTTTATTTATGTTTTGAAAACCTGCAAGCGGCTTGCAGGTTTTCAAAACACATAAATAAAAGGCATTGTCATTTACAATGCCAATACCTCAAAGTTTCGCAAATGCAAGACCTTTGTGGCACTTGTGCTTTAGCTGTAAACATCGTAAGCTAAAGCACTGGTTCCGCGATTGCTTAAATAGTATACTTTTTAAGCAATTGCGGCAGATGCGCTTTGGCTTACGATGTTTACAGCTAAAGCACGAGTGCCGCCTTGCAATAGGTCTCGCGTTTGCAAGAAACTTTTATTCATCTGTTCAGAAAACCAACACATACATTTAAGGAAGTCATTTACAATGCCGATACATCAAACTATCGACCTTGTCCTCGGCTGGGTGGTGGGGCGGGCAAGTTGGGGGCTGAGATGGTGTTGGGCACCAGCACGGAGTAGTAGCCAATGGCGGTCACACGCCTTTATGTGCAAAATGCGTGCTTCCCCACTCTAGGCGTGGGGCCGTCATTGGCTCGTACTCCAATTAACACCTTAGCTGCGTGTAAACATTTCTCCCCAGTGCTGCGCTGTCCATTAGAACTAGTGCTGAATGGACGTTCAATGGTCGTGCGCAGCACTGGGGAGGTAGCGCTGCTGACGACCATTGGCCGTCAGCAGCACTTAAGGGGTTAAAAAAAAAAAGTGGCAGCCGCTAAAGATAAAGAAGACCTCTATGGCAAAGTAAATGAGTTGTGCCTTCAGGAAAGCTGTGGACGTGGTGGACACTAGGAAGTCAAATTTGCTATTCGAACTCTAGTCCTAGAATACTTCGAGGAAAGTTAAAAAATTTTAAGAAAGTTTTAAAAAGTGATAATTTTACACTGACCGAAAGGCTGGCCTTAAAACAAGAAATACTACCAACTATTGGTCTTTACTCATACTCTCCGGGCTCACATGACTAGATCAAGCACAAGAGCAATAACCTGAGCCTTTGTCCTTTAAACTTAGTCTCCAGATGACAGCAGTGCCACTGATCTATGTACATCTACTAGACAATGGAAAAAAAGATCCTGCACGGTCTATGAAGCAATTCCACCTATGGCTGATAAACACTTTTGAAACAGTTGTTTCCGTGAAAATACATCTTCAAGGTCATTGTAGATACAGATGTAAAACTACTTAAAAAGGAAAGCAGACACTTCAAAAGACAATGGAGGAAAACATGCAACCAGACTGATGCAATGCAGCTCCAAAGGCACTACAAAATGTAAAGAACATGTATCAAGAAAGCCATTTCCCACTATTCTCATGGCATTTGACTATATTTTATATGAATAAACTATAAATGCTATTACCCTGTCTGTACATCAACAAGTCTAGGAGCTCTACTACTTATTAAAAGCTCGCTTCATAAAAACAGACCTTGAAGCCCACGTTTTTTCTTTTCTTAAAACTAGGTATTAAAGATTAGATACTGCACACCTTACTATATCCTACTTCCACAACACAACCTACACTGTTCTCCTTTAACCTGCTAACTAGTGCACTAATCAGAGCTAGAAGCATAGCAGGATCTCCAGCAGATACTTGCCCTCCAACTATACAGAAAAAACATTATTCAAGAAATCAATGCTGCCACAGCAATCATCAAATCCTCTGTATCACCTTCCTAGGGAGTTCCCATCGTATACTTCACTTAAAGTGAAGACGCAGAGTGTGAACAGTCCAATCCAGCAAACTACAGACTAATATCCAATGGAACATTGTTAGTAAAGTTAATGTAAGGGCAGATTTTTCTCACATCTCCGACTTCATTAAAAACACACTCCTCAGACAAACAGGAAGTATACCATGAGCAAGTACATACTAGATTTCAGTAGATTTCCAGTCTCAGTAAATTCAAATAGTCATAGCACTACTCCAACATGGCCTATTGTCATAATTTGTCCCTGTAAGCCACCAACTCCTGATCAAAAGGCGAAACAAGCATGAGGCAACACCAATTGGTCTGTCCTTGGTAAGCGGACACAATGGTTATTTTTTTTATTGGAAGTATAAGCCACAAAAAGAAAATTTAACTGCCTAAACGTGACTGCTATATGCTTTCAATAAAAAGGTTACATTCAAATCTAAATTAACAATTGCAAATAAATTTCAAACAAAATCTGTGCGCCTAGCAGGCAGGTGCAATTATTACAAACAGGTAGAGGAGCGATAGTAATAATGCACATTACAGAAAAATAAGATTCTCAGCGGCACAAAGAAAATATACTATTGGCTTTGAATAATTGTAAATTGAAGACATAGTTCAAAGACATAATGCTAACTGAAAAAGAATGGAAAGAAAAAAGTATTGTCAAACTAAGAGGTCAGCTCGCCAGACCAGGAACCGAAGTGCACTTATTTTTAGGCAGATGGTCATATGTGATCACGCACAATGCTTATAATCACAGTGCAAGAAAAACAAATTCTGATGTGGATTAACCCTTTGCCTCATTTTGTGTTCTATGCTAGGCAGAAACAATTTATTTATATATGAATGCATTTTTCATTTATATCATTTTGATTACATAAGTCTGGTGAAATAGCTAAAGTTTTCTCTCAATCATACCTAGTAATACAACCCAGGGCATAGTCCTTAACTGGATAATAAATAGTCCATGTTCTCACAATTCCGGTGTTGAGATCGAAGCAATTGACTTCTCAGGTAGGTGTCACCCAAGGCTCTACTATAACCATCTCCTCCTTAATGTATACCCGCCACTGCTTCCTGCCACACTGAAAACCCTCAAACTCACCTCCTATAACTATGTTGATGACACTGAGATTATCTTAAAAGTTGAAAATCCCTCTGACTTTAAACATTAGTCCCTGGTGAACCAGATGGCAATGGACCGTTGGATGCTAAGGAATCAACTAAAACTTACCTCATTAAAATCAATCACCAGTGGAACATAGCAAAATTATGACCCACAACATAATTCCTTGGAGCTAGGACTGCCACCAATCACAGTGAAAGTGGTGAGGAACCTTAATATGATCGTGAACTCCATCCTCTCACTCCAAGTTAAGGAGACCACAGAAGGAAAATGCTACTTGCCAGTATGCATCTGTTATTTGCATGTAGAGCTACAGATTTCTACACTTTGCATTAGATCGCCACCTAGGTGTTGGGCTCGGATGATTGCATTTTGTTGTGGTCTTGAAAGAAGTCTTTTGTAGTCACAAGATAGGCGACTCCTCCCTTGGACGATAGTGTGCATTGACATCGGCTCCATCCTTAGATTGTTTTTCGCCATGATGGGAAATGATGAAGTTAGTAGAAATTAAGAAGGGATGTCCATGTGTATATCTAATTAAGATGAAACTGGAACAGATACAGGTCCCGGGAGGAGGGAGGGCGTGTAGAAATCTGCAGCTCTACATGTCAAGAACAGATGCATACTGGTAAGTAGCATTTTCCGTTCGAGGCATATGAGCTGCAGATTCTACACTTTGCATCGATTGTGCAGCAGTGTCTCCCCTAGCGGTGGTCACCTGTATCCGTTGCAGTAGTTTTAAAGAGAGTTTTTAGGACAGCTTGGCCTACTGCAGCTTGCTGCTTTGCTTGCACATCAACACAGTAGTGCTTAGTGAAGGTGTGTGTTGTAGACCATGTTGCTGCCTTGCAGATGTCTTCTAGGGGAATGTTCCCTAAGAAAGCCATGAAGGCTCCTAGTTTGCGTGTGGAGTGCGCTCTAGGAGGAACTGTTAATATACGTTTTGCTTTTCAATAGCATATTTGTATACAATTTACAATCCACCTTGCAATTCCAGCTTTAGAGATGGGGTTGCTCTAATTTGGTGGAGAGAAAGCTACAAACAGTTGTTTTGTTTTGCGAAAGGATTTGGTCCTATCTATATATTAGAGAAGAGCTCTTTTAACGTCTAGGGTGTGTAGAGCTCTTTCTGCTACAGAGTCTGGGTTTTGGAAAACACTGGTAACTCTACAGATTGGTTTAAATGAAACAGAGTAATGGCTTTTGGAAGGAATTTAGGATTTGTTCTGTGAACCACTTTATTACGGTGTAATTGTAAAAATGGTTCTTGTATAGTGAAAGCTTGAATCTCACTAACTCTCCTAAGAGAGGTAATAGCTACTAAAAAAACTGTTTTCCATGTGAGGAATTGTAGCTCACATTTGTGTAGAGGTTCAAAAGGTGGTCCCATGAGCCTTGTAAGAACAATGTTTAGGTTCCACACCAGAGAGGGTGGTAACCTGGGAGGAATGATTCTTTTTAATCCTTCCATAAATACTTTAATAGCAGGCACTCTAAATAAAGACAGATGTTGTCTATTTTGTAGATATGCTGCAATTGCTGCCAGATGTAGACGTATAGAATATTATGCCAAGTTACATCTTTGTAAATGTAGAAGGTAGCAAATTATATTTTAGAGGGAAGAATCTAGGGGATCAATTTGGTTATTGTTGTAGTAAATGGCAAATCTTTTCCATTTAGCAGCATAGCAAGCTCTAGCAGTTGGTATTCTGGCTTCTTTAATGATATTCATACGGTCTGGTGGTAGGTTAAGATAACCATACTCTAAGACCTCAGGAGCCAGATCCACAGATTCAGTTGGCTTGGGTCTGGATGTCCGATGTTTCCATGGTTCTGCATTAACAGGGATGGTGTTTGATGTCGTTTTGGTGTGGAACTAGGGATAGTTCTAGCAGTGTTGTATACCACGGTTAGCGTGCCCACGTGGGAGCTACTAAAATCAGTTTGAGCGACTGTTGCCGTAGCTTGCGCACTATTAGTGGTAGTGGCAGAAAAACATATGCAAATCTACCTGACCAGTTCATCCATATTGCATTGCCCTTGGACAGAGGGTGTGGAAACCTGGCGGCGAAGGTTGGGCATTTTGCGTTTTCGTGTGTGGCAAACAGATCTAGGTCTGGATGACCCCACTTGTGAAAGAATGGTAGAAGAACTTGCGGATGTAGTTCCTATTTGTGAATCTGTTGCGTCTGTCAACTTAACAGATCTGCCATCTGATTGTGAACTCCTGGAAGGTGTTCTGCTAACAGATATATGTTTTGTGGAATAACCCATCTCCAAATGTTCTGTGCAAGCTGGGACAGCTGCAGAGAGTGTGTCTCCCCCCCCCGTGTTTTTGTCTATAGGCTGGCTGACATGTTGTCCGTCTGATTAAGATAGCTTTGTTTTGTACTTTTACTTGGAAGGTTTTGAGCGCCAAGAATATTGCTAGCAGCTCTAGGTGGTTGATATGGAACAATCTTTGTTGAATGGTCCATTGCCATTGAGTTGTATGATGTAGGAGATGGGCTCCCCATTCTGTAAGAGATGCGTCTGCTGTAAGTACTATATGTGGAACAAGTTCGAGGAACGGCCACCCTTTTGTCAAGTTTTTGGTGTTCCACCACTGCAGAGAGCGATGTGTGCGGCTGTGTACCAACACCAGGTCTGTTAGTTGTCCTTGAGCCGATTCCACGGTTGTGCTAGACATTACTGTAACGGACACATTTGCAGTCTTGCATATTACACAATAAAGATGCAAGATGCCATCATGCCTATTAGTCACATGAACACTCTGGCTGGGAGAATGTGTCGATGTTGAAACTTTGCGACTGAAATTTGAATGCTCTGTATCCTTGCTGGACTGGGATACGCTAGAGCGGTTGACGTGTTTATTGTAGCCCCTAAATATTGATGTACATGAGAGGGCTGTAGGTGCGACTTGGTGTAGTTGATTGTGAACCCTAAGTCGTGCAATGTTTGAATTGTCTGAGATGTGTGTTGAACACACTGGTTGAATGACTTGGCTTTTATGAGCCAAGCGTCTAGATATGGGAAGATATGTATCTGTTGTCTTCGGAGATGTGCTGCTACTACTTGGGCACTCTGAACACTCTTGGTGCAGCCGTTACCCTGAATGGAAGGACTTTGAATTGATAATGCTATCCTTCCAGTACAAACCTTAGATACTTCCTGTGAGAAGGATGTATGGGAATGTGGAAGTAGGCGTCCTTTAGATCTAGTGTTGTAAGGAAGTCGCCTTGTGGCAGCAGTGGGAGCACTTGAGATCGAGAACTGGTCTTAGTGTCCCATCCTTTTTGGGTATTAGAAAATACAGCGAGTAAACCCCTGTTCCTTGATGTTGTAAAGGAACTATTTCTATTGCGTCCTTTTGAAGAGTGATAGGACTTCTTGTTTGAGCAGTGTAAGATGTTCTGCAGACATTGGACGCTGCCTGGGTGGTATGTGTGGAGGGGTAGCTAAGTTTGAGGCAGTAGCCATACTGGATAATCTGTCTTACCCACCTGTCTGTTGTGATGGAATTCCAGACAGGTAGTAACTGTGTTAGTCTGCCCCCTACAGGAGTGGAATGCTGTTGGGGTAGCATAGGGAAGTCACTGTTTTGTGTTGGAAGAGGTTTGATTATTGTTGTTACCTCGACCTATTGTTGTTGCCTCTATAGCCTCCTCTAAAATATCCTTTACTGGGGGATGTCTGTGTATTGGATTTGAAGGAAGCAGTATTGTCTGCTCCAGTCTGTTTGGAGCCTCCTCTATAGAAGGAGCGACAAAAGGAGCCTCTAGCTTGTGTGGATTGCAAAGCTCCCATAGATTTGGCTGTATTGGTGTCTTTCTTCATTTTCTCAAGTGCTGTGTCTACCTCTGGTCCAAACAATTGATGTTGGTTGAATGGCTGATTTAAGATGGAAGTTTGCAATTCCTGCTTAAATCCTGAAATGCGTTGCCACGCATGATGTCTAAGTAGGACCCTAGCGTTTACAGCTCTAGATGCAGTGTCTGCTACATTAAGTGCGCACTTGATTGAGGCATTTGAAATTAACTTGTCTTCTTGTATAAGGTTGTTTGCTTGCACCTGATATTGGTCAGGTAGATTTCTAGGGTTTAGAATCCTAGCACGTACAGGATATTTAAATACTTCTGGAGCATGTTTGATGACCTCTTTAATCATAGGCAGAATTTGAACAGATTTTTGTGATTGTTCAAACGTATCTAATAAAAAGTCTTCCTCTGCCTCATCTGGATGCATGGTGACCCCATGATAGATGGCAGCCCTATTCAGTAAGTGGCCAAAACCAATTTTGTCTTCTGGGGGAGAAGGTTTTGATGGATATGAATGTGGGTCAGGAATATCTGCCATATCTTGTGGGTTTGGGTACTGCCAATCTGGATCATCAATAGGGTAGGGAAAAAGCTCATCTGGGTCTGCCTCTCCTCCTATGCTATACTCATCATCATTTGGAGGTGTATGTGGTGAAGAATGAGGAGGAGAGTTCTCAGGAGAATTTGGAGGTGAAATGTTAAGGGAAACAGGGGATGAAGGAGACGGTAGGATAGGAGAAGAAGGGTGCATAGGAGATGTGGCAGAGTCCTTCTTCTTGACAGGCACTGCAGGTGTAGGTGCTGTGTCTGACTTCCTTTTCCTGTGTGGTGTAGTGGATACATGACCTGTCTTTGGGTCAATGTAGATCTTTTGAAGAGGATCAGGTTGGAAAAGTTCTACTGCTTGCGGAACCTTTGCCGTTGCCGTCGCCGATTTTTTCGGTTCCGGGCGTGGTTGCTTCTTGTCTTTAGCCTTAGGAGTTATTACTGTGTCCTTTGGCGTAGGTTTTGGCACCTCTTTCGGTTTCGGTGCCAAGGGAGCTGGTGCGATCGGCACGTGTGGCTTGCTCGGTAAGGAGCTACCGGAAGGCTTGGGTATTTTCTTCGGAGCCAGGCTCGATGGCAGGGCTTTCGAAGTGTTTTTTCGGTCGCGACTGGGCCACGGAGGCGGATTGTTGACCTTTGCCCTTGATTTGGGTGCTGGGTATGGGGCAGGGGCAGTAGTACTCAAGCGCAGACCCGATGGTATGGAGTCAGAGTCGTCTACCCCGGATACGATTTGGAGATTGTCTGAAACTTCTTCGGGGATGAGTGGAACCTCTTTGTCGAAGATATCCACTGGTTCCGGAGCCGATCTCTGCATGTCGTGTCAACTGGCCCTCCGATCCCGAATGGTCTTCTTGGATCTAAAGGATGAACAGGCTGTACAGCTGGATTCGTCATGTTCCGGCGATAAACACAGATTACAGACCTCCTGATGGTCACTGTGTGGAAACGTTGCTCCACACTTGGGGAATCTTTTGAATGGCGCCCTTTCCATGAGGTGTAGGCCTCACGGCGTGGATAGGCCCAACGGGCCGCGTCGGTGACCGGAATCGAGGTGATGGAGTCAAGTCGACGTTTATTGATATCGAAAGTTGTTTGGTGAAGTTTGAATACATTTTTACGCGTCGAAGTACTTGAAAAGTAGATTTCGATCCGGAGCGGAAAATTTCATCCGAACCCAGTGGTGGAAAAAAACAAACAATCTAAGGATGGAGCCGATACCATGCACACTATCGTCCAAGGGAGGAGTCACCTATCTTGTGACTACAAAAGACTTCTTTCAAAACGACACCAACATGCAATCATCCGAGCCAAACACCAGGTGGCGATCTAATGCAAAGTGTAGAATCTGCAGCTCATATGCCTCAAACACTTTTTTACAATGAGAACGCTAGGACGCATAGTCAAATAATACAAATGAGATGATAGGAGGTGAATAACAGGGTGCAAACAATACTTGGGGCTGTTTTGGAACAAGGTGCCGATATTTGGATTGAGTATACAACTGAATACAAATACGACTATTCATACACAGTCCTTAATCGTCTTAAGCTGGATAACACCCTGGCTCTCACCATGAGAGTTGTGCTTTGCTCAAGCCTCAGCAGGAACGCTTGGGACGGATTCCCTAACAATATATGAGGTGTTGTAATAACTGGGAGATTATCCAACTGTTGTGCCATTCCTCTGGTGTTTCGAAACATTCCCATTTCTGATTTTCATGGACCAATTCGAGCTCTCTTAGTCCCCCGACTACCAGGAATGTGTCGCCTCTTATTGGGCCTTATTATCATTTGAATTTACTGACTATTCTCAAGTTTGTCTATTGTAGTTGCGCATGCAGTCACATGTTCAAGGTTTCCAGTTGCTGTATCAAATATTTAGGTTATAAAACCCTCAGTTGCTTTCACAGGTGCCCCCGCGCAGTACTCAGGCATGCAGTAGGTGTGCCAAGTGTTTGGCAGAACCTGCAGAATTGTGATATTATATGATTCTGTGCGCATTTTATGGTTTAAATTGAACAGAACATTCAGTATGTGCGCAACCGAAGGCAAGTCACCAACCACCTAGTGGATTATTGGGACCAATACCAGTACCTCCAGCTCCTTGGCATACTGTTTCCATGGTTAAATCAGACCTTGGAGCAATACCTCAGATGCTTCACCCTACATCATAACGAGGAGTGGAGTACAGTCTTATGGACTGCCGAGTTTGCATATAACAACGCCAATCATTCCTCTTTGGGATGTTCTCCTATCACCCTAATCTCTTTTCTTCGGTCTCAATGGATATCACCCTAATATGATGCCATTTGATCAGCCGGCTACCTCCACACATCCTACTATACAGGAACATCATGCACATCTTAAGGCAGGGTTACAGGAGGCTAGAACACAATTAGAGACATCCAGAGCTAGAGAGGAGCACAATGCAGATGGGAAGAGAACATCAGAGCCATCTTCTAAGGTAGGGGACAAAGTGTGGCTTAACACGAAACACTTGAAATTTAAGGGAAACACCCGGCTACAACCCAAGTTTGTAGGGCCTTATTCCACCCACAGCATCATTAACCCAGTAACCATGAAACTTACACTCCCTTCCACGAGGCACATTCATCCGGTGTTTCATGTTTCACTCCTGAAACCTTGTCTCCCTCACACTAGATTGTCAAAGAAACCCTTGCCTTTGGAGATTGAGGGTGAGGAGGAGTACGAGGTTCGTAACATTCTAGATTCCAAACTTCTTAGAGGGAGGGTGCTCTACCTCATCGATTGGAAAGGGTATGGTCCTGAGGACCTCTCTTGGGAGCCACGGTCTAACCTACGTTGCCCTGGGCTTCTGCGGCGTTTCCACGCACGATTTCCTGGGAAACCTGGCGGACCGCTGGGACGTCAGTCGTGGAGAGGGGGTTCGTCACATTTTACCCTAGGCTGAATAGGCACATGAGGAATATATGAGGAATGAGTGTTGGGACTACACTTCCCAGAATGCTGAGGGAAGGTTAGCCTCTTATCCTTTTCTCTCCGGTCTACTTAAACTCCTCTTCTACCATCAGGTGCTTGTCACCTGATATCGTACGGCCAGTGTCGTGGATTCCTGTCTCTGCCGTGAGTTACCGTTTGCCGACTGCTCGCTAGTGAGCCATTTTCGTCGCTCCAAGGGATTGCTAGTGAGCTCATTGCAGCGCTGGATCAGTTGCACTAGGCTAGGCTCAGACGCGGCTGACTTGGGTGAGAAGGAATGCGGAAACTGCTTTTGAAGTTGACAGCGTAACCCTTTCCTTCCGTGCTGAGTCGCACAGAAGTGTGGATTTTAACTTTTGCCTTTTGGTTTTCCTGAAAGCGCGAGGAGGCGCTTTCTCCATCTGAGACATTCTTTTGTTTTAGTTTTGTGTGTAGCGCGCTCGCTTAAGGAATTTAGAACTGCTGATTAAAAAGCTGTTTTACAAGCTTAGTTTCTTCCGCGCATGACACCCTGTTTTTTTATTATTATTTTTTCTGCGCATGGAATGCGTTCTGACACACAAAGGCCAACTTGGAGTGCTAAACACAGTGGAATACGTCAGAGCCATTTTATCCGAAGAACAGAGCTGTTGAGAGGCTCGGATTACCTTTGGGCTATACAGACAAGGACTACATAAACCAGAATTCCGTCTGGTTTTCAGATAAGTCATGGTAGCATGTTTACGCTGAGTAGCAAACAGTCACATTTATTTTGAGAGTGACAATCACTGATTTAAGTGATACCAGACTTACTTGTTTTCTTTATGCTTTATTTTAAAATTTTGAGCCTTTTTTATGAGGAATAATTGTGGCAGCTTAAAACGTAAGTGTATATCTCTTCAATTAGCCATATTGATCTGCATCCGAGGGAGTGTGAATTGTATGTATGAGGTATTCTCTCTCCCCTACAGGATTCACAGGCTATAGATGAGTAAGATCCACATTGCTCCCATCCAGTTCTGGATTGATCGTTCAAGCTGCTGCAACTTTATGGTTTCTTTTGTTCCTTTTTCCCCTTCCCCTGTTGTGGTACAGTCTGTTTGCGGAATAGTCATTTTAACGGCAGACAGCCTGCCCAGCCAGGGAATTTGAGAGTTCGTTCCTAGCATAGCCAGGAGAGTAGAATAGTTCACTTGGGCCATTCTGTCCAGGGTGGGGCAAGAACTGCAGACCCAAGTACCAAACGTCCTCGGTCGCCCACGTGAATGGGAACTGTGCTGTCTGGGCCTGTTCTGCTTTAGGGAGGGTCAAGCTCGGAGCCTGTGCTTTGTGGATGTTGACTTTAAATCTGGGGCTTGACTAAAGAACTCCAATTTCTCCATTAAGGGAGGTAATGAGATTGCCGGCAAAGTTAAAAACAAAACTCCATTGTCCACATATAATGACATTTTATGCTCCCTATCACCCATTCTGATCCCAGAGATAATAAAGTGTTGGCGTACTCTCTGCAAACGGCTCCATATACAATGCAAAGACCAGGGGCGATAAAGGTTGCATAAGTTGCGTAAATCTTTGAATTCTAAATGGTGGGGAGGTCACCACAGACCCGAATCCGTGCCTGTGGGTCCGTATAAATGCAGTACACCCATCTCAAAAAGCTGTCACCCACTCCATATCTATGCAAAACCTGTTGCAAGTACGGCTAGTGAACCTGATCGAATGCCTTCTCGGCATCGATCGAAAGAAGCACCGCCGGTATCGGAGTAAGTTGAGTTTTATCCAACAGGTGGCACATCCAATGAGTCCCGTCCCTGCAAATACGTTCCGGGATAAATCCCGACTGATCGGGGTCAATCAGACCTTGCATGTGTGGCACCAGTCGGGCAGCCAGGATGCTCGTGAAGATCTTAAGGTTGACGTTTAATAAAGAGATAGGGCGGTAAGATGCAGTCCATTGGGTCTTTACCCAGCTTAGCAATAACAAATACTTCAGCCATGGTCATAGTCGGGATCAATCTACCAGTGTCACTAAAAGAATTAAATAAGCAAACCAGTACATGAGCCAATTCTTGGGCAAAGGACTTGTAAAACTCAGTTGAGAACCTGTCCTCCCCCGTGGCCTTTCCTGACACGATACCCCCTATGGCCTTAAGAACCTCTTCTATACGGACGTCCGCGTCCAGGTTTGTCGCCTCCAATTGGGGGGAGGGACGTCATTGGGACATCCCACATGTAGTGTTCGGCCGGTTCTGGGTCTAAATCATCCATCCTTTATAACTCTGTAAACAATGACTTAAACCTGCCTGCTATGTCACCATCTGTACGCAAAACTTCGCCCCGAGTGCTTCTAATTTACCCAATACGCCGCGTGGTCGTCGGTGCTCGGAGAAGAGTTACAAGAAGTTTCCCAGCTTTATTACCTCCAGCGTAGTAACACAGTTTGGTCCGCAGGAGCGAATATTCCACCCAGTTATAGTCAAGGGCTTTTTAGCTGCTGTCTAGCAGCAGTAAGTTGTCTCCTAACCTGAACAGCTCCCGTCCTACGATGCACACTCTCCAATTCTTTTACTTGCGATTTGAGGTGTTCCCTTTTCATCTTTGTTGCCTCCTGCTGCTATCGCGATAAATCACCCTCGAATGACTGCTTTAAGTGCGTCCTATAGAAGGACAATCGAAGACGCTCTGTCATCGTTAGTCTCAAAGTACGCCTTTATTATCTCCTGTATTTCCTTAATGTTGGTGTCGTACTCAAGCAGTTTGTGATTAAGCCTCCACCCTTTGTGGCCTGGGGAACACCCCTTGATGCGTAGTTCCAGTCTGATTGGAGAATGATTCAAAAGTGCTGTGGTCCCTATCGAAGCCTCTCCGGTGTCTCTAGTGACTCTCGGGAAGTTAAGAACCAGTCAATGCGGGCATAAGTTTGATGAGCTGCTGAAAAACGTGTACTCCCTAGCTGTTGGATTTGTCATGCTCCACACGTTGTCAAACCCAAGTCTTTCATTTTCCGCTGCATAGTGTCAGATAGCGCTCCAGTGTGACCCTTTGTACGGATCGATCCAACTGGGCGTCAGGTACTACATTAAAATCCCCCCCATGACTAGGTCTTCGTCTTGGGACAGCAGGACAGCATTCAAGGTGTTATTGAGAAACACCTCCTGGCGTTCATTTGGGCCATATATGGAGGCAATAGTATGTGTGGTTTCCAACTACTACCCTCACGGCTAAAGCTCTGCCCGGCACTTCAGTGTGTATGTTTATCACCTTGGCCTAAAATGTGTAGCAAACAGGACAGCTACTTCAGCCTTCTTGTCTCCAGAGGAAGATTAATATTGCCTATTAAACCATCTGGAGCGAAGGTGTTTCCAGTCTGCTCGCAGTAAGTGAGTCTCCTGTAACAGGCAGCTATCACAATCAGACTCCCGCAGGAGTGCCAACAGCGCCAGTCTCTTCACCAGGGAGTTATGGCCTCTGACACTAAAGAGGCTTACTTTAATTATCGGCATAAGGTCTATGGGATGGCTCCAAGCCTATAATGTGCCCAGGCATCAACTGTGTCCTCCAACTCTCCCGATTCTCCCCCACCCCTTCACCCATCCCTCCCCCACCCCCAACTTGAACCATCCCCACACCACACACTATTCTGAGGATTCACATTTCCAATTGGAAGACACCTCTAACCTTGCTCGGGAGAACCGCAGAGGAAGAATAGTAAAGAAAGAAGAAATATAGCAAAACAGTAGACAAACGAATCAAGAGCATGGGATGTACTCTACAACAGGATCTAAGCACATCAACGTGGAAGGGTTCATACTGCCGACGATCGCTCTTCAGGCCTCGTTGATTGGTCTCCCAGCCGTGGCCAATTTCTATGTGGTTGGGATCCTAACTGAGACATACGGAGTCACAGCTAAGGTATCCGCAGGGTGTCTTTTAATCAATCACACTTGGGGTCGCCGGAACCATCTCTGCTCTGCAGCTGGCAGAGCAGGGCCCCTCTCGCCTGCTGCCTTTCGAGCTCTGTAGGTTTTATGGACTGCCCCCTTCCGGTCCTCCAGAGTCTTCTCCTGATCGTCTGCTTCAGGGACATCTCAGTCAGGTGCTGGCTACTTTCAAGTTCTTCCACACTCCAGCTGATACCCAGTATTTCTTTCGCATCTTTCAGAGATCGCACTACTCACCGTTCATTCTCCTACGTGAAGGACAGGCTAAATGGGTGGCCCGACCGATACTGTATTCCTTTTTACCCTAAAGAAAGGAGTGATTGGCCTCAGATTCTTTCGTCTCTGGGAGAGTGAGAGACGAGAGGTCCTGATACACTCCAACCTGAAGACATTCAAAATTAATGGTGGGCTTGTCTCTGGTTGCATTCATAGTGAGTTCCTTTTGTCTCTCTGAATTTAGACAGGTGAGGATATCTTGTTGGCCCAGGCTCGTCACTGGCCGTCCAGCCAGATGTGTGCGATAGAGGACAATTTCCCCATCTCCGAGTTCTGGGGCTACATGTCAGAAGAAGCGCAGTATCCACTCTTCCAGCTTCTCTCTATTCTCCAGGTCTTCCAGGCGGAGATGCAGCTCTTCGTTACTATGTCGGAGAGCCAATAATTTCCGGGTCTGTTCTGTGATCTCCTCGTCTCTGTGATCTCCAGCTCGCTCAAGGGAGTCAACACAATCACCAATCTCCTGGACGTCCGCCTTGAGCTGGTTGACATCTGAGGCCCCTCTCTTGACGGAGGGCCGCAAAGTTATGTTATGTTAAATTATTTGTACCGCGCTCGGTCACCGGAACAGTTTCATGGCGCTCATAACAAATGCAGAGGGCAGGAACAGGGGTTACTCGAATGCGGACTGGAAGAGGAACGTTTTCAGCGTCCTACGGAAGCAGTCATAGGTAGGGCAGTGTCGGAAAGAAGACGGAAGGGAATTCCAGATTTTGGGGGCCAAAAAAGAGAAACAAAGACCACCGTGTTTTTTGCGTTTGATTTTAGGAGTGATTAAAAGGTTGTGTGAAGTGGAGCAGAGATCTCTCGAGGGCACAAATCGCTTCAAACTAGAAGAGATTAAGGCAGGAGCTTGATCAGATAGAGCTTTGAATATCGTACAGCCAAGTTTGAAGGTGCAACGTTTAACCACCGGGAGCCAGTGCAGGCTCCGCAACAGCGGCGAAACGTGCTGGTGCTTAGGCTGGTGGTAGACTAAGCGTGCTGCCTGATTTTGCACCAACTGCAACCTTTGGAGATGGTATGCAGGAATTCCCACGTACAGAGTGTTGGCATAGTCAATTCTAGACATAACAAGGGCCATGATGACAAGGATAAGTGAGTCTCTGGTGAGAAATCTGATTTTACGTATCCTGCGCAGATGGAAGAAGCAGGATGACGTGACGGCACTAATCTGGGGCCTCATGGATAGATCACCCGAGATGACTACGCCAAGACACTTCACAGAGTAGACGGGGCGAGGAGGAAGCCCTAGTGATGAAGGCCAGAAGCGGTCATTCCATGGGTTGGCTGACCTGCCCACTAGCACAAGCTCAGTCTTGGTGGGATTTCATTTGAGCTGACTGTGATACATCCATTCCGATATATCAAGCATGGTAGTTTGAAAGCTAGTGCGGGAGGATAGGGAAGTGTCAATAGGATAAATTACCTGCAGGTCGTCCGCATAGTTAAAAATTGTGGCTGTGGATTTGCGGAGGGACGCTATTAGGGGCTGCATGTACAAATTAAATAGCAAAGGGGATAGAGCGGAGCCTTGTGGGACTCCGCAGGAGAGGGGGGGGGGGGGGGGGGGGAGTAAGAAGCAGAAAAGGTAGACAGGTGTACTGTATGGGATCGCTTATCCAGAAAAGATCTAACCCAATCGAGAGCTACGCCCTGGATGCCAGCATTATTGACACAGTCGATCAGTATTGCATGATCCACCGTGTCAAAGGCCGCCGACGAGTCCAGTAGGACAAGTGCTAGGGAGATGTTATTGTTGGCGCCCTTTCTCAGGGTATCCATCACAGCCACAATGACCGCCTCAGTAGAATGGAGTGGGCGGAAACCGGCTTGCTGGGCATCCAGAAAAGACGAGCTCTCAATGAAGGCACTCAGGCAGCGAGTGACATATGTCTCCAAAATTTTTCCCAGATAAGGGAGGAGGGAGATGGGCCTATAATTGCTCAAGACCGTAGGGTCGGCATTGGTCTTTTTCAGAATCGGTATCACAACTGCCTGTTTAAAGGAGTTCGGGACCACTCCTGTAGCCAGCGAGTTGTTAAGTAGTGCCAGTGGAGGGTCAGAGCAGGCCAGAAAGATCTCCTTAAGGATTTGGGGAGGGCAGCAGTCATTGGGAGAGCCGGAGCTAACTTTGTGTAATAACGAATAAAACTCTGTGATGGAAATCGGGGGAAAAACATCCAGGTAGTGAGGATTTCTGGGGGGTGAAGGAAGGGGAGAGGGAGATGAAGGCAAGGGGATATTGTTTTTAATAGTGATGATTTTGTCAATAAAATAGGGATGAGTGAGTCGCACAGAGCCTGTGTAGGTTGGGGTTGAGGAGTAACACGGTCTGAAGAGAGAGCTCATTCACTATGGAGAAGATGGCCCTTGCCTTAGAGGCAGACTTCATAATTTTTTGGGAAAAATAGGTCGACTTAGCCAGTAGGATGGATTTTTATAAGCTTTCAGACAGTCCACAAACTCAATTTTGAGTTGTTGGTCATAATTACGCCTCCAGCGGCGCTCAGCATGGCGAAGAGCTAATTTGTCCAGTTTTAGTTGGTCTGTAAACCACCGCTGGGTGTCATGAGGGCGCATAGTTTTTATAGTTTTCAGCGGGGCAACAATATTACAGGTGGACAGCAGCCATTGTTCGAGGAGAGAAGCCTGGCGAGTCACCGTAGTGGAGGTCGAAGGGACAGAGGAGGCTAATATAGAATGAAGTTCCGCCAAATTGGCTCTCTTCCAGTTCCGGGCAGTGAAGTTGGTCGTGGGGATGGGACGACTGGGAGTGGTCAGATTAAGGGAGAAGGAAATAAAGCAATGATCTGACCAGGAACAAGGGGTCACTGTAGGAGGCGAAATTTCAAGGTTGGCCGTCCACACTTGATCTAAAATGTGGCCTTTGCAGTGGGTGGGTTTTTTGACATATTGACGACAGTTCAGACCTGACAGGAGATCAGAGAATTCCTCCGAGAGACGGCTCTCCCGGGGGTCAGAGGGCCAGTAGTTAAAGTCTCCAATGATGATAACCTTAGCGTGATTAATAATAAGTTGAGAGATGAGGTCACCAAACTGTTGAGGGAAAGGAGGGCATATGATCAGGGGGTCTATACACAAGGACACAGATAAAAGAAAACCTGGGAGAAGTGAATTTAATAATAAGACTTTCCGTTTTTGGGATCGCAGCACAAGCTAAGGTTGTAAAGATGTACTGGGAGCGAATGATAGCTGCCACCCCGCCCCCGGCCTGCCCAGCTGGGCGATTGGATTTCAGGATGTAATAGCCGGCGGGGATGGCAGCAAGAATGTCAGGGACTGAGTCCTCTCTGAGGGCGCCGAAAAGTTGTTCCAAGAAGCCCCTTGTATTGGGTACAGCACGTGCGAATCTGCCTTTTTAGACCTGGACTTTTGTAGGAAGTCTTGGATTGTGGAATCCTTCTTTGATCAGAGAGAGGACATCTCGGGTGGATTATGACGTGGGCGAGGCGCAAGGGCTGGGCTGAAATCTGCAACCTCCATATGGTAAATGCTGGTCAATGTCTATGCATCACACGCCCCACTCATCACTTCTCCTACAAACTCTTAGCCCCTATGTTTTACAAAAAAGAGGTAACCCTGTGTCCCTCAGAACCTGGGTAAGCGTGATTAACAACAAAAATGGTTCTGTCGGGTGGTAGCAAGAATTACTTTAGTACACTAGTCACTTTGTTCACCAGTGTCACTATTCACATGTTTTAAGCATCTATCGAAACCAAAACGGAATGAAGCAATTCCCGTGCATTGTGTTCTTGTTTTTATTTAAAAAAAACTTGTTTCTCAAAGAGGTTTGCTTTTGTGTTCTGAGCTGTTACAGCCTTCCTTTAAAGTAATTCTTGCTACCACCCGACAGAACCATTTTTGTTGTTAATAACTCTTAGCCCCTAGGCAGACTGATGTTCCGACTTGGGGCCTGGGTCCCCTCCGTGGTGCAGGGTAGGCCGGTGTCAAAGGCACAACAGTCCTGACAAACCACCAAGTCTCAGGCTCAAGAATTCCCTTTTCGGAGCTGGGCCCCGCAAGCAACGGCACCGACCACAGGTGCAGGGCCTCCACACGCCTCAGCCTGACACCTCCACCATTCATAGTGTGCCTGCGCCTACTGGGCCAGTCTTCTCTCTCAAGGCCCAGCGAGCTATGGGGTAAGGCCAGTCTCCACCGTTCACCACTGGGTCTTTGCTTGGGAGCCCCTGAATCCCAACAAGCAATAGATGCTTGCAGCCCCCCGCTGAGGGTAATGCACCAGGGTAGCTGCCGGCTCTCTATGTCATCCCGCTAACAGTGAACAAATGCACGATGAGGGGGTCTGCAGCCTCGCGCTCACCTCATGCCCCGGGTACAGAATCCCCTCTACTGCAAGGGGAGTCTCCTCTCCTCCAATTTCGAGTCTCCTCAAGGGTGTATACTGGCTATGCTGCACTTCGGGGAACCAAGGTTCTCTCGCACTCAGCCATTGCAGTGCACGGGCCGGCTCGCAATGTCACTCCAGCCAGGCGGTGCCGCTGCGTAGGTGGCACATCATCGGGCGCGGCGGCCTGGAAATACCGCTGCACCAGCGCTAGATGCCACTCCACGCCTATTTGGAGTTGGCTGCACCAGGGTATGGGAAGCTGCGCCTCATCACTCCGGGCCGAAGCCAAGACCCAGCATTGCCCACAGCGCTGCTCTGTCTCCGACGACTTCCTCCTGGGATCCGCGTTCCTGCGGGCCTCCGCTACGGCGCACCAATCCTGCAGCCTCCAGTACCCCGATCGCGAGTGGAGGGGCCAACGGCGCCTACGTGACTCTTGCCCAGCCTCCGTGATCCCCAAAGAGCGATAAATCTGTGGTTTTCAGCCACGGCGAGCGGAGCTCCTTAGGTTCAGTGACACTCCGCTGCCATCTTGGCCACTCCCCTTGTGCACATTTTAAAAGGCAGGGCTCATAGCCTCCTCTGGATCCCGGATGTCTGTCTGTAACAAACAGCTTCTCAATCTTGGAGGCTTCTACGGCCAAATAAATTCAAAGAGTTCATAGTAATCAAATCGACATTTAAGGAAATGTCCACCAGTCAGCTTGATTCACATACCTCACCCTGAAACCAGCACCTGCGTGTTATATGTAGGCCCAGATATAAGTAAGGAGTCACTTCCAGTATGTGTACCAGTCTTATTCTGACACAATCGGGCAGCAGAATTTCTTCTGCCCGCATCAGCATGCAGATATGGATCAGTCTTCCCTCTTCCTTTTCATTAACTGGACCTAGTATCTTGAGCAACCCCAACTCTTATGCATTCATTGCTCAGGAGGGCGAGGAGGACCCTGCCAGTGTGCTCTAATGCGCTGCTCATCCATGAGTCCACCAGAGGTGGCTGGCTCAGAATGCTCCAGGTCACCGTAGCTTCCATTATGTCTCCGTCATAAATCTGCTTTTCCTCCCCCTTACTTGACTGAACCTGTGACTTTATCAGGTTCCATAGCCTCCCTGGCGTTTATACACTTAATTTTCTGGGCTTATTCTCCTATTGTGTGGGTTTCAGCAGAATGGCTACTGCTCAAAGCTGCCAGGAGTGCTTGGAGGAGCTGTGCTCTATAAAGTTTAAACTTTTAAGAGATTTTCCTGTGACTGTACTGTCACCCCCAGGTACCCAAGAAATTCTTACCTGTGCTACAGAAGCACAGAAATCAGTTTAAAAATTCAGCAGGATTGGAAATATCTTTGCACTTGTCTAACTGGGCAAAATGTAAATAAAGAGATTTAAAAAGCGGTTTAAAAAGTAGAAGTGAAAACAAAATTGCCTAACAAAAGCCTACCTAAAAATCATTCTCATCTGAAACCAAAGGTACTAGTGGTGCTTCCAAATGATGACGGCATTCATGTCAGTCTCTTGCGTGTATATGACCAATAGTAAGTTTCTGCTCTCCAGAAAAGAGCCTATCTCCTACAGAGGCAGCACCTGAAACAGCAGTTTCCTTGCAACTCTGGTCTAATGGCACAAATTCAAGGACCTTGCACTTTTGTGAATGGAAAAGAATAGACTATCTGGTATATAATGAGTCCAGGTTATAGGAAGCTATTCTGAATGGGATGGACCTAAGCCACTGTAAGACCAACAGATGTCTCATGTTCTTTCGAATATAATTTTTGATGGCATGCCCTTGAGTTTACTTTGCACTGAGGCAACATTCACACAAGTTATTGTTTATGGAATCCGTTGCTTCACAAATCCTTGGGCTGGAAACCGGGAAAGTGAGCCAATTTTAAATTACGGTGAAAGGTCTTGTAGTATTTACTATGTCTAGTTGCACTTATTTGTTCAACTGTCCTGTTTTTTCTGAATTGAAATGTTTTGGATGATGGCTAGCTTACCACTGTGTTTGCTTGCATGTGAAACACATTTTTCTTGAGCCAAACTATCTAAACCTTCAACCAATCTAACGATCTTTTTGTTCACTTTATAGCAGAGTCCATTTCTTGCCAGCAACTGCAGAACACTTTGAACACTATTTTCTGGCTCACAACATGAAGCGCCAAAATCCCTAGCAGGAGGATTGTAAGGGATCCTCCAATAGCAATGCTACTCTCTGCATAAATGGCTATGTACAAGGTCCATCAAATTAAGTGCTTTAAAGCCTGGTTACCCTCTTTGGGGAGCACAAAATCATTCTGCTGCTTTCCCTCTCAAACTAAATTAATAGAGATCCCCATCATGTTCCAGTCACCTTTAAGTAGCAAGTGTATGCAGATGTAGCATTTGTAAGTGGTTTTAAGGATGTTTGAAACTGAGTTGCTTACCTGCGTTGTTCAAGCAATTCTACAACTTAAGACTTAGATTCTGGGTCAACGAAGTCTGGACATGCTGTTTTTAGAACATCCCAATCATAAAAAATCAGGGTGACCACCAGAAACCTTGAAGGCATTCCAAATTAAACTGCACCCTCCATTTGTGTGGTTTCAGTTGTATGTATTTATCACACTGGCAAAATACCTTGTGTTTAAAAGAAATGCATGCACTATTGGCATGGACTTCAGTCCTCCTATTATACTAGCCAGCTATAATTCCATAGCCTTTCTCAATACTAAGGGGAGTATATTTGGCCAGTATACGCGGATGAATCACATTGATCAACCACACAGAGGACTTTAGCAGAGATTTTACTATCACTGGGTACTTGCGCAACCAAACTGTTGCAAGGATCATGAGAACCATTCTATGCACATTGTTCACAAGAACAGATTCTCTGAAGCTTGAAGAGAACTCGCTTATGCTCTTGCCTATTCTTCCCACTTATTTTTCATAATATCGATTAAATGAAGCTCTGTAAAATTATGAGCCAAACACGAATGGTATTTATTTATGGGGAAAAAACAATACAGAATGGTCACACACAAACTAAAGAGCACATTGAAAGGTATATTGTGTAAGGTATAAAATTAGCTAAATAAAAAATTGGGTTCATTATTAATTTATTTAAATACAAAATGTTCACGCTAGAAACTTACCTTAACGCTTGTAAGTTTTAACATCTACCGAACGTTAGCTATTTGCCTGTATACTATTTGCTCATAAACTCTTTACTCCGATCAAAAGGGAAACCTTTTGGGGGCAGGAGGGCTGAAAGGTCATTTCCGGGTAAGGCTCTCCTAGTTGCAAAACGAGACACTGCTGCAGGATGGATGTTTCCTACTCCCCCAACCCTACTGTGATGGAAATGAGGTGTGGATTGGTGTGCACCACAAGAGCATGTAGTCCATAAGGCCAGAAGCTGCGCCCACAAACATGGAAACATGGGCGGGGGTGGCGGAAGTGGTTGGTTCAATGTGCCTAAGATTGTAAGAGATATTAATTCCTGGACATTAATTATACTAATCATGGTGTACTACTTGGGTGTTGCTCCTTTGCTCAGGTGTTGCTGCTTTGCTTAGACGCGGTACTTTACTATGTATTGTGATTTATGTGTGTCAACTGTTTATCTTCGCCATCTTAGATGGCCTGAACTCAATGAAATCCGTTTATCCAACACCCAAAAAAAAAAAGTAGGGGCCCTGTGAAAAAGTGGCTTGTAGTAAGGATTTCCACATGGAGTCGGGATGTAGGTTCCAAGTAAGTCTTTAATGTCATATAGTTACAGGAAGTAGAGGTGAGCAGGTGGAAAATATGCTATGACGTATGCCCTACCAGGAGCTGTCCTCCTGGAAGAAAGAGGACAGAGCAGGAGAGAAACATTCACCTTACTACATGGCTCTATATATACTGGACCAGAATAAGGTACAGTGTGTATAGAGTCCACAAACCCCAGAGGTATAACAGAGATTAAAGTCAGGACTGACCTTACTCTTAAAAGTGGTAGCTCGGTCGAGCAGTAAGGCAATACCAGAGGACAGTGTAAAGCATTTGTTGTACACAGTCAGCAAAAGGTTTCACACACTCAAGGACTGAACTCCAGGCCAATTGTTTTTATATAAACAGATATAGTTGTTTTATTTTTAGAACCAACAGGTATAAAAATATACTTTTCTCAATATGAGTGCTCTCATGTAATTAATTTGCAAAGAGGCAATAAACTTTGTGAACACAATAGATACAGGGGTTGCTGTAGGCAACACAATTCTAAACACACTATAGCTCAATGGGTTATCATATATGCACAGTTCATTACTTCGTAGATTACTTTGGTAGTTCCAGGACTGGATCCTAGGTTCATCCTGGAGTCTAAGCTAAAATTATTTTAGTAAAATCATTTTAGTTATGGTAGTGATTTTTCAGGAATATAAAGCGGTTTTAAAACTTGACACTTAGAAACTTTTCAATGAAAAACTGGCAATGTTATCCAATGGGAGAAAGTTCAAGTTGCAGGTAAAGTATGATCTTGTTACTTTTGTAATCCAGTACTGGGCTCCTGGGTCCCGCACTGGGGTCTCAACTTAAAACAGGTGAGTAATTGTGTTTCAAAATTTCGTAAGATTTTTACAGAATATTTCAGATTTTCAAAAGTAGACAAAAGAAATTTCATAGAAAAGCAGACAATGGATTCCTATGGAGAAAACCAGAGATAGGGGATAAGCCCATCTCTTTTATTTCTTTTTCCAGAGCCAGGAGTCTGTACTCTATCTAATCTCTAGGCCAACTTGGCTAACAAGCTGTCCTCTTCACTGGGACTAGTCCCAATGTTTTCTCTGGGCCCTGGCCCACCTGTGTAGGTCCTAGGGTCCCAGAGTGTGAATCTTGGAGTTAAGAATACAGGGCCCCTCCTCTCCCTAGAGATGAGGATGGGGAAGGGGGAGGGGGGGGGGGGAGAGTCTCCTCCTCCTCTAGCACCTCTTTTTCCTCTGACCGGTCATCACCCTATTCAGATGGGTGGCCATTAGCATACTCAGCCAAGAGCTCCTGGAGCCCTACTTTGGTTGGATGCAGGCCCACTGGTATATTTTTCAATTTGCATAAGGACCTTACTTCTCTGAAATTTAAGTGTAAGTAAGGTGTGGGGTCGAGCTCCTCCACCAGGTCCTGGGCAATATTATCCTCACTAATAGTTGGGTGTGGTCGAGACATTCTAACCTGATAGTTCTAACCCTCTACCCTGACTATAGTGACTTATTTTTCTAAAATCCTAATGGGACTTAAACAAGGCCCTACCAGACTTTTAGTATTTTGGAAAAAAACACTTTCAGAATTCTAAAGGCAATTTATGAGTTCTGTCGTGTGATCAGATGGTAACCAAGTAGTCCAATGTAACGGGGTGAGGCTGCGTACTGAAGAAGAGTGGTGGGCACCCGGAATTGACCCAGTACAACCTCCTTCCTTACAGACAGAGTCATGGGGTACGGATCACGACGAACAAGAAGAAGTGGAACGCGGCTCCTTTAACAGGGCATACACGGAGGAGGAGGATCCTCCTCTTGCACACGTCAGAGAGACCGGATTGGCTAAAACTGAGGAAGTGATGTTCTTGGCGCGTGACATCACCCCCGAAGAGACAGCGAGGAGCGGAGAACCGGAGACCGGAGATTGCAGAACCGAAGGAAGAAGTGGAGAACCCGAAGAACAACTGGGAGCAAGCGGAGGAGCGTCCGAGGCGAAGCCAGGAGGCCAACGACCCTGCGAGCCGCCGTGCCACTCTCCCGGGGGAGGAGCGTGGCTTTCCCAGGTACGGCAGCGTATGGCGGCTTGGGTGGGAATCAAGCGTGTAAAATAGTGTACAGAACCCCTGTTTGTATCCTGCGTTACCCCCCTCTCGTTTCCATTTACCCTGCGTTTACCCTCACTGTCTGTGTACATCCCATCCACTTCACTGGCGTGTGTTAGAGTTGTGCACGTTCACCGGTGATTCCTCTCCCGACTCACTACACCCGGTCCCTAGGTGCCTAAGACCCCAGCGGACAGCTGAACTAACGGCTCCCTTTCTGTTGGTCTTCTCTTTCCATGGGACACTGGAGCCGAGGTAGCAGCTTAAAACCCCGACCCTGACCAGACCTTGAGGGGCAGTGCTATACCCAGAAGACAAGAAGGAAGAACACCCGAACGCCAAAACAGATCCCAGTCAGTTCGCAAAAGAGAGACTAACGTTCAGAACGAGGAGAACATTAATGATAAAAACAAACCGAGGAATACCAATAAAGCCCTCTTTAACCCCACGAACAGAAGTCCTACTCGTTCCTGCACCACAACCTGATACCTCTACTGCCCCTGGTCCACAAGCCCAGCCCACATCCAACAAATGCAAGTTTGTATCCCACCGCTGATCCACCAATGTGGATTGGTTTTATATCAATTGTTTTTATATCAACAGATATAGTTGCTTTATTTTTAGAACCAACAGGTATAACAATATACTTTTCTCGATAGGAGTACACTCATGTAATAACTTTGCAAAGAGGCAATAAACTTTGTGAACACAATAGATACAGGGTTTGCAGTAGGCAACACAATTCTAAACACACTATAGCATTGAGCTCAATGGGTTTTCATCATATAGGTACAGTTGATTATTTTGTGGATTACTTTGTTAGTTCCAGGACTGGATCCTACGTTCAGTCCTGGGGTAAAATCGTTTTAGTTATGGTAGTGATTTTTCAGGAATATAAAGCGGTTTTAAAAGTTGACACTTAGAAACTTTTCAATGAAAAACTGGCAATGTTATTGTTGTAATTTAATCCCCCAAATGGTACGTCCCATCCACCCCTTCCCCTTTGACCTAGTTGGTGTGCCCTGCCCTGGAGCTTGCCATGGAATGTTGGGACACTCTCCAGTGAGGAGAGTGGATGGTTAATAAACAAACAGACCTGCTTACACCTTATTCTGGTCTCTGGGCATTTGTATTTTCAACACTGGCGACGGAACTGCGCAGGGGGCAGAAGTTAACCATCTCCCCTTTGAGTGCTCTCTCCACACACACACGCAAGAGGAAGAGGAAGAACTTGTGTTTGGGAAGAACCTATGGAAGATATGAACTGACAAGATCAAAGTCAGCTATACATGAAAATGATGCTGTAGCGACAAGAGTAAAATAATCAAAGGAGTTTGCGGTTGAAGTGGCTGTCAGGATTTTCAAGCTGAGGAGGTGAGAGCCCTTGCTTTCCGTGGTGTCCTACGAGGCACTGTTGGGTCATATCCCAGCTGACACCCGTCCCTGCGATAATGTGTGTATGCAGAGGCAGATAGTGGTTCTGGGTTGTCGCACATTCGAGCCCTGTGACTGTCATAATCGGGCAGGAAGCGTGTAAGGAGTCGGGCAAATGTGTTCTTCAATCCGCGTTTCATATGGAAAGAAAAGTGAATTTAACCACATCATTGCTACTATATATTCCCGCTGTGTGCTGCCATTTGCAAAATCCCATTGTTTGTGACAAGGTCAACTCGTCATAAGCAGTTGACCTTGTCACAAGCATCGAAGGGGTTAAAGAAGGCTACCTGTTTTCGAGCAGAGCCTTGTGACTGACTGGGAGCGTGGTTGTTCGCCTGTGGTGTCGTCTGAGCCTGGGTTTACACCGGGGTAACGCCGTGCTGGTCCTGTTGGTCCCGAGTGCTTTTAATCCCAAGTGCGTGTGGGCACCGGAAAGGCCACACGTCATTGTATACTGTGGAGAGGTTGTCGCAGCCACCAGCGGTCCGCCGCTTGAGAGGAGCTTCTCGGCCGAGTGTGTCTGTTCACCAGAGTTCATCGGGAGCAGGAGAGCTGCGTAGTCAGAGATTCCGGTCAGCGTGTCAGAACTTCCTGGAAGACGGATAGCTGGGACGTCCCCCGGCGCTCCAGCAGCTAAGGGCCAGTAAACCTGAGAATAAAAGTTAACCCCATGCTACCTGCGATTTCTGTCTGCTTCCCGGTCTGTTGCTTGGCGTTTTTTTTTTTCTTACGTAACCTGCCGAATGAATTGACTGTCATAAGTTCGTGCGGGAGTGTGGGACATCACACAGACTTTGTGGAAACCAGGCAGACTGTCATAAACTAATATATTTACCAGGCTGAGACTTCCTTTGAAAGAGAGTTTTGTCTCTATAGTAAATATTGCATGTGAAGTGTAACTTTTTAAAGTGTTTTCCCCTGAAGATTTGATAATCCTATTCTGGTGGTGTTAACTGTGTAAGAGATCAACCATGGTAGCAGCAAGCATGAGCCAACCCCCGCCCTTCCTGAATGAGATAGGTGAACCAGAAATCAGTTGGAAGGAGTGGGTGAAACTTTTTGAATCTTATTTAATAGCTGTTGGTGGGGAAAAATACAAGCCTGAAAGGAAAAAACACATTTTATTACACAATTTGGGTAGGCAAGGGCGCAAGGTCTTGGAGTCTCTCCCAATGTTAGATCAGGAAGGACAAGATGAAACAGAGGTGGATGAATATGAGCAGACCATGGAAACGTTAGAGAAACATTTTGGGGACAAGGTTAATGTGATGTTGGAAAACCATAAGTTTTTCAAAAGAAGTGAGGGAAAGCAGGAGTCCGTACAGAATTTCATTGCTGCATTGTGGGGCTTAACACAGCTATGTGAGTTTGGTAACCTAACTGATTCCCTTATAAGGGATCAGCTCGTAAGATGTACCAATAACCCACGCATCCAAGAGAAGTTGCTAGCCAAAAACCCAGGTTTAAGAGAAGCCATCGAAATAGCTTAATCTGTAGAACACACAGCTAGATGCATTAAGGAGATGAAAACCAATGGGGAGGAAGTAGCTTCTGTAAAAGATGAAGAGGAGGGCAATGAAATATGTAAGATAAGGTCAAAAGATAATTACAGTGTGAGAGGAGAAACTAAGGAGAAGGGACCTAAGTGCTACAGGTGTGGCAACAATAACCATTTTGCAACCTTTTACCAGTGCCCTGCCAGGTTTGTCACGTGTAAAAGATGTAATAGGAGAGGGCATTTCGCGAGAGTATGTAGAGATGGTGAACAACACACAAGAAACGATGGTAAGAGTACAGAGAAGTGTGCAGCCAGGGAAGTAAAGTGCATAGAACAAAGATGCGAGAAAATAATTTTGCAGGTAAAAGACATAGATGGAACTGTAAATGCTATTTACCCCAAATGTGATGTCTTCCTCGATGGCCAATGTGTAGAAATGTATGCAGATTCTTGCTCTCCTTACACCTTACTGAACAGAGACGATTTTGTGTCCATGGAAAATTGTAATATGAAACAATTGAAAATGCCTAACATTTCTCCCACAGGGTATAACAAGGGAAAAATACCATTGGTGGGCATGAAAAATGTTCAACTACGCTTTAAGGACAGGAAAAATTTTGGTCCAGTGTATGTAGTGGAATCAGGATCCAATTTGCTGGGTTGGGTTCACCAAAAGGAGCTGGGTATCATCCTAGATCCAAATAGTACTGAACAGGTTTTGCTCACTGACAGGCCCCAGGGAAGTGAAAACATTTGTGAGGAATTTGGGCAACTATTTAGAGACGAGCTTGGTTGCTTGCACATGTTCCAACACAAAATTAAGTTGAAATATAACGCTAGACCAGTTGTACATAAAGTACGCCCTGTACCCCTCAAGTTGAAGGTACCCCTAGAAGAGGAATTGCGCAAACTTTGTGAGTTACATATAATACAACCTGTAACCTGCACAGAGTGGTTGGCTCCGATGGTTATCGCGGCCAAAGCCAATGGGGAGGGTATTCGTCTGTGTGGATTTGCGCAGCCTCAATGACAATATATGGGTGGAAAGACATCCCTTGCCCATAATTAACGAAATGCTGAGTACCATGGGTCCAGCTAAGTACTTCAGTGTAATCGACCTGTCCATGGCATATCACCAAATTGAACTCCACCCAGAATCTAGGCCCCTCACGGCGTTCATCACCCCAGTAGGAGCATACATGTTCAAACGGATGCCTATTGGCCTGGCGTCTGCAGCAGCTATATTCCAGAAGGCGATGCAGAAGATACTGGAAGGAGTGGGGAACACCATGTGTTTCCAGGACGACTTCCTAGTATATGGCCAAACCGAGGAAGAACATGATGGGGTCGTGAGACAGGTGTTCAGCAGACTTATGGAGGCAGGCCTGACTGTGAAGAAGGAAAGATGTAAAATAAAAGTTAAGGAAGTTGAGTATTTAGGCCACAAGATTACGGAAGGTGGATTCAGACCGAAGGGCAGTTTAATCCAAGCGGTGAAGGAAGCATCCAGCCCCAAGAACAAGGAAGAACTAAGGTCCTTCTTAGGGCTTTTAGAGTATATGTCAAAGTACATGGACAATTTTGCTGCCAAGTGTGAGCCCATGAGGGAATTAATGAAGAACAAGGATTTTCTATGGAACAAAGAGCATGATGCTGTGGTAAAATCACTGAAAGAGGAATTAATACCCTCCTCAGCTTTAGGAACTTTTGATGCATCAAAGAAAACCATCCTAGCCACAGATGCTTCCAACAAGGGCCTGGATGCAACCCCGATACAAAAAGATGGTAAAGAGGAGAAAATCATTGCGTTTGCTTCCCGGAGTCTCACAAACCCAGAACGGAACTACTCCGTAATTGAAAGGGAGGCCCTGGCCTGTTTCTGGGCTGTTAGACATTTCAAGTTTTTCTTGTGGGGTTTAAGGTTCTCCATCCGGACTGATCATAAACCCCTCACCTTCATCTTTTCCGTGAAGGGACTAGAGAATTGTACACCTCGCATCAGCAGATGGATCTTGGGCCTGGAGCACTATAATTTCAATGTGGAGTATGTACCTGGAAAGGAGAAAAAAAATGCGGATTTCCTATCAAGGTCACCGTTACCGGATGTGGGGGAAAAGGAAGAAGCTTTCGACAGTCCAATACTAATGACGGAGACACCTGCTATCACAGAAGAGGAGTGGGAATAAGAGACTAAGGAAGACAAGGAAATAAATGTGCTGAAAGAGTACATGGAGAAAGAATGGCCGAGCAGGAAGAGTGAACTTGAGGCTAACATAGACGAGTATTGGGAAGTGAGAAATGAACTAAACTTTATAATAAGGCAGAATCTGTCGTAATCATAGAGTGGTTCCTCCCAAAGGCCTCAGGAAGAAGGTCATCGACTTGGCGCATGAAGGCCACGTAGGGCGCAGCCTTACTAAAGCTAGAGTCAGATCCAGTTTCTGGTCCCCAGGATGGATGCCATGACCGAACTAGCCGTCAAGGATTGTGGGGCGTGCGCAAAAAGCGACAAATCTAAGACAGTACAGAAAGCACCGTTATCTCCAGTGGAAGTGCCAATCAAACCATGGAGCAAGCTGGCTATGGACATATCGGGCCCATGCAAGAACTAGGAGAGAGAAGAAGATTCATGCTGGTTTTAAATCGATTACACGACCCATTGGATCAAGCAAAAGTTTGTCCATTCTGTCATTACGAGGACGGTGGTTGAGTTCTTGAACGGAGTATTTGTTGAGGAAGGCATTCCAGTGACTTTGGTTACAGATAATGGGGTGCAGTTTTGCTCTGAAGAGATGCGTACATTTCTCAAGGGTTTGGACATTAAACATGAAACCAGAGCTTTATACTGCCCTACAGCCAAAGGACTGGTTGAGCGAGCAAACAGAATCATCAAGGAGCATATCCAATTAGCAGCAACCAATGGGAATGATATAGAAGAGTCCCTTAGAAAGTGTCTGTGGGCTTACCACACCTCCCCAAATGAGGTCACAGGCATTTCGCCCTTTGTGGCACTGCGTGGACGTGAACCTTGCACCAAGTTTAATCCTAGTTGGCTGAGTGGGGGTGAGCCCAGAGTAGTGGGCCGGGAAGCAAGGGCAGAGAAAGTCCAACTCCACCAAGACAGATACAAGCTGTGGTATGACACTAAGCATGGGGTGAAGGATCCCAAGTGGGAGGTAGGTGACAGGGTACAAGTCAGGAAGAACATCAAAGTGGGAGCCACCCGAAGTAAATACTACATGCCCTGTAAAATTGCCAAAGTGCTTAAGAATGTGGTTCAACTTCAGAATGGCCAATGGTGGAGCTTTGACAAAATTTGTAAATGCGAATGAGTATGTTCAATGTTCGTTTTATTCCCTTTTGTGGTGCTATGGTACTACCTTATCCCACCGCGGTGGGGTCTTGTTTTTGCTCTGTGTCACCCTATGGAAAGGAGATGTGTTGTAATTTAATCCCCCAAATGGTACGTCCCATCCACCCCTTCCCCTTCCCCTTTGACCCAGTTGGTGTGCCCTGCCCTGGAGCTTGCCATGGAATGTTGCGACACTCTCCAGTGAGGAGAGTGGATGGTTAATAAACAGACCTGCTTACACCTTATTCTGGTCTCTGGGCATTTGTATTTTCAACAGTTATCCAATAGGAGAAAGTTCAGGTTGCAGGTAAAGTATGATCTCGTTACTTTTGTAATCCAGTACTGGGCTCCTGGGTCCAGCACTGGGGTCTCAACTTAAAACAGGTGAGTAATTGCGTTTCAGTATTTCGTATGATTTTTACAGAATATTTCAAATTTTCAAAAGTTGACACTTCCAAGAAATTTCAAAGTAAAGCAGACAATGGATTCCTATGGAGAAAATACAGATTACCAGTAAACCCGGTAAAGATTACTTTTGCGGTTCAGTACTGGGCTACAAGGTACAGTGACTGGCTTTTCCCCTGATCACAGGTGAGTACTTCGGAATTCGGGTGATTTTATATGAATATTTTTAGTTTCCAAAACTTCACACTTAGAAGATTTTGCGAGTCAAACCAGTCAATGTTATCCAATGGCAGGTAAGTGAGTTATCGGTTTCCAGGTGAGTACTTGGCTGGTGAAGTTAGGGTTCTGGGCATAGACTCAGTGGTCCCCCAGGGTCAGGTAAGTACAGTTGGTTCACCCCCAGCGGCACAGGGGCGGCCGGGTGCAGAGGTAGTTAGGCCCAATGTTATCCAATGAGGGAAAGGGGGCCTCCGGTTGGTGGCTGTTGACAACCAGGCCACACAGCTGTGGGAGCTGGGCTCCTGGTCACTTGCTCAAGGCAATTGAGGCAGTAGAATAGGGTAGAGGTTGCACTGCCAGGGGCACTCAGGCAGCTGGGTGCAGGGTGCTTTTGAGCCGTCAGGCACTGAATGTTATTCAAAAAGGAACTGGAAAAGGGAACAAAGGCTGCAGGCTCGGGGACGAAGTATCTTCTGGAGCGACCAACACTTTGAGGGGTAAGTTGGGATCTAGGAGAATAGGTAGGTACCCAAAAGTAAGGCACAGGGGGCCATGGGGCCCCCTGCTGGTCGCGTTCCTCTGTCCTGAGGCTGCAGGCGTCGTTGGAGGTCGTCGAGGAGGGTCTTTGGGCACTGGACTTCGGGTCCCAGTCATCGAGGAACGTCCTTGTGGTCCTAGATCACTCTGGCACGGGCCGGGATCGGCGGGTGCAGAGTGGGTTGGTCCAGAGCTCCCTGGCTGGCACCAGGGGTGTTGTTGCAGCAGAGCCTCTGCTGATGGGAGTCCCAGGCTTTAAGAGGGTCAAGGCAGGCAGGTCCTTTGGGTGTCCCAAGGTTGCTGTCCGCAGGAGTCGCCGGGATTAGGCAGGAGCAGGTTCCAGGACCGACAGGCCGTTAGGGCTGGGGCCAAGTCAGATGTTAGCAGCTGCACGGCGGGTCTTCTTCTTGATCTTCTTTTTTCTTATTGAGATCTGAGGATTGAAGGTTCAGGGAGCCCCTAAATACTGAATTTAGGGGCGTTACAGGTAGGGCAAGGACAGGGACGAACAGGGCCCTGTCCTGGGGTGGGTACACACCCTAGCCTGCTCCTCTCCTGTGGGAGGGGGGCAGGAGCCTAGCTGGGATTGGGAAGGGCTCCCCATCTTCAAGACGGCCGGAGCCCGGGGTTGTGCTTCACCTCGTCTCCCCCACCTGAGGGGTGGGGTTGGCAAAGGCTGGCACACCCCCCTTCCTGACGTAGTTTTTCCCGCCAGTCTTCCCGCCAGAGTGGGGGTCAGGACTGGTGAGGGCCAGTTGCTGGGTACAGCAAATGGTCTGGAGAAGCGCACAGAGGTGGCATGCCTTTAAAGCTTCGCCCTGCCCATACTGGGGGAGGAGACCTAGCACCTCAACCAGGATGTGCATTGTTGCAGGTCCAGGAGAGCAGGGGGGTCTCCACCCAGGGGTCCAGCAACATGTCTGCTGTGTGGCAGCCTCTGCAGCCACTCAGCCCAGACGTGGATTGTAGGCTAGGATTTCAGGGGGCATCTCTAAGATGCCCTCTGGTGCATTTTCCCACACTGGCATCAATGCAGGTTTAATGTGCTGAGAAGTTTGGTACCAAGCTCGTCAGTCTTCAGTGTGGCCATTACGGTGCTGTGGAGTTTGTAATGACAAACTCCCAGCACCATATACTCTTAATGGCATCACTGCACTTACAGTGCCCAGGAATGGCCCTGGCTACTGTAGGGGCACAGGGCTCATGCACCTGTGCCCACACCTCTGGCATAGGGTACCCAGCTAGGGGGGTGACTGAAGTATACCAGGGCAGTGGGTTCTGTGGGCATGGCACACAGGGATGTGTGCCATGTCGCCTCTTAGTTTGGTTCTGTACTTAGACACTCAGCCTGCAAAGGCAGTGTGTGGGTGTCAGGGTACAGGGCCCCTGAGGGTGGCACAATAAGTGCTGCAGCCCTCAGGGGTCTTCTCTGGCCACCAGGCCCTGTGTACCTAGGGTTATATGATTATACCACGCTAACCAGTACCACGCATGGCATTACCAAGCTAATGTTACTTCGCAAGTGGCTTTAGCACGCAGCATTTTTGTACGCAGGATTATTCTACGGTAAAAAAACATCTTCGAAACATCTTACGTCCCTTAGGCACATATACATAATGATAGTGATACGCTAAACAATTTGTGCATATTATTATTAGCGTTAGTAGGCTATATCCAGGGAAATGAGGCATGGAGAGGGGTCAGGCTACAGAAGGAAAGGAGAGAAACACTTCATACTTTTTAGTCAGGGTAATTTTTATTTACAAAGATTTGTTTTCTTACCTGACAACTGCACGCCTTTCATCAGCAGCCCTTACTTCCACCAACCACAGAAACAAGCGTCAAAACACGTCTATGAAAATTAAAAAAGGACTTCTATAATGACGGACAAGCTACGCTACGACGTTGTGGAGGCTCTTTCATTGATGTCAGGGGCACCGAAGACCGTTTTATGTAAGTTTCTTCTTTTTTTTCTATCTGCTCGTTTTTAGGTTTTTTTTTGGGAGGGGGGGGGGGTTGGGGGACAGCCCCCCCCCAAGCCTCCTCTTTTTTATTTGACCTTTAACTCACATTCCTTTACTACGTATTTCGTAGTAAAGGAATGCGTGGTAAAGATTATAGTGGTAACCACGCATGCGTTGTAAAGCATGCGTGGTTACTGAATTCGTGGAAACGGCTTCGTTGTAGTGGCTGTTTCCCGGTGTCAGGGTACAGGGCCCCTGAGGGTGGCACAATAAGTGCTGCAGCCCTCAGGGGTCTTCTCTGGCCACCAGGCCCTGTGTACCTAGGGTACCATTTACTAAGGGCTGACAGTTGGCCAGAGACGTCAATTGGGTTTTAGTTGTAACACAGTTTTAGGAAAGGAGCACAGGCCCTGGGTACCTGGTTGGCAGGAGCCCAGGGCACACTCAGTCAAAGCACATCAGCAGTCAGAAAAAAGTGGGGGCATACCAATGCAAGAAAGATGGCACTTTCTCAGAGGCGCCTTCATGCAAAAATATTGTTTTTGTAACTCTGAAATGTGAACTAACAGACAAATTCTGCCTAATGAGGTGCCGAGAAAGCACATTTACACAAGTTTCGATTAACAAATCTGGACCCCTCTATGAAATGCTGAAAATTAAACTGGGTAGCTGTAAAGGTGGTAATGTTGGGACAAAGTGTTTAGTGGCCTCCAAGTACACAAACACCAATAAACAGCTCATTATAAGTACCTTTTTAGCTTCAAATACCCAGTGGCTTTTTCCATCCTCGTCAATCTGGTTCCACCAGCGTAAACCAACCAGGAGTCTTCCAGTTATGTTCTAAAGAGAGAAGTGTTTCAGTCAGAATTTCAGTGGAGTACATTACATCACTGTTAGTGTATTTATAGGAAATCTGTTAGAAGCCTATATAAACTACTTTCAAACTCCAATTGAGATGACAATTTGTCAGACTAATTCCTATGCTGGAAAGAGGCATAATGGGTGGGAAAATGGTTAACTTTCACTTTGCCTGAATATATTATTTGAGACTAGGGCCTTATTATGACGTTGAAGCGGATTTCGCTTTTTGACAGGCTTTTCATGTCTGAAAGCCCAACATGAAATGCCTCGGGGAAACCAACATCGTAATCCTGACGCCGAAAATACCGTCCTTATGGGATAACGTGCTGGTTGCGGCTGGCCAACTGGCTCCTTGAGCCCGTCAGAAGCCAGCCGGAATGACTGGCCGGTTTCACTCCCAACCGCCGCCATTGTAATACTGCGGTCTAATGTGAAACCTCAGATGTCATCCTGAAAGCCTCCGACCGACATCAAAATGAAGCCCTTAGCGTACACTTGTCTAGCACTTAAGAGGTATGAGGAACCTCTATATGCAGAAAACACAAAAACTATGTCAAGGGTGGTTTTAGCACTACATCAAGAACATTAGAGGTAAGATTTTCAAAGTACTAAAAACATTAATTAATTATAACCCATCTGGAGACTACACACTTTAAAAACATTCATCACTAGGATGTCCGCCAATATATGTGGAATTATAAGATCTACTTTAAAAGGACAATAGTTAAGCAAGGTTCCTGGATTCACACACATTTACAACCGGGATATCCCATTTAGCAATCACTAAGGTCCCAACTGAGGGCTTTTGTCACTAATTAAGCAGCTACCTACTAACAATAATACTATTTCCGTATATTGATCTTCTAGTATAGATTTTCTGACTTTTGAGGTTTTGCCTGGAGAGAATTTAACATTTGCCATCAGTCACAATTTGGAAAGAGTCCTTGATGAATAGTATACAGATCTTTCATACAGATATTCAAAAACCTTACATTCTACTATTCCATTATTGCGATACATGCACAAGAAGGTTAGGGCAACTTTTTAAAATTACCACATCGAACGATTTGCAATCTATAATGCAATCCTAAAATCCTGAACCATTTTTCAATGATTGAGATGCTCAACATCCCAGATGTAAAACTGACATTGTTCATGTGTTTGTTAGTTCATAATTTAATGTTTGTTGGGATCATACCCATGCACAACTGGCTCCGATTAAAGAGCTGTATTATCCTTGAGCAGATAATAATAAGCCAGAATCAAGGGTGCTATTTTTTGCAATGATAAGGGCTTGGCTTACCATTGCTTCACCTATGATGTGGTAGCTGAACTCCCTGATGTAAAGATTGGGAGCATACATTAACGAGTGTCCTGTAATATAAAAATATTGCCAGACATTTAGGTAAGGGTCCATTCTTTTACATCACCCGACAAAGTATGCTTGCACATTAAAATAGCAAAGCTTGATAATATGAAAGTATGCTACTATGTCTCTCCTGAGCTGTGTTTTTGTTTTTTAATGAATTGTTTGAGTTACGAGACCTTCATCTAAAGCAGCTTTCCTATGTTTAACCAGTCCAAAGTACTTGTGTATATCAGTATGTGTATTTATGTATTAGTCTGAAAAATATTTGACAACATGTATTACTACATGTAATATAAAGTCCATAGATAATAAAAAAGTATTACTGTGAAGTAAAATAAGCAATATGAAGCCCATTGCCAGTAATAAATAAAATTATTTTCTAATACTGCTCCGCGGCTCTCCTTATAATATATATCTTTACATGCATCCAAGAGTTTGGACTTCTTTGAACAATGTATACATGATATTGTACAATCACAGTGGATATAAGATAACTTGACAACTGTGCAGTTGGTCCTTAGTGCATGGTGCTCTGCCATGGCTAATGACTCACTGTGACCAGTACCAACCTGAGCAACGGTTTGTTTCTTCCCAGTGATTGTCGGCACCTATGTATGCTATTCCTTGCCTTGACCAAAGATGTATATGATACTTCAAAGCATTGGCTGAATGGAGTTTGCCAACTCCATTGCAGTGTATGGACACTTCATCATCCATGCACTGGAAAGAAAGCACTACTATCTAGGCCACAGCTTTCCAAACTGTGTCGCGCGATCCACACGTAGGTGTGTCGCGCGATCCACACGTAGGTGTGTCGCGCGATCCACACGTAGGTGTGTCGCGCGATCCACACGTAGGTGTGTCGCGCGATCCACACGTAGGTGTGTCGCGCGATCCACACGTAGGTGTGTCGCGCGATCCACACGTAGGTGTGTCGCGCGATCCACACGTAGGTGTGTCGCGCGATCCACACGTAGGTGTGTCGCGCGATCCACACGTAGGTGTGTCGCGCGATCCACACGTAGGTGTGTCGTGCGATGTGATGCGATGATATCTGCTGGCCGGCCGATATTAGGGGAATGAGACGTGCACACGACGTGAAGGCGGAGGGGAGCCTTGTGGACAGGAGCTCAAGTGAGTATTGACCCCCTCCCTCCCTCCGTGAGTGCTACGGGGCTGCTCACGGCCCTGAGCGCGAGGCCTTGCTGGGACACTGATATCGGAGCCGCCGCTACCCCACCATCCCAGGCACTCACTCGGTCGGTAAGTATTGAGGCTTAGACAGTTTTGGTTTTGAACTGTTTAGAGATGCATCGATAATTTATATTTGCGCAAAAAGAGATTTTAAACCGCTTACGTCTTTCACTGTTGGGATGCATTATGGAAGTTGTTGTGTTTTAGGCAGTACGGATGAATTTAAGCTGTGCAGGTGGTGATCACGTCGAGCAAAGGGGAAGGTTAATTGAGGAGAAGGGGCGGAAGTTGGGTTTAAAGGTCAGGTGTTTGAATGCTGAGGAAAACTCCTTTTGTGACGCAGAGAGGAAGACTGATGTTGTGCAGCAGGTATGCGATGGGGGGTACGAAAGAAGGCGAGGGGGAGAGATTAGAATGAATGTAGTGTGATGAAGACATTTGGTCAGGCACATTATGACGAATAGTGAAACAGACTCGGAAGGCTTGAGTGGGAGGTTGTGATGTAAAGGGGTGAGAGGGTGGTATGCATGCTCTTGATAGTTGTGAGGTGAGAAGGGCAGAAGGTTATAAAGGTACATGAATGATAGTTTTAAGGAGAGGGAGGTTGTGGAATTGGGATGTTGGGAAGGGGTACGAAGGGAGGGGCAAATATGAGGGTATTGTCGGCATGGTCATTGCATAGGAATGTTTAATAGACCATAACAGTATGAAATTGGTAAACACAATATGAATATGAGTGAGACATCAGGTTGTTTGTGTGTGTGTGTGTGTGAATGGGGGTGGGGGTGGGGTGGGGTGGGGTTGTGTGTGTGTGTGTGGGGGTGGTTGTGTGTGGATGGGGTTGTGCCGTAAATCACTGGGGCATGTGTCAATGTGTGCATGATTATATTCTTGTTTCATACACAAACCTAACCTTGCTTTCACTCAGTTTTACCAGTCACTGGCTTTGTTAGACTAGATTAACAATTGCTTTATTAACCGTCCTGCTTTCTCAAATTTTCCTGGAAATGCACCATTTCCACACTACTTTTTAAAAAATTTCTCGCATCCCCCTTAGGTGGTTGGGGCTCGCTCGCTCGCGTTACCGTGTCCCTGAATTTATTTTCACAAAAAGTTGTGTCACCAACATGAAAAGTTTGGAAAGCTGTGATCTAGGCAGATTAACTGCCTCCCAACCAATCAAATGGTGATCTGCCGTAAACATGAAAATCAACATATGGGCGGATCCAAACTCCCTCTTTCTATTCTGCTTTTTAAATGTTCTTTTTTGTGATTACAAGAATTCTGAGACACAGCTACATTTGTCTATAGTCAGACCTAAAGAAAGTGTTATGCAGTGCTCCATTTGTAAAAGAATAAATACAGAGGCTCACAGTTTTGCTCAGAAGCCGGCAACCTGGCGCTGTTAAATGTCAATGTGCCAAATTTCAAGGCTTCACAGGGTTCAATTCCACCTCATGCCTTTTTAATCCATCAGTAGATACTCCATGATTATGTATCTCACATTTGCAGGTTCCTGCTTTCTCCCTTGGTCATATTTGTTCCATTTTTCTCTTTCTCCTTCCTTTAGCATGGCTATTAGGCATTTGGTAACCATTTTAGAAGGGGGAGCAGGGCATTAGTGTACCTGCGTTATGAAGACATCTTGGAAACTAAATTCAAAACATTGTAGTACATTTCTGTTGCTGTTTAATCTGGAAAGGAAACCTAGGTCGTTAGATGTTTAGGCGGAAAATCTGTTTTCTAAAGATCATTGGAAAAATACTAAATTGGGATGATACCTAACTTTTCAACCTGAAAGAGGCTATTAGTTCTAGATTCCTTACCTTAGAATTACCCCCAGCATCAGACTGGATCTGGAGAATTTTTCTTCAACAGTACCCCTGCCCGTCGGTAGGTGGCGTCAGTCAACTCCGCGTTAGTCGTTGACGTCGTGTTCGCCGTAATGACGTTGCAGTTCTACTTAGACGCCGCCCCTGCACGCTGACATCAGTTCTTTCTTTTTCTACACCAGCCAGCGCAGATCTGGAGAGCGGGACATTTAGTCACTTTTTGACTGTCATTTTTCGACTTTTGTTGACATCTTTTTTGAGTTGTTCGACTCCAGGTGCACAGAATTGTCACATTGGCAGACCGGCTTCAATCCTTGTGACTCTGGTCAAAGTTGATGTTGGTTACGGATCCGCACAGGGGCGGCATCTAAGTAGATACTGTGCCATTATTCCAGCGATCACAACGCCAACACCCAACACAGAGTCGACCAACACCACCTTCAAACACGCAGGGGTACTGCTGACGAAAAATTCTCTGGATACAGTCTGACGCATGGGGGTAATTCCAAGGTAAGGAATCTATAACTAATATATGTCTCTTACAGATATATCATTACCCAAGGGAAGCAACTTGTTCTTAAATGCCTGTGATCGGCACTTTTTTATTATTTCTATTTGAAGTCTGTCGAGAAGGACCACTAGCCCATTTAGACAGTCTAGTGGTAAGTTAACAACAGAACGCCTTACAATTTGTGCAGCCATTGCACGTGGTGGCACATCACCTATTTTTTGGTTCTGGAGCTTATTTTTCGTCATCAGGCTTAGACGCAGAACAAGAGAGAGAAAGGTAGAAAAGTGAGAAAAAAGGAGGAGGAAAAAGGGTGGCAGGGGGAGAAAGCACAGAAGGAAAGAAGCTGGCAGCTGCAGGTTTTAGATAAAAGAGGCAGGAAGTGCAATATTGTGGAAGAAAGAGGTATGAGTCAAAACTATATAGCCCCATAGAACCATCTTTAAAACTACTGTATAAGTTTACTAAATCAGCTAGTCTGAAGAAAAAACATTTTTTTGTGACCAATCGCATCTACTACACCCCAGTCAGAATAGCCAAATTCACCCCACTACCTGAACCAAAATGCGCAAGATGCATGGCACCCAAAGCCAACGACATAAACGTTTTATGAGTGTCCCGAATTAGGATTGTTTTAGAAAGGGGTTGGAGACTACCTGTGTAAAATCTTTGAAGTCAACATCGAGGTTAATGGATCTTTAGTTTTTTTTCGCTAATGATGAACTCTCCACCTCGGACCTAGTACCCACTCATAGAGGGTTGTTGTTATGTCAGATTTTGTAGGCCCGTAGGGAGATATGCACAAAATGGAACGATCCCCTTCCCCCGAAAACAGAAGACTGGCTCAAATCCGCACTTACAATGGCTCGGCTTGATCCTGTTGGAACCAATGATAGCCCAAGGAGTATTTGGCAACCTCTTATCAGTATGGGCCGAGATTTGAGACTGTTTTGACATCTATGGCTAAAGTCATCCGGTCCCATGATTACACCATAACTCCAAAAGGGGTTGGTCGGGCGACCTAAGCAAGTGCAGGAAACTGGTGGGCGCCCATTTCGATAACGACGGCTTTGTAAGTTCTGCAGTATGCTTATTGGTGAGATGAGGACAAAATATATATATATATATATATATATATATATATATATATATATATATATATTCCCTGAAAAAACCATAGGTTTTAGACCTTATATAGTTAGGGATTAGCATTTACAAAACCATAATTTACTCGCACAAAACCATAGAAATTCGCATATATAGTTAGTTGCAATAACTATATGTCGCGCACCCGCAATCCACTGCTGATGATGTCACATATTACATCATTCATGACATGGTCAGTGACATCACTGATGACATCACTGATGACATCTCAAATGACATCACTGATGACAACACCCAGTGACTGTAGGTTTCTGTAAAGTTAAAATATGTCTTACATATTGAAGAATGAGTGGATGTATAAGTGTCTGGATGAAGGATTTAGTAGGTGCATCACTGACTGTATGAGAGTGATTAAATGTGCCTCACTGAGTGCATGGATTAGTGACTAAACTGTCTTAATTTGTGCATCATTATATCTGTTGTTCTGTAAACTGCTGCATGTGTTGATCAGTAGCTATATGAGTAACTATATGGGTTATTGATTGGTTGCCGAAGTATTTGTATGGGAGAGTGAGTGTGTGTGTGTGTGTGTGTGGGTGGCTGGGAGGTGTGTGATTCTGTGCATAGATGTGTCAACAGTTGATTAACTAGATGTATGCATTCAAAACTGCATGTGGAAACAACTGTATGGATTGTTGACTGTGTGCATGGGTGTATTGGTGAGTGAATGTATATCTCAGTGCTACATGTCAAAGTAAGTACATATGTAAAACACAGTACATGTGAGAGTTGTCATATATAAATTACTGTGCATAAGAGCCAGTGAATGTGTGAGTGGCTATATGGATCATTGTAAACTTGTATCAGGGATTGTATAAGAGAGTAAATATGTGTTAGTATATGTTTGAATAAGTAAGGTGTGTATAACTGTATAGTTGAGGAAATGGAGGTGCGATTGATTTTCTGCATGAGTGACTAGGTGTGTGAGTAACTCCATGGATGAGTGACAGTCTGTGAGTGTCTGTTTACACTGATTGTATCTAAGGTTATATTAGAGTCTGAAGAGGTTCATCGTATTATCACATGAATGATATCATCAGTGATGTGATCAGTAATGTCAAATGAGATGTTATCAGTGATTTCATCAGTGATGTCATTTGAGATGTCATCAGTGATGTCATTTGAGATGTCATTTGAGATGTCATCAGTGATGTCATTTAAGATGTCATCAGTGATGTCATTTAAGATGTCATCAGTGATGTCATTTGAGATGTCATCAGTGATGTCATTTGAGATGTCATCAGTAATGTCACTGACCATATCATGAATGATGTAATATGTGACATCATCAGCAGTGGATTGCGGGTGTGCGATATATAGTTATTGCAACTAACTATATATGCGAATTTCTATGGTTTTGTGCAAGTAAATTATGGTTTTGTAAATGCTAATCCCCAACTATATAAGGTCTAAAACCTATGGTTTTTTCAGTGAATTTTCAAGGTTTTGTAAATGCTAATTCCTAACTATATATGGTCTATAACCTATGGTTTTTTCAGTGAATTTCAATGGTTTTTTAATAGCAAATATCAAAAGCTGTAAAATGTCAAGTACGTGGTAGGTAAAAACATTTTCGTATTTATGCACGCTGATATGCTTTGAACGCTGCCCCCCCCTCTTTTCTTTTAAAAATTGGAAGAAACAAAAAGTATTCCCATTAATGTACATGTTTATGAAACGATTACACAAATGAAACATTTGTGAGTTTTAAATTTCCGGAGAAGTATAATTCACCAATAGCTTTCTCTGTAGATGTTTTTCCATTAACAATCCCAGTTCCATCACCCGCCCAGGATATCACTACTGTTAATTGTCATTGTTGCTTCTGTTTTAATAAAAAATGTTTCAAGGTGTTTACTGTTTTTGTTGCGATGTATATATTTATAAGTTATTAAAGTGTTATAATCCTACTAATTTTTTATCAATTATTGCTCTTTAAGATATTCCCTGTCTACAAACAGAGAAGAATAGGAATATTCTGTCTCCCTTTGCAGATAGTGAAGGATAGGTAATGCGGACGTTTGTCCCCCGTTGTAATCCGTCATGCCCGTTTTTCTCCCCACTGATTGATTGATTGGCTGGACATTTGTTGTTCAAGGAATAGTTCTTTCGAGGTATTCTCTGTTTGCAAATAACGTGGAATAGAAATATTCTGTCTAGTCTTTGCAAGTAGTGAAGGGTGGGTAATGAGGACCTTTGTCCCCCGTTGTAATCTGTCATGCCCATCTACTCCCCACTGATTGATAAACTAGTTCCACCCGGACCATTTATTAGAGGTACATCATCTGGCTCAACCGGAGGGTACCCCTAATAAAGAAGACATATGTAAAATACGAAGTAATCACTGTATCCTGTTAAACAGAAACTTTAGCATGAAACACACTTAAAAAGGAAAGGAAAGAAATCGAACAAAATCAGTAGGCCACTGATGAGTTTTTGACTTCGCTAGAAATAAGAAACATAAAAATGGGGAGAGAACCCAAGCTTGACGTTACGACAGCCACGAGGTAGCTAGGCTCCGCCACCCACCCCCTCCCCACTGCCTCCCCCCACTGCTCCCCAAGCATGTCTGTCTCACCGCCCGCCACGCCCAATAACGGTAACATGAAATAGATACAAATCAGCAGATACCTACCCCCATTCCGGAAACTCCCGAAGTGCAACAGGTTCGCGGCTACGCCCATCCGGAAGACGAGGCCTTCGGCACGTGTAGGGCGAGTCCTGCTGGCAGCCGTCGGCCGGGGAGGTCGTCGCATAAGGTGGGCCAGGAGAGGAGCCGAGGCCGACGGGATCCCTTGTCCCATCCTCTTCTTTTTTCAATAATGGCTGCGACAACGGGGGGGGTGGTATGTCTTGCCACCGACACCCCCCCCCCCCCCCGGGCCAGGAGAGGAGCAGAGGCCAACGGGATCCCTCTTCTTTCTTCAATGTCTGCGACAACGGGGGGGATGTCTTGCACATGCCACCGACCCCCCCCTCCCCTCATATCTCCTGGTCTGGCCCCGGCTTGGTATGAGCTCCCCGTTCGGTCCTGAAGCGGCGCCCTGCAGGCCACGGGGGGGGGGGATGTCTTGCCTCTGCCTCCGACCCCCCCCTCTTTTTTTTTTTTTGAAAATCTGTTTATTAGCATAGTCATTGGAGCAGTTACATCACGGATATCAACGCCAGGTGTCGGCGTGGGGTGCGCTGGGAGGGAGAGGCAGCGCGAACGAGCCTCTCCCACCCCCCCAGGTGGGGGCCCCTCAGCTGCACCCCTAACGCTCCACTCACCCAACAAAAGGTCTCGTCTACTATTGCGAGGCAATGATGCTCCGCTCACCCAGCGGGGGTCTCGTCCACTGTTGCGAGGCAACGGCGCTTCTGAGTTCAGCTAGAAAATGAGTCCTGCGTCCAGAAACGTTCTCCTCAACTTTGAAGATTCTATAAGAGCCACGGGGGCCCCCGACCCCCGCAGACACCCCCGATGGGGAATGACTGCCATGATCACCCACGGAACGACCACGACGTAGCCGCGGGACGTCGGCGTGCTCTTGAAATGACCAAAATCCTGCAAGACTACCAACTTGATCAGTTCTGGTGGGACACCAGTATGACCCGGTAGGAGAGATTGTTGCTTCCCACCCCACTTTGACTGATGGTTCATGTCGCCAGTCCCCTCTGCTACCCTTCAACGAAAACTTTTGGACTGCCGAAAGAGGTCCAGGTCCAACTAGAGTTGGTGGAGACATTTTGACTATACTTGGACCTTCCTGACCTCACCCAAAATGGCGCCGGTACAAATGAAACTCTCAACTCCTTGTTGTGCCCCGATTGCTCAGCCTTGATATCATGAGATATGTATGCAGTTTTTAGCACATGAATTGATATGGGATAAGACTGATTATATGTTCGGACAATGAATTGATCCGGGATGGGTATTGATTATACGTTCGAACAATGAATTGACATGGGACGGGTACTGATTACACGTTCGGACAATGAATTGATATTAAGTTCTAATGCATCATTGATTACTGTATTTATTGAAGTTTCGAATTGTCGACACTTTTGGTACTTGCTCACAATGAATTTTCGATATGATTTTGTTGCACTGGTCGCACTTTTTACTATGAAATCAACGACCACGGACTCTTATGTTTTCCACAAATAAATTACCCCCCCCCCCCCATTTACAGTTCCAGCCTGCTCCGTGGCCGGCCCACGGGGTTGTAGGCCCGTATTTGTGCACCAACATTTTTATTACAGGTTTTTGAAAAAGCAAACATAGTTGTAACGCGTAGGTTTTTTCAGTGAATTTCAATGGTTTTTTAATAGCAAATATGAAAAGCTGTAAAATGTCAAGTACGTGGTAGGTAAAAACATTTTCGTATTTATGCACGCTGATGTGCTTTGAACGCTGCCCCCCCCCCTCCTCTTTTCTTTTAGGAGTATTCTCTCTTTGCAGATAGTGAAGGGTAGGTAACGTAAGCCTTTGCCCCCATTGTAACACGTCGTGCCTGCTTCCCTCTACATTTGATTGATTGTTATCCAAGCATTTACTGTTTTAGAATTGGGTGCTCTCATGCTAACGCCAGTTTCAATCTGAAACATCCAGAAACACTGTAGACTACCAATTCAATCAGTTCCGGTGGAGCCCCAACGTGACCCGGTAGAGAAGAACTTGCCCTCCCCTCTTTGACTGATTGTTCTTGAAGCCTGTCCCTTCTGTTGTCATTTAACAGAACTTTTTGGACTGCTGAAAGGGGTTGTATTCCGACCGCTGGTTGGTGGAGACATTTTGACTATATTCTGGACCTGCGTTGTCGCGTAATGCGTCATATGACGCGCCGCGTTAGCGCACCCGGAAGAGCACCGGTGCGCAAGGCGCAGCTTCCCGGAAACGATCCAGAGCGCGGCGCGCAGCGCGTAACGTAAGCATAACAGGTCATGTGACTTGTTAATAAAACTTTTCATTGGTTCATTTTACTTTTGGTTTCCTAATGATGGAAGGCTTGATCATATGACCTAAAAATAACACTTCATTGGATTAAAACATTTTTTTTTCCCCAAACGATGAAAGACCCACCTTTTTTTTTCTCACTCAGCAATCAAAAAAGGTACAGGTTAGATGACAACAGAGGGGACAGGCAACAAGAACCATCACTCAAAAAAGGGGAGGGCAAGTTCTTCCCTACCGGGTCACGTTGGGGCTTCACCGGAACTCATTGAATTGATAGTCTACAGTGTTTCTGGATGTTTCAGACTAAAGCTGGCGTCAGCATGAGAGCACCACCATCTCGTAGCTCCGTTGTGGCCATTCCGCAAGCAATCATGGCAGCCGCTCCCCACCGCAAGCCTGCGGGAGTCGGGGGCCCCAAGACTTTTGTAGAATCTTCAAGGCTGAGGGGACGCTTTCGAGAATGGAGGCCAAGCCCTAGCAGACAAGCGTCCGAGTTTCAAGGCGTCCCACGGCCATTTTAGTGGACCAGGCCCAAATTCGAAGAGCCGGACGCCATTTTAAGAGTCCTGTTGCAGCCGCCTATCGCTGCACCGCAAGAGTGGAAGCAACTCAACTACATGGTGAGCGAGACGCTGTAGCCGGAAGAGCGGGCGGTAAACAGCTGAATGGCGGAAAAGGCACAGTGTAGCAAAAGCTGGCGGAATGGCAACTGAAACGGTAAAGGGGCGCCCCACTACAGCAGACTAGCCTCCACCTGGGGAGGCCCGTTCACGCCGCCCCCCCGGGGCGCCCCACGCCGTTTTTCAGAGCAGCATTGTAGGATACCAAAACCAGTGCGGCAACTTACTGGACATCACCTGGGTGCCGTCCAGATCTCAGCGCGTTCTGCTGCCTTGGAACTATTCCCACAGCAGACCGCTACTGACGAGGCACAGTGCAGCAAAAGCGGGCAAGTACCATGAGTGACGTTAATTCGATCTTTCAATAGTACAGTAATCAATAACACATCAGAACTTAATATCAATAGGGATGTCAAAATGTTAAATCAATTCTCCTCCCTGCTCGCCATGTGCTTCAAAACTGCATATGTATCTCGTGATATCAAGGTTGGGCAACCAGTACACAACAAGGAGTTACGAGTCCCATTTATACCGGCGCCATTTTGGGCGCGCCCGGGCAAGTCCAGGATATAGTCAAACATAACAAATGAGGCTGACGTCTCTGAAGCAGTTGACGCACAGCAGGACATAGCAAATAAACATGAAGTCTCTGAAGCTGTTAACTCACTGCAGGACAAAACAAGTGAACCTGAAACCTCTGGAATAATTGTCGCTCAGAAGAAAAACACACAAAACTCTGTAGTGTCTGAGGAAAGTAAAACAGAAGGGCACTGTAGTTTCAGACACACTTAACACTAATGACTTAACAAAGATATCGTCTGTCTATGAAGCAGCTGTCATGTTCACAGAATTGACAAAGAAGTGTGCAGACACCAATGCTATTAAGAAACACAAGGAAATCCCTAACGCATCAGCATTCTCAGAAGAGGTTGACACAGATGACATCTTAAGGAACAAAGAAAGACAAATTACGGATGAGGAAGTTATCACTTTAGTTTTTTCATCAGCTAGCGACAGCAACAAACACATTGTAATGGAGATTAGAGAGGCTACGGATGGGTGAATAAATTATCAAAAGAAATGGCGACTCCCCCCTTTAGCAGATTAGCTAAATCTTTGCGTAATTTGGGCATAAAAGTTATATTATTGTTGTTGTTGTTGTTGTTGTTATGGTTATAGTTCTGGTTAATTTCCATTCAGAGTGTCCTACACAGCACCACTCTAGGTAAACACTACTTTATGTAAACATGGGACATAGCACTCATTGAAATGTTTGTGATCTTTCCTGTTAAGTTGCATCATAAGTTATTTTAACCATTCCATATAAAGTCATGCATAAAAATGAATACACAGACACAAATAACATGTGTATCCAAAAACAAAATACAGATTTCGGCCTTATTTATTGCCTCTAGATTTCAAAGGCAGATTTCTGTGGAAAACATGCACATTAAGGGTTGCCTTTCCTTAAACCTTTGTTTTTTTTAAAAAATTGGAAGAAAAAAAAAGTCTTCCCTTCCATAAATAACCCAAGACTTTTATTTTGTTATGGCAAGGGAACGAAATAGAGAATAAACTATAGTTGGTCACCATGGGGTTTAAAGAAGGGATGGTTCTTCACCTGGGTGCCGTCCACAACTCAGCACGTTGTGCTGCCTTGGAACTATTCGCACAACAGACCGCTACTGACCATTGTTGCTTCTGTTTTAATAAAAAAAATTTAAGGTGATTACTGTTTTTGTTGTGATGTATATATTTATAAGTTATTAAAGTGTTATAAACCTACTACTTTGTTGGAGTTCTATATAATTTTAATGTGACACATAATTATGAAGACTTTGATGTACAAAAAGGCATCCCTGGAATCTTCCGCTTCAGGCTCGGTCCCACACACCCTCACAGTGAGAATCCCCTCCCCAATCACAATACAGGATGGTTATCAGATAGTAGGAACGCGTGTGGTGTGACGGATCTCATCGGGTGGGGGCCTTGATCTACTGTAACTCCTTTGAAGAGGGGTGATTCTTTACAATTGGAGCCATAAACTACATCCACAGGGCTAGGTGATAGCCTGGGACCAGCCTGGACAATCGGACACAAAGGAAGAGGAGTGTCAGAGGGTGCGGTAGTGAATAGAGTGAAAGGGTGGTGTTGGGCGGGCACAGGGTGTGATTCTCAGGGAAGAGCAGCGCAGATGGGGGGAGGTTTATGGTCCATGCATAAGACAGAGAGCGGGGGTGACCAGTGCTTGGGGGAGATGCTTGCGAGGGTGGGGAGCCATGCTAAGGATCGGCGGCGTGCAGAGAGTGGGTCTGGTCAAGGCATCTAAAATGACTGCCGTGCACCACAAAAGTGTTGCATTGGAAAAAAAGCAAGATGGAGCAGGCAAGGCTTATCAATACGGATTAATTTATAACAATTATTTTTAACAATATATTTACTCGCAGTGTCAAAATGGCGGTCAACACTTCCTGATTTCCTTCGAATCGAACGTTAACAGACGTCACACAGCAAAAAAAAAAAAAATACGCTCACGCACAGCCGCTGGAAGACAAGTATCAACATATATGAGCATCCTCAGCCACCCTCAGAAAATAAGGGGGTCAGAATACGTCTCCCGTACCCCCTTATACCCATTTCCCACATTGTTTTTCCTCCATCTTGTAATTTAATTAAAACGAAACACAATTTTTTTTTTTGTTTTTTTTGGCCCCGCGGGGCACTTTAATATCCCCCTCATCAATCCTAGGCGGTCATGAGGGGTCTACCTTGCCCCCTTTCCTTCATTTCCCCCTTCGTTTTGGCCTCCTCTAGTCTCTCGATCCTACCGAGAGACAAGATGGCGGCCGCTACGGACTGTTTAGAATGTTGACAGACACCGGAGAGCCAATCAGCTTCGCTTCGCAATGCTTCGTTATGCTGAAAAGTACGCGAACTAGTGCGCTATCCAGGACGCTGTCACAGATATATCTGTTTTTAAAAACGTTAATTTCACAAAATCCACTGGAGCACATATATTGAGACCCAGCAAAGGCACATCGGGCTAACAGTCCCTACAATTTTGCCAAGTTTCGTGTAAATCCATTCAGCCGTTCGAGCTAAAAGTGAGGCCAAACGCCCTATGGAAAAATTAATGGGAAAAACGCGTTTTGGGACCCCCCCTTTTTTCTCGGCCCCCCCTTAACGAAACCCCCCCAAATTTTCAGGGGCTGCTCAGAAACAAAATGTGCCATTTTCCTGAAAATTTCAGCCGATTCCGTCCACAAACGCCAAAGTTATTAGACATAGGATTTTTTCTCTATGGAACTTTTGAAAATTCTAACTATATATACCTACTGGCGACCGCCAGTAGGATATATATATATATATATATATATATATATATATATATATATATATATATATATATATATATATATATATATATATATATATATATATATATATATATATCCCTAGTATTTGGTAAAGCCGGTGGCAGGCTCACAAGAAAAACTACAGGGCACTGCACTTATTTTACTGATTAAACCCTAGCTATAGGCAACATTTCTTAGAACTAGAGGTACCAAGATGTAGCCCTCCTTGTTGGCATGCAACTCTGCTGACATTAAACAAATCAAACAGATAGTGCTGTGGTTAAAAGTAATTTGAATTTCTGGCATAATTTAGGTGTTGACTGTATTAAGCACACAATAAATACCATGCTAGGTAAAACCATACCCACCAACATTGAGAATGATTTCTTCTGGCCCCTTATGATATTTTTCTACTAGTAGAATGTATTTCGCAAAACCGCCCGCTAGCACTGCTGTGAAAGTGACCTCTAAAAATGTATAGTATTGCATTTTCGCAAGAGCAAACAATTTGTAAAATAACCTTAAGACTTTTATGAAATGAAAGCTTAAGTGGTCCATTAACAAACTTAACTAGCTGCTAAGCACATAGTCTTACCTTGACAGACCAAAAGTCAAGGGACAGAAGAAGAAGAATGGTGACAAAACAGGCAACAAAGCTTTTGCTGAACCAGTCACAGCACAAGTATGTAACAATAGCGCTGACTCGGAAAAACAGGTGGAAAAAGGTAGCCAACGGGTGCCTGAGAAAACAAAACATATAAAAGTTGTAACAAAAGCGTATGTTAACAGATGAATACAAAACTCATTATTTCAGTAACACTCATATTAAAAATAAACATTTACCAGGTTTAAGGGATTTCCAGTCCCAACTCGTTTGCTTGTAATGTTCAGGACTAAACAACACAATTGCTTGGTGGTTTTAAAAGTTGTCAAAACACTAAGGCTACATGTAGTAATCACACTTAAACTTGATAAAATTGAAGAAGTATTTATTCAGATACAGCTTTCAGTGACCCTCAGCTACAACTGCTTGCAAAAGAATCTTTCATGATGTCACACAAACATCAGAAAGTTCTCTTCTTAAAGAAGACATCACCACACATCTCCCCCTCATAATAAAATATAAATAAGATACATAACTTCCTAAATCATAATAATAATATGATACTAACAAAATTGCATACAATTTGATAAAACAGATGTAGAATTTAAACTCTGCAATTGTTCAAAATACAAATTCAGGAAAAATTGTTCAAGATACAACTTCAGAAAAATGAGGATTCATTTTACATATACTTCCCAAACTCCAGTTCTTTCCATTGTCTAATTTTGCAACTGATCTCATGACTTTAATTACTTTTTGAGGTTGGGAATATTTACTTTCTCCTTTTTTAACAAATCCAGACTTCCTCACAACAACCCAATCACCATTCTCAATTCCCACAACCTTCACTCCTTTTCTTTTATCATAACTTTCTTTGTTCCTAGCATGAGAATCTTCCATCCTTTCAGCCATGCACTCACGATCCACCCAAACTTGATCTTTCCTCCTTAGCCAAATAGGTCATTCTTTAGTGGCTGGTTCTCTCCCTTTCAATGCAATGAAAGGCGAAATTCCCGTAACAGAATGAGAAGTTACCCGATGAGCCCACATCATCTTGTTTAATTCTTCCCTCCAAGCTAGACCGTTTGCCAGAGATAACTGGATATTGTTCATTACAATCCTATTGACCCTCTCAACAAGGCTGTTAGCCTGTGGTCTGAACAGTGCTACTTGAACATGTTCAATCCCAAAATCACCAAGGAATCTTTTTTTTTTTTTTTTTTTTTTTTTTTTTTTTTTTTAAATATATTTTTATTGCAGGAATCAGTAAATCAATACAGTATCGACCAGCATTGTGTTATGAACGATATGTACAACAGAAAGCCCACTGATCCCCCTCCATAACGTTTGTACACAGCCAATTAGCCCATATCCCTGGGGTTGGGCGGCAAATAAGCTGGGGTCAGTAGAATGCTGGAGCTGGTCCGGATGACACACTGTCCGTCTTCTGCTTTTCTAAACAAACCCAAAACCCCCACAGTAATCCCCCCCCCTTGAACTGCCCATTAACTACGGAACTCTCCCCCCCCCCCCCCCCCCCCCCCCCCCCCCCCCACCATCAGCGCCAGGGAGTTCATCAACGTAGGATCCATTGTTTGACCCACGGTGAAGATAATAGTGCTATCAATGCTAATGTTTATCGGGACGAGTTGCCTCATCACAATCGGAGTCGCTGGGGGTACAATAATCTCTGAGGGCCTGCACCAGCGTTTCCCACTCTAACGCGGCCTCCTGCGCCTTCTCGTTACCCTGCCTCCAAGCCAGCTGGTATCTCAGCGCGCTCTCACCCGCCGCCCACTTCAAAAGCTCACTGTGCCATCTGCTGCCTGCCGGACCAGCCCGTGCCTTCCAGTTCCTGGTCACCTCTCGCTTAGCAAGTAGGAGCCCCAGGTCAATGAATTTACTGGAGATTTTATTCCGGGGGGTGTGGGGGAACCAGTGCAAGAGCCCCACCGCCACATCGAATGATAGATGCCTCCCCGTCACCTCCTCTAAGGTCGCCTCTACCTCCTGCCAGTAGGACGTCAGCCCTGGACAGGCCCATAGCATGTGTAAAAGGTCCGCCTCCTGAGCCGGGCACCTAGGGCATTCTGCTGAAGCCGTGGCAAAATAACGCCTGATCTTTACCGGGGTCAGGTACGCTCTGTGGAGAACATAATAGTGGACCAGTTGGAAACGGGCGCTGCGTGTACCCTTCCAGGCACGCCTCACCAGCTGGGCCCAGGTCGTCTCCGGTATCTCCCTACCAATGTCCTCCTCCCAGCGGGATTTCAATGTGGTGAGAGGAACCAACCCCTCGGTGATCAACCTGCCGTAGAGGCAAGTGACCGCCTTCACCGTGCCCGCCGACATCATCACGTACTGGCATACCTGAGATAATTGGGGTTCCTCTAGCCCGTTCTGCCAGTGCGCCTGGATCGCTCGCACAATGGCCGAATGCAGCAGAAAGTCGCCCCTGGAGATCCCAAAGCGGTCAATGAGATCCTGAAAGGACAAGAGCGCTCCGTCCCCATACAGGTCCCCGACGAGCTGTAAACCTGAGTCCTCCCAGTCCGCCAATCGTGACCAATCCCCTCCGTGGGGGAGGGCCGTCAGCATCCCCAACGGTATTTCAGGTGCATATGGATTCCGTGAGTGGCCTCTAGCGTGAGCCCGGTTCCAGCACAGTCGGATAGTCCGCTCCTCCATCGATAGGTCCCGTAGGATCAAGCGTTGTCGCAGCGCGATAAAGGAGAGAATGTGCCTGGCCATACCCGTCCCCCTTCCGTCTTCCGGGCCTCTGAATTCCCTGGCTATCTCCTGGGTGTAGGTCTGGAGCTGTGCCGCCAGGTAGTACTTCTCGAAATCCGGCACAGCAAGCCCCCCCTCGTCCTTTGGCCTCATCAGGGTGTTGAGGGCCACCCGCCGTCGGCCCGTTCCCCAGAGGAACCCGATCACCATAGAACGCAGGCGACGAAACGTGGCCGGTGGGACCCAAATCGGCAAGGTTCGGAAGTAGTACAATAGCCGGGGGAGCGCCACCATTTTGAGCAGGGCAATACGTCCCGCCACTGAGAGCGGCAGCGTGGCCCAGAAGTCCATGCAGCCTCGGAGCGCTCGCATGCAACGGGCAATGTTCCCATCTAGGAGGTCGGGTTGGTCATGATACACAAATACCCCGAGGTATTTAAAGCAGTCGGGCTCCCACCTGATCTCCTTACTTAGCGTAGGAGCGGGGGTGCCCCTGCGCATTGGGAAGAGGCAGGTCTTAGACCAGTTCACTTGGAGACCCGAGACTGCTCCGAACTCCGTCAGCGCTACTTCCGCTCCCCGCAAAGCGTCGACCGGATCCTCCAGGAAGAGCAACAGATCGTCCGCATAGAGCGAGACATAATGCGGGCCCGCCGCCGTCCATAAGCCCGTGTAGTGGGCTCCCGAGCGGAGGTGCATCGCCAGCGGCTCTACCGCTAGTGCAAAAAGAAGCGGGGATAAAGAGCATCCCTGCCGCGTGCCCCGTTCCACCGGATATCGCGACGAAATCAAAGGGCCCGATCGAACCCTGGCCGAAGCGGAAGCGTAGAGGACTGCGGTCCATTTGACAAATCCCTCCCCGAGGCCGAATCTCCGTAATACCGTGCATAGGTAGTCCCATTCCAGGCTATCAAAAGCCTTTTCCAGGTCTACCGACAAGACCACCGGGGACGGGGCTTCCACAAATGGTTCCCCAAGCAAGCGGAACAACCGTCGGATGTTCATAGTTGTATTCCGCCGTGGGATGAAACCGGCTTGGTCCTCATGTACTAGGGAACTCATATGTCCCAGCAGCCTCGAGGCTAAGATGCTGCTCAATATTTTGTAGTCCACCGTCAGCATGGATAGGGGACGGTAAGACCCCGGGTCGGACGAGTCCCGGCCCGGTTTGAGGAGAGGAACCACCAACGCCTCACACATCGAGCCTGGGAGACGACCCAACCTCTTCGCCTCCCTGTAGACCACTAGTAACCGAGGGGCCAAGAGGTCAGCGTAAGCTGCATAGAACTCCACTGGGAGGCCATCTAGGCCCGGGGTCTTGTTTCTCGCCATCCGTTTGATGGCCCCGCGGATCTCCCCTAAGTCGATATCGGATCCCAGGGTTTCAGCCACTTCCTGTCCTACTGTGCGGAGTTCCAGTGGGCTAAGATAGTTGTCAAGCCGATCCGGGTCACGCGCGGAGCGACTACGGTACAAACTTTCGTAGTAATGCCGGAAGCAACTAAGAATCTCCGGTTGGGTGCAAACCTCGGTCCCATCTGCCCTACGCATGTTTGTCGTTGTCTGGGACTGGCGCGTGGGGTTGGCCAACCACGCCAGCAACGCACTTGACCTATCTCCCTCCGCAATAGACCGGACCGTATAGGCCTTATAATCAAAACAGCGGAGCCGCTCGACCTCTACCGCTACCTTCTCCCTCGCCTCTACCGTTTGCGTTTGTAATTCCGGGTGCCCGGGACGGCTAACCTCAAGTTCGCGGAGTGCCCGGTCCGCTGTATCTAAATCTGCCAGGATAACACGCCTCATGCCCACCTTCTTAGAGATACAGTAGCCCCTCACCACCACCTTAAAAGCGTCCCATTCGAACGCCCTAGTACTCGCGGAACCGCCGTTGGACGCAAAATAATCCGCGATTTTCTCCCCTAGGTCCGCCTTGAAGACACTGTCCTCGAGGATCTCGGGGCGCATCTTCCAGGTGGGTACTGCCGGCGTCCCGGGGAACCAGCGAACGTCCAGCAGGAGGGGGTTATGGTCCGAGATGGTCCGCGATAGGTACTCCGAACGGACCGCTGCCGAAACTAGTTCGGGCGAACCAAGAAAGCCATCTAGCCTGACATGTAGCTCATGGAGGCTCGAAAAGTATGAATAATCTCTAGTCGCGGGGTGATGCGCCCTCCAAATGTCCGTCAAACCCCAGCGGGTCTGCCAATCCTGACGACCCTTGGCCGTACGCCGGACCGGGGAATCGGGGAGCGGGGGGTGCGAGCGGTCCATGTCCACATCTACTACGGAGTTAAAGTCTCCCCCCAGCAGGAGGGGCCCGGCAAAAAAGTGGGCCAGCGAGCCCGATAACCCGGAAAGGAAGGCAGTCTGGTCAACATTAGGAGCATACACACAGCAAACGTTCAGATCCCTCCCTCCTAGGGTGCCTGAGATGGCCACGAAACGCCCCTCTGGGTCCAACACTGTCCTCGTGACCTGAAAGGGGACTCCTGCCCTAATCCATATTAGCGCCCCCCTGGCATAAGCAGAGTACGCCGTGGAGAAGACCTGCCCTCGCCACCTACGCTGAAGCGCCGCCCCTTCCGCCTTGTTCAGATGCGTTTCCTGCAGCAGCGCCATTTGCACTCCCCTACGCACTAAATAAGCATGGACCTTGTGACGCCTGGACATAGTGTGAAGCCCCCTCACGTTCCAAGTAACACATTTCAAGTTAGCAACATCAGCCATTGTCCCATAGTGTTCTTGCACAGTCTTCCCGTTTGGGTCCCCCCAAAGAAAAAGCATCAATCCACTCAGCGCTGATGGCGGCCATTTTCCCCAACCAAAACCGAACCACCCAAAAACCAACAAGGCCCCCCCCCAACCCCCCCAGAACAGGACCCAAACTGCACCATCTAGATCCCATCCAAACCTCGGCGTGTATCAACCCCAAAACCTCCCCTAGTCCCACGGTCGCCACCGTAGGAAGGCCTTATGGGCCAGGTGCGGGCTGGGCGGAGGCAGTGGGCCCTCGTCGCCCAGGCTACCAGGACTATAGCAAGCCCCCCCCGGTATCAAACCCTCCTGGGGCAAGAGCAGAGGCCCCCCAACCCTCCCTCCTCCGTTGTCAGCAATAAAGAACGGCAACCGCCTCCCCCCTGCCGGGCCCCCACCCAAAACAAGGCAGCGTACCCCGTCACCCTTGTCCGTCTAAGAGGTCCTCCACCGACTTCGGTGTGATCACCGGTGTATGGGTACTGTCTGCCACTGAATCCTCCGAGTCCGATGGTGCCCCCTGGGCACCCGGGTTTTCTTCCTCCTCCTCGAGAGTTTCATCTCTTGCTCCCGATAGTTCCGACAGAACCTCCAACACTCCCCTCCGCTCCGATGATGTCCCCGCAGTCGATGGCCCTCCCGTGCGGCCGCGGCGATTTCTGACTCTCTTGGATCGCCTCCTTTGTTCCGGCTCATCCTCCCGTTGGGTCGGGGCGCCGAAACCATCTTTCCCTGTCCGATACAGTTCGAGCCAGTTACAGACCTCCTCCGGGGTGTCGAAGAACTGGGTTTTGTCGTCGACAATGACGCGGAGCTTCGCGGGGAATAGGAGGGAATATTGGATGCCCTCACTTCTGAGTTCACGCTTAACCGCCAGGAAGGAGAACCGCTTGCGTTGCGTCTCGTAGGTATAGTCAGGGAAGATGTTCACCTGACTGTTCGCGACCTGGAACGGACCATTGTGCCTGGCGGCGTTTAGGATCAAGTCTCTGTCCCGAAAATGTAGCAACCGCGCCACCACCGGCCTTGGAGTGCGTCCCTGCTGTAGGGGTCGTGCTGGAACTCTGTGGGCCCGTTCCAGAGTGTAGAAGGAGGACAGCCCCTCCGGGACCACCGTGTCTCGGAGCCAGGTCTCCAAGTATCGCACCATATCACCATCCTCGATTTTTTCCGGTAGGCCCACCACTCGGATGTTGTTCCTTCTGTTGCGGCCTTCCGCATCCTCCGCCCTCCGTTCGAGGGTCTCGATTCGGGATATGGCATCCTTTATCGTCGCAGCTAAGGTTCTCTGCGCCGGTTCCAAAGTTTTCACCGTGCCCTCCACCTCCTTGACCCGGTCCGAGAGTTTACCATGGTCCGCCCTAAGGAGGCCCAGGCCTGTCGCCACCTGAGCAATGTCCTGTTGGAGGGCCGACCGAGTAGCCTCTATCGCCTCCAGTATTCGGTCGAACTGTTGCTGCAGCGGAGCGCCATCAGGTCTTTTGGGGTCTCCTTGCTCTTCCTTGTCCTGGGCTTCAGAGTCCGAGGTGGTCTGGGTGGATCCCTTGGCTCCTCTGGGTTTCCCCATGCTGCCGGGGGCTCTCCGTAGATGTCCCGGAGTAAGTGTCTCCGCGTACAGGAGTCGATCGCGACCTTCCCGGGAATTCCGTCTCACATCGGGTCTGGGCGATCTCCTTCTCCAGTGCCTGTAGGGGCTCCGCCGCCTCGGCTCACACCACCGCCACGTCGTCCGAGGGCACCGATGAGGGGGCGGAGACAACCGTCGCCTGGACGGGCAGGCCCGTTCACCCACTATAGCTCCCGGGTGAGGGCCACCAACTCCCTCGGTTGTTCCGTGGCGCCAGAGTGTCGCGCCTCCCATGTAGTTGAATTGGCCGGGAGGACGTATCTGGCTGCGGAGTCGCGATGCGGGCCACCACCTGTAGCCGAAGGCTCCCACACCCGGTGCCCTCCAGTGCGTGGGCACCCGCCCAGTCGTCTAATCGAGTGTGAACCCGTTGCATAAAGTCTGAGCCCGTCAATGTCCACTGTCCAAAACAACCGAGGATGATGAAGCCGGGTGCCAGCCGACCTCCGCGAGTCCTCCTCAGCTCAGTAGCTCCGATCGAGGGGACAAAGGGATCCGGGCGCCATGTTGGGTCGCACTCCGCCACTCCGCAAACTTCGGCATTTCTTCAGAGCAGTCCCCGTCCAAATTCCACTAAGGCCCCCGGCAGGGTGTCGTCGCCTCGCACAACCGAATGCGGGGTTTGGGGTGCCCCTCAGCCACCGATTTTCAGGATAAACTCGGGCTTAGTCCCGGAGCCGAGCTCTCAGGCGACCATCGCCATCGGCGCCCAAGCCACGCCTCACCAAGGAATCTTTTATCATGCTAGACACCAATTGCACTCCATTGTCAGTAACCAGTGTTCTCGGAATTCCTTCTTCCATGAATACTTCCTTTAAAAACTCAATTGCTTTTGTTGCTGCGATATTCTCAACCGACTTAATGGTGAACCACTTACTATGATAATCTACTAAGACAATCAATAATCTGCTCCTAGAACCCAATCTTTCAACAGGACCCAAAAAATCCAAGGTCAATTTCTCCCATGGACGGTCAGGAACCTTCACACATCCCAAGGGTGGCTCACGTATAACTTTGCACTTGTCACTATTACTACAAGCATAACAGTCTTTAATCACCATTTCTACTTCTTTGTCCATTTCTGGCCACCAGAAACTTTGCCTCAATCTTCTCTTACACATACTCCTGCCAAGATGACCCTCATGCACCAGTTTAATCAATCTTGGTCTCAACATCTTTGGCGGTACAACCCTATTGCATCTTAATACCTTTCCAGAGTGGATATTTAACTGATCTTTCACCTTAACATATAGTTTCAGATCTTCATCCAAATCTGACATATTTCTCCATCCATTAGTTATAGCACTCTTTAAATTTTCATACAACTCATCACCTTCCAAAGCCACACACCACTCCTCACTACTCAAGGCTACTCCATCTCCATCTGGCATAAGATCTACTTCAACAAAAGAAGAAATAGTTTCCTCTTTCACAATCGGCATGCGAGACAAACAGTCTGCTACAATATTTTGTTTTCCTCTTACAAAATCAATTGTAAAGTTCATGTCCATGACCGATAATAGCCATCTAGAAATTCGAGGAGTCACATTTCCTTCAAGACCTTTACCACCTTTAAATATATACAATAGTGGCTTATGATCAGTTCTGAGGATTAAAGGCAAACCCCAAAGATAACATTTGAAATGATGCATTGCCCAACAACATCCCAATGTTTCCTTTTCTATTGCTGAATAAGATTTCTCAGCACCTTGTAGACGACGCGATGCATATCCTATTATTTTCTCCTCTCCATCAGCATACTGTGTCAAGACGGCACCCAAACCTACATTACTAGCATCTGTCGTCAACACAGTTTTTCTACGAATATCAAAATGGCACAACACAGGAGCACAAATCAAAGAATCTTTGACCTTCTTAAACGCCTCTTCACAAGCTTGATTCCACTCAAATTCAATACCTTTTTTCAACAATGCCCTCATTGGCTCAACCAGATCAGAAAAATTAGACACAAATTTTGAGCAGTACTCTGCCAAACCAAGAAATGACCTTAGCAAATCCTTGTCCACAGGCCTCTGAGCTTCAACAATAGCTTTTACAATGCTATTCTTTGGCTTGATCCCCTTACCAGATATCTCGTGTCCTAAATAGTTCACTTGTTGCTTCCTTTAATTGACATTTTTCTTTCTTTATGGTCATGCCATGTTCATCAATCCTTCTTAATACTTCATTTAGAAGCTCATCATGTTTTTCAAAGGACTCACCCACTACTAGAATATCATCTTGAAAACACAAGATCTTATCCATCCCCTTAAAAATATTGTGCATAATCCTTTTTGAAAACTACAGAAGCAGAAGCCAACCTGAAAGGCATGCGGCAATATCTGAAAGCCATGAAAAGTGTAGTAATCACACTTAAAACTTGATAAAATTGAAGAAGTATTTATTCAGATACAGCTTTCAGTGACCCTCAGCTACAACTGCTTGCAAAAGAATCTTTCATTATGTCACACAAACATCAGAAAGTTCTCTTCTTGGCCATCTTACTCACTACTAAACTTCAATACTTGGAGTACTAGTCTCCCCTCGTCCCAATCCTACAAGTTTAAGCCCCTCCCTGGATACAGTTCTTTTCTTACCGAGCCTAGTAAATGATAAACAGAATGCAAAATAGGTAATATGTTGCTGAACCCTAGTCCCACCCCTTACACCGGTACTAAAGGAACCTCGAGGCACTCACATTTCCTGTTTAACACATGAAGTATAGTCTCTGTGCAAAACCAAGATGGTGGGAAGAGGTATGGGAAAATTAGGCTGGGTCCGAATAAGACTAGGTGTGGTAATAAACACCCACATTTACAACAACATCTTTCTACGAAGCCCACACCAAAGACAGCAAGCGAGAACTGCCAGGAGGTAAATTAATTTTAATCTCGACAACCAAAGGAACTCATGGGTAGAATACAGAAATATTACATGACAGCGAACCTCATTAATGTCCAGTCCAGAGAATCTCCAAAGGTAAATACCACAATAACACACTGGGACTCAGGGTAATTAATATTACTGGTAAGTAAACAGACCATGGCCTCTTTGTCAGTCATCCTCGTGCTAATGACAACAGATTTAAGCAATGTCAAAGAGAGAAAATGGCCGGCCCCACGGTCTTACAATAAATATGCGACAAAGAAACTACTCAAATTCTTCTTTAAATGAAATGAATTAAAGTAAATAATTAAAAAAATTACACTGACAGGGCTCAATACGTGTGCAGAAATGCACGCTAAGGACCTTCCAATCACCTGCAAATGATGTGTCATGAAAGTGTGAGGAGAGTACCAAATGGCTGCAATGCAAATATCCTTGAGAGAGGCTCATTTGAAAGAGGTCAAGGAAGCAGAAATGCCCCTAGTTGAGTGATCCTACACATCTCTGGTTAAAGGGTATCCCACTGCGTCCTAACCTGTGCAGATGGCAAAGCAGATCCATTTAATTACAGAAAAGGTAGGCAGACATTTCCCCTGACATGCCAAACCAAAAGTAACAAAAAGAATATGTGTTTTACATAAAGAAGCGCTTCACTAAGGTAAATGGACAGCGCTCTATGAACACAAGGAGATGGAGGTACTTCTTTACCTCAGAAGCTTGACGATAGAGAGATGTAAGAATTTGGTCCGGAAAACAATGGAATAACAATGACACTATCGGCAGAAAAATGTTACTGGAACCAAGAAAAATAAATAAAAAGGGTTCCTCACAGAGGAAGGCCCCAACTCTGCAATTTTCTAAACAGAATTTAAGTAAGTAGGATCTGCTTCTTATGGTTCTCCCCACTTTTTGCTAAATGTGATACTGTATTGGACTAGTCAGGCTGGGATCCTGCTAATCAGGACCCCAGTCTATCTGCTTTCCCCCTAAACAGTTATGATTGGATACTGAGGTACCCATGTACCCAGGGCATAAGTACCCCAGAGGTCTCCCATGGGCTGAAGCATGTATTATGCCACCCATGAGAGGCCATGCAAAACGGAACCTACAGGCCTGCCATTGCAGCCTGTGTAAGTTGGTGCATGCACCACTTACTTAAGATTTAGGTTTACTATATCTAAAGGGTCACTGCACTTAAAACCTATAACTCCCCCCTATAAAAGGCATTAACAATCCTGAAGGCAGGGTGCTTGGTTTTAAGTGAAAGGGTGCCACTGCACGAGCAGGACACCCCTGCAGCCTACGGAGTCCATTCTCCCGGGTTTTAAGTATATCAGCCATTTACGACATATAGAGTGCCACAATGCAGCAGCGTAATGACCAACTCTAAAATGGCTGAAACTAACCGTATTGAGTTTGGTTTCAAACATTGTGGAATCATACCTCCACACCAGTAACCTTTGTGGGAGGTACGATTCCACTCCTCAGAAGCGAGCTTCGTTGGGTCCCTGGTCTTCCCTGTACTAGTCTTCTGGTACTGGGAAGACCAGGTTGCTGCCGACGAGACACACATTTCTGCCCTCCTGCTGCGAAGCCAAGCTCGAGGAGGGGAAGGCAGAACAATAGGCATCCTGTCGCAGGGAGGTGTGACCACCTCTCAGACAGGATTAAGGGCCAGATGTACGACCATTTGATTTTGTGCATCGCAATTTGGGACAAATCGCGAGTGGCAAATTGCGAGGCGCAAAATTAAATGCTTAACAGTGTGTTTAACACGGTTTGCGAATCCCAATGGGGACGCAAATTGCTAAGCTCATTAATATTAATGAGCCTCTCGCAATTTGCCTGCCCTTTGGGAATGACAGGACCTACCAGGGATGGTGGCCTGCTGAGCTCAGCAGACCACTATGTCTGGGACTGCTTTTAAATAAAGCAGTATTTTTTTTTTTAAAATGCAGCCCGTTTTCCTTTAAGAGAAACGAGATGCGTTAAAAAAAAAAAAAAAAAAAGTAAACATTTCTTTAAGGGATGGCAGTGGTCCCTGGGACCACTGCCTGCACTGAAAACATAATCTCACATGCATTTGCAAAGGGAGAGTGGTCCTCTGGGGACCCCTTCCCATTTGCGAATGCATTACCACCTACTTGCAGTAGGTGGTAATTGCGAGTGTTTTGCGACTGCAATAGCGGTCACCAAACATTAGTACTTGGGTTTGAATCTCACTATTTGGAAGGGAAGCCTCTTCCAAATAACGAGTCTCTAAACTGTTTTTTGCGAGTCGCAATTCATTTGCGAATCGCAAAATTGTGTTGGTACATGGCCATGACAAATTTAGCATGTGCAAACTAGTTGCTAACCTGTTTGCACATGCTAAAATTGTTCGTACATCTGGCCCTTAGTGTATTAGGGCTGGGTGGGTGCGCTTACCAGCGACCGAAAGTCTGCATGAGGGGCACATTTGGTGTCCCTGTGCATAATCCAGTTCAAACCAGGCCCAGGACCCATTGGCTCCTGCTCTGGCGCCAAACTGGACAAAGGACATAAGAGTAACCTCCCCAATGTCCAGACCCTCCAATGGGAGGGTACCCTGAATCTGTCCAACCCTCTCCTGTGGGTACAAAAGGGATTACCTGGCCGTAGGACACTAGATTCGATATGGACAAGATTCTGAACCAGAAACCACTGACCTTCGACTGTGGACACTCTGGACTGCGCTGGACTTCGTTTTGGCCCAACTTAGTCTCCCTCTCAATCTGAAGCGCCTGTGCCTGTGCACCATACGGGCTCCGTGCAGGACCTGTGGAGCATCAAGGACAACCAAAGATATCTCCCTTGGAGTGAACGAGTCACTCCCCTGCATCCGCAGGCACCACATCAAGACTGACCGGTCTGCTGCTCCTGAGCTCCTACGGACTCAGGAGGCTCCAGTAATACAGGAGGTGGGTTCCTACGTCCCTCTAGGTCCGAGCTGCCCTCTTACCAAGTTTGAGGCCAGAATCCCTTATGGGAGCCGCATTACCCATACCCCTGTGCACTGCATTCATTTGCAGGTGCATATGCTTGTTGGAGTTTTTCCCGAGCAAGTGCATTGTGCTCCGAGTAGCCCCAACCTCTGGCACCATTTCCTAACAGGAACTCCGGCCTCCTCGCACAGTGCGCTCCGTGGGCTGCTGTTTGGTGAAATAGCTTGAGGTCCTCTTGCAACTCCTATGTCTCCGGCCTGTGAGTCCACTTGAGGGTTAACTTTGCTTTTCTTGGGTTCCCCTGGTTGCTCCAGGCCTGCCCAGACTCCCCTGGCTTTGGTGAGTCTCCTGGACCTTGCTGGTCCGAACCGTAAACTTCTTTAACCTTCTGCGTGGGTTGCCGTTGCCAAAGCTTGTTGGTGCTCCCGTCAGACACCCACCCCATAGCACTCTATATCCTTAGTGGGGCCACTTGTATCCGGCTCCTGGTCATCCTGGACGCCTCTAGGTCCCAGTGTCTGCAGAGTCAAGAACCTCCTTCAACGCACCTGAAGCACCAGACATCGGTGAGCATTCATCTACTGAGCCCCTGGTCACTCCTGAGTGACCCACTCTGTCCCCTCTGCTTTCAGGTACTTTGCGACAAGAATCCAGACTTTGGATTCTAACAGACACTTTTCTTCCTTCCAGCAGTGGCTCTTCTTCGAAGTCCTCCATTGGGTTGGACTGCGGTTTCCAACCCCACTTCAGACCTATGCACCCCACTCCCTTGGGATAGGTAACTCAGGTACTGCGGTATCCATGGGTGGGGTGGCTCTCCAACCTCCTAACTTCCACGGGGTTTCTTCGAAGTCTACTGGAAAGGGTCCTTAAACTCTAAAACTTCAAGCACAACTTCCCCATAGAATTGCACAGAGCAAGCAGTCGTGTTCCCACACTGGGCCATCCTCCATGGGGTCCCTACTTACTCACCTTGGGTGGATCCTTGGCATCCTAGTGATTCTAAATCCTCTAGACACGGTCGTCTCGAGTTCTGGTTCTTATACCACTATTTTAGTATATGGTTTGTTCCCCCCCCTCCTCGGCCCATTGTGTATTAGTGCTATTTACTATAATTTCTGTGCTTAAGTATTGTCTGCTTTGTGAGTATCTTTGTGTAGAAGATACTGTGTCGTACTAGAGAGTGTTATATTAATAAATACATATTTTATACCTACTCTGTGGTTCTCCTTTCATTTAACCAATAATATAAAGTTGCATTCTGGTAAAACAAGCTGCTTCACATTCCTTCAAGACTAAGCCCGAAGGCTGCTCTCCAAAGCTACCACTTGGATAGCTTTCAAGGTTATCTTTGACCTCTTAAATCACCACAAGGGTTGTTTGGACTGGTGCAAGGAGCCCACTTTAATTAGTGGACAGCATATACCAGGCCAACGTCTCACCCTGAACAAATAGCTACCAAGAACAGCATGTTAGCTGACAGATACTTAATTCCACCTCAAAGTCTAAAGAAGCTATAGTCCACAGTATTAACTAAGGGCGGGGGGGCGAGCTGAAATCTTGAAGATATGAGGAATGTAAACAGGGACTCCTTTCATAACCAGGACTGGGCACAATTCTACCAAACCCTTTTGAAAGAGGAAGAGGATGGAATAGCATCCTTGCTTTCGATCTGCCTTTGGAAAAGGAGAGATTGTGTTCTTTGCAAGTAGAGCCTGCACTCCATGCAGCCATGCCTGCCAGCGTAAAGGACAATGAAAAGTGGGGTTAGCCTGGATACATTCTACAGGTTCCTCTAAAACGTGGATTTTGTAGCATTGTACAAAAGATCCAGGAGTCCGTTACTGCAATATTCCATAATGCACCAGTTTTGTTGGCAACCGCAGACAGGAATTCTTCTAAATACTCCACCGATTAATAAATAGGACTTTGAAGGAGGACAGGGGGTGGAGGAGGACTGTAGATGGGCTTTTTCTGTAAAAGGGCACACCCTCATGGGCCTTGACCCCTCCTTCGAAAGGACTGATTCTGAGATCTAGATAGAAGAGGAGGCCAAAAACTCTCAGAAAGCCTATTCCCCATAAGCAGAATGACCTGTTGGATGTCATCAATGTATTGCCCTCTGTCAATGTTTTCATCATCACATTACCCGATGGCAGATATTTTCGCTAGTGGAATTAAGAGATGGAAGAATAAGAAACATCTATAGGTCATTTGCGCACCAGGGGTGTGAGAACACTTAAGAGTAGACAGTGTTACTGAGGAAGGCAGGAGAGTAAGAAAAGGATAAAAATAAAAAAAAAAGGAGGTGCTAGGATAACACTTTGGAGCAATTGGTCAATCAGGTATCAGTGGTGAGAGCGAAGAACACAATATCACAAATGTATCACCTGCTTCATATCCTCATTTTGCAAGTAGCGTTTTATCTGTGTGTCGTAGACTCATTTTCTTATTTAAATCAAGGAAGTGATAGGACAATGAGCTCAATAACTTTCACTATTGTGTAAATGGAGTTCTGATTGTCTAACTTTCCACCACCTATTTGGCTCCTAGACCTCACTACCCAAATAGGTACAAGTAGTAATTGAGAGTATTCAGTCATTGCCATGAAGGGTATTAGCAATAGGTCACCAGAGGTACACAGTTTCATATTATTACAATGGACACGGAGTAACCTTTGACTGCACTGGGAGAACAAGACAAGACCTAAAACATATTTTGCTATATCCTTGAATTATTTCATTTGTTTACCGTTCAATTGTCATATGGTCTTTACAAAGGGCACAAAAGACTCGCTGGTACCATAAAGCTATAAAACTGCTAAATAGTGTGATGAATAAGATGGGAAATATTGAAGCAAAGAGCACAAAAAGGTATTGTACTGCATGTCAACATTTATATAGTGCTTACTACCCCTATGTGGGGGGCTGATATGCTTGCCTACATTGGTAAGATGCTACACTGTGTAGAGTGTGTGGCTGGAATGGAGCTGTCCTTGTTTCTGATCCCAAGTGGGAAGTGTTTCAGCGTTGTGCGCCATGACCACTGAAGTGCAGTTATTGTTAAATTAGACATCACTTGGCAGTGTGATGAAGAAGGGCGGGATACAGGTTCACATATTATGGGTTTCAGTAAACTGGAAGCTTTCAACAGCTCTGCAAGTCCCTTGTTTATTATGGTTAATGTCAGGGGCACTGGAATTATGCTATTATGCAGCGTTTTTCACATAATAGCCTGGCCACATTTGCCATATGATCCACCATCAGCTGCATAATCTGCAGATTTTAACCATCAAAAATTTAAAAAATCTTCCTCAAATCTCTCAAAAGTTACTCAAAGCACAGCGACATGCGTTTGTGTGTTTGGAAGGCCCATGGCAAAGATTGACTAGTCACCTTTCTGTTGCTTATTGCTATAGTTGGATATTTAACTGGTACAAATGAGGTGGAATCTATTCCCGGACAGAGTTAGCAAGTGTAAAAATGACAAAATAATTAAGAAATACTATCACAAAATGTGCCGCATTATGTAGCATAATTGGCCTCATAATTTATTCAACCTGGCCCCATTTGACCCTCCTCGGCAGCATCATTTCAGTGTCCCTAGTCATAGTCCACTTAGCTGCTTATTCCACTAGGTTGTCCAACCTGAGATATTTTGTTTAAAGTTCATGGTCCTGAACAGGCATAGGCTGAAGGGGGTGGAGGAATGGTGGGGAGATCTGCTGGTGTGGACTTTGTTACTATAATCTCATCTCGGATTGTCAACGTGAGGTGGCAAGAAGTCATAGTACATAGCTTGTAGGGACCTTCAGTGACGGACTAAATTAGAGTCCCTGATTGGCTAGAAGCATGTGGCAGATAGCTTCAGTTATTCCATGCTCCTTCAGTTGGTGATTTAAGTATGATTAATGGTGGTGATTAATCAATGTCAAGAGGATGAGGAGACACTGTAAGTAAACTAAAGATTTAACCAGGGGAATAGCTTAATTGAGGGAGGTGGGAGTTGAGGGGTGTATTCTGTAATAAATAGTTGGGTACAAGTGCTTTCAGTCGAATAATGTAAAGTGTCTGTCAGATTTGGCCTTAACATATGATTAGTTTGAAAATATTGTGGTTTAAGTACCCCTAACAATCCGCACTCCTCTTTTCCAACTGACTCTTAATGCCCCCCCCCCCCTCCTCCTCTCCACCCATCATCTCCTACTTTTCATATAATGTGCTTTATTAAGATGTCCGAGCCCCATTGTTGGCAAAGCTGAATTTCACGCCCCATGAACATACTGACCAAGCTACGACCCTGAAATTAACGAGAATGGGAGAACACTACAGAGGCGTGTTCTGAAAATAAATACCTTATTCGCGCTTTCCTTAGAGCCAGCTCTTCTTCATTACCGAAGTCAAGCGACACGTCTTCGGTGTCATCCACTGGAGTCTGCGTATAAGACAGAGAGATCATGACACACCCCTGGGTTAGACAGACCCTTCCCAACTAGGCAGATACTACGTTTCCTCATCACCTGTACCTGCTTCATTATCCGGCAATCTTTCCCCGCCTCGCAACTCCGGTCCCGGGGTGATAATAGGCTCAGAACAACGGTAATGACTCTTTCAATGCAGAGGCATCAGTCCTTCCTCTATTTCAAAACGTACAGGTATTGATTCCTCCTCCCGGAAGCAGCTCCGGGTGACTCCTTGAATCCCATTGGTCTAAATTTGCCGGAGGGGCGAACAGACCCAGAAGACAAACAACAGCATCTTGCGCTTAATCAGAAGGGCTGGGGCGTGATTGGCGCGTAAATCGCTGAAGACCAATGAATTCACAGATTGTTAGCCAGAGGCAAAAGTGCAGGTATCTAAGGCAGGCATGCTATTGGCGATTATTGGTTACGGGCTATGCAGGGACCGGCCATTAAGTGAACCGGGATAGAATGGGAGGCGTTGCCGATGGGCGTTGCTCAGGTAACGGAGGATGCTCACTGTACAGATGTCACAATGGCTGTGAACATGGAAGCGATTAACCATAGTTAGTTGCTCTGCAGTGCGCTTCTTTGACTAGCGATGACAGAAGCGGGTGCACTGAAATTCGAGCCCGACTATTGCTTCGTATTGTACCTTTCACCGTTGCTTTGAAATATAGAAAAAATATCCCGGGATCCTATAAATTGGGCATCAAACAGGAAAGACAAGAGTTGTGGCCTCACGACCAGAGCCCCGGACTTTAGAACTGGGGAAACTGGTCTCGGCGTCGTTTGAACATCCTGTTATACTATGCAAACCACTTAATATCCCCATGCCTTAAAAAAATACATTGTTTAATGCTATATAAATACAATTTACAATTGCAATCTAATGTAATTTGGACTACAGAAAAATTGGAGGATTCTCACACTCATCTTGTACGTCTATGTTTTTAAGATCTGCGCCCCAAAGAAATTGACATCATGGAAAAATTATAATACATCTGCTCTGGCTTACTTGGTCTCAAACAGGCTGCATTTTAAAATATATACTGGCAGATGCATCGAGCAAAACACCTCCCGGTAAATTAGCGATTCGGTAAAACAGGCTGATACCGAACGCAAAACCTGAAAATGCAATGCATCAACCCCAATTCCTTTAAAAATAAAGAATCGCTAAATAACCCCTGCGGAAAATTACCGAATTGCAAATTAGCCAATCGGTAATACCGAGAAAGAAATCAGCCTCCGGAAATACCGAATCTCTATTAAAGAATCGCAACGAAATGCATCAAAACTCGCAAATACCGAAAATGCCCAAAATCGCTATTTTGCATGAGCAAAATAAGGGTAATCACAAACTGGAGGTAAAGTTATTGGAAGGAAGAAAAAAAAGAAAAAAACACAGGTGCAGACAATCAGAAACCCTTCAAATTTGCCTCTGGAGACCCTGTATGTCTACCAAAATGGCCGCCCCCTAGGTGCTTGCTAGAATGAGGAGAATCAACGCTCTTGCACAGCGCAGGAGGATGATCCAGGACAGGGTCTTCAGGGTGCGCATCACATTGCTGGGCCAGACAGAGGAACTGATCTACGACAAGTACAGGCTGAACCGGGCTATGATCATGCGCCTCATTGCCGACCTGGAACCACTACTGCAGCACCAGACTTGTAGGACCAACGCCAACCCAGCCCATGTCCAGGTCCTATGTAGCCTGCACATGCTGGCGTCAGGAAGCTTCCAGGGGGTCATAGCAGAAGCCGGAGGCGTGTCGCAAAGCGCACTTTCGCGCTTCTTCCACTAATTCCTCGATGCCATGCTGACATTGATACATCTTTTTTTGGGGGAAAAACAATGGTTCAGGGATGGCCTAATTAGGTCCTAAGAGAAGTGTAGCGTAAGATTAATTCACGCTAGGGAGCTAAGGATGTAGGTACATATAGAATTATTTATTTTCTTTTACAACATTTATCAAAAAGTTTCAGGTGCTCATATGAGTGACAAGGTGCATAACGTGACACAAGTGAACATAGTGAAAAACGGAATGTCACACAACAACAAGGTAAAAGACCACATAAATATATACAATGGGGGGTGATATTTCCTTGAGTAGGTCGACGACGTTTCGATCTATATTATTTTAGATCATCTTCAGGACTGAGGAGCCTCCTGAAATTTTTAGTTAGTACAGTCCGACAGGACCGAAAACTCAATTCAGATTAAGTAGGACATCAGCTGATTTGACAGAAGAGATTTAGAGTTCGAGGGGCTGCCAAAAAACGGAGTCTTGGTAGCTTGTCAAAGTCATTTAGAAGTGGGTTCTTCTGGCGCCTGTGAATTCAAGGGTGTCCCAAAAACGGAGTCTGGGCAGCTCAGTAAAATAATTTAAGGATGGATCCTTCTGGCGCCTGTGCGTTATTTAAGCCTCTAATCTCTATTAGGAGTCCATTGAGCGGTTAAGTCGCTTAGTAGAAGGTAACATCATATATTTGCCAACTTCACCACATCACCACATCACCTTCCCCACAACCCCACAGCAGTTGAACCGCACCAAACAGGAGTTCTACCAGGTGGCACAATTTCCCCATGTCATAGGATATGTTGACTGCACGCATGTCCCCATCTGTCCCCCCTCAGCCAACGAATCCATCGCAACCGGAAGTCAAAGCATTCCATCAACGTGCAGGCCATCTGCAATGCCAAGCACATCATAACGGACATCGTAGCCCAATTTCCAGGAAGCACACACTACGCATACATATTCAGACACAGTGGCATCCACAGGTGTCTGATCAACGGTGAATTTGGAGAGGGACACTTACTAGGTACATATAAATGCCTCAAAATTAACTCCATCCTCACATATGTAAATGTATTCATGCTGCTAACCCTTTGCTCCTTCCTCGGACGCCTGACCCGACATTACAACTCCTAGCACGCTGCAGGGCGAGCTATTCATTAACACGAGAGCGTTTTTTTAAATCCCAGTTTTTCTATTTGTGTTTATTTACTTTTCATTTACCTTGTTTTTAGCTGGTGCTTTAGTTCCCTCGCCTGCACTATAATTGTCATCTCACCGCGCTTTGCGGGTCCCTGCTTCACCTTATGTTTGGCCGCCATCTTGGGTGAGTCTTTTTGCACGCCTCGCCATTTTGGGGTAGCAGACCAGCTGTCGCAAGGACACGCTGACCTGCACATAAAGCAGCCATTGTACGCGCAGCGTTTGCGCGCAGCGTTTTGCCGTAGTGATGTGGGAGTAACGCCAGAGTCCAGCCCGTCAGTGTACCGGAGGCGACTAGGGCGACGGGCTGGACTGGTCTCTGGCCGCCTCTTTAATCTTCTTTACCATTATGCTCCAATATTCAGCGCAGGAGCTCCGGTCTTTACAAAAGATGGGGGGCTCTTGCCGTAAGGTATTTCCGGCCCGCTACAAGGGTAAGAGTTGGTGCCCTGACTGTGGATGGCTGCCACAGAAATTTCGGGCTCCCGTCTTAGACAGGGAGGTAGATAGCGTCAAGCATCTTTGTTTGCTTTTAAATACCAGATCTCTCAGCCGGCACGCTCTGGATATTTATGATCTTCTGGTAACAGAAAAGCCTCTGTGCCTGATGTTGACTGAGGCGTGGCATGGGGAGCTTTCTAACCCCGAAATTGCTGCAGCTATCCCCCCTGAGTATAATATCTTTAAGCAAGATAGACTGAAAGGGCGAGGGGGGGGTGTGGCACGTGTGGTAAACAAACAAGCCACCTGTACCACTGTTCCTATGGATGTTATCATGGGATGCAAATCCCTTGCTTTCTCCATAGTATTATCGCCGCACCAATCTTTTAAAGGACTTCTGGTCTATAGGCCCCCGGGGCCGACAGGCACCTTTTTTGAAGAGCTCCAGTTGATAATTTCGACATTGGTGCTGAGATCTGAGCACTGCATATTGGCAGGCGACTTCAATATCCATATGGATGATGAAACGGATGCAGACACGATCAAAATGATGGATGTGACGGCTCCGCTCGGCCTTTCTCCATATCACCGTGGACCAGCGCATGAAAAGGGCCATATCCTGGATCTGGTCTTCTCGACGACTTCTATAGAGATGTCAGTGCCTTTACAGGTGCTATGGTCGGATCACAGGCTGGTCAAATACTATGTGTCGGAGGCAACAAAACCATCTAGTGCTCCTCCCCGGCAGTTCTGCCAAGATCGAGGGCGTACCACCGGGTGACTCCAGAACTGCTGGCACAGGCATGTCTGGCTCACCCATGCCTCTTGACAGGGGACCTAGAAAGGGATTCAGAATTGTTGCAATCATGGCTCACGGAGAGGCTGGATGATCTTGCCCCGGAGAGGCTTCCTCGCAATACTGTGAAACGGGCGTCTGCCCCCTGGTTTACCGAAGCACTGGCGGCCTCACGGCGGCAGTGCAAGGTGGCAGAGAGAGCGTGGCGTTCGCAATATGATCCCGCGGCAAAGTCCGCCTACAGAGCCTCTGTCAAAGCATACCATCGCAACATTCTCTCTGAAAAAAGAGGCTATTTTTCGAGGAGAATTGAGTCTGCCTCCAATTCATGCAAGGAGGTACTCGCCATCGTGAGGGAATTTATGGCCCCTGGTGCTCCTTCGACTCAGGTACCCCCCACGGAGGCATGGGTGAGTGCCCTTGCCAATTTCTTCACCTCCAAGATCAAATTGATTCAGGACTCTTTTCCCCTGAAGGGGTCTGAAGTTTCTCACTATTCAGAGGGTGTCTCTGTTTTAACAGCTAGTGCAGACCCGGTTCTGGCAGACTTTCCACCACTTTCAGTTTCCTTGTCCTTGGACCTGATGGCCTGCCTTAAATCAGGATCACCTCTTGACGCATGCCCTGCCAAATTTTTGGCTAAGATGGCTGAAGTCATTAATCCCACCGTGAATCCTATTCCGAACCGCTCTCTGAGTGAGGGCGTGGTCCATCAGGCCTGGAAGCAGGCGATGATCATCCCTCTGCTTAAAAAGCCCAGCCTGGACTCGGAGGTTTTGGCTAATTACAGGCCTATTCCGCTTTTGCCCGCTTTTGCCAAGATCCTCGAGAAGCACGCGCACATGGTGCTCTCCGAATATCTGGAATCCCATAATCTACTGCACTCCACCCAATCCGGCTTCCGTTCCAACCTGAGCACCGAAACAGCGCTCCTGGAATTTTCGGAAGCAATTAAGGAGGTGCTGGATTCAGGAGGCAAAGCGATGCTCGTGATGCTCGATCTGTCGGCGGCCTTTGACACCGTCCCCCACGAGGGTCTCCTCGCCAGACTTTATGAGATCGGTCTGAGGGGGACGGTGTTCAGCTGTTTTCGATCATTCTTGGCTGGCAGTTGACAAACGGTCTGGGCCTCCTCCAGCTCCGCCGAGATGCCGTCACTGGGTGTCGGAGTCCCTCAGGGCTCAGTGCTGAGCCCAACTCTTTTTAACATCTTTATGACCCCTCTGGCGGCACTGGCGGAATCTTTCGGGGCCCAGATCATTTCCTATGCCGATGACACCCAGCTCCTCTTTACTTGCGGGAAAGGAGCAGATTTTGATGAAGAGAGTATCCGGGGTTGCCTTGGGGCTGTTTTTAATTGGTTCCAGCTTAACAGCCTCAAGTGCAACTCGGATAAATCGGAGGTACTTTTCTTCGGCTGCAGATCGGACCCAGACTGGCAGGAATGGTGGCCTGCTAATATGTTTCCCCCTGCAGGCTCTTCCCAGTTAGCTAAGAACCTGGGGATTAAGATCGATAATGGCCTGACGCTGAGATCCCAGATTCTTGGTCTCACTGGCACCTGTTTCGGTCTCCTCCGGATGCTCCGCAAGTTTCTTCCTATACTACCGGAGGATCACAGGAAGATAACGGTTCAGGCTATGATCGGCTTGAGAATGGATTATTCAAATATCCTCTATCTCGGCCTGCCGGAGTATCTGCTGCAACGACTGCAGGTGGTCCAGAACTCGGCAGCACGGGCCATGTTTGGATTACCTGGCCGTGCTAGAACCTCGGGCCTCCTGCAGTCACTCCATTGGCTCCCCATCCGGAAGTGGATGGTCTTCAAGGCCCTGACCTTGGCCCATAAAGCTCTACATGCTTCAGGAGCAAAATATCTTCAAAAAAGGCTAGCTTTTTACCATCCTGCAAGGTCCCTGAGGTCAGGGTCTTTGTTTCTTGCTGTGGTCCCTCGCATAAAAAGGGCACGTATAGGAGGTCGATCTTTCAGATTGTTGGCTCCGCAGCTTTGGAATACTCTGCCAGTGACACTGCGCTGTACCTCCAATCTGCTGGCGTTTAGGAAGGGCCTTAAAACCTGGCTTTTTACTCTGTAGACATTAGTCTTGATGTTAGTGAGGGATTTCCCTATTTTTCTGTTTTTCCTTTCCGTTATGTTGTGATACAGGGTTGCAATAAAGCGCCGGGACACTCTTTGAGTAGCCGTGCGCTATACAAGACAAAAATAACATAACATAACATAACACCCTGTAGGTGACAGTGCCTACGCCTTGCGTGAATATCTCCTCCATCGCTAGTCCCTACCTCAACCCTGCAACACCTCAGGAGCAGTGCTACAATACAGCACACATCAGCACCAGGAATGTGGTAGAGCGAACCTTTGGCATCCTCAAGAGTCGCTTCCGGATGCTACACAAGACAGGAGGTGCCTTACAGTATGACCCAGTGACCTGCTGCTGGATAATAGCAGTCTGCGCCATGCTGCACAACATTGCCACAAGAAGGGGGATACCAATAGAGGTAGACGGAGAGGACGACTTACGTGCACAGCAACCCCCCCCCACAACACCAACAGGCACACGTGCCTAACACAGCTGAAAGCCAAAGGAGGCGGACATACATCACACGACATCACTTCTGAGACAGGTATGAATGAGCCATCACAACATGATCTTGTTTGCAAATGTTTAATGTATATGAGCACCTGTCAGGTGCATATAAATGAGACGCCAACATGACGCAGAATCAAAATAATAATGGGATACATGTCCGTTGTCATCACGGGTGTATCATGTGGCAGTATAGTTGACCCATGGTTATGTCACCATGGCCAGGGAGCCAATGGAACATGGCTATTTGCGCTTGCCACGTACCCCCAGCCTCCTGTCTGTGACTCCTCCACATCGCCTCGATGTGTGTCAGTGGCTGTGGAGCTGCGCGCATGCGCCTCCTCTCGCTGGCCTCCGGCACAGAGATGCTGCTCACGCTTGAAGCAGCCTCACTCCCCTCCTCCCTTCCCGAACTGTTGGCACTGAGTCCTAGACTGCAGATGCTCCACTGCAGTGGTCACTCTTTCTAAGGACTTTGCCACATCTCCACAATAATGGCCCAAGCCGACCTGCAGGGACACCGATCTGCGTGAAAGCACAGCTGTGCTGTTGCATAGCTTCTTAGTGATGGCCCTAATGGAGGCATTGGAACGGAGCATGTTCTGCCGATGCCTACGGCGCCCGCTCTGTGGCCTGCAATGACAGCACGTGTGAGTTCCTGCAGGCACAGTTTAATGTCTCTGTTGCCCTCAGCAACGGCTGTGGTCATCTCACGCACAGCGTCAGTCATGGTGCCAATTTTGTTTCCCAATTTGGAAATGTTAATGTTAATAGCACCCATGTGTCTCCCCTGCAGGCGCTGGACATGCAGCATCCGAGTCTCAACCACTCCGTACCCATGTGTTGGATCCTCAGATCTCTGTGCAGCTCTGGTGTTTGGGCGGTCGGAGTAACGACTGTCTGCCGTGGGACATTTGTGGCTGCTGGCCTCTGCTCTATCTCCATCACCTGCAGGTAGGAGACATTTGCCTGCGGCTTTGTGTAGCTGTCTACGGTGGTGGTGGGGTTGTCCGTCGTGGTGGTGGTGGGGTTGTCCGCCGTGGTGGTGGTGTTGCTGGTGATGGTTGTGGCGGTGGTGATGGTGGTGTTGTGGGTTCACGTCCCTGCGGGGTCTCAGCATCGGTCACCACTGGGGTTTCAGAGATGATGAGGCGGCCGCTGTCATCTGAATCAAGAGGTGATGCATCTGTGTGTGAAACAGTGCATTGTTATTATTTTGTCATGATGTATCTGTTTTGCATACTTTCATCTACATAAAGGACATATTTGGACTGACATTTGGCCCTGTGCTGCAGGTTTCATTTCATTCATATCAGGGGTCAGACATGCACTCTTTCATGATATGACTACAACTCCCATGATGCAACACTCTGGTGAGGGGATATGCGTTAGGCACGGCTACATATGCACTGTGTTTGGCCTGGAGGAATGGGCAGGGGTTGACAACACACTGCATATCTGCACTGGCATGCATCTTACCTTCTCCTCCTGCTGCAGCACCGGAAGTGTCCAATTGGGTGACCCCCACAACAGCTTCTGGCCCAATGGTAGCCTCAACGAGGTCCTCGAGGTCTCTGTTTGGTGTGACGCTGGATGTTCCGCCTCCTGTGCCAGCTGCATCCTTCACCCTTTCTGCAATCCTCTCCTTTGCCCTCTTCCTAAAGTCATACCACCTCTTCTTCAGATCGTCTATGCTGCAGTAGGTGACTCCTACAGCATTTACTCTCTCCTTGATGCGCAGCCATATTTTGCGCTTCTCCGCCTCAGGCACCTTCAGGGACAGCTTGCCAAAAAGCCTGTCGTGTTTGCTGCTCACCCCCTCGATGAGTAGTTCAAGTTCTTTGTCAGAAAACATTTGCTTCCTCTTCCTGGGCGTGTCCTTGTCCTGGGGTGCATCCTTCTCCATCCTGGATGTCTGTGCAATAGCTGGTTTGTGCTATCACTGTCTCATTCCTCAGCTCCTGTGCTCTGCCTCCTCCTCTGAGCTCCTCAGGGGACTGAATGAAGCATGGGCTGTGTTACTTCCTGCTTGTGATGTCTCAATGCGACGTATTTTTCTTGCGAATTCGCTAATACCGAAATCTCAAATACCGATTCGGTATTTTCTACCTTGGTATTTGCTATTCTTTGATTTGGAGTCTCGCAATCATGTTTTCGGATTTATTTACCGATTTATTGCGATTCGGTATTTAATACCAAATCTGTTGATGCATCGCGGTATGCGACTCCTTATTAGCGATTCCTTATTTTTCGCTAATAAGGACTTGTTTTACCGAATTTGGATGCATATACCCAATAATGAGGGTAAGGAACTTGCTACAGAGAACTTTGTGTTCACAGTAAGTTTTGGGTTAAATAGAGGTAATGCACTTGTAGTGTAGTTCCTATTTTCCCTATAGGCCCTGCGCATTGGAATAACATAAACAGCAGTGTAGACGTAGGACTGTGGTCTTCTAGGTCTCTACTGACTATGTTAAACTTAATTTAGGTTTGCGCCAGCTAGCTCAGAGGTCACTGGAAACTTTCTTGACTGAATAGGAAGTGATCATCTTCCCTGGCTCAGACAAGAAGGGATTCAGCTTCCGACAACCGCATAAACATGACAACTTTGCTCCCCAGAATAAGAGTAAATCTCTAGAGTCGTGTGAAAACAATAGACAATTATTTCACTCAGTCAGACGTGCGTTCTTAGTTTCACCAGAGTGCAGAGAAGAGAGAGACGGGCGTTTTCAATAAAGGGTATGATTTATTGAACAGTCTTCCTTCTCATGCAAGAGAAATGGATTGCCACAATTGCAATACTTAATATAAAGTAAATTACGTACAGTAAAAGGAGTATTATGAAATAATACTGTAAAAGCATTGATATGGTTTCTTAGCCATGAGATAGTTAAAATGAATAAAATATATACATTCATATATACATTGGCTAACGACCTCAACTGGTGCTTCTAACTACGCCTACCCCGGTGTACCTAAGCCTAATACGTGGGAGGGAGTAAGTAAGTAGCAGTTTAAGTTAAGTTGGTTTTGCCAAGAGTCTGATCCAAGAATTCTCTCTAAGGGTTTAGTCAGCACCGTACCTTTGGAATAGAATGTAGGAGGTCTGGTATCTCCCTCTCAAGACCCGATATCCCAGTCACCCGCAAGGGTAGGCTGGAAACGCCGGAGCTGGATTTTCTCTGCAGGAGAAAAGACAGCCTCTTTCTCAGCGTGTCAAAGAGAAGGGGCAGCGTCCGTGGGCTTCTTGCGTCTGCTGGGCTCTCTGCAAGGGGACACTGTTCTGCTCCAGAGTTCACCACCGTGTGTCCGCTTAAGGCAGCGTTGGCATATGTGATCTCGACCCACGGATCACGAGACCCCTACTCACACCGCCCGCCTATCACCCCTCCGCAAGCCCCTGTCTCCTGACACACAACCCGAAGCAACCAAAACAGCGTCCATGACAGAAACCCCACCCCTCTCTCTGTTGCAGAATCCAATCAGGAACAACGATAGACCGGAAGGACTTCCTCATGATCCCGGAAGTCCTGCCTCCGTGCCGACAACCGGATGTAGAAAAGACGGAAGAGGAGAAGAGGAAGGCGTCGAAGGATCGTGGCAGGAGCTTTCGGCTGGTGCGGTGACGGATGGAGAAGACGGGAACGGAGATATCGAGGAGTGGTCCGAAGATTGGTGGAGTCCCACGGAGGTGGCTGAAGAGCGGCCGTAACTCGGAGGAGAGTTACGGCGGAGCGCGTGAGTACCAGCTACCTTCTTAAGGCACGCTAGGTGCTCTGTGAAAATAGTAGAAACCCCTCCCCATGTACAAATACTCCCGCTGTCCTAGGCACGTCACCAATAGCCCTTAGACACCTTGTATATAATAGCACTTAACACTGTATAAAGAGCACCCCTCTCCCCCACCTCCTGTACACTTCTTTATTCTTCCCCTTCCCTAATTCCATCCTGTACCTTCCTGTGATGGGAGCACGGCCTCTGCAGCACGGATATCCCGTCACCCCTCTCCATCACCACCACAATCCCCTGTTGCCCGGACTACCAAAACAACCCCGACTCCACCCCTTTCTCTTTCCCTGCAGGAACCAGTACCAACGCGGGACACAGCGGAAGTACATCCCCGCGACCCCGGAAGTCCCTCCCCCTTTCCGGAGGCGGGTCACAGAAAAGCCGGAAGAACCCACAACACAGCGTTCAAGCAGGAAGACTCGTGGCAGGAGACGGCGTGCGAAGAACCCCCGGAGAAGAGAGACGATCCGGAACCAGGAGACGAGGTCTGGACGGAGGACTGGTGGAGTCCAGAGGAGGACGCTGGAGAGCGGCCGCAACTCAAGGACGGAGTTGCAGCGGGCCAAGTGAGTACCAGTTCCGTGTGTGTGTAAATATTAGGCGTTACGAGAGTGTGTAAATAAGTAGTCTGTACATATCCCCGTGTATAAAATAGTTCCCTCCTCACGATTCACCGTGCACTGTGTATAGATTGTACATACGTGTGAGAGTGGCACTATCACGATTGTAGATAAATACCCTTGCACGTCCCGACACCAACGTCACCCTATTCCCTGTCCGCGCTATATCTCCACCCCTCTTACCTTCCCGTCCCTTCCCTCACAGTCGTTCTAGCCCCAACACTCCGGTGAAGGAACAGGATCTTGTCCTTAGATCCACCGACAGAGCTAACTGCCCTATTTTCTCTCTCCTTTTCCCCCCCTCCGAGGAACCACCGTCTGGGAGCTGAGCCTATTGACACCTCGAGGATCGGCCCGACTACCGTCAAGACCAACAGCTGGCCCTGGAAGACCATACCCGGACGACTCCCTACCTCGGACCCGGAACCCGCAATCCTTTTGGAACTCTCTACTTCCCTGTATCATACCATTGCACCTTTGTACAGTAATAAACACCGGCTACGAAATAGCCCACTACATACGGCCTCCGCGCCTGTTATTCCGGTCTGCTACCCCCACCAGCCCACAAGTGGTGTCAGAAGTGGGATATACCGGAAGCATGGAGGCCGCGGTGAAAAAGCTAGCAGATTCCCAAGAACAACTCGGGAAGATGATGGAGCTCTTCTTGAAAACGGCCGAAGAAGACCGTGGGCAATTGCACGATGTCTTGAAGGGGCAGGGAACCGCTCAGGACCAGGCTCTGGGAAAGCTCACAGATGTCTTAGGCCAACAACGACCCACCGCGTCACTTCCTTCAGTGGTTCTCCAGAAATATGTACCGGGCGAAGACCCGGATTTCTTTTTTACTAATTTCGAACGGCTGGCCCTAGCCGCTGCCTGGCCAGTCGACCGCTGGGGTCATTACCTGGGTCCGTTACTGACTGGTGAACTGCAGGCAGCCTTCCAACAGGCTAATGTACAGGGACTGACCCCCTATGCCGACATCAAGACCTGTATCCTTGAAAGGTTGGGTATCGATGATGAGACCTATCGGGTACGGCTCCGCCAAGCAAAAGAGGGACCACAGGAAACACCAAGAGCCCTCTCCTTCCGGATTAAAGATCTGGCTGACCGGTGGTTGAAGTCCGCGACCGCTACTAAAGAGGAAATACTATCAAAAATTTATTTGGAGCAGTTCCTGGCTTCCCTCCATCCTGCCACTCAAAAGTGGGTCCGTCAGCACGCCCGTCTGACCCTAGAGAATGCCATTGAAATTGCCAGCGCATACAGCCGCGCCCAGGACTTGCAGAAACCTAAGGAAGATCATGGTCACCGAACTCAGCCCCATGGCCAACCTCGAGGACCCCGTCCATTTCTAGCCAAGAAACCTGAGCCTCCCCCGTTGTTCCCTTATCCAGTGATGTCCAGACCCCCACCGCCTGGTCCCCAGTGCTACCATTGTGGAGGTTACGGGCACATTGCTCGGGTTTGTCCTCAAAAAGAAGAGCCGATGGAGGTGGGAATGGCCCGAAACTATGTGTGTCTGTCCTCTGGTCCGTCTCCTCCCGCTTTCCATCGCCCTGTACGAATTGATGGACATCAGGTGTCTGCCCTTGCAGACACTGGATGTAGACAGAGTGTGCTCAGACCTCAAGAGATACCCCACCCGATCAGACCCATAACCGGTACAGTGGCCATTCAGTGTGTGCACGGGGACACAAAGGTTTACCCTACGGCCGAGGTTAAAGTACAACACTCCCTGGATCCTGGAAGTACCCTGAATGTCGGACTTGTTCCTTCCCTGCCGGAACAGGTCATCTTGGGCAGCGATTACCCTGGTCTTCCTCGCCTTCTCCAGGACACCACCACCAGCTTAGAGAGGTGGTGGTCTGAAGCTCCTTTTCCCGACAGCTCTCCAGTAGTCGGAACAGACACTATTCGGATGACCAAGACTAAAACCCAAAAGAAAAAGGAAAAAAGGAACTACTCTACAGCTTTCCCAGTAAGAGTAGAAGAACATCCCTGGGAAGTCGACCAAGAATTCCGGGCTGCTCAGCAGGAAGACCCTATTCTACAAGAAGCCTGGGGAAGGGCCCTGGACCACGAAGATCCACTGCATGTAGGTCCCCACTTTTATAAAAAAGACGGTCTCTTATACAGAAAAGGAGGACCCCAACAACCGTCCCAGTTAATAGTTCCAGGACCCTTCCGCGACAATGTATTGTTTCTGGCACATAGCCATCTACTTGGGGGTCATTTCAGTGACGAAAAGACGAGTCAGGCTATCCTAGAAAAGTTCTACTGGCCAGGCATCCACCAGCAAGTCAAACAGTACTGTAGGGCCTGCCCCATTTGCCAGAAGAACAGCCGGTATCGCCCTCCTAGAGTCCCTCTACAACACCTGCCTTTGATAGACATCCCCTTCAGTAGGGTAGGGATGGATATTATAGGTCCTATGCTCCCATCCCGAAGCGGTTGTCGGTATGCGTTAGTCCTAGTGGATTACGCCACCCGCTTCCCTGAAGCCATACCTCTCCGCCAGCCTACCAGTCAGAATATTGCTAAAGCTCTAATATCCATCTTTTCTCGGGTAGGCTTTCCCAGAGAAATCCTGACTGACCAGGGAACTCCCTTTGTATCCTCCCTCATGAAACAGGTATGCTCCCAACTAGGTGTGAAACAAATCAGAACATCCGCATACCACCCCCAAACGGATGGTCTGGTGGAGCGGTATAACGCCACCCTGAAAACTACCCTGAAGAAACTCTTGGCCTTGGAGAGTAAGAGGTGGGAGGAAATGCTACCGCTAGCCCTCTTTGCCATCCGCTGTAAGGTCCAAAGCAGCACGGGATTTTCCCCTTATGAACTTCTGTATGGTAGACCCCCTCGGACCCTCCTAGATATGGCCAAAGAGGCATGGGAGGCGGAACCCAACCGAACCCGACCACTGCCGGAGTACGTACAAAACCTCAGAACCCACCTGGGACAAATAAGGGACATTGTACGCCAGAATCTGGTAGCAGCCCAAGCTAAACAAAAGCAACAATATGACAAGGGTACCAAACCTCGTTCCTTTCTTCCTGGCCAATTGGTCCTCCTCTTAATGCCCTCTTCCGACCACAAACTGTTAGGGCAATGGCAAGGTCCCTTTCCGATTCTGAGACAGGTCACTCCCGTGACCTATGAAATCGAGCTCGACCCTGTCCGTCGAACCACACAAATCTTCCATGTGAATCTATTAAAGGAGTGGGTCGGACCCCGTCCGGTCCTCCTGAACACCTGTCCAGAACCGGAACTCCCCTATGAGGTCTGTATAGACTCAGAACTCGGGGATCAACGAAAACAGGAACTTAGGTCCACCCTTCAACCCTTACAGCAAGTATTCTCCTCCTCTCCTGGCCTCACCTCAGTAGTCGAACATGCCATCATCACGGAACCAGGGAAAACGGTCCGTCAGCGGCCTTACCGGCTACCTGAGGCTCGTAGACCCATTATCAGAGACGAGGTAGCCCAGATGCTCCACATGGGGATCATCGAGCCTTCCAGTAGCGATTGGAACTCGCCGATAGTATTAGTCCCCAAACCAGACGGGTCGGTCCGTTTTTGTATCGATTTCCGAGAAATCAACAAGATCTCCTCCTTCGATACATACCTCTACCCCGGGTTGATGAAATGATCGAGCGTATCGGTAGAGCTAAATTCATCAGCACGCTAGACCTTTGTAAAGGTTATTGGCAGATCCCCTTACGTCCTGCCGACAAGAAGAAGACGGCCTTCTCCACCCCCGAAGGCCTATACCAATTTACGGTGATGCCCTTTGGGCTCCACGGGGCTCCAGCCACCTTTCAGCGGGCCATGAATTTGGTATTACGGCCCCATGTTTCTTACGCCGGGGCCTATCTGGATGACATTATCATCTATAGTGATGACTGGGACCAGCACTTATGTCACCTAAGTAAAGTAATACACTCTCTGGGGTCTTATGGGTTCACGATCAATCCCTTGAAAACCACCTTGGCTGCTCAGACGGTGAAATATTTGGGTTTCCTGTTGGGGGAAGGGCTGATCCGCCCTCAAAACAACAAAATTGCCGCTATCCACGCCATTCCTTTTCCCCAGACCCAAAAAGAGCTACGAGCCTTCCTAGGCCTTTTAGGGTATTACAGGCGCTTTATCCCCCGGTTTTCTCAGATAGCAGCTCCCCTCACAGACCTGTTAAAGAAAACCGTAAAAACCGAAGAAGCACTGAGACAACCACACCCCTCCTTGTTGGATGCCTTCCACAGATTGAAAGACATCCTACTATCCAGTCCCGTTCTCATCAGTCCAGACTATTCAAAACCCTTTATACTCCAGACCGACGCCTCCGAGCAGGGGTTGGGAGCAGTTCGCTCTCAGAAAGATCACAATGGAGACGAACGACCCATCCTTTTCTTAAGTAGAAAACTGTTTCCCCGAGAGAGAAACTATGCTGTAGTTGAGAAGGAGGCCCTCGCCATCAAATGGGCGGTAGACAGTCTCCGCTACTATCTTGAAGGTAGAGAATTCGTACTGTACACTGACCATGCCCCACTGGAATGGATGGCCCGTAACAAGGGACACAACAAAAGAGTCCTTCGTTGGTTCCTTTCCCTGCAACCCTTCAGGTTCAAGACTCTCCACAGGAAGGGCGCGGATCAAGCCAACGCTGACTATCTTTCTCGATATCCTTGCCAAATTACCCGATCAAGAAAGACAGCTAGGGGAAGGGGATGTGATGGGAGCACGGCCTCTGCAGCACGGATATCCCGTCACCCCTCTCCATCACCACCACAATCCCCTGTTGCCCGGACTACCAAAACAACCCGGACTCCACCCCTTTCTCTTTCCCTGCAGGAACCAGTACCAACGCGGGACACAGCGGAAGTACATCCCCGCGACCCCGGAAGTCCCTCCCCCTTTCCGGAGGCGGGTCACAGAAAAGCCGGAAGAACCCACAACACAGCGTTCAAGCAGGAAGACTCGTGGCAGGAGACGGCGTGCGAAGAACCCCCGGAGAAGAGAGACGATCCGGAACCAGGAGACGAGGTCTGGACGGAGGACTGGTGGAGTCCAGAGGAGGACGCTGGAGAGCGGCCGCAACTCAAGGACGGAGTTGCGGCGGGCCAAGTGAGTACCAGTTCCGTGTGTGTGTAAATATTAGGCGTTACGAGAGTGTGTAAATAAGTAGTCTGTACATATCCCCGTGTATAAAATAGTTCCCTCCTCACGATTCACCGTGCACTGTGTATAGATTGTACATACGTGTGAGAGTGGCACTATCACGATTGTAGATAAATACCCTTGCACGTCCCGACACCAACGTCACCCTATTCCCTGTCCGCGCTATATCTCCACCCCTCTTACCTTCCCGTCCCTTCCCTCACAGTCGTTCTAGCCCCAACACTCCGGTGAAGGAACAGGATCTTGTCCTTAGATCCACCGACAGAGCTAACGGCCCTATTTTCTCTCTCCTTTTCCCCCCCTCCGAGGAACCACCGTCCGGGAGCTGAGCCTATTGACACCTCGAGGATCGGCCCGACTACCGTCAAGACCAACAGCTGGCCCTGGAAGACCATACCCGGACGACTCCCTACCTCGGACCCGGAACCCGCAATCCTTTTGGAACTCTCTACTTCCCTGTATCATACCATTGCACCTTTGTACAGTAATAAACACCGGCTACGAAATAGCCCACTACATACGGCCTCCACGCCTGTTATTCCGGTCTGCTACCCCCACCAGCCCACACTTCCTCACTCCCCTTTCTCCTCCTCACACTACCGGGTAACGGTGTCAGTCTCAAGTCTCTAGTCCCAGAGTGACTAACGGCTCCTTTCTCTCTTATTGCCCTCCGAGGTGTCTTCCGACCATACCGAGGCTTCTACACCCAAGACCCGGATATCCATCGGACCCTCATCACATCAGGAGGAACCCGGAAGAAGACGCGTCTCCCTCGTTGGATGTTATATCTGGGACTCACTCTTTCACCGTGTCCTACTGTTAAGAGAAAATAAAAAAACACTATAGCCCACTATATCCGGCCTCCTCGCCTGCTTTACCAGTCCGCCGACCGCCCACGATCACATCTGGTGTCAGAAGTGGGATCATCTGGAGGTATGGAGGCCGTGATGAACAGGATGGCGGAATCCCAAGAACAACTGGGGAAGTTAATGGAGCGGTTCCTAAAGACCGCTGAGGACGACCGTGGCCAGCTTCATGATGTATTGAAAGGACAGGGAACCACCCACGAGCAGGCTATGGGAAAGCTGACCGATGTCCTGGGTCAACCGAAGCCCATGACCTCCTTGCCTTCGGTGGTTCTCCAGAAATATGTGCCGGGGGAAGACCCGGATTTCTTTTTTACCAACTTCGAGCGGCTAGCACAGGCCGCCGCCTGGCCTGTTGACCGTTGGGGTCATTATCTGGGTCCCCTACTGACGGGCGACCTACAGGTCGCATACCAACAAGCGAACATCCAGGGTAACAATCCTTATGCGGACATTAAAAAGTGTATCCTCGAAAGGCTGGGTATCGACGATGAAACGTACCGAGTGCGGTTACGCCAAGCAAAGGAAGGGCCCCAAGAAACCCCCAGAGCCCTTTCCTTTCGTATTAAAGACCTAGCCAACAGGTGGCTGAAACCCGATACCTCTACTAAGGAGGAAATCCTAGAGAAAGTGTATTTGGAAGAATTCCTGGCGTCTTTGCATCCAGGCACGCAAAGATGGGTGCGCCAACATGCACGACTTACTCTGGACACTGCAATCGAAATCGCCAGCGCCTATAGTCGGGCCCAGGAGGGTCAACGAGGAAAAGAGGAACACTCCCATAAACCTCATCACCCCACAGGTCTCCGGCCTCCTCGTCCCCTGTACCGAGAAGACCAGAGCCAGCCCTAGTGTTCCCTCCCCCTGTGTTGCAACGTCCTGTTAATCCCGGACCTCAATGTTATAGTTGCGGAGGATTTGGACACATTGCCAGGGTGTGTCCTCACAAAGAGGAGCCAATGGAAGTGGGCCTAGCCCGGAACTATGTATGTTCCGTTCCCGGGGTGACACCACCTCCATTCCGATGTCCGGTGAATTTTGATGGACAACCCCTCATGGCCCTAACCGACACCGGGTGTAGACAGAGCGTCCTCAGACCTCAGGACTTGAACCACCCTGTTAATCCTTCCTCCAAGATGGTCGCCATTCAATGTGTTCATGGAGATACGAAGAGGTACCCAACCGCCCAGGTACAGGTCCAACACCCCGAAGATCCCGGAACCAACCTCACCGTCGGGCTCATACCCGCACTCCCGGAGCAGGCAATATTGGGGAGCGATTACCCCGGATTACCAGGACTACTGCAGGACACCACTGAATCCCTGACTCAATGGTGGGAAGAAGCTCCCTTTCCAAAGGGGTTGTCCTCCCCTGTGTTGACACACAAACCACCTAAAACTAAAACCCAGAAGAAGAAAGAAAAGAGAGAATATACAAGCGCATTCCCCGTGATCCCGGATGAACACCCTTGGCAAACAGACCGGGAATTCAGGGCTGCACAACAGGAGGATCCTGTCCTACAGGAAGCATGGGGAAGGGCATTGGACCAAGAGGATCCCCTTACCGTAGGTCCCTACTTCTTCAAGAAAAATGGGCTATTGTACCGCAAGGGAGGGGCCCAACAAAAACCCCAACTCCTGGTCCCTGGTCCCTTTCAAGAGAAGGTTCTGTTTCTAGCCCATAGCCACCTGCTGGGGGGCCATTTTGGTGAGGAGAAAACCAGTCAGACTATATTAGATAAATTCTACTGGCCTGGGATATATCAGCACATTAAAAAGTACTGTAAGGAATGTCCGGTATGCAAAAAAAACAGCAGATTTCGGCCCCCTAGAGCCCCCCTACAACCCCTTCCCGTCATTGACGTCCCATTCAGCAGAGTGGGGATGGACATTATAGGACCCCTGTTGCCCTCACGCAGTGGGTGTCGTTACGCCCTGGTTATAGTAGACTATGCCACACGCTTCCCGGAAGCCTTGCCTTTGCGTCAACCCACCACACAGAACATTGCCAAAGCCCTCATCTCTGTATTCACTAGGGTGGGGTTTCCCCGCGAAATACTGACAGACCAGGGTACTCCATTTGTCTCTGCTCTGATGAAACAGGTCTGCTCCTACCTAGGGATTAAACAGATCAGAACCTCGGCCTACCACCCCCAAACCGATGGGCTAGTCGAGAGATTCAACGCCACCTTAAAACAAACACTTAAGAAACTACTGGGGTTGGAAGCCAAACGGTGGGAGGATATGCTACCCCTTGCCCTGTTCGCCATCCGTTGTGCCACCCAGAGTAGCACAGGTTATTCACCCTACGAGCTACTATATGGGAGACCCCCTCGCATCCTATTGGACATGGCTCAAGAAGCCTGGGAAGCTGAACCAGACCGCACCCGCCCCCTCCCTGAATACATGAGTAACCTAAAAACACACCTATCTGTCATACGTGACATAGTCCGACAGAATCTGGAAAACGCACAAAGCAAACAAAAGGGACAGTATGATAAAGGCACGAAACCTCGAGTCTTTTCAGTAGGTGATTTGGTGTTGCTGATGTTACCCTCCTCTGACCAAAAACTCCTAGGACAGTGGCAGGGCCCTTATACCATCCTTCGACAGGTGACCCCTGTCACCTATGAATTAGACCTGGATCCCACCCGTGGTATAACACAGATTTATCACGTTAACCATCTGAAGAAATGGGAAGGACCTCGCCCGGTCCTATCCGGCTCATCGGTACCTCTTCCTCTCTCCTTTTCCCCCTGTATTGACCCTGAGTTAACCCCACAACAACACCAAGAGCTTGAAACAGTCCTGTACCCGTTACGACAGGTCTTCTCCTCATCCCCTGGCCATACCACCATCACGGAACATGCCATACAGACGGTCCCTGGAAAGGTGGTCCGACAAAGACCTTATCGGGTCCCCGAAGCCCGCAGGGCGGTCATACGAAGAGAAAAGGAACAGGTGTTGGAGATGGGTATAATAGAGCCGTCGGTAAGCGATTGAAACTCACCGATCGTCCTTGTACCCAAACCTGACGGGTCTGTCAGGTTCTGTATTGACTTCCGCGAAGTTAATAAAATATCCTCCTTCGACTCGTATCCCTTGCCACGTGTCGATGAAATGGTCGAGCGCATAGGGAAGGCCAAATACATTTCTACGCTGGACCTCTGTAAGGGGTATTGGCAGATACCCCTCAGAGAGGAGGATGGAAAGAAGACGGCCTTCTCCACCCCAGACGGCTTGTACCAATTCCTTGTTCTCCCTTTTGGTCTTCATGGCGCCCCGGCCACGTTCCAGCGGGCCATGAATCGCATCCTAAAACCCCACGCTAAGTATGCAGGTGCATATTTAGATGATATTGTCATCTATAGTGATACCTGGACCCAACACCTAGAACACCTCCATCAGGTCGTCTCCTCCCTGGGATCACATGGGTTCACTATAAATCCTGCCAAAACAACCCTAGCGGCCCAGACCGTAAAGTATCTAGGATACCTCCTGGGTGAAGGACTGATACGACCCCAGAAAAGCAAGACCGAAGCAATCCGTTCTCTTCCCTTTCCCCAGACAAAAAAAGACCTTCGGGCATTTCTGGGCCTCTTGGGGTATTACAGACGATTTGTACCAAACTTCTCCCAAAGGGCAGCCCCACTCACAGACCTCTTGAAAAAATCTGCTAAAACCGAAGCCTTCCTTAAGAATCCCACTCCATTGTTATGGCAGGCCTTCTCCGACTTGAAAAACGCTCTGACATCCAGTCCTGTGTTGGTGAGCCCCGACTACTCACAACCCTTCATCCTTCAGACAGATGCCTCGGAACAAGGACTGGGGGCGGTGCTGTCTCAAATGGACCCTCATGGGCATGAGAAACCCATACTCTACCTCAGTAGGAAGTTATTCCCACGAGAAAAGAACTATGCCGTGGTAGAAAAGGAAGCTTTGGCCATCAAATGGGCTGTAGAAAGCCTCCGATACTATCTGGAGGGAAGACAATTCACAATCTATACAGATCACGCTCCCTTAGAGTGGATGGCTAGGAACAAGGGCCACAACGATCGAGTCCTCCGGTGGTTTCTGTCACTTCAACCTTATCATTTCACAACCCTACATCGGAAAGGCGTAGACCAGGGCAACGCCGACTATCTTTCTCGCTACCCTGTCTCCTCACCGGGTACAAGAAAGACAGCTAGGGGAAGGGAATGTGATCTCGACCCACGGATCACGAGACCCCTACTCACACCGCCCCGCCTATCACCCCTCCGCAAGCCCCTGTCTCCTGACACACAACCGAAGCAACCAAAACAGCGTCCATGACGACAGAACCCCCACCCCTCTCTCTGTTGCAGAATCCAATCAGGAACAACGATAGACCGGAAGGACTTCCTCATGATCCCGGAAGTCCTGCCTCCGTGCCGACAACCGGATGTAGAAAAGACGGAAGAGGAGAAGAGGAAGGCGTCGAAGGATCGTGGCAGGAGCTTTCGGCTGGTGCTGTGGCGGACGGAGAAGACGGGAACGGAGATATCGAGGAGTGGTCCGAAGATTGGTGGAGTCCCACGGAGGTGGCTGAAGAGCGGCCGTAACTCGGAGGAGAGTTACGGCGGAGCGCGTGAGTACCAGCTACCTTCTTAAGGCACGCTAGGTGCTCTGTGTAAATAGTAGAAACCCCTCCCCGTGTACAAATACTCCCGCTGTCCTAGGCACGTCACCAATAGCCCTTAGACACCTTGTATATAATAGCACTTAACACTGTATAAAGAGCACCCCTCTCCCCCACCCCCTGTACACTTCTTTAATCTTCCCCTTCCCTGATTCCATCCCGTACCTTCCTCACTCCCCTTTCTCCTCCTCACACTACCGGGTAACGGTGTCGGTCTCAAGTCTCTAGTCCCAGAGTGACTAACGGCTCCTTTCTCTCTTATTGCCCTCCGAGGTGTCTTCCGACCATACCGAGGCTTCTACACCCAAGACCCGGATATCCATCGGACCCTCATCACATCAGGAGGAACCCGGAAGAAGACGCGTCTCCCTCGTTGGATGTTATATCTGGGACTCACTCTTTCACCATGTCCTACTGTTAAGAGAAAATAAAAAAACACTATAGCCCACTATATCCGGCCTCCTCGCCTGCTTTACCAGTCCGCCGACCGCTCACGATCACAGCATATTTATACCTGAAAGGTGCCGGGTTTGACGTAAGGTTGGACATAAGACGTCAATAAAGATGTCACTAGGAACTGGTCGTTCTTACAGTGCTCGCAGGAGTTCTATTACAAATCAAAACAAAGCAAGCAGGGCTTTCCCAGGTTCCTGAGGGTTTGGTGTGTCGAAAGAACTCGGTGTGCTCTCTAGGAATCTAAGGAAGTAGCTTCTGCTGTGTCATGGACTGCAGAGGCTATTTACTGAAAATATGGCTCTGATTATTATGCCATTATAGGGATATGTATTGATTATAGCCGTATAGGGGCATAAGGTCACAATATTGATCGGGTTCCTAGATAAAACACATCACCCACTCCACGGTTTTATGTCCATCAATTACTAAAAACGTAGGCAATAAAGATGCATGTGTATTCCAACCCACCCCAAAACACATTTTGCATTTGAAATGGTGTATACGAAATACATGAAAATGATAATAGGTACTGTACGTTTTAAGCAGTATGGTCATTCAGAAAAATTGCTTATGTATATCAACTGAACGATTTGCGAAACATTACACATGAAATGTCTCTCAATACAGAAAAGAAGGGCGAGACTATTTCATCACATATAAATACAGTTGCTGTAAAATGTGCTAGAGTCTGAGGTAAAATTTCGTCTCTAGATCTACTAAAAATAGAAGCTCTGTTCTTTATGAATAGTTCTACTTTAAGCAAAGTACGTGTGCCAGAAAAAAGGTAAATATTTTGGAATTTTGGAAAAAATAATTTCCTGTTGAGCGGAGGAAAAAATAGTTCCAAACGTTTTTCAGTAGCTCTTCTTTATCAAAGCCGAAGGCCGAATTTAGAGTTCATGGGAACGCTGTGTGCCGGATTGTTTTCCAAAAAGTTATTGTTTCTGTTCAGGGGAGAACATCATTTCAGACTGACTCGCAAAAAATTGGTCTACATATTCAGGTGACAGTTCGACCAAGTTTGATAATGCTGTAACCTGGCAGTCGTGAGAATGATTGCTATCATCGATTTCAGGATCAGCAATGCTCACAGAGGGTCGTACCTGAGTGATGTTGCTTTCATTTCTTGCTTCACTGCCACCACCTAATCGTAGCGCAGAAGTCTCAACGAATGCCGTCATCAGGATTGGTAACCGCTGGGGACAACATGATGCATGAGCCGTTACAGGACTTAGCAAAGTATCGATATCCATTGGTACTGCTGATTGTAGTGCAAGACAGGTGTCTAACACGCATTCCTCTCCGCATAGCATACATCGAAGCACAGGTAAGATGCAGGTCTGCCATATAGGTCTGAATGAAAGAAACCAGGTCATGTTCAGATCTCTAAGCCGGGCTAATCCAAGGACTTTAGTTATGCGGTCCCGATAGCGTATAGCTAGGATCGTTTCCTCCATTGTCGCTGGAGTCATGTCTGCGTATTGGCTTGCCATATCGGAGAAGAAGGGTCAAAATTAAAATCCCTGCTACGAGTCCCAAAAGTAGTGGTAGGCCGCCAAAGATCGAATGGACAAAATTGGGAAAGATGCCCAGGACTGCTTCAAAGGGTGTTAACAGTCCCGAAAAAATTGTCTTAAATACATACGAGATACCACTGGCATCCGACATATTTAGGATTTGGCTTAACATTTCTACGAAATGCACGGGGCAATTTGTTGATAAAAGTGTATGTATCTCTGCAGTTGTCCTTGCAACTTGGAGATCATACGTCTCTTTTGATGACGTGATGGGCACTGCTGTCTGTAAAAGCACAGACTTCATTCTGCTTAAAGTATCAATTTGTATAGAAGAGATATTCAACAGAGGCCAAATTGGAGCCTCTGAGTCTCCAGGGCCATTTGGATACAATGCTTGCATACAGCAAGTGACCATGGAACTGACGCTTAAGGATATGCTTTCCCTGGCACCATGCCACAACAGCTGTGGTCCGTTATTAGAACGTAACTCCCGTTAGAAAGTTGTCTAAAGAATGGCTCTATCTGTGTTGCAGGTGTGCCGTGCTGGTGGCATGAAAGGTTATTTGAAGTCCCCTCACAGGCCCCATGCAAGTTAATACCTTGGCACAAAAGTATACTGCTTAATGATTGTTTACACTCATTACCACTAAGAAATAAATTTTTGTTATTGTCACTACAACATGTGTGTGTATAAGGTAATTTCCATGATGACTTAATGTATCCTTTACCCAACCTTTCATACTGGCCTGCTGGTATATACTCTTGGCAATTTTTACATTGGAAAGTTGTTATCGGAATTGTGATTATTCCGTGTATTATCCATTCAATGGCAGGTCTTTCAGACATTGTCAATGGTAATCTCTCAAGTTTTTCAATGCTCAGGATTGTATAGTCTGCTCCTTTCTGTGCCAAACTGATTTGTTTATCAGTAAGGTTAAAGATAGAAAACAATGACGTTGTGTTGATTAAACGCCATGGCACATAGCCTGAACGCAGGTTTTGCAACGTCCAGCCTAGCTGTACAATAGAACGTAATTGGGACTGGCCTTGTTGTAACATTAGCAAGTCCTGGTCTATTATATCGATAGCAGATGATACAATACTGTCCAGTGAATATATTCTGGAGGACAGAGTCATTAACCCATTGTCCACAACAGAAAGTGATTTTTCCAAATTAATACGATAAATTTCTCGTATTTTCTCTGCTGTCTCAATTTGAGTCACTTTCCATGCCTCGTTGTAAGCAGCGTGTATACTGGCCGCTATGAAACGTTTTTGACGCTGTTTGCGTGGTCCCATTATGAAATCGCGCAAGTCAGCACCATCTTTAAGTAAAGATAAGTGTTGCTTAATTTCTGCCAGTGTGGATGTTTGTAGCCATTCAAGGCATAGTTTCCCTACACTGTATGTTGTTACTATCCCTGGATGTTGTCTCTGGGAGTATCTAGGGTCTGGTCTGGTAATTTTTAACCCCTGTATTTTGTTCAGGAATCTGTATTGACAGTTATTTGTGTCTGTAGGCCAGATTAACCACTTTTTCCAATCAGGATGTGTTCTTTTTTCATGTAAAACTTGGGATACGTCTACCTCAATATCTGTGGTTGCATTATCAGGTATTGGCTTTGGAATAGACGGTTTGTTAAGGTCTTTAATCTTGGCTAGGCCAAGACAGGTTGTTTGTTGAAATGTGTCATTCAAGAACATTATTTGTTCTGGGATCATGCAGGCTCAAAATAATGCTTCTAGGCCTTGTACCTGCCAATCTTTTGTACCCCAGATGGTTTTTGTTTCAATGTTGTTTTTCCAGAAATCAAAACCAAATGTAATCATTTTTTCATAAAATGCTTCTGAATATATCAATTTAGTATTTGTCAGCATGGTTTTTCTCCCTGTGTTATCTAACAGTTTATAATAAAATGTTTCTGCATCACTTGTGTTAAACCCTGAGAAGTATTGGAATTTCTCATAGAATGTTTTTGAACTGCTTTTAGGTGGAGTAGCACAATGTTCCAATTGGTTATATTTAAAAACATTTCTAGGTTTAGCAAATTTATGCAAATAGTGGTCTGCATAATGGGTAAAACAATATATCTGTTCATAATTCGATGAACCTTGCAAATAATCATGTTCTGTAAATTTTGCTGATAAAACTAAATCCAACATCATATTATGTATGCTTTTAAAGTCCCAATCATCAGAGAATGTACTTGGTTTTACGAAGTCACTTAATGAAACCTTAAACTGATGAGGATATTTCAAGAGTTCGACCGGTCCATATATTTCGTAATCTGTTTTGTCCCAAACTACCCCGCCGGGTATTGGAATGGCTGTGACATTCACTGATGATAGTTCTCTTTTCTCGATGTGAGATGACTTGTGTGGCTTCAGAACTAAGTTGATGTTCTGACTTGCTGTGTCCATTGTACTGTATTTCCCCTCAATGAATTTTCCCAAACAAAGTACCATGATGAGCCAAAGCAGGAGGAAAAATACCCCTAATACAATCCAAAATTCTAACCATGGAGAAATGAGATAGGTTTCTTTGAGTTGATGAAAAAGTTCTGTTGCTTTGTCTTTAAAAGTCTTTGTTGCTGGCGTTACTTCAGGCTCGCTTTGATCTTCAGAAAAGTTATCGAAATTGATAAAGTAGCCAGATGCAGTTCTGTCAATTGGCGGAATTGTTTTTTCAATTTGCCTTTCATTAGCACATTCTGATGCTACTTCATTGTAGACTGGTGTTTCATGACGAACTGTTTCAATTTGGGTTTCAAGAGGCACAAGTTCCATGGCATTGTCGCATAGTCCTTTTTTGTTCACTGCAGGTTTTTCAAATGTGATTAGTCTTTCAGTTGGAACCTCTTGGAAACTAGCAAATTTGGGTATTCTGGGAGTCCACTGGGCCTACTACTTATTATTGGCCACATGATTGTGGTTTTACCAGGTCGATTGATACAACTCGGTTCTCCTTTTTACCAGCAAGGGGCGGTAGTGCCACTGATCTTGTTCAGTTGATTGCTAAGACAGGTACTGCTTTTCTGTAAGAAGGCCCAAATTCCTATTTAACCGCTATTTTCTCTCTGTCCAGATCCCCGATCTTTGGAATCCAGACAGGTCTTGCTGGGACAGGTGGTGTGTCTTCAGTGGTTGTTGGCAGTTGTTTTAACTTTATGTTGCTCAGGCCTTGTTTCATTTAAGTCCTGTAAAACAGCCAAACGATCTTTGATGTCAAAGCATTTTTTCTTATCTTCTACCACTGAAGCATGACTATCTAAGTCCTGAACATACATTCTAGTTCCGAACAATAGTTCGTACGGGCTGAAACTTTTAGAGAATTTCTTGGCAAGTTATTAAGACTACGTTGGACACTTGTTAAATGCTGGACCCACCCATCACCCGAACTCAATACCTTTGCCGTTATAGATTGCTTTATGTCTCGGTTTTTTCTTTCCACAACTCCGTTTCCCTCAGGATGGAAGGGACAAGAGAACCGCAACCCTATGCCCATGCTGGTCATGGCCTCCTTATAAGCTCGAGAGCTAAAAGCAGGACCCTGGTCAGAATGAAGCATGGCAATTGCGTATGTGCCGATAAAGACTCGCAAATCTTTTATAACAGTTCTGGCGTCAACTGAGCGCTGGGGCCACATTTTTAAGTGAATATAGTCTTAAAAAAAAATTAATAGGAGGCTGGATTTCATGTGTAGATAGCCTTATGCTACCTACAGAAATGGCCATGGCATTACTCTAGTTGGCTCGTTACTGCGGTCTCTGTTGCAGTCTGGACAGCTCTTTGCAAATTTGTAATGTTGCAGGCTCATCCCCGGCCACCAGTATTCTGATTGTAATTCTGTCAGAGATTCCTTCATCTGTTTGTGCCTTGGACCCAATCCCATGTGTGCGTCTGCTATTAAAAAGAATCTCCGGTTCGTGTTTGGAATTACCCTATCCCCCACTCTAGGGATTCGAGCAAAAGGAACGGAGTTTGCGTCAATTATGTATGTATAATTGAGTGGATAGTTCGCAGGTAGTGCTGCACAGTTGCCTTTTGAAGACGTTTTTACCGCCAGCATGGTTTCCCCGTCTATGTATTTTTCTGAACGCTTTTTTGTGGCTACGGAAGCCGGTTTAGTTGCTTCCGCTGTGGCTGTATCAGCCAATGAATTCCCTGCAACGTGAACGCCATCACGTTGATGACTCAGCGTGTGTATCACGTGAGTCTTTTGTAGTTCCTTCTGTAAAAGTACTACTTGTTTCCAAAGCATTTTATGCTTGATTGTGGCACCTGTGTCGTCTTTGTAATCATTTTGAACCCAGTTCTGCAAATCATTATTGTAAGAATTGACGCAAAAATGCGAATCGCACACGATAAGTGTCGGGAATTCACGTTCGGCATTTTCAAGCGCCATCTTTAAAGATCTGATTTCAGCTCGCTGAGCCGAACATTTTCTCAGTGATTCAGTTTTTGTTATTTTCGGTCTGAATTTACCGCAGAGCCAGCGACCTTTAACAATCGCGCAGGCTCCATTGTAGGATTTATCATCTACATTGTAATGCTGTACAAATCTGTCTGTATAGATTATATAGATTATACAAGAGTACTGTTGGAGAGGGAGAATTTCGATTGGCAGAGGATATTCTTTTTCATTTTTTAAATCATTCAGTTTTTTCATGTTGGGGACAAAATAGTATGTCACGTCTTCTGCAGCAAGAGAATTTTCCCACTGTATCCATTTCGGATCTAGTGCCACTGTTTTTAGATTTACTGGGCTGAATAGTGCCTCGAAGGCTGATTCTGCTGTGAAAACAGTTATTCTTTTGCCTTGGGCTAGGGCTTGTTCTCTTGCTACAGCAGTTTGAACTGCCTTTACAGTATTTTCTGTGATACTGAATGTTTTTTCTGCTTGTGTGTACAAATGTGATTTGTAAGCTATTGGTACCGTTTCTCCCTCATTAGAGGTCAGGTACGTGATTTCGCATCTTCCTGGGATGATTCGGATTACAAGGTTGTGTGTATTATCACGTGTTTCTAATTTTATTTTAGCTAACATGTCTGTTTGAAGTGATCTCAAAATTTCTGTGTGTTTTTGAGTCCAGTTGATTGGCTTAAAATCAGGTTTTATTAATTCATAAAGAGGTTTAATCCTCTCTGCATAGTTTAGAATGTAAGTTCTTCCGAAATTCAGAAAGCCTAGAATCGATTGTAAGTTCTTCAGCGTTTTTGGTGCTTGGAGTACAGCGCACTTCTCTAAGAAGTTATCTGCTAGGCTTTTGCCTTCACTTGATAATTTGTATCCTAAAAATAGGACAGTTAGATGGGCAATTCGTGACTTTTTAAAGTTGAATTTGTAACCCTCTGCTGCGAACCCAAGTATTATGATGTTCACTCTTTTCAAGTGAGTATCCAAGTCATCGTCTGTGAGATAGATGTCATCGACATAAGATAATGCCTCATCATCATACATTTGTAGTAACTCTATTACTCTGGCTGAGAATAATCCTGGGCTGTTCTTGAATCCCTGTGGGAGCCTACAGAAATTTTTCCTGTGACCCCATATTGAGAAAGCGGCCAAGTACCTGCTTTCTGGTGCAATATTTTGACAAAAGAACCCATTAGAAATGTCTAGTGTTGTTTTGTATTCTTTGTGAACTATGTTATTCATTAGTGCCACACTGTGCGAATTTTGTACCGCAAATGTTTTGCAACATGAGTTAAGGTGTCTGTAGTCCAAGACTAGACAATATGAATCGTCTGGTTTGGAGACAGGAAACAAAGGATTGTTCATTTGAGAGGTGCATGTTTCAATCACCCCTTGGTATTCAAGTTGATCTAAAATCTCCCTGACTTGTTTTTTAGTTGGTTGACATTTTAACTGGATTTTGTGAGGAGGAGAGTCCTCATCCCATCCTACATGATTTTTATATAATGCAGGTGCTTGAGCTACTGCCAATTTCCTTGCATATATATATTTAGTGTGAATTGGAATATGATTTGAGAAGGCAGGCATAATCATTTCTTCGCCATGAGGGCACTCCCTGACAAACTCTGGTGGCCAGTCTTTTTCAGCTAATAAGATGTCATAGCCTTTTGAGAGGTTATCCCAAAACAGACCCCTTATTTTCCTAGTCTTATCTCCCTCTATACGCATTGTTATTTCGTATATCTTATGAGGTTCGCTAACTTTGGTATCTGCAGTTTCCACTTGAATGTATTCATTCGTGTCCACTGTCTCCAGATGATTCATCAGGATCTTGTGAGCTGTGCTGATTTCTGCTGCACTGTCTTGCATTGTCTGTGCCCACTCTCCATTTTTTAGCTGTTTCCTCAGTATTCTCGGCATGTTCGATTACTCTAATACTGGCTACCTTCTTTCTTGGAAATTGTAATTTTTTACTTTGAGCAGTTTCCTTGTCTTTGGACTTGGTGTGCTCTTCCCTTGGTTCTGACCGTCCTCTTCTTTACGATTTCTGCGAAAAAGATCGAGAGGGACGTGTATCATTACTTAGATATCTATCAGGCTTTTTCAAGTTATCCCTATTTCTAATGTTATATCTATTCGCAGAGGGCTCCCTCTGGGAGGACTGGTGTTCTTGGTTCGGAGTTCTTTCTCTCCGCCGAGGAGACCGTCCTCTGGACTGGAATCCTTTTTCTTTGGGAGTGGATTGTTTATTTCCATCCCAGCTCTTTTTAGGAGTGTTTAGATTATTTTTAATAAATAATTTTTCAGGATTTTCAAGTAGTTGGGGTTTTACTGGTTTCCCACCCAAACTATCTCTACCTAATTCTTCATAGCATTTTTCTATGATTCTAGCAAGCTCAATTGGTTGATCTGTTATATCTGTCTCTTTCAATTTTTGGCAGATCGCCACAGATGCTGCTTCTCCTTTTATGTTGGCTAGTAATATAGCCGAGACCTGCTTGAAGTCTTTCAGTAGTTTCATACCAAGAGTTAAAGCAGGTTCTGGACCGTATTCATTCTGAATTTGTTTTAGCACATCTGGTATTACCGCCATGGACGGAACACCATATGTTTTTGTGTAAATGGAAGCAAAGACTGTGCCCCAAGTGTCACAGTCCTCCATATGTGGTGCGACCCCCATTGGAAGGCAGATAGTCAGAATTCTGTGTTTCTCAATAGGGGTAGTATTCAGGAATACTGCCTCTATTTGAGTTATTTTCTGTGCTAGCCAGAATGAAATTTGTTCCCGTTTTGCGGGTGTTTTACCAAGACATGATTGTATGTTCTGTGGTGTATTTTTATTTGTGTTCCCCTGATGAGGGGTCAGCTGTGGAATATTAACAGCTGGTTGTACTGTTGCAGTCCGCATTACATATTGGACTAACTGTCTGTGAATTTTAATCAGTAATTTTAGCTGTGCTAAAAGTTCTTCGCGTGACATTTTATCAATGTCTGGATGTGATGTGTAGCTGGCTAGAACCGGCCACGTTGCTCCTGGTCTACCTAGTGGACCGAGCCTGGTGATGTGATCATTATGTTTTAGGGCGCCTTTAAACCAGAGCAGGTGCTCTTGGTATTTTAATGGAATTTCAATCTCCTCGAAAGGAGTATATTCTTCCGGTGGTTCCTCTATTCTGTAATAGTTGAATTTGTGTGTTGTAGCGTTTGCTGCTGGAAAGTTTATCCATGAATAGAATACCTCTGTCTGCCGATATTCGTGTGCCTCTATCACGAAAATGACTGTACCACCTCGTGATATCAGTTCGTTTTCTATAAGTTTTAAAGTTATAGTTTTTCTTGACTGGAATGAGGATAGCATTCCGGTTGTTCTGTAGGAGACTTGTGTCATCCTCCATTAGTTGGGCTGCTAATTTAGCTGCTTCCCTTTCGTCTTCACTATCTGGCATTTTACTGTCAGAAAGGTTTCTGTGTTGCAGATCAAGTTTCAAGGAGACAAAAGATTAGGTGCACAATATTTTGGAACACTGTATCTTTCAAAGTTGACAAAACCAAAAACTCTACATAGGAATCTCTTCCTACTAAGTTCCGGCGGATTTTAACCTTTCACCCACTCCAGACGTCTATTGGAGTATTTACGGGAGAAAGGGTCTGTGTGAAAAAGCACGACTGAGTTACTCTAACGTCTTGCGTTAGTTTTATCGCCTTACCCCACGTTGGGCGCAATGTAGTGTAGTTCCTATTTTCCCTATAGGCCCTGCACTTTGGAATAACATAAACAGCAGTGTAGACGTAGGACTGTGGTCTTCTAGGTCTCTACTGACTATGTTAGACTTAATTTAGGTTTGCGCCAGCTAGCTCAGAGGTCACTGGAAACTTTCTTGACTGAATAGGAAGTGATCAGCTTCCCTGGCTCAGACAAGAAGGGATTCAGCTTCCGACAACCGCATAAACATGACAACTTTGCTCCCCAGAATAAGAGTAAATCTCTAGAGTCGTGTGAAAACAATAGACAATTATTTCACTCAGTCAGACGTGCGTTCTTAGTTTCACCAGAGTGCAGAGAAGAGAGAGACGGGCGTTTTCAATAAAGGGTATGATTTATTGAACAGTCTTCCTACTCATGCAAGAGAAATGGATTGCCACAATTGCAATACTTAATATAAATTAAATTACGTACAGTAAAAGGAGTATTATGAAATAAAACTGTAAAACCATTGATATGGTTTCTTAGCCATGAGATAGTTAAAATGAATAAAATATATACAATATATACATTCATATATACATTGGCTAACGACCTCAACTGGTGCTTCTAACTACGCCTACCCCGGTGTACCTGACCTAAGCCTAATACGTGGGAGGGAGTAAGTAAGTAGCAGTTGAAGTTAAGTTGGTTTTGCCAAGAGTCTGATCCAAGAATTCTCTCTAAGGGTTTAGTCAGCACCATACCTTTGGAATAGAATGTAGGAGGTCTGGTATCTCCCTCTCAGGACCCGATATCCCAGTCACCCGCAAGGGTAGGCTGGAAACGCCAGAGCTGGATTTTCTCGGCAGGACAAAAGACAGTGTCTTTCTCAGCGCGTCAAAGAGGAGGGGCAGCGTCCGTGGGCTTCTCGCGTCTGCTGGGCTCTCTGCAAGGGGACAGCTGTTCTGCTCCAGAGTTCACCACCGTGTGTCCACTTAAGGCAGCATTGGCATATTTATACCTGAAAGGTGCCGGGTTTGACGTAAGGTTGGACATAAGACGTCAATAAAGATGTCACTAGGAACTGGTCGTTCTTACAGTGCTCGCAGGAGTTCTATTACAAATCAAAACAAAGCAAGCGGGGCTTTCCCAAGTTGCTGGGGGTTTAGTGTGTCGAAAGAACTCGGTGTGCTCTCTAGGAATCTAAGGAAGTAGCTTCTGCTGTGTCATGGACTGCAGAGGCGATTTACTGAAAATATGGCTCTGATTATTATGCCATTATAGGGATATGTATTAATTATAGCTGTATAGGGGCATAAGGTCACAATATTGATCGGGTTCCTAGATAAAACACATCACACTTGCTGTTGAGATCAGTGTGCAGTCTTATCACAGGCATAATTCGAAAAAAATATATTAGTAGGCTAATGCATTTGCTGGAAAGTATCATGTGCAACCCAGATTTGTATTTTATTTAGATAGCTGAGTGGGTTAGTGCTTTTGTTGCAGAGTAGATAGCTGAGTGGGTTAGTGCTTTTGTTGCAGAGATCAACGTGTTGCCTACGGACCAAAAGGTATATTCCTTGTAATATAGCTTAGTACGTTAAGTGAGTTCTGAACTGGCATCAAGGAGCTATATGCAAACTGCAAGGCATGAGTTTAGAACCTTATCAGTTTTTCACAATCTTTTGTTATTCTATGGTTCTTAAAAAAGGTTCTTTTGCAAAAAGAGACAGCTTATTAACAAGCATTTGCAGTGCAATAGGTCTCACATTCACAGGAGTTTGAGCTATAGGAATTGTAAATGACAATGCCTTTTATTTATGTTTGGGGTTTTAAAACATAAACAAAAGGCATTGTCATTTACAATACTAATAGCTTAAACTCTCGCAAAAGTGAGACCTATTGCAATAAAGGGCCTTCTTGACCGCTTGTTAGATTGTAAATAGAAGAGGAAGAGACCGGCCTGCGACGTCTTCAAAGTAGTGATAAATAGAGCCGTGAAGAAGATGTGTAAGTGTTGTAAATTACAGACACAAAGTGCGAAGTGAGATTTACATATGATCCGAGCTATAAACACTAACAAAGCGCTCCAACAGGGGCGTGGGGAGCTGCCGAAGATGGCAGACGTGTGAGCACAGAGCTTCCCACCAGCCCTGCTGTTATCCTGTAACAATCAATGGCATAGCCCAGTTTAAGTAGCCGGGAGTGGTGGTCTCGATGCCAGGAGCCGAGGCGCTGACCCTGTTGGAAACCAGTGGCGTAACAAATCTTGAGGGGCCCCCCCTGCAAAGTGCAGGGAGGGGGCCCCCATGCTCCTGACCCAGTCAGAAACTCTCAAGCAGCGGCCTGCCGTCCATGCACAGTGCTGGAAGCGGCCCCGGAAGCCCAGGGCAACCCCACCCCGCATGGCTACAGGGGTTATTGTTACACCACTGACGTACCTACATTCAGCATGGGTGCCTTTATAACCAATAACTTTCTTATACTGAATATTAAAAAAACGTGCTCTAAAATACATTTCCTACCAAAAGCCAAGACATTCAGCTTGCTCCCTCCTAAGTAAACTTAAGTAAAATTCCCTACTTTAAAACTCACTAGTGAGTACTGAAGTGGGTCTTCCCCAATAAGTCATCCCTCACTAGATAACAAGATCACTCTTGAGTCTCCCCAGACACCCACCTAGCTCACAGTACATCTGCCGTCCGGTTTTCACCTACAAATAGGGTCCCATCATAGTATTCACATCCATACATGACTCCTCCCAAACTACTTCGCTGTAATCCTGAGTCGGTAGATGCCTACTTGCAACCAACACAAACAGAATCTTCCAAGCTACGACCCAAGCTGGCAGTGAAGCATCTGGGTCCCGTTCCTTTCAGATACTAAGGCCACTAAACAGGAACTCTGTTCCTGCCGAAACCTACTCAATCACTCTGTTCGCAGCAGTTCAAACTGCTCTCTCCAGGACCTCACCTTACGAGAATTGTCTTAAATATCACATCTGCAATTCAACCTTTCCATGACATTGTGTATGTAGAGAGCAGCAGTGGGTGATTTTTAATAAATAATAGCTCTGTGCTCCTTTCCTTTTAATGCGCAACACAACATAGCAATGCAGCATTGTGCTTAAAAATGATAGATCTGCCCCTAAGGCCTTTTTCGTGTGGGAAACACTTTTGCAGCTGCAAATTGTGCGATCACAGACAAGCAATAGCATAATGTTCACCAGTTAGTAGGTGTGCAAACTCCGCCCAAATACACAGGAATAGAGAATAGCACAAATTGTTAGTCCTCATTCCTGCACATTCATGCAACACACCCACAATTTGCTCCTGTTATTTACATTAGTTTTTTTCTATCACAAATTGTGGGTTCAAACTCCCACAAACTGAGGACAGACAGTAATTTTGTGTTATGCACAAACATGTTTGCACACAAAATAGAACTTAGCGGCTCATAGTAATAGCGCATAACCACAAAATGTTCTAAAAAAATGTCAAAGGAACATGCTGGTAAATAGGGACTTTAAAAGGCACAGCACATTGGCCAGAGTTTCCAACACAACAATCGCGACAACCTCTAGCAGAAACAGTTATAATACATCATCCTAGATCATATCATACAAGCAATGTATACATTTCATGTTTCAAAAATTTGAAATAATTGAAAAGAAAGTTACAGGAATATATCTTATAACTTCCATGCAATGCTGCTTTCTCATATGGTGCATCAGAGAGGTAATATAGAGCAGTGTCAGGGCCTGATTAATGAAGCAGGAATCAGATTGTGACTATGTGAAAACTAGCAAATGGTTGGATGGAGGCCCGAAGGAGACAGCAGACCTCCATCCCAGCATTCCAGGTCACAGAATGTCTGAATGGTGACCTCGAACCCCGGAGGAGACAGGGGTCACCATGCAAGGATGTGGCTCTCTGTGACTGTGACCTCAGAGACAGCATGCAGTGGGTCTGTGGGACCGTTGTCTGCCACCATCTCCAAAAGTCTCCAGACAGTACATGCAATTTTGAAAACTTACACTTTGTCATCTTTGCCTGCCTGCAGGTGATAATTATGTCATACTTTGCGCCTAGAAATTCGCCACAAATAGTATGTGCATTACATTAAGAGTCACAATGAGGGAGGTGGAGCTAAGTACTGTCCCAGAAGCAGCTCCTTCTGGACAGCAGTCTGATGTGAGCCCAACATCGCTGACTGCACCTGCAATCACAATGGCCTGAAGGAATGATTCATATGCATTTCCGCAGTGGCATAACGTAAAATGATGCCCTCTCCCTTGCAGAAAGTCAGGAGGGGCCCAGGCGTCTCACAGATCGCACAGATATTCATTAGTCATGGGCTTAATGGGGCCCCACCTGAAGGGTTCCCCCTCTCTACACCACAGAGGCCTACATTACGCCTCTGCCACGGGCATGAGGACATAGTGTACCTCTTGATGGGCCTCTGTCTACTAGCGATGTTACATGCACAGTGTTGTTTTCTGTGTGTTTTTTTCTGCTTTGGAAAACAGTGGCTTTCCTGATCTTTTTAATTTTTCTCATTCAATGGTACTGCACGCATTCTGCCGAACATGCAATGGCATGTCTTAAGGGCTGAGGGGGCCCGCTCCAAAACAATGAATCATGGGGGCGCCCCACCGCGGGTGCTGCGGGGGGCTCTGTTATGCCCCTGGCCTGGGCGCTCTGCATGATCTGCTGGCGTGTGGCGACCGTGGGAAGTAGTGGAGCCTGGAGCCCCGGTCTAGAGTGTTGAGACAGGGCGGAGCCTGCCGGAGCCGTTTGATGGTAGAAGCGGTGCGAGTGCGGGGCCCAGGTTAGAAGTGATGGACCAGTCACTAAATATAAGACGGGGCCCCCTGGAATAGATGTAGGGCAGACTGACAGGGGATAAATAAATCCAAATTCAAAAAAGAGAGGTCTGCCCTATATATTTTAGTTTAAGGGCTCATGAAGAGTCCCACAATAGTCAAACAACACAACTCTGAGCTCACTGACGGTCACGGTCACCACGATCAAATTCTCAACACAGCTTCAGAATAAATATATAGTTTTATTTTCATTTTTCAAAATATAAATTTGATTTCAGAAACATGTAAAAACATCATCCTTCAAATACATGCAAAGCAAGGTGATGGAATGACAATATACATAAATAGATATCCCCTCCGCACCCTCTCATCTTTCATTCAAAAACACAGACTCATTCCACTCAGATCATCCAACACATTCAATCCATTCATTCAATTAACAAAATACAGAAACCTCAAAACCCATTGCACACAAATACACTGAGGTAATTCTGCGGTATCCTCTCAGCAGCTTGCTGGGGAGATGCCAGGTGGTGTAGGCAGAAAAGATGGTCACCACGCCGACGCACGTTTCGGTGCCCAGCCCATTCTATGGCGGCACCTTCATCAGGGCATGTATACGAGGGGGAGAAAAAGGGGGGAACAGTACAGTTTTACAGCTGTGGTCACTCTGTGATGAACAAAAGAGACAATTTTTAGAGTCACAATACACAATTACATTCTCTTTTCACTTAGTTTTCTAAAATACAGTTACATACATGGGTCTTTGAAGAGGCTAACACTGTTATGCCCGTGATAAAGTAATTGGATTTGAGACCAAGTCACGTTTATATATTGTTCTGCTTGTAACAGTCATATTCTAGGCAGATAAAGTTCAGTTCACAGAGTGCGTGCAGCGAGCTCACAGAAGTGTATAACTTGATAAAGGCCTTATCGCGCTGTGATTAATTATTAGCCCAAAGGGGTCATGAAGCAAAGGAATCCCTTGAGAAAGACAAACAAACGCTAGTCAAACAATACAAAATGTAAAAAAATGTAAGAAAATATATCAAAGGGACATTGCACACCATATACAAGAGAGCAAGCTAGGGACAACTATATCTGCCTAGAATATGACTGTTACAAGAAGAACAATATATAAACGTGACTTGGTCTCAAATCCAATTACTTTATCACGGGCATAACAGTGTTAGCCTCTTCAAAGACCCATGTATGTAACTGTATTTTAGAAAACGAAGTGAAAAGAGAATGTAATTGTGTATTGTGACTCTAAAAATTGTCTCTTTTGTTCATCACAGAGTGACCACGGCTGTAAAACTGTACTGTTCCCCCCTTTTGCTCCCCCTCGTATACATGCCCTGATGAAGGTGCCGCCATAGAATGGGCTAGGCACCGAAACGCGCGTCGGGGTGATGACCATCTTTTTTGCCTACACCACCTGGCATCTCCCCAGCAAGCTGCTGAGAGGATACCACAGAATTACCTCAGTGTATTTGTGTGCGATGGGTTTTGAGGTTTCTGTATTTTGTTAATTGAATGAATGGATTGAATGTGTTGGTTGATCTGAGTTGAATGAGTCTGTGTTTTTGAATGAAAGATGAGAGGGTGCGTAGGGGATATGTATTTATGTATATTGTGATTCCATCACCTTGCTTTGCATGTATTTGAAGGATGATGTTTTTACATGTTTCTGAAATCAAATTTATATTTTGAAAAATGAAAATAAAACTATATATTTATTCTGAAGCTGTGTTGAGAATTTGATCGTGGTGACCGTGACCTTCAGTGAGCTCACAGTTGTGTTGTTTGACTATTGTGGGACTCTTCATGAGCCCTTAAACTAAAATATATAGGGCAGACCTCTCTTTTTTGAATTTAGAAGTGATGGACCAACCAGTACGGGGAGCTCCAGACGGTTGCCCAGGGGTGGAATAAGAACTGATTCGCCTGAGATAGCCATGATATATATCCGGCAAGTGGTGCTCGTCATGGGAGGTGGAGTCTGGAGCACTGCACTTGGGCCTGCAGTGTGACCAAACCTGCCTGAGCCGCTTAGCCATAGAAAAGGTGGCATGGATGCGAGGCCCAGGCCCGGAGAGATGGTTCCAACGAAACAAGAACCCCTGGGCACTGCAGCAAGGAGATTGCTGGCTGGCCTCGGTGGACAACTGCAGAGTGTCTAGTTTCATAATGATGACGCAGCAGCACTGTGGTAATGGCCATAGGCGGAACCTGACTAGCGGGACAGCTGACTATTGCTGGAGCAGCAAGTGGAGATTGGGGAATATTGTGAGCCCCGCTGAGGCCCCAGCTGACCTTTGGGAGCGATAGGAGAGCTGGACTTGGGCAGTTACCCGGGCACAGTGTGGCACTGAGAAATTGAGGTGCGCTCCAAGCAGGGGGAAGTGTGACTGCGGCCTGAAAGGAGCATCCTGCACATGGGGCATATAACAGCGGCGCCAAGCAGTAAAGTACGAACTGTGAATTGGAGAGCGGTGGAAGATGCAATTTCATCCAAGAAGGAGGCCTAAAGGAGGTCCCACTGAGACGCTCTCGTGTGGCACCAGAACCGAATTTGGGTGAACCCGGGAGCAGTGTGGTCGAATAGCCTACCGCCCAGAGACAACGACCTGAATGGATTTGTAGCGCTTGTTGCTCTGGAGTGCAGGTGAAATTTTTGCACATCAGGGAGAGAGGAGTGCTGTATACAGGGCTGGGGGTCTCATCAGTACAGTGACTTAGTGGTGTGCCGTGGCCAGAAGAGGCCCACGTACAGAAGCGGTCAGGCCTCGAGTGGGGGGTTACAAGGGGACCTGGGGCAGCGTTGGGAGATTAACCTTATTGCCGAGACCAGGCTCCTTCAGTGCCAGAACCCGTAAGGATGGGTAAAACGTGGAGGAAACAAACCAGAATACCACAGAGTATGAGGAGGACTCCCCTGATCAGACGAGGAGTAGCCCTGAGCCTCAACCGCAACAAGACCTCATCCAGCAGCAGTTGTCCAAAATATTGGAAGCCATCTCGGTTAAAAAAGCCACACTCCACCAGGACATAAGTACAGTGTCAGTGGGCCTGGGCTTCTTCCGAGCAGAAGACCAAAAACTCAGTGAGTGGGTGAAGGGGGTGGAAACTGGACCTGAGGAACTTGCGCCTGAAAACAAGGCCCTCTCCCAGCGAGTAGTGGAACTTATAGACAAGGTGCAGGTTTTAGACCAACGTGCAGAAGACGGAGAGTGTTGCAGCCACCACAATAATATTCAAATTCTTGGTCTGCCGGAGGGGATCAAAAAAGGGGACATGGTGGCATATCTAGAGCTGTGGCTTAGAGATGTAGTGGGCCCGGGATCGCTGATGCTGTTCTTCACCCTAGAGAGAGCGCACAGGGTGCCAGCCCGCTTGGCGGCGCCAAGCCACCCCCCAAGCCAATAGTGGCCAAGTTGCTGCATTACAGAGATAGAGCCATTCAGCCTTATTCATGAAGCCGAAATCGGTTCGCAAATCTGGCCCTTTGCGAGTGCGATTTTTGCATTTGGGATTCATCATCCCAAATGCAAAAATCGCTAATTGCGATCTCGCAATTTTGCGAGGAATTACATTTAACCCCTTCGACGCTGATGACGAGCTGGGCTCGTCATGGCGTAGCCTCCTCGCATGCTGATGACGAGCCCAGCTCGTCACGCAAAGTGCATTTTTAAAAATGCCAGCGTGCGAGCGGAATTCCGCTAGCGCGCATGGTGTCAAGGAATCTCTATTTGAGATTCCTTAAATGCAATTCATCATCCAATTTTGTTTTGCGAATTTTCAATTTCTGGCCGCAATTTACCGCGAGGTCAGACCTCGTGGTAGATGGCGAAAACTCAGAAAAATGCTTTTAAATGCATTTTTCTGAGTTGCATGTTACACACACACATGTCCTTTGGCCATGTGTGTGTGCAACACCTGTGTAAAATTTCATTTGAGGGGTGCTACAGAGTGTCCTTTGGACACCCCTGGCACCCTTCAAATCGCTATCTTATTTGCGATTAGCTAATTGCTAATCGCAAATAAGGAATACTCCTCATTCATTCCTATGGGCCTTTTGGCCCATAGGAACGAATTGCGAGTTATTCCTTATTTGCGATTAGCAATTTGCTAATCGCAAATAAGGATTATGTAGGAATCGCATTTCTTTATGCAATTTCTACATGAATCCCGTTTTGCGAGTCCGTAATAGCGATTCGCTATGAATCGCTATTAGGGGCTCGGAAAACGGGAGAATGATGAATCAGGCTGATAATCCTTCAGCAGGTCTGCATGGATTGCCCCTTTATGGTTAATAACACTAAGGTATCCATGTTACCGGATTATACGCTGGAGGTTCAACGGACGAGGGCTTCATACTTTGAAGTCAAGAAGGCACTTATGGGTATATGCATCAAAATTCGGTAAAACAAGTCCTTATTAGCGAAAAATAAGGAATCGCTAATAAGGAGTCGCATACCGCGATGCATCAACAGATTCGGTATTAAATACCGAATTGCAATAAATCGTTAAATGAATCTGAAAACACGATTGCGAGACTCCAAATCAAAGAATAGCAAATACCGAAGTAGCAAATACCGAATCAGTATTTGCGATTTCGGTATTAGCGAAATTCGCAAAAAAAATACGTCGCATCGGAAGCAGGTTGATGACATCACAAGCAGGAAGTAACACAGCCCATGCTTCATTCAGTGCCCTGAGGAGCTCAGAGGAGGAGGCAGAGCAAAAGAGCTGAGGAATGAGACAGTGATAGCACAAACCAGCTATTGCACAGACATCCAGGATGGAGAAGGATGCACCCCAGGACAAGGACATGCCCAGGAAGAGGAAGCGAAAGTTTTCTGACAAAGACCTTGAACTACTCATCGGGGGTGAGCAGCAAATAAAACAGGCTTTTTGACAAGCTGTCCCTAAAGGTGCCGGAGGCAGAGAAGTGCAAAATCTGGCTGCGCATCAAGGAGAGAGTAAATGCTGTAGGAGTCACCAACCTCCTCTCCACCCTAAAGGCTGCCGGTATCCATGGCACAGCTCTTGCCTGGATTGCTAGTTTTCTGTCTGCACGCAATTTTTTAGGTCTTTTCCTCCACTTCTGCCTCCACTGCCCTCCCATCCCCACACGGTGTACCCCAGGGCTCTATCTTAAGCCCCCTTTTCTTCAATATTTATGTCAGTCCTCTCGCCTCTTTGGCAGAACAATCTGGTCTCTCTATATTTTCATATGCGGACGACACCCAAATCATTTTTTCTCTCTCCTCTAATAAACACGCCCCCATTTCATCTCTCCGATCTGGGCTCAATAATATTGTCAATTGGATGCAGACCAATAAACTAAAATTAAACGGCGACAAAACCGAACTCCTTTTATTCGGTCCTGACAGTTCTCTGTGGGGCCCTAAACACTGGCCTCAGCAAATGGGTCCCCTGCCGATTCCAGCCACCAAAGCTCGTAACCTGGGAGTTACGTTTGACAACCAACTGTCCATGAAGCAGCATGTTGTGAAAGTCTCAGCCACCTGTACTAATATCATGCGGTGGCTGAGAAAAATAGCATGGACGCTTCCGCCAGACACACAAAGAACTGTGGTCCAGGCTTTAGTAACCTCCAGATTAGATTACGGCAACGTACTCCTCCTTGGGGCTAGCAAGGAGGTAATACGAAAACTGCAGGTGGTGCAAAACATGGCAGCTCGCCTGCTCTGCAACCTGCCCAGAACTGCCTCTGCCACGGTTTCCCTGCGCAGCCTTCATTGGCTGCGCATTGAATCAAGAGCAAAATTCAAAGCCCTCTGCTATATGCACCGGATTAAAACAGGCAATTCCCCCCCTATCTTTCCAGTTTAGTTCACCCGTACTGTCCAGTGCGCACCCTTAGATCTTCCTCTCTTGGCACCTTCTCCGTGCCCCGTTTCAAACGCACCAGAGTTGGTGGTCGCTCCTTTTCTTATCTGGCGCCATCACTATGGAATACACTTCCCATCTCTTTGCGCTTTGAAACTTGTTACCTGAAATTCAGGAAAGGCCTGAAAACCTGGCTTTTCTCTGCCTAATCGTTCCGTCACCTTTGTCTCCCTGCTTCTTTTCCTCTGTTAGCGCCGGGAAACCCTAGGGTATCTGTGCGCTCTACAAACTCAAATATAATAATAATAATAATAATAATAACCACAGCATAGACGATCTGAAGAAGAGGTGGTATGACCTCCGAAAGAGGGCAAAGGAGAGGATTGCAGAAAGGGTGAAGGATGCAGCTGGCACAGGAGGTGGAACATCCAGCGTCACACCAAACAAAGCCCTCGAGAACATCGTTGAGGCTACCATTGAGCCAGAAGCTGTTGTGGGGGTCACTCAATTGGACACTTCCGGCGCTGCAGCAGGAGGAGAAGGTAAGATGCATGCCAGTGCAGATATGCAGCGTGTTGTCAACCCCTGCTCATTCCCCCAGGCCAAACACAGTGCATATGTTGCCGTGCCTAACGCATATCCCCTCACCAGAGTTTTGCATCATGGGAGTTGTAGTCATATCATGAAAGAGTGCATGTCGGACCCCTGATGTGAATGAAATAACCCCGCAGCACAGGGCCAAATGTCAGTCCAAATATGCCCTTTATGTAGATGAAAGTATGCAAAACAGATGCATCATGACAAAATAATAACAATGCTCTGTTTCACACACAGTGCATCACCCCTTGATTCAGATGACAGCGGCCGCCTCGTCATCTCTGAAACCCCAGTGGTGACCGATGCTGAGACCCCACAGGGACGTGAACCTACAACACCACCATCACCACCGCCACAACCATCACCAGCAACACCACCACCACCACAGCGGACAACCCCACCACCACCACCACGGCGGACAACCCCACCACCACGGACAACCCCACCACCACCACCACCGCGGACAACCCCACCACCACCACCACCGCGGACAACCCCACCACCACCGCGGACAACTACACAAAGCTGCAGGGCAAATGTCCCCTCTCTGCAGGTGATGGAGACAGAGCAGAGGCCAGCAGCTACAAATGTCCCACGGCAGACAGTCGTTACTCCGACCGCCCAAACACCAGCACATGTCCGAGTTCGACAGAGGACGTTAACCCTCAATACCACCATCACCACCGCCAGAATATATGTTTCCATTCTGCAAACAAAAACCCCGCATACCATCACTCCGCATTTTTTAGTCCGCAAAAACCATTACTCCTCAAGCCATAATTCCGCAAATTTTTACAACGCATATGACTTTACTACGCATGCAATTACAACGCAAATGCATGTGTGGTGAAGTCATATACTTTGTAAAAGTACTTTATTTTTAAAAATATATATATAAATATTTATATATAAATATATATATATATATATATTTTTAATTAAAATTAAACATTATTTCTTTAAAATTACATTATATTTAGAACTATATTAATATTATATATATATATATATATATATATATATATATATATATATATATATATATAATATATATATAGATATATTTAATTTTTTAAATTAATAATTACCCTATACACCCTAAAAACTAATCCCACCCTAGTCCCTTTAAATACCCCAGCACCCTTAAACACTAACCCATCCTGACCCTAAAGATACCCCTGTACCCCCAAACCTACCCATGAACCCTAAAAATACCCCTGTACCCCAATATCCAAACCTACCCCTGAATCCTAAAAATACCCCTGTAACCTAAAACCCAAACCTACCCCTGAACCCTAAAAATACCCCTGTACCCCAAAACCCAAAACAACCCCTGAACCCTAAAAATACCCCTGTACCCCAAAACGCAAACCTACCCCTGAACCCTAAAAAAAACCCTGTACCCCTTAACCCTTAAATACCCCTGCACCCCATAACCCAAACCCACCCTTAAAATACCCCTGAACCCAAAAAACATATACTCCAAAACCCCAAACAAAAACCATATACTTACCTTACAACTTACCTTAAAACATATACTTTTACTAATCATGCTTTTACAACGATTTTCGTTGTAAAAGCATGCGTGATAAAAGCATATAATATATAAAGGCATGCGTTGTAAAAAAATGCGGAGTAAAGGTACCTGCGTTATCATGGAATAAGGAGTAAAGGAATGCGGAGTAAAAATGCGGAGTGACGGTATTTTACCCCACCGCCACAACCATCACCAGCAACACCACCACCACCAAAGCGGACACCTCCACCACCACGGCGGACAACCCCACCACCACCAACACCGCGGACAACCCCAGCACCACTGCGGACAACTACACAAAGCCGCAGGGCAAATGCCCGCTCCCTGCAGGTGATGGAGACAGAGCAGAGGCCAGCAGCCACAAATGTCTCAGGGCAGACAGTCGTTACTTCGACCGCCCAAACACCAGCACGTGTGCGAGTCCGACAGCGGGTCAGGCCCCTGGGTAGAGCTGCAGAGAGATCTGAGGATCCAACACACGGGTTCCGGAACGGTTGAGACTCGAATGCTGCATGTCCAGCGCCTGCAGGGGAGACACATGGGTGCTATTAACATTAACATTTCCAAATTGGGAAACAAAATTGGCACCATGACTGACGCTGTGCGTGAGATGACCACAGCCGTTGCTGAGGGCAACAGAGACATTAAACTGTGCCTGCAGGAACTCACACGTGCTTTCATTGCAGGCCAACAGAGCAAGCGCCGGAGGCATCGGCAGAACATGCTCCGTTCCAATGCCTCCATTAGGGCCATCACTAGGCTGTGCAACAGCACAGCTGTGCTTTCACGCAGATCGGTGTCCCTGCTGGTCGACTTGGGCCATTATTGTAGAGATGTGGCAAAGTCCTTAGAAAGAGTGACCACTGCAGTGGAGCATCTGCAGTCTGGGACTTTCTGTGGCAGCAGTTTGGGAGGGGAGGAGGGGAGTGAGGCTGCTTCAAGCGTGAGCAGCATCTCTGTGCCGGAGGCCAGCGAGAGGAGGCGCATAGCGCGCAGCTCTACAGCCACTGACACACATTGTGGCGATGTGGAGGAGTCACGAGACAGGAGGCTGGGGGTAAGTGGCAAGCGCAAATAGCCAAGTTCCATTGGCTCCCTGGCCATGGTGACCTAACCATGGGCCAACTATACTGCCACATGATACACCCGTGATGACAACGGACATGTATCCCATTATTTTTTTGATTCTGCGTCATGTTGGCGTCTCATTTATATGCACCTGACAGGTGCTCATGTGCATTAAACATTTGCAAACAAGATCATGTTGTGATGGCTCATTCATACCTGTCTCAGAAGTGATGTCGTGTGATGTATGTCCGCCTCCTTTGGCCTTCAGCTGTGTTAGGCATGTGTGCCTGTTGGTGTTGGGGGGGTTGCTGTGAAGGTAAGTCGTCCTCTTCGTCCACCTCTATTGGTATCCCCCTTCTTGTGGCAATGTTGTGCAGCATGGCACAGACTGCTATTATCCGGCAGCAGGTCACTGTATCATACTGCAAGGCACCTCCTGTCTTGTGTAGTATCCGGAAGCGACTCTTGCGGAAGCCAAAGGTTCGCTCTACCACATTCCTGGTGCTGATGTGTGCTGTATTGTAGCGCTGCTCCTGAGGTGTTGCAGGGTTGAGGTAGGGAGTTAGGAGATATTCACGCAAGGCGTAAGCGCTGTCACCTGCAGGGTGGGGAGCAAAGGGTTAGCAGCATGAATACATTTACATATGTGAGGATGGAGTTAATTTTGAGGAATTTATATGTAACTAGTAAGTGTCCCTCTCCAAATTCACCATTGATCAGACACCTGTGGATGCCACTGTGTCTGAATATGTATGCGTTGTGTGCGCTTCCTGGAAGTTGGGCTACGATGTCCGTTATGATTTGCTTGGCATTGCACACGACCTGCACGTTGATGGAATGATACGACTTCCGGTTGCGGAAGATGTATTCGTTGGCTGAGGGGGAACAGATGGGGACATGCATGCAGTCAATGCATCCTATCACATGTGGAAATTGTGCCTCCTGGTAGAACTCCTGTTTGGTGCGGTTCAACTGCTGTGGGGTTGTGGGGAAGGTGATGTGGTACACAAAACGATTTGCACTTTTTCTTCTCTTGTAAAATGTATTTAAAATATATCAAATGGTTTTTAGCGTCGTATTTTAGGAAAAACAGACCCCTTTCTTTGGGGCAATCCTACTTGATGTTGCTTTCCCTGGATACTGAAGAACTGGTCTTTTGTACTAGCACTTTTTTGAGGCTTTCATTTACAAATTTCCGAGTTTTGGCAACAAATTAACAGCTGAAATAAAACAGATATTCAAGGATTTTCCATCATTTTGCGAACACGAATTGTGGAAGAAGCGCGAAAGTGCGCTTTGCGACACGCCTCTGGCTTCTGCTATGACCCCCTGGAAGCTTCCTGACACCAGCATGTGCAGACTGCATAGGACCTGGACATGGGCTGGGATGGCGTTGGTCCTACGGGTCTGGTGCTGCAGTAGTAGTTCCAGGTCGGCTATGAGGCGCATGATCATAGCCCGGTTCAGCCTGTACTTGTCGTAGATCAGTTCCTCTGTCAAGCCCAGCAATGTGATGCGCACCCTGAAGACCCTGTCCTGGATCATCCTCCTGCGCTGTGCAAGAGCGTTGATTCTCCTCCTCCTAGGAAGCACGTAGGGGGCAGCCATTTTGGGAGACATACAGGGTCTCCAGAGGCATATTTGAAGGCTTTCTGATTGTCTGCACCTGTGTTTTTTCTTCTTTTTTTTCCTTCCTTCCAATAACTTTACCTCCAGTTTGTGAATCCCCTTATTTTGCTCATGCAAAATAGCGATTTTTAGCATTTTCGGTATTTGCGAGTTTTGAGGCATTTCGTTGCGATTCTTTAATAGCGATTCAGTATTTCCGGAGGCTGATTTCTTTCTCGGTATTACCGATTGGCTAATTTGCGATTCGGTAATTTTCTGCAGGGGTTATTTAGTGATTCTTTATTTTTAAAGGAATTGGGGTTGATGCATTACATTTTCAGGTTTTGCGTTCGGTATCGGCCTGTTTCACCGAATCGCTAATTTACCGGGAGGTATTTTGCTTGATGCATCTGCCAGTTAGAGAGCAGGGCATCCAGTACTCACTTATGTTTCCGGCCAAGCTTCGCATTGTAGTGGACGGTAAGACCCACTTCTGGGAGAACCCCCAAGTGGCCTGGGAATGGATAGAGACGTAACGCACGGAGATACCTGGGAAAGCACGGATACCCCAGCAGACGGTGAGGGACCGTAGATCTGCAAAGCGCTCTCAGAGGTGGTCTGAATGAATAGGAGCAAAGAAGCCAAACTCATCGCAGACCGAGCTGGAAAGAGCGGCAGCACTACAGGCGGTGGTGGAGATCGCCAAGGGAAGGTCCTCCCCGTCGGAACAGGGTTTGAGATCTATGAAGAGGACTGGGGGCTCAGACTCAGACTCATCTGGCAAGGCTAGCTTGGAGCTCCGGGTGGTCACCCCACACGGCAGATGATATATAGCATGGAACGGCCAATCTAAGCTACCATGGGACTGGGCCGTTGCTGGAGACCTCACAAAAATACCCCCAGGGACTTGATCTGTTGCAGCTCTGATAGACTGGATAAGTCAGCACAGCTGCAACACCCCTAGAGGCCTTCACTATGTAAGGTTTGGGCCTTCATAGCTTTGTAGTTTTTTAAAAGTAAAGTTTGGACCGATGGCTGTTGCCAGCATTCCCTGGGGCTTGGGAGTTGTTTTAAGTTTGGGATTGTTACAGTTGCTCGGTCCTATTTCTCATGCATGTGGGGGTGCCTCATTGATGAATCCTGCTGTTTTGGGCGGGTGAGCTGCTGGGAGAGGAGGATTGGTGAAATGTAAAAGGAATGTAATGGCGCCACAAGAGGTGAAACTACTTACATGGAACATCAGAGGAATGGGCTCCATGTCTAAACGTTATAATATGTATAATGATCTGAAACAACGGGGAGTGCAAATCGCGCTATTACAAGAGACTCACTTGACCAAGGGGGAGGTTGAGGGATTGAGAAGGCGATGGAGAGGTGTAATGGGGCAGCTGGGAGGAGAGTAACTGAGTCAGAGACCTTGATTAAAGGTTTCAATGAAGGCTTTATTTTTATGTATGCTTTCCTTCTCCCGCTCGTCAGTCGTTCTCTGGCAAACTCAGCAGGGTCCGTTTTTAGGTTCTTGATGGGCTCCAGAGTGGAGAAGCCAGCTAGGTCGGATCCTCCGTGAAGACCGGTAAACCCCCAAAAAAGGAAAACAAAAGGAGTTACTGGGATGTCCGGGTTATGCATATGCGGGGGCCACGAGTGAGGGAAATCAAGTGCACGTGTGTTTGTACAGTACTACGATAGTGATCTGGTGCTCGTGATGGGGGGAGGGAATTCAGAAGACTGTACAATTATATTTACATGTATTTACAGACAGGCTACTACTCGGCAGGCTGGACACGCCGTCCCACCCAACCCGCTACCTTGCCCCGGACCTGTGATAGCCACGCTCCTCCCGCGGGAGCGTGGCGGGGCGGCTCGTGAAGACGTTGGGATCCTGGCTTGATGAGAACGCCTGGGCTCGTCTCGTCCTCCCCTTCAGCTTCTTTGTCAGGGATCCTCATCTTCTCACTCCTTCTCTGCTCACCGTCGCCTTCGTCCTCCGGGGAAATGCCGTCCCTCCTCTTCCGGGTTCGTCTCTCTTTTGACGCAGCTGACTCGATAACGTCCTGGAGGGGAGGAGTCTCGTCTTGTTGGAAAGCCCAATTAAAGGAGCCATGTCCCTTTTCCTCGTCGTATTCCCAAAGGTGTCCACTTTCCTTGGGTTGCCACTCTTCGTGGAGGTATGGAGAGGAGTGCTGTTGAGAGGGGATATAAGCGGGTGACAGGGTGACAGCTGACCACCAGTCTCGTATATTGTCCTGTCCCTCAGATGAACGACCCGCCCCGTCACACACCTCCCCCCCTGGAGTCTCCCGATCGGGGAGAGGAAAGGATCTTGAGAGAAAGTCAGCGTTCCCGTTTTCTGAATCCTACTTATGGTGCACAGTAAAAGAGTAAGGCTGGAGGGACAGGAACCACCTGAGCACCCTTGGGTTGTGGCTTTGATTCTGGTTCATCCATTTCAAGGGAGCATGATCAGTCTGAAGGATGAATGGCCTCCCCTCCAGATAGTACTGCAGTTTGTCAATGGCCCACTTTATCGCCAGGCATTCTCGCTCCACGGTGAAATATTTATACTCTCTGGGAAAAAATTTACGGCTAGCATATAGTATAGGATGCTCCAACCCATCATCCCCCACCTGTGACAGTACAGCCCCAATCCCTACGTCCGAAGCGTCAGTAACAAGTATGAAAGTCTTAGTAAAATTGGGTGATTCTAGGACCGGGGCGGTGATTATGGTTTGCTTCAGATCTTCAAAGGCGTCCCATGCTTCCTGAGAGGGAGCTTGTATCTCTGTCTTTCGCAGGAGATCAGTGAGGGGGCGGCTACCTCAGCAAATTTAGGGATGAATCTCCTGTAATAGCCAATCAGCGCCAGGAAGGCTCTTAGTTCTCTCTTGTTGGTTGGGAAGGCTGTTTTTCTAATGGCCTTTACTTTTTCGGTCTGGGATACAATGGTACCATCTCCCAGGACGTATCCCAAATAGCCCAAATAGTTGACTCTGTTGAAGGCGGCTCGTGATTTTATTGCGTTGATGTGAAGACCTGCTTTTTGTAATGCTGTCAGAATGATGTGGAGATGTCTCAGATGCTCTTCCCATGTACTGCTATATATCACTATATCGTCCAGATAGGCCGAACTGAACGAGGGGTATGGTTTTAAGATGTGGTTCATGAGGCGCTGAAAGGTGGCAGGTGCCCCATGTAATCCGAAAGGTAGCACCGTGAACTCGTACAGCCCCTCGTCCGTGATGAAGGCGGTCTTCTTTCGATCTTCTTCACGGAGGGGCACCTGCCAATACCCCTTTGTGAGGTTCAGGGTGGTGATATATGTGGCATCCCCGAGTTTCTCAACCAATTCATCAACCCACGGTATAGGGTACGCATCGAAAGTAGAGATGGCATTAAGAGCCCTGAAGTCCATGCAGAATCACTTGGATCCATCGGGCTTTGGCACCATCACTATCGGGGAGGCCCAGCTACTTTTCAAAGGGCGGATTACGCCGAGATTTAGAATATCCCTGACTTCTTTTCTTACGGCCTCTCGTCTGGCCGCGGGGATTCTGTAAGGCTGTTGTTTCACCATTTTGCCTGGAGGAGTCTCAATATGGTGTTCGACCAGGGTTGTCTTCCCGGGGAGGTCAGAGAAGATATCCGAAAAGGGGAGCTAGACGTTGTTTAGGTCCTTCTTCATTCGGTCAGACAGGCCATCGTTTATGACAAGCTGCTCTACTGTAGTCATCTTTTTCGGCACCGTGGGGACAGCCAGGTTTGTTCCCTGTGGAATAGGGCCAATCCACTTCTTCAGGAGGTTAATGTGGTAACTTTGGATCTTCGAGGGAGAGAGCTGTAATCTATATGTAGTGTTCCCTATCGTACTGATCACCTTATAGGGCCTCATCCAGTTGTTCTTGCTTTTACTGGAAATGGATGGCAAGAGGACTAGCGCCCATTCACCGACTTTGAGTCTCCTAAGCTTCTTTCCCCGGTCATAGCGTTTCTTCTGTTTCTCCCTTTGTTGCTCCAGGTTGGTATAAGCGAGGCTTCTTAGCTTTTCTAGTTTTGACCTCAGTTGGAGCGTGTATTCCAGAAGGGATTTCTGTTCTTGTTCCTCTTCTGTTTCCCACGCATCTTTCGTCATCGCCAACAATGAGCGGGGATGGCGCCCATATAGGAGCTCAAAGGCTGAGCAGCCTAGACTGCTCTGTTTCTGAGCCCGGAGTACGTATAAAGCCAGTGGAAGCAGGCGGTCCCAATCAGGCCCCGCCGAGGACAGCATTTTCTTCAAAGTGGTTTTTAAGGTCTTTTTATATATCGCTCAATGAGCCCATCCGTCTGGGGATGATAAACCGACGTCCTTATGTGACGGATATCCAAAGATTTACAGACCTCCTTCATCAGGCGAGATGTAAATGGTGTACCCTGGTCGGTTAGGACCTCTTTCGGGAATCCAACCCGTGCAAACAACTCCACGAACTTCTCCGCCACATTTGATGTGGAGGGGGCCCTCAAGGGGACGGCTTCTATGAATCTCGTTGCATAGTCCACTATTACGAGGGCATAAATGTAAATGTAAATGTAAATGTATGTAAATGTAAATGTATTGGCATTTATATAGCGCACTACTTACCCGTAGGGTCCCAAGGCGCTTCGACCGCTGCGAAACCCTTCCTGGCTTCCCTGAGAGATGGTCCCTTAATGGGTATCTCCAGGGTGAGACCAGGCATCCCCGGCGGTCTGGTGGGGCCGTTAGTGAAGATGAGGCAAGCTAATGCCCAGAGTTGCCGAGTGTGATCGCTGATCAGAGTGGGCACCGAGGCGAGAGAATTATCGAGTCCGCTGACCCTGGTCCAGAAACCTGCCGCGCCGGGAATCGAACCCTGGTCCCGGGCCGACCTCTGCTCTCGGGTCTGCCGCCTCTAACCAGTGAGCCACACTACTTCACTGCATACAGATGCCCCCTTGATGACTTTGGTAGGGGACCTATTAAGTCCATCCCCACTCGCTCGAAAGGGATGCCAATAATGGGTAGTACTGTAGTGGGGCAGCCGGGGGTCTGTGGGTGTTTTTTCGTTGGCAGACCTAACAATTCATGCAATAGTTCTGTACATCCTTGCATATTCCAGGCCAATAAAAGTAGCGAAGGATGCTCTCCGTAGTTTTTTCCTTTCCTGAGTGTCCAGCCGTGAGGTGAGCATGGGCAAAGAACAATACTTGTTCACAGAAGGACAAGGGCACCAGTAGTTGGTTGTGTCCCCCTTCTTCGGCCTCCCTGTACAGCAAGTCGTTTTTATAACAAATCGGGGATAGATCTGGGGATGTATGTTTTGTGTCATGTGTGCATTTCCCCAGGCGTTGTATAGAGTCCTGTCGTCTACTTGTGCGAACCTAAAGCTGTGATCTATGATCCAGGGTTCTGGAGTTAGGAGTGTTGGTTTGAGGCCATCTACAGTATGGAGCTGCTTATCAATGGTCTTCTTGAAGAGGGCGAGAAACTCAGGGTTGTCTACCCCTAGAATGACATCTTCTGGAAGGGAATCAACCACCCCCACCTTTACGATACATGCTTTTTTGTCTGTTGGGCTTATGGATACCTGTGCTAGTGGGTAGGGTTTGACATCTCCATGAACACAGCGTATGTGTACCAGTGTCCCCGGGGTGTACTGACTGGGAAGGACAAAGCGTTCTTGGACCACTGACTGCCTGCACCCTGAATCTAGGAGGGCTTTTACCACATAACCATTCATCCTCATACTCACATAGAAGGAGGTCCCCATTTCTGCTGAGTAGAGAACCGTTTTGGGGAGGTACCCCACTTCCATCGGCTCTTCAGTTGGTCGTTTTCAGGGGCATAGACGGGTGTTGTGATCCTATTCGCCACACTCGAAACACTGGGGCCCCCGCATAAGAGGTGAGTCCATCCTAGGCGATCTGGGTCTTGCCTGATCCAACAGGGATTTTGATTTCTTTTCCACTTTGGGCGGGGGCCTGCTCTTGTTGGTTTTCTCTTGGTCCCAGCCCGAGACACGTGGATGAGCCCTCGCATAGTTAGCCGCCATTTCTATGGCCTGTTCTATAGTAAGTCCAGAATGTTGTCTCAGCCATCTTTGTGAGCCGTATGGAAGTGCCTCCATAAATTGCTCTAAGTAGATCTTGGCCATCACTTCTTCCTTGGTGCTGGACTCGGGTTTTAGCCATTTGTCTGCGGCCATCTTGAGCCGAAAAAACAGAGTCTTGGGATTTTCGCCAGGGGTCCCTTTTTCTTTTTTGAATCGGACTCTGTAGGCTTCTGAGTCAAGTCTCAAGTGATCCAGTATTACATTTTTGATCAGGTGGTATGGAGCATTTCCTACGGGGTTGGCCACCTGATAGGCGAATTGTGCCTCGCCCGTCAGCAACGGGGCAAAGAAGAAGGGCCATTTCTCCTCTGGCCAACCCAACGCTCTGGCTGCTTGCTCGAAGTTCAGTAGAAACGCATCAGGGTCCTCTCCCTGCACGTACTTTTGTAATGCAATCCCTGAGGGGTTTGGGACATGCATTCTGCCTTCTACAGGTGCTGGCATGTTTGGAGGCGGCACATTTTTCTGGAGGCTTTCTAATTGGGCAGTGATAGTATTTTTGAATAATTCTCGATCCGCTTGGGCTGAGGAGAGCTGTCTCTCAACTTCCCACTCCAGCTTTTCCTGCCCCTTTATGATGTGCTGAATTAGGGCGTCCATCTCGGTATTACAGATGGCCTGTGGTGGAGATCCCACTTCTGACACTAGTTGTAATGGGGCAGCTGGGAGGAGAGTAACTGAGTCAGAGACCTTCATTAAAGGTTTCAATGAAGGCTTTATTTTTATGTATGCTTTCCTTCTCCGGCTCGTCAGTCGTTCTCTGGCAAACTCGGCAGGGTCCGTTTTTAGGTTCTTGATGGGCTCCAGAGTGGAGAAGCCAGCTAGGTCGGATCCTTCTTGAAGACCGGTAATCCCCCAAAAAAGGAAAACAAAAGGAGTTACTGGGACGTCCGGGTTATATATATGCGGGGGCCAGGAGTGAGGGAAACCAAGTGCACGGGTGTTTGTACAGTACTACAATAGTGCTCAGGTGCTCGTGATGGGGGGGGGGAGTGAATTCAGAAGACTGTACAATCTTATTTACAGGTATTTACAGGCAGGCTACTACTCGGCAGGCTGAACACGCCGTCCCACCCAACCCGCTACCTTGCCCCGTACCTGTGATAGCCACGCTCCTCCTGCGGGAGCGTGGCGGAGCGGCTCGTGAAGACGTTGGCCTCCTGGCTTGATGAAAACGCCTGGGCTCGTCTCGTCCTCCCCTTCAGCTTCTTCGTCAGGGATCCTCGTCTTCTCACTCCTTCTCTGCTCACCGTCGCCTTCGTCCTCCGGGGAAACGCCGTCCCTCCTCTTCCGGGTTCGTCTCTCTTTTGACGCAGCTGACTCGATGACGTCCTGGAGGGGAGGAGTCTCGTCGTGTTGGAAAGCCCAATTAAAGGAGCCATGTCCCTTTTCCTCGTCGTATTCCCAAAGGTGTCCACTTTCCTTGGGTTGCCACTCTTCGTGGAGGTATGGAGAGGAGTGCTGTTGAGAGGGGACATAAGCGGGTGACAGGGGAACAGCTGACCACCAGTCTCGTATATTGTCCTGTCCCTCAGAGGAACGACCCGCCCCGTCACAAGAGGACACATATTTGCGACTGGATTCTCGTCTTTTGCCCGGGGGTGTTAATATGAATCCGACCTGGGGTTCCCTTTGAAACAATTTGCACCTTAACAGATACAGAGGAAAGGTATCTGCTATTGACAAGGAGACTATTGGGTCAGGAGATAACAATCTGCTGTTGCTACGCTCCCAATCACAACCAGTTGGCATAATTGACCTCCCTCTCTGCGCACATAGCGAGCATAGCAGTAGGGCAGATGGTGGTGAGAGGAGATTTTAACTGTGTGGAGGATGTCCAATTGGACCGTTCCCACCGACCCTTGGCGGCATAGGACAGAAGTGGGGCTGCGGGAGTGGATGGCACACTGGGATTTGCAAAATATCTGGTGCATACAGCACGGTGGGGCTAGGGAGTATTTCTACTACTCGCATCTGTATCACCTCCACACAAGAATAGACGCATTCTGGTGCTCACAAGTCATTGGCTCTCTCACCCACTCCACTGATTACTTGGGCCACAGCACTTTGATGCTCACCTATTGCCCCTGAAGGCGTAGGCCCCCAATACCTACATGGAGACTTAGCCCCAGCACACTGGAGGATGTGCCCTTTGCGGAATCTTTACTCACTTCTGTGAACACATTCTTTCCTGAAAATGCATATACCTCCACTTCGGCGGTAGTGGAATGGGAGGCTTTTAAAATAGTGGTAAGGGCACATTGAGTGGGGAAAACCATTGGGATACAACGGGAACTTTATAAGAGCTCACAGGGATTGAAGGTGAACTGCAGATCCTAGATAATATGTAAGGGCCGGGAACCTGGGGGCTTGAGCATACCTAGTGGAGCCAGGACAACACCCACAGTTATTGCTAGCCAAACTGTTGAGCCCGACCACAAAAGTGCCCTTTACATCAACACTGCAAACTACGGCCTTACAGTGCTGGAGAAGGTGTATGGTGAGGCTGCTGGTGGGTCTGAGATACACACCGGTGCTGCCATAGATAGGGCTCCCCTACGGAGAACCTCAGGCGATCCTGGGGGCTAAACAGCTGCTGGCCTGGACCGGGGCATGCATTGATATGACCAGGGACTGTTTCCAAGACACTGCTTACTCCCCTTCGCAGACCTGGACTCCCTGCTATTCAGTTTCTTTTGTACGAAACACTGGTGAGGACATTTGAGCAGCTGTGGGGTGCAGAAAGAGAGGAGCCAACTACACATGTGGTTCTGCATTCCTTGATAACACTGGGTACAGCCGGGCATCAAATAAAGTGGTCCTATGTGTCGCTCCTAGAAGCATCCTTGTCCTCGATGTTAGATCTTCGGGGGAAATGGGAGAGATCCCTTAATAAATCATTTACGAATTCGAAATGGCGCCGTGTTTTGGAATCACCCAAGAAGATCTCGCACAATGCCTGCCTAAAATATTTACAGTTGAAATATGTCCATATGACTCCACATCGCAGACAGGGTGCATTTGGAAGGAGAACCCAGAGAATGCCCAAGATGTAAGCTATTAGACATGGACTTCCTCCATAAGTCTTGGGGCTGTCCGATCATGCCAAGGTTCTGGGAGGCAGTGATTAGTAAAGTCAACGGCACATTGGGTCGTACGTAAGCCCACTCAGCTGAGGTCTGTCTCCTGGGGTTACATCCCAGACCACCTAGACGCAAGGTGGGAAGACGATTTTTTGATCTGTCCTAGGCCTTAGCAAAAAGACGAATTCCGATAGCATGGAAATTGGCTACGGGACGACAGATTGGGGTTTGGACCCAAGAGGTAAATAGATGGGCAGCAGCGGAGGGCAGGGCTTTGCATAGAGAACAACTGAGGGGCCTGCGCAGGCATCCCATAGCAGAAGCATGGAGGGAAGTCTTATTCAAATGGGAACACCCGAGCGGCCCCAATAGTGAAGAGGAGGGAGGTGGGTCTGAGTTGACTGGTTCTGACTGACGGGCCTAGGGGCATGATATCCCTCCGTTTGGGGTCCCCCGCGCCTCTTTTCTCCCTCCTCCCTCCCCCTCCCAATAATAGCATGGGCTCCAGGATATACCCAACATCACTGATGAGTAAGCGGCCCCACACCCCCGAGACTCCAAGGGGAAACCGCCCTCCAATATTGACAGGAGTAATGATAGAGACATCCACATGCGTAGACTAACACTTTTAGCGTGGGGACACGCCATCTGAGCGTAACCAGGCGCTTTATAAAACTCCCATATTATTATTATTAATAATAATTGTTTATTAGGTAATGGCACACATAATATGATAATATGCGTGAATAGAAAATTATGTCACACTAGCATCAAGTGCCTGATAGGCCCCAGGGATGGAAGAAAAAAGCATATAACACACAAGTGGGCTGGATGAAGGAGAAGACTTTGTTCACATGTTAAATATGCTAGACCATATAGTTAAATGCTGGAAGAACTTGGTTGGTTTGTGTATGTCTCCTGCTGATAATCCATAGTATAAAATGTTGCCTAATATGTGTCCATCGTCCGGATGAGAAGAAATTATTTTAAATATGTTTGACAGTTAATGCATCCTGAATTACGCTTAGCAAAAACAGAATTGTATGATTATAAATGCCAATAAACATATTTTCAATAACAAAAAAAGACAAGTGCTCTAACACCTTTCGCTCTGTGATTACACTGTCGCAGCTCAGGAGGAAGAGCGGGGGCTATTTCCTGCCCTCTCCTTGATTTGAGTCTACAGTGTGGCATTGCTTAATGTAATTGCTTTCTTTGGCCTAATAAAAAAAACTCCAGCTGTAGTAGGGCCCTGGCTTCACCTCCTGGTGCAGGGCTGGCTGTGCTTTATGGCAGTCATGGAGGGAGGGATGGTCTTGGCTGCAGCTCCGGCCTTGTACAGTGCCCCTGCTATTACTACTGAGCTAGAGGTGCTGAGGTGGTGGTATTGGTATTGGTGGTGGTGGTATTGGTGGTGGTGGCATTGGTGGTGGTGGTATTGGTGGTGGCGGTATTAGTGGTGGTGGTATTGGTATTAGTGGTGGCGGTACTGGTATTGGTGGTGGCGGTACTGGTATTGGTGGTGGCGGTATTGGTGGTGGTGGCACTGGTATTGGTAGTATTGGTGGTGGTATACATTGTGGTATTGGTGGGGGTATTGGTGGTGTGGTGTTGGTGGTGGTATAGGTATTGGTACTGGTGGTGGTGGAATTGGTATTGGTGGTGGTATTGGTGGTGGTGGTATTGGTGGTGATGGTGGTATTGGTGGCTGTATTGGTGGAGATGGTGATATTGGTGGTGGTTGTGGTGGTATTGGTGGCATTGGTGTTGGTGATATTGGTATTGTTGGTGGTATTGGTGGTATTAGTGGTGGTGGTTGTTACAACCGGAGTCCGTTCTCTTACCTTTGGGGATTTATTTGTTTTCTTTTCTGCCCTTCTATGGATTGGCTCTTCCTTTCCTTTCCTCAGAAATATTGCAGGGGGAGCAGCCGCAGTGGTGTTCTTTAAACCTCGGCAACAAGTATATAGGAGCCACCTACCTGCTCCTCATTGCTTGGTATCGATTCTGGTTCTTGCCCCGGAAGGACTTTGCTGTTGGCGTTACGCTGACCTTCCCGTTTTTTTTCTTGCTGTTTCTTTTTGGATTATCTCTGTGGGAGTTTTTTGGATTGTTGTTGGTGTTCTGCTGACAATCTCGTTGTACCCTTGTGAGATCCTCCTCTGCAAACTTCTTGGAATTTTTACAGACTATCGTCCCATTTTCTTGGAGTGCTGGTATTCTACGGAGGTGCTTCATTCATTTCCATGAATTCGGAAACTCAGAAGTTATAGGTTTGTTTTTTGATACCCGATATTTTCTTTGCTTAATTGGAGGTTTTTTGCAGTGGACTGATTTTTTTGTGTTTACCACGTTAATTCAGGATTATTTTTCCCCACATTACCTTTGGCTGAGTGGATTTTTTGTGCCTTTGTGGCTTTTTCCTACTTTCTATTTTTTTATTTTACAGAGTTTTATATAGCGCCAACTTGACCCGAAGTATCGGGTATCAGAGTGCTTTACATAGCACCATTTGCATTACATGAGGACATATACACGTCAACTGTGTTTGTGGCTCGTGCCCCACGAAAAAGACATTTGATACATATTATCACTTGAAAGAAAAGAAGGAACTATGTGTTTTTTACTCCGGAACTCTTAGGACATCACTGCGAATGTTAAGGGGTGAGCAGAGTATAAACATACACTTTTCTTTAGTTAGTTCTTTGCGTGAAGTCAAAAGGATTTTCTGGCTATTCTCAGCTATACTAATCTTTACCTTTTCTGTTTTCCTTTGCTACTAGGACACTTATACCATGCCTGGCTTCTATTGTATTCTGGAGTGAGTTTTCAAGGATAGACACACGTCATTCCCTTTTTCCTCATTTACCTGCCTTCCCAACGGTGTGTTTTCCGCTCATGTCAGTTCTACTCGTGGGCATGAAGGGATAAGGCACTGGGAGGGGGATGGGACATTCGTTGTTCCTACAGTTCCTGGTTTTCAGGTGAGTGGGGGCGGAACAGTGGTATTGGTGGTGGCCTTCGCAGTGTTATTGGTATTAGTGGTGGTGGTGGGATTGGTGGTGGTATTGGCGGTGGTGGTATTGGTGGTGGTGATATTGGTGGTGGTGGTATTGGTGGTGGTATTGGTGGTTGTATTGGTGGTGGTGGTAGGATTGGTGGTGGTGGGTTTGGCGTGTGGGGGTGATATTGGCAGTGGTCGTGGTATAGGTGGTGGTGGTATTGGAGGTGGTTGTGGTGGTATTGGTGGGGGTGGCGGTATTCGTGGTGATGGTGGTGGTGGTATTGGTGGTGGTGGTGTTGGTAGTTATGTTATTGTTGGTGGTGGTTTTGTGGTGGTGGTGGTATTGGTGGTGGTATGGCATTGGCAGTGGTGATGGTATTGGCAGTGGTGGTGGTATTGGCAGTGGTATTGGTGGTATTGGTGGAGGTGTTGTTGTTAATAAAACAGTTTTTTGAAAAAACCCACCAGGTTACTTTAGTACAGATGACTTGTAACACAGATGTGCTGTTGCCAGCATTCAGCCCATTAGCACAGGATTATGTGCTACCTGGAATTCACATGACTTAATTTGCAAATCATTTCTAAATCCAGTTTACTTGAGTGGTTGAAACAGACACAGGATAATGCCCGGTTAAAGTTATTGAAAGCAGGCGCCTATGTTACGGGGGCGGCCGTGCTGCTGTTTCAGCTGAAGCAGCCCATGTCCGGCCAGCAGTAAGAGAAACTCAATAAAGTAAATAGTGCTTACAGACTAAATAACAGGTACCGGGTAACAACTGAAGTAAAAGGGCAAGTTGCCAGGGGATAGTACAAATGAAGACAAGGCTGTACTAAGGAGGCACTAACAGGCCTATTAACTAATCCAAAGGCAGCTTTTACGAAAGATAATGACACAATCCAATGAAAAATATGGGAGGAGAGTGGGTGTGGCTTCTCTCCCATATTCTACTAAAGCAGTCTTGCACAGTGAGTAGCGCATTCTCGCTGCTGCTAGGCTCGACCTAAAAAGCTCTATATAAATGTTTATTATTGTAATTACGCCTATAGAAAGTTACATCTGATATTCCGGCCTGAATTTCTCTTATATAGATAACTTGGAAAATCGAGACTGTACTGTAGTAATCCACAATGCTTACAGAAAAAATGCAGCTCTTTGTTGTCTGGAGATTACGGGTCACATAAGCTACAGCTCTCAGATCTTTCTAGCTTCTCAGCCAAACACCTTCTGCCTATCACCCAGCAGGCAAACAACTTTACAGCCATTACCAGAATAGAAGGACAAGGACAAGTCCCTCAGACTCGATAAGCACACGGCACATCTCCCTTCTTATATACCGATGAAGAACTCCATAACAATGAGTAACACATATAACAAAATAAGATTTAATATACATAAAATACATTTCCATTCTATACAATAAAAACATGGCCTATACACCTTAAACCATATATGTAGTCCTCCAAACACTCTACAGGTTTCCTGTCCCTCTTACCACTAGTCGATTTATTTGTGGTGTCTTCAGACTCATCCACCGCTAGATCCTTCACCACATCATACCTGATTCAATCTCAGAACGTCCACGCACAGCACTGGACCCAATAGTAGTTCCACTGGTCTCTGGGACAGAACCACTCAATTCCGAGGTAACACCATCAGAATCAACCTCAGGAATTGATTTTTCCATTTCATAACCTGCCTCTGCCCCACACAGCCAGGGTTCCACTACATTATTAAACAACAAACCAAAACTCCAAACATCACTGGACCCCACAGCCGCACGTTTAAGGTCCACACCCTGCAATGACTTAGACAGACAGCATTATACAATACTTCTACCATCTCTTCCGGTTCATTAAAATGGTTTTCGCTTTTAGTTCCCTTCCTAGGTTTCTTTATACAAACTCAATCACCAACTCTAATCTGTACAGGCTTGGTACTCTGTTTATTATCAAAATACTGTTACAAAATAGGAGCTGAGATGAGTGATGAACCACAACCCAGACCCGGGGGGTGGAGAGGTCCTTCGCCTTTTGGGAAGGAGAGGGGATACGTCCTTCTGCTTTGTAGTTACAGGACTCACAAGTAGTCCACCTAAAGTCACAGAAATGTAGCGTGATGGGGAGTGCTCGGCCTGGCTAGACACCGCATCACTGGACTCGGGAAGGGAAGAAGTTCCATTTCTTTAAATAACCCTCACACACTCTAGTAGTGTTATGCTTCATCATCAGGTTCACCCCGACTCCTAAAGTTCAGGGTGGGCTCAACCATCTTGAGGGAGCTCTCAGAAGAAGAGTACTAGGGGGAGTAACTATGGATTAAAAATCCCTCGATCACTCTAGGGTATCCCTTTATGCGCAGAGTGGCTGGAATATTAAACCTAAAACCAGCTAGGGGTGATTAGGATACAATGGCCCTATGACCCTTTAATGTCCAACATGTTTCAGCTTTACTCTAAAGACCTAAACAGGTCCGGGGCTTTCATCAGGGCGATACAACTTACTTCCCCAGTTTTTTTAGCTATTTGTGCTGGTATATATATGTGAGGCATGCAAGCTAGTGCATGCATGGGCAGTAAATATACTTGTCATTTTCTTTTTGATCCGACCCAGTCTGTATGGGTTTCCTTCTTTTCGGGGGTAGGAGGTAATGGGGTTGCCCTGTAGTCAAACCTTTGCAAAGTCTCCCACCCTGCCTCTGCACCTGTTTGGTTCTGCTCTCTCCTGCTTGTGGCAGCGGCTTAGCTAGGGGGGGCGGTCCGCGCGGCACTGGAGGCCCGATGCGGCGGCCTTTATAATTTATTTGGGATTCTTGGGAATGATACTACTTAACATACCAGCACCTTCAGACAATGTCAGCACTTGTGGCAAGAATCGGGAGGCAAAAACCATATGATGTTGTTCTTGACTTAACACAACCATGCCAAACTACTTTCAGAAAAAGAAATAATTTCATGTTTTTATTTGCATCAGTTTCTCGTTTACAAGCCTTGGAAGTACTGAATGTATGTATCATTCTCAGAATGATGAAATGCTGAGTTGGCTTTTCCGAAAATGAACTCCCACTGCTTTAATGGGGGGACTATGATGTATGGTCATTTAATGTCAGCTGTAGATGATGGATCCCTGAACAGTGTCATGTTTGTGCTTGTTTGCATTCTGCTGAGTGGTAATTGTTCACACAGCTCTCTGATGGATGTCACATGTGGTTTTTCTGAGTACCCAGATAGATCATGCAGTCTGTGTGTTCTCATTTGTACTGCCAGTCACCGGTGTATTCAACTGTGTAGCCTTGGACCATGTCATGTATGTACATGTAACTTGCATGACCGAGGTAACTATTAGCAGCAATACTACGTGTCTCTCAGACATCTTTCAAGTGCTCATCGTCCTTTTTCCCCAGCACCCCCCCATCAAGGGGCGGCAATCTGAGGGATAGCCCCGGGCGCCACAAGCTCTAGCTACGCCCCAGGCTTGTGGCCAATCTATAGTTTGGGTAAGTATATGCTTGTGAGTTTTGTATTATTAAAATACTTCTTGCTTTTCTTGTGACATTTTATTTCTTTCCCAGCAGGTTCAACCGGCCATTGCTCCACACCAGTATTAAATAACCACCTGAGTTAAATTTGGTTCTGGGATTCATTCCTCTCATTACAAGGAAAGGAGAACTACCCGTAGCTTCATTATTTGTTACACTGTACGCCCACACTGCCTTCTTCAATTGTATAACCCAGTCAGAATTTTTAGCCATAGCTGACTAAATAACTCCTATGATCACCCAATTAAATCTCTCAGCCATATGCTTCCTACTAAGATTGTATAAAGACGTAGTCCTCTGCGTCAATCCAATTTTATCAAGGTATTTTTCTGGAACTGTTAGATAGGAACTGCCCCCCATTGTCAGTCAGTATTGTAGCAGAAATTCCTTCATATATAAAAACTGAGCTAAAAATCACAAAACTGAATCAGTAGCCTCTTAACCACTTCCACAGGTGGCTACCTCGAAAAGAGATCCATAAGGGTCATAATGTATGTCTTTGATGTGCCCACAAGCCCACAATGTCCACAGCAACACATTTCCATGGATGTGCAGAGAGACTTATCAGCCCTGTAACAACACACACAATCTCTCTCAGGCCTCTATACAGCTAAATCTACACGTGGCTACCAAACAATTTCTTGACCACAGATTTTGTTTCAAAAATTTCAAAATGGCCTTTATGACATAATTTCAGAATAATTTCCTGTAACCCACTGTCGTAAATATTTAATTTACCATCTTAATTTCTATGCAGGTAAGTACTTAATCAATAATAACTCAATCGGAAAGAAAGAAACAGAGTCCGTGGTGTTAGAGTTCTTAGGGGTTTTATTCCTTAAAAAGGAATCGTTCCGGAACTGGATATCAGGTTCCTGCAACCACAAAGGGTCCAGGAAGGGATAGAGCATACTTTATTGACATTACATTACTTTTATACTTAATATACATAATAGAAGTCAATGCAGAAGGCGTAACAGCTGAGAGAAACAAGATAAAACACACACGTGGTCATGATACGTAATTAGGAGGCGTCAACTAGGCGTGAACATAGAAGTGTATGCTAGAAACGTCACAGGTAGGTGCCATAAGTGGGTGGCAACAATAAGCAGAATCTTGTAATGTCAGCAGAAATCTGAGGCCTGGATGCGCGCGCAGCTGCATGACGTGTAACTGACGTGAAGCTGAAGGGTGCAGGGGACTTGACATTTCAGCTAGCGGAAAGAGACAGGAGTCTGGCATGTCAGATCAACTTGTGCTTCTATCATATCTGATATCTGATGTTTAGGAACTGAGCTATCTGGGCGGAAAGGTCTCTGGGGCAGAAGCTACTCTATACTGACTGTGAGTGCGTGTATAAGCGCCTAAGTGTCTGCATGAGAAGCGTGGGGGCATGGGCCTTCCAGGGTAGCATGGTAACAGAGGCTATGAATTACTTGCACAGAGACAGGAAGGCCAGGCCCTTTTGCTCTACAGCTGGGGGAATGTTTACTTAAACTAGTAGGCAGGAATGCATCTTCGGAGGGGAAACAGATAACTCGAAGGTTGAATTCATTCTTGGCAGGCAGCAGGCTGAGCTAAGCGCGGAGGGCCCCGCTGGAAGTAAGGCAGAGTTCACAGGTACGGGGGCAGCCTGGGCTGAGGCTTTCAGAGTCAGAAGGCAGAAAAGCTCAATGGCAGAAATTCAGGGCCTACTTTGCCAGAGCTGAAAAACGTGTAAAGTACACCACAAAAAGACGTTGGCATGGCATACTTAGGAACGGACTATTCAACCCATTCAGGGTGGGTCGGAAAGAGGACATGTTAACGTTGGACGCAAATGTATTTGCGTCTTCATAGCTGGCACAGGAGCGAAGTTACATGCACTTTAAACTCGTACATGGAGACGGTGGGGTACACGATAGGGAATATAACTTGACCAAAAATGTATATTTCCTCATTCCCTCCTTGTTCCCTACGGACCCTTCATGATATCTCGATCATCATGAATTGATCAGTCTGTTCTTGTAACATAATTTGCTCGTCTCTCTTCCGTTGTCGGTTTGAGAGAAAACTGGAATGTTCAATGCATGATGTGGCGCACAGTCCACATATCGCCGGCCCACACTGTAGGCACAGGCAGCAACTGAATACTATGACAAGGCCAATGCCTAGGAAGGATAGGATCTTCCATCCCCAAGCGGACAACGTTGTCCAGAACCAACCGGACCAAGTCCAGGTGCCTGGATTCTGATGTATTAAACTTGCAATTTTGTGAAGACGTGTAATAGCTTTGTATACAGATGGCGCGTTTTCTGGAATGAAAACACAGCAACTTGACCCGATGACCTTACAAGCTCCACCTCTATCTGCCAAGATGACGTCAATAACGAGACGATTTTGAAGGACAACAATCCGCATAGCAGACTGCTCCTCTGTTAAGTTACCTAGGGCGGAGGCAGTTTCATGTACTACTGCTTCAAGGGTTCTAGTTAGTCTACGTATTAATTTACTGTTTTGGACGGGACCTGTGAAGAAAAAGAATCCTTTATTAAAATCTGTGTATTGCTCCCATGCCGTTTCAGTATAGTCGACAATCGGGAGATCTCTTCGGAATCTATCTTTTACTAGATTTGTATTTCTATGATAATCAGGAGGAGCTAGGAAAACAGGGGGCAGAAGGAAAGCAATGTAACAGGTACCATCCCAATCTGGAGGTAAACGTATGTATGCGGTATGGCCACAAACAAAGTAGGAATGACGTGTAGCTCGAAATGAGGACCTACCCTCATCAGTGAATTCGACCACAGTAGTACATTTACTATGACCTAAGTGTACTGAACCTTTCTTTCTAACACAGAGATGACCTGTGACTGGTAATACTGACATAGCGGGAAGAATGGGTGCAGCTTCGGACTCAATAGTAAGGATCATGAGGTTAACTGTGTAATTACCCAATCCATATACTTCATTTTCTAGATCAGTTCCTATTCTAACGGATCGTCCACTTTTATCAGGGTAACAGACGTCGAACAGGACTGAATTCAGGTTTCCCCAAACCCAGCCCCCTTCGCGGGTAACAGTAAGATCAGAATCTAAAGAATTAATCAATCTACTCCATGCACCACAGGAGCCATTGTGAGTGAACGGATACGGAAAGAGGGGCAGAACTCCCTTGTATTTCTGGTGGGGAGGGAGTCGGCCACATATCCAACAGTTTGTAGCATTGCTTGTCTGATGGGAGTGATGTAACATACTAATGAATGTGTTGTTGCGCAGCGCAAGTCTGTAAGATAATTTGTGAGGGGGTAATGTACTAAAAGAATGTTCAGCAGAAACATTGTAAGCAGATTGTTCACGCTTGAAAATAGGGTAATAGATAGGAAGCAGTATACTTGCAACAATAATCAGAAGACTTAGAAAAAACATAATTAATAATGTCACTATACAGTGACTACGCAGTGATTTGCAATAAGTACGTTTCTTGAATTGTCTCTCTCTCTCTCTATCTCGATCTAGGGGATACATGTCAGAAACTATTTAACCGATTCACCTAGGGGAGGACTTAAACAATTAAACTGTCTGACTTGCTAGATCGAAGTTTCTGTTTATACTCCTCTTGGGGAGTTTTCTCTCGTTCGGGTACTTTAAAGTCACTAGGTTTAATACAGTCTTTGGTGGTGGTGGACGAGTCAGGGTCTGGTTTCAGTTCGTTGCATTGTTTAATATGACTCGTATGGACCCACCCCTTTCTGCCCTCCACCTTCACTGCGGTCCTCGTAGTAAGAAGGACGGTCTTCGGCGCTTTCCAGCGGGGCTCCAACGGGCTTTTCCTGTCGAAGTTCCTAATTAAGACCAGATCGCCAGGACGGACATCATGCGGCTTTACATCAGTGTTGTCAGGAAAGGCTGCAGCGACCTGTGAACGACATGATTGGAGTGCAGACATCAAGGAGGCAAGGTAATCTGTCAACATGTTACAATCAACATCAGTAATTTTCTTAGGCATGGGCGTCCCCCACATATTCGGTGGTCTGCCAAAGACCACTTCGTACGGGGATAGTCCTGATCTCGAATGGGCAACCATTCTCATATAGAACAGTGCAACTGGCAGGGCGACTATCCAGTCGACCCCTTTCTCCTGGCATATTTTGGCAAGGCGGGTCTTTAGTGTCTGGTTATGCCTTTCTACAAGGCCTGCGGCTTCTGGATGTCGGACACAATGGAATCTCCACTGATATCCTAGCAGAAGGGAGACGTGCTTCATGAGTTCGGATGAGAACGGCTGTCCGTTATCTGAGTACACGACACGAGGCAAGCCGTATCGTGGGAAGAATTCTCGAACCAGCTGCTTGGCAGTGGTCGGGGCAGTGTAATCTGAGACTGGGTATGCTTCGGTCCAACGAGAAAGTGCACAAACAACTACGAGGACATATTTGAATCCTCGACAACGGTCCATCTGGATATAATCCATCTGGAGGACTTCAAAAGGGTGATCGGGAGGATGAAATCCACCTTGCTCTACAGGAACGCTTTTACCTGGATTGAACTGACAACAGATCATGCAAGTACGCTGTTACATCCTGCTTTCATTTCTTCTTTGTCCTTCTTTTGTGTTTCTCATTTCTATCTCTGCATGTCTCTATGATGTCATCTGTGTTCCAATTGTATTGGCTTGAAAGCTGGAACAGTTACATCTGGAGGCTGAGCTGAAGTCCATCTGCTCCTGGTGGGGTCTTTCCTATCATTATATAATCTTATTCTATTTATCTACCTGACCTGATTTTATTCTACAATAAACCTAAATTGTTACATATACTGGATTTATGGACATCAATTTATTACAATTTTGGCGACGAGGTACAGAACCTGTGCGTGGAAAAAGACTGATTTAATGGAGATCTGCAACTAAGGAACTTAAAGAATAAGGAACTAAGGAACTTAAAGACTATTGGAACTACTGCAACTGAAGAATTTTTTCAAGCCAAGAGGAGGAAAAGGTATTTTATAAGAGCACCCTGGTTAACCCCACCAGTGTCCTGTGTGATCTGGACAGCCTGTTTCCCTAGGGTGTTAGAATTTTTGCTGCGTGATTTGGCTTAAATCTGTAGGAATTACAACTGCATGATTTGAAGAAAACTTTTAAGATTTAAACTGATTTGGACTGAATTGTCAAGAACTTTTAAAAGGAAAGATGTGTGCCATGTTTGGGAGAGACACGCTTTTGCCATCTGCTGTGGTGAATGGAGGTGCAACATTCATTTGTATTAGACGTTTAAAGAAGTTGAACAGCGTGAGAATGGACATAAAGTTTTGCTTTGGGCTCTCCAAGATAAATGCTGGATTTTATGTGCGGAGCACAGAGTGCGGTGTCTGCTGTACTTTTGACGCTGGCATCTGTGAGCAGAGCACTGTGTGCGGTGTCTGCTGTGACTTCGACAAGGGATTTTCAAATGTTTCAAACCCGTGTATTGTATTAAGGCCCAGTGTTGATTTTTGCACATTTCCTGCTGTTCAATTCTTTTGGCGATTTTTAAATAATAATGACAACGACTTACGGGAGCAATGGCTCGAGCGTTCGCAACGATTTCTGAGCATGGTCATCACCTTGACAACGCTGTGCTCTCCGTCTTCTCTCCGTCCATAGCAGCAGCTGATGTCATCAATGTTGCGTACGCAGCACGGCGTACGCGACACAACGTATGACGTCGTTGGCGGCCATATTTGTTGCACATCGCGTCGTGAAGCATCAACGCGTTTAATAATATCCTGACAGCAACTTGAATTTAAATACGAATTTGAAGGAAAAGGTAATGTTTTCGTACATTGTGAAGAGAGAACTGCACATTTAAAAAGTAGATTTTGTAAGAAGATATGGCACAACGATCTGTGTAAACGTTATTCTGGAACATTTATTTTGGAACACTAAGGATCGTTTCTCACCATTTGGGGAGTTTGGTTCATTGTTTCGACGTCTGCAATTCTTTTACAAGATATTACTTCGCTGATGTACACAGCTGATGTACATTTTTCAAGTGTTGTTGTTTGCAGAAAGACATCGCTGCGTCTGCATCTGACTACTTTTCTCATGCTTCAGTGTTCATATATGTATTTTTGGGTGGACTGCGCATCATTTTATTGCCATGTATTGCTTCTCATATGATTTGCTTGCATGTGTGTACTTTGCATGTATGTACTTTGCATGTGTGTACTTTGTATGTGTGTTCTGGAACTGATAGAACACACATGTTCCATGATGAGGTGTTTAGTTATACTACAGTGAGATAGTATCGTTTTAATTTTACAAGGTGTTTAGTTATACTACAGTCAGATAGTATCGTCCTTAATGTGAGAGCCATGTTTATGCTCAACGTATGTTGAGGTGCTCTGTAATTTCTATTCAGATTTCTGGTGTGTTAGTTATTCGATGGAGTGAGCCATTTTTTATGCTCAACGTTGTTTGAGGTGCTCAAGTGTTTTATTTAAATCCGTTGTGGATTGCATGTTTGACATGTGCATGGGATGTGTACATGTGTATTTTTGAAGGGGGCCACATTTTGTGCTCATTTATTGAGGTGCTCCATTTTTCATTGTATTTTTATGTGTTTACGGCTTGCATCTTAGGATGAGCCATGTTCATTAGATTTCATTATTTTGAAGAGTTCTAGTTTTTTTTGCTGAACCACAATGTGCTCTAAATTTGTTAGAGGTGTTCAGGTATTCAGGATTTGTGTTAGTGAAAGTTGCTATATACTAGTATGTGTACCGCTTTAGCGCTCTATTATATTAGAGGAGTTTCATTTATTTTCGATGTGAAGAGCCGCAGTTTGCTCATTTGTAGAATAGCAAGTGTTTGCTATCTTTGATGTTTAAAGAGCCACTGGTTGCTCTTTTGTAGAATTTCTTGTGTTCGCTATCTTTTATCTAGTTATTGAACCACTTTTAAGTGCTCTAAGTTTAGAGGTGTTCATATTGTTGTGTGTTTTAAGAGCTGTGTTTTTGCTCTGTGATATGGATTCTGTACCATGAGGGTTACAGTATTTTCTATTGTACTTTCGCTTTTTGTTGTTCTATCTCTTTCTTTTACTTTACCATAATTCTTCCTGTGTATATGCTATATGTTCTATTATCAATGTTTATTCTCTTTTGTTTTCTTATCTTATTTTATTTTGTCAAGGGGGGAGATGTGTTACATCCTGCTTTCATTTCTTCTTTGTCCTTCTTTTGTGTTTCTCATTTCTATCTCTGCATGTCTCTATGATGTCATCTGTGTTCCAATTGTATTGGCTTGAAAGCTGGAACAGTTACATCTGCAGGCTGAGCTGAAGTCCATCTGCTCCTGGTGGGGTCTTTCCTATCATTATATAATCTTATTCTATTTATCTACCTGACCTGATTTTATTCTACAATAAACCTAAATTGTTACATATACTGGATTTATGGACATCAATTTATTACATACGCACTTTCTGTTTTGCTGCTGCTCGTAAGTGTTTGTTGTACCAGAGATTCTGTAAACTGTCTAACATAGCTTTTTCTCCTAGATGTGCAGGACTATGTGCTGTATTTATCATGATTTGGACCATTGAGTCGGGGAGGAACCATGTAGTTTTTCCCTTTGTGACCCATCCTTGATCTGTCTGGATCCCTCCTAGTTCAGTCCATTTCTTTATTTCGTCTGGAGTGGCATGTGTCTGAATATCGATTACGTCTAGGGTGGGATCCCTGACTGACATACATTGAGTTGGTACTATTGTCTTTGTCACATCAGTAGTCTGGGTGTGAGTCAATGCTGTATGTTTTGCTGTCTGGTCTGCCAGGTCGTTACCCTGGGAAACAGAATCTGTAACCTTAGTATGTGCTTTACACTTCATGACTGATATGCCCGAGGGCAAATGTATTGCTTCTAACAGTGCTTGAATGAGGGGACCGTGCTGGATCCTGGCACCATGAGAGGTCAAGAAACCTCTTTCTTGCCATAACATTCCGAAGTCGTGTACGACTCCGAACGCATAGCGGGAATCAGTGTATATGTTAACATTTCTGTTCTTGGCTAGACTACAAGCTCGGGTCAGAGCGATGAGCTCCGCCGCTTGAGCAGACAGTGTGTCAATACGGTGTGTTTCCTTAACTTCAGTTTCAGTGGTCACTGCATACGCGGCCACTAATTCTCCTGTACTTGTTCTCATGCATGAACCGTCCACATAAAGTGTCAGGTCTGGATTTGTCAGTGGAACATCTGTTAGGTCTCGTCGAGGTTTTGTTACTGTATTAATGATTTCTATACAATCATGCGGGGTTGGATCTGTCATAATTGTAGGTAACAATGTTGCGGGGTTCAGAATGCTACAGCGTCTGATTTCTATGTGTGGCTGGAATAGTGTCAATTCATAACCTGTCAGTCGTGCTATAGTCAAGTGTTGAGTCTGGGTTCTGTTTAAAAGAACCTCTACAGAATGTGGAACTTGAACTGTTAATGGATGTCCTAAAACAATTGAATCACTCTGTCTGATTGCTAATGATGTTGCTGCTACTGACTTCAAGCACGCAGGGAGTGCCTGAGCTACTGAATCCAATGTACTTGAAAAATAAGCGCAAGGCTTATGTGAACCTGCTTGATCTTGAGTGAGGACAGACAACGCTGTACCCTCACGTTCTGTAACAAAAAGTGTAAAAGGTTTGCTGTAACATGGTGTCGCTAGAACTGGTGCTTGGCATAAAGCTTTCTTTAATTCTTCAAAAGCCTGTGTATGTTCCTGAGTCCAAGGGAGGACAGTCGAAGTCGCTGCCTCCTGTGTTGTTAACTGAATGAGTGGTTTGGCTAGAAATGCATACTGGGGAATCCATTGTCTGCAGTACGAGGTGAGGCCTATAAAGGCCCGCACTTCCTTTTGTGTCTGGGGTTGTGGCATATTTATGATTAACTGAATGCGATCGGGAGTGAGCTGTCTCCCCACTTTGGACAGCAAGTGACCCAAGTACACAACTTGCTGAACACAGAATTGCAGCTTCGAAGGAGACACCTTGCGTCCCTTGTCGGCCAAAAAATGTAAAACTGTCAGTGATGCTTGTTCACATTCGGGCTCACTTCGTGCGGTGATCAGCAGATCATCGACGTATTGCAGTAAAGCGGTGTTAACTGGCATTGTGATACAATCAAGTTGTCTTTTCAGTGCTTGGCTATAGATGCTGGGGCTTTCTGTGAATCCTTGAGGTGCGCGTGAAAATTTGAAACTTCGTCCATTTAAACTGAATCCGAAGAGATATTGGCTCTCTGGATCAATAGGTACACTGAAGAAGGCGTTCTTGAGGTCAATTACAGTAAAGAACGCTGCTTCTGAATCAATAGCAGTCAATAAGGATGAGATGTCAGGAACCACAGGGTACTGTGGAATAATGCATTTATTCAGTTCTCTTAAATCAATCACCAGCCGATATACTGGCGGTGCATTGGGATCAGTACGTTTAAGGATCGGAATGATAGGTGAATTACAGATATTGGAGTCGGTTTCTACAACCACTCCTTGGGCAATGAGCTCTTCAATGATTTCCAGTAAAGCCACTACAGCATCGGGTGGTAACTTGTATTGTCTGATTCTGGGTAAAACTACACCTTGTTTGAGTGTAACACGGTATGGTGTAATGTGCATACAACCTACATCTTTTGCCCACAAGTGATCTGGTACATTTTTCAATCTGACATCAAACTCACGTAACACATAATGACCCTTGAAATCCTGCAAAAAGAGTCTAACTCCCTCCGGGGAACAGCAGATCACGGCTCCTAGAGCTTTCAATGTTTTTATTCCTAACAGATTTTCTGGACATGATTTCGTGAGTAACAGGTCTGTAACACGTGATAATGGACCCACAGCCAGGGGAACTGGTTCCGATACCTCATTTACAATAGGCTGTCCTGAAAAACCAAGGGAAACATTCTGTGAGCCTGAGAGGGGTGCCCCTGGAACTTCATCGTGACTGATTGTGGTACGACTTGCCCCTGTGTCAATTAAAAACGTTCTGTCTTTTCCCAATACTTGACTATGTACATAAGGACCCTCTTGATCTACAGGAATCTCAATAAGATGCAAGCCACCCTCCCTCTCTAGGCTGTTTCATGTATATCGTGGATAATCGGGGTAAGCGGACTGGGCATACTGGTACATCTGTTGTGAAACTTGCTGAGTTGCGGCAATGGGCTGTGGCTGTGATACCGCTACTGTCTGTGCTGTATGTGATGAAGCATGCGTAGGCTGTGTATTCTGTGGAGACTGATGCTGGTTATGGTCTTGTCTAGGCGGATGCGGTCTTTCTTTAGTTTTACCTGTCGCTATGTTATGTTTCAGAACTGGGCATTCGTGTACGTAGTGACCTGGCTGCTTGCAATAATTGCATGTCCCTTTAACGGGAGCTGCGGAATGACCTGTCTGAGTCGTACCCTTTCTCTGGCCGTCGGCTGGAACCGATTGGGCCACTAACATTTTCATTTTCGTGTCTTTCATGCGTTTCTGTTCCTGATCTTGTTCTTCTCTAATTCTATTCTGATGGTATTGTAACATCTGTAACATCTGGGATGGCGTATTTGCCTGCCAAGTACTTTCAACTTTATACACGCGGTTCTTAACTAATGGCAGGGAATTCTCGACTAATTTTGATACAAAAAGATGCGGATATGACTCGCTACTTGGTTTAAGGCCACTATTAATAATGAAACATTTCTCGAATCTTGAATAGAAGTCACTAGTATCTTCATCGTGTTTCTGTTTACAGGACGAGATGGCGTCCCAATCTTCCTTTCTAGTTGTCAATAATCTTGGCAGAACCTGTACTATCAAACCTGGTAATGCTTTAGTTTTCTCCCCAAGGCCTACCCCTGGGACACGTTTGTTCTCTTCGTCTTCTATTTCTGCCCATACAATCTTTTTCTCTCCCACCTCCCATTCTTTTTCCTTGAGTTTCTCGTAGATGCCCGTAGGCAGCAGTACCTTTAACATTTTCATGATATCTTCATATGTGTAATCCCCCATCAGTAACATGTCTTTAAGTTCTCTGTGAAAACCTGCAGGGTCTTTATCATGACACGGTACTAGTTTCTTCATTTCTAACAGTTCTAACTTAGTCAGAGGCGTGTGTACATACACACGTTTCAAGTTATGATCCTCACCCATAACCGGATGCACTTCTCGTAAGGGGTTCTGACTTTCAATGCCATGCAGACGTTCCATATGATACATTTTTCTTTCTGGGGGCGGAGCGGGAACATATTCGGAGCTTATGAAAGTGTTATATCTGTGGCGCTGTTCTAGAATTATTTGAATTAATTTGGTGCTTAAACCTCTCCATCTATCCATGAGTAGTTCTTCTAATGTATCGTGTAAGGGACCTGGATCAGAATGTTGCTTTCTATATAACGTGAGGAGGTGCTGAATCATGTAAACACCTGCTAATTTCTGTTCGTCTGGGGAAAGGTTCAGGAATGTCTGCGCTACTGTGTCATCATTATATATATCCGGGTTATTAGCCCATAATACTGCTGACCGAGCTAGTTCTTGTTCATCCATAGAATTGAGTACATGGTACCCCATTCGGTCTCGAAGCCTTTTATCGGTCTCCTGGAACTGATGTTCAGTAGAGTTCGGATTGGTTAGGCCAGAGAGAAAGACTCTCTTGCTTTCTGGACGGATGCCTTTCCTAAGGTAAGCTCCCTTACCTACATACGCTATCGTATCTGTAGTCTTTTCTGGTTCTTCAAGTTCTTCCTCCTCCCCGGAGGAGGCATTCTCTTTTTCTTTTTCTTTTTTGTGAATCTCTATTACTTCTTTTCTTATTTTCTTGTACATACTGGCTATGCAACCCCCTTTATCATGTTTTCCTTCAGATATATTTTGACCCCACTTGTTGAGTCCATCTAATTCATCCTGATCTGTCTTAGGCCTGTCTCGTTCTCTTATTAAGCAATTTATGAAAAAACGTAGTAGAGACGCTTGGGTGTCGACTTTCTGATATGCCATGGCTTCCTTAATACTGTCAGGGTCTTCCCCAGTCCGGACAAAATTGTATATTCTATCTAGGTACTCTTTCATTCCTGGGAAGTACAGTAGGTAATCGGTAGCTTGTCGTAAGCGTAGTGATGCTAAAAACATCCTATTATCTTTACCAGGTACTGGGTCGTATCTGCAAACTAGAAGCGGTTCTTTGAGTATGTCGAGACGGGGTGATTGGAGTATAAGAGGATTCTTTATATCCTTAAGGTGTAATCTATGTGTTGGCGGCGGGGTCTGGGGACCCCCGGACGCGCCTCCTGAGGCTGAAGCTTGAGCGTTATCTCTTTGCGGAGTCTGTATCGGTACTTGAATTTGTCTTTTGGTAGGATCAGGTAGAAGTTGTTTCGGTAGATTAATTTTAGGTGCGGGAAGTGGCGGAGGTGGTGGAACAGGGGGAATCTGTCGGGCAGGGGAACCTTGTTGTGGTACTGGCGGAATATGATCTTGGGGCGGGTTACCACCCCCATCCCCGTCATTAGGCAGGGCGCGGACAGGCAGATTGGTGTAAGCGGGAGCTACATCCTCTAGATAGGAATTCAGGAATATGTCTTTAGTGGTCCTGTGAGTTACTTTAGTTGGAACTAATGGTGGCGGCAGGTTTTTCGGTATTTCTGAAGTGGCTTCAGGCGAACCTTCGGCCATAAGATACATACCATTTACAAGATTGTTTCGTGCGCGGTCTATTTGCTCTGATTTTACTCGAATCCCTTCAGTAACTAATTCGTTTTCTTGAGCTTTATCTGATTCTTTAAGTCTGTCTTCTCTACGGAGTGCTTTTTCTGTACACTTATGTGATTCCTTACGCCAAAATTCTATGGCGTCTTTCTGAGATTGTCTGGCTTTCTTTTTCCATAATGCTTCTTCTACCTTCATGATGCACTCGGCATCCCATGTTCCGGTAATGGGCCATCTGTGTCTTTCGTCTAGATGCTTGGTATAATCGGCCCATAATTCTAGATACAATATGGCATCTATGCCATGTTTCTGGTACATGAAATTTCCAGGCGTGTCCCTAGGGGGATAGGAATTTCTTCCTCTAGCATCCCTTTCCTAGTTCCTATTTGCTTTAACTTGTTGAAAAACGGCATTTTGTTTACTTAATACTGAATGCTCAATCCTTGCTACTTATTACTGAATACAGCTAGTTACACAAGAACACAATAATGCACATTAAAAACAATCACTCATACAACGACATTGATCACATGAAGAAAGACATTAAAACACTTATTACTACCCCCTATACTGGATGTACTGCTAAACAGCACAGATACACTGCTGAGAACAGTGCAAGAACTTGAATCATCGGATATACTGCTAAACAGTACAGATACACTGTCTAAAACAGTGCAGACCGGACTTGTGTACCCAAACCCGTCTAGATACGTCCCAGCAATGGTACTCACCGGGAAGCACGGAAAACAGAAGGCCTCGGAAAACTCGACTGGACTGGACCGGACTCGACTCGACTCGACACGTGGATACTTCGGAAAACTGGTGGGCCTCTTGACACCTCGGACCTTGCTTCTTTCGGCTAGGCTCTGGTCGGGATCCTCCGCGCTCCTCACCGCCTCGTCTGGGTGCTAATTGCAGTCTTCGTCACCTCCGTGGGCCAGAGGGAGATACAGGAAATCCTGCCGGTACGCGTAGGCTCCGTCTAACTGATGGCAGGGGACAGAGTTTGCAACGCACCAACCGGCGCGTGAGGTGGGGGAGGGGTCCCTATTCGGGCGCCAAAATGTCGTAAATATTTAATTTACCATCTTAATTTCTATGCAGGTAAGTACTTAATCAATATTAACTCAATCGGAAAGAAAGAAACAGAGTCCGTGGTGTTAGAGTTCTTAGGGGTTTTATTCCTTAAAAGGGAATCGTTCCGGAACTGGATATCAGGTTCCTGCAACCACAAAGGGTCCAGGAAGGGATAGAGCATACTTTATTGACATTACATTACTTTTATACTTAATATACATAATAGAAGTCAATGCAGAAGGCGTAACAGCTGAGAGAAACAAGATAAAACACACACGTGGTCATGATACGTAATTAGGAGGCGTGAACTAGGCGTGAACATAGAAGTGTATGCTAGAAACGTCACAGGTAGGTGCCATAAGTGGGTGGCAACAATAAGCAGAATCTTGTAATGTCAGCAGAAATCTGAGGCCTGGATGCGCGCGCAGCTGCATGACGTGTAACTGACGTGAAGCTGAAGGGTGCAGGGGACTTGACATTTCAGCTAGCGGAAAGAGACAGGAGTCTGGCATGTCAGATCAACTTGTGCTTCTATCATATCTGATATCTGATGTTTAGGAACTGAGCTATCTGGGCGGAAAGGTCTCTGGGGCAGAAGCTACTCTATACTGACTGTGAGTGCGTGTATAAGCGCCTAAGTGTCTGCATGAGAAGCGTTGGGGCATGGGCCTTCCAGGGTAGCATGGTAACAGAGGCTATGAATTACTTGCACAGAGACAGGAAGGCCAGGCCCTTTTGCTCTACAGCTGGGGGAATGTTTACTTAAACTAGTAGGCAGGAATGCATCTTCGGAGGGGAAACAGATAACTCGAAGGTTGAATTCATTCTTGGCAGGCAGCAGGCTGAGCTAAGCGCGGAGGGCCGCGCTGGAAGTAAGGCAGAGTTCACAGGTACGGGGGCAGCCTGGGCTGAGGCTTTCAGAGTCAGAAGGCAGAAAAGCTCAATGGCAGAAATTCAGGGCCTACTTTGCCAGAGCTGAAAAACGTGTAAAGTACACCACAAAAAGACGTTGGCATGGCATACTTAGGAACGGACTATTCAACCCATTCAGGGTGGGTCGGAAAGAGGACATGTTAACATTGGACGCAAATGTATTTGCGTCTTCATAGCTGGCACAGGAGGGAAGTTACATGCACTTTAAACTCGTACATGGAGACGGTGGGGTACACGATAGGGAACATAACTTGACCAAAAATTTATATTTCCTCACCACTAAGAGGAAAAATCCTGTTACCTCGCCACATTTCTCACCCACCACAACTAGGAAAATCAATTCAGGTGCCTCTATAGGTTCAATTACATCAGTGGCAATCATTTTTTGCCAGCTTTCTATACAAATGTTCCCTACTTTGTATAGTTTTGATCAGACATCATCTTTCAAAATAATTTTATGCTCAAAACCAAACGGATTACCAATGTCTTGTTGAAAACGTTCAGAAACCTCAAAACCATGGAATTCCCTACCGTAACTCCTTCATCAATAATTAAAAATAATTAAAACTTGCTCCTTGCTATCAGGGTCTAGGACAGTATGCAGATTTCTTTGATCAAATCACCTAGGTACTGTCGGCCCTTTTTTCACTACATATAATTTACCTTATGTGTACCACTTCTTGAATTTAAGCATCAGCTATCTAAAACCCAGGATGTTCATGTATTCCTCACTGTACCCTTCAGGTTGTATATCTGGCTCTAATAATCGATCACCAATTTTATTTACAAACCTCTCCGCACATTTCTATTTAGTATAGTGTAAGGTGAATGAGAATCAGCAAGCATTTTCAGAGAAACTCCTCCAATTGTCATCCAGCGCTCTGGTTTACTTTTACAGGATATGTCATTTACATTCAAAACCAATTTATTGTGTATGCTCATGACACTGGTAGATCGTAATGTTTCATCGTCAGACTTAACTTCCTATACATGTTTAGTTTCTTCACAAATACACTTGACCTACATTTTCCTTTTCCTACACACCCTTGCATATTGTCCAACTGTGCCTCAATTCCTGCACAACAGCTTAAGAGCTGAACAGTTCTTGCTGTTCACCATTGCTCCCCCCTATTACACCAATAGCATTTGCTCTTTTCATTATCCCTCACCTTCTCTTAAGATTTAATGTGGTTATTTATTCAATCAACAGTGCTAGCACTACAAATTGTATTAACAGATTTCCCTTCTCTCTCTCTCTCCACTCTTTAATGCAACAACCACCTCCCAGGAATTTCTGCCTTGAGAACAATTTCTAACACTTCCTCCAAGGCCAAATTACTATTCACCAATAAACCTTCGTGTATAGCAGGATTACTGGTATGCGTGACCACTTGATCCCTTTTTAGGTAATCCTGTAATGTGCCAAACTTACAATCAATGGTCAATTTCTTTAAACTCGCGATATACTTATCCAATGTTTCCCCATTGCTTTGCTTACGTTGAAATAAATTGTATCTTGCAATGCCAATGCACACCTTAGGTGCAAAATAGGCATCAAGATCCGGTACGTCAGCATCAAATACCTTAATATCACCCACGACTGGTGCCTTAGGCATATGAATGTACACTTTTAACCCTTGAGGAGCAAATGAGTGAAGTAAGATCCACTTCTTTTGATTTCCGGCTTTGCCCTCAGCAGCAATGTCGTTCACAAAGTATTCTTTTTCCATGTATTTTAACAAAGGTTCTGCACAAGAAGGCCACAAAATGTCAGGTGGACCGATACTAAAATTCTGTGTACTCATACTGGAATCGTTCAGTGTCCAATCTTCACCCTTAGGCCCAGTTCACTGTCTGCATTTCTTCATTTAAATGGAGACAGAGGTATATAGTGTTGCAGAAATATCAACAGCACTTGTGGACCATCACAACCTTATTGGCCCTTCCATGTTCTCCTTTGAATAGTGACAGCTAATGCTTGCCAGGTAATCCTCACCAACATGATGTGTGCATTTTTGAATCTGGGTTGTTTTGCAGGCTGTTGGGTAAAAGATGGCTGAAACAATCACATTTGGCACACTCAGCCACTGTTGCTTGCCTGTACATGGGCCTCTCCAGCTGTGGAAGCACTTTTTTTGGGGGGGGGATGTTAGACGGGGACCCGGAGGGTCGGCCGAGCAAGGGGGAGAGGCCTCCTGGTGAGGGCCCTCTCCTTCAATAGTACGGACGAGCAACCACTCCCCCCACAGATGGACGCCACACAAAGATAGGTTCTGTACACTTTTATCGGTAATCGTAGGCAGGTTAACTTGACGATACAGCAGGACCAGGATACGATGATCCCGTCAATTCTAGTCTCTTGGGAAAGGGGTTAGCGGGACAGTCTCAGTACCGGTCCGGTACAGGGGTAGCGGGTGTATAGCTCACAATCCTCGAGCTGGAGGTTTCGCAAGTAGGAGCCGCGGCAGGGCCAGCAGGCCTCCAAAGATAGTTCACGATGAGGATGAGCCGCGGCAGCGCCAGCAGGCCTTCAAAGATAGTTCACGATGAGGATGAGCCGCGGCAGTGCCAGCCGGCCTTCACGATGGTTCACGAAGAGGATGAGCCGCGGCAGCGCCAGCAGGCCTTCAAAAGGTGGTTCACGAAGAGGATGAGCCGCGGCAGCGCCAGCAGGCCTTCAAAGATAGTTCACGAAGAGGAGCTGCGGCAGCGCCAGCAGGCCTCCAAGGATGAGTTTGTCTCGGTGTCTCTCGACTCCAGGATACAACTGGTTTCCTGCTCTGGCGCTACCCCAGTTATAGGTCTGGCGCCCTTTGATGTCCGGACCCTCGCACTTGGAGGTCGGGGGGTCCGGGATGAGGGAGTCCAGACACCCAGCAGGGGGGTGGAGCCAGCGCCCAGGGAGGCTGGGGGCGACCGAAACCTGGCGGAGGGGAGCCATCGACACTCCTTCTTCCATTGACTCGCCAAGTGGTCTCTTTACCCCCTGGGTGGATGGGGGCGCCTCGATGTCGGGGCTTGGCTGGGCCTGAGGCTGAGGTCGACCCGTGGCCACGAGGCCTGGTCGTGGCGGGTCCAGGATGGCGGCTGGGCCGGGGCCGGGGGTTCGGGAAGGGACCCGGGCCAGCCGAGAATGTTATGGTTATGAGCCGGGGTTCCGTCGGTGAAGAGCCGGGGGATGACCAGGCGGGTTGCAGGTGTTGTTCTTGTCCGGGGAGCAGGGGTAGCAGTAGTCCGCGACCCGCCATGCGGGGAGGGGTCGGGCCTGCCACGAGGCCTGTCCAACAGGGGAGTTTTACATAGGGCGAACTAGGCGAACTAGGCGCGAAGGTATCAGAGCGCTTTAAATGAGCACCACCAGTTTCCTTACAGACAGACACCTTCATTTTTTTGTTAGGCATGGTGAGAATAAGTGATTTGCCTAGAATCACAGGATATTGAGCGTTCCTGCGAGACTCCAACCTCCTTCGAGGTCGACTGCTCTAGCCATTAGGCCACCTCCTTCTCCATGTCTGTTGGAAGATGTATTTCCACTCATATGTAGGCATTCTAAATAGAGGCTGAGGTTTATGGGAGTAGTGGCAGCAATAGAATGATAAGTAATTGGGAGAGAAAAAGAGAGATAAAATAGAGCGTAGAGCTGGAGGGCATATGCTATTTCTCTACCTCATGTTCATGGATTTAAAAAAACAGTTTCTTAAACCATTTAAGGAAGTTGGTGATGAGAATAGTTCCAGCTGCAAGTGTTTAAATGGAAAGAAACTTGCATATACCTGCCTCTGTTGTTTTAAAAAAGAGTGGGAAAGGAAACTGCACATACATTGATGTTTGGTGATATGCATCCTGTTGCAATAAATACAACTTTATGTGTCATAGCACCAGGCTATGGAAAGTAACCTAGTATGAAGAACAACCTTGTTACTGTGACATGTGACATACTAGGAATTCAGATCACACAGACCATATGGGGGTGGGGTTTAGGGTGCATAATTCTACTATCCACCCTAAGTTGGTTAAGATAATTTATAGCTGGTCCTTGTAACCGTCCTACTACTACGCTGTAAACTGAGGCAAAGTACACCCTTTCCTAATTTGACTCTCAGGGAAGTGAGGACCAGCAGTTAAAGGCAAAACACACAAGATGATGGACGGAATTTGCACATTGGCAAAACATTCACCCCCAGCCACAGATCTGGGTTTAATCCATCGTTATTTTGCTCACCCTGCCACCCCAGTTCAGACATGGCCATATGCAAATCAGACTTGACCCTGTGCCTCATGGGAACAGTTCAGCCCAAACTGCCAAGCCATGTCTTCCCATGACCAGAATCAAGCATCCTAGGACCAGTTTCTGGCTATCAGCCGTCATCAGCCAGGATAGTTTGACTCTAGTGGCGTAGTGAGCACGGGACCCACGTCTGGGCATACGCTTCCCACATAGGGCAAACAGTAAAACACACAAGATGATAGATGGAATGTTGCACATTGGCAAAACATTCACCCCCAGTCACAGATCTGGGTTTAATCCATCGTTATTTTGCTCACCACGCCATCCCAGTTCAGATATGGCCATGTCAGGAGTCAGGCTTCATGCGCTCTAGTTAGACTACACCTCCCAGAAAGAGTAGAGGCAAAGGGGCGTTGTGCTCTCTCCCATACTGCTATGTTCAGGCCAGGTGAGGGGAAGGATTAAAGGCAGCAGCTGCAGTCACTCATTGCTTGGCTATCAGCGTTTGCGGTGATCTGCCCAGCTATTCTTGTTGTGGAGTCCTGTGATTTCTTGCTACTATTTCGGAGGACCAAGGATTTCCTGAAGTACTGTACCCAGCTGTCTTTTGTGGACTTTGTGGACTTTATTGCCCAATCTGTTTCTCGAGCCCGTTTTATTTTTTCCTGTTAAGCACGCGGACATGCTTCATTCCGCCCTCTCTCATCCTACCTAAATCCCCCCTTCAGCCTCCCTCGCAGCATGTGTTGAACACACGTTTATTTCCTGGCAATTTATCTCGCTGCTTGTCAGCCGCGAGAACGCACTTTGGAAGTGTGTGTGAGTTTAGTTTTTAGGTCTCGCCTGCCAATGTGCTTGCGCATTCGAGCTGGCGAGAGATATAGGGGCTTATCCGAGTTTAACCAAAGTGGCGATTTGATGCAGTGCACGTGCGCTTTTAGGTCAATGCGCAAGCACAATGAGTTAAAATGCGCGTGCACAGCATCAAATCGCCAGCCATCTGTTCCCCCGCTTGGTGCCGCCAGCAGCTCTTCAAAGGATTTCTCCTCCCCTAATTATTCACGGCCGGCCGGCTGGCCGTACTTTCACTTTCAGGCCGTGTCTCGTTTTTTTTTTCCTTAAACACAACTCCGGGCTTTCACGGCCGGCAGGCTGTGTCTCGTTTTTTTTAAAACTTTCAACACAACTCCGGGCTTGTCTTTAACAACGCTACCCCCGCCCTCTCACTCGAGCTGCTTGAAATGCCTCCTCTCCTTCCCCATGCTCTGTCATGAGCCTCTGCCCCCCCAGTGTCCTCTCTACCAGCCTCCTCCTTTCCCTAGCGCTCACCCCCCTCGGCGCTAGCCTCCTTCTTTGCAACCCCCCCCTTTCTCACCATCCTCTCCCATGTTGTACTCTTTCCTCCCACTGCTCTCCCTCACTAGCCGCTCCTTTTCCATTTACCTCGTCCACTGGTTTTCTTCAGTAGCATTTTCCCGGATCCCTCCTTTTGCACCAACCCAACCTCCCCGTATCTCCCCCTCCCCAGCCGTCTACTTTAACCTCCACCCCCGCCTCTTGTGCACTCTCCCCTTTGTGGCTCCACCTAGCAGGCCCCCTGCCCAGACCATGGCACTACTTCTCTTTATCTATCACCTCAAACCGCTCTCCCTTACAAAGCTGTGTCTCGTTTTTTTTTTTTTTTCCTGAAACACAACTCCGGGCTTTCACGGCCGGCAGGCCTTGTCTCGTTTTTTTTTACTTTCAACACAACTCCGAGCTTGTCTTTAATAACACTACCCCGCCCTCTCACTCGAGCTGCTTGAAATGCCTCCTCTTCTTCCCCATGCTCTGTCACGAGTCTCTGCTCCCCCAGTGTCCTCTCTACCAGCCTCCTCCTTTCCCCAGCGCTCACCCCCCTCCTCGCTAGCCTCCTTCTATGCAACCCCCCTTTCTCACCATCCTCTCCCATGTTGTACTCTTTCCTACCACTGCTCTCCCTCACTAGCCGCTCCTTTTCCATTTACCTCGTCCACTGGTTTTCTTCAGTGGCATTTTCACGGATCCCTCCATTTGCACCACCCCAGACCTCCCCGTATCGCCCCCCTCCCCAGCCGTCTACTTTAACCTTCACCCCCGCCTCTTGTGCACTCTCCCCTTTGTGGCTCCCCCTAGCAGGCCCCCTGCCCAGACCATGTCACTACTCCTCTTTATCTCTCACCTCAAACCGCTCTCCCTCACAAAGCTGTGTCTCGTTTTTTTTTTTTACCTTAAAGAAAACTCCGGGCTTTCACGGCCAGCAGGCCTTGTCTCGTTTTTTTTTTTACTTTCAACACAACTCCGGGCTTGTCTTTAATAACGCTACCCCCGCCCTCTCACTCGAGCTGCTTGAAATGCCTCTTCTCCTTCCCCATGCTCTGGCATGAGCCTCTGCCCCCCCAGTGTCCTCTCTACCAGCCTCCTCCTTTCCCCAGCGCTCAACCCCCTCCTCGCCAGCCTCCTTCTATGCAACCCCCCCTTTCTCACCATCCTCTCCCATGTTGTACTCTTTCCTCCCACTGCTCTCCCTAACTAGCCGCTCCTTTTCCATTTACCTCGTTCACTGGTTTTCTTCAGTAGCATTTTTCCGGATCCCTCCTTTTGCACCAACCCAGACCGCCCCGTATCTCCCCCTCGCCAGCCGTCTACTTTAACCTCCACCCCCACCTCTTGTGCACTCTCCCCTTTGTGGCTCCCCCTAGCAGCCCCCCTGACCAGACCATGTCACTACTCCTCTTTATCTCTCGCCTCAAACCGCTCTCCCTCACAAAGCTGTGTCTCATTTTTTTTTTTTACCTTAAACAAAACTCCGGGCATTCACGGCCGGCAAGCCTTGTCTCGTTTTTTTTTTTTACTTTCAACACAACTCCGGGCTTGTCTTTAATAACGCTACCGCCGCCCTCTCACTCGAGCTGCTTGAAATGCCTCTTCTCCTTCCCCATGGTCTGTCACAAGCCTCTGCCCCCCAAGTGTCCTCTCTACCAGCCTCCTCCTTTCCCCAGCGCTCACCCCCCTCCTCGCTAGCCTCCTTCTATGCAACCCCCCTTTCTCACCATCCTCTCTCATGTTGTACTCTTTCCTCCCACTGCTCTCCCTCACTAGCCGCTCCTTTTCCATTTACCTCGTCCAATGGTTTTCTTTAGTAGCATTTTCCCAGATCCCTCCTTTTGCACCAACCCAGACCTCCCCGTATCGCCCCCTCCCCAGCCGTCTACTTTAACCTTCACCCCCTCCTCTTCTGCACTCTCCCCTTTGAGGCTTCTCCTAGCAGCCCCCCTGCCCAGACCATGTCACTACTCCTCTTTATCTCTCGCCTCAAACCGCTCTCCCTCACAAACTTCGTTAGGACCTCCTGCCCTCCACCTGCTGTCTCATTTGCCCCCCCCCCCTTTGCCTCCGTCCCGTTCCTCGTGGTAGAACCATCTATTCGCTAACCCCGCCCAGCTAAACACGCCCTCACCTTTTCCCCCTTCACTGTATTCCAGGTGTTCATTGTTTTCCTGCTCTCCCTCAGAGCCTCCTCTCCACTCCCTCCACTGCTGCTCTTCCACACTAGCCCCTCGCGGCTCCTCTTCTGCACTCTCGCACTGTGGCAGTCCCTCACCACCTCACTCCTCCTGTAGCTTTGGTTTCCTGCTCAACCTCAGTGCCTGCTCTCCACCCCCTCCCCTGCTCCTCTTCCACACTAGCCCCTCGCGGCTCCTCTTCTGCACTCTCGCGCTGTGGCAGTCCCTCACTAGCTCACTCCTTTAGCTTTGGTTTCCTGCTCGCCCTCGGTGCCTGCTCTCCACCCCCTCTACTGCTGCTCTTCAACACTAGCCCCTCGCGGCTCCTCTTCTGCACTCTCGCGCTGTGGCAGTCCCTCACTAGCTCACTCCTTTAGCTTTGGTTTCCTGCTCGCCCTCGGTGCCTGCTCTCCATCCCCTCTACTGCTGCTCTTCAACACTAGCCCCTCGCGGCTCCTCTTCTGCACTCTCACGCTGTGGCAGTCCCTCACTACCTCACTCCTCCTGTAGCTTTAGTTACCTGCTCTGCCTCAGAGCCTCCTCTCCCACCCCTCCCTGCTTCTCTTTCACATCAGCCACCTCACGTGCTCTCCTCTCTGCCCTCGCAAGCTCACTCCTGTACCTTAAGCTTCTTGCTGTCCCTCAGTGCCACCTCGTTTGCACCCTCCCACGTTGCTCTTCCACACCACCCACTCACGTGCCCCCCCTCGCCAACCCCCTCTTGTGCGCTGATCCCCAGAGCCTCCTTGTGTGCCCCTTTCTTCTCTCGCCAGCCTCCGAGTGCGTCGTCCTCTGCCCTCATGAGCTCTCCCTCACCTGCCTCCTCTGTGCCCGCTACCCCCGCCCTCTCACTCGAGCTGCTTGAAATGTCTCCTCTCTTTCCCCATGCTCTGTCACGAGCCTCTGCCCCTCCAGTGTCCTCTCTACCAGCCTCCTCCTTTCCCCAGCGCTCACCTCCCTCCTCGCTAGCCTCCTTCTATGCAACCCCCCCTTTCTCACCATCCTCTCCCATGTTGTACTCTTTCCTCCCACTGCTCTCCCTCACTAGCCGCTCCTTTTTCATTTACCTCGTCCACTGGTTTTCTTCAGTAGCATTTTCCCGGATCCCGCCTTTTGCACCAACCCAGACCTCCCTGTATTTCCCTCTCCCCTGCCGTCTACTTTAACCTCCACTCCGCCTCTTGTGCACTCTCTGCCGCCCTCCATCACTCTACCATCCTCACTCACTCTATCGCCCTTCCATCACTCTAACACCCTACCGCACTCTATCGCCCTCCCTCACTCTTTCACCCTCAAACACTCTATCGCCCAACATCACTCTAACACCCTACATCACTCTATCACCCCCCTCCCTCTATTGCCCTCCCTCTATCGCCCTCCCTCTATTGCTCTCCCTCTACCGTCCACCCTCTATCGCCCCTCTATCTAACATCCTCCCTCTATCTATCTATCGCACTCACTCTATATATTGCATCAACATAGCATCACTCAGCACCACCACTGCGTCACTCAGGAGCACCACACATCACTATGCGTAACAACAGCATCACTAAACGCCACAGCATTACTTGTAGCCAAAACAACATCACTCAGCGCCACAACACCATCAATCTGTGCAACAATTCAACAACAACTGGTTCAATTATTTGCTAGCAATGTTTCAAACTTTATTACAAATCTCAAAACAATATGTTAAAGGTTATCACTTGACATTGGCTGAAGAAACGCACATGCAACATACGCGTAGGGATGAGCGGCTACAAGAGGACTTGCTTGCATGGCGTATGATGTGTGCGGTGGGGTCGACTGCCAGCGACTCTGATGCTACTAGTGCTGCATTGTTCTCGTCCAAGGAATCGGAACCTGAGGAAGGGGTGGCGGGGGATGGGGAGGGTGAGTAGGGGCTGGGGTACTACCCTGATGACTACGCACATGTTCCTTATGTCAGTTTTTCTGTACTTGCACTGTATCCCGTGGATCTGATTCTTGCATCTCCTGTTCTATCTGCAACTGTTGAAGCCGTGCTGGGGGTGTGAACTGCGTACACATGTATTTTCTTTACCTTGATGCCAATTTTGGGGGGGGGGGGAAGTATTGTTTATTCTGCTGAAAAAATAAAGTTTTTTTAAAATGTTTTCACCCTTAAAAAAAAAAGGTTATCACTTCTGTTCATGTTAAAACATTTTTATTTGTCAGGTCAATACATGTAAAACAGGGGGAAACTATATATTGTACCTTTACTAATGCTATACATGTAACATGTGATGATTTTATAACTATTGCCATTTGTAAAAACTTAATTAATACTTTTATATTTTGCACAAATAAAACCATTTTCCACATCAATAGCTCAAACTTTTCTATTGCGAGACCTATTGCATTTCTAATGCTTGTTTATACGCGGCTGCCATCCCTGTGTGCGGATCTTCATCCACTTTGCCCGGTTAAGTGGCCTACCTCCAGTGGGGGACGCCCCGCCTTCCTGTGTTCAACTCCTGTCTTTTTTGGAGTAGTCCAGGCCAGGTTGTCCCTCGGCCCTGTTTTGGCAGTAGTTCTGGTCATTTTCCCTAACACGCGTTTGCGCGAAGGCTCAGGTTTTCGAGTCTGTATTGTTTCGTTTAGCCCGCATTTCTCTTCATGCAATTCCAGCGCAGGAGCGCAAGAACCTTCTTTATTAAACGGGACATTTTTGTGTTTCTTCAGAATATGAACTGTAATCACCAGTGCTCACCTTAATTGTTGATTGTTTCGTTATTCAATAGGAAGACTTCTTCAACCTTTATTTTCAAGAGACCATCCTACAAATTCCTGCCTGTGATATCCTACAAGTAAGTGTGAAAGGGTGCATAATTGCTAGAAATGAGTTTAGGGGTACATGTTTATTAGTAATCATTAGTATCACTGATATAGATATATTTTGTTGTGCCTTTTATTTTTTAGCTTTCGCAGTTGTTCGGAAGTGGCCTTCTCCATGCTGGCTGTGATTGGGACTTCTCTGATGGTTCCTCTTGGTCCCTTCATTTTTTGGAGGTACAGCTCCCTGTAGTGTATACTGAAAACGTCACACTGAGAGACTGTGTTTCTTGGAAAGGACGGGATACTGTCTTCGCTCCCGGGGAACAGTTTCATTGCGCAGACCTTGGTATTGACCACACAGAGGCCAACAGGCCATATGCAAATCAGACTTGCACATTAGGAAAACATTTACCCCTTGTCACAGGTCTGGGTTTAATCCATTGTTATTTTGCTCACCACTACACCCCAATTCAGACATGGCCATATGCAAATCAGACTTGACCCTATGCCTCATGGGAACAGTCCAGCCCGAACTGCCAAGTCATGTCTTCCCTGGACCGGAATCAAGCATCCTAGGACCGGTTTCTGGCTATCAGCCGTCATCAGCTAGGATAGCTTGACTCCAGTGGGGAAGTGAGCACGGGACCCATGTCTGGGCATACCCTTCCCACATAGGGCGAACAGCAAAACACACAAGATGACGATGATGGACGGAATGTTGCACATTGGCAAAACATTCACCCCCAGCAGTTAAAGGCTTCTTAAGTAGTGAGTGTGGGAGACAGAGACTCAGAACTCAATGATCGCCAACAGTCCCAATAAATTACTGTTTAGCCCAGTGCTTGCCTATTTGGAAACAAGAGTACTTTTAATATCGTGGTGGTACAAAATACTACACAATTAGATATATACCTTTCAGATTTAAAGGTAAATGGTCTCACCCACTGGCATATAATGAAATGCTGCACACTCCCCTCAGTGCCTTCTACACTGTCCACCGTGTCTATGGTGGTGCTTTTTGTAAGTTTAGTTTAGGCAAAATTAGGCCCATGTGCAAGGGTCACTAAGTGGTTGCCCCAGAGCAACTGGTGGATCAGTTCAGATAGTTCTTTAGTCCGTAAAAGTCTTATTGATAAGGATAAATCCTAATTGTGGTTTCGTTTTGCTCTGGTATGCAGTATCTTAGTCTCTGGAGGCTGTGCCTCCCAGTTATCTGCTTGGCAAATGACCCGGCCTTGCAAGTGCTGGTTGGTATGCATGTTATCCTATACTGGTTGATGCCTTCGGTGATGTCTCTGTCTGTGGCAGCAGTCCTGTTTTCCTCTCTCTGTCTTTCACTCTCTTGGTCTCTAGCACACCACTTGAAGTGTCGGCTTGACAAGCGGGACTGCTGAGTACTGGCCTCTAAGCTGCATGCCCTCAGCAGGTAATGGGCGTTGATGTCTGCTGTGACCTCCTCATCCCGGAAGACTTCCCATCTGTACAGTCTTTGCTCCTGTCCCTTGCCATTGATTTCAGTGGGGCGCTGCTGAAGACGCCTGGGGCGCAGCATATGCGCCCCATTTGAAACCAGGCATTTTCCGCTTTCTTTGGCCACTCCCTTCATGATGACATCACTCTTTCCGCATGTGCTTCCAGGGCGAGCAATATTCCTTGCCCCGGCCAGCACATGTGCAGGAGGTCTCTGACCTGCTGTGACCTCGTCGTCGTCCCTTAAAGAAAACAAAACAGAGTCAGACAGAATCTAATTTGTGATTGACACACGGGGCAGTAAGCAATTCATTTGAGGCTGCTGCATTGCCTGTGGTGTCTCTCTTGTCTTCCTCCCCAATCCTCGTCCCGAGGCCAGTGGGGCAATGCCCCATTCGCCCCTATGCACCAGCCACCACTGCTTCAGGACCTTCAATGACATGAATGCAAGCTCAAATGGTCCCATCTTTGTATACGAGATCAGTCTGTAATTGTCCTAGACAAGGGAGGGGTTTCTTTGACATCCATGCATATACTCGCACGGTAGCTTTGTGCAGGTGATGTTGTGGATTTATTTTATTGTATTCCACAACTGAAATGTAGTTGAGAGATGCCCCACTGTTCATTACAAACTTGGCCATGTGTTTGCCTATTTGAAGATGGAGTCACAGGTATTTTTTCAGCATGTCAGGATCCGCGACCACGAAGACATATTTATCACTATCTTGTGATACTGGTGAAGGCTTCCTCGACTCTCGAGATTCTGATTGTCGTGATTTGTATGTGTTGTGAGAGGGAAGGCTGGACCATGATGAGCCGGTGGAAGGGTCTCTGCGGTCCCACACTGCCTTGACATGATGGCGAGTATAGGGTTGTCTTTATTGTCTATGAGTGTCTTTGCGAAGTGCTCTGCAAATGTTCTCAAATTGATTGTCCCTGCCACGCTTCCTACATGTTTGACCTAATGCAGGGCATGTCTCAGTGTGAGGGAAATCATATCCACAGCGATAACATATAAGTTGGCGCTCCTGTCTTTTGTCAGTCCGACTTGGACGGTGAGAATGAACCTTGGAACTCGATGATCATTGCTTTGCAGGAGAAGACATGTCTGTGTTACGAGATTGGAGCCGGAATGCTTGTTCTCATTTTGCACCTCTTCCAGCTTCCATTTGTTCTTCAGCCTGATCATTGACTAGCGTCATTTCTTCAATTTCATCAATGGAGTAGCTTTTCTTTAAAAGGCGTCTTCGTAAAGACTCAGACTGACATCCTTCGATGATTCGCAAGCGAAGAACGTCTTCCGGCGTGAAAGAGTCAAACTCGCAGTAACGGGCCAAGCGTTTTAGGCACGTGATGAATGTTCTCATAGACTCATCTTTTTCTTGTGATGCCAGATTGAAGGTGTAACATTCATAATCAATGTTTCTTTTGTGAAGAAATGTTTTGTTTAGTGTGTCACGCACATCTGCGTAGGACGACTCAGCATCAGCCGGAAGTTCCTTTATAATCTGTCCAACATCTTTCCCAATTAAATTGCGTAGTGCAATAAGATGATGATGATCCTCATTAGTCACATGCGGACCTTTCATGGAGTCCTCAAAATCTTCTATCCATTCCTGCCAGCGAAGGCCCATTCCTCCCCCAGATCTGAGAACTAGGGGTTCCGGCGGGCGTAGAAAAGGGACTCCCAACATGACAAGTCTGTGGCCTCCTGTCTGGGCCGTTGATGTAGGAGACTCCGGCCTGGTGCTGCCGCCAGGGGAGGCATGACACCGTCTCGATGTTGGAGAACCAGACATGGTGGAATGTTATGCAAATGAGCGGCAGGGTGGTATCCAAGCACAGGAAGCCTCACAGCGCCTGTCACTATATTTCAGTAGTTAACTTGCCTTTTCCTGTGGAGTCTATCCTTTGAATCTAAAATGCTCATAACTATGTTCTTCAACATTTTTTTATAGGTGCTATTGATGAGGCTTTGTTCAGCACTCTAGGCGAAGTGCTGGGATGTGTTTTCTGGACTTAAGTGATGTGGGTTTTGTATGTTTCATGCAGTTGTCAGTGTGACGAGGGAGAGGAGGTATGAGCACAGTGTGTATTGTAGATTGCAGTTTTTAAGTCAAGAAATTCAGATGTGATGGGAGACAAGCATTTAAGCTGGGTAAACCCTTTTCTAGTGGTGGGTGGTGAAAGTATTTCTTACCAATCCTACACTCTGTGCCACTCCATCCCTCAGCTGCCCTGCAGGGACTTAAAGTGAAGCCTCTTGGGCACTTCCTCTCCAACTGTTTTGAATGAAAACATGCTAAAAGCTGGACCCCCCAGAACCACTAGTATCAGACAACATACATTAACCTTATCTCACAGCCCTTGAGTTTTTGCCAAATATCTGTGCCCTAAAAAGTTATATTCACAGGGTCGATGTATTTTCCCCCAGTAATACAAAAATACTTTATTTGTGACTTTCATTTTTTTTGCTGGTTTTTAACCTGGTACTTGCTGAATGCATTTAATAATAGCCACTAGTGTGAAAGTCATATTAATGTATGGCTACCATGTTGTTCTATGTCACTTGTGATACTTTCAGCTTTTCCTGGATTTTTAACCAAGAGCCTATTTAAGTCAGAGGTGGCTTGTAGTTTCCAATTTAACATTTAGTACGAGCTCAAAATGCCAAGCATGCATGGTGCTGTTTGCTTAGAAACCAGGGCTACCTGAAAGTGTCACATAACTTTGAATCACTTCGTAATGTAACCATGTTGTTCTGAACGTGCTCTGCCGATGTGGAGAAAAACCAATGAAGAAAGTTTAAAAAAAAAACTTTGAATCACTTGGCAGATGTATGTATTTAGTTATGAAAATGTGTGGTCCAGCTTCATATTTTGGTTTCGAAAGTTGAACGGTTTCCTTAGTAAGCCTCAGTCATACCCAATTCACACTCTGGTAATACTCCTTGTTGGTTAATCGGTGGATAAATGACAACAAAAATATTCTCAATATAGTACTCATGACTGCCTTCCATTATTGGCCACCCATTACACCACAAGCTCAGAGCTGTGCCACTTAGGATGTCGTCACAATAGGAGTCCTGCTGCCCAGGTTTGGGGCTGCCACATGTCTGCAATCCAAATATGATCTTCTGCTCAAGCAGCAGCTCAGTCTATCCTGTCTATGTGCAAGTACCCCATAAACCTTGACTGTGTGCCACACCAAGGACATGTCCAGGTGCTTGGCTTTCCTCTGTTAATAAGAGGAAGCATGTGCTTGGGCTGGGGAAACAACACTTACAACACAACTTTTACAACGCACTACCTTTACATCAAAACTTTTACAACGCAACATCCATTACAACGCATACCATTACAACGCAACCATTACAACGCATGTCACTACAACGCATACCACTACAACGCATGTCATTACAACGCAGTCTTTACAACGCATACCATTACAACGCATACCTACACTATCCAGCACTTACCCTACTGTTGCACCCCCTGGAGTTAGAATAGTAATTTTTACCCCTACACTATCCAACACTTACCCTACTGTTGCACCCCCTGGAGTTAGAATACAAATTTTTACCCCTACACTATCCAATACTTACCATACATGCAATGTAATGGTATGCGTTGTAATGGTATGAGTTGTAAATGTAGTATGCGTTGTAGTGGAATGCGTTGTAAAGGTAGTTTAAAAGAATTCATTGTAATCGCATGTGTTGTAATGGAATGCGTTGTAATGGATGTTGCGGTGTAAAAAATGTGTTGTAAAGGTATGCGTTGTAAAAGTATGCGTTGTAACGACATACATCCGCTTGGGCTGTGGTCCCCATCTATGTTCTTCTACGTTGATCTGTTCTTCACCTGTGTTTCTCGCTCTCCATCTGATAAACTCTTTAAGTCAGACGCCAACTGCATCTTCTCAGTTTTCTCCTTCTGGCTTCTCCTGCCGCATCGCTTCATAGAATCTCCTAGCATTATTGAAACTCTTCAAACATTTGCCTTGCTTGCTAGGAACACTTTAACTGCTTCCAACAGAGGCCTCAGATTAGTGATTAGATAGAGCGAGTTAGATTTATTTGTTTGGGTTAAGAAACTACTGTTGGATGTTTGAACTGACCTTTGTATCTACATAGTCTAAATCTGCCTTGCGTTTGAAATTGTGATGTAACAAATGTCTTGGTCCTACAAAGAGTTATTTACAAATCCTGAGTAAACCTTTGTTATAGTTCGGTGCCTTGAGTTGTGGAGCTTTAACAGCTGTGTGTAGGACATCAAACCAGGACCACCTTCTGGCTTTCCTCTTGCCTCATCAATTGCCTTTGTGCAATTGATGTGTTGAAGGTTTACTATAATGCACTTCTCACTAGGGTGATTCTTATGTATTTTTTAAGTTTCTGTAGAATGCTACTATTCATATGAAATCCATTTAAAACCTGTATGCTATTGCAATTGATTCAAGATGCAAAGAGTATTAGTAGTCCTGTGCTCTGTTTATTATAATAGAGGTGTCATTTGTGAGAGACTGCACAACACTCGAGACAGTCTTCATTTGAAACAGTGACCCATGTGACTACAACATGACAATGTCCCTTGTGTGCCTTCTCTCATATCCTAATCCCCCTTCTGCCCACTTTCCCCATCAGTATTTGGCACAGTCGGTGAAGGAGACTGGTGAGTTCATGTTGTTCCTGCAGCAACATTCTGACCTACAGGTTATTGGCTGCTTGAGTTTGACAATTCGGTATTACACTAGAATATTGGTGGTCCATAAATGGCAACACTCCCGAGTTATAAAGGATGCTATGGATTTTTTAATGTTAATATTGATGTTATTTTAGCCTTCATCTGCCTGAAACTTCTACTCAAATGCAATTGAAGTTGGAAAACTAATTTGTTTTCCAGATCACAATCTCAGGTTCTTCGAAACGCTTATTTTGAGTTAAACGAAGGGGCATATTTATGGAAATAGAGGCGTAGGGCAGCGCAGAAAGTCACCTTGCTGCGCTGCCCTGGGTCACAAGGAAAGGGCAAGAATGCACCACATTAGAGCAATACAGTGTTTTTCTGTCTTTTTTCCGTAAACTGGCACCATTTTTGCAGCCTATCGCCAATGCAGGCACCCTCGTGTTGTAGACAGGATTGTTTTTGTGCAGGAAGGGGCACCGTTGTGCACAAAAACAATTGATAGAGGTTTCTTCCTCTATCTATGTGTACTGCGGAATGCAGGGGAAGATATGTTACTATTGAACCTCATCAATGTTTCTATTTGTCTCCTCAGAGTTTGACTACAGGGGACCTCTCCCATTAACTCACCATTTTAGGCATTGTTCTTGATGAAACTCGGTGAGTTGGTTGCTCGCTGCGCAGCATGTGTGTGCGCAACGCTGGTACATCTTATGTGTGTTATTCAAAGTACAATTATGTGCGTAAGTCTATTCTTAATCTTCCCATTACTATATGGCATGTTTAAAAAAAATGGTTGAGACATATTGATACTCATGAACAACCAATTGGTTTATGAATAATACATTATATATAGGTGGCACTGGGGTAAGTTTTCAAACCAATACAATGAGAAGGCATCACAAAGACCTAAACATAGTTATGCATGAGCTATCTCAGCACGACTAACCCTATGTCTATCATTATTAGTTTTTGTACTTTCCCCTGCAGATAACCAATTATATGTTACGTAGGGATACCCTCCGCTTGGAAATCACAGTTTCCTAACACTGCCTACTTGGTAGAGAGGGTAAATATAACACTTGGGATCTGATTGGTCCTGAAGAATGCCGGTGTGACCCAACACTGTGGGCACTTTTAAACACGGCTGAAACATGTCGACACTTTGGCAGTAAGGATAGGTGAAGGGACTCTTAATACTTCTCCTATTACCACCATCCCCCACGTTTTTAGACCGAGACGGTGGGTCTAGGAATAAATTGTTGCACAAAGACACCACCAAGCTAGTTTTATATCTTTACTGCACTTTTTTTGGTGATCGCAAAGCATATTCAGATTTCATTTCTTTTTTATGTGTGTATTGTATTCCCCTCCCTTATGCTCCACCCCAGGCGTTGGTCTGTGCAGGAGTGCATTGTAAGCAAGCCCAATGATGAATCATGTCACAACTTTGTGAGTGAGGACAGTATTTTCTTACAGAACATGTGCCACTTTTTCTAGCAAGTGCCACTTTTTCTACACTGCTAGCTACTCCTCCTGATGTATTAGTTTTATTTAAGCCCCTACCTTTAGTATTTTCTATGGGGGGGGGGGTGTTACAGTATCAGTTGTTGGCTATGTGTAGTGCTGGACTTACTACTGTTTCTTTTTACTAATAGTAACTCACCCTCATGCATTTGGCTTCACCCTCTGTCTCAATCAATCACTCAATCAGGGGGTTTATAAAGCGCGCTACTCACCAGTGAGAATCTCAAGCGGCTCTGGATCAGGCGAAGAGCCAGGTCTTGAGGCCCTTCCTGAATGTGTGCAGGGTAGGGGAGCATCTGATGTTCACAGGGAGCTGGTTCCAGGTCTTGGCTGCGATGTAGGAGAAAGCACTCCCACCGGTTCTGTCTCTGCGGATGCGGGGGACCTCTGCCAGGGCGAGGTCAGCGGAGTGGGGGTATGTGGAAGGAAACTCTATTGTTGAGGTATTTGGGTCTGATGTTGTTGAGGGATTTGTAGGCGTGGGTGAGGAGTTTGAAGGTTACCCTCTTCTCGACGGGGACCCAGTGGAGGCCTCGTAGTTCTTGGGTCATGTGTTCGTGGTGTTGAGGTCTGAGGACGAGCCTGGGTGCGGCGTTCTTGATGGTTTGTAGTTTGTGTAGAAGAGTTCTGCTGATTCCGGCGTAGAGGGCGTTGCCGTAGTCCAGTCTGCTGGTTATGAGTGAGATCCATTTGAAGGTTTTACGGAGGATGCGACGGCAGGTGAAACTAGTGGAAGCGACTGCGTTGATCTGGCAGTTCATGGAGAGGGAGGAATCAAGGATGATGCTGAGGTTCCGAGCGTGGTCTGTAGGGGTGGGTGAGCTCCCGAGGGCGAAGGGCCACTGTAGGAAGGTACATCCTGACTATGGTTGCCCCCAACTTTTTGCCCTGTGTTTTAGCTGGTTTTGGACATAGTCGGCCTGGGATCCTGCCAATCAGGACCCCAGGCCTACTGCTCTCTCTTTAAAATTACCTCATGTACCCTAGGTGCATCTACCAATTGGTACTGGGCCACCTTATCAGACCCTGTAACTCAGGGCATAGGTGTACCCAGGGCTACCAGGGGCTGCAGCATGTATTATGCCACCCCTGGCTGGTCTCCTAAAATTGACACAACTGGCTGCATGACAGCTGGGGCAAAGTCGTGTAATCACCCTTTGCTGTAGGTGTAGTATCCCTATACCTAACCCTAAAATGGACACACAGATTCCTATCAGTCACTCCTATGGCAGGCCTTGACAATCCTGAAGGCAGAGTGCTTGGAATCATGTGAGATAGTGCTCTGGCATGAGCTGAGCCTGTCTGCAGCTTGCGGAATCAAGTCCTAATAGCTGTTCCATGATATCGCATACCATATACTCTTAAGTGCATTATAATCCTCGCGGTTAAATGCTATCTTTGGTATTGCTTTATCAAAACATGTCGAGTAAGGTGTCATACGAATTGGAATACTAACCCCTCGCCAATTCTGGCGACGGGGTTAGCATTCCACCCTTCTAGAGGGACACGACATGTATGTAACTGTGAACCCCGGTTAAAGTTAACTGAAGCCTCAGCTCCACAAAATGGATGCTGCCACCACAGACACGAGTCTGACCCCCTGCAGCTGGGAGTCCTTCCAGTGAGGGGAGCCTGGACAAAGGGTTTCCTGTCAGGGGCGGTGCTAGCACCGTCCCAGACATGGTTTTGTGTATCCTGGGTAGGCAGGGCTTTTCAGGAAGGTGACTGCTGAGTGGCACCCCGGTGCTCACTACGCATAGGCCAGTCAGAACCAGTTCCAGGGGCACACCAGCCCCTGGCCTGGGGAAGTCCGGCAGGGGAGAGGGGTGTAACCACCCCCCTCCTGGTCCCACCCATAGGCAGGACCTAGTCACCGGGTCAGCCCCCTTTTTTAGTATAAAGATGGGAGCGGGCCCCCTGTTAAAATTAGATCATCTTTGGAATCAAGATACCACTTTCTTCGAAAGGACTTCACGATTTCTTCTTCAAGATTCTCCCTTGTGGCTAAGGAGTAGTCACCCTGCATCAAGCGGGCACCATCCTAAAGAACACTGCGGTCTGCTGCAAGTCCTTCATCACGAATCCGACGACCCAGCTCGACGAGACCCGGCTTCCCTGGCACCTCTGACCTCTACTCACCTCTACAGCCAAGCTGAGAACCGTGAGTGCGACGAGACCTCAAGGGACCGACGATCGCCAAGACTGCACGACATCTTTACGGCAAGCCCACCGTGTCCTCCACTGGTGAGTGCTTTGGGGTCCGAGAAGCCCCGACCCTGCGCAGCTCCAGCACCCAAGATCAGCCTCCCTGCATCTCCACGATCTGCGTGGGGCCCTTCTGCTGTTTGCTGTGCACCGCGTTGTTTGGCTACTAGCCGGCTGGCTTGTGGCCTTCTAAACGACGCCCAACGACTTCACGACTGCTGGTCTGGTTGCTCCAGGCTGGCCCTTGCTTCCTTGTTCAAGAGAGGCACCCCGGACCCTCCTGGTCCACTCCAGACGCCATTTTAGGTCCACCGCGTGGGCTTGAATTTGCCAAGGCTTTGTTGCCCAATCCTGGGTCCAGCGACGCCGACAGCTTCTAACTTCGTGGGACAGCTCGATCCTCCATCCTGGTCGCCGACAACGCCTCCTGGTCCGCGAGATCTTCGAGCTACAGCGTCACCCACTCACCTTGTCGAGGTGGCTACCATCCGGTGCCCTCCTGGTGCCCACTGACTACTGGCTAGTAGTCTCGAACTTGGTCCCCTCTGCTTTCAGGTGTCATCTATCTTCGAGATCCAGGCTTGGATCCAACTGAACTTTCTTCACTGGTCACCGGCCAGCATCTTTTCTTCCGGCTCCTGGTCCGTCTACGAGGATTCCCGACGTCTTTTCAGACCTATGCAGCTGCAGCCCCTGGGCTAGGTAACTTCGGCATTTCGGTGCCCCAGCATAGCCTCACTATCCAAGGGTCAGAATCTACTTTCGTTTTCTCCCTACCAGGTCGGGTTCGCCCGAGAACACTAACTTTCTAATTCCTAGCTACCATAGACTTTTGTCCCGCATCTCGCGTGAGAGTGCACACACTGCACCCGAGTCCCCTAGGCCTCCTAGACATAATCTAACGATTCCCTAGTCAAGTCCTAGCGATTCCAAAAGCTATTAGTACTGTACTTACCTGCTAGGAATTTCGCATTCCACTTTCAGAGTATATGGTTTTCCGTGCCCCTCGGGCATTTGTATATACTGTGCTAACTTAAGTATTTTTGTAAGAGTTTTGGTTTGTGCTTAGTACCCTGTCCTCATAAAGAGTACAGGGCTGTTGTGATCTTTAATAAATAACTGTTTATTTTCATAACACTTGTGTGGTGTCCTTTCACTGGGTATTCAAGGGGTATATGTGTGGTAAACAGCTGGCTTAACACGCCCTCTCGAGTCTTTAGCCTTAGACTGCTCGTATCCATGCTACTAGGATAGCTGGTCTATAAGGTTGACTTACAACCAATCATCAATAAGGGTTGCTGGACTGATACATAGTGGGCACTAGAATAGTGACCACTGCATATCAGGCCACCTTCTCACATTGGTGAGCAGCGGTTGGGATTTGAGCTTGCTGTTGTTTTACCACACGTATCCTAAGAATCTTGTTGAAAGATCACATAAGTACTGTTAGGTACATATAACTAAAGCTTAGAATACTCTGAGTTCTACTGAACCAGCTGTTGTAGCTCCTCAAGGCTTAGCACACCTTGGCTGCAACTCTAGCAAGGGATCAGTAGGTAACACATAGTGTAGGTAGGTGCATCACTTACACCACACTAAAAGCAGTATGTCGGTCACAGGAGGAAACACTGAGTCTCCCCTTGTGTCAGTTGACCCTCCACAGGTCATCCCTTCAAAATATACTGCTCTTAGCTTCCATGAGATGAGACAAGTGTGTACTCTCAGGAAACTAAAACAGGGGTCTAACCCCACCACTTCCTTTCTGATTGGTCTCTTAGAGGCCTATGATGCCAGTAGGGCTGGTAACCCAGACCCTTCTAATCCAGAAGGAAGTATGCCCTCCTTACAGGGTCCCTTTGATATCCATCCCCTCCATGAGGCAGATGATGCTGAGGAGGAGGATGAGTTGTCTGGGGATGAGGCAGATAAGGGACAGCTAGAAGTCAGTAGACTAAGCAGGTCCAACTTAAGCAGACATGAGCTTGGTACTGGGGGACTCCTGGGCCCACTCTCAGGTCAGCTTAACATTGGGAATGGACGAGTTAGGTCTCTATCAAGAGGCTCTAGCAGATCCTTTCGAACCAATGGCTCTCTCAACTCTTCTCACAGAGGAATGTCTTCCCCTAAGAGGAGAGTGTATGAAGCTGAAGAAAGGGCAGTCAAACTGAGGATTGAAAGGGAAGAACTTGCCCTGGCCAAAGAGAGACTTGCCCTTGCTAGAGAGCAAGAATTATGTGGGCTAGTTCCCACTGGTGGCAGCAATAAACCTAGCAATAGGGAAAGGAGTTTTGATAAAAAGCACCTGAATAAGATAGTGCCCCCCTTTAGGGAAGGGGATGACATCCACAAATGGATTACTGCTTTGGAGAGGGCCTGCACTGTGCAGGGTGTTCCCCAAAGTCAGTGGGCAGCTATCTTGTGGCTCTCCTTTGATGGTAAAGGTAGAGATAAGCTCCTCACCACAAGGGTGGAGGATGCTAACAATTACCAAGTCTTGAAGAATGTACTGGTTGATGGGTTTGGTTTAACCACTGAACAATACAGGATGCTGTTCAGAGACACCCAGAAAACTCAGTCTCAAGATTGGACTGACCTTGTTGATTGTGCCACTAAGGCTTTTGAAGGCTGGCTACTGGGTAGTAAGGTTACTGATTTTAAAGGATTGTATAATCTAATTATGAGGGAGCAAATCTTAAATAATTGTCAGAACCAGCTATTACATCAGCACCTGGTAGACTCTGAGTTGACCTCTCCACAGGAATTGGGTAAGAGGGCAGACAAATGGGTCAGAACCAGGATTAGGCCTAAAAACCAGGGTGGTGACCAGAAAAAGGAATCAACCAAGCCTCAAGAGAAGGGTGGGGATAAATCCACAGAGAAGACTTCCCAAGGGCCCCAAAATTCCAACAAGGGTGGTGGGTCCCAGAACACTCCTTCAGAACAGAAGAAACCTTATTGCCATACCTGTAAACAGGTGGGTCATTACAAAAGTGATGCCAGTTGCCCTAAAAATGGTAATAAGGGAAATACACCCCCAGGTAATACTCCTAAACCTCCTGTTACCACTAGTGGTAATCCCCCAGGTGGTGGGAGTGCCCCCAAGAATGTGGTGGGCATTACTCTGGGCCAACAGGAGGACTATGGCTTAGCCAGGTTCCCTGACCACACTCTTGTCTGTGAGACTGGCATGGGGTTTGCCAACTTCACTACTGGACCCCACATTTTGGGCAAGTATAGACAAGAAGTTTTAGTGAATGGTCAGAAAGTTGAGGCATTCAGAGACACAGGGGCCAGCCTCACCATGGTGAGTGACCATCTGGTCCCCTCTGCTCAACTGACCCCTGGTTTTACTTATCAGGTGACGGACATTCATGGAATGAAGAGAAGGCATCCCATGGCAGTAGTCAAGCTCAGCTGGGGTAATGTCACAGGGCCCATGAGAGTGGCAGTGACAGATAACCTACCTGTAGATTGCTTACTGGGGAATGACCTGGAACTCTCAGCATGGGCTGAGGTGGAACAAGAAACTCATTCCAGAATGATAGGCCTATCCAGACAGGTTAGTGGGGCAGTAATAGCTACAGCCCCAGTCCCAGCACCATTCCTCCCTGAAAAGGTTGGAAGGGCAGTGGTAGCCACTGCCCAGGCTCAGACAGACTTTCCAGAGCAGGATAGGAGGGCTGTGACAGTCACAGCCCAAACACAAACTGAGTGCCCTCCTGAAAAGGTTGGCAAGGTTGAAATGGTCTCAGCCTCTACTCAAACAGACAGTGAGGTTGTGAAGCCTGAAACAATGGATCACTCCACTCAAACAGAGAGCATTGAGGAGGAAGAAGAGTCTTCCCCCTCCCAGACACTAGGTGAGAGCCAGCCTCCTCAGGGAACTGACTCTACCCCTGTTGAAGGAACTGCCCCAGAGGTAGTCAGGCCTAGCCTGGCAGAGCCCCTGATGGCAGTGGACCCTTCCCAGGTGGGACCCAGTCTGGAGCAGGTAACCTGCACCTCTCTACCCTGCCTCAGTCAGCCCAGGGCTGAAGAGACCAGGGAGGCCAGTGGTGGACCCCAAAGGGCCCCCTGTCCAAAAGAACCCCCTAATCAGCAGATTAGGATCGCTGAAGCTGGTAAACCTAGCCAAGTGAAAATAGAACAGACTCCTGAGGGATCCCCCTTAAAAGTAGTTAGGGAACTCCCACAGCTGGACACTGTTGGGCACAGCCAAACATGGGGCCTAAAAACCCCAGACCTGACCTGTCCCTCCAGTAAGCCAAACAGAGGGACTCAGCCTCCAGCTTTAGGTAGCCAGAGGCTGACCCTGAGAGCTCAGTGCATCTCAGCTAAAGAAAGAAAGGCACACATGATGAATGGTGATTGGAGGAAGTTGAGCCCAAAGGTAGAGGAGCCTCACTTCAGCACTCCATCCCAGCATCAGCCTTCTTCTTTCCCAAGACACACCAGAGACAGAGATTCCCTATGGTGGAGACCCTCAGATACCCTTAGGGTGAGGGGTTGCCTAGTGGACCATGACACAGGGGGAAACCAAGCCAGAGCTGGTACTTCCTTATATGGCCACTTAGGTAATAGAGGCTTACCTGGACAAGGATAGCCTTATCTCCTTTCGTTTGGGGGGGGGTTGTGTAGGAAGGTACATCCTGACTATGGTTGCCCCCAACTTTTTGCCCTGTGTTTTAGCTGGTTTTGGACATAGTCGGCCTGGGATCCTGCCAATCAGGACCCCAGGCCTACTGCTCTCTCTTTAAAATTACCTCATGTACCCTAGGTGCATCTACCAATTGGTACTGGGCCACCTTATCAGACCCTGTAACTCAGGGCATAGGTGTACCCAGGGCTACCAGGGGCTGCAGCATGTATTATGCCACCCCTGGCTGGTCTCCTAAAATTGACACAACTGGCTGCATGACAGCTGGGGCAAAGTCGTGTAATCACCCTTTGCTGTAGGTGTAGTATCCCTATACCTAACCCTAAAATGGACACACAGATTCCTATCAGTCACTCCTATGGCAGGCCTTGACAATCCTGAAGGCAGAGTGCTTGGAATCATGTGAGATAGTGCTCTGGCATGAGCTGAGCCTGTCTGCAGCTTGCGGAATCAAGTCCTAATAGCTGTTCCATGATATCGCATACCATATACTCTTAAGTGCATTATAATCCTCGCGGTTAAATGCTATCTTTGGTATTGCTTTATCAAAACATGTCGAGTAAGGTGTCATACGAATTGGAATACTAACCCCTCGCCAATTCTGGCGACGGGGTTAGCATTCCACCCTTCTAGAGGGACACGACATGTATGTAACTGTGAACCCCGGTTAAAGTTAACTGAAGCCTCAGCTCCACAAAATGGATGCTGCCACCACAGACACGAGTCTGACCCCCTGCAGCTGGGAGTCCTTCCAGTGAGGGGAGCCTGGACAAAGGGTTTCCTGTCAGGGGCGGTGCTAGCACCGTCCCAGACATGGTTTTGTGTATCCTGGGTAGGCAGGGCTTTTCAGGAAGGTGACTGCTGAGTGGCACCCCGGTGCTCACTACGCATAGGCCAGTCAGAACCAGTTCCAGGGGCACACCAGCCCCTGGCCTGGGGAAGTCCGGCAGGGGAGAGGGGTGTAACCACCCCCCTCCTGGTCCCACCCATAGGCAGGACCTAGTCACCGGGTCAGCCCCCTTTTTTAGTATAAAGATGGGAGCGGGCCCCCTGTTAAAATTAGATCATCTTTGGAATCAAGATACCACTTTCTTCGAAAGGACTTCACGATTTCTTCTTCAAGATTCTCCCTTGTGGCTAAGGAGTAGTCACCCTGCATCAAGCGGGCACCATCCTAAAGAACACTGCGGTCTGCTGCAAGTCCTTCATCACGAATCCGACGACCCAGCTCGACGAGACCCGGCTTCCCTGGCACCTCTGACCTCTACTCACCTCTACAGCCAAGCTGAGAACCGTGAGTGCGACGAGACCTCAAGGGACCGACGATCGCCAAGACTGCACGACATCTTTACGGCAAGCCCACCGTGTCCTCCACTGGTGAGTGCTTTGGGGTCCGAGAAGCCCCGACCCTGCGCAGCTCCAGCACCCAAGATCAGCCTCCCTGCATCTCCACGATCTGCGTGGGGCCCTTCTGCTGTTTGCTGTGCACCGCGTTGTTTGGCTACTAGCCGGCTGGCTTGTGGCCTTCTAAACGACGCCCAACGACTTCACGACTGCTGGTCTGGTTGCTCCAGGCTGGCCCTTGCTTCCTTGTTCAAGAGAGGCACCCCGGACCCTCCTGGTCCACTCCAGACGCCATTTTAGGTCCACCGCGTGGGCTTGAATTTGCCAAGGCTTTGTTGCCCAATCCTGGGTCCAGCGACGCCGACAGCTTCTAACTTCGTGGGACAGCTCGATCCTCCATCCTGGTCGCCGACAACGCCTCCTGGTCCGCGAGATCTTCGAGCTACAGCGTCACCCACTCACCTTGTCGAGGTGGCTACCATCCGGTGCCCTCCTGGTGCCCACTGACTACTGGCTAGTAGTCTCGAACTTGGTCCCCTCTGCTTTCAGGTGTCATCTATCTTCGAGATCCAGGCTTGGATCCAACTGAACTTTCTTCACTGGTCACCGGCCAGCATCTTTTCTTCCGGCTCCTGGTCCGTCTACGAGGATTCCCGACGTCTTTTCAGACCTATGCAGCTGCAGCCCCTGGGCTAGGTAACTTCGGCATTTCGGTGCCCCAGCATAGCCTCACTATCCAAGGGTCAGAATCTACTTTCGTTTTCTCCCTACCAGGTCGGGTTCGCCCGAGAACACTAACTTTCTAATTCCTAGCTACCATAGACTTTTGTCCCGCATCTCGCGTGAGAGTGCACACACTGCACCCGAGTCCCCTAGGCCTCCTAGACATAATCTAACGATTCCCTAGTCAAGTCCTAGCGATTCCAAAAGCTATTAGTACTGTACTTACCTGCTAGGAATTTCGCATTCCACTTTCAGAGTATATGGTTTTCCGTGCCCCTCGGGCATTTGTATATACTGTGCTAACTTAAGTATTTTTGTAAGAGTTTTGGTTTGTGCTTAGTACCCTGTCCTCATAAAGAGTACAGGGCTGTTGTGATCTTTAATAAATAACTGTTTATTTTCATAACACTTGTGTGGTGTCCTTTCACTGGGTATTCAAGGGGTATATGTGTGGTAAACAGCTGGCTTAACACGCCCTCTCGAGTCTTTAGCCTTAGACTGCTCGTATCCATGCTACTAGGATAGCTGGTCTATAAGGTTGACTTACAACCAATCATCAATAAGGGTTGCTGGACTGATACATAGTGGGCACTAGAATAGTGACCACTGCATATCAGGCCACCTTCTCACAGCCACCAGGTGTTGTCGCAGGCGGAGGTGCAGGGTCCGAGGATAAGGACCTCGGTCTTCTCTGAGTTGAGCTTCAGGCAGCTGTCTTTCATCCAGGCTGCCACGTTCTTCATTCCTTCCTGGAAGCAGCGTCTGGTGTCTTCCGGATTCTTTGTGAGTGAGAGGATGAGCTGGGCGTCGTCGGCGTAGGATACAATGCTGAGCCCATGCTGTCTGATAATGGTGGCGAGGGGGGCCATGTAGATGTTGAAGAGCGTGGGGCTGAGTGATGATCCCTGGGGTACTCTGCAGTAGATTTCCGTGGGTTCGGAGAGGAAGGGAGGGAGTCGAATCCTCTGGGTTCTGCCGGAGAGGAAGGATTTGATCTAGTCGAGGGCGGCTCCTTGTATCCCCGTGTCGCGAAGTCTGTTTGCGAGCGTGCGATGTGTGACTGTGTCGAAGGCTGCGGAGAGGTCTAGAAGGATGAGGGCTGCAGTGTGTCCTTGGTCTAGTAGCAGGCGGATGTCGTCAGTGGCTGATTGATTGATTGGTTTAATTATTTCTAAAAACTGATTATGAATTAAAAAAATGTAAAGTTGCTCTACAATGCATTATAATAGGAATCTGATTTAGTGCAATTATTATAATAATTATTATTACTAGTAGTAGTAGTATTAACAATAATAGTGCAAGGTATTTCAATAACAAGAAGTCAAAACTCCATAGATAACCCTACCAGGACTTTAAATTAGAGGAAAAAAATTCGCCTTTCTAAAAGTAGCATGGCCAAACAAGGGTGCTGGGACAGAAAAGTCCTCTACATGGTAAAGACATGTAGCCCTGCCCTGAGTGCCCAACTATACAAATGAGTGGATCCTTAATGCTGATGTTTTTGTCAAAGGCATAAATGGATCTTCCGTGTGCACCAATGCATGGGCGTGTCTCACGGTTTGTGGTCTTGTGGGACCGAGAGGGGTGCCCAAAGTGCTACCCTCATAGTGGTGGAAAGCTACCACCTTCACAAGGAGTTAAGCAGCAGGAGCGCAGTGGTGGCAGCATACAGTGCTATGATCCGTAGTATTGAACAGGACCTTTTTATGCTGTGTCACTGGAGTGATGCCTACAGGCTCACTCACTGTGAGAACGTGGCTCTATATACACTGGACCAGAATAAGGTACATTGTGTATAGAGTCCACAAACACCAGAGGTATAACAGAGGTTAAAGCCAGGTGTCAATCAATCAATCAGTGACACTTATAAAGCGCGCTACATACCCGTAGGGTCTCAAGGCGCTGGGGGGGGGGGGGGGGGGGGTGCCGCTACTGCTCGAACAGCCAGGTCTTCAGCTTCTTCCTGAAGGAGAGGTGGTCTTGGGTCAGGCGCAGGTCGGACGGGAGGGAGTTCCAGGTCTTGGCGGCCAGGTAGGAGAAGGACCTTCCTCCTGTAGTCGCTCTTCGGATGCGGGGGACGGCGGCGAGGGCGTGGTTGGCTGATCGGAGGTGGCGTTTGGGAGCGTAGAAGTTGACTCGGCTGTTGAGGTAGCTCGGGCCTTGGTCGTGTAGGGCTTTGTGTGCGTGGGTGAGGAGGCGGAAGGTGATTCTCTTGTTGACGGGGAGCCAGTGAAGGTCTCTCAGATGTCCGGAGATGTGGCTGGATCGAGGGATGTCGAGGATGAGTCTGGCTGAGGCGTTTTGGATCCGCTGGAGTCTCTTCTGGAGCATGACGGTGGTCCCGGCGTAGAGGGCGGTGCCGTAGTCCAGTCGGCTGGTGACGAGGGCCTGGGTGACGGTCTTCCTGGTCTCTGTGGGGATCCACCAGAAGATCTTCCGTAGCATGCGTAGGATGTTGAAGCACGCCGAGGAGACGCTGTTGACTTGCCTGGTCATGGCGAGGGAGGAGTCCAGGATGAAGCCCAGGTTTCGTGCATGGTCTGTCGGTTTGGGTGCGGTGCCCAGGGCGGGAGGCCACCAGGAGTCGTCCCAGGCGGAGGGTGAGGAGCCCAGGATGAGGACCTCCGTCTTGTCCGAGTTCAGTTTCAGGCGGCTGGTCGTCATCCACTCGGCTACCTCTTTCATCCCTTCGTGCAGGTTGGCTCTGGCGGCGGCGGGGTCGTTGGTCAGGGAGAGGATCAGCTGGGTGTCGTCGGCGTAGGAGATTATGCTGAGGTGGTGTTTGCGTACGATGGCCGCGAGGGGGCTCATGTAGACGTTGAAGAGGGTGGGGCTCAGGGATGATCCTTGGGGGACGCCGCAGATGACTTCGGAGGCCTCTGACTTGTACGGTGGTAGGCGGACTCTCTGTGTTCTTCCGTCGAGGAAGGAGATGATCCATTCCAGCGCCTTGTCCTGGATTCCGATGTTGCTGAGGCGCCGTACTAGAGTGCGGTGGCAGACCGTGTCGAATGCCGCGGAGAGGTCAAGGAGGATGAGGGCCGCTGTTTCTCCATTGTCCATCAGGGCTCGGATGTCATCGGTGGCGGCGATGAGGGCGGTCTCGGTGCTGTGTTTGGCTCGGAATCCGGACTGTGAGGGGTCGAGGGATCCGTTCGTCTCGAGGAAGGCAGCCATCTGCTTGTTGACGGTCTTCTCGATGACTTTGGCTGGAAACGGGAGAAGCGAGATGGGGCGGTAATTCTTGAGGTCGGTGGGGTCCGCTGTTGGTTTCTTGAGAAGAGCGCTGAGCTCGGCGTGTTTCCAGCTTTCAGGGAAGATGGCGGTGTCGAAGGAGGTGTTGATGATGTCTCGCAGGTGGGGTGCGATGACAGCGTCGGCTTTGTTGAAGACGTGGTGAGGGCAGGGGTCGGTCGGTGATCCGGAGTGGATGGAGTTCATCGTGCGGATGGTGTCTTCGGTGCTGATCGGGGTCCAGGCGTGGAGGGTGGTGGTGGGGGGGGGGGTGGCTGGTCGGTCGTGGTGTGCGTTGGTTGGTTGTTGAAACTGCTGTGTATGTCCGTGATCTTGTTGTGGAAGTATGAGGCGAGGGAGTTGCAGAGGTCTTGCGATGGGGTGATGTCGTTGTTTCCTGCGCTGGGGTTGGAAAGCTCTTTCACGATGTTGAAGAGGTGACCTTACTCTCTAAAGTGGTAGCTTGGTCGAGCAGTAAGGCAGTACCAGAGGACAGTATAAAGCATTTGTTGCACACACTCAGTCAGCAAAAGGTTTCACACACTCAAAGACTGAACTCCAGGCCAATTGTTTTTATATCAAAGATATAGTTGTTTTATTATAGAACCAACAGGTATCAAAATATACTGTTGTCAATATTAAAGGTCTCAGATGAGTACTTTGCAGAAAGGCAATAAACTTTGTAAACACAATAGGTACAGGGGTTGCAATAGGCAACACAATTCTACACACAACTTAGCATTGAGCTCAATGGATTTTTCTATATAAACACAGTTGATTACTTTGTAGATTACTTTGGTAGTTCCAGGACTGAATCCTAGATTCAGTCCTGGGGTCTAAGCTGAAAACAATTTAGTAAAAACGTTTTAGTTATTGCAGTGATTTTTCAGTAATATAAAGCTATTTTAAAAGTTCACACTTGGAGACTTTTCAACAGAAATCTGGCAATGTTATCCAATGGGAGAAAATTCAGGTTGCAGGTAAAGTACGATCTCGTTACTTTTGTAATCCAGTACTGGCTCCTAGGTCCAGCACTGGGGTCTCAACTTAAAGCAGGTAAGTAATTACGTTTCAGTATTTCGTACGATTTTTAAAGAATATTTCAAGTTTTCAAAAGTAGACAGAAGAAATGTCATAGAAAATCAGACAATGGATTCCTATGGTGAAAATTCAGGTTACTAGTAAACCCGGTAAGGATTACTTTTGCGGTTCTGTACTGGGCTACAAGGTACAGTACTAGCTTCTCACCTGATCACAGGTGAGTACTTCGGAATTCGGTTCATTTTATATGAATATTTTAAGTTTCCAAAACTTCATACTTAGAAGATTTTTCGAGTCAAACCAGTCAATGTTATCCAATGGCAGGTAAGTGAGTTACCGGTTTTCAGGTGAGTACTCGACTGGCGAAGTTATGGTTCTGGGCATAGACTCAGGGGTCCCCCAGTGTCAGGTAGGTACAGTTGGTTCACCCTCAGCGGCGTAGGGGCGGCCGGGTGCAGAGGTAGTTAGGCCCGAAGTTATCCAATGAGGACAGGGGGCCTCCTGTTGGTGGCTGCTGGCTAGCAGGCCACGCGGTGGTCACTTGCTCAGGGCAAAGGGGGGAGCAGGATAGGGCAAAGGTGGCACAGCCAGCGGTACTCAGGCGGGTGGGTGCAGGGTGTTTTTGAGCCATCGAGCGCTCAATGTTATCCAATGGGAAAGGTAAAAAGGTAACAAAGGCTGCAGGCTCGGGGACGGAGACTCTCCAGGGGCGACCAGCACTTCAAGAGGTAAGTTGGGATCTTGGAGCACAGGTAGGTACCCCAAAGGAAGGCACAGGGGGATGTAGGGCGCCGGCTGGCTGCAGGGGTGTCTTTGGGTGTCGGAAAAGCTTTCCCTCAACTAGTCGCGGTTGGGGTGGCCCTGGTTCTGAGTCTGCAGGCATCATCTGGTTCGTCAAGGATGGTCTTTGGGCACTGGACTTTGGGTCCCAGTCGCCGGGGGGGACGTCCTCGTGGTCTTGGGTCACTCGGGCACGGGCCGGGCTCGGCGGGTGCAGAGTGGGCTGGTACGGAGCTTCCTGGCTGGCACCAGGGGGGTTGTTGCAGCAGAGCCTCTGCAGATGGGAGTCCCCGTCTTTAAGAGGGTCAAGCCAGGCAGGTCCTCTGCGTGTCCCAAGGTTGCTGTCCGCAGGAGTCACCGGGATTTAGGCAGGAGCAGGTTCCAGGATCGACAGGCCGGTAGGGCTGGGGCCAAGCCAGTTTTGGTCGTCCTGTTGTTAGCAGCTGCAGGGCGGGTGTTCTTCCTCTAAGTCTTCTTTCTTCTTTTCTTATCGGGATCTAAGGAAGGAAGGTTCAGGGTGCCCCTAAATACTAAATTTAGGGGCGTTACAGGTAGGGCAAGGGCAGAGACCAATAGGTCCCTGTCCTGGGGTGGGTACACCCCCTATTCTGCTCCTCTCCTGTGGGAGGGAGGCAGGGGCCTAGCTGTGATTGGGCAGGGCTCCCCATCTTCAAGATGGCCGGAGCCCGGGGTTGTGCTTCACCTCGCCTCCCCCACCTGAGGGGTGGGGTTGGCACAGGTTGGCACCCCCCCCTTCCTGACGTAGGTTTTCTCGCCAGTCTTCCCGCCAGAGCGGGGGTTAGAACTGATGGGGGCCAGTTGCTGAGTACAGCAAATGGTCTTAAGAAGCTCACAGAGGCGGCATGACTTTGAAGCTTCCCCCTGCCCATCCTGGGGAAGGAGACCTAGCACCTCGCCCAGGATGTGCATTGTTGCAGGCCCAGGAGAGCAGGGGGCTCTCCACCCAGGGGTCCAGCAACATGTCTGCTGTGTGGCAGCCTCTGCAGCCGCTCAGCCCAAACGTGGATTGTAGTTTAGGTTTCAGGGGGCATCTCTAAGATGCCCTCTGTGGTGAATTTTTCATTAAATCCCACACTGCATCAGTGGGGATTTAATGTGCTGAGAAGTTTGATACCAAACGTGTCAGTCTTCAGTGTAGCCATTATGGTGCTGTGGAGTTCGTAATGTCGACCTCCCAGCACCATATACTCTTAATGGCATCACTGCACTTACAGTGCCCAGGAATGGCCCTGGGTACTGTAGGGGCACAGGGCTCATGCACCTGTGCCCACACCACTGGCATAGGGCACCCAGCTAGAGGGGTGACTGATGTATACCAGGGCAATGGGTTTGTGGGCATGGCACACAGGGATGTGTGCCATGTCGACTCTTTGTTTAGTTCTGTACTTAGGCACTCAGCCTGCAAAGGCAGTGTGTGGGTGCCAGGGTACAGGGCACCCAAGGGTGGCACAATATATGCTGCAGCCCTTAGGGGTCTTCTCTGATCACCAGGCCCTGGGTACCTAGGGTACCATTTACTTGGGGCTGACAGGTGGCCAGAGATGCCAATTAGGTTTTTAGTTTCAACACAGTTTTTAGGGAAGGGCCCCCAAGGGTGGCACAATAAATGCTGCAGCCCTTATGGGTCTTCTCTGGTCACCAGGCCCTGGGTACCTAGGGTACCATTTACTAGGGGCTGACAGGTGGCCAGAGATGCCAATTAGGTTTTTAGTTTCAACACCGATTTTAGGGAAGGAACACAGGCCCTGGGTACCTGGTTGGCAGGAGCCCAGGGCACACTCAGTCAAAGCACACCAGCAGTCAGAAAAAAGTGGGGGCATCCCAATGCAAGATAGATGGCACTTTCTCACACTCACCTTTTAACATTTCAGCTGCTGTGTTCTTAACTCACCTTTGGCCTACATCAGGTAGATGTGGAGTGTTGCACAGCGCAGGAGTAGTAACTCTGCCCTGGTTGTATGTGTGACTGGAAAGGGTACAGTACAGGGATAGAGCCCTACTGTGCGGTGCATGTGTGGTTAGTGCATGTTCTGGGTGTATGTATGCCTCTGAGGAATACATGACATGTAAGATTTAGTGCTGTGAATTACGAGCACAATGAGAGCATGTGCTGTCTGTAAGTCAGGGCCACTGGAATTATGCAATAATGTGGCGATTTTCGCATAATTATGGATTTGCCACATTTGCCACATGATCCATCACCTGCCACATAGTCTTCAGATTTTAACAAAAAAATTGTTTGTAGCTCAAACGGTTAAAACATTTACGAAAAGAGCAGCAACGTTTTGCTGCTCAGTGGAAGGCCCTTTGCAAAGCTAGACTGGTCAACTTTCTGTTGCATATTGCTATAAGTTGGGTGTTAAACTGGTACTAATGAGGTGCAACCGATGCCCAGACAGTGTTACCAAGTTTAAAAATGATGAAATAATGAAGTAATACTGTTACAAATTATGCCGCATTATGGCGCATAAATTGCCTTTTCTTGCTGCATAATTTATTCAATCCTGCCGCATAAATTGGCCCTCTCCTCCCGCATAATTCCAGTGACCCTGGTGTAAGTTTACTTGTGTGAAGCACAATACTTAAAGGGTGTTGTACAGTGCGCACATGGTGGTGTGTGTGCTGACAGTGTGTGTGTGTGTTTGTAAACAACACACCCTGGTTAAAGATAGACAAGCTTCAGTGAATAACAGAGCATGTAGTCTGAATGTATGTACTGAATGCATGTGTACAGGTAAGGGTACCAATGCAAAGAGCTAACAGTGCTAGACTGAAAGTGTGCTGACAGATTTGTGTATTGCTGCATTCCTGTGGGCTGGGTGGGACACACACTGGAGGAAAAAGGTAGAGACTCCATTTACACTTCAAAAGACTGCTGTTTGGTTTAGTGATAGATCACAAGGAAGGGGCCTGAATATATCTCAGGAAGGGAGATGGGCTGATAAGAAAATCATACAGAATAGGGCTGGGGGACTGGGTTTAACCTTTTAATGCACATCTCACTGTGGCTGACATACAGGTGTGAACGCTGGTCACTCCCATGAATTGTTTTGTGAGACAATCAGCTTTGGAGTCTTGCCTGCTGTGACAGATATCTTTCATGAGGAAAGAAGAAAATGAGAACTGTCCACGTCAAAAGATGCAGAACCCCAACATAAAATTTCAAAGACTCAGACCTAAATCACATTTGGTGACTGTAAGAAGGTTAGGTTGTGTCCCCAAAGATTTCCCATATGCTAAGCATCCAGACAGGCTGTGTGAGAAATGGGGATGCTCTGCAAGACTTTTGCCTGTGACCAGGACTGAGGGCAAAGGCCTGCTAGTCTCCCTGCTGGGTGAGATGACATCATCGTGGGAAATCAAGATCACCTGCCTTGTGGCACCAGCGCTTGCCTGCTTGCCAACACCAGTGTGGAAGAGGAAAGCATTGGAGGGAGCAAGGTCCAGTGGGGAACACTGTTCCCTCTAGAGGGCGCGCCTGGGAAGCCACGCACATTGTCATTTATCGCCACGTTGGGGGCCCTCCAGAGCGTGCATTACAAAGGGTCCTTTTGCTTATCAGCAGGAGAGCTCTTTACACATATGAAAATCAACAAAGACAAGGGCACCAGCAATAAAACGAACAACACCGGGCAGGGGTGTCTGTATCTCTTTAGTTAAAGCACATCAGAATTGATCATATTTCCTGTGGGCTGCGACTGTCCTGGCATTTGTTGTGTTACAGAATCGAAAAAGCAGAGCACTGTAAATTGCAAGTGCAAAAGCGGTACTTGGTCCAGTTGAGCAGGATCCATAGTAGGTCGGGCCCCAGCACATCAGGAGCAACAGGTCTCAACCAGGTCTCAACCACCACAGTTGGGCCCTGTAACCCTTGCTTGCCCTGTGGTCCTCTAAAAGGGGTTCTGAAAAAGGGTAACCAAGAATGCTCCTTATCGCTCTCTCCTTGGTGTGCTGTTTGTTCTCTCTCTTGTGTGCTTCTTCTCCATCCCAGTGTTGCGCTCTCCCTTGCGTGCTTTTTCTTGTGGTGCTCCTTACCTGGCTTTCCCCTCCTTCCCCAACCCGGCCTTATTTATTTATTTTTATTTTTTAAATCTTTTTATTCAAAATATAGGCTCTCATAAAAATTGACATCGTACATATCTGTTAATGGCAGGCGGACATACATGCGGCAGATAAATACATGCATATCAATATGAACATCATGAATCCACAGAAACCGACCGAGATTCAAGTTGAACCTCAGGGCTGCAATACGACATCCTGAGTATCTCACACTTCCCCTCTATACCTCCTCCACGCCCCCCATATCTTTTCGCATTTCCTAGGGCACCCCCTGCTCTTGTAAATCACTCTTTCCGCCCTTTGACACCAGTTCAGGTCATGTTCCCACTCTTCAACAGTCGGCAATAGGTCACTACCCCATAATCGGGCTATATTCCTCTTGGCAACCATGCTCGCCAGCGCCAGCCATGTCTTGTCCCATTTTGGCCAGGTGACGTCATTCGTCACTCCTAGGATATGCCATCTGGCCTCCATTGGAACCTCTGCCTCAATCACTTCGGACATTATGGCCACTAGGTTAGACCAATACACCCAGATTCTGGCGCAGTCCCATAAAATGTGGAAAAAGGAGCCCTCCTCTCCACACCCTCGCAGACAGAACCTAGAGTCAGCATACCCGACACGAAATTGTGTAGTGCAGGGAGTGTAGGAGCGGTGTAGGATGCACAACTGGACCAATCTAAACCTTGCTCGGATTGCTACTTCCCTAGGGCTCTGCAATGCCTCTCGCCAGTCATCCTCCTCTAGCAACCCCACATCAGACTCCCACTGTTCTCGGGTCGGTTCCATCGGATCAGGGATGTTATTGACGAGCTTCTTGTATGTGAGGGAGATGGCCTTATCTATCATTGGGTCCAACAGCAATCTGTCTTCTAGCGGGGCATATTCTGGCAGCTGATCCCCCTTCTGGAGATGTCGAGGATGGCATGTCGGACTTGCTGGTAATGTAGGAACTCCCCCCCTCCCATATGATATTCCTCCTGCAAGGCAGAGAATTCTAGCATGTCTCCTCTTTTCCAGAGGTCGCCTAGCACATCGATGCCAATCAGGCTCCATCTGCCCAGGCCCTTCAGTTTCGACACCTCGGGAAGGTAGTCCCCCACCCACAGCGGAGTGTATGACGTGCGTTTCGCCTCCAAACCCAACAATTTAGATGCCTTCCTCCAAGCTCCTACCACGGCAGCCGTCTGGGGCAGCGGGGGCAATCTATGCCTACCCTTACGATAGAGTGCGTCCAAGTATGTACCAGTCCCCAGAACCATGCGGTCTACTCTGTATGCTGGCTCTTCCATCAGGGCGAAAACCCATCCGTTAACATTCGCCAGCTGAGCCGCCCAATAGTAGAGTCTGATATCCGGGACAGCCAGCCCCCCTTCGAACACCCCTCTCTGAAGCTTCCTAAGTGCGATTCTAGGGCATCCACCTCCCTAAAGCAATGCGCGGATCTCCGAATCTATTACCCGGAAAATCCTCTCCGGGACCGCGAATGGGGCACTCTGCAACACATAAAGGAGACGGGGGAGGGCCATCATCTTCAGGAGGACCGCTCTTCCCATCAGGGAAAGCAGGTGCGTCCTCCAGTGCACCACGTCTGCTGCAGGCGTTCTATCTGGGTCTGTATATTCAAACGCGTGAACTCCGTCTCCGATGTTGTGATCCAGATATCCAGATACCCAGATATCGGAAGGGGTCTTTCCAGACCAGTCCCTCACATACCCCCTCCAGATCCAGGGGAGGCCCCGACAACTGATGACCCAGGGATTTATCCCAATTAATACGGTACCCAGAGTAACCCCGAACGTCCGCAAGAGCGTCATTACACGTGGGATGGAGGTCGCCGGCTCCTGTACATACAGTAGCACATCGTCCGCGTATAGCGAGATACGCTCCTCCCATCCACCCCCCAGGTCAATGCCCCGAACTATGGGATCAGTTCTCACCCAGGCTGCCAATGGCTCTAGGGCCAGAGCAAATAGTGTCGGGGAAAGCGGGCAACCTTGCCGCGTCCCTCGTCCCAATCCAAACTCCCTAGAAAGGGCACCATTAACACAGACCCTCGCAAGTGGTGCTGTGTATAGGAGTCTCACCCACCCCTGAAAGGCGTCTCCAAAGCCCATTCTGGCCAGGACCGCGTATATGTATTGCCATTCCATGCTGTCAATGGCCATGTGAGCATCAAGTGACAGGAAAGCCGCCGGCACCGCTCGACGAGTAGACATCGACTGGAGAACCCCAAAGAGCCGCCACAGATTGAGCCTGGTATTCCTGTGGGGCATGAAGCCCGACTGATCCAGATGGATTAGGGATTGGATTACCGCTCCCAGTAGAGTGGCCAGAACCTTGCCAAGGACCTTGGTTTCGAAGTTAAGGAGGGAAATAGTCCTATAGGAGCTACATAGATCCTGTGGTTTGCCCGATTTATGTATTACGACTATCGTTGCAGACCTCAGGTCCCTCGGGAGCAATCCGTCCTCCCTGGCGGTGTTAAACATGTGTAGCATGTGAGGGGCAATCAGTCCCGACACACACCGAAACGCCTCTGCGGGGAACCCATTAGGGCTCGGAGCCTTTCCTGCTTGTATATCGCTCATGGCCGCCTCTACCTCCTCCACTGTAATATCAGAATCTAAGAGGTCCCTATCTTCTGGCGTTAATAATGAGAGGGGGATATCCCTTAAAAAGGCGGTGCACTCCCACTCCTGCTTCTCGGTGTGTGGACGATAGACGGACTCGTAGTATTGTGCAAACATCTCGGCTATTTCCGTCCCGGTTTCTCTCATGGCCCCATCGACCTGCCTAATGCCTGGGACCCAATTGCAATCCCTATCTCTCGTCTCGAGCCAGGATATCATCCTGTTCGCTTTATCCCCCAGATCGTATACCCGGCCCTGCGTTGCAAGAGCGTGCGATCGAGCCTGGTCAGTTAAGACATCCCTTAATTCCTTTTCTTTAAGGCGTAGCATACGACTAATGTTCATCTCCTGGTCCTGGGTCCCCCCTATCACTCTCCAGGGCCTGAATCTCCATTTTCAAATCAACGACCTGGGCATGCTTTTCTTTCCTTCTCTTCCCAGTTTCAGCCTGTACAAAATCCCTCGCCACAGTTTTGAATGCCTTCCAGATGATACTAGGGGACCCAACCGAGCCCACATTTTCATCTAAGTAGAGATCCACCCTATCTCCGAACCGTTCCTGGAATTCCTCATCTTTAAATAGAAAAGCATCTAGCCGAGGAGGAGTGGACCAATCTCACTTGGGACCTCTCATCTGCACTCCCACCGGGGAGTGATCAGATATCCCTCTGGCTTTGTGACAGCTATTGTAAAAAAGCCCCATATGTCCCACCTGTATGAGGAGGTAATCAATTCTGGACCCTGATCCGTGTGCCGCTGATATATGCGTGTATTGTCTAAGATGAGGGTTGTGCGCCCTCCAGAGGTCCGCTAAACCCATTGCATGGACAAACACCCCAAGTTGGCTTCCCACCCCCGATCTGGCGGGGCCCCCGACCTGTCCACCTCCCGCACCATCACATCGTTCATATCACCTCCCACTAACAGGATTCCATCTGGCAGCTCCAGGAGCAGTTTCCCTAGGTCAGGAAATGCGGTGCCGTGCAACCTGGGCGGGACGTATACTGAACAGAGATTCACAGCGGAACCCTCCCACCGTCCGGAGAGTGCTACATAACGTCCCAGGGGTCAAGCCACCTGCGGTTGATCACTAGGGCCAGTGAGTTCTTCACCAGAATCCCAACCCCTCTGGAGCCCGTGGTAAAGCCCGCGTGTGCCTGCAGTGTGTATCCAAACCTATTGAGCGCCTGATAATGATTACCCACTAGATGCGTCTCTTGTAGGAAGACTATGTCCGGGGCATGCCTGCGGAGGTACTGAAGGACCATGGTGCGTTTTATTTTGTTCTGTAGACCATTGACATTCCAAGATAAGATGTTAACCTTCTGTGTCGCCGATGTATGTGCCATAATGTATGAATAAAAAACAGGAGGAACACATTCGCCCTACCCTACTACCGCCCTCCGCCCTTGTGATCGTCAACCATACTTCTAGAGCCCTACGCACACATGTCTGCAAAAAGCAAAGCACAAAGATTACACAACCAACTGCTCCCCCCAACTCGCCAACCTTTCCCCCCACCCTGCTACCCTGCTTATCAGGTCAACGGGACCCAATGAACCCCAACCAGCAGAGCGCCTGCCGCCCATACAACGAAAACTTTAGGGATGTGAGTGACGACCAGACCAGCCGCCCGGGGACAGCAACCTGCCCCACAGTCGCTTAATCAGCCCCTGCAGCACCCTAATCAAGGAGAGTACAAACAATTTTAAGGGCACACCAGGCCTTGGGCACCTACGCAGCCCGACCGCCCCCCCAATCATTTTCCCTCCAGTGCCATATACCCCCCCCCAGGAGTCAGCATAGGACCAAATGTCACGCCCATCGGCCAGTCTGAATAGGTATGTCCCTGCACAGGAAGTACCCAACAGCGGAGCGTTCATACATTACGTTCTCTCCCACTCGAGTTTCCAATCTGTGGCTCCCCTGCCCACCTCAGCCCAGGTCAGGCGAGGCCGACATGCTGCGAGCCCTTGCGCCACCAGTCCCTCGAGTCGCGTCATGGTTCCTTCTTCCCCTCTCCGCCGATCCCGCGGAGGAGGCCGGGGACCGCTCCGCCACGTCTCTCCAGCTATCTCCCTGCCGCGGACTGTCTCGATGTTGTGCCTGCTCCTCCAGCCAGGTGAAGACTTCCTCCGCAGATGTGAAGAAGTATGATTTCCCACGCAGAAGAATCTTGAGGCGCGCAGGGAAGAACATCAGGTACTTGATGCCGCGGGTCCGAAGCTCTCTTTTAACTGCATCAAACGACCTGTGCTCCCGTTGGACCTTGATAGTGAAGTCCGGGAAGAACCGGATGGTAGCATTTTCGATCCGCAGGTCCCCATGCTGTCGAGCGGCCTGCAAGATGGCGTCCCGGTCCCTAAAGTTCAGGATCTTTGCAATGATCGTTCTAGGAGGGGGGCTGGGCGAGGAGGGGGGACCGGGGCTCTGTGCGCTTGTTCAACAACAAAGAACTTAGAGAGTCTCTTGGGCTTTAGGTGATTCAGGATGAGATCTACCAGGAATAACTCTACACTGGGCCCCTCCATTTTCTCCGGGACCCCCACCACGCGCACGTTGTTTCTCCGCGCCCTTCCTTCTTGGTCCTCCAGGCGTGCCTCTGTGTGCCTCTGTTGCTGAGTAAGTCGCTCAACCTGGCCCTGCAGCTCCTTGGTGGTTTGCTGGAGATCCGCAATCGCAATCGCCAACGGGTTCTGGGTTGCCTTCTCAGATGTTTTGTTAAGGTCAGCTCGTTGGAGAGTCATTTCTATCGAGACAGCGTCAATTTTGGCTTCCAACGTTGCCCCCAGTGACCGAATCGCCTGCATGATGGCGGCCAGGGACGGCTCCGCAGTACCGGAGGCTCCAGGGTGACCCGCCTCGGCCCCCCCAGGCTGTGCCGTATAATTGTCGATAGTATTCATCTGCGTGGTGGTAGATTTCTTGCGGCGCATTGTGGTCCCTGTGGTGGTCTTCGTCACGGGCCCTCTCCGCAGCTCCTATGCCTCCCTGGGCGGCCAAAACAACAATGCCCGTGGTATAGGTTTCCGCCACGGGGGCCAGGTCAGGTCCTGCACCGCCGCTGCAATTACCCCCAGAGCGCCAGGCCTCAGACTCTCCCGCTCACTCCTCTACCGCTGCACGTGGCACTCCTCCACTTCCTATGCAGTTGCCCACCACCACTGGCCCCCCTCCTCTCTTTCTCACCGGGTCCGCAGGGAGGCAAAGCAATGACCGTCCGGCCAGCCCTCAGGCAGTCACCAGGCAGCTCAGGTCTGTCCTCAATAAATATGGGCCCACTGTACAGCTCTCCGCCAGGGCGCTCGGTCGCCCCCAATTCCTGTTGTGCACCTCGGGGCCCAGAGCAGCGCCTATGTTAGCACCGAGGATCAGGGCCCGGCCCCTCCGTGGGGCAGACAACAGCCGGGCGTGCCCCTGTGTCCTCCGGTGTCCGAATGCCGCTATTCCAGGAGCGTGGGCACCAGCGCTCTTCTCTCCTAGTCGGCCCGCGCTGTAACTGGAGGCCGGTGCTTTCTGCCGCAGTTAGGCCCCACAGGCCTCGAATCCACCGGTCGGCACCACTCAGCCACCCGGCAAGCGATGGAGAAGCTAAGCGTACCACCCGACTCCGGAGCTTCGGGTGAGTTGGGGGACGCAAACAGGTGAGTGCTGCCTATATTGTCAGATTTACGGGGCATTCAGTGCGTCCCCGGACGTGCTCCGGCGCTACGCGCCCATCCCGATCGCCGCCAGGCCACGCCCCGGCCTTATTTTTATTTTATTTCCCTGACCCTCTCTTTCATTTTCCCCTACCCAGTCCTTTAGAAATATATATATATTACTTTTATGAAGGGCCAAGCAGCAAAGTGCTGTTGGCCCCTGAGACTTAAAAGAGTGCTTTTGCATTACTGCAATTTAATATTTATGTTTATTTTTGATCAATAAACAAAAAGAAATTTGCCCTTGTCATTTCATATCTGCGAATGCATGGTGACACAGGGGAGCATAAATCATCATGCATGCGCATGCCTTCATAATGGTGCTGCTACAATAGGTGGCCAAATCATTGCTCCATTTCATGGTCTGGCTTGACAGAGCAGGTGTCACCAGACCATTTTTTTTTTAAAGTATTTTTATTGCCATCTTTACATTATTATGTGTCACCAGACAATTATGTGAGCAACACTGGAGAGGGGCTTTGGCTCTGCCCTCATGTTGGGAGCCAGTAGTACATGTGATTGGGAAGACGTTGTGTGCTTACACAAAAAAGTGCTTGACCTCCATGCTGCTGTGATCATTTTGTTTATTTATCCATCTGCCTAAGTTTGAACTTTCAGGGGCATGGATACATGTACCTGGAATGCTATTAAAGTGTCATATATATATAAATCATTTATCTTGTTTTTTTCTGGCAGCAGCATAGATGGGTGGAGGGCAGTCATTAACCTACATAGATTTTTAGGTCTAGTGTGACAGTTCAACTGTCACCTGACCTTTTTTTTTAACCTACACCAATATTATTCTACAGTTATTTGCTTCCACACAAATACATATCTGTTCCCATGCTATTTACTTGTAATGCTTCACTTTACTATACTAAAGTATACAAAAGTGATGGATGGAATGCTAGAATTAATTTCTGCCAATGAGAATTACTCAGGCCGCATTCCAGTCCATCGTTATTTTGCAGAACATACCACCTCAGTTTGGACCAGGCGATATGCTAATCAGTCTTGAATCTGCTCCAATAGGAAAAGTCCAGACGAACTGGCAAGACAGATCCCCCCTGAACTGGAATACAAGCAATCCAGACTGGTTTTGCCCATGTTATGGGTTCATCTGTCAGATATAGCTTGGTTTCAGTGACACAGTGTGCACGGGACCCACGTCTGGGCATCCCCGTTCCACTTATGGCGACGTACTAAAGTATACAAAATTGATGGAATGAATGCTTGAATTAATCTCAGCAACTGTAAATTACTTGATGCCGCATTCCAGTCCATTATTATTTTGCACACCATGCCACCACAGTTTGGACCCAGCTATATGCAAATCAGTCTTGACCCTGCTTCAATAGGAAAAGTTTAGCGCCACCTGCCAAGCCAGATCCTCCCAAAACAGAACACAAGCAATCGAGGACCCATTTTGCCCTTGTTATGGGCTTGCCAGCTGGATATAGCTTAGTTCCAGTGACACAGTGTGCATGGGACCTGCGTCTTGGCATATCTGTTCCACTTAGGGCAACATACTAAAGTGTACAAAAGTATGGATGGAATGCTAGAATTAATCTCAGCCAATGGAAATTACTCAGGCCGCATCCTAGTCCATCGTTATTTTGCACAACATGCCAGCTCAGTTTGGACCAAGCATTAGGCAAATCAGTCTTGAACCTGCTCCAATAGGAACAGTCCAGCCCAAACTGCCAAGCCAGATCCTCCCTGAACAGGAACACAAGTAGTCCAGGACTGGCTTTGCCCTTCTTCTGGGCTACTCAGCCAGGTATAGCCTGGTTCCAGTGACACAGTGTGCACTGGGTCCACTTTTGGGCATACCTGCCCCACTTAGGGTGACATACTAAAGTATACAAAAGTGATGGATGGAATGTTTGAATTTATCTCAGCCCCTGGAAATTGCTCAGGCCACATCCCAGTCCATTGTTATTTTGCACATCTTGCCACCTCAGTTTGGACCCAGCTATATACAAATCAGCCTTGACCCTTTCTTCAATAGGAACAGTCAGCCCCCTCTACCAAGCCAGATCCTCCCTGAACAGACACACAAGCAATTGAGGACCGGTCTCCCGCTTGTTATGGGCTCATCAGTCAGATATAGCTTGGTTCTAGTGACACAGTGTGCTCGGGGTCCACATCTGGGCATACCCATCCCACTTAGGGCGACAAACGAAGTGTACAAAAGTATAGATGGAATGCTAGAATAAATCTCAGTCAATGGAAATTACTCAGGCCGCATCCCTGTCCATCTGTATTTTGCACAACATTCCACGTCAGTTTGGACTAAGTTATATGTAAATCAGTCTTGACCCTGCGCCAGTAGGAACAGTCCAGCCCAAATTGCCAAGCCAGATCCTACCTGAACAGCAACACAAGTAGTCCAGGACTGGTTTCGCACTTGTTATGGGCTCATCAGGCGGATATAGGCTGGTTCCAGTGACACATTGTGCACTGGAATCACGTCTCTTGTCATACCTGTCCCACTTAGGACAACATACTAAAGTATACAAAATCAATGGATGGAATGTTTGAATAAATTTCAGCCCCTGGAAATTGTTTCGGACACATCCCAGTGCATCGTTATTTTGCACAACATACCTCCTCTGTTTGGACTGAGCTATATGCAAATCAGTCCCGATCCTGCTTTAAAAGGAACAATCCAGCCATAACTGCTAAGCTAGATCCTCCATGAACTAGAACACAAGCAATCCAGACTGGTTCCGCCCTTCTTATGGGCTTATCAGTCCGATATAGCCCTGTCCACCCCTAAAGAGCTGCAGTATTTTAAGGACGTTGTTCAACTTTGCCCAGCGTGCGCCCAAAACATATAGCAAGTTATAGCATCATAAACGAAGAGTCGGATATGGTTAATTGCAAACAAAACGGTTGAAGAGCAAAAGTGGGGCTTGCTGAGTGTTTTGCTTGCTACAGACCCTGCAGTGCCTGGTGTGAGTTTTGTCATTGGGCGGGTAGGTCTGCTTTTTGCAAAGCAAGGAGTGCTGCTTCTTAAGATCACCATTAAGTGGACCTGTCTTAAAGAATTATGTCTGCGGTGTATGTTGAGGTTTTGCTGGTGTTGAGAACTCAGCAAGCACAGGACCCCGAGGGTTCATGGGAAAGCGGTCGAGCGGAGCCCATGACTATTGTGATATATGTAAAGGCACTTCTTAAGTTTGGGTCTTCGTAGGCACGCTTGTTGGACAGGGATGCGCATTAGCGCACAGCCAGCTGCAATGGAAACACGCCGAGGTGGCTGTGGTGCAGGATGGGGCTGTTGTGTGTTTGACATTCAAGACACCAGAGTAGGGCTGACTTTCTTTTAAACCTAGTATAGTGAGGAGATAGGCTCTTGTACCGCTACCTGTAAACTAAATTACAAACAGACTTAAAAGAGGAAGGCAAAATAGAATATGTGTCTGTTGTAAACAGAGGATCTCTGAGCCAGGTATACAAAATAGGATACGTTTATTGAGCTTAGTTCCAGGTTAAGTTCATCAGGATAAGATAGATGGATGGAAATGTAAACCCCACCAGAAGCGACCTCCCTGTCACTCAGCCTGCCTGCCATCAACTGCCACTCCACACATAAGCCAGGCACCAAACATTCCATGATGTCACCAGGCATTCTACCACTCACAGAAGCTGAGCAACAGGGAAGTCCCAGCCAGGGAAATAAAAGAGACAAGTCAATTATAACATATCCCCCAGCCTTAGGGAAACAATACTAAAGAAGTGAAGGAAGAAATGTAAACACCAATGTATAAAATGCAAAACGAATGCATTACATTCTCAAATATAAAGACATAAGATTAACCCCATTCCCCTCCCTTGGGGAAAAGCCACAACACAACTGCACAGAGTGGTGAAACAGAACTGGGGCACGGACCACCCCTTAACCAACATGAAACAGGGTACATACCACCCTGTGGAACAGAACACCCAACAGGTAGCAGGGTACACACTACCCTGTGGAACAAAATTGGAGCGCTCATCACTCCACCAACAACATGCAACAGGGTACAATGCACCCTGTGGAACACAACTGGGGCACTCTGCTCTCACAACCTAAACGCAAAAGGGTACCCACCACCCTAGGAACACAACTGGGGCACTTAGCTCTCACAATCTCACCGCAAAAGGGTACTCACCACCCTAGGGGCATAACTGGAGCACTTAACTCCCAATACCTCTTAAAATTGAAATGGGGCAATTAGCTCCCACAACTTCCACGTAATATGGGTAGGAAAACACAATGCCCTATGACCTATAACTGGGGCACCCAGCTCGCACAATTTCACACAGCACTCCAAAAAGTAAAATGGAGCACCAGTAGGACACAGCACCTTTGAACCAGAACATAGGCACACACCACCCCAAAAAGTAAACTGCCACTCAGTTACACCGTCCCACAACCACCTGGCAAAAGAGAACACACCTCTCTAAAAAAAATAATAATAATTGAGGCGCTTAGCTATACTACCCCACAACCTAACACAGTGTAACACCATAGGGAATATGTCCCCTAAAAGAAACTGACCTCCCATGGTAAGATACAACATCCCCAAACCAGGGTGCACCATAGGGTGCACTTCACCCTTGAAACTTGAATAAGGGCACCAAGCGAATGCCACACAACCTCACACAATGCCACCAAAAGGTCAACATAAAGGGGTACACACTCCCCCCCCCACCAAAACCGTGTTTAATAATAAAAACAAAATTAAAGTCTTTCATTCCGGTGAGCGATCTCTCACCCGAGGTCTCCAGTCCTAAAACTTCAGGTGACTGCGTCATCCAATGAGGAGTAGGAAATAGAAGGCATCCAAGACTCCTCAGTGTGTTCTGGACGATCCCCAGCAACAATGAAGGGACACAGCAACTCTCCACGATTCAAAGATCCTGCTTCCTCATCTCACAAAAACACATAACGCGGTTGGCACAATGGTGTAGGACATACATGCCAACATTTCAGGAGAGCAAAGTGGGAGATTTAAAAAAATAAATCGGGAGAATGGGGCTTTGAATCGGGTTACTGGCATGTATGGGCTTTGGAAGTGGCTGCTGCAGGATCGGACATTTGAAACGTAAATGCACGTTTTTTTCTTACCTTTTGGAAACATGGAGCATAATGGCAGGCAGAGAGGGTGATGCAAGTGTTGGGCAGTGGCCTGGCAGGTTGTTGATAGTGCATGCACCCCCTACCCCCCTGTGGCAGCCCGGGCTAAAACAGCCCCCCCCAAGTACTTCGCAGGTTTTTGAAAGACGATTCCCAAGTTAATGACACTTTGTTGGTTTTTCACCGCTTCGAGAGCCCCTGTATCGCCACTCTTTGTTGGAAGCATTAGCACTTTACACAATACCAATCCGTGTCAGCTGGAACCTCAGACAAATCGGGTTTTTGCTTGCACGAATCGGGAGGCGGGAGACTAGCCTTCAAATCGGTAGTCTCACGCCTGAATCGGGAGGGTTGGCATGTCTGGTGTAGGAGACTGGAAACAGTGAAGAATCTCGGAGCACACCGCCAAACACAAGATGGCGGCACGTACCAGCGACTCTGCGCCGGATGGCTCCCGGCATCACCGTGCTGTAAGACGTACACCACAACCTTGAGTCACACGTCACAGAAGACTCCCCATGGAGGAATGGAAGAATGGCAGGACGCAGGTAATACAGCTTGCGCTCTGCTTGTGACAAGTTTGAATGTATACTAGCGGTTGAACTGTCATGGGGCAATAATAACCGCATTAAAATAAGCGGAAAGTACTCGCAGTTACCAAACAGTACCACCAGCAGTCTCTGCCCCTCATTGAACTGCGGAGGCTCCTGTGTTGCCGAAACTGCCACAAGAAATATCCCAAAATTTCTCTGTGGTGCCGAAGGGTCAATAATTTAAAATCGCAGCACCCAATAAGCTGGCTCCAATAACGCAAAACACAGTAGAATGTGGGACACAGGGAAACTTCAAATACGCTGCACCTCTGGAAATCTCCAACAGCCTCCGACCATTATGCATTACAGTGTAATGCCTCACAGGAGTGCCGGTTCTCCCAACATACAGCGCTGGTGTCACTTCCAAAGCTTAAGTTGCTATAGAAAACAGAGAAGGTATAAAATATCCACGGATTTCAGCAAGCAGAGTGCACACTTGCACACAAGGGCTGCACACGGGAACAGTGGGTCTTCACCCCTCTTGGTGTGCGATAGACACACCTACAGACATGCCAACCCTCCCGATTCAGGCGTGAGACTACCGATTTGAAGGCTAGTCTCCCGCCTCCCGATTCCTGCAAGCAAAAACCCGATTCCTCGGGGTTTCAGCTGAGTGACAGGGCTTGGTATTGTGTTAAGTGCAAAATCTTCCAGCAATAGTCAGTGGCCATGCAGGGGCTCTAGAAGGGGTGAAAAAACAACAAAGCGTCATTAACAAGGGAATGGTCTTTTAAAGACCTCTGAAGTATTGGGGGGTTGGGGGGCTGTGTGTGTGTGCACATGAAGGTGTTTTAGCCCATGTTGTCACACGGAGGGGGGGGGGGAGGGGGTTCGGAGCATGCACTGCCAGCAACCTGCCAGGCCAGTGCACAACACTTGCATCACCCTCTCTCTGCCTGCCATTGCGTTCCATGCTTCTGAAAGGTATGAAAAAAACGTGCATTTGTGTTTCATATGTCAAATCCTGCAGCAGCCACTTCCAAAGCCCACACATGCCAGTAACCCGATTCAAGGCCCCATTCTCCCGATTTATTTTTTTAATCTCCCTCTTTGCTCTTCTGAAATGTTGGCATGTATGCACCTATGATCATTCACCCCGTCATTCACCCCGGGCCCTCTCCGCCTTGCTGGACTTACTTAATGATGGGCTCGTAAATGAAAGCGACAAGTCAATTATAACAGTGTCCTTGTGTAGCGCAACTGGTGTTCATGTAATACGCTCTGATACCCGATACCTTAGGGTGAAGTTTGCGCTATAAAAACAAGGCAGCGTGAGGAAGCTTCTGATTTCTTATCAGAAGCTTAGTTGCCATAACAATGGAAAGCTTGGCACAAGATGGCGTCGGACTGTCCACTGTCCGTACGTACGCGTGCATGTTCTTAGGTTTGGATAAATGGTGAGAGAAGCCATCTTTGTCCATCCCTACGCGTGCATGTAAAGCTTTCAGAGAATCGATTTCAAAAGGCACTGGCATGGCGGGAGCAATGCATGCGCTGCTATCGCCAGGCGAGACCTAATAAAGGGAGACACAATTATCAATTAAAAATAAGTTTAATGGATTTCAAAATGTAATCAAAGTTGAGTATATTTCAATGAGTTCACTATAAAATCAATTTTAAGCATAGAGTAAATATGAATGTTTGTTAAAGAGATTAAAAACAGTGGTCTTACAATTGTGCCAATCAGTTAAAACGTTAATGTTACGAAACGTCGTTTGTTTTCCTAAATTGGACTTGACAGTATGCAATCCTCTTCCAAGATGGCCGCCAACTAACGAGGAGAAACGTCTAGCTGTGCTGTTGGTCTTACTTCTATGTCCTTGACACTGGTAAATCTCTGTTCTGTACGCGCCACTGGACCGCATTCAGCTGTTGGTTTAATTATCCACTGTGCTTCCGGGTGACAGGAAAAGCCGGCATATCCCGAAGATGGCTCCTCTTCTGGAGCATGAGAACCAGATATTTTTGGACCTTTTTCATGAGGACGGGCTAGTGATTACCGCGCGGGGACTCGGCATCGACCGTATTCTACTTGGCTTTTTAAAACTTTACTGCGATCCGGGGAACCTAGTGTTGGTGCTGAACACCAACACAGCCGAGGAGGTAAATTGAAGTAGTCCCCCATCTCCACTTCAGCCCCTGTAATGCAGTGAACTAATGCAAGAGTTGAAGTTATGTTCTGCCAGATCTCTCACGTTTTCCTGCCCGAATAATTGATCCAGTTTGTATCTTTGCATAATGGTGTTTGTTATCCTCACTGTCTAATATGATAGTTAAGACTACATGCACTGAGAAAAGAGAAAAACGGTGAATAAGTTATGTATTCTCACATGAAATTGGGGAAACCTGAGCTCTCTGGTGTTGTTAGTAGTAATTTCTGCTCTACCAGGGGTTGCATTCACTTTTATTTCTGTTTCCGTGCAGGTAAAAACTATTACGAGTGCCTCCTATAGCTCCATGTCGCCAGAACACAGTGTTTCCAGTTTTGATTTCATTAACATCTTTTTTTTCGGGGGGGGGGGGGCTAATACTTCCAGGAAGTGGTGCGGATTATGCATTGCAAGCAATGCAGACTGTTATCTTAAAAGCCAATATGAGGGAAAGAAGTAATAAACTGTGCAGTTTAAACATATTGGACACACACATTCTCACTATGATTGAAAGATTGGAGTCTGTGGTTACTCCTGTTTCTCACTTGGCCGAGTTGTTTGGTGGCGGACCTGGTTTTTGATTCCACATTGTTAATGGGTGGTGTTTAATCCATTTGCTGCATATGAATATTTCGATTTGTGACTTTTTATTTTGCTGTGGTTAGAGCTCATCCCTTATTTCACCACATGAGACATTGTCCATTTAAGTATGAGTTAAACTCATATGGGATTTCATACTTAAATATGATTTGTGTATTATCTGCATAATAGTAAAAATTAAGATTGAAGAAGGAGATTAGGTCCGATGGAGAGCGAAGGCAAGTGTTATAGAGGAAGTAGAACTGTTAGGTACTTTTGTTGTGAATTGAATGGAGCTGACCTGAAGGGATAAAGTGAGATAATGATCTGTCTGATAGAAAAGATGCAGTCTGCTTCAGTTCGCTCCCTGTTTGTTTTCAAGTCTCTGTAGAAAATTGGGATGAAGAAATTGGGATGAAGAATAGTATCAAAGGGAAAGCAAAGTTCCAGTAATAAGCATGCTGGTACTCCAATGCAGATATTTGTCCTAAAGCAGTCAGTTATTGGCCAGAAGTAAGAAGGATCTCTTGTTTCAAGGCATGTTTGTTTTAGGAAGGGTTTATGTAAGGCTTTATGAAATACCTGTATTCAAAAAGTTGTTGACCGTTGTGGCTGGGTACAGGGGCGTAACACAGGCCCCCGCAGCCCCTGCAGTGCGGGGGGGGGCCTCTAGCTCAAAGGGGTCCCCTTGGCATTGCACTCTGGCCGAAGAGCTCCTGATTGAGCCCGGTGGGGGCCCCTCTAAGTACCGTGCAGGGAGGCCCCCTCACTTTTCATTACACCAGTGGCTGGGTAGGCTACAGAGCTATTCAAGAGGGCATTGGTCTCCTGGTGATTATACTGGCCTACAAGTGTTTGCAGCATTGATAAAGTCTTTTCTGGTCAGAAGGTTAAAGGCGATTAACTGTAGCTGTTTTCATGTTTTGTTATCTGTTGAACACCGCTATACTGCTAGAATGGTGGTTGTACGTGAGAAAACAAGGCGGGAGAATGACACTGGTGGACAGTAATTATTCCAGGTGTGACTTGAAATCAGCAACAAGGCCTTTTGCTGTGTTGCAAAGGAACCGAGATGTCCTGATTTACTACCACTTCAGGTATTGTGGTTGAATGGCCCTTTTCCCTCTGAACTCTTTCTGAGGGCTTGTGACCTTTATGCCCCATATCAGGTCTACAAGTCGCTCAACAGCTCTCCCTAGTCAGATTTCCTTTCCTGTGTTACAGACTCTCGGCCACTCTCAGCTCTCCAGCATATAGGGCAAGATTCCCTGAAGCAAGGCAGACATCAGGTATGGTGGTTTGCTATCTTGATAGAGCGCGCAGGTCACCCGACTCTTATTTACCAAAATATGCACAACTGGGCCCATAACGTGTTTATCACTATAATTTATTGGTCAGGTGACTTACACACCACTATCAGTAATTCTTGTTTCCTTACTCTTATTTCCGTGTACCTGACTTACCAAATCCTTGTCACAGGTACTTGTGATCACGACAGATCAGGAGCTAGCAGGGGTAGGAAGATAACACTAAACAACTATACCATTTACAATTTGCAAAATGTTTATACCATGTAATAACCACAAACACAAGAAGTTTTCAAAGCTTTATCTAGTCATCAATTTCTTCATATGCCATGAGAATGAAATTCACACAAATCAAAACATCAATAACTAAGATCAGAAATATAATATAGCTATGAATCAAAGTAAGAATCATCTATAGTTCGAGAACTAAAGGAAAGGAAAAATTAAGGAACACGCTTAATATGTCTAACAGACTTTCATGACGTTGCTAAAGGCGGGTAAAGAAAGGGAACATACTAAACAATGCTGATTTCGAATTATACTAATGAGTTAGAATAAAGATACTTTCCAAGATGTACTTATTTTCTATAGGGAGGGTAAGAGTGGAACATACTAGATACGCAAAACAAATTCAGTGTTTGACTAAAGGTAAGTAAAAATATGTAACATGCTAGAAAATATTTTACATGAGAGTCAAATGTCAGAGAAAAATCACATAGGCAAGTTTGCTTTATTTAGAAAATAGGAGCAGAAAAGATTTAGATAGACAAACACCCACATGGATTATATTTACCTAGGACAGAATGAAGACTAACCCTGGCCACGGGTCAGTTGGGAAAGGCGGGAAAGGACCCTCACGGACTTAGGATGCCAGTAGGCAAGCAGGTACAGCTCATGGACAGTCAGGACAGGATCAGGACTGGGCTCACCAAAGGGTACGACCAACACCTGCAGCTTCGGATGCAACGCCTGCGCTACTCCCTCTCTGCAAGGAATCTGCCAATAACCCCGATTGGGTTCTTAAATCTCCCAGCAAAGTGCTTCGCCAGCACTTAAGGTTTTCCACCCCAGACTGAGTTTGTGGAAATTACGGACAGAGTGCTCTGCAGCTCTCTGTATCAATCACCTATAGAGTTCGTAGGGTCAGTGACAGGTCAGCTATTCGGACAAGTCGGACAATTTCTCTAGCTAAACCTAGGCTAGTTATACTGTTTTCGGGTCAGTGTACCACCCACCAATGTTGCAAGTGTAAGGATCCCCAACTTCGGATTGGACAAGAGATGCGGTTAGGTCATGACACCACCTATAATTTGAACTTTCCCATACTAAATATTCAGTTTTCGAACCCGCCCCTTACATTCCAGTTCCCATGGCATAGAAATTCAGAATACAATAGAGCATACAAAAATTACCACAACATGTAGCGAATGCAGGTACGATTTGAAGTCTTCTCCCGGGGCATGGGTCATCTTCCCAGGTGCATCTTAGCTTCGACAGCCAGCTGGCTGGGTTCCACTGCTGTATGACTCTCTTTTCCCTCTCACGTGATTAGTACCGCACGGGCTTCAAAGATGGAACGGCGCACCTCTCCCAGGCCCGCAAAGATCGATTACATGAAAAGTAAGCGAAAACAATTTAGAAACACAGAAAAAATGAATACACTGTATACCATGATTGGCTATACTACATCCCTTACTTTATAATAACTATAGCATTAGGATTTAAGCAGAACAAAACGGCTGAGCAAAAACAGCAATGCAAGCGAAGAGCATGTTAGAAACAAACCGGTCATTTTAGCTGTACTGCGCATGAGCGAAAAATTCCCTCCCGTACTGCGAGTGCGTCACATCACATGGGTATGACCGACGCATGTGCAGACTAGAATCCCGCATAGCAGCGACCATTTTAAATGCAAGCGTAGTTAGGATTAGTAAACAAATAGGCAAGCGTCACTGGGACACCCCCGTGTAGTGTAAAGTGCAATATTAATAAGACAAAACAGGTTGATTATGACGTTACATTATTCGAGGTTCATGAGTACAAGCAAGTCGCGTAACGTGCAAATCCCTGCTCCATCAATCCCCTCTTTGATGATATTTACTATCATCACTATTAATGGAACCAGATGCCAACTTTCTCTTTCACATTTCACCCAATTCAATTTCTACAAACTTTTTATTGAGCCTTTTTTCTGCATCCTTATTAGGATGGTAATTCTTCATCTTTTTATAGATCTGATTATTCAGCTCTTCTAATTCAAGCTCATCAACATTCCGTTTCACTCCTCTCTTATTCACAGCATACTTCTTTTTGCATTTTTGACATTTACAACAAATTATTATTATTAGCACAATTAAACCTATTTTCTGCTATTGGCATCAGTATTTTACTCACAAGACTTTTACCTATGTTGGGAAACCAACTACCTACTGAGGAGAGACCATCTGTTAGTCTCTTCCAGGCACTGTCAACCTCCAGTGGTTTGAGCTCTTTTTCCAAATTAGTTATGTTTCTCACATATTTCTTAATTTCAACACTTTTATCAGGAATGTAAGTGCAACAATGTTGCGCTTTCAACATTCTACAGACTCCGCCCTCTTTTGCCAATAAGGTATCAAGAGCAAGTCTATTTTGTAAAACCATCGATCTGATCGCAACCATTTCAGTATTGACCAGTAGGAAACCAGCAGCAGTGTCAGTAGATAACCGATCTACTACTGTAGACAATTTGCAAATTCGGTGTGTATTCAGAACCACTCCCACTCCAGGTATCAATGCACTAAATATATCACCTATAATTTCTCCTACACTTTCTCTTCTACTACGCACTAAACCATTAGTATTTTCATTGCTTCCAGCGGCGTCATTCACATGGTATATTTTCGAGAAGACAATTCCAAAATAGCAGCTTCCATACCAGTGATCCGGCAATTTGAAATAAGCCTTGTTTCCACATATATAATAAATTCCGGGAAACACAGGTTCTGACCCATTTTTGAAACCCCAACCTCCAATTACCTTGTAATTGTGTTCGCATTCACTGGAACCAATGAATATATTAATATAATAACTAGTCTTTTCTCTATGAAGACAAAGTTTCCCTTTTCTTTTGAAATCCAGTAACAGTGCAGGGTTTGCTTCACCATTTGAGGTGCTTTCCATGTTTTTTGCCCATTTAGGAGTTTTCTGTCTTTTATCATTGGCCTTTCTTTGGAAACTTTCCCTTCTTTTCTCTGATATATATAGAAACATTTTCTCTTGTTCATGTAATGAACAGGTCAAGTTATCTCTGTGTGCTTCACCTAAATCTATAATACCTATAGTCAGAAAGTATTCTCCCATATAACGTGTCACATCACTCTTGCTATGTACAATATTCAGATTTCCACGAATAGGAAGTTCATAAAAAATTACGTCAGTTAGAATAATAATACTGTAAAGTTCCTCTATAAAATAAGCTTGCTAAAATACTACAGGAAATTCCATAGGTTAGGGGTAAATGGTGATAGGTCACACCTTCAGCTACAGAACAGGGGTGTGGAAATTTTTCAAAAATCTACTTGGCCAAGGGACAAAATGTCACAGAAATCTACTTGTCCTGGGAAGATATTTGCTTGCCCTACCTACTCCATAACTCACTAATGTAGGTTTGCATGGAGAGGACCTGCACTGAAATCAGTGCAACATACTGTCCAATATATATTTCCAATGCAAGTCTAATTATGCAGTGCACAGTTATGCACCTTTAAATGCAACTGTTGTACGGGATGGTTGTACGTATGCATGTAGATGCATCATTGTGCACTGCACCCAATTATCATACTGGCATGTGTCAGATTTTTAAATGTAGACAAATAGTACCTAAAGGCAGAGTGCAGACTGGTACTTGACTACATTTCTTGATGAGTCTTTGGCACAGACTCTGTGTGTTAAAATATGAAGCTGTAGGACAGAAGGGTATTCTCCATACTAGTGCCAACTCCTAGATTTCTAGTTTAAAAAATACTCACATGTGGTGCTCTGATCAACGTGTGAATGGAAAGAACTGCGCTTCTTGGCAGAGCATATGAACTGTTCATGGAGCAAACATAGCAGAGATGCTGTGATTCACCGATGCAGGATCCACAACTAAACAATACATAAGAGGAAATAATGGGCAATTAACTCAATCTCCCCTTTTACACTGCTGGGCGGGTGTGGTGCAATTATATTATTGTGCATTCACTGCTAGATCTTCACATCCTTCTCTCACACAAGAAGTATGTGCAGCACTGGCAGTAACAGTACAGGGTTCTCTTGTGCAAATTACTGGTATAGTAATGGCACCAGCAGAGTACGCTTCCCTACCAGAGGTGCAGCTCAGCAATAGATGTGCAAGTTTCTCTCACTGATATTTACAAAGTAGTCACTCTTTTCTTTAAAATCCGAGTTCTCTGCCACTTGTCGCTCTCCTTCCAATGTCCCCAGCTCCCCACTGTCCACCCAGGTGGGTCTGTTATCTTCAAGAAAATCGTGCAATTCAGTTGCTGGATGTTGAAATGAAAGTTGTAGGAAGCTGTGTGAAATACACAGTTTTAACGTTGCAACAACTTATTCAATCAGTTTACTTCTTTCAGAAGGTGAGCATTCCAATGGTCACTAAGGGGTGATGCTTAGATATTTAAAAATGGGAACATGCATAAAGAAGGCTCAAAGACGGGCACACAGGAAAAACATCCAGTGGCAAATTATGTAGAGATAGAAAAACAAACCGTTATTTCGACTTAAGACAAAAATTCACACAGGTGGAACTTTTCCATGGATCTGGTATGGACTTGTTTTTGCCACATAATTAGACCTTTCGTGCCGCTTTATTTCAGTGGCTCTGATTACTTAGCACAAACCGCCAGAGCACTGTGCACGGTGGGGGCTGTTTAGAATAGGTATAGGAGACTAAAAATGCAACCAAATAAAAGGTACACGATAACAGTAACGAGCCCAAAACGTGGACAATAACCCGATTCTGACATGATTAAATCCTATAAAATTGACACGGACATTAGGCAAGATTGGGAAGTAAAGTGTGGGCACTGATGAAGTGATAAGACGTGGAGCGAAGAGGTGGGGGGATTGGAATAAGGAATAAGGAAAAGGCAAGACTGTGGGGGAGGGTATTAGTAAAGGAGGCCTCGTTTGGGTTGCGACGTTTCAATGCCAAGAGTGAACAGTGTGCAATATGCTGCACATACAGCATTGCCTGGATCACAGAGATACTTTCTGTCTGCTGCATTATGTGGCCGTTCTTTTATTCAAACGTAACGTTATTAGTAGAACTCCAGGAAAAAAGATGCAATTAAAAAAGAAATCTATTTACAGCGCACGCATATTCTTGCAAGGTGGAATTTTCTGAAATACTGCCAGGTGTTTAAAGTATGATAGTTTTCTCCTTAGCCCGAATGCGACCTCGTCCATAAAAGCAGAGACACCGTTAAGGTCAATATCTCTCTATGACGAACTTCCTTTCACCGTGTTTCACTCATGATCAACGCTCCACTGCTTCCATTGTTAAACTGCAAAAGGCGCCTCATTGATCGGCCGGCATCGCTGGAGAGGCTCCTTCCAACCGTATTGTAAATTATGTTAACCATTCGTTTCACCCTGCGCCACGCTCCTCGAACCCACCCCATAACATGCAGCATCACAGTTCACACCATTTTCTTAAGGCTGTGACCGCTGCATAAACCAACTGACTCGCCTGTCGAGGGATCCGGTGGCAGAGTGAAAAGTAATTAAAAGACATACTGCCCGTGCACAATTGCCAGAGACACTCCCCGCACCGTGGGGGCTAATGTTACACCAGTGGGGGGGGGGGGGCAAACAGTGTGTCTGAGACAGCAACCTGCCGCTCCCGATTCCAGGAAGTGCACCACAGTGCACCAAAGACGAGTAGAGTGGCCTGCCTTGGACGGATAGCACTGAACAGGGGATCAAGTTACTCGGCGGCAGAGAGGCACCGGAAAAAGCGTTTCGTACCTCTTGGCCCACCCTTGGATATTCAGCAGCTGTGTTAAGCATGTGGGTAGCACCAGTATGGAACCCGCACTTTTCACGCAGAACACTGACTTTTGGCTCAAGACTCCCCCCAACCATTCACTGGCTAGAGCCCAGTCACGGGTTTACAGCCTCTCAAAGCCTTTGAACTCCAGAGTGCGTCATCTCGTATTTTTATAGTTATTTAATGTCTACTTGCCCAACGGACTAATTAGACAATAAATCTTCTTGCCCATTATAACAATCTACTTGGTTCGGGCGTCGGGCGATATGATTCCCTCACCCCTGACAGAAGTGGTAGCTTCATACAGACATAGCAGTCTTCTATTTCCATAGCTTCTACATAGTGTACTAAAAGGTTTGCAAATACATTTAAATGTGTTCTGTTTTTGATTCTGTGATAATGTAGTCCTCCCTCATCTGATGCATCTACGTCCATTTTTGTCTGTCTAAGACTAAATGTTTTCTCACGTCTTTCTACACTTCGTGGTGTCTCTTCTGTCGGTAGAACTTCTGAGTCTTTTGTTACTAGTTTAGTAGGATACAGGTTAGAGTCTTTACTTATCATGAACGGTATTGTAATTGTTAGTCCTATCCATAATATCAGTACTATTGCTACACTACACAAACATATTTTACAACATGTTTTACAACAATTCTGTCTAGGTCTTCCATTCACATTTGAATCAGACATTGTGGCTCAAAAGAAGCTTTCCAACCCGTCTTTGTAACTTTACACAGGTGGCTTACGCAGGGTAGCTTTCAAGTTGGGTCTTCTTCTTCGGAACCCTGATCAGCAATCAGTTCTTCATCACTCTCGTCACTTATCTCGAGGTCTTCAAATTCCTCTAGCACTAGGTAAGTCCATTCGGGACTCCGGTACTTTTCGTTTTGTCTTTTTATTCTGCTACTTCTTCTTTTAGGCTTGGCTCCAGCTTTCTCTTTTTCACTGGAGGCCCTTTTCCTGTCTTCTAGCTTTTCCTCTACAGTTTTCAATCTTAGTTTCAGTCTTTTTATGAATCTTGGTTCACTTTTCTTCTTTTTAAATCTTTTAACTGGCACTGTAATGTGGTCTTTTATTTTCGTTCAGTTGTGGCACATTTATTTCAACGTTTTCTTCTTCCCTTCCTGTCTGACTAGTCCCAGGTCTTACTTCAGTTCCTTCCGCCTGGTTTCTAAGCTGGCCTGGTTCGGGTGTATGCTGATTTTGACTTTCGTTCGTTGCAAATCCTGTTTCCTGAACCCATTCGTCTATTTCTATCTGATCCTGTTCATGCACTTCGAACCCTTGATTTTCTTCCGCATGAACTTCAGCCCTAATTTCTAACTGTCCCTTTTCAGTCTCTGGAGTTCTTGGAGGTGTGTGGATAACCTGCCCTGTCCGACCTTCCTCCTCATCAGATTTGACATGGATTTCGATTATCTCTTTCTATTCCTGTCTCGTCCTCACTATCCCACTCTCTATCTAAGTAGGTGTATCTTCTGGTTCTTATTGGATCAAGAGTCAGATCGTCTGCTGGGACCCACTCGTCTTGACTGGTGCTCGGTTGTTCGTCATCAGCTATTTCAGGACCAACGTCTGGAGACACTTCAGCTGCACAACCTTCAGCCTCAGTTGCTTCTTCTTCTGTCACCTTCTTGGTATGACTGGCATGGATCTACTTGGGTACACCTGCACACTTCACCGCAGTTGTGGTGACAAGAATCACTTGTCTCGGTTTCCCCCACTTCGGTGCTAGACAACTCGACCGGGTGTGTTTCTTTAGCACAACCCAATCACCTGGGTTCAGATTATGGACTGGAGTTGTTGGCCTGGCGACGGCGTCTTCCCCAATCTGGTGAGAGATAGAAAACACTTCGTCACCCAGTTGCTTGCAGTACTCTAGTACCAAATCATCAGAAATACTTAGCAGTTTGTGTCCTGGTACTCATGCCTGCCGCATCACTCTTCCCATCAGTATCTCATAGGGACTCACATAGGCAAGTTTGCTTTATTTAGAAAATAGGAGCAGAAAAGATTTAGATAGACAAACACCCACATGGATTATATTTACCTAGGACAGAATGAAGACTAACCCTGGCCACGGGTCAGTTGGGAAAGGCGGGAAAGGACCCTCACGGACTTAGGATGCCAGTAGGCAAGCAGGTACAGCTCATGGACAGTCAGGACAGGATCAGGACTGGGCTCACCAAAGGGTACGACCAACACCTGCAGCTTCGGATGCAACGCCTGCGCTACTCCCTCTCTGCAAGGAATCTGCCAATAACCCCGATTGGGTTCTTAAATCTCCCAGCAAAGTGCTTCGCCAGCACTTAAGGTTTTCCACCCCAGACTGAGTTTGTGGAAATTACGGACAGAGTGCTCTGCAGCTCTCTGTATCAATCACCTATAGAGTTCGTAGGGTCAGTGACAGGTCAGCTATTCGGACAAGTCGGACAATTTCTCTAGCTAAACCTAGGCTAGTTATACTGTTTTCGGGTCAGTGTACCACCCACCAATGTTGCAAGTGTAAGGATCCCCAACTTCGGATTGGACAAGAGATGCGGTTAGGTCATGACACCACCTATAATTTGAACTTTCCCATACTAAATATTCAGTTTTCGAACCCGCCCCTTACATTCCAGTTCCCATGGCATAGAAATTCAGAATACAATAGAGCATGCAAAAATTACCACAACATGTAGCGAATGCAGGTACGATTTGAAGTCTTCTCCCGGGGCATGGGTCATCTTCCCAGGTGCATCTTAGCTTCGACAGCCAGCTGGCTGGGTTCCACTGCTGTATGACTCTCTTTTCCCTCTCACGTGATTAGTACCGCACGGGCTTCAAAGATGGAACGGCGCACCTCTCCCAGGCCCGCAAAGATCGATTACATGAAAAGTAAGCGAAAACAATTTAGAAACACAGAAAAAATGAATACACTGTATACCATGATTGGCTATACTACATCCCTTACTTTATAATAACTATAGCATTAGGATTTAAGCAGAACAAAACGGCTGAGCAAAAACAGCAATGCAAGCGAAGAGCATGTTAGAAACAAACCGGTCATTTTAGCTGTACTGCGCATGAGCGAAAAATTCCCTCCCGTACTGCGAGTGCGTCACATCACATGGGTATGACCGACGCATGTGCAGACTAGAATCCCGCATAGCAGCGACCATTTTAAATGCAAGCGTAGTTAGGATTAGTAAACAAATAGGCAAGCGTCACTGGGACACCCCCGTGTAGTGTAAAGTGCAATATTAATAAGACAAAACAGGTTGATTATGACGTTACATTATTCGAGGTTCATGAGTACAAGCAAGTCGCGTAACGTGCAAATCCCTGCTCCATCAATCCCCTCTTTGATGATATTTACTATCATCACTATTAATGGAACCAGATGCCAACTTTCTCTTTCACATTTCACCCAATTCAATTTCTACAAACTTTTTATTGAGCCTTTTTTCTGCATCCTTATTAGGATGGTAATTCTTCATCTTTTTATAGATCTGATTATTCAGCTCTTCTAATTCAAGCTCATCAACATTCCGTTTCACTCCTCTCTTATTCACAGCATACTTCTTTTTGCATTTTTGACATTTACAACAAATTATTATTATTAGCACAATTAAACCTATTTTCTGCTATTGGCATCAGTATTTTACTCACAAGACTTTTACCTATGTTAGGAAACCAACTACCTACTGAGGAGAGACCATCTGTTAGTCTCTTCCAGGCACTGTCAACCTCCAGTGGTTTGAGCTCTTTTTCCAAATTAGTTATGTTTCTCACATATTTCTTAATTTCAACACTTTTATCAGGAATGTAAGTGCAACAATGTTGCGCTTTCAACATTCTACAGACTCCGCCCTCTTTTGCCAATAAGGTATCAAGAGCAAGTCTATTTTGTAAAACCATCGATCTGATCGCAACCATTTCAGTATTGACCAGTAGGAAACCAGCAGCAGTGTCAGTAGATAACCGATCTACTACTGTAGACAATTTGCAAATTCGGTGTGTATTCAGAACCACTCCCACTCCAGGTATCAATGCACTAAATATATCACCTATAATTTCTCCTACACTTTCTCTTCTACTACGCACTAAACCATTAGTATTTTCATTGCTTCCAGCGGCGTCATTCACATGGTATATTTTCGAGAAGACAATTCCAAAATAGCAGCTTCCATACCAGTGATCCGGCAATTTGAAATAAGCCTTGTTTCCACATATATAATAAATTCCGGGAAACACAGGTTCTGACCCATTTTTGAAACCCCAACCTCCAATTACCTTGTAATTGTGTTCGCATTCACTGGAACCAATGAATATATTAATATAATAACTAGTCTTTTCTCTATGAAGACAAAGTTTCCCTTTTCTTTTGAAATCCAGTAACAGTGCAGGGTTTGCTTCACCATTTGAGGTGCTTTCCATGTTTTTTGCCCATTTAGGAGTTTTCTGTCTTTTATCATTGGCCTTTCTTTGGAAACTTTCCCTTCTTTTCTCTGATATATATAGAAACATTTTCTCTTGTTCATGTAATGAACAGGTCAAGTTATCTCTGTGTGCTTCACCTAAATCTATAATACCTATAGTCAGAAAGTATTCTCCCATATAACGTGTCACATCACTCTTGCTATGTACAATATTCAGATTTCCACGAATAGGAAGTTCATAAAAAATTACGTCAGTTAGAATAATAATACTGTAAAGTTCCTCTATAAAATAAGCTTGCTAAAATACTACAGGAAATTCCATAGGTTAGGGGTAAATGGTGATAGGTCACACCTTCAGCTACAGAACAGGGGTGTGGAAATTTTTCAAAAATCTACTTGGCCAAGGGACAAAATGTCACAGAAATCTACTTGTCCTGGGAAGATATTTGCTTGCCCTACCTACTCCATAACTCACTAATGTAGGTTTGCATGGAGAGGACCTGCACTGAAATCAGTGCAACATACTGTCCAATATATATTTCCAATGCAAGTCCAATTATGCAGTGCACAGTTATGCACCTTTAAATGCAACTGTTGTACGGGATGGTTGTACGTATGCATGTAGATGCATCATTGTGCACTGCACCCAATTATCATACTGGCATGTGTCAGATTTTTAAATGTAGACAAATAGTACCTAAAGGCAGAGTGCAGACTGGTACTTGACTACATTTCTTGATGAGTCTTTGGCACAGACTCTGTGTGTTAAAATATGAAGCTGTAGGACAGAAGGGTATTCTCCATACTAGTGCCAACTCCTAGATTTCTAGTTTAAAAAATACTCACATGTGGTGCTCTGATCAACGTGTGAATGGAAAGAACTGCGCTTCTTGGCAGAGCATATGAACTGTTCATGGAGCAAACATAGCAGAGATGCTGTGATTCACCGATGCAGGATCCACAACTAAACAATACATAAGAGGAAATAATGGGCAATTAACTCAATCTCCCCTTTTACACTGCTGGGCGGGTGTGGTGCAATTATATTATTGTGCATTCACTGCTAGATCTTCACATCCTTCTCTCACACAAGAAGTATGTGCAGCACTGGCAGTAACAGTACAGGGTTCTCTTGTGCAAATTACTGGTATAGTAATGGCACCAGCAGAGTACGCTTCCCTACCAGAGGTGCAGCTCAGCAATAGATGTGCAAGTTTCTCTCACTGATATTTACAAAGTAGTCACTCTTTTCTTTAAAATCCGAGTTCTCTGCCACTTGTCGCTCTCCTTCCAATGTCCCCAGCTCCCCACTGTCCACCCAGGTGGGTCTGTTATCTTCAAGAAAATCGTGCAATTCAGTTGCTGGATGTTGAAATGAAAGTTGTAGGAAGCTGTGTGAAATACACAGTTTTAACGTTGCAACAACTTATTCAATCAGTTTACTTCTTTCAGAAGGTGAGCATTCCAATGGTCACTAAGGGGCGATGCTTAGATATTTAAAAATGGGAACATGCATAAAGAAGGCTCAAAGACGGGCACACAGGAAAAACATCCAGTGGCAAATTATGTAGAGATAGAAAAACAAACCGTTATTTCGACTTAAGACAAAAATTCACACAGGTGGAACTTTTCCATGGATCTGGTATGGACTTGTTTTTGCCACATAATTAGACCTTTCGTGCCGCTTTATTTCAGTGGCTCTGATTACTTAGCACAAACCGCCAGAGCACTGTGCACGGTGGGGGCTGTTTAGAATAGGTATAGGAGACTAAAAATGCAACCAAATAAAAGGTACACGATAACAGTAACGAGCCCAAAACGTGGACAATAACCCGATTCTGACATGATTAAATCCTATAAAATTGACACGGACATTAGGCAAGATTGGGAAGTAAAGTGTGGGCACTGATGAAGTGATAAGACGTGGAGCGAAGAGGTGGGGGGATTGGAATAAGGAATAAGGAAAAGGCAAGACTGTGGGGGAGGGTATTAGTAAAGGAGGCCTCGTTTGGGTTGCGACGTTTCAATGCCAAGAGTGAACAGTGTGCAATATGCTGCACATACAGCATTGCCTGGATCACAGAGATACTTTCTGTCTGCTGCATTATGTGGCCGTTCTTTTATTCAAACGTAACGTTATTAGTAGAACTCCAGGAAAAAAGATGCAATTAAAAAAGAAATCTATTTACAGCGCACGCATATTCTTGCAAGGTGGAATTTTCTGAAATACTGCCAGGTGTTTAAAGTATGATAGTTTTCTCCTTAGCCCGAATGCGACCTCGTCCATAAAAGCAGAGACACCGTTAAGGTCAATATCTCTCTATGACGAACTTCCTTTCACCGTGTTTCACTCATGATCAACGCTCCACTGCTTCCATTGTTAAACTGCAAAAGGCGCCTCATTGATCGGCCGGCATCGCTGGAGAGGCTCCTTCCAACCGTATTGTAAATTATGTTAACCATTCGTTTCACCCTGCGCCACGCTCCTCGAACCCACCCCATAACATGCAGCATCACAGTTCACACCATTTTCTTAAGGCTGTGACCGCTGCATAAACCAACTGACTCGCCTGTCGAGGGATCCGGTGGCAGAGTGAAAAGTAATTAAAAGACATACTGCCCGTGCACAATTGCCAGAGACACTCCCCGCACCGTGGGGGCTAATGTTACACCAGTGGGGGGCAAACAGTGTGTCTGAGACAGCAACCTGCCGCTCCCGATTCCAGGAAGTGCACCACAGTGCACCAAAGACGAGTAGAGTGGCCTGCCTTGGACGGATAGCACTGAACAGGGGATCAAGTTACTCGGCGGCAGAGAGGCACCGGAAAAAGCGTTTCGTACCTCTTGGCCCACCCTTGGATATTCAGCAGCTGTGTTAAGCATGTGGGTAGCACCAGTATGGAACCCGCACTTTTCACGCAGAACACTGACTTTTGGCTCAAGACTCCCCCCAACCATTCACTGGCTAGAGCCCAGTCACGGGTTTACAGCCTCTCAAAGCCTTTGAACTCCAGACTGCGTCATCTCGTATTTTTATAGTTATTTAATGTCTACTTGCCCAACGGACTAATTAGACAATAAATCTTCTTGCCCATTATAACAATCTACTTGGTTCGGGCGTCGGGCGATATGATTCCCTCACCCCTGACAGAAGTGGTAGCTTCATACAGACATAGCAGTCTTCTATTTCCATAGCTTCTACATAGTGTACTAAAAGGTTTGCAAATACATTTAAATGTGTTCTGTTTTTGATTCTGTGATAATGTAGTCCTCCCTCATCTGATGCATCTACGTCCATTTTTGTCTGTCTAAGACTAAATGTTTTCTCACGTCTTTCTACACTTCGTGGTGTCTCTTCTGTCGGTAGAACTTCTGAGTCTTTTGTTACTAGTTTAGTAGGATACAGGTTAGAGTCTTTACTTATCATGAACGGTATTGTAATTGTTAGTCCTATCCATAATATCAGTACTATTGCTACACTACACAAACATATTTTACAACATGTTTTACAACAATTCTGTCTAGGTCTTCCATTCACATTTGAATCAGACATTGTGGCTCAAAAGAAGCTTTCCAACCCGTCTTTGTAACTTTACACAGGTGGCTTACGCAGGGTAGCTTTCAAGTTGGGTCTTCTTCTTCGGAACCCTGATCAGCAATCAGTTCTTCATCACTCTCGTCACTTATCTCGAGGTCTTCAAATTCCTCTAGCACTAGGTAAGTCCATTCGGGACTCCGGTACTTTTCGTTTTGTCTTTTTATTCTGCTACTTCTTCTTTTAGGCTTGGCTCCAGCTTTCTCTTTTTCACTGGAGGCCCTTTTCCTGTCTTCTAGCTTTTCCTCTACAGTTTTCAATCTTAGTTTCAGTCTTTTTATGAATCTTGGTTCACTTTTCTTCTTTTTAAATCTTTTAACTGGCACTGTAATGTGGTCTTTTATTTTCGTTCAGTTGTGGCACATTTATTTCAACGTTTTCTTCTTCCCTTCCTGTCTGACTAGTCCCAGGTCTTACTTCAGTTCCTTCCGCCTGGTTTCTAAGCTGGCCTGGTTCGGGTGTATGCTGATTTTGACTTTCGTTCGTTGCAAATCCTGTTTCCTGAACCCATTCGTCTATTTCTATCTGATCCTGTTCATGCACTTCGAACCCTTGATTTTCTTCCGCATGAACTTCAGCCCTAATTTCTAACTGTCCCTTTTCAGTCTCTGGAGTTCTTGGAGGTGTGTGGATAACCTGCCCTGTCCGACCTTCCTCCTCATCAGATTTGACATGGATTTCGATTATCTCTTTCTATTCCTGTCTCGTCCTCACTATCCCACTCTCTATCTAAGTAGGTGTATCTTCTGGTTCTTATTGGATCAAGAGTCAGATCGTCTGCTGGGACCCACTCGTCTTGACTGGTGCTCGGTTGTTCGTCATCAGCTATTTCAGGACCAACGTCTGGAGACACTTCAGCTGCACAACCTTCAGCCTCAGTTGCTTCTTCTTCTGTCACCTTCTTGGTATGACTGGCATGGATCTACTTGGGTACACCTGCACACTTCACCGCAGTTGTGGTGACAAGAATCACTTGTCTCGGTTTCCCCCACTTCGGTGCTAGACAACTCGACCGGGTGTGTTTCTTTAGCACAACCCAATCACCTGGGTTCAGATTATGGACTGGAGTTGTTGGCCTGGCGACGGCGTCTTCCCCAATCTGGTGAGAGATAGAAAACACTTCGTCACCCAGTTGCTTGCAGTACTCTAGTACCAAATCATCAGAAATACTTAGCAGTTTGTGTCCTGGTACTCATGCCTGCCGCATCACTCTTCCCATCAGTATCTCATAGGGACTCACATAGGCAAGTTTGCTTTATTTAGAAAATAGGAGCAGAAAAGATTTAGATAGACAAACACCCACATGGATTATATTTACCTAGGACAGAATGAAGACTAACCCTGGCCACGGGTCAGTTGGGAAAGGCGGGAAAGGACCCTCACGGACTTAGGATGCCAGTAGGCAAGCAGGTACAGCTCATGGACAGTCAGGACAGGATCAGGACTGGGCTCACCAAAGGGTACGACCAACACCTGCAGCTTCGGATGCAACGCCTGCGCTACTCCCTCTCTGCAAGGAATCTGCCAATAACCCCGATTGGGTTCTTAAATCTCCCAGCAAAGTGCTTCGCCAGCACTTAAGGTTTTCCACCCCAGACTGAGTTTGTGGAAATTACGGACAGAGTGCTCTGCAGCTCTCTGTATCAATCACCTATAGAGTTCGTAGGGTCAGTGACAGGTCAGCTATTCGGACAAGTCGGACAATTTCTCTAGCTAAACCTAGGCTAGTTATACTGTTTTCGGGTCAGTGTACCACCCACCAATGTTGCAAGTGTAAGGATCCCCAACTTCGGATTGGACAAGAGATGCGGTTAGGTCATGACACCACCTATAATTTGAACTTTCCCATACTAAATATTCAGTTTTCGAACCCGCCCCTTACATTCCAGTTCCCATGGCATAGAAATTCAGAATACAATAGAGCATGCAAAAATTACCACAACATGTAGCGAATGCAGGTACGATTTGAAGTCTTCTCCCGGGGCATGGGTCATCTTCCCAGGTGCATCTTAGCTTCGACAGCCAGCTGGCTGGGTTCCACTGCTGTATGACTCTCTTTTCCCTCTCACGTGATTAGTACCGCACGGGCTTCAAAGATGGAACGGCGCACCTCTCCCAGGCCCGCAAAGATCGATTACATGAAAAGTAAGCGAAAACAATTTAGAAACACAGAAAAAATGAATACACTGTATACCATGATTGGCTATACTACATCCCTTACTTTATAATAACTATAGCATTAGGATTTAAGCAGAACAAAACGGCTGAGCAAAAACAGCAATGCAAGCGAAGAGCATGTTAGAAACAAACCGGTCATTTTAGCTGTACTGCGCATGAGCGAAAAATTCCCTCCCGTACTGCGAGTGCGTCACATCACATGGGTATGACCGACGCATGTGCAGACTAGAATCCCGCATAGCAGCGACCATTTTAAATGCAAGCGTAGTTAGGATTAGTAAACAAATAGGCAAGCGTCACTGGGACACCCCCGTGTAGTGTAAAGTGCAATATTAATAAGACAAAACAGGTTGATTATGACGTTACATTATTCGAGGTTCATGAGTACAAGCAAGTCGCGTAACGTGCAAATCCCTGCTCCATCAATCCCCTCTTTGATGATATTTACTATCATCACTATTAATGGAACCAGATGCCAACTTTCTCTTTCACATTTCACCCAATTCAATTTCTACAAACTTTTTATTGAGCCTTTTTTCTGCATCCTTATTAGGATGGTAATTCTTCATCTTTTTATAGATCTGATTATTCAGCTCTTCTAATTCAAGCTAATCAACATTCTGTTTCACTCCTCTCTTATTCACAGCATACTTCTTTTTGCATTTTTGACATTTACAACAAATTATTATTATTAGCACAATTAAACCTATTTTCTGCTATTGGCATCAGTATTTTACTCACAAGACTTTTACCTATGTTAGGAAACCAACTACCTACTGAGGAGAGACCATCTGTTAGTCTCTTCCAGGCACTGTCAACCTCCAGTGGTTTGAGCTCTTTTTCCAAATTAGTTATGTTTCTCACATATTTCTTAATTTCAACACTTTTATCAGGAATGTAAGTGCAACAATGTTGCGCTTTCAACATTCTACAGACTCCGCCCTCTTTTGCCAATAAGGTATCAAGAGCAAGTCTATTTTGTAAAACCATCGATCTGATCGCAACCATTTCAGTATTGACCAGTAGGAAACCAGCAGCAGTGTCAGTAGATAACCGATCTACTACTGTAGACAATTTGCAAATTCGGTGTGTATTCAGAACCACTCCCACTCCAGGTATCAATGCACTAAATATATCACCTATAATTTCTCCTACACTTTCTCTTCTACTACGCACTAAACCATTAGTATTTTCATTGCTTCCAGCGGCGTCATTCACATGGTATATTTTCGAGAAGACAATTCCAAAATAGCAGCTTCCATACCAGTGATCCGGCAATTTGAAATAAGCCTTGTTTCCACATATATAATAAATTCCGGGAAACACAGGTTCTGACCCATTTTTGAAACCCCAACCTCCAATTACCTTGTAATTGTGTTCGCATTCACTGGAACCAATGAATATATTAATATAATAACTAGTCTTTTCTCTATGAAGACAAAGTTTCCCTTTTCTTTTGAAATCCAGTAACAGTGCAGGGTTTGCTTCACCATTTGAGGTGCTTTCCATGTTTTTTGCCCATTTAGGAGTTTTCTGTCTTTTATCATTGGCCTTTCTTTGGAAACTTTCCCTTCTTTTCTCTGATATATATAGAAACATTTTCTCTTGTTCATGTAATGAACAGGTCAAGTTATCTCTGTGTGCTTCACCTAAATCTATAATACCTATAGTCAGAAAGTATTCTCCCATATAACGTGTCACATCACTCTTGCTATGTACAATATTCAGATTTCCACGAATAGGAAGTTCATAAAAAATTACGTCAGTTAGAATAATAATACTGTAAAGTTCCTCTATAAAATAAGCTTGCTAAAATACTACAGGAAATTCCATAGGTTAGGGGTAAATGGTGATAGGTCACACCTTCAGCTACAGAACAGGGGTGTGGAAATTTTTCAAAAATCTACTTGGCCAAGGGACAAAATGTCACAGAAATCTACTTGTCCTGGGAAGATATTTGCTTGCCCTACCTACTCCATAACTCACTAATGTAGGTTTGCATGGAGAGGACCTGCACTGAAATCAGTGCAACATACTGTCCAATATATATTTCCAATGCAAGTCCAATTATGCAGTGCACAGTTATGCACCTTTAAATGCAACTGTTGTACGGGATGGTTGTACGTATGCATGTAGATGCATCATTGTGCACTGCACCCAATTATCATACTGGCATGTGTCAGATTTTTAAATGTAGACAAATAGTACCTAAAGGCAGAGTGCAGACTGGTACTTGACTACATTTCTTGATGAGTCTTTGGCACAGACTCTGTGTGTTAAAATATGAAGCTGTAGGACAGAAGGGTATTCTCCATACTAGTGCCAACTCCTAGATTTCTAGTTTAAAAAATACTCACATGTGGTGCTCTGATCAACGTGTGAATGGAAAGAACTGCGCTTCTTGGCAGAGCATATGAACTGTTCATGGAGCAAACATAGCAGAGATGCTGTGATTCACCGATGCAGGATCCACAACTAAACAATACATAAGAGGAAATAATGGGCAATTAACTCAATCTCCCCTTTTACACTGCTGGGCGGGTGTGGTGCAATTATATTATTGTGCATTCACTGCTAGATCTTCACATCCTTCTCTCACACAAGAAGTATGTGCAGCACTGGCAGTAACAGTACAGGGTTCTCTTGTGCAAATTACTGGTATAGTAATGGCACCAGCAGAGTACGCTTCCCTACCAGAGGTGCAGCTCAGCAATAGATGTGCAAGTTTCTCTCACTGATATTTACAAAGTAGTCACTCTTTTCTTTAAAATCCGAGTTCTCTGCCACTTGTCGCTCTCCTTCCAATGTCCCCAGCTCCCCACTGTCCACCCAGGTGGGTCTGTTATCTTCAAGAAAATCGTGCAATTCAGTTGCTGGATGTTGAAATGAAAGTTGTAGGAAGCTGTGTGAAATACACAGTTTTAACGTTGCAACAACTTATTCAATCAGTTTACTTCTTTCAGAAGGTGAGCATTCCAATGGTCACTAAGGGGTGATGCTTAGATATTTAAAAATGGGAACATGCATAAAGAAGGCTCAAAGACGGGCACACAGGAAAAACATCCAGTGGCAAATTATGTAGAGATAGAAAAACAAACCGTTATTTCGACTTAAGACAAAAATTCACACAGGTGGAACTTTTCCATGGATCTGGTATGGACTTGTTTTTGCCACATAATTAGACCTTTCGTGCCGCTTTATTTCAGTGGCTCTGATTACTTAGCACAAACCGCCAGAGCACTGTGCACGGTGGGGGCTGTTTAGAATAGGTATAGGAGACTAAAAATGCAACCAAATAAAAGGTACACGATAACAGTAACGAGCCCAAAACGTGGACAATAACCCGATTCTGACATGATTAAATCCTATAAAATTGACACGGACATTAGGCAAGATTGGGAAGTAAAGTGTGGGCACTGATGAAGTGATAAGACGTGGAGCGAAGAGGTGGGGGGATTGGAATAAGGAATAAGGAAAAGGCAAGACTGTGGGGGAGGGTATTAGTAAAGGAGGCCTCGTTTGGGTTGCGACGTTTCAATGCCAAGAGTGAACAGTGTGCAATATGCTGCACATACAGCATTGCCTGGATCACAGAGATACTTTCTGTCTGCTGCATTATGTGGCCGTTCTTTTATTCAAACGTAACGTTATTAGTAGAACTCCAGGAAAAAAGATGCAATTAAAAAAGAAATCTATTTACAGCGCACGCATATTCTTGCAAGGTGGAATTTTCTGAAATACTGCCAGGTGTTTAAAGTATGATAGTTTTCTCCTTAGCCCGAATGCGACCTCGTCCATAAAAGCAGAGACACCGTTAAGGTCAATATCTCTCTATGACGAACTTCCTTTCACCGTGTTTCACTCATGATCAACGCTCCACTGCTTCCATTGTTAAACTGCAAAAGGCGCCTCATTGATCGGCCGGCATCGCTGGAGAGGCTCCTTCCAACCGTATTGTAAATTATGTTAACCATTCGTTTCACCCTGCGCCACGCTCCTCGAACCCACCCCATAACATGCAGCATCACAGTTCACACCATTTTCTTAAGGCTGTGACCGCTGCATAAACCAACTGACTCGCCTGTCGAGGGATCCGGTGGCAGAGTGAAAAGTAATTAAAAGACATACTGCCCGTGCACAATTGCCAGAGACACTCCCCGCACCGTGGGGGCTAATGTTACACCAGTGGGGGGGGCAAACAGTGTGTCTGAGACAGCAACCTGCCGCTCCCGATTCCAGGAAGTGCACCACAGTGCACCAAAGACGAGTAGAGTGGCCTGCCTTGGACGGATAGCACTGAACAGGGGATCAAGTTACTCGGCGGCAGAGAGGCACCGGAAAAAGCGTTTCGTACCTCTTGGCCCACCCTTGGATATTCAGCAGCTGTGTTAAGCATGTGGGTAGCACCAGTATGGAACCCGCACTTTTCACGCAGAACACTGACTTTTGGCTCAAGACTCCCCCCAACCATTCACTGGCTAGAGCCCAGTCACGGGTTTACAGCCTCTCAAAGCCTTTGAACTCCAGAGTGCGTCATCTCGTATTTTTATAGTTATTTAATGTCTACTTGCCCAACGGACTAATTAGACAATAAATCTTCTTGCCCATTATAACAATCTACTTGGTTCGGGCATCGGGCGATATGATTCCCTCACCCCTGACAGAAGTGGTAGCTTCATACAGACATAGCAGTCTTCTATTTCCATAGCTTCTACATAGTGTACTAAAAGGTTTGCAAATACATTTAAATGTGTTCTATTTTTGATTCTGTGATAATGTAGTCCTCCCTCATCTGATGCATCTACGTCCATTTTTGTCTGTCTAAGACTAAATGTTTTCTCACGTCTTTCTACACTTCGTGGTGTCTCTTCTGTCGGTAGAACTTCTGAGTCTTTTGTTACTAGTTTAGTAGGATACAGGTTAGAGTCTTTACTTATCATGAACGGTATTGTAATTGTTAGTCCTATCCATAATATCAGTACTATTGCTACACTACACAAACATATTTTACAACATGTTTTACAACAATTCTGTCTAGGTCTTCCATTCACATTTGAATCAGACATTGTGGCTCAAAAGAAGCTTTCCAACCCGTCTTTGTAACTTTACACAGGTGGCTTACGCAGGGTAGCTTTCAAGTTGGGTCTTCTTCTTCGGAACCCTGATCAGCAATCAGTTCTTCATCACTCTCGTCACTTATCTCGAGGTCTTCAAATTCCTCTAGCACTAGGTAAGTCCATTCGGGACTCCGGTACTTTTCGTTTTGTCTTTTTATTCTGCTACTTCTTCTTTTAGGCTTGGCTCCAGCTTTCTCTTTTTCACTGGAGGCCCTTTTCCTGTCTTCTAGCTTTTCCTCTACAGTTTTCAATCTTAGTTTCAGTCTTTTTATGAATCTTGGTTCACTTTTCTTCTTTTTAAATCTTTTAACTGGCACTGTAATGTGGTCTTTTATTTTCGTTCAGTTGTGGCACATTTATTTCAACGTTTTCTTCTTCCCTTCCTGTCTGACTAGTCCCAGGTCTTACTTCAGTTCCTTCCGCCTGGTTTCTAAGCTGGCCTGGTTCGGGTGTATGCTGATTTTGACTTTCGTTCGTTGCAAATCCTGTTTCCTGAACCCATTCGTCTATTTCTATCTGATCATGTTCATGCACTTCGAACCCTTGATTTTCTTCCGCATGAACTTCAGCCCTAATTTCTAACTGTCCCTTTTCAGTCTCTGGAGTTCTTGGAGGTGTGTGGATAACCTGCCCTGTCCGACCTTCCTCCTCATCAGATTTGACATGGATTTCGATTATCTCTTTCTATTCCTGTCTCGTCCTCACTATCCCACTCTCTATCTAAGTAGGTGTATCTTCTGGTTCTTATTGGATCAAGAGTCAGATCGTCTGCTGGGACCCACTCGTCTTGACTGGTGCTCGGTTGTTCGTCATCAGCTATTTCAGGACCAACGTCTGGAGACACTTCAGCTGCACAACCTTCAGCCTCAGTTGCTTCTTCTTCTGTCACCTTCTTGGTATGACTGGCATGGATCTACTTGGGTACACCTGCACACTTCACCGCAGTTGTGGTGACAAGAATCACTTGTCTCGGTTTCCCCCACTTCGGTGCTAGACAACTCGACCGGGTGTGTTTCTTTAGCACAACCCAATCACCTGGGTTCAGATTATGGACTGGAGTTGTTGGCCTGGCGACGGCGTCTTCCCCAATCTGGTGAGAGATAGAAAACACTTCGTCACCCAGTTGCTTGCAGTACTCTAGTACCAAATCATCAGAAATACTTAGCAGTTTGTGTCCTGGTACTCATGCCTGCCGCATCACTCTTCCCATCAGTATCTCATAGGGACTCACATAGGCAAGTTTGCTTTATTTAGAAAATAGGAGCAGAAAAGATTTAGATAGACAAACACCCACATGGATTATATTTACCTAGGACAGAATGAAGACTAACCCTGGCCACGGTCAGTTGGGAAAGGCGGGAAAGGACCCTCACGGACTTAGGATGCCAGTAGGCGAGCAGGTACAGCTCATGGACAGTCAGGACAGGATCACCCCAGGATTTGGATCAAGACTGGGCTCACCAAACGGTACGACCAACACCTGCAGCTTCGGATGCAACGCCTGCGCTACTCCCTCTCTGCATGGAATCTGCCAATAACCCCTATTGGGTTCTCAAATCTCCCAGCAAAGTGCTTCGCCAGCACTTAAGGTTTTCCACCCCAGACTGACTTTGTGGAAATTACGGACAGAGTGCTCCGCAGCTCTCTGTATCAATCACCTATAGAGTTCGTAGGGTCAGTGACAGGTCAGCTATTCGGACAAGTCGGATAATTTCTCTAGCTAAACCTAGGCTAGTTATACTGTTTTCGGGTCAGTGTACCACCCACCAATGTTGCAAGTGTAAGGATCCCCAACTTCGGATTGGACAAGAGAGGCGGTTAGGTCATGACACCACCTATAATTTGAACTTTCCCATACTAAATATTCAGTTTTCGAACCCGCCCCTTACATTCCAGTTCCCATGGCATAGAAATTCAGAATACAATAGAGCATACAAAAATGATCGCAACATGTAGCGAATGCAGGTACGATGTTTTCTCCCGGGGCATGGGTCATCTTCCCAGGAGCATCTTAGCTTCGACAGCCAGCTGGCTGGGTTCCACTGCTGTATGACTCTCTTTTCCCTCTCACGTGATTAGTACCGCACAGGCTTCAAAGATGGAAGGGCGCACCTCTCCCAGGCCCGCAAAGAACGATACATGAAAAGTACACGAAAACAATTTAGAAACACAGAAAAAATGAATACACTGTATACCATGATTGGCTATACTACATCCCTTACTTTATAATAACTATAGCATTAGGATTTAAGCAGAACAAAACGGCTGAGCAAAAACAGCAATGCAAGCGAAGAGCATGTTAGAAACAAACCGGTCATTTTAGCTGTACTGCGCATGAGCGAAAAATTCCCTCCAGAACTGCGAGCGCGTCAGATCACATGGGTATGACCGACGCATGCGCAGACTAGAATCCCGCATAGCAGCGACCATTTTAAATGCAAGCGTAGTTAGGATTAGTAAACACATAGGCAAGCGTCACTGGGACACCCCCGTGTAGTGTAAAGTGCAATATTAATAAGACAAAACAGGTTGATTATGACGTTACATTATTCGAGGTTCATGAGTACAAGCGAGTCGCGTAACGTGCAAATCCTTGCTCCATCAATCTTTACTTGCTTCAATCAGCTTTCCTCACTACCTTCTCCAGAAGAAAAGAAAATGAAACATCGACATTGCTCTCCATATATAGGATGTGGAGTGACTATTACTGCACGTGTGCATGGAAATAATGTATGGTTAGACCAGTGACTATACATTGAGATGAATATGTGCATTTGTTTAGTATCCACAAAACATCCCATTTAAATGAATCAGCTAAACATGTACAGAGTGACAACACAGTAAGAGAAGCCATGTTAATTTAGGAAAACATAATATTGCCTGAACATTGCTGTAGGGATGTGAATGTCCCTGTCAGGTATACAGTCATGTTGCTTATCCTGAATGAAAAACTGTAAGTATCTGTTTTCCCAAATTTTGATTTTGGTTCTAGCCTCATGCTAACCTTGCTCATAGAAGCCTTTTCTGTCCCTTGACGTGACTGAGGTCCTGGACCTGTCCTGTGACCTGGAGAACCTTGTTTAGCTGACAGTGGACTTCTGGCTTGGCACAGTGTTAGACCTGTCTGGCTTTTTGGCGTAGTCCCTCCTATTTTATTATTTATTTTGTCCCCTTTTTGCCCCTCATATCCTTAATAATTTTTGTCCACTGACTTTTTATAGGTGTTGGCCAAGGGGATAGGTGCTCTTTTGTCCCTCATAATTTTTTACCTCAGGCCCAGAGGCCTGTTCTGTCAGGAAACTGCTGTAATTCACAAAATGGAGGGCCCTAACTGTTTCCAACTGCCACATCCTAGACTGCCCCACAGGATAACCTTAGGCCTTCCAGAACCTTCTGGACCCTACTGGACTCTGTGGGGGTTGTCTATAAAAGGGCAGAGGTTGGGAAGCCATTTTGTGTTGACCAGAGAGTGGAGGAGTGAGGCAGTGGTGAAAGGAGGAGGACGCACTGGGAGCAGTTAGTTTGTCCCTGTGACAGACAGCCACTACAGGGAGACGTTCCCCGTTCTACCCCTGACCAATCCCTCCCAACCACCTTCTTCTGCTGAAGAGATTGTTCTACCTGAGGTGGAAGCCCCCCTCTACACCTGAGCCCCATTGACCCCTGTCGGGACGCTCTTGCTGAAAGACTTCCCTAATTTCCCACTGGCAGTGCTTCACTTACCAGCGTTGTGGAGAAGACAGCTTTAGCCCAGTGTTGAGCCCGGTGTTTTCCCTGAGGCTTTGAGGGAAAGGCGAGTGGCTGCGGAGCCTTTGTAGCCCTGTCGAGTGAGCGCTCCGCTCTAATCAGCGTTTTCCCTGGAGCCAGGTGAGGGGAAAGACTGTGGGCGAGGAAGCGGAGACAGCGCGGCGCCAAGCGGGAACACTAGTCCCTCGCGCCCGAGGTGCGTTGTTCTGCATCTGTGAGGCGAATTGTGAAGCGAGCAGGCCCCTGCAGGAGACGCTTCCGGCGTCAGGTCCACGCATGCCCCAACTTGCGAGGCGAACAGGGAAGTGAGCAGGCCTCCGCGGAAGAAGCTTCTAGTGTCAGGCGTTCAGGACCGACTCCCAGCCGGCAACACTACTCCCCCGCATCTGCGCGAAGGAACCGGAGTGCGTGTGACGCCCAGACCGCCTGAAAGACGATCGGCGAGGGAGCAGGCTTTGGCGCTTCCCCGCGTCAGTTACCCCCTTTTCCCTGCTGAAGCGCAACACGGAGGAGCCGCGCTGAGCAGTAGGGAAGGGGAGAAAACCAGGCAGGCTCCCGCATTTGTGGCATCGACTTCCCCAGCGCCAGCCCAGGCTAAGAAGCTGGTCAGAATCCTTGGAGGCCGGCTGTCAGTCAAAAGCCGGAGGACTGTGGCAGAACTGCCACTGAGACAGTAAGGAGAGTGGGGGTGAGGAAGGAAGGGGCTGAGCCCTCTTGGTTAATGTTAATATCCACCAGATCTAGCGTCTAGCAAGGTGCCCTGACTTCCTGTCATCTTTATTCCTGAGCTGTGTCATAGTAGGTGAGGGGGAAAATAGTTTCATAACCCCAACCTCATTTTTACAGGTCTAGGAAAAGTAGCTACTAGGCTAGAAACCAGGGGGGGGCCTAAACTGTTGTCAGAAGAGCGCTGACAGTACTTGCCAACGGGGGAACTCCCTTCAGTCACTCATAGCAATTGTTGATGGGTACAGTAAACCTGCGAAATTCCTGCATTCCACTCTGGGTGTGCATTCAATTGGTGTATTAAGGTGCAGATAAGGGGGGAAACATCTTAACCCTGTAGTAAAGTCATAGCCAGTGAAATTGGCAGGGTAAAGTAATGAAATGTAATGTTGTTTTGATCATTAATGCAAAGTAGTACTGCTGAGAGTAATCTTATTAAGATAAGTTCACAATCCCAAAAGTAAGCATTTTAGAACTGATGAAAACTGAATGTTTTGAAGTGTAATTCTTCCACAGCTAGAAGAGTGTTATTAACTTCTCCTGATCAAAGTTGTAAATTCCAATTGTGAATACTTGTGAGCAAAAACAAAGAGTATATTATTTTTATAAAGCAGTGCTTATTTTTCCACATTTTGGTGTAGCGTTATTTTTGTGTGCTATTGCGCGGTTTTACTGTTGGGTGGTCTGCAACCTTTACACTGTGCCTCTGAAATGTATGTCTTGCCCTAGGCCAGGCTACCCCAGGTTCTAACACACAGGATCAGCGTTCGACTAGGACAGAAAATAGGCCCATGCATTAAAATAAAAGTGGCCTCCCATTATTGAATTAGATAGCAAATAAAGTGGCCCATATTTGGGGCGGTTTTGAAATTGTAAGGCATTATGCATAAGTATTTTTAAAGATATGGAAAATCGCATAGATTTTAGCTTGCTGCTTACTTTAACATCAGGGAAATCAACAATAAAACCCGGGCCAGCCAACGAGAAGACAGGCTTTTAAAGAGCCAGAAAATAGCCTACAAACTGACATGTCCGTGCAGCCCATCAGGCTCTGCCTGATTGCTCTATAGTCACAAAAGGAAATGGGGGTGAAATCATGAATACATACAGCAATAATTCATATACATGTTGTGCATATGGGGCGGTTGCCTCCATAACAGTGACTTTGCGAAGTGATTATTCATTTTGGCCATATCATACCTTAGAGGATTAATTCAGTTTTTCCGGTGCTTAAATGACACTTTCTTTGCTACATTAAGGCCAACGAAGGTAAGATTACATTTATGTTCCCTTTTTTGAGGCACTTTATTTATAAATGTAAGACGGTGTCCGCCTTTCGTGAGGGGCTTTGGCACATTGGCTGGATTTACGAGCGCTCACTCAAGAATATAAATAACACTATGTTTAGCCACATTTTTCACCAGCATGAAATGGTGTGACAACTTGTCAACTTGACGCATGGTGGTGTCCCTGACAGTTGATTTTGAAACACACTTGGCTTCGGGTTTGTCCATGTTTGTACATAATGTGATAATGGATGGAACAATGATGATAGTGTTTAGTTTTCTAGCATATTGTGCTTTATCCAACATCGGTCCTGAAGAGGCCTGGAAATTTGCAAAGGCCGAAATGCGTCAACCAGATGTTTAGTGGAGGAAATGAAGAGGATAAACTGTTCTGCGGCATATGGTGGAAAGGCCTAACATTGCTCCATATATATGCCTTTCTCTTTTTTATAGATCATTCCTTTGCTACCTCTGGGATAGATTGTGGACGTTAATATAAAAAAATATTTTTAAAAACACCTCCTATTGATTCAAAAATTGGACTGAGGACAGATAAGAAATGACTACAGGATATATGTATATTTTTGGTGTCTACATGTTTTTCTTTAAGTATATATGTTATTGAATGTTTTGTATGAACGTCTGTAATATTTTTATGTAGTTTGAGTTCATGTACCCCTCATATGCATAATGATGAATAAACTCATACAAGGTTCTAGTACAAAGATATACAGGGTGTATACCAAATCGTTGGATTAAGTCAGATATTAGTGTCAATTGCTAACAATTAAGGGTTGTGCATAGTAATTATTGCTGTATGTATTGATGCCTGCGCTCCACTTTTTTTGTGTTACTTTAGTAGCCCAGGAGCGGTGAGTCTAAGCGCCCTGTTAGTTAATTTTTCTGATTAGCCAGTCAGACCCTGCAAAGTTTTAGCATGTAGATCGATGGTACCGCATACATGTTGTGAATCCGTAGTCATGGTCAGACATTTTTAGGTCTCGCCTAAGCCATCCCGTAGGGATGGTGGGCGAGACTATAGTAAGGCTTTCCAAAAGTCTACCCAAACTGCGGATCGCGTACAGTGCATGTGAGCCAGGCGTGTGCACATAGCACACCACAAGCCTCGGCATCAGACTTCAAGGGAATCTCTCCCCCGCATCAGACTTCAAAGGAATGCACTCCCCCGCCACAGCAATGCCGAGAGCTTGTTTCAGTAAGCGGCACTCTTGTCCTTTGGCTGTTCGGTAGTCTGAATTCCTAAAGTAAGAATGCACGCCATTATACTCTGGCTAGGGAACCCAATTGAGTGAAATATTATCAAATTAAGCGCCTATCATCCCAAACATAATCCCTCGCTGTCCTTCCCGTCCCTTCATCACAACAAACCCTCACTCTGTCGCCCTTCCTCGCCGATCTCTTTACGTGACCCATATGCTATCTCCTTTCCACTCTCGGTTCAACTTTCTCTCGCTCCTTCTCGCATTCACCTTTCATCTCACGTGTTCGATATCTCCCTCCACCACCGCCTCTCGCCTCCCCCGAGAATTTCTCACCCTCTCTATCTGTGTGGATGCGTGCCTTCAGAAACTGTGCATTCTCCAGGTCACATGGTGCTGCATTTGGATGCTGAGAAAAACTAATAAACAGCTCCGGATAACAAAATATTAACCTATATATTGGATTAAAAAAGAAATAAAACGGGAGCTTTGTACAACTGTGAGGAGAAAAACGCTGTCTGCGCAGCTTGTCTTCTCCTTGGACCCGTTCTGAATTCCTTGGGGCAGGACTCGGGAGGGGGAGTTGTTCATTTGATTACAGTGTGTGTATTCAGCTGTCTCCTAGGAGAGGCTGGCCACACCAGGGGAAGGGGTACACTTAAAAACATGCCCTAGAAAACGGATTTCTTAATTTCCTGTAACTATACCGCATTTATGGGTTGATTAAGAGCTGCTTACTTTTCACAATTCCATCATTGCTGGCCAGTCCACTCTATGCAGCCTCGAACGCAACAGGCTGGTAGCCCTTATCCTTGCACGACTGCCTTTACTTAAACTCTAATTCCATGATAAATACACAAACACAGGCGCACACACACATACCGGCGTACACTCACTAAATAGCACCGACAAACGCTCACACAAACACAACCACGATACATATATAAACACAGGCACATATACCCACCAACAGGCACATACACACTCTGGCAGTCTCACAGGCACACGTTTACACCCTTTTGCCACTTCGTCATTTAGCCGCGGACACATTTGGACTGGGTTTCAATAATAGTTCAGAAGGCTGGCACTGCAGGGCGAGGCACACAGATGGCTGCCTGCGGGGCTGGACGGGGGCAGGCGCGTCCTCACTGTAGGAATACTCCTCTGCAGCCCACCACAAGGACGAGGGACGCACATACAGACACAAGCACAGACCGACACGACCAGAGCGATATACACACACAAACTCACTGAGGCAGAGACACGCATCATTACCCCACAAACTCAATCCAGATTAAGCACTCGAACAATGCATACACAAACACAGCACACGGAGCGGTATACACTCCCACAAACACATCCATGATAGATACACAAACACAGGCACACACACACATTCAGTGTTTATGCTCAATGTTTATTGAAATTCGAACTCAAAACTCCTCCACATGCCACGCTTTCAATTCACCCGTTTCCCGTGTTGCCTTTAGCCCCGCCCTCCCCTCCTCATTCTTTACCAGTTGAAAATTCCCTGCTCCACTCCCCACCCGTTGTTTCTCTTAGTGCCTTAGGCAAGTGAAACATGAGGCGGCATCTTGGCGCCCACTCCCTACCTCCCACTTTCCTCTTTGTTTTTCACACTCTCTCACCCCGCCCCCATTTTGCTGCATCACAGTTCCCATAGTTTGAGCACTGCAATAATGCTACTAGTATTGACGACAATAATAGGTGATTGAGACAAGTTGTTTGTTCAAAGACTGAAACGCCGTAGGTGCAAGTTACCTGGAGCGCCGCTGCCAGGCGGATTAGACACGACGGCGCCTAACTAAACGCCAAGCTTCAGTACATTTAAAGAAGGTCACACTGCTCCCACAGATAAATAACATATTTGAAGAAGAGCGGGATGAGATCAAAGCGCATGCGCGATGCTGCACCAACATGGAATGTGGCTCTGGCCGGCGTCTCCCGCCTGACAGTGCAGCTGTGCAGAAGGCTTCTCTGTAACAAGCATTGGCAAAGCCAATAGGTTTCGCCTATGCAAAATCTACTGGGTGTGTCAATGATTTTTTTTTTTTTTTTTTTTTTTTTTTTTTTACACATTGCTGATGCGTCACAAGATTACCAAAAAGTACTGGCAAATTTGATAGGCTTGCTCTGGGGGGACGGGAGGCAGGAACGCTTGGCTTTGCCAATGCTTTTCTTTACATAGCGCTTACTGTTTGGTTGCGCTTAAAGCAACATATCTCACCTCTATCCACTACCTAAACCAATGGAACTCATTTTGTCAATCTCTGCATCAGCCTTAGAGAGTGAGTCTAGACAGCATCTTCATTAATTGACTGATCACCTTCGGTCGGCAGCGGATATCCGACAACCACCCGTGATCCTGGGAGGTTTAGATACTGAGCTCGGTTTTTAAGCAAGTTGGTAGATTAGCGCTTTGAACAAAAACAACGTCCTCAAACTGCAAAGCAGACCGTCTTACAGAATGTCAAACAACATAAGACTGCACTGCCCAGGTATTTTTTTTTAAAACATGTTTTTATTGGTTTTACAACGTTTACAAAAACAGCGGTTTCCATATATAAAAGGATCCACAAGATACTTTCCATGACAAATCCGGACATGACATATTCAATGCACAGTTTCATTTTGTATATACTTAGAACATTAAAATAAATCAGCTCCACACCCAACCTGTTAACCTTCCCCAGGTTCATCATCCTCAGTCATCTATGTCTACATCAGCAATAGGTTTGCATATATCCCCTCTATAAGTGTTCCAGGCCGACCACACCTTGGTCCATTTCCCAGGGCATTTCCTGTTTATATAGACCGCTCTTTCTGTCATCATTGTGGCATCCATGTCTCTACACCAAGACTCCAACAGTGGTCGGTCAGCCGCCACCCATTTTTGTGCAATGTTACGTTTAGCGATCATGAAGCCTAGCGTCGCCCAAGTTTGACCATGTCTTGTCAGATCATTTGGTTCCCATATGTTAAGGAGGCATCTCCTCTGCTCAGGTAAGAACGAGACATGTAACGTCTGGGACATCGTACGAAGGACTTTCCGCCAATACTCCATCACAGAGGGGCAGTCCCAAACAGTATGGAAAAAAAGTACCTTCCTCCCCGCACCTTCGCAGGCAATAGGGATGTTGCGTTTTGCCAATTTTATATAGTGTAGGCCTAGTGAGGTAGGTGTGGTGTAGAATTTTGAGTTGCACCAACCTAAGTCTAGCCGAAATTCCCACCTCGCGGGGCAATGCCAAGGCCTCCTGCAACTCGGTCTCGTCCATGTCTCGTATATTGTCGACCCATTTTTCTTTAAGGATGTCGTGGGATCAGGACTATTATTGTGTAACTTTCGGTATGTAAAGGACGTGGCACGTTTCTGCATAAAGTCTGTAAGAAGTCTATCCTCCAAGGGGGAGGCCTCTGGTATATCAGTGTCTTGTGGTAGAAGTGTCAAGAGAGCGTGGCGAATTTGTATGTAGCGAAATGTTTCTGTGGGTGCAAGGTCATATTGTTGCTGCAGCCTATCGAAGGGAATGACCGTACCTCCCTCCCAGAGGTCGCCCACCGTGGAAATACCAATGGCGTCCCATTGTCTGAATCCCTTACTATTTCTGAGTGTGCCGAACTGTTTCGAGTCCCAGAGTGGGGTAAGTTTGGTAATGACCCCCTTCCATCCCAGACGGGCCTGCGCCGTGTACCACAATGTGACTGTGTGACGTGTCGGACCATCTAACGATCGTGCACGTTTCGAGTTATATAGGGCTGCCAACATATTGTCCGTCCCAAGTTGCACTCGATCAGCCCGGAATGCCGGGTCTGTGTGTGGGACGTGTAGCCATTGGTTAATAATCTTGAGATGTGCCACCCAATAATAAAACTACACTGGGGAGCACTATTCCGCCGTCATACCAGCTACGGTGCATCTTTGTCTGTGCAATTCGAGGTGGTTTATTACCCCAAAGGAGCGTGGACATCAGCGCTGCTACCTGTTGAAAATATTTCACTGGCACTGGGAAGGGTGTGTTTTCCAGCGTATACAAGAAGCGGGGCATGGCCATCATCTTAAATAATGCCGCTTTCCCCAGCAACGTCAGGGGCAACGCTGCCCAGTGGACTACATCCCTTCGCAGGCGCTCAAGGGGCGGAATTAAATTGCTGGCATGGAACGCGGCCGAGTCAGTGGTGATAATAATGCCTAAATATTTAAAGGAGTCTCTGGTGAGTTGTAACGGGCAATTTGAAGGGAGTCTAGGGTCAGGACCATTCAGCGGGTAGAGGACTGATTTGGACCAATTGATTGTATATCCGGAGATAGGCCCAAAGGTGTGGCAAATCTCCAGGAGCAGAGGTAACGAGTTTTCCGGGTCTATGAGGTATATGAGGATATCATCGGCGTAGAGGGAAATGCCGTCCTCCCAGTCCTCCGCTCAACGTATACCTCGCAAAAATGGGGCTTGTCTGATCCTAGCCACAAGCGGTTCCAGCACTAAGGCGAACAGAAGTGGAGACAAGGGGCACCCTATCTAGGCCCCTTCATTAGCGGTATCACCTCCGACAGATGACCGTTGGCTGCCACATGCGCCATTGGGGCTGTGTAAAGGAGCCGAACCCACACACAAAAGTTCGGGCTGAAACCTGGGCGTTGAAGCGCAACAAAGAGATATCTCCATTCCACCATATCGAATGCCATTCTGGCGTCCAGAGACAGGACTGCCGAAGGTTCCGTCAGTAAGTGCCTTCGGGCCAAAACACTATGGAGACGCCAAAGGTTAAGGGCCGTGTTCTTGTTAGGCATAAAGCCAGACTGGTCTGGATGAATTAGAGTAGGCAAATTCGTCTGAAGCCTATTAGCAAGTAATTTAGCTAAGATTTTTACTTCCGCATTTAGCAGCGATATTGGACGATATGAATGACAGTCCGTAGGGGGCTTTCCGGGTTTAAGAATCACCACTATCGTGGCCATTCTTTGGTCAAATGGTAACATACCTTGGGCACGACTAGCATTCTACATTGCGAGTAGGTGAGGGCTGAGGGATTCCGTCAAACGTTTATAAAGTTCCATTGGGTCCCAATGCTTTACCGGCTTGCAGAGATTTAATGGACGCGCTTATTTCGTCTAGTGTTAGGTCCGACTCCAGCTAAGCCACAGCCTCCGAGTCCAGGCTTGGCATTTCTATGGTGTGTAGGAGGTCCTCTGCGTCCGTCTGCGTGGCACTCGAGGAGGAGGTGTATACTGCCCGGAAATGATCTGCCAATGTCTGTGCTATGGCGCCGGGCTCCGATACCACCTGGCCACTCATCGTGTGTAAACATGCAATCGTTCTAGAGCTACGCTCTCTCTTGTCCAGCCAGGCCAACAACTTTCCCGCTTTGTCACCTACGTCATATATCCTGTGTCTAGTTGTTGTCAGGGACGCCTTCGTACCTTGCCTAAGATGTTCTCTATAGTGCCGCTGTTTTAAATCAAGAGTGCGCACATTGTCAGGCATGGGGTCGTTGGAGTGCACGGCGTCTGCTAACTGTAAACCGTGCTCTAAAGTCGTTAGCTCCAGGTGTTTGGATTGCTTGTAACCTGAGATCGCAGCTATGGCCTGTCCCTGCAGTACTGTCTTGTATGCTTCCCAGAGGGTGGTTGCGGAGGGAACGGAGGATAGGTTTTCAGCAAAAAAATGCTTCGTAGTCTGACGCAACACCTTCCGCACCTGAGGGATCTGCAAATATCCTGGGTAAATGGGATATAGCCGTTTGTGGGTGGTGTGATGTGAGGTATATGTCAACTCTATCGGGGAGTGGTCAGACACCCCCGTGGGTCCTATAGTTACGTTAGATATGTGGGATAGGCAGGACTCGGAAGTCAAAAAATGATCTATGCGAGAGAGACTGTCATGAACAGTGGAGTGAAAAGTGTATTGTTTTGTCTCCGGGTGCTGTCGTCTCCAAACATCCAGCAGTCCTAATGCTTCTGCAAAACTCTGTAGACTGGAAATCCCCGATGGTTGCTGCCGTACTGGGTACCGGTCCATCTCGACTTCCATCGCAGCATTAAAGTCGCCCCCGATGAGGAGATCTGCCTCCGGGAGGGATAAAATGAATTCACTAAGGGCCGGGAGCGCTACAGTGTGCAACCCGGGCGGAGCCTAGACCGATACCACATTGAGGGGCCTACCCTCCCACTGCCCATGTACTGCTGCAAAGCGTCCCGGACTGTCGTGTTTGGAGTGTATGACTAAGAACTGTGAGCTTTTTCGCAGTAGGATACCAGTGCCCCTCGATCCAGTAGTGAATTCCGAGTGTACTATCATTTTGTATCCCCATCTATCCATCGCCCTACATGCCGCACCCGTAAGGTGAGTTCCTGTAAGAGTGCCAAAGTGGGGGTCCTTCGTTTGAGTGACCTCAGCACCAACCCACGCTTGATTTTCTCCCCCAAGCCACGCACATTCCACGTCAGCAATGTAAGCGGCGCCACCGGTTTCAAAGGGGTCACATTATCGATATTAGTGTGTTGCGTGTTAGTAGGCATTAGGGGAGTGAGAAGTACGCTTGGGTAGCGAGTGTGTCATGTCAGACCGGGATCGGTAAAGTGAGAGAGGCCCTGCTGTCGTGCCAATAACAAAACCAAACACAACAAAAACACAATAAACAAAGAGAACCCAAACCCTGGATCCCACCCACCTCCCTGCCTAACGGACTTCCAACTGCCCGCCACCCCAACTCAGCAGAGTGCTTCTCCCCAACCCAAAACATGTACTTGCGTGTAGGGGGTAAGAGGTCCAAGCGAGGGTACACCCTCCCATCCCGGTTCAGTCCGCCTCCGATCAATGTTTCGGAGCACTACAAGCAACAAAGTTCAAACAATATAAAAGAAGTGATGTGAATGCAGCGCCTACTGGCCCCATTCATCCGTTGCCCAGGTCGTCCGCCTCCAGTCTCTGCGAGGGGCCGTCCTCTTGTTGAAAAAGGTCTTGACTGTTTGCCGTTTCCTCTGTAGTCCTGCGTTGGCGGTCTGTTTCTGCGCTGGGTGCTGCTCACCGTTCGCCATCCCTCGAGCCAATCGTATGCTTCTTCAGGTGACTCAAAAAAACAGGTTTTCCCCTCTGCCACCACTCTGTCTAGCGGGGAACAGCATTGAGTATGGCACCTCTTGAGCTCTTAGTGCCTTCTTCACTTCCAGGAAACTGCGACGCTGCCTGGAGACCGCAGCCGTGTAGTCTGGGAAAAAGGAGATTGCGGAATTCAACACTCAAATTTGTGGGGAGACGCGTGCCGTTTGGAGGATCACCTCGCGGTCACGAAAATTGAACAGTCTCGCTAGCACTGGCCGCGGGGGCGCTCCTGGTTTGGTCCTGCCACCCGGCACTCTGTGTGCCCGTTCTACGGAGAAGAAAGTGGATAATCCCTTTGGTTGCAGCCTTGTTTTTATGAGATCCTCGACGTACAGGTCCATCGCCCGTGAGCCTTCACTCTCTGGAATGCCTAGGATGCGTACGTTATTGCGCCGCGATCTCCCTTCCTGTTCATCCAGCTTGGCAAATAACGCTTTATTCTCGTCTTCCAGGCGTGACACGGTCCGCTGCAAGGCCACGGTGTCTGAGGTCAGGGTTTTCGTCGTTTTCTCAACGTCCGCCACCCTAGTTGTGATTTTCTGAAAGTCTGCCCGCAGTAAGGAGACGTCAGTGGAAATAGAGCCAACTGCGGTTTGCACATTGGTCAGTGCCGCCATAATATCATCCATGGTCACTTTGGGGGCCGCAGCTGCTCCTGCGGCACCCCCCGTTGCCCCTTGTCCCGCCGACTGCGGGGGAAAGTCTTTAGAGTAGGCATATTTATCTAGTCGTGCCTGTGTGGTCTGATTTCTGGGTCCTCTGCCCGACATTTTGGCTGTGTAGGAGGCGCTCCGGGGCCTTATTGGGAGTATTGTCGCAGTAGGCCTTGTTGCGCGCCCACTACTAAGTTATGGAGGATGAGAACACCCTCAGATCCCCTCTTCCAGTGCGCCCCTTTAATGTGTAGGGGAGGGCGATGGCACCGCACAGCCGGCAGCAGGCAACGGAGGCCCAGGGGAAGGGCGGGCCCGGAAACACCGCCCTTTTGGATAGCCTGGCCCTGGCTGAAGGATGGTTCCCCTTATGTATGCGGGGGGGTCCAGGCCGATGCCAGTCCCACTGGGGTCGTGCCAAGTGATATTCCTTGCCCCGAGTAGTTCAGGAGCTCTGCTCACCGTCAAGGCCGCCACCACGTTTAAAGGTTGATCTGCAGAGTTGGTCCGCGGGGGGGACGGAGGGAGGAGGGGACGGAGGTAGGACGGGGGGGCCAGCAGGTCTGGAGAATCGCCCCCCTTCACCGCTGCCGGAGTACTTTAGAGCGGACCCGTCACCCCCATCAGGCCCCCTCGCCCACCGGTGCTGCTCACTGCGTTATATGCCCGACGGGTCGGGAAGGCGGGGACACCTCGGGTCTTCCTCCGTGGCCCGCTCAGGATACTGTGGCTCCAGGGAGGGCTGGTGCGCCGCCTGGGAGATGTCACTCGGAGCCGCGGTGCATATCGCCAACTCTGCTCCTGCCCCTCTCCACTTCCGCCCGGGGTCTCGGAACAATTGAGGCCCCGGCTGCAGCAGCGTGACAGGCCATGATCAGGACACCCCCACCACTGAGGGACGCAGCCGCCGTTTGTCGCCGGGATCGCCGCAGACGCCGCCGCTCAGTTGCAGGCGGACACAGAGCGCCTTAGAACTGCTTGAGGCTGCGGATTAATGGACCGATCATGCCAGGAGGGCCCCGCTGCGCCGGAGCCTCTCTAGCAAGCAGCCATCTTGCCGGCCTTCAATGGAATAATTTCCAGGATTTTACTAATCCTTTCTCGTAGCTGCTTTCTAATATTTACATTTCATAACTGTTTGTGCGGTTTGTACTAACCCAGAAGAAACCCAAACTGAGTGGAGCATGTGGGTGAATCTGCAGCGCACACTATAAGGACAGATCGCAACAACATGAAGCTAACCCACTGAGCTATCTGACCTCGAAAGAAAATAAATTAAGACTCGGCTCCTCACAACAGACAACAAAGAGGTCCTAGCAAACAAGCATTTGCAATGCAATAGGTCTCGCATTTATGTGAGTCTGAGCTATTGACATTGTAAATAACCATGCCTTTTATTTTTGTTTTCGTTTTTTTACTAGTTGTTTCTTGTTGGCCCTACTCCCTTGCACTTCTCCTCCACAAGCACATTCACAGCCTTCTAAGATGGAGTCCCACGTTTGTGAAAGTATTACTTAGCACGTCTTTAACACTACTGTGAGTGTGGGCTACCCTGACTCTAAGGCAGCCTTGCTTCCCGTATTTCAATAGAGTGGTGATGTCATACTACATTCCGAGGCCTCCTCCAGCCAGCTGCCGAGGATTGAAGGGGAAGCTGCTTCCGACACTTGGTCCAAGCAGCCATTTGTTCTTCTGCCTTTAATGGAAGGCCCGAGACACAAAAGTGCAAATACAGGAGCCACCAAACATGGGGACAACAAGGGTCAACAGATACAGCTCTGACCGATTGCCTTTGCCAATACTGGTTTACTATCAGCCCTTTGCATGCTATGGCTTGTAGTTGAGTTTTTTTTTTTCTCGTAAACATAGGACTAGTAGTGCCAGCATAACATCTTTATAAATAATTAAAAAAACTAGGGCGGAATAAATATGCCCCTGTTAAGATTTGTTCAACTAAGAAACAAAACTGTTTAAATTTGCTCCAACAGTTCTTTTTTTAAGAGACAGTGTTTATAAATAATAAAAAAAAACTAGGGTGGAATAATTATGCCCCTGCTAAGATTTGTTCAAGTGGCAAATTGTAGTCCTGCATTTATTGTGGACATTTAAAACGAAAAACGTGAATTTAAGGTTTATTGTCTCAGTTTTGATGGGCCAGATCGTGTTATACGTTAATAATTGCTTCAACAGGGCCTACATTTCATTTCCAATCAAATTTCTTAAATAATAAAAGGTCGTCCCCAGATCTCAGTGAGCGACAGTGTACACTCGGAGTGAAACTATGTTGTTTCTCTTCTGCACTAAGAAACGCAACTGCTTAGATTTGCTCCAACGGTTCTTTTTTTTAAGAGTCAGTGGGGGTTATTTACAAGCCCATTAGTTGTTGAACGTTTAGACCTGCACTTGTAAAGAGTGCCTGTGCTGCAGTCTCTTGTTTGTATTTACATGCCGCATGGGTGCAGCTGCTAGGTTCTTGTACCTTCTGGAAGATGTATGTGAAAGCAGTATTCTTATGGAATGTCATTGTTCCATACTGAACAGACGGAGGAAGACACCTATATGTTTTAACTCTATGCATATAGTCCATTTTAGGTCTCGCTGAGCCAACCCTACACACACACACACACCCACCCACACACACACACACACCCAACCGCCACACACCCAACCGCCACACACCCAACCGCCACACACACAACCCCACATACACACAACCCCACACACACACAACCCCACACACACACAACCCCCCAGACACACAACCCCCCAGATACACAACCCCCCAGACACACAACCCCCCACACACACAACCCCCCCCCACACACAACCCCCCACACACACAACCCCCCACACACACAACCCCCCACACGCACACAATCCTCACACGCACACAACCCTACACACACACACAACCCTACACACACACAACCCCCCCACACACACACCCCCACCCCCCCCCACACACACACACTCGCCCACCCCCACCCCCCCAAACACACACACACATACACACCCACATACACACCCACACAACCCCCCACACTCCCCACCCCCCACCCACACACACCCACAACCCCACAACTCCACACAACCCCCGCACACACACACACACCCCACCCCCCACACACCCACACACAATCCTACACACACACAGCCCCCCCCACACACAGCCCCCCCCACACACACACAACCCCCAGTTGTTGCCACTCATAACAATTAAAATGCACAGATTGATAGAGAAGCACCCTACGCCATTTGTGCTAACTTTTTTTTTTTAATTTTTCGTTTTACCATTCAACTTGGATCCAAAAATAGAAAAAAAGGCACTCGTGTAATTTTTTAGGCGCATGTTTTATTGGTGTGCGCACCTACAAAATGACATGCAGGTCGCTCAAGTGTTTTTTTGTTTTTTTTAATTAAAAGCCATGCTGCACAGTATTGGTGACTGCGCACTCACACATTGCTCACTCACAGTAATGTAGTCCACATATACTGCACCCTCACACACACTGCCCCCTCACACATTGCGCACTCACACTACTCTAGGCCACACACACTGCACCCTCACACCCCGCACCCTCACACACTCTCATTACACTGCCCCCTCACACACTGCGCACTCACACTACTTTAGGGCACACACACTGCACAATCACACCCCTCACACACTGCCCTCTCACACACTGCTCACTCACACTACTTTAGGGCACACACACTGCACAATCACACCCTGCACCCTCACACACACTCATTACACTGCCCCCTCTCACACTGCACCCTCTCACACTGCACCCTCTCACACTGCACCCTCACACACTGCACCCTCACACACTTCCCCCTCACACATTAACCCCACTTGTCGCCACCACAACATCACTCAGCGCCACCACAGCATCAATCTATGCAACCATTCAACAACTGGTTCAAATATGTTCTCTCAATGTTTCAAGCTTTATTACAAATGTCACAAAAAAATGTTAATATTTCACTTCTGTTCTTATATTTTCGTCACAATAAAATGCACTGAACATAATCTTTACAAAAGTTTAAGCTATTGCCATTATAAATTACAATAACTTTTATTTAAAAAAATAAAAACCATTGTTATTTGTAATATCAATACATCTAACTCACGTAAATACAACACATATTGCATTACAAATGCTATAGATGTCACATTTGCGAAAGTTATAACTATTGGCATTGTAAATGACAAAGTTATTAATTTCGCTATTTTCAAAACCAACACATAAATAAAAAATGTGTCATTTACAATACCAATAGCTCAAACTTTCCTAATGGGAGACCTATTGCATTGCAAATGCTTGTTATCTGTGTCACTTGATTAGAGGCCTGCTTCTGTAAAGTTCTGCTTCAATGCGCTAATCCTAATACTTGTGCTAATATTCAAACATATGTTGTGCGTGTTTATGTAAGACCAGTATGTTGTTTGTTGGGCACTAGATCTGCTATTGCTGCCAGTAGGATTTTGAAATCGGACACTACTGCTTTTATTGTCATCGGTGTGGCAAAGTTCATTAGCTGGGCCTGGTCTATACGTTCCCGTAACCTTAGTCACTGAGTCATTGCTTTTACGTCATCTGTTTTGTAATTGTGTATTGTCGTATGTCGTAGTCATGGTCTTTTTCTGTCCAATTTAATGCTGTTTTACCCAGGTTTTAACGTGTATTGTATTTATTGTCTTAGCCTTTTTAATGCTTGTTGTATATTGTCTTTTATGATATATATCGAAATAAAGACCTTTTTGACTGTATGTGGCTTGTGTAGTACATACAATATGTGCAGGAGTGTACCAGCGTAATGGAGGCCAGCTGGTTCCATTTTGGAAACCCCTAATCTGCTCCTGTGCACAAGACGGCAGTGAGATTTCTATTCCCTGTTGGTGGAAGTGTTTTGATGACATTCTTGTAGCTGAAATCAGGAGACCCGGACAATGAAGTGAGGACAGAGAAGACTAGACTCCTTTAGAAATTCACAGAGGCCTTTTTGCTGTGAGGAGCTGCTGATTAGTCTTCATGCAGCACTGCCATCTACAAGATGGTAGGGGTGAAGTTTGGGACTGAAGACTCTTGTTCAGTGTGGAAAGGATCTTTTAGGTGAGCCAGTCTTTTGTATTTCCCCTTATCACTGTACAGTGTGGCTGTTGATAAGCCAGGTATAGAAAGTTCATTTGTACCTCTGTTGTGGGTACTCCAGGTTGGAAGCTACCCTGCTATGAGGTGCATCACTGTGCTCTGACGCATAGTGTGATGACTGCAGTACACCTAGAGCTGACTTCTGACTGATAGTCAGGTCCTCAGATGAGAGGTGTTTTTCCCTGGAGTCTTCCTTAACTGGAAGAGCTTTGTCTGAACTCAAGTGTCTGGGAGCCAGCCTGCCTCCTGAGAGAGGAAAAGATCCTGGTGCTGAGAGTTTACCCTGGGGAAGGGAGACTGCACATAGTAATTGGTGAGCCTGAAAGTATGGGCGCCGTCTCTCCTGAAGTGAAGTGCAAGCGGGAATCGCAGATTGGCGACTAACCTCGCCACTGTGCGATAAGAACGGCTGGGGCTGAAGCCATTGAAGTCCAGGCCTGTGGCTGTTACTACCACTGCTAGCATGCCACTGTGTCCCCGTCTACGTGGCTGCCCCTCTGCTGCTCAGCACCAAGTGGCCAAGAAGTGGGCCGATGCCTGCCATTAGCCCCCACTAACGACAGTATCCGTATCCATCAAAGGACTTCGGGCTATCCATCATTGGCAACCCCCACACTACCTCCTTAAGAAGTTTCCGACTGCTTTCCATTGTTGCCACTGAGACACAATTGCTGAAGGGGATGTGTTTGACCCAGTTTGCATAACTGTTATAAGGCAAACTCCTGGATATCAGAGACAAAGAACCTCAGCCCCCGGCTAAGACCTAGTAGCCCATGCTTACCACATGCCCCTCTAAACATGGTCTCACAGGTCCTCTCATAGAAAGGGTATGAATTCAAACTGATCGACTATGCACTGTGTGCCCCCTAACTCTATCTACTTGTTAAAATTCCCGTAATACTGAATTTTCAGTGGAAGTCCAGGTTACAATGGGTGTGGATAGGAATGGTGCAAGATTCTCAGTAATAAATGCATTAATGCAAAGGAGTGAAAACAGGGTGATTTTGAATACAACTAATAGTGTTATTAAACCAGTTCATGGACTCTGGATAATCACCAGTTCTCCCAACACATGGCATAGCTCTATACTTTATTCTTGAAGAGTTAATGTACTTATATAGTGCTTTGAATAGTTTTTTATCACTTTCATTATAGTTTCATTACTTCTGAGACTTACTTTTTAGATCTGCTTGACGGTCGCCAGAACTTGTATGATTATCAGAAAAATACCTATGAGGAGCATAACTGGGAGAGGACATTGGCTCCTCTCATGTTGTTTACCTTGAGTAAAGCAATTGATCAGTCAGAAGTTGTGTGCTGCTGCAGAGAAAGAGTGCTTGTTGCATTCCTATTGCCTCCCGAGGGGTGTTCCCTTACCTCACATGACTACCCAGTAAAATGTAATGACATGGCAGTGTGCAAGAGGATGACCTCTCAATCATGTTTTTATAGTATAAGCTATGAGCATTTCTCCATGAGCAATCAGCAGTGTGACAGGAAGAAGTATCTGTGCGTTGAGCTGGCCGATAAGGATTTGTCTCTCATCCAAAATGACTGCTGCATACAGAGTGTGTGGCACTCCAACGGATGTGCTGTTTGTTGCAGTCATGCCCTGTGATCCGATGTCCCAAAAAGCCTCCTACCAATACCCTGGCCCACAGTCTCGGTTCACTCTTCTCAAATACACCAGCTCCCTTGTCCTGCAGTTACCCAAACAGCCTTAGCTCACTCTCCCCTCCACTAGTAGCCTTTGCAGTACATTGCAACTATGCAGGCCCACTGGGCACATTTGCTGATCTACATTGTGGCTTCAGAATCAGATACAAGAGGTCTGGCCACCGGTGACCCCCACGTCCTACCTTCGCAGCAACCGGTATGAAGGCCAATAGGGCTTAAGTGCAGGACCAAGAAGTAGATCTACACCCTGTGCCCATCCACATCCTTAGCCTGCAATCCCCACTCAATTCCCACACAAGCCCACAGCCTCCGATGCAGTGTTTCAACCGTAGCCTGTTGTGTTTGCTCTCCCTCCATCTGCATTCGTCAGCTTTCCCCTCCTGTATCACATCACCACTCCCTCCCTGCTAACCCCACAGACTGACTCATCTCGCCCCCCACAACAGCCCCCTCTGCCTTCGCAATCACTTCACGTTCCATCCGACATCCTGAGTATACTCTTCCCTCTTGCACTGGTCTTGTGTTTGTGGATGGAACAGAATAAGCATCTAGTACTACTGGAAGAACAAATATTCTGTGAGTGCATTTGTAGACCTATGTGCATGTTCAGGAGTATTGGGTAATTTAATGTGTGCTGTGTGAGGGGCGTGCTCATGTGAATACTGAGTGACGGTGAGTGGTGTGAATGCATGGTTAGGGTTTAGTGCAGAGTTGATGTAAACTGTAAAGCAGAGCAAAGTGCTGCTTTGCATTACTTTCAGGCAATTTGCAGTGCAAAACAAGTTTTGCGCTCAAACATAAATTCTAAATAAACATTTGCAAACCAGCGCATATTGTTTAGTAAATCTTCTCTAAGACTTCTGATTGTCACTTAATACAACAGTTTATTTTAGTGTTCTAAAGCGAAACTCAAATCTTTGGCTAAGAACAGTTCTGAGAACTGAGAGAAGACCTGGACCAACCTGCTCGTCTGTCCGCCTAAGGTGCATTGCTGGTCGGCCTGACTTATTGGCAACTCCTGCTTTTTAGGTCTCGCCTAGCGATGCAGCGCATGCGCTGCTCGTCTTGGCGAGATCTATTGTCGTTGGTTTTTCGACGGAAGGGGTACAGGAGATGTGCACACTTGGACGACTGCAGATGTGCACACGCACGGCTTGCACGCATACGGCATGCAGTATTACCCTCTTGCTCACTCCCTCTCTGTCTCCATCAGGATGTGCACGCGTGGACAGAAGATGTGCACGCATAGGGCTTGTCGTAGATTCCGCCAGACTGCACGTCCCGCTGGCGCATGATGTTCTGCAAAGATAAAGCGCACACCAGGGCCAACTCACGTGAAGAAGCACACACAAGTACCATACTGGGACAAGATGATAAGGCTACGAAAACAAAATGGCGGCAGAACAGAATGTTTTGTTATGGGTGAGCCACAAGCGGGGGCGAACAGGTGAGCGTATGAACTGTGCTCGTGATCGTCTGTTGTTTCCCTGCACAAAGGACTGCATGAGACCTGTGAAGTCCTATTGCGTCTGCAAACGCTCCGTCGTCCTGGATTACAGATTATGGTTATCAGTTATCTGCATATCAGAATTTTAAGCACTCGCCCCCTCCAGCAAACAAGGTTATTTCCCAGATAAGTTTCAGATTCTGATTGCATGCCGTGTCACATGCATGGGAGATTACATCGGGGGCCTTCCGGAACGTTCCCTCCCGACCTTAGAAGCAGTTTCCCCACATCCAGTCGACTGGAGGGGGCGTCGTACCAAATCAGGGAATCGAAGACTGCCAGGCCAAGCCTTACTTGGCACTGCCCTCTGCGGAAGGTCAATAACTTTACATTTGTTTCTAGGAAAACAGGGCCAGTTGAATACGATCCGCGTCAAATGCCAGAGCCAGTAGGTAATTTGTAGACATCGAGAGTTTACAAGGCTGCATTAGAGTAGCCCTTTTCCCTAAACTCATCCTAATTCTTGGTTCCGCTGTATGGAGACATTCCACAAACATTTAGCTCAGGTATCCTCATCCAGAATATGCAGCAAAGAAACCTGCAATATACAAAGCAACAGAAGGTCACTCCTTATATGGTGTTATTTTTTTCCTATCTTATTGTGATACGGAATACACAAAAGAGATCAGGTCCCACTCACCGCTGAACCTCTACTGTGTGAGACACTGGACAAAGATAGTCAGCTTCCCATGTAAGACCAAGTACATCGAGTTTGGGTCAGCAGGGTTTAAGTGCAGTCATGCTTGTATCTACTGCTAGGTGACCTCTTCAGTTAGTGTTTTAAGTGGCTAGAACAAGCATTTGCAATGCAATAAGTCTCGCATTTGCGAGAGTTTGAGCTATTGGCATTGTAAATGACTGCCTTTTATTTATGCGTTTGAAAACCTGCAAGCTGTGCTTAAACAAGCACTTTGTACTCGTAGTCCTTGCTTATGAGAAGCAAGGCTGGCAGTCTTTTACTGCCAGCCTTGCTTTTCGTAAGCAAGGACTATACAACAAAGTGCATGTTTCTGCACCGCTTGCAGGTTTTCAAAACAAATGAATAAAAAGCATTGTCATTTTCAATGCCAATAGCTCCAACTCTCGCAAATGCGAGACCTATTGCATTGCAAATGCTTGTTTCTTTTGTTAACCGCAGCAGCAAATCCTATTCTGCTGTCCTTTGCCGAAGCAGGCCTCAAAATCTACTCGCCGACTCGCAATTGCAAGTAACATTTTATCAGGTTTTGTAAACGTAGGCTGGAAAGGAGCAGGTGTTCTGTTCATTCAGAAGGTGAATGAGCAATAAAGATGCCATAAAATCTTGTTTTCATCTTTGTTTAAAGCATTTTTATTAACAATTTTTTGTTTGTTTTGCACATCGCTCAGTAAAATCTTACAATCCGAGCAGCATTCATGTAAGAGACGGGGAAAAAAGGGGGGGGGGGAGAATTAATTGCCAGTAGCAAGGTACACTGTGACTAGGGACGACATAACAGTGCAAATACAGGGTTACGTTAATTATAACCAATCTTGTGGCAGTATCTCAAGGAGGACCAAATAGTGCTGCTAAATCTATACATCAGATAATATGCGAGTATTTTAGGAACAGTACAGTTGAAACATAACCTGGAACATAGGGTGCAACAAAATGAGGACAACAAAAGCGTAGGAAGGGCAGGGTATAGTTGTGTAAGACCTGCCGCCTTATCTAAATTTGCTGGAGGGCCTCAGACACCTCCGAGTCTCAATGGTGGCAGGAGCCCGTGGTACTGGGTCGGTGACTGTCTGATTGTCGGTGGTGTTCCACATTTACGTCAGGGGGGGTTGCCCTGAGTTATGAGCCTCTGTGATGCAATTGGGGATCCCGTGTCTGTGTCTGCCCCCGAAAGTCTGGAAACCATCTCATCCCATTGGGGTGCCAGGGGGAACATACGTATGCCAAGCAGGTCCTCACTGTGTAATACTGCACCCTTCGCCCAATTGAGGAAGGAACTGCGCCAGGCAAGAGGGTGCGGTGGCAGGGCGGATTTCCATCGCTTGGTAAGCACGCGTTTGGCCGTTATGAGACCGAGATCTAGAAACCGTGTGGCAGCTCTGTATTTCTTGTTTCTACTGAAGAGGTGTAACACATGGGCTTCACAGGTCAGGGGAATGGTGCGGGAGGTGCAGCTCACGAGAGTAGTGGTCACCGTGTTCCAATAGTCAGTCAGGACTAAACACCCCCAAAGCATATGTATTAGGTCAGCATCCAATTGTCGGCATCCGGGAAAAGCCGCATCTACGCGGAGGAAATACCTGTTGATTTAAAATCTTGTTTTTCTCTTGACACATTTGCTGTTTGTTCAAGGAAAGAGGTAAAACATCAATTCCTTCTTGGAAAATTAGGTTTATTTTTCTCTCTTAGTAGAGTTAGAGGTTTTTGTCAAGTGAGCTGCCTGAAGTTGTCAGTTATTTTTCTCTAACACATAACATTTAAACAAATAAATTTTTTTTGTAATTAAGAAGTGTGATGCAAACAAAGAGTTAAATGGGAGCAAAAGAAACTAGAATACTTTACTTGGTGATGTGCAAATGACACATTTGCAGAAACTCTATTTCCAAACATTATTGTTTGTACACTCTATAGTTTTTAGAAGTAAAGCCGCATGTCAGTAGGACAGTTTGTGGCCATTTCAATGTAAAACCTGCTGATTACAAATGACAGTGTGCCTCAACTTCATGATTGATTAATGTATTTATTAAAAGTAATCGTTTTTGAACATGATTTGAGAAACATTCCTGCCCCGCCCTGATGACAATGCTGTTAATGAACTAAGAGGCAAGTCAGGGTTCATGTGTTTCCTATATGTGGCTCGATTTGTATTCTAAATGGAAAAAAGTTTAGTCTTTTAAATCAAACAAGTTTTTTTGTACAGCAGACTAGTAAGCGCCAACTGGAACCAATCTATTTCTTGTATTCTTGTATCCGACTGGCGCTCCATCACGGTCGGCCATATTTATTTTTTACTTCAAGCTGGTCTCGCGCGACTAGATGTCCGCCGTTGGTGCTTTGATCGTTTAGCCTCTAGTTTTTTCTTTAAACTTCAAAAATTCTTAACTCTGGTTATACTGATTGGATTTTTGTTGTTTTGGTGTCAAATAATCTGTTCTATTTTTCCGGTGCAGTATTTTTCTTGTGTTGCGTTTTCAATTTATTGCTGCATGTGTCCAGCATAAATACTTTACACATTGCTCTAAGTTAAGCTTGACAGCTTTTGTGCCAAGCTGCCACAGGGTTAATCACAGGTTCATTTAGTGACTTTTGTGGTTCAGCATGACAGGGATGTAGCTGTGCTTGAACAAGGGTCACCTCCCAGTCAACCAACAACCCAATTTTGCACAATACGTAAATATGGCAACCCCTGCCGTCCACTGCCTTTGGCTGTGCACATTGTAGGGTTGGTGGCAGGGACTGGACTTTGGCCAGGTTTTTCACACAGCCACCTCCCTCCGTGACTGGCTTTTACCTGTGCACGGTATGCCCGTCAGTGGCCAACCCAACACAGAGACCCACACCCATTGATTTTTTTCAAAAATGATTTACCGATCCTGTGGGACTTTCGTGGGAGGCAGCGCAGGCCCCTGTGCTCTCGTGAGAGTCACGCGAGATCCCAGCAACCCAACAAAATGTTGTTTTTTAATTTGGCCCTAGGGTACCGTTACCTTCCTACCATACGATATGTATATATATTTTTTTAACTTTCAGGACCGAGAGCCTGAGTCCTATAATGGTGGCTTCAACATTTCTCATCATATTGCAGCAAGCTAATCCGAGTACAAGCTCCCACTTTTACTCTTGGGAGCGAGTTGCTCGATGTAGAGGGAAGCCTCCTCGGCAAATGGATCGCTCTGGTATTAAAAGTTGCATGCCCCCATGACTCCCATGAGAATTCCTGTGAACCAATCCACCCATATATGTCAAAATTTTGAATCTTAATTTCTCTAAAACTATTGAACGAATTTTAACCAAGTCACAAAAAGCATGATGTCTGGGTAAAGATCTATATTTGGTGTAATTCCTTTCACCTGTTTTATGCTGTAGTGCCTTCTAAAATTCCCTCGGGAAGAAATTGAATTTAATGAACCCCAATGTATGCCAATATAGGCCTAGGTAGTTGCATGACCTTTTACCTACATTTGTCTTACTTTGCTCTACATAACAGTTTTGGCGCTGACCTTTTACCTAGTTAGGTGCCGCATAAAATGTCATGTGGTTTTCTCTGCAAACTAGGCTAATTTATTATGCATGGGGATTCTCAGGATTACAATCTTCTGCAATAACTTTGTTTAAGGGTCACCACTATCGTCATCCTTGGCCGCAATGCCCGCAGTACCATGACACATTTAGGTAGAATCCCTGAGGGTTCCTTTCGGGTATATAAGTACCACATCTTTGCTGGGCAAGAGAGGAGAAAAACTTCCATGCTGAAACGAGACGCTGAAGTCCCTGCACGCAGATACTCCAGCACGCAAAACGGGGTCCTTTGTTCTCTCACATCTGTGGTAAATATTTAATTACCGTCCTAATTTCTATGCAGGTAAGTACTATAAAATAACTCAGTCGAAAAGAAAGAGACAGAGTCCGTGGTGTTAGAGTTCTAAGGGGTTTTATTCCTTAAAAAGGAATGGTTCAGAACCGGATATCATGTTCCTGACACCGCTGGGGTTCAGGAAGGGATAGAGCATACTTTATTGACAATACATAACTTTTATACTTAATGCACAGAATGGTAACCAATACAGAAGGCGTAACAGCTGAGAGAAACAAGATAAGAACACACACGTGTTAGCAATACGTAATCAGAAGGCGTGAACTAGGGCGTACACAGAGGTGTGTGCTAGAAACGTCACATGAAAGTGTCACAAGTGGGTGGGTACATAACAGAATCTTGCAATGTCAGCAGAAATCTGAGGTCTGGATGCGCGCACAGCTGCATGACGTGTGATTGACGTGAAGCTGGAGGGTGCAGGGGACTTGACATTTACACTAGAGGAAAGAGACAGAAGTCTGGCATGTCAGATCAACTCGTTCCTATATCATATCTGATATCTGATGTTTGGGAACCATATTATCTAGAAGGAAAGGTCTCTTGGGCAGAGGCTATCCTATACTGACTATGAATGCGTGCATATGTGCCTACGTGTCTGTGTGTAAAGCGAGGGGGCCATGGGCCTACCATGGTAACGGGAGCTATGAATTACTTGCATGGAGACAGAAAGGCCGGGCCCTTTGCTCTGCAGCTGAGGGGTTGTTTATCTACCCTGCTAGACTGGAATGTGTTTTCGGGAAGCTGAGCTTGGCTATGCTGATAACGTGAAGGTAAAATACTGTCTTTGGCAGGCAAGCAGGCCGAGCCAGGCCCCGCTCGCCTCGCAGGGAGTAGGACAGAGTTCATGGGGGCATCCCACATTGCAGTTTCAGGAGGCAGAGATGACTTTGGAAAAGAAAAGGCTCAATGACAGAAATCGGGGCCTAGCTCACACAGAGCCAGAAATACAGAAAGTGCACCATACAAAGACGGTGGCAAGGCATACTTAGGAACGGAATATCCGACCCATTCAGGGTGGATCTGAAAGAGGACATGTTAACGTTGGACGCAAATGTATTTGCGTCTTCATAGCTGGCACAGGAGGGAAGTTACATGCACTTTAAGCTCGTACATGGAGACGGTGGGGTACTCGTTAGGGAACATTCCTGACCATAAAATTTCTATTTCCTCACATCAGGTAATGGGGTTGGCACTTTCCTAGGGGGAGGCTTGGCTATACACCTACATACATGTTAGGTACACTTAGGTACTTCTAGTTAAGGTTTGCATCGTAGGGGTACTCATGATTACTGCCTTGTATTTATATTCCTGCATATATTCACTGTCTTAGCACCATGGTAAAATTCTACCTTTTATTTACTCTGTTGGTACTTGTAATCGTATATATCTGTTTCTGCCTAATAGTTGTTGCAGCACTGTATTTTGTACTAGAATGGTGCTGGTTCAATTAATGCTTATTGAAAACGCCCGCCGTTTATTATGTGTATCTATCTGAGAACAAGTGAGCACGAGTGACTGAGCGAAAAGTACTGTACTGTTTCAACGATCCCTGAGGGGGTCAGGGTTGTTATGTTCAATAGTTGCCAGAAATGATAAGCTCCTTGGTAAGGTTGTGGGGCTTATAGTGACACTTTGAGCTAGCTGGTCTACAGACTAACACGTCCTTTGGGGGTGTCGGGAATGGCGATTCTCCATTTAACATACAGAGAGAATCTTGATTTCATTACAAAACCGGAGGCTACCATTATGCAATAACATTTATTGCTGCCCCAACATGCATCCCTTTAAAGAACATGTATTACATCACAAATAAAACATTCCATAGAACTTAGAAAAACAACATAGCAACAATTTAACTATGCATCATCCTCTTGTGTTCGCTGCTCCTCAACAGTTAAGTATTCCCACTAGGTTGCTCTGACTTTCTCTATTTTAATTGATTATACCAAACTTTACTTGAGCCATTTTTCCTATAACCGGCTACACAAGGTACGTGAACCTGGTTAGTTTCCTCTTTGTAAGCAATTACCCTTCCAATTTTAGGTCGGGTTCTGATTTATTTCCTTTTAAACCCTTGCAGGGAAACTTTACCTTACACGTTATCACCCAGCTTAGAAACAAGCTGTCGTTTTTTTATATTAATAATAGTTTATTGATTTAACTGAATAGTAACTTTCGCCCTTTTCTTGGGGCTTGTGAAGCACTTGCCTGCTTTCTCTTCCATTTCTGCTGAAGCACGGCGATCGGCCCAGATCCGGCCCTCTGAGTGCAGTCTTCAGACTCTTAGGAATTTCGAATTCCAATCTGCCCTTGTGTTTAGATGGCCAGGGATACATTTTGCTATTAGAACTATTTTTTTGACTCCAGCAGAAGTACCAAATCCTCTTGGCTAGATCTGCAAGTAACCTTGACCTTACCCCTCCCAAGCGGTTGATGTAGGAGACGGCTGTAAAGTTGTTCAGTTTGAGCAAAACAGCTCTGTTTTTAGTGTTGACTTTAAGCTCATTAGTGGATTCAAACGTGCCAAAATTTCTAAGAAATTTATATGTAGTGGGAGTTCCTCTTGGGACCATTACCCCCATATCTCTATTTCCCTCAATTTGACACCCCAGCCTCGATTGCTTGAATCAGATTCCAGAGTGTAATCCAGGGTGTTCCCAAATATTGCTTTTCCATTCCAGCTGTCTAGATTGTTCCGCCACCATAAGAGGTCCAATGATATGGGAACTCTGTCTGAATACCAAAGGCCCTTCTTCAGCCCTGAAGATTTTAGTCTCTGTAAGGCCCTTTTGTGGAGAGGTCCTGGGGAGATTGCTTGAATCAAAGAGGATACGACACCCCAATCCCTTAGTTTATGCTGTCTAAATGCTCAGATCTTATATAGCTTTGTGGGAATTACACTACACAATGGAGAATTTATGTTTTGGGGCCCCCTCTTATTCTTGGTCCAGCTTGAGATTAAGCAGAGTCTGTCATCTACTAGAGTCCAGCATCAGCCATGTACCTCAGGAAGTGAGACAAAGGAGGTCACTGAGCATACAACATGAAACCCCTCACAGGAAGTCCTCACATCATGCAAGCAAGACAGAGTTGGGCACTAAAAAGAGTGTAGACTTTTCTGTTGACCCCAAGCAACAGCCATGCAATGACATGCCTGGTGATCTTGGAGAGCACGCAACAGGAAACTCATCTCATTGCAGTTATACTAAGAGAACGTAGATGGGACTCGATTTTGAGAATCAAGGTTCAGCTGCTACATTGCATCAACATCCGTACAGTGTTACCTTGGGTGTCAATCAGCACTCAGAAAGACAGATGGGGAAGTAATACTCTAACGGTCTTTCAGTGCTCAATGTCAAGAAGTGCACCCCGGGAATATAAGGGATCACAGAATATGCAATCACCAGGGGAGCTAAGAAAGGGCTGGGAACCCAGATGCCACAGTTCAGTTGAGAGATCACTGTATCTACAAAAGTTAGAGCCTTTGAAACTGGTGGAGCCCACAACATGCAAATTTGTATCAAAGAAGTAATTCTGCTGAGAGAAAAATTACCAAACTTGAAAGCTTTTCATCAGAGCTCAGCAATATTGGGCTCGGGTTGTGACAGAGCATACTCTATTTGAACTTGTCATTGTAAGCAGAGAGTTTAAGAAGAATATATGGGCAACCTGAATAGATCAGCAACATCCACACTAAGTGCAGCTTGAAAAAGCTGTGGAGCCTGCTGTATGTATACTCGTTGAAGGGAAGTGATCCTATTGTGAGAGCAAAGACAGCTGCAGAAAAAATGTCTACGGTTAGCCTGAGTAAACAGCAACATCTTCACAAATGATGGCCTAGGAGATTTAAGGAATCACAAAGAGCTCAAAAACAACCAAACTGTGAGATTAATTACTTAAGGCTAAGGCTAGCATTGAAAATCCTGTGCAGAGGGTTACTGAAGGATAATTCAATGGTCTGTTGTCATAGCTCAGCAACATTGGCATAGTCGCAGGGTTGGAGATCTTACAGAACACACACCATACAAACTCATAACATTGGAATAAAAACAGCTTCAAGGGCTCATTTAACAAAGAGTAAATGTACAAATTTAAGTACCTGGACAAATGACTGCCAGGCATTATGTAAAAGGTGATCTGGCAATCCTAAATCAATTTACTTCTACCTAAGAGTGTCGCAGCTCAATGTAATATTACCTGGAAACTAAATACCACCAAGGGGGGAGCTTTTCAAGACCTATTCTGCCTTCATAACTTGTGAACACACTCATTTATGAAAATCACAAACGTCTTCAACCTTTGCCAACCTGGAAATGATTAGAGATATTACACCAGGTCAGGGCTGGAGAAAATCCCATTTCAGAATGGGGAATGGTCATCAGTAAACTTTGTGGAGGTGTAGGAAAAGGGGTTCTCAGGAAAAAGTATTTTCCCATTGGAGAAAACTTTTGAGGGATTAATTTTATCTCAACAAGCATTTTATATATTTTTATGTAATTGAGGAGTGTTCTGGGAAAATTAGCGATGCCCACAAATTGTTAAATTTAGGAACACAGTCAACAGCATCAAACTGTATTTACTTAGATCACTTGCTTTAACAATAAAAGCTTTGCATTCATGAATCATATATACCAGTTGAGAAATCTTGTACAATATACAGACCACGCAGTGCAGGGAAGAGCAAACACATCATTATGCCTTCATGACAGAAAAGCCTGCTCTGCTCGAGTGTAAAGCTTTGCACTATTGTGTGGGGGCTTCAATCAATAATCTTTGTCAAAACAGAATATACTGCATTGTCATTCTGTCCCTTTTAAAACAAACCCGCGGCCTGTGAAGGAGTAATGGCCGTCTGCTTCTGCCTCCTTTTAGTATCGAACTCTTAATAACAATAACAATAATGACAAGCATTACAGTCCCCGTTCCTTCCGCGCGTTCAGCCGGCGTTGACGGCCGCAGCCCCGGGTCTGCCGCGGCCGGTCCTGCAGTAATGGGCACGGCGCATGCGTAAGCCCGAAACCTTCCATTGGGCACGGCGCATGCGCAAGCAGCGGGAGGTATTGCTAGCGTCTCAGCTTCCGAGGAGGACAGCGCGTTCGCGTGCGCGTGGCCGGCGCAAATCGCCTTGCGCGCGGCCAGTGCTGTCGTCCTGGGAAGCTGAGCCGCTAACAATAAGGTCTCTGGCGAGAGCGAGCTTCGCTCGCTTCTAGCCGAGACCTAAAAAAGGACTGCTATTTTCACGTACACGGCACGTCTTTGGGGGAGGCACTTTCCTTTTTTCTTCGGTGGTACTGAAGTTCGTTTTTTTAATTTAAGTAATCCGCTCCTTTGTTTGTTTTTTGGGGGGGAGACCCCCCAGCCCCCCCTCCGAGCCCCCCCCCCCACCCCCCCCCCCAGCCCACGCAGAACGACTTGAAGGAATACCACGTCTCCCCCCCCCCAACCCGTGGTAAAGACGTTGTGGAAGGCACCCTCGTTGTAAAGACGTTTGCGTGGTGTCACGTGGTAAACGTTATTAGTGGTAATGCCTTCATGGTAAATGATGTTTCCCCTCCCCAACATCCCGCTCCCATTGGGACCTAAGGTGGGCAAGATCTGACGCGCTATGGTGCACCAGCGTCTGGTAGATACGGGAGATCTTTTTGTCCAGCAATTCCCCCATAAAGACCTTGGCCTCAATGGGACTGAACTCCGGCAGGTCTTCCAAGTCACGGATGTACGGGGCAAGAGCATGCCGGAACTGAAGGTACCTATAGAATTGGGTATGTGGCATGTCAAACTCCTCCCGCAGCATAGCAAAAGATTTGAGCGTTCCCCCGGACATAACGTCTCCAAGTGTGGAAATACCTATCATGCCCCATTGCCTAAAGCCCACCAGGGCCGCCAGTTGCGGCAATTTACCATTCTGCCACAGCGGAGTCTGCAGGGTCAGGACATTCCACCACCCCACCCAGCGCAGGGCCTGCCGCCAGATCTGGAAAACCACGCGCGTGACGGACGGCAACGATCCCCGGAGGGGAGCCGAGTACAACAACGTATGTAGGGAGGCAGAGCCCATAAGGTATCGCTCCACCGCGTATGCAGGATCCCCCCTGTCCGCGTACCACCAGTCGTTGAGTACAAGGAGGTGCGATGCTTGATAATATGATAATAAGTCAGATGTGGCAAGACCCCCTGTGTAGGTGGAGCGGAAGCACGTCCGCAGCGCAACTCGTGCCGTGCCTCCTTCCCACAAGAAGCTGCTCAAGGCCGCATTCAGGCGTCGAAACCAAGTGTGCGGGACCAACGCCGGGTGGTTCTGCAGTTGGTACAGTAGACGTGGGAGCGCGACCATCTTAAAGATGGCAGACCTACCCTGAATGGACAGCGGCATTCTGGCCCACACCTTGATATCCTCTCGCGTACGATCCCAAACCGGAGCGATGTTGCGCTCCAGGGCCACCGCGGCACCCTCCGTGAGGTATACCCCGAGATACTTCACCCCTTCAGCCGTCACCTGCAGCCCGTCAGCCCACTCACCCAGAGGATGCGGACCCCCTAGAGTCCAGAGTGTGGACTTCCCGGGGTTCATATAGAGCCCCGAGGTTTCTCCAAAAATTTGTAGGATCCGCAAGATACGAGGCCCAGAGCGATCCAAGTCGGAAAGAAAAAATAGCACGTCGTCGGCGTATAGGGCTATTCTATCCGCCACCCCCGGTGACCACTGGAAGCCCCTCACCTGGGCGTCGATCCGCACCCACGCCGCCAGGGGCTCCATTGCGACCGCAAAAAGGTATGGGGAGAGGGGGCACCCCTGTCTCGTTCCCCTCTGGATTCGGAATGAGCGGGAGACACCCCCGCCGACGCGGACATCCGCCGTCAGGTCAGTATAGAGGAGGCGTATATAGGCCAGGAAACGGGGACCCAGATTCAGTCGACCCAGGAGAGAAAACAGGTACGTCCAGCTCAGAGAGTCAAACGCACTATCCATGTCAGCCAGCAGTAGCGCTACTCTCTCTTCCAATCCCCGCCAGGCCAAGATCGCCACCTGGGCTCACCTAATGTTATGCCTAGTGGCCCGCTGGGGCATGAAGCCGGCCTGGTCCGGGTGTACCAAGTCCGTAATGTGCGGTTTGAGCCTGTTGGCGAGGGCCTTCGCCAATATCTTGGCCTCTGTATTGAGAAGGGAGATAGGCCTGTAGGACTCGTGTTTCTCCGGGGGGCGTCCTGGTTTCAAGAAGACTACCACCTCTGCATGTCGCCAGTCAGGAGGCAGCAGGCCTCTCTCCCGGGCCTCCTCAATAACCGGCCGAAAGTGGGGCGTCAACTGGGTCGCAAAGTGCCTAAAGAATTCGCAGGGGAACCCGTTCGGGCCCGGCGCCCTGCCCGGATTCAACTCGCCCAGGGCAGTGGCCAGTTCGTCGTCCGTCAGAGGCCGGTCCAGCAGGTCGCGGACCTCATCCGACACGGCCCGTGGCGGAAGGTCATCAATAAATCGCTGCACCATGTCAGCCGCCAGGCACTCCCGGGGCCCATAGAGTGACTCGTAATAGGAGGCGAAGCTGCCCGCAATCGCTCCAGGCTCCAACAGTGGCTCCCCATCAGGGGTGACAATCTGAGGCAGAGGCTGTGCATGTCTAATGCCCTGACACAGGCGATGTAGCATTTTGCACGACTTATCGCCCCATTGATAAATGCGGCTCTGAGTGGACAGCCAAGCCTGGCGGGCCTCATCTAATAAGATCAAGGTATATTGTGCCAGTAATAGTCTTCGCCTGAGCAGCGCGCCATCGTCCTCCTGACTCCTACGCTCCAGGTCCTCCAATTCCGCTTCCCGCCGCACCAGGTCCTTACGCTTTTCCCTCCGCGCCGCTGAGCACCAAGAGATATCAATCCCCCTCAAAGTGGGTTTCATGGCCTCCCACAAGGTCGCAGGGGATGCCACCGAGTCGACGTTGGCGGACAGGAAGTGAGGTATTGCACGGGTAATATGGGCGCGGTACGAAGGCTGAGTTAACTGCCAGGGCGACAGGCGCCATCTGAACGGCTGTCTAGGACGCCCAGTGTCAACCACCACAGAAATCGGAGAGTGTTCAGATAGTGCCCGTGGCAAAATGTCAGCGGACATGAGCCTACCTGCCATCGCTCGCGGGAGAAAAATGTAGTCCAAGCGCGAGAACGAGTCGCGCGCGGAAGAGAAGTAAGTAAAGTCCCTACGCGCCCCGCGCTTGTACCTCCAGGAGTCAATCCAGTCCAGCCCCGTGACCAGTGCCCGCAGACGCGATGCTTGCCCCTCCCCTCCCACCACACCGCCTGCAGTACCCCGCCATCTGTCGCAGGAGACATCCATGACATCATTCCAGTCCCCCCCAACAATTGACAATGCTGTCGGCATATCGACCCAGAGGGACATCAACTTCTCCACCAGGGCCCATTGCAGCGGGGCGGAGCATATACACTACCAAGAACAATCATCTCACCACCTATCTCGCCCTGCACAAAGATATATCTGCCCTGCGCGTCCTGCCACGTGCGCCTATGTGTAAATGGAACCCTCCGATGAATCAGTATGGCGACCCTCTCGCGAAACCTGCATGATATGTCTGTGTAAAGCCATCGCGCTGGAGGCATAACGCCTTTGTGCCTAATAAATGGGTTTCTTGAAGGAGCAAGATGTCGGATCCCCTGCCCTTGGCCCACGCGAACACTGCCCCTCTCTTCACCTTATCTAGCATTCCTCTCACATTCCAGCTCAGTATTCTAGTCCCACCCGGATCTACCCGAGGGCCCCCAGCATCAGACGACATTGGTGTTTCGGCATAGAAATCATACAAGCCATAACGCAGGCACCAGCAGCAATGCTCACAACGGATCGGACGCAGCACACCCCCCCCAGACCCCACCCCAGAACCAAGTCAAACTCACACCCCAACAAACCCCCCTCCACCCCCACCCCGCACCTCTCAAACATGGAAGCACCTGTCGCGGTCAGGGAGTGGTCCCAGCCCCAACTGGGAGCCAGGGAGCACCCCTTCCAATGGATCCCCACAGCACAGCCCATGTCCAACTAGGCAGTGGACCCTTCTCAACTCTGAGTAAGCGTGGCTCCCAGCCAAGCTAATACACCCTGGTCAACAAAAAGGGAAACAAGCAATCAAGAGAGCAAGAGTCTATGTCTCCCAACAGTCAGGGCACATCCCCAGGAGCATTCTGCGTGGCCTCATCGTTGCGCGTGCTGGACCGTGACTTCGAGCTGCGGTGTGAACGGGACCTGCCCCGGCGCCTCTGCTGACCGTCCGGACCCCTGTCGGAGGGCCCCCCAGTCGAGGAATCCGATTCACCACCCCTGGCAGTATTGACGCGCACCTTGACCGTCTCATCTGTCCATTGGAAAACGGCCTCCGGGGTATCAAAGAAAAGGGTACGGGACTGGAAGACAACCCGCAGTCGCGCCGGGTACAGAAGGGCATACGGCAGCTTCAGGCCCCGAAGGCGGGCCTTAGCCGCTGTGAAGGACTGTCTCTGCTGTTGCACCAATCTCGTGTAGTCCGGGAAGATAAGGATAGGTGAGTTCTCATACACGAGCTGACCCTTCGCCCTCGCCTGTTTCAGGATAGCGTCTGTCGGCATAGTTGAGCAATTTGGCGATCATGGGGCGAGGGCGTTCCCCCACCGGGGGCTTCTGCGTCAACGCTCGATGAGCCCGCTCCACCACGAAGCAACGAGAGAGGGAATCGGCCGGCATCCACCCTTCCAGCCACTGTGTCAGAAAGCGCTCGGCGTTACTCCTCTCGCAGTCTTCTGGAAAGCCCAGGAAGCGAAGGTTACTGCGCCTGGCACGTCCCTCCGCCTCCTCCGCTCTCGCCACTAGGCCCTGTTGTGTCCGCTCAAGTGCCACGACCCTCTTCTTTAGGGTGGTCATGTCGTCCTCCACGGCCGAGATGCGCGTCTCCGCTCCAGTTATGCGCTCCACAGCGTTGCGCAGGTCTTGTCGTAGGAGCATAACGTCTGCGCCAACCGCCCCAGTCTTGGCATCTAGGGCGTCTCTGGTCTGCGTGATTGCGGCCAAGAGAGCCGCATTGTCAGGCGCCGGTGGCTGCGGCCCCTTGGCACCCGCAGCCTCGGTGAACTTATCGATCGGGCCCTGTTTGCCCTGGCTTCCACTGCCACCCCGGGTCATGGTGGACCGATGTATGGGCCCCACTCGGCCGTCTGCAGCCCGCACCCCTCCGCTGTAGGTCAGGATTCCCACCATATGGTCTGGCGGCAACTGCCTTGCCCCCAGTCAGAGCCCAATTGCGGCAGGAGAACGCGGGGGGGGGAATGGGGGAGAGCGGGGCCCCCCCCTCCACGCCAAGCACTCCACAAATGTCCGGCCCGAGGTCCGAGTCGACCCCCGATGCGCCGTGGGGACTCCGGTCACACCGGTGGTCCCACTATCTGGGCACTCAAAGTCCACTGCAGCTGTCCGTGAGCACCGGCCCCGTCCACCTCCCAGTGACGCGGGAACCCACTGTGCAGGGAGACAGGCAGATGTGGGCCCCGGGGCCCGATGCGACCCCCGATCCGCCGAGCAGCACTACACCTCCTCCACCTGTCCACCCCCGGAGTCCCCCTCTGACCTTTGCTTGTTGCAGCCTTACAGCTGATCCCTGGTAGGTGGTCCCCAAGGAAGCGCCGCTCTCCAGGGCCGGCAGCCCGGTCTCCCGCAGGCAAGTTGGCGGCCGCACCCTCAATCCTCCCGGCCCTCGGGATCTGCCAGGTCAGCCCCGCAGCCACCACTCGCAGCGTTGTCCCTCTGGGGCCGGCCCTCTCAAGTCCGGGGGCCGCCTCCACACTGCCGCGCCAACACTCTGGATGCACTCGGAGCCGGCACTCAGGATCTCCGCACACCGCCCCGCCCACTCGACGGGCTACTGCAGCAATCGAGGCCCCGGCTTCTCGGGCCTCACCACGCTGTCCAGCTCGCCACCTCTCCCCGGGGCACTGCACCGTCCGATGACACCGCACGGGCGGCTCCGGCAGCAGCAACAGGGGGACCCGATGTCAGGGGGTCAGACCCAGCCGTCGGGAGACGAAGTTTGTGACCAGGGCAGGATGCACGCAACAGGATGGTGTTTGGCTGGTCGGAGCTCTGGCTCTAGACGACCGCCATGTCCGCTGGCTAGGCCACGCCCCCCCAAGGTATTTTAAGAATGTATTCATTTATGTATTGAATTTATACAAAACATTTTTCCTAAGTACTTATTACAAAAATCATTCACAGTATTAAAATCGGGGATATGTCGAAATAAACTTTGACGAATACAACAGCATGAAAATAAAACAAGCACATAAGGAACTCAACATTAATGAGGAAAATATGTACTTAAGACTTTTTTTTTTAAAGAAAGAGATTGAGATGACTGAATAACATGGTTTAGGACCTAAAAGGGATTAAGGGGCTGAAGGACAATAATGGAGACCTTGTTCCACTGAGCACTAGTGATGAGCTAGCTGATATACATTCATCAAATCAACAAGATATAGAGAGGTAAGAAATGTAATACATAAGTAATGTGAGTCAATATATGTTTCCAAGACGTAGATTTTTATAGAAATGTACACGTGCAGTCTGTAAAAGAATAAAATACATTCAAATTCATTCATTTTATGAACAAAAAGAGTATATTACACAACAATAACTACTCAAGCAGCAACATTACAATTTCATTGCTTTAAAAGAAGAATGTGCCCTCCGAGTATTTCCAAACGAGGCTAGGCCAAGGCTCTCCCCCATTTTTTTCCACTGACTCTAGGAAGGTTCTCGATAACCGGGTTGTCGACTGCCCAATGTCTTGGATCATTGCACAAGACAGTTTGTAGTTGGTAACTTCATGCTTCAGGCTGTGCACAAATCTAACGGCACGCGATCTGGCCGAAAAAGCCCAGGAGGTAAGAGACAACAGGATCATGAAGAGCATTCACTCTGGAGCCCTCTTTGAACCCTGCCCTCACCACGTCTTCAACAGAGCCGGCACTTCGATCTCCCCCGAACTCTGCTGCACCATCAACTTCTCCATCGAGTCTGCCACCTTCGCTGAAGACTGAAAACTCGGAGGTCAATCCCCTGCTGAAGAAACCCTCTGCTGATTTGACAGACCGTTCTCTCTGCTCCCTTTCCCAGCCAAAGTCATCGAGAAGGCCATCAATGCCCAACTCTGTGAGTTCATCGAAAAGAACCACATTCTGGACCTCTCCCAATCGTGCTTCAGAAGCAACCACAGGACTGAGACCGCTCTCCTTGCCGCTACAGATGACATCCACATACTCCTTGACTGAGGCGAAACTGCAGCCCTTCTCCTCCTGGACCTTTCAGCCGCCTTCGACTCCACAATGCTGGCATCCATGACAAACCTCTTGAATGGATCTGCTCCTTCCTCACCGGTTGAAGACAGAGTGTCAGACCTCCAATGTTCTACTCAGAACCCATAGAGATTGGCTGTGGAGTGTCTCAGGGATCCTGCCTGAGCCCCACCCTCTTTAATATCTACATGGCCCCACTTGCAGCCATCCTCAGAAGCCACCGACTTGACATTGTCTCCTACGCAGACGACACCCAGCTCATTCTCTCCCTCACAGATGACTGCACAGCCGCCAAGTGTAATTTCCAAACAGGATGAAGGCAGTTGCCAACTGGATGAAGGAGAGCTGCCTCAAACTCAACTCCGACAAGATGGAAGTCCTCATCCTGGGCTCCACCCCCTCCGCCTGGGATGACTCCTGGTGGACCGCAACGCTCAGAACCCCCCCACACCCATGCAGAAAACCTCTGCATAATCCTGGATTCTTTGCTCTCAATGAACTGCCAAATCAGCAATGTCTCGCCCTCCTGCTTCCACATGCTTTGCCTTCTTCAGGAGATGTTCAAGTGGATCTCCACCGAGTCCAGGAAAATGGCCACCCATGCGCTCGTCAGCAACAGACTGGACTGCGGCAACACACTCTACACCGATACCACCCAAAGACTCCTTAAGAAACTGCAGAACATCTTGGACGCCTCCGCAAGACTCCTCTTTAACATCCCCCACTGCCGCCACATCACCGGTCACCTGAGAGACCTCCACTGGCTCCCAATCAACTAAAGAATTCCCTTCAAGTTCCTCATGAACGCCTAGAAAGCCCTCCATAAAACCGGACCTGCATACCTCAACCACTGCATCTCCTTCTCCACACCTACCAGACATCTCCGCTCTGCCCAACTTGCCCTATCCACCATCCAGCAGATCCGCAAGACCACGGCAGGCGGAAGATCCTTCTACTACCTCGCTGTGAAGACATGGAACTCCCTGCCTCTACATTTCTGGCAATCACTGTCGCTGCCTCCATTCAGAAAGGACCTCAAGACCCGGATCATCGACTGAACCTCTCCGCACCTTCTTGAGACCCTAACGGGTGAGTAGTTGCATTTTACAAGAAGCCTGATTGACCTGCCAGCCTGAGAGCCTGTATCATCATATTCACCGGGAAACCCAGGAGGGCCCTTAAATAAAGACCCTCTAGTGAGTTCCAGCGAACACAGCTATCCTACCACTGCCTTCTATAAAGGTTACAATTGGGGTGGGGTTGCACACTACTCACACACCAGCGGGATCGCCCCTAAGGACTGTGGTAAATATAGTTCGTGTTCCGCGATGCATCTTCTTTCAAATCTCTGCTATCTTCGCTCTCTTCGCTATCCCTTTACACGTGTTTCGGGGTATTTACCCCTCATCAGCAGGGATTAGGCCATCTTTAATAACTACAATTACCGTGGTCCTTAGGGGCAATGCCGCTGGTGTTTTAGCAGTGTGCGACCCCATTGGTGAATGTTTATGCTCCTCGGAGCTGGAAGCTGATGAGCTCGGGACCCCGCACCTGTGCACCGTTGTGTGGTACTATACCTGGTAATATTTGGCAGCACGCAGCAACCCCAGAAGATAGCCTGATCCCTGCTGATGAGGGGTAAATTCCCCGAAACACGTGTACAGGGAAGGCGAAGATTTGAAGATACGCGAGAATTCGAAAGAAGATGCATCGCAGAAAACGTAACTACAATTACCATGGTCCTTTAGGGGCGATCCTGCTGGTGTTTTAGCAGTGTGCGACCCCATTGGTGAATAATGTTTATGCTCCTCGGAGCTGGAAGCTGACGAGCTCGGGACCCCGCACCTGCGCGCCGTTGTGTGGTACTATACCTGCTAATATTTGGCAGCACGCAGCAATCCCAGAAGATAGCCTGATCCCTGCTGCTGAGGGGTAAATTCCCCGAAACACGTGTACAGGGAAGGCGAAGATTTGAAGATACGCGAGAATTCGAAAGAAGATGCATCGCAGAAAACGTAACTACAATTACCATGATCCTTAGGGGCGATCCCGCTGGTGTTTTAGCAGTGTATTTAATCTAATGTACACAAAAATTAATAATATGTACAAACTATGTTCATGAGACAATGTATCTCGAAACTCCAATATTGTTTGTATTGTATTTTCTTTCCCAGCCCTGATGAAGTCGTGAGTTCCTGCCCATTCGACGAAACACGTGTTGGCTGGACTTGGAGAAAGCCTTAAAGATTAAATGAATCATATACACAACTCAATTTGTATTAATGTTATAAATTGAAATACTGTTTTTTCTGTAAAATATTTAAGTTGGTGTGATAGGACTGTATATATACTTGTATCTACGGATTACTGGTGGGTAAGGATGACAACCCATACCTAGGCACCCAACACCCAAAATATATTGATTCCAAGATTGTTTGCCTATATAGTGTCAAGCGCCGGAACCACCTGGAACTGTCATCTCTCTATAATTTATAATGTGTACAGGGAAGGCGAAGATTTGAAGATATGCGAGAATTCGAAAGAAGATGCATCGCAGAAAACATAACTACAATTACCATGGTCCTTAGGGGCGATCCTGCTGGTGTTTTAGCAGTGTGCGACCCCATTGGTGAATGTTTATGCTCCTCGGAGCTGGAAGCTGACAAGCTCGGGAACCCGCACCTGCGCACCGTTGTGTGGTACTATACCTGGTAATATTTGGCAGCACGCAGCAACCCCAGAAGATAGCCTGATCCCTGCTGATGAGGGGTTAATTCCCCGAAACACGTGTACAGGGAAGGCGAAGATTTGAAGATACGCGAGCATTCGAAAGAAGATGCATCGCAGAAAACGTAACTACAATTACCATGGTCCTTAGGGCCGATCCCGCTGGTGTTTTTGCAGTGTGCGACCCCATTGGTGAATGTTTATGCTCCTCGGAGCTGGAAGCTGACGAGCTCGGGACCCCGCACCTGCGCGCCGTTGTGTGGTACTATACCTGGTAATATTTGGCAGCACGCAGCAACCCCAGAAGATAGCCTGATCCCTGCTGATGAGGGGTAAATTCCCCGAAACATGTGTACAGGGAAGGCGAAGATTTGAAGATACGCGAGAATTCGAAAGAAGATGCATCGCAGAAAACGTATCTACAATTACCATGGTCCTTTAGGGGCGATCCTGCTGGTGTTTTAGCAGTGTGCGACCCCATTGGTGAATAATGTTTATGCTCCTCGGAGCTGGAAGCTGACGAGCTCGGGACCCCGCACCTGTGCTTCGTTGTGTGGTACTATACCTGCTAATATTTGGCAGCACGCAGCAATCCCAGAAGATAGCCTGATCCCTGCTGCTGAGGGGTAAATTCCCCGAAACACGTGTACAGGGAAGGCGACGATTTGAAGATACGCGAGAATTCGAAAGAAGATGCATCGCAGAAAACGTAACTACAATTACCATGGTCCTTAGGGGCGATCCCGCTGGTGTTTTTAGCAGTGTGCGACCCCATTGGTGAGCCTTCAATAAAGGCTCTACTGATAGACCACCATACCTTAGATCAAACTTTCTCAGTACATTAACCGTACTTAGGATTCCAGCTTTTCACCTCTTCATATGACTATCCGACCTCTGGTTCCAAGCAGAAGTAATCCCTAGATAATCTGTATTCTACCTGCTCTAGTGGGACATTATCCCGAAACCAAGTGAACACCACCTTCCGCTTTAAGAAAATCAAGGTTTTTCTACAATAAGTGTGTAAGGTTTCTAACTTACGCTTTAACCCAGTTTGGATGTAGTCCATCAGACCATGTCGTCTGCGCACACATCAGACAATGTGTATGCAACCCACCTATTTTTTGGGGGAAGGAATTTGAACTGCCTAGAATCTCAGGAAGATCTGCAATGAAAATGGTGAAGAGCAAGAAGGCTGACACGTAACCTTGCCTCAGTCCGTTATTAACAGGCATTTTGTCTGTTAAGTAGCCTAGGCCATTCAAACCAACATGTACCCAATTCTTTTCATTTAGTCGCTGTATCATTGTTAAAAGATTCTGTCATTGCGCCAGCATTCCAACTTATTTCACAGGAGCCCACGGGTTAATTTGATGAAAAGCTGCCCTGAAATCCATAAAACAGCAACATAATTTTCCTCTTGAACCAACTGCTCCCCACACAGCACCCCATAGAGCAAAGCAATGATCAACTGTAGAATATTCCAGTCTGAAACCCCTGTGCTCTTTCGCAATATGCCCACTACTAACGGCCCAGCCCTTTAGAGCAATCAATAGTGTTTGGGTGTAGATCTTGGACGTCGCATTGAGCAGGGATATCAGCCGATCATTTTTTGGGTCGTTTAGGCTTCTTTCTTATAGATGGATTTAATTATGTAGCCCCTCATCAAGAGTCTGGTATTGCACCAGTAATTGTCACCCATTTAAACAAGCATGAAAATTAGCATAATATATGAGGGAAACAATTATTTACAGGTTAACATTAACTACAGGATGATTTTTTATTTAATGAAGTTTATCACCTCTTCTAAATGTGCTGAGGAGGGGGCGAACTTTGCACACATGACGTGGAACTGCGGGGTGGTACGGAGCTATTGGGAAGAGGTGATTCGTCACAATTCTTCAATGGTGGAACAGGAGCAAAACCCTAGCCCGCTTTTAACGTTACTGGGATATGGTAAGCCTCTCCCCAAAAATATCAGACGATTTGCTGCAATGTCATTCCTATTTGCTAAGTGTCAAATTTCCTTAAATTGGGGTAGGAGTCATCCAACCATTAAGGGCTATTTACAGTATTGTAATGCTGCAAGCGACGATTATGCCACACTACTGCCGATGCCGTCCAGGCTGAGAGATGTATGACATCCGCTTAAAGCCTATGTGCTAAAATTTTCACTTGACCCCATCAGAGTGCATCTTTTTGCACGCTGTCAATAGCCACCCCTCCCTCATTTATTGTGGATTTCCCTGTCCCCCCCCCCATCCTCCTCCCTAGTGTCTCTGCTTGCTCCCTCACACCTGTCGCTTGCCCCATCTACAGATCACCCCAACCATGTCTCTGTTTTTCTTCTTGTTGCCTGTTTTTAAATTTTTTTTTTTATTTGTTAAAACCTAAAAGTTGCTCATCAGGGAGAGTAGGTCAGCCATGTTCTGATGGATATGTGTGATGGGGCACCCAGGGCTTGTCTCAAGGCCGACGTCCTGGCTCTCGTCCTCCAAGCTGAGGTGGTATTTAAAATACATATAAATATAATTCTGCACAGCGTCACTGGGTTATTGTGCGGGCAGAGAATCTTTTCAAGCTGACGTCTGGCTCTGAGCACAAAGACTAGGGGTGTCGTTATTTGTGCAGTCATCCCGACCAAATATCTGCTATTCAGACAACGAACAAAACACAAATAGACCACGAGAAAGAAGGCAAATTCATGACTCGCTCACTAACGATCTAATAAAATGCATACCACTGCCACATTTAGCCATAACAACCAAAACCGATCCAGGCAACATCAACGGAGGGGCTCATCCCATCTTGTAAAGACATGCAATCTCAGGCTGGTATTCTGTTCTCGATGCGCTAGGATCAGCAGAACTCCAGGCGACCCAGAAACCTTTGCGGTCTTTATTTTCACTACCTACCCACCTTCTCTACCCTGATTAACACCTTCTGATAGCTCTCAAAGAGCCACTCGGAGACAAATCATTCTGCAGCTCCCTTATGTATTTTTTTGTTTATAAAGAAAAGTATGGAACATCATTTTTTAGATTTCGCCTGCGCAACGGGCAAACCAAAGCATAAATAAAAGGCATTGTCATTTAAAGTGCCAACAGGTCAAACTCGCGTAAATGCAAGACCTATTGCATTGCAAATGCTTATTAAACTCGGTAACACCTTCTGGGAATTCATATGACCTCATTAGTAGTAGTACTATTTGAATACCCAAATATTGTAACACGAAACAAAAAGGTCCAGCTTTGATAGGGATCTTTCACTGCACAGCAACACGTGTCACTGAATTTTGAGTAACTTTTGAACCCCTTGAGCTAGAAACAAAACATTTTATGATTCACATCTTCAGATTATGTGCAGACAATGGATTATGTGGCAAAAGCGGCAAAGCTATAATTATGTGGAAAATCGCCACACCCGCCAATCGCATAATTCCAGTGGCCCATAGAAGCAGGGCCGGTCCTAGAACTTTTGGGGCCCCGGGCGAAAGGGAAGATGTGAGGCCCCTCTAATTTGCATGTAACATCACAAGAAGTGACCACAGAAAGTGACATTGCGGTACTATTGATCTTATTTGGCATCACTGAAGAGACCTAACGTGGATATCCGTAACAATGACAAAGATAAATATACAAATGAAATAAGTCCATATATTTTCAAACTGTATTAAATGGATTACATTTGTCACATTGGATGGAAAAGCTAGAAAGATGGATGTTTTTTTCACTCAATGTTAACTGATCGTTTCCAGATGAGTGCTTGATAGAAATTCCAGTTCTGTCTCATAAAGGGGGGAGATCTTTTTGAGGTAATGAGGGGCGGGATCATTCAAAATATTAAATTACATAAAAGCAAACCTCGCACATTTCAAAAGTCTCCCTTACCATTTTGTGTCATTATGCTGCCACCTTAGGATGGCATTAATACTAAGTAATTTCTTTTAACGTAAATCTTCTCACCAGTATACCACACGCACATGCTAAGAGTCGTAGGACAATCTTTTTTGTGTGTGGGCTCTTTACTTGCCAGAATTATGTTGAGTGCAAGAACACAACACATATAATACAAACTTACAAGACACCATTGCGAACAAATTAAGATTGTACATAAATAAAAAAAAAAGACCTAGAACAACCGAGACCACTACTAAATCGTACATTGACTTGGAAGGTATGCTGCAGATGTAAGTTTTTTTTTAAAATCAACGTTTTTGATTTGGTGTTAGAAATGCAAGTGGCCGGCATTAGCGCTGGTGGAGCCCTATGCAACAATGTTTGTTAGTGCCCCTAATTACTTCCTCTGCCACGGATTCCCTCACTACCACCCTTTAACAGTGCCCCTCGAGTCTCCATAACCACATTCTCACTGAGATGTATTTAATTTGATTTACAGCGCTACTGATACCAGTGTAGGGTGTCAGAGAAATGTATATCACACACATTATACAGAGAAAATCTCTCATAAATGTCTAAATCACTGTATAGGAAATGTTACATAAGACAAAGGACTACAAGGTTAAGGAGTCATCAGACAATCATGTTACTAGGCATTATAGTTTATTAGTTATTGGTCTGGATAAACACAAACTCTGAATTTAGAACGTAATACCATGGTTGGAGGTTCTCTTTAATAGCCAGAATTGAATTCTATCCCAATGAACCCTTTTTGCAACATTAAGATAACCAAAGACTGGGGAAAAAACATAATCCTCTAATTTATACCTTGAAGTGTGCATGCAGCTCTTAGATGACAGTTAATAGCTCACTGTTCAATGTTAGGATTTTGACCAAATTAACTGACTTATTTACAATATGTGCACTTTGTGATCTGCATGGTACATGTTCTTTGCAGCAGGCACATTAATCCTCTGCTCTACCTTTCCACGAGTCAAAACTTCCACTAGACTAAACTTCAATCTCTCTCAAGGAGGAACATTAATCACTGGAGTTATCATGACATTTTTATTGTTGCTGAAAATTGCTGGAGGCCTGAAAGGAGGCAGCAAGTGACTTTAAAAACAGAATATACTTGCAAAGATGACGCCCCCACCCGAAGTGAGCGCTCAGTGCGATGTCACCGGTCCCACCGCCCTAGAGCCTCCCTGCTCAAGGGTCCTGTGACCTCAATGACCGGGTCACTGACCATCTAGGGCATGGGAACTCACAAACTTTCTCTGGGCGGGGGCAAATTTACAGTGTGGTTTTTGGCCGAGGGCCGCACCGGTGGGGGTGGGGTCAGAGGGGGAAAGCAAAAAAAAATTGTGACCATAAGGTTTCACACAGGTCCCTGCAGCAGATGCCTTTGTCCACTGAGCCACCAGACCAGCATACCCACATCTCTTTCTCTCTCTCCCTCTGTCTCCCTCCCTCTATCTCCCTCCCGGTCTCTCTCCCTCCTTGTCTCTCTCACTGTCTTTCTCCGTCTGTCTCTCTCCGTCTGTCTCTCTCCCTGCCTCTCTCCGTCTGTCTCTCTCCGTCTGTCACCCTGCCTCTGTCACCCTGCCTCTGCCCCATCTCATAAAAACAAAAGTAGCGCTTCACTGGCAAACTCTTTAAAGTGGCGCTAATGTGCTTTGGGTTTGAATAAAATCAATGTTGCCACATTTTTCGATCCACACTGTCTTGCTTTAGTTATTTTTCAATTTTAACCTTTTATTTCTGTCCGTCCCGAGGGAGCACATTTAAAGTGAAAAATGTCAGAAAAAGACAACCTTTCGAGCAAGCATGTTTTTTTTGGTGGGGGGACAAAGAAAGGAAAGAGGGAGTAATGGCTACAGGGCACAAGGAGGGGGGCCCCACACCTGGATATTGCTCTAGTGCCTAGAGGCCCAAGGAAAGGGAGCCCCCTCCCCTGGGCCTCCAAGCAGTAAAGAAGCATTTCCTAAAACACTACCGTGAAAGTTCTACATACATTTTAAATGCACATTCCCATAAAAAATAAATAGGGGATACAAAAGTAAACACGAGCCAGTTGATCTGGCTGCTCCCTCCTCCCCTCACCCACCTCTCCTTACCTGTGTCTGGCTGGTTCTGCTAACAAAGGGGGCCTTCTGTCACCTAGCAACAAAATGCAGAAAGGCAATGGCCGGTACTTAGCAGAGGTGTTGCCTCCCCCTGACACTGTGAGCACACATAATTGCTGGCCCAGTTGCGGTGCAGTCCCTACTTCGTTTGTCCCCCCCCCCCACCCCTGTGCACCCAGGAATGCAATCACACCCTGACAGCAAGGTCAAGACACCTCGCATTTGTAATTTGATTGCGTGGGGCAGGGGGCCCTGGAGGTTAACTGTGAAAGCGTGCCCTTTCACAGTGAAGCAGGGGGCCCCCTGAGCGCGAGGCCCTGGGCAGTTGCCCACACTGCCCATGCCTAGCGCCGGCCCTGCATAGAAGACCTCAACAATCAAAGCTGCGTTCACCAGCCTTCCGGACTCCTACTTGCGCAAATGCTACACGTAGGGAAAGCCAGATCTGGCTGGCGCGCCTTCTCCCACATCGCTCCTAAAGTGTGGAACGATTTGGCACTACACATAACAAGCTACTCTGAAAACCACGTTTTTCGAGACGAGTAGTCTCACTGCCAAGGGCTTGGCTAGACTCGCACCTCGGCTACAAGATACCATCCAGGGTATCTGCGCGCTACAAATCTGCCGGGCAGGTCTGCAGTACATTTAATGGGGCAAAGTCTGCATTTCTGTAAATAGAACAACGCCTAAACTCCATAGCCTGAAAATAAATGACGTCAGGACAGAAGGTGGAGTTCTAGACAGGCGTGCCACGCACCGAATGGGCAGCCCCTGCACCGCTTACAGCAGAGCATGTCTGAGGGGCAGCTGTACTTTAATGGGGCAGGAGATGTTTACCGAAATGGCAGGCTGAAGCTGTGTGATACCACCTACCGGTGCGCATGAGCACTGCTTTAAAGTTTCCAGATACAGTCTCACCTCTATGGAATATTCCCCAAAATTACTAATCTGTGGTTAGAAGTATCCATAAGAAACGGGTCACTTTGCCGAGAGGAGAATTGAGACCTGGTAACAGTGACAGAACAGACCGAGAAGATAGGAGGCCGGAGTCAAATTGGGGGCAGACAGTGGCACAGAACAGACGCACGTAACCTGGGAAAGGAGATTTAAGTCACCTGGGACAGAGAGTGACGCACCTGGGCTAAATGACTAATCGAGACAGTAAAGCAAACGGACATGAAAAAGAACAGCGACACCAGGAGCCTTACCATAGAGACAGAGGGATGCAAGGGGTCAGAGAGAGGGAGAATATACAGTGGGGCAGAAGACAACACAGCGCGACATGGGACACACATGGGAGAAAGGTGATGAAGAAGAGAAGGGGGACAACTTGAGAAACAGACTGGCAGGGAGGAGACATTCAGAATAAAGAGACACCAGGGGTCGGGCACAGGGAATACAATCAGTGGAGCGGTAGAGGGCAGACTATAACAAAACAGAGACACAAACCCGAAGACAACCTGTCAAAAGTAAAGATTAGCACACACAGTGAGAACATATACAGGCAATGGTGAATGTAAGAAATTACCCAGCAGGCCGGTGCCTCCAAGGCCGGTCGAATCTGGTGAAATGTATGTGGAGTGCCACATTTATACTGACACGAATCACTGTGCACCAGCCCTACCTGCCTATAATATAACAAGCCTTTTCAGAACTCAACCCCTTTCCAAGCAGGTTTCCCCTCAGATACAAGACGCCGGGTGCACTGAGGCAGAATGTTGAATACAGGACATCCTCTCCACAGAAGGTGATGGGCGGTGAGGGCGCACTCTCCCCAATTCTTAACTTAAACTTCACGGCTCCCACGTTTGTGATCTCCATCCTGCTCCTTCACTGTGCAGTCAAGGACGGGACCGACTTTTCCTCAGAGCTGCCCACTGCATAAAAGCGCAGTGTAGTGAGTAGTCCTGAGGGTGGCGTTTCCTGGTTTATCACTTATTTATATATTTATGCGTTTTTCTATAGCGCAGACTTTACCCGAAGGCGTCAGAGGCTTCACAATAGGAACAGAACTGATACAAGAGAACATTACAAGTGAACAAATTACAAAAGCAAACGTTAAGTTACATGAGGCAAAAGTGACAATCTTGAGCAAACAAAATACAAGAGGAGCAAACGGTGCATTACAGGAGGAAAAAGAGAATACGCAAATTTACACGCACTACAGCACCCCGGTACCTCATATTCCCCTCCCAAGGTTCCAAAGGAGCCAGTCATCCCACTAAGCTCTTGGCCTGGGTGGGATAATGCCTCCTCTCTCCCAGCCAGTACTCGGTGTCGGGGATGGGGGAGTGAGGGAAAGGGGCCGCTCTCAGCGAGGTGGGGGAAGAGAAGTCTCCATGCCGGGCAGTGGTCACAGCACCGCCCGGGCTTCGCCGTCCTACTGGAGCAGTCCCAGCCAGTTTCAACTGCCTACGAGAACAGGGCTAAGGGGCTAAGGATAGGTCTTGAACAATGTCACGTGACCGAGAGGATGCCCAATGGGAGAGCGAGTACGTTCTGTGACGTAAGGCGGACTTCCAGGAAATCCCTGTTGTGCTAGAGAGACCTTGAATGCGGCGTAGTGCGTCTGCTCTTCATCCTGTAATTGTGGGCAAATCGTTTAATCCCCCGGTCCCTACCAAAAATGAATGTTTCCATGTGTAATGCCGCCACCACCACGGGACGAGAGGAGCCTGAGAGACCCGGTGAGTGGGGGGCTCTGTGTGTGTGTGCGCGTGAGCCTGTGAGTGGTGGGGGGGGGGTGCGCGTGAGCACGTAAGTGGTGGGGAGGGTGCGTGTGTGTGTGTGTGCGTGCATGTGTGTATGTGTGTGCTTGCGCACTTAATGGAATGTGAGGCAGGAGATGTGCACCGCGCCGGCCTGGACGTGCGCGCCCACAGACACCAATCGCCGCGCGTGCCCGACCCCTGTCTCGGATTCCCAGGAGGCAGACAATATTAGATACTTCACTGAATGCAATGCTTCGCATTGCTTTCTCCAGCTCGACCTAAAAAGGGGCTTAGAACATTGGCTCACCATAATGAGTTTGCCTTATAGAGTATTGCTGGTAACCCACCTGGGCCACCTGCCTGTGATGACCTCATATTTTCAATAATTGTAGCTATGGTGCACGTCTCTTGAATCTGGAGAAGAATTGGGCAATCCAACTCGTCAACAACATTACCACTTCTTCCATTTTTATCTAACATCTTATACAGATAAAAATGCAATAAGCGATACATAAGTAATGAAATTGGAAACCATACAAGATAGGCAGCCAATATGAGATTAGTATAGATTGATGTGAACAGAATTGCTGAGTTAAAATGATTAACAGGATGCATGCATAGATATAATAGTTAAGAAACCTGTCTAAGTGGTGAGTTTCTGCTTTTGTGAGATCCAATAACCGTTATCGGGCCATGACTGGGTGCTTGTGTAAGTGTACTTGGATGACCTTTGCTACTTTAATGAACTAGTCTATGTTTGGTCTTATCAGTACCTAAGCCATCAGATAATTAATGTGTCCATCAATTCCATAGCTTTTCACTTGTGATACACTGTAGTTGACAAAGTTTACCTCAAAAGCAAGCTGATGGATAAGTGGGTCAGCCAGCTGATTGGCAAAGATCATCACAAGCAGAACCCAATCACATGGGAGGCATTGACACATTAAACACAATTTAAATCGGACTTCGCCTTAGGAGTTCTCTGATCCAAATCTGGATACTTCTGAGGGTCTGCTTCCCTTGGGATTTACCCTGACACAGTTGTAGAATCAAGCATTCCTTTCTCTGGATTACCACAAGAACATAGTGCAGTGGTACAAGCTCATGAAACGCAACCTTCGTTTGAAGGTAGACCACTGGTTGCAATTAGACATAGGACCTAACTTTTATTCAGCACACTTACCCTAGATATTTTGGTGTTTTCTACATTATCCTTGTAGCTTTTATGGACAATGAGAAATTGCATCTTGTGAAGGGACTGTCCCCTGCATGGATCATGAGCATTCACCCTGAACTGAGTTACTCTTCTGTGAGTTAATTTGGTGTCTTGAATTTCTTTTTGCCCAGCATGCATGAAATCCTGTGTGTGTACGGAGGCTTAGGCCAGAAATTGACCATGAGACCCAGAAATTAACTGAAGTCAAGTGGGTTTTGTAAACACTGTGCTTTTCTTTTCAAGGATCTTTCATATCTTAATGAAACAGGTTTGTAAAGTAATTTAGAAGTTAATAAATATGTTTAGATTTATTGAACATTCCTAGAACTTAAATGATAATCGGGCATATGCAAATAGATTTACGATATTTTATCTTTTCTCCTGCCAATATCGTTGTTCATAACAAACAAGAGTGTCTAGAAGTTTAATGATTGTGTTCCATTTTGTTATGTCACTTAAAGAACGCTGCCTAATTATTCGAAAATAGCCAAAAGGACATTTTGCTACTGCTTATTGATTGTTTATTCTGAAAGTATTCAACAGGCTTCTCATTAAGTCTTATAAAACTGTTCACAGCAAGCTAGAAGTTAGAGAGGAGCTTTGTGCAAATGATATCAGTCGGTACTGACTGTCATGACTTCAGCACCCGCTTTAATCGAAGGCTGTTGTGAAGTGAGTGGCCTGTTCTGGCTGCTCTCTGAGCTATCTTTATTCTTTGAAATTTACAGCTGCCCTGTGACAGAAATAGCAGGCTTGTAATTCAGGCGGAAAAATAGCCTGTACTGTTCTGAATCAGGTATGCAAGTACGCATCAGCTTTGAAATACTCAAAATAGGCCTTTTAGGTCTTGCCTACGCAACGCGCATGCGCCTCTTAGGAAAAAGACCTTTATCCATCGCTACACTTTAGCAGGCAAAAACGTGAACGCGTTGCATTGCTTCCAATGGCAACGCGTGCAGGTTTGGCGATTCCCTTGCGGGAGCGAGCAGTGGCGCCATATGTTAGCAAGTACCGCGCCTTGCTGCTTGCTCCCGCAAGGGAAAACGGCGCAGGCCCCCGCCTCTCTCCCCTCCCCCTGCTGCCGCACGTGCTTGGTTTTTTTTTGGTTTAAAGAGCTTTTACTGGCAGTGCCTTGACTGGCCACACGCACCATCTGGCAATGCTACACCACTCTGCTCTCATTACACACGCCATAGCTGTACCCTGGCCTGCTGCACCCCCCATTTTGCCGACAGCACTTACGACAGGCGCCGCACCAGCGGGCTACACTGCTCTCACTACAGGCACTGCTCCTGCTGCGTACGCAGCACCTGCTTCACGCCCTGCACTCACTGAGTCCATTGCTCACAACACGATAGAATCTTTAAACTGTCCCTTCTGTATGCACTGCACCCAATGCCTACACTGAATCCAGTGCTCGAACGCTTGTGTATTGCCCTGGCAAGAATGCACCTGAGTCCTGGCGAATCTCTGCTTTGTATCTGGTGAGTGAGTTTGATGGGCTGAAGCGCGCGCAAGCTCTTCACATGGTGCGCGCTGCTGACACACTTTTACTGAGCGCCAAATGTAAACACTGGTATTTACATTGAGGAAACAGGCGCGTGACATATTTCTCCACAATACAATTGCAGACATAAAGCAAATTAATTAATTAATTTAAGCAAATTAATTAATTAATTTAGCAATTACGTGGTTCACTGAGTAGTGAGTAGAAATACAATCCTTTTACCTGTTTCCATCAATTTTGATTCAGCGTCGTGGGTTCAAGAAAGTCCTCCTGAACAGGTTGAAAAAAAAAACCCAGCAAATATTTTATTCAGTTTTCTGTTCTAAAATGATAAACATTGAAATACAAATTAACTCTTCATTTAAAAAGCAAGCACGAGTAATTGTAGGTATCTTTCTAAAGTTCAATTTTTTTGGGGGGAGGCTGTGGGGGTAGAGTTTGAGAGGTTTTTGAGGTCATTGTGTCATTCATATCAAAAGTGCTCCTTGTCTGGGTTTCAATTGCGTCCCCTTGACAATTCTCCCATACCGACAATTTTCAAAATACTTATTAATACTTTTTATTAAACAGTAGTATCTAAAGGATTTTTTAAGTCCCCCAGCCAGATATATTTTAGGGGCCCCTATTTGGTGTCACAGCCACATAGTGCAAAATGAACACTTGAACAAGCAGCATTTCTTTTCCCTCTTGATCTAAAAACAATTGTCCTGCAACAATCTTTCACGTGGACCTCTGTGTCTAACAGTCATGTTCCTCCCATTGTAAGAAACACACGGTAAGAGAAGCTTGTTGGCTTCTTACATGACAAGGGCATAATATCAAAAGAGGACATATGCACACAGTGCCTGGAATTGCATCTTTAACCACATGGCTGCTGCGGGGATTTTTGCGCTGTGCTGGAAATTGCCATTTTGTGGCTGTCATGACGAGCTCAGCTCGTCATCAGCACTCGACACCCGTGGGTGATGACGAGCTGAGCTCGTCATCAGCATCGAAAGGGTTAATTGAGCCTTAGAAACAAAATAGGTATAGAGATGGGAGGTAGAGAGGGTGAAATAGAGATGGGATGGGGGCATAAAGAGGTAATGGCAGATAGAACAAGCATTGGCATAGCCAATAGGTCTCTCTTTTGGGACCTTATAAGTATTTAGTTAAGCAGCACAATATCCTTGGTGCAACAACACCAACTGTTTCATGGCTAAACACTTATAAGGTCCCAAAATGCGAGACCTATTGGCTATGCCCAAAATTGTTCACTTAGCTGCTACAAATAGTATTGTAGTAAGAAGAAGCAAATTGATTGTGTTGGGGCTCTGAATATAGTAACCATGTTAGAATATTTCCTGCTGTTTTCAATGTTCGTAAGTGTATGTGCTCTCCTAATGTTTATCTTCTGTGTGGGTAGAATTCATATTCTGCCATCTAGACTGGGATTTTAAAATACCTTTTTTAAAATGAATTTTCCGTATTCTAGTGCTCCTTGAATGTGTTAATCGTTTGATGAAGAATTTAGGTTTCCGCTAATTGTCCCTGTCTTGTCTCATAGAACTGATTATCAGAACACATCTTACGCAAACATTGCTCAGTGGGTTCTGTATTAGTTGCAAACCTGCTAGTTTTTTGATTGTTTGGTACTTTGCTCTAGTATTTAGTGACCACTGGGTCTAGAAAATGGAACAATGCTGTTCTACACAAGCTCTCCATCGTATCATAGGGAATGCCAAAAGTATCCCCTTTAACTAACACAAGTCTATCACCTGTGTGTTGGAACATGTTAATTGAGAGATTGTGGCAGTGTACAGAGAAGGGTACTCTGCTGCCGAAACATGCTCCAGTCTATGCTGACAAACAAAGTTTCAAGTGTGTGCCATGATCAGCTAAACAAAAATTCTCAAAAAACATTTTGGTGGGAATGTGAGTCAAATACGATCCTGTTCTAGTGCAGGATTACGAACTGACTTATGCAACAACTTACAGAAAAGCTGCTCTAGTTCGCTACAATGAGCCTGCACCTGAGCTTATGTCAGAATTGAATTGGAAACTTTAAAGTGCTTTCAGCCCATTGTATAAATTTAGCAGCCTGTCACACAAGCATTGTTAAAAAAAAAATTAAAAAAACTTTTACAAAACACTAAAATAACAAACATCACACACTATACATAAAATAGAATTAAAATGGAGTATTATTAAACCCCTAAAATGTCGTAAATGATCTTCCTCCAACACATTGCGAAACATCTATTTCCTGCTGGGTTTAAGTGTCTTGGAATTTCGCCTTAATGTCCCATATTTTCCTTAAGTTTAGGCCAGCTTCTTTGCTTGCAACTCCTGAAAAGTCACTTAACAGGAAAAATACTTGCTCCGCCGGATTATCAAGTGGTTCTTTGCGTTAAATCTTGTTTATTGAATTCAACCTGACCTTGTTATACAGGTAGCAGAACAGCATTAAATATGCCAGGTCCTCTCTTACACTACACGTACATTTGTCTGGAACCACCGGGTTTCTATTCTTCTTGGTGGCATTTAATAGCAGGCAGCCATTCCTTGCCAAAGCAACAAGTTTCTTTCTCTCTGATTCTTAAGAATGACAAGGTATATTGTTGGAGGTTCTGAGGAGGATTGGACAAGGTGGCATGACTCCTAGTATGGAGATTACTTAAAGTAACTATTTTTTGATGGCTCTTTAGGCTAAGGAATTGCTTGTTGTTGATGGAATGTATCTTCTTGCGTGTCAGCATGTTCATATTCAATGCAATGGACAGACCAAGTCTCTTGGCTTCCTTTTGCTGTTGGGTTGCGAACAATGATGTAATATTTATGGAAAAATGGTCTTTCGAGGCTTGATTGATTAGGTTTGTGCCTTATGGTTTCCATCTTTTTAGTAAGTTCTTAATAGGTGCCATCTGAAACGTGGTCTCGATGGAGGAATAGCCAATATCTGATTTCAGGGATATTGTGAGAAAGCTTGATGGCAACTTTAGCATGGATTTCCAGAATTTCCTCTCATAACACACTACTCCGAACTTGCACTTGTCCATTCCTCCCAACTATGGTCAGATGTGATTTGGCTACCAACTTTTGCCTCAAAGATTTTGGTTTTAAAAAGCGGTGACTGTATTTGCGCACCAGCCGCAAGATGGCAATTGCAGCTATTTCAGATTTTCCTAGAGTAGATTGTATACGGGCTTTCCATTTATATGTTTTATCAATTGTTACCCCATGGTATTTAAATGATGCCATCTCTTCCAATCTAGCTTGGTTTATACAAAAAATTATACTTCTTTGCACTCTTAGTCCTAAAGAGTTTTTCACTATTGATTATTAAGTTATTTGATTTGCAATGGTTTTTCATGGCTGAAAGTTGAACTTGCAAACCTTCAGGGGTTTTTGCTTTCAAAATGGATTTTTCAGCATAGAGCAGGGCAGGGACCTGTAAGCTGTTTATTTTCGGGATGTCATCAGTGGCTTTTCAAGCTTCATGATATAAATCATTAGAGCAGGAGCAGGAGTGGAGCAGGAGTGGAGCCAAAAGACAGCCTTGCTCGACCCCTATGCTGGTATATGATTTTTGATGATGTATCCTGTTTGGCTGAGTCTCACCTGGGAAGATGTTCCAGTATACAAGAGCTGAATTAGTGATGAGCTGAAAATCAATATCTATAATGTTCAGATTATCCCAGAGACAGTTTCTTGAAACCAAATCAAAGGCAGATGAAACATCTAGGCATTTTTTGTGTTGTACTGAATTTGTGGATTATGTGCAGGAAGGTGAATATCTGGTTGATCGTTGTTAGTCCTACTCTAAAACCTTCTTGTATTGATGAGAGAATTTATTTTTCCCATTAATGACTCACTCATCCAGTGCTTTCAAAATGAATTCGGAAACATTTATACAGTCTGTGTTGATTAAACTTATTGGTCCATGAGATTTTGGATCATCTTTGTGTCACTTTTTGCGTTTGTCAGAGAGTTTCTACTTCTCTGTGTAGTGAACCCTGTAGACCCAGGTTACTTAATCGCAAAATGGGGTTTGATACATGTAAAAAGCCTTCTTATGAATTGGCCGATTTGCGAACACAAAATTGGTTGATACAGGTGGGCCCTAGTTCGCTAAGATTTGTGATGGTACAGAGTGGTTTTGTGCTTGTTCATGCACTCTAGATGGATGGCTTAAGTTGCTGCTGGTAGCAGCTTCTTGCTGCTTCCTTTTGTTTAACGTGGCCTTGCTTCGGTCTGACTCCCCATGTAACGCAGGTTCTGCCACCGGGCAAGAGAGGGGATACGTTGGCGTGACAAGAGTGGAACTGTTTCCCTTACTTGCTTCTCTTGGGAGTAGTTTTTCGACTTCAGATGCCGATAAGGACTTTTTTTATGAGCCTATATAATATCTCCCTCTGCATCAACCATTGATTGCCTTAGATGGTTATCTACCACCATTATAGGACCAGATCTCACCTTAATGACACCCTTGGTAGGTAATTTGAGATCTAAATGAGCCTTGTTTAAAACCCTGCAGTTTAGCATTTTGTCTCCTGCTCCTGGAAGTCCTTGTCCCGGGTGCCTTGGGCCAGTGACTGTATTGGGGATGCCTTCATTGGTGTGGTGACCTTTCTGAGCTTTTGGTTCGCACCACCCTGTGGCAGAAGCACACCCAGGCACTTACTTACCCTACCAGGTCCTCAATTTGCAGGGAACCACAAACGTTCAACAAGGATTCCAGAACACAAGCTCGCCCAGCCACTTTAGCTTCCACCCAAGTCAAAGGCAGTTCCTAGGATTGTAACAAAATCCGCCACTTATGCTGCTGCCTTGAAGTGGTTGAAGTGATATTGCTCCTATTTACTCCAATTGCTCTGATGATGCTCCTTTCCCTTATGTTTCTTTTTTTCTTCTCCTTAAGACTCCGGATCTAATCCTCTCCCTCCCGCCAATATACTCTAGGTCAGTGGAGATAAAGCGGTCAGGGGAGTGAGATGTGGTGGATACATATGTGGCCCCAGCAGTAGCAGTAATCTCCTGCGGGTTTCAGACCACTGTGTCCTTCTTGTGTAATAAAAGGAGAGGGAGGCGGGGAGGGTGATGAAGAGGCTTTACTGTGCTCAAAGCTGTACCCTTTGCTGGTACCTAGACTGACCTCTTCTGTGTGCTTCCCAGTCTCCGTCTCAAATCTGCTGCTGCTGCCTTATGCACTGGAGAGCTCAAGCCTACGACCTCCTACCTCTCGCACAGTCCCCTCTCAAAAGAGACCATAGGTCAGTGTATCGGTGCACCCACGGTTCAGCGACTCCCTGAAGTTTGGTGTGTGCTGGGCTGCTTTGAATCGCTGCTGTGCCTCCTTGGCTTGCTGCCACTGCCTCTGTTCCACTCCTGTCTCTCCCGCTCCTGCCCAGTTGAGCTTATTTTTATTTATTTTTATTTTTAACATTTATGCAGCGCGCTGTTACCCGAGGATGTCCTGGCGCTTAATGAAACTCCTAAATGTTCAGGCCAAAATAAGATTACTGTGTAAACAGCCAAGTTTTAATGACTCTCCTGAAAGCCATCAAATCTGTCATGTTCCTCAAGGCAAGGGGCAGGGCATTCTAGGCCTTTGCTGCCCTTAGCACAAAGCTCCTGCCCCCCCCACCGAGCTTTCTTTATGCGAGGGACTTAGACCAACCGCAGCCCAGATGACCGTAGTTGTCTGGGAGGGTTGTACCATTGAAAATACTCCTTCAGGCAGGCAGGCCCAAGACCTTGCAGGGCCTTAAAGACCTAACACAAGGCCTTAAAAGGGATCCGCTTTCGCACTGGCAACCAGTGTAATTTTGTGATTTTGGACGAGATGGAGGCATACTTTGGTATGCCCGTCAGAAGTCTAGCTGCCGCATTTTGCAACACCTGCATTTTATTGAGAAGCCCCTGTTGGGCATTCAAAAGCAGGCTGTTGCAGTAATAACTGTTTTTTTTACTGCTCTCTGGGAGGAAAGGGAGTATCTTCCGAATCGTTTTAAGTATAAAATATTCTGAAGATGCTACGGCGTTGACCTGGGGCCTGAAGGTAAGTTGATCATCTATTAAGACACCCAGGTTCTTCACCTTAGCGAGGGAGGGGTGCCCGTCCCCTCCGGCCACCAGTGGGGACTCCAGAAGTCCTCCTTTGAGCCAAACACAATGACTTCCGTTTTTGCTGTATTCAGTTTGAAGCGGTACAAAAGGGGGTGGTGATGTCTTCCCTGGACCGGAAACAAGCTTCCAAGGACCGGTTTCTGGCATTCCAGCCGTCTTCAGCCCGGCTTGCTTGAATCCAGTGGCAAAGTGAGCAAGGGTCTCACGTCTGAGCATACCCTGCCACACTTATGGCGGCCAAAAGCGATACAAAAGGGGGTGGTGATGGACGGAGCATCTGAATCAATCAAACACTCACACCCAGTCAAAAGATCTGGGTTTAATCCATCACCGTTCCTTAGCCCACTCTGCCACCCCAGTTCAGACATGGCTATATGCAAATCAGTCTGACCCTGTGCCTCATGGGAACAGTCCAGCCCGAACTGCCAAGCCATGTCTTCCCTGGACCGGAAACAAGCTTCCGAGGACCGGTTTCTGGCAATCCAGCCGTATTCAGCCCGGCTTGCTTGAATCCAGTGGCAAAGTGAGCAAGGGTCTCACGTCTGAGCATACCCTGCCACACTTATGGCAGCCAAAAGGGGGATGGTGATGGACGGAGCATCTGAATCAATCAAACACTCACACCCAGTCAAAAGATCTTTGTTTAATCCATCACCGTTCTTTAGCCCACTCTGCCATCCCAGTTCAGACTGGGTGTGAGTGTTTGATTGGTTCAGATGTGTGGCAGGGTATGCTCAGATGCGAGTCCCTTGCTCACTTTGCCACTGGATTCAAGCAAGCTGGGCTGAAGACGGCTGGAATGCCAGAAACCGGTTCTCGGAAGCTTGTTTCCGGTCTAGGGAAGGCATGGCTTGGCAGTTCGGGCTGGACTGTTCCCATGAGGCACAGGGTCAGACTGATTTGCATATAGCCATGTCTGAACTGCGGTGGCAGAGTGGGCTAAAGAACGGTGATGGATCAAACCCAGATCTTTTGACTGGGTGTGAGTGTTTGATTGATTCAGATGCTCCGTCCATCACCACCCCCTTTTGTACCGTATTCAGTTTGAGGCAATTATCAGCTATCCACCTACCCACTGCCAACATACATTCCTGAAATTGCATGGCTACTCCATCTTCCTTCCCAGGTAACAGAGACACCACAATTTGTGTGTAATCTGCATAGGAGCTTAAGCTTTGATTTGGGTTTAGGTGCCAGAGGGCGGGCGGTGACAGGAGCGTGACAGGAGCGGCAGTGGGCCAGTGCTGACAGAGACCGATGGGCATGTGCCGGCGACAGGAACTCAAGAAGTGGACGAGCTCCTGGTGTGTCCCTTCTGCCAGCCGGCTATGGGCGGTAAGCTGGTGCCCGCGGTGGCACGAGAAGGAGACCCCTGCGCATCCTCTCTGCAGCACGAGGTTTCCGCAGGACTTCCGGGGCAGGTGATGGTTCCCAGGAGTAGCTATGCTCCGACAATGTTCCGTAGCTCAGAGAATCTGCCACTTGCTAAAGATTCCTGTAGCTATTTTTTTAATGTAAATTTTCCATCGCATATTTTTTTGTGTGTGATGTGTATGTGTCATGTATTTGTAGGCACCAATACTTTTGCTTTGTTCCTTCATGGTGCCCAAGTTGTACATAACAATATACACATCTTCTCTTACCATGACACACTGACATTTGTCTCCACGTTTTGTGAGCTAAAGCATTGATCATTTGCTAGTCGCGTTATCTGTGAATAACATTTCCTACTTTTCTTTCTTTAGGAGTATTTTATTGAACAGCTGAGATCAGAAGGAATTGCTCATCTACCTCGGATTGTAACCAATGAAATTACAAGCGGTGAGAGATGCAATGTTTACATGCAAGGTGGTGTCTTGTTTGTCACAAGTCGAATCTTGGTGGTGGATTTCCTGACAGACCGAATACCTGCTAATCTCATCACTGGTAAGTTTGCACAAAATAATCTATGGAGTTTTTTTAACAGAACAAATAAAAATGTTCTAAAAAACTGCACTTGCCTACTAAAAGAGCATTTTATTATTGACCAGACTTTAAAAAGTTTTTAAAATAACAGTGACCACTGTCCCAATGACTGTTTATTATCTATATTTATATTTTTAGATTTTTAACCTTTTACTATGCAAATATTATCTTAATATTGTACATTTTCTGTAAAATGTGCTCCTAGTCCGTAATCCATGTATGTATATAATTAATCTTGAAATGTTGCTTTTTGACTGTATTATCGTGAAAGTTTGTGCCCGGGTACTAGCTAACAACTATGCCACACATGGAGCTTAGTATAACACGTTGTTAGACCTGGCACCTTGGCGTGGGTCTCCCTTACATTTTTGCTGTTGCCTCATGTGATTTTACTGGTGTTTAGATGCTTTCGGCACTATGTACTGCTGTCCAGTGCCACAGTGCAAGTGCTCCCTATTGTAAATTAAGGTATGAATTAGTGATTCCATGATTGGCTGGTTTGGTTTACCTTTCAGACCCTAGTACAGTACACCAGGTTGCCCAAGCCTTGCAAACCAAATGCTGCTGGTGGGCTTGCAGCACCGGTTGTGCCACCCACAGATACAGCCCATAATAGTGTGTCTAAGGCCTGCCATTGCAGAGCCTGTGTGCAGTCCGGTATTGCCACGTTGACTGAGGACGTGCACCCACTTGCCAGTCCCTAAACCTTCCCTTTTTTTCATATCAGACACCCCTGTGGTAGGCCCATGGGCAGGGTGCATTGTTAGTATAAGGTAGGACAAGCCCTGGTGTGTGTGTGTTATGTCCTAATATTGAATTACAGTCATTTTCGTTTTTTACTATTGCAAGGCTACCTGTTCTCCATAGACCAGAATGGGCAGTTAGATTATTACATTTTATAATCATAACTGACTCGGGGAACATGGTAGAAATTTGCGTTCAGTATGCCTGAACTCAGTGATAAAATACATCTTTTAGTGAAGTTGATTATAACCTTGTGTTTGAAAATACCACTTTATAGAAAGTAGGTATATTCTTGTCTAACTATCCAAGCCTGCCTCTGCTAGGTTGTGTATTCCTTGTCTGTAGTTTGAGTGACAGGGGCTGGGGGATTCCAGGAGACAGGGTGAGTCAGCCCTGTGGTGAATAGAGAGATCTGCATCTAGATGGGAGGGAGGAGTTGCACCTAGGATCTGAATAGGGCTTTCCCTTTCCTCCACAATGCTGGCTCCACCTCCTGTGGTGCCTCTGATGTCTCTGCCCTGCACTGTGAAAGGAAAGTAGGAGTCATGTCAATAGAGTGCTCCAGGACTGAAGCGAACTAGTTTGGACTAGGCAAAGGCTTCTCTGCCTTCAGAGAACAAAGAGAAACTGGGTATAAAAGAGGGGTCCCAAACCCCAGAGAATTGGATCACTTTTGGAGAACAAGAAGAAACCTTTGCTGAGGAGAGGAACCAGAAGAAACTGAGGAGAGACTATCCCTAAGCTGAAGTGCTGCTTGGGGGATTGGCCTGCAGTGGTTGCCTGACTGCCAAAGAAAGGACTTTATGGTAACTTTATTCAACTTATAAAGGATCTCCAAGGGCTTGAGAGAAGAGCTTGCCTCCTGCTGAAGACTCTGGGACAACAGACTTCATCCCCCAGCTCCCCAAGAGTTCTTTGGAAGTGCCTGCTGCTGTTTTGGGACTTCTGAGGGACTGCGTGTCGCAAGGAGCTGGAAGCGTTTCGCAACGAAGAAGAAGCGTGTCGCAGCCGCTGCCGTCGCATCGTGGATGTCGCCGCTGTAGCGGTCGCATTGCACCGCATCATGAGAAGTGTCTCACAACGAAGAAGAAGCGTGTCGCCGTCACAGCCGCTGCCGTCGCATCGTAGACTCCATATCAAGAAAAATGCCTCGCATCCACAGAGAAGCGTGCTGCCATCGGAGCCGCTGTTGTCTCATCACGGAACAAGGGTGTCGCGGCTGCAGCTGTCTCATCGAGAGGAAGCGTCTCGCATCGTTGGAGAAGAGTGTCGCCGCCAAAGCCGCTGTCGTCGCATCACGAAGCAAGGGTGTCACCGCTGCAGCTGACGCATCGAGTCGAGACTTCTCGCAACTTCGGAGAAGCGTGCTACATCTAGAGGAAAACAACGTCTTTATTTCTCTGCACCAAAATTTCATCGCATCATGGCATTGCTCGATGCATCGCCCCGGAAACGCAGTAAGGAATCAACACATCACCATCTTTGCAACACTTTCGTTGCCCTGTGTGTCGCATCTTAAGGTACATTATCTCAAAGTGTCGCATTTTATGATCTAAAGAGAACTAAGCCAATTCTACCATTTTAAGTACAGTATTGTGGATTTTTGTCGGTTGTGGTCTTGTGTTAAATCTATATAAAGAATACGTATTTTTAATACACAACTGTGTGGTGTCTATCTGTAGTGTTGTCACTGGATTACTGTATGTGTTCACAAATGCTTTACACACTGCCTCTGAGATAAGCCTGTCTGCTCGTGCCAAGCTACCAAGGGGATGAGCAGGGGTTATTTTAGGAGTGAACCCCCTTACCCTGACTAGAGGCAAGGGTCCCTATTTGTCACAAGTACCTACCTGTGCCAACTAGAGACCCCCAAATCTAACACACGTCTTTATTCTTCTGCATGTAACGGGAACTCAACATTCTAAACCTGCATTCACTTCACTATGCTCTAATGATTACGTCACAGTTCTACGGAGTCAGTCAGGAGGCACAAGGGTTCTGTCATTACAAAGTTAGACAACACTACATCTCCCACTCTGTGTATATATTTGTCTTTTTATTTTTATTAAACAATCATAGCTCTTCAGTAAGTTTTCGTGGAGCTTTGATCACACATCCTGACCGTGTCTTTGGAAACTGGGGAAAGGCAGTAGAAGTGTCCATGACAGGCATTGGTGATGTAGAAACGGCAGCTGCCAGGGGTCTTCACTTGTCCTTTCAGACCCAGTCTCTACATAGATATCAGCCTCTCAATAAGCCACATGTTGGAAATGTGAGGAATCTTACATAATGTACTTCCCAGGATGTTGTGTAGTCACCATGTGTCCTTTACTGATCGCAACATGAAATGGTTCAGCATCGAAAGGAGCATCAGACTTTCTTTTTCAATGCTGACGTACAAGCACTTGATCTCCTCTAGTGAACGTAACTTCTTTTGAATGTCGACACTTGTCTGCAAAGGCCTTCATTCTCCTCCTATGATCTAAGTCCTTCATGTGGGACTCTTCCTTATAGTTTGATCTTCTGTTGGTCCAGTGAGGTAACTTGGTCATCTTTGCTCTCCCGAACATCAAGGTTGCAGGGCTTTCACCTGTGGTCGAGTGAGGGCTCGAAAAGCTCAAATAGTTGAATTTAAGACAGTCTTATGGTTGAGCTATCTAGTACACCACACTGGACAGCTTTCTTAAGAGTACTCATGAAACATTTGACAAGGCCATTGCCCTGTGACCAAAGAGGTGTGCTCTTCTGATGCTTCACTTTAAGATGACTGAGAAAGTCTCTGAATTCCAGACTGTTGAAAGGTGAGCTGTTGCCAGACTTTATGATCACAGGAACACCCCAGGGCGCGAAAATGCAGTCTAACCTCTCAATTACATGTTCTTGATTGAAAGATGTGAGATCTTCTACCAATGGAAAGTGGGAGTATAAGTCAACAATCACCATCAGGTGATGTCCGTTGACATGAGGATCGAAGAAGTCAGTGTCAATTCTTTCCCATGCATGCGTTGGCAACTCTGGCATGTTTAAGGGGTTTCGATGACAGGCAGTTGCATAGATGACAGGCCTTTAATTCTTGTTCAACTCTCTCGTCGAGATGTGGAAACAAGTTTCGGAGAGCTCGTTTGTTGACAACAATTCCACATTGTCCTTCATGGGCCATTTCAATTATCTGTTGCCGCAGACTCTGGAATGACAATTATCAAACGTCTTAGAATAATACCTTCATGAGTAACGGACAGTTCATCTTTGACACTTTTAAACTTCTGATATTCTGTCTTTGGTAAGAGATTGAGGGTGCTGGTTCCAAGACTGATGTGTTGTAATGTCTTTCAGTTTCAGTATGTCATTATCTGGACTCGTGGCAGTGACAGTTTGTTCGAAATGGCAGTTGGGGTGCTTTATTTCACTATGAAATTATTTAGGCGTCCGCCATCTAGGAATGGATGCCAGGGCGTTGTAGAGGCACTCTCGAGAAGTAGTCTGCAGGGTTCTGATCTTTCCCTGGATGATGTATGATGGTGTACTTGTATTCTTGCAATCGCAGACCCCAACGTTCAATGCGAGGATGATCTGCCAAAGATAGTCAACAATGCTTGATGATCAGCCAAAAGGGTGAAAAATTTGCCATACAAAAATATGTGGAAATGTTCACAAGCCTACTCCACTGCTAAATTTCTTTCTAAAAGAGGTGAGTAAGCACGTTCAGTTTGGAGCAAACTTCGACTTGCATATGCCATAATACGTCTTTGAGCATTTGGGTGTCCCGGTGCTGTGCAAGGATGGCGCCTTATCTGACAGGGCTAGCATCAACAATAACCTCAGTATGAAGCTTTGGTTCAAAGTATGCCACATCAGTGGCATTCTCAGTAGCTTGTTTGATTTTCTTGAAGCTTTGCTTGCATTCATGTGACCAGAGAAAAGAAACATTCTTTTTCGTCAAGTCTTTTAATGGCGCACTGACAATGTCCAAATCTTGTATGTATCTGCAGCAGTAGCTGGCCATGCCAAGGAATGAACGCAAAATGAAAAAATCATGTGAGGGACTGTCAGTTGACAGCGTTTGTACTTTAGCTGGATCAGGTGTCATGCCCCTATCAGCAAAGATATGGCCAAAGAATTTTAACTTTCTCTTATGGAACTCACATTTCTCGGCATTCAAGTTAAACCAGCATCAGCGAGGAACTTACACACTTGCGTGAGAGCTTTGTCGTGCTCCTTGTGTGTAGATCCGAAAACCTATATCGTCATTATAATTGAAAGCATTTATGACTGGTTCTATGATACGTCATTTGATGACTTCTTGGAATAGCTCTGTAGCTGATGACCCACCAAAACTCCGTCTTTTGTAATGGAACAGACCCACATGTACAGAAAAGGTTGTAATGCACCTGCAATTCTCCTCGAGTTCCAACTGATGATATTCCTTATTCAGATGAAGGCGAGAGAATACCTTTGCACCATTCAATTGCGTTATAACGGCAATGCTAGACCTGGATGATCTCTTTCAGTGTCCTTGTTCACTTGTGCTTATACTCCCAGATGCGTACACTGTCCTTTTTGGGTGCTACAACTATGGGAGAAACCCATGGAGTTGGACCCGTGGAACGCTCAATTATTGTATTGTAATTGTATTTATATAGCTTTTACTACCCCTGGTGAGGCGTCAAAGTGCTTTTTCGGCGAGTAGCAGGCAACTCCGGAACCCATAAATGATTAGTGTTGAATTAGTATAGAGAAATATGAAGGCAATTTGTGTGGTGGATATGTTAGTCAGTTATTTGGATTGAGAAGGGTAGGGGAGGGATGGAAGAGGGGAAAAAAGGTTTGCATTTCTATAGCGCTTGTTACCCCTGATGGGGTGTTAATGCGCTTTTTTGGTCGAGTAGCACTCTCCTCCGGAACCCATGAAGTATTCGTGTCGAAATTTAGTATAGTGAAATATGAAAGTAATTTGAGTGGTGGGTATGTTATTCAGTTATTTGGATAGAGAAGGGTAGCAGTGGGAAAGAAGAGGGAAATAGGTTTGCATTTATACAGCGCTTGCTACCACTGATGGGGTGTTAAGCGCTTTTTTGCCGAGTAGCACGTTACTCCTGAACCCATAAAGGATTAGTGTTAAAAAGTTAGTATGGTGAAATATGAAAGTAATTTGAGTGGTGTATATGTTTTTCTGTTATTTTGATTGAGAAGGGTAGCGGAGGGCTAGAAGAGGGAAAAAGGTTTGCATTTATATAGTGCTTGCTACCCCTGATGAGGTGTTGAATCGCTTTTTCGTCGAGTAGCACGCTACTGTGGAACCCATTAAGGATTAGTGGTGAATTAGTAGAGTAAAATATGAAATTTGAGAAGTGGGCAAGTTAGTCTGTTATCTTGATTGAAAAGGATAGTGGAGGGACGGAAGAGTGAAGGATTTAGACTTTTTTTGTTTGTTTTGGTCATAGTAGTAGGAGACGACTTGGGATGAGTAAAAAGGGGTGTGGAGGGGAAGTGTCAGAGGGAAGAATTTAGAAAGGCTTGTTTTGGGGGATTGGTATAGTAAAAGAGGTGTTAGATGATGCAAAGAGGGGTAGAGTAGGGGACAGTTTAGAAAGGGTGATTTTGGGGATCATAGTAGTGGTAAGTGGTTTGGGATGAATGAGACAGTGGATGTAGAGCACAACTTTCCAAACTGTGTGGCGCGACACGTTACTGTTTTGCGCCCCATACGTAGGTGTGTCGCACGTGGGATATTTCCGCGGAAGTACATGGCGTAGGTGCACCTTGCACATTGAGGAGCGAGCGGAATGTTCATAAGAGGTCGATCGAGTGCCTCCGAGCAACTAAGTACCGCCATCCTAGTATCCAGGAATGTAATGAGAGAGGCCCATCTAGAGTAACCCTGGGCGTCACAAAGAGGCTCACCACGCGCGCAGTGCTCTCGCTCATGAAGGCGTCCAGGCGCTCTCCAGTCAGGCCCCCTCGAGATGTGCGTTGGGGCGCGTCTCGCGGCAGGCGGATCCGTTACTAATCTCTGGTTCTGCAGGCCCCTTGCGGCGACTTCCAAAGAGGAGGCGCAGCCCTTGCAATTAATATTAATATACTGATGCCGTTTTCTAAATGCGCACCTGTGGTCTCCGTTGTTTACGCGGTTAAGAATCCACATAGCATAAAATCCTTCCTAGGAAACATCTTCAGACCCTCCTGTTAATGGCTGCAACAGGGGAGAGGATGTGTCCTAATGGCTAGAGCGGCCGAGAATCCTGTGACAGAGAGCAAGGAGAATTGTAGTAGTTTGTTTTGCTTAACTTCTTTGGTCCGTGCACTCTGCACAGAAGTAGGTTTTCCTTCAAGCTGGAATAGTCATCGCCCGTTGGAAGTAGGAGCGACTCACCAAGGCGAGAAAAGCCCGCCTTTTACGAAGCAGGTATCTGCTTCTAATTTCCAGAAATCACGTACTTGGGCAACGTCTCGGTTGCTGGAACATGGCATCCGTACCATCGACTAGTTGCCTGATGGCTAATAATCAGTACCATAGAACTCGTCAGAATTCTGAATCCAGTAATTGTTCCAGCAGTTCATCCTCCATGTACTGCGACTCTGGACACCCAGGAGACCACGAAAAAGCCAGCCATGGGCTCCCAGAAAGGTTTGAGAAATGCTAGTGGCTGAAAAACTTTTTACACTGTGAACAAGTCCCTGCAACGTCTACCAGGATAGATATTTTTACAGAAAGTGCTCGCAGCTGACTTTGACTCAGAGCAAGATAGAGTGGCGTGGTGTGCCTCGATTGTACGAACAATTTCAGTTCCTCAATGTCTCGGGAACTTCCATGTGACTGCAGAAGAAAATATGTGTTGATTGCCCTTGATGGCAAAGGAAATGTAAGCAAAATTGCGCTGAAATGCTTTGGAGCAGGCAACAGTGCAGTACTCTAGTAATCCAGCTTTGAGATGCTTCAGCTTAATGTCTGATTTATACAATTTGACTGACTGAACATGTGGTGTTTTACATATAGGTCGACTGAAAGAATTCACGGACTAACTGTAGGCAAAGCAATCATACTTGCCCTCAAATTGAACTGTGATCTTATATCTTGCGTTTTGCATGTGGCCTCCTTCAGCAAAAATGCTCCTGCAAAAACTTCTGAGATTGTTTTCTTAAAAGTGGCTGAGGTTGTGTGTGTGTGTTTGGGGTTGTATGTATGTGGGGTTGTGCGTGTGTGGTTGTGTGTGTGTGGTGTTGTGTGGGGGGTTGTGTGTGTGGGGGGTTGTGTGTGTGTGTGTGGGGGGGGTTGTGTGGTTGTGGGGGGGTGTTGTGTGTGTGTGGATGTGTGTGGGGGGTTGTGTGTGTCTGGGGGGGTTGTGTGTTACACAGTTAGGGGCCTATTTACATGTCCCTTGTGCCGCCGGTGCATCAATTTAACCATGCAAACCACTCCCCTTAGGTTGTTCGGGCTCGCTCGCTTCTCTCGCTCGCGTTACAGTGTCCCTGAAAATGTTTTCACAAAAAGTTGTGTCACCAACATGAAAGGTTTGGAAAGCTGTGATGTAGAGGATATATTGATAGAGGTATAGAGTGAGAAATAGAGTAGTGCATTGCAAAGAGTAGTAGAAAGAAGTTTGAGATGTCAGAAAGTTGGGGTAGAAGATATATTGAGAGAGGTATAGGATGAGAAATAGGGTAGTGCATTGGATGTGCTGAATTTGAAGAAATTAATAAATATATAGATCCATAAGTACATGGAAAGTATATAGATGCATAAAGGAGGTAAGTATATGTAGATTAAAGATATTGATAGAGGTATAGGATGTGAAATTGGGTAGTGCATTGAATATGCTTTTTATTAGAAAAGTAATAAGTATATAGATCCAAATACATGGAAGGTATATAGATGCATGCATTAAGTAAGTATATGTAGATTAAAGATGCAATAGATAAACTCTAGTTTTCAAGTGTTGTACTTAAAATGTATTTTATTACTTTTTTAAACATAATTATTCTACATGTTTATACAAAGCAATACACAAAGATAGGTACAAATAAATGCTTATATAAAGAGGGATATGCTGTATATTTCTGTTTGCGTATGGTGCTTATGTGGGGAAGAGCCAATTTCTTGAGTAGTTTTCTGAAGATAAGGTGGTTGTCCGTGGATCTTGTGTTGGGGGGTAAAGAGTTCCACAGTTTAGTTGCTTGAACAGAGAAGGATGTGCCACCTATGGTTTATTCCTTGTAACTTGGGATTTTGAGGCAAGGTGCCACTCTAGAGTGGAGGTTTCTTTGTTTAATGTGTGTGGTGATTTTATTCCTGTATCGATTTGTAGGTGATACAAAGCAGCTTGAATGTGGATCTTCTTGCAACCGGTAACCAATGCAGGACTTTAAAGGCAGGTGAGATGTGGTCTTGAGGTTTGATATGTAAGAGTAGTCGGGCAACTGAGTTCTGAATCCGTTGTAGTCTTTTCATGGTCGTTAAAGGGGATCTGTGGTAGAGGCTATTGGCGTAATCGAGTTTTGACAGAACATGGGAGATGGTAGCTTTGACCTTGTGTGGAAATCCTAAATGGGGGAAGATTTGTCGCAGAGTTTTTATAGTGACGAAGCTTGATCTTGCTAGTTTGTCCACGTGGGCATTCATTGATAGCTTGGAGTCCATGGTCATTCCGAGGTTTCTTACTTCCTTCGATACTTTAGGTGGTGATCCCAGTTCATCAGGCCAGGCGGCAAGCGCGTCATAATATTTCCAATCTCCACATGTGAGTATTTCCATTTCGGAAGCATTCGATTTGAGATGGCTTCAAGTCATCCATTGATCCACGGCTCTGAGACAACTGAAAATTGGCACGTTTTTAATGTCTTTGGGGCATTCCAGTTGAAGGAGTATGTGTGTGTGTGTGTGTCATCTGCATACGCCATTTCTTTGAAAACATCGTGCCCATCCAAGATAAAATGGTTGACAATCAACTTAAGAATCTCCGAACAAAAAGTACCTATCAAGCTCCTTTGAGTCATAAAACCTTAGACTCCTTTGAAAATCTTGTCAAGAATGACATTGCAAAACTCAATTTAAAAAAACGATCCAAATCACAAAACCTGTCTAAAAGTGAGTTCAACACTTTGCGCAAACTAGCAAACAACTCTACCATTGTTTGCCAAAGAGCAGATAAAGGGGGCGCACTTGTCGTCATGGATTCAAGTTTTTATCTGGCACAGGTGGATGAACACGTAAAAGACAGTGACACATGCATTGCATTAGGCAATGATCCGACATCAAACTTTCAGGAACAACCCCACATGATATTATTGAAAGCCCATGAAGAAGGTATTATCACTGAAAAAAACAAAAAAATACTTGACACAAGAACACCCCAGGACACCTACCTTATATATGCTCCCAAAAATACACACAAACTTTACACATCCACCATTCCGACCAATCGTGACTACAAAAGGAAGCATACACGAGCCCATAGGGAAGTTCTTAGACATACATCTACAAGGATTAGTGACTAAGATGAACACCTACATCAAGGACACAACTGATTTTCTCAATCAAATCAAATCGATTCAACTTCCAGTTAACCAGGAAATTTGGCTGTGTACAATTGACATCAGATCCCTCTACACCTCCATCCCACACAACCTTGGGATAGAGGCAGTGGAGGAGACATTACTAACATCTGATTTAGACTTCAACTTTCAAGTATTTCTTATGGAACTACTGACATTCACTTTGTATCAAAGATATTTCAAATGGGAAGAGGAACACTACCTACAACTCACAGAGACCTCTATGGGCAATTGTGCCGCCCCGGTATACGCTAATACATTCATGAATGTTTTCGAAAACAAACACATCTTAAGCCGAGAAAGTTGGGTAAAGCATGCTCTCTTATTTTTCCGATACATAGGTAACATTTTTGTACTTTGGCAGGGTACTCATCAAGACCTAATATCAGCTTTGGACACCTCAACACCATCAATGAGCGAATCCAATTTACATATGAGGTAGACAAGACTTCCATCTCATATTTAGATGTACTCCTCACACGCAAAGGGAATAGGATCACCACCACCTTGTTTAAGAAAGCAACAGACTGGAATAACTTGCTTCACTATAGAAGCTTCCATCAACTTCCATTGAAAAAAAAACGTTCCACTTTCCCAAATATACAGAGTGAAAAGAATCGCATCAGACTCCAATGAATTACAAATTCAATCAGCGAACATGATCAGCCGATTTTAAGGAACGAGGTTATCCGAAACCCATACTCGAACAAGCACAACAGAAATGCATGCTCAAAACGATAGAAGAACTATTACAACCGTCAAGCAAAATTAAACAATCTAGGACAGTAGTTCTGTCAAAATACTCCACATTGAGCCAACCATACAAAAGAATCATCAGATCACATTGGCCTCTATTAGCAGGAGAACCAGATTTCAAAGGGCTTTTCACCAACACACCAATATTTGGTTATACAAGGAGTAAGAAGATCCAAGAACTTTTAAAGCTTTCTATAAATATTGACAAAGATGTTTATAAAGGGACAATCCCTTGCCTAAACTGTAGCAATTGCCACAATATCATCAAGAGCAACATGATCACACATCCCATGCGAGGTACACCAATCAAACCAAGGGTCACAGCCACATGTGACACAGCCAATGTTGTTGATCTTTTGAAATGCCCATGTGGGTTGGCATATGTTGGCAAAACCATCAGGAAAATAAAGATACGCATATCTGAACATAAAAGCAACATCAGAACAAACAATTTGAAATCAACAGTAGCACTGCACTTCAATGAATGAATTCATAACATATCACAATTGAAATTTACAATCCTCAAAGTCATTGAGAAATCAGCCGGAAGACACAATAATAGAACTCTGTTGCAGAGAGAGAACAATTGGATTTATTTACTTGATTCAATGAAACCCAACGGACTCAACAACCGTCTGGAATTCGCCTGCTACCTGTGAACTTTAATTATTCTGTTCGTTGTACAGCACTTAATTCAACACCTATGTCACACACACATTCACTCTTAACACAGATTAAACACCATTCATTTTTTCACTCATTCACATGTATGATACAACACCATGTTTCATATCTTTATTTTTACATTCGGTCACTTGATCTACGCAACTCAGCACTACAACGACCCCGATATAGAACTCACTGAACAACTTTTTAGGAGATGCACACCCAACATTTTAATTTTTTCATGTTATGACTTTGTTTGTCCAAAGTACATTTTTGACACAGTAGTCAATCGTCCCAACCCATCCGCACCTTGAAAGATGGCGCGGATCTGTGCTCCGAGGACATCCTGTCCTTTTTGCATTTTTTTCACACACATTTTCTATTATTATTTTTTCTTTACTCAGTTAGATCACGAATACTGTCTTAACACACACAAAACAAACAGTCCTTCAGGATCCGGTAGACATATGCGCATGCATTCCAGTAAATGTTGATGCTTCATTGCTATTGTTATATTTGCCAATGCTTTATGCCTTGTTAAGGTTCTATGCACCATTGAAAGATGGCGCTCATTTGAGGTATTGAAGTTATGTAGTCCATTGTTTATGTTGATTACTCATGCGAGATGCTTTATTCACCTCTGAACGCCACGAGCACCAACAAACATTCACCAGCGCATGTTACATCGACCAGTAGGTAAGGCCGGTAACCATTTCACAATTTTAATTCACCCGCGTCCGGCACGCGATCACCCTGTTCACAGCTATGTGTTATTAACGCACTTATCAGTCTCTCACCAAAGCCCTCTTCAATGTTAAGAGTTATCTCTTAGATTCACGTTTCTTATATTTTTTTTAAAAACCGAGCGTCGCTCACAATCACCATGTTTTATCTCTTGAGTCACTCTGCCTGCATCGAAACTTTGTCACTGTTCACCCATATCACGAGCGCATTCATTTCACCATAGGTTGTACCGTTCACTGAACACTGGCGAGATTCTTTGAATAATGCGATTCACTCGAAAATGCTGCCATGATTATTGCACTATAATCACAACAGTGCTTTATAAAGCATGCTGAACATCATATCATTCCGCTTGGTTATGCTATATTTATGCTTCAGGTCGAAGCAATAACCAGATTGTTTACCTAAGCTTTTTGAATTCATTTACACTGAGTGTGAACCCTCATTTAGTTATATTCTTTCATATGTTTTCCCCTGAAGAAGTGCACGTGTGTGCACGAAATGCATTGGGAATGCTATTTTAATATGTCCATTTTGGTTTACTGGGAATGTTACTTCAAAATGACCGTTATGGTTTACTAAGGATGAGTAAACTCAATTTGTTGGATTTACCTGCTTAAATGCATGATGAGAATAAATCTATGAACAAAGACTGAGCATTATTTTTTAATTCAACTTTTGTTTATAAAATTTATCGCACCTTGTGCGAAAGAAGTTGAGCCCAGAGGGTCGTCCCCTAAGTTTAGGTGACCCTTGACAGAGGATTACCGTATTACACTCCGAGGATCAGAGAGTGAGACCTCTGAGGCCCACTACAATTTTGCAACCACCATTTTCAAATTCAGCCTGTGCGAAGCAAATTATTCCTTAATCTGCATAGTTATAGCACGTGAGGGGAAATTGATTGATCAGTACTGGTAATGACTTCATGTAGATATTGTGTTTGAGTAAGGATTCAAGTTCTTTTTCAACAGCTTCCTGTAAGTGAAAGGCAATTTGTGTGCGTCTTTGGGCAGTAGGACGGATGTCCTCATTAATGTGTAATTGGACTTTCATAGTCTTGAGTTTTCCCAACCCATGAAACAACAAAGGGAATTGGCTTACTTTTTCGTGATGAGCATTCATGTTCTAGTTCATGGATAACAGACCCGTATTAGCAGCTGTGCTGAAGCTGAGTAAACAGGTGCTTGATGCCGTACCTTGAAGTGCATGAATGGGTGCTTGTACTTTAGTTTTCTTGTGTTTCATCATTGCTACAAATGAACCTTGACTTTTTAGTGGCGTCGATGTAGCCCACTTGTATACTTTTAGTTTTCGATGGCATTAGTCTGGTCAAGAGAGACAGTTCATTATATTTCTTATCCGGCATAATATTTATAGACGCACCACTATCGTCAATTATTGTTCAATACCTTTCACTATCTTTTAGTGCGATTTTCGGATATAGTTTGAATGATGGTGCTTTGTCATGTTGAGTTCTCTTGGACTGGTATTTTTCGTCACATACGGCCAGTCCAACATGCATATGTTTCTCTGAAGTAAACATCGACAAAGCACAACCATCATCTTCACTTTCACTTGACATTGATATGGACGAACTGTTAGACGTGATGTAGATGTCGATTGACTTTTTTTGGTGTCGATTTGCCTCAGCTGATGTGGTCACTGGTCCTTATGGGTGTGCTTGGAGCATTTTTTCTGGAACGTTTGGGGCAGTCATTTTGTCTTTGCGCTGGGACGCACTTACTTTTTCCTTCGCCTTACAAACCATTATGAAGTGGTTCTCCTTTCCACAGCCTTTGCAAATTTACCCAATGGTGGAACATTTCCCTTGTGTGAAAACGAAAATCCACACCAGAAGCACAACTTCTTTTTCTGTGGAGAATTCCCTCTGCATCCTTCGTCCTTGGGCTTTGGCATACTCTTTGTATTTCTCGACTGACTCGCTCTTGGCACCTCCGGCCCCCATGTCAGCAGCTTGTCAATCAGCACACTCTTCAGCTTTGCAGCCATGAGAACTTGCTCCAGACTAGGAGTTTCTCTCCGCTTTTGTTGTCTGAACAAATCTGATAAGCATCCCTCAATCACTCTGAGGCCTACAGCTTCCTCATCACTAAATATATTGACCTTAGTGTTTGGTGAGCGTATCCAGTCTCTCAACAAATTTTTCAATGGTCTTACTGGCTTTCTGTCGTTCTTTACTAACGGTGTACCATTCATAATCTACATTTGGCATTCAATTGAACTTGAAATTCAAGGCTGTTTTGTTTTGACTGTATGTAATTTCGTCTGCTCGCTGCATTTTCTTTGACTTCTTTAACACCTTCGCCAGCAAGACTCTTAAGGTACTTGATTATTTTCTTGTTATCTGCTTCCTCAATTGCATCAATAAAATCATCAAATGTCTCTATCCAGGCTGTGCACCTGTTTCCAATATTCAGGTTTTTAGCCGTATTGAATTGTGGTAGTTGTTTCAAGAAGGCAGCTGCATTGTAACCATTGGTGGATCTTACTGATATGGAGAGTAGAGTTCTTTCCGACGCTGCTGGGTGATCTTGTTTATGCAAACCATCTCTGAGGCCTCGCCACATATTGGCCTCTGGATCATCTTTGATAATGACCGGAAAAGTGACCCCTTTATAGTGTCTCCATTGGAAAAGCAAACTTTCATGATTTCGATGGCTGCTCTCGGCTTTCTGAACTTCAAATACCTTTTGAATTGTTCTGAGACCCACTTGACAGCTTTGGTGAGGTGTCGTTTCGGGTATTGACCACTCTGCATGCACAATCTCGAGTGCTCCCTCTGGGGACACACTCTCCAGCGCTGTGGCGTGATGACTCTTTAATTAGTACTGGTAAGCAGCTGACTGTTCCTTGTATCACTTTGCCTTCAAGTGTCTCTTTGTGCTGTTTGACATCTTGTAAATCTATGCCTCGCAGTCCTTCTGTTTGCAGTGTTATCTTGCAGTTTGCTGCTCTTTCAAAACCTGATTGCATCTGCCTCTTGCGTTAGCACTTTGTATGATGTACGGCGTTGAGTTCCGTAGTAGCGCAGTACCTCTCTTTGCGGCCTTCCCAGCAGGATCTCAGCCAACGATATTAAAACATCTTAGTAATGTTTTAGTTATCTTCAAATGCTCTACACGGACTGGGACTGTGCTTTGACTCCACATATACCAAACGTCGATTATGCATTTTATAGACGCACACATGGCATGCACAAGCAGTTTGCTAGACCATTGCAAACTCTAGGAAAGCATTGTCTATCTTCGTGTTACTTATCCCCTACCTCGTCACCAGTTGTAGCGTCCTCCCTAACCCTGGTACTCACCAATGACTACGCCACACACGAAGCTTAGTATTACACATGTTTATTGCAGAAGTAAAGCCCCTCCTCAAGAAACCCTCCTCAGACCTGATGGACCTGCAGAACTACCAACCCATCTCTCTCCTCGACTCCTCCCAATCCAGATTCCGCAGTAACCACAGCACCGAGACCGCCCTCCTTGCTGCCACGTACGACATCCGCACGCTCTTCAACCAAGGTCACACAGTTGCCCTCATCTTACTGGACTTCTTAGCAGCTTTTGACACCGTCTCCTACCGCACTCTCCCAGCCAGACTCCACAATGCCGGCATACAGGGAACCGCCCTTGACTGGATCCGCTCCTTCCTCGCCGGCAGAACCCAAAGGATCAGACTCCTGTCTTTCCTGTCCGAACCCACAGAAACCACCTGCGGAGTACCCCAAGCATCATCACTCAGTCCCATGCTCTTCAACATCTACATGGCCCCCCTCACTGCTATCGTCGGAAAGCATGGACTCGGCATAATATCTTATGCTGACGACACCTAGCTCATCCTCTCCTTCACGAAGGACCCGGAAACCACCAGACTCCGCTTCCAAGAAGGAATGAAATACGTTGCAGCTTGGATGAGCAGCAGCTGTCTGAAACTCAACTCGGGAGAAGCCCGTAGTCCTCATCCATGGACCCATCCCCTCAGCTTGGGACAATTCCTGGTGGCCCACTGCCCTCTGCAACCCCCACGGACCACGCCTGGAACCTCTGCATCACTCTCGACTCCTCCCTCACCATGACCCGACAGTTAAACGCCTTCCCCTCCACCTGCTTTAACATCTTCTGCATCCTTTGCATGACCTTCAAGTGAATTTCCCCCGAAGCCAGAAAGACCCTCACCCGCGCACTCATAACAAGCAGACTGGACTATGGAAATGCCCTCTAGGCTGAAATCAACAAATCCCTGTTACACAAACTCCAAACCATCCAGAACACCGCAGCCAGACTCGTCCTTCTGCATCCACAACATGAGCACATCACCCAACACCTGCAAGACCTCCACTGGCTCCCTGTCGAGGAGAGAGTAACCTTCAAGCTATTCACCCATGCCTACAAATCCCTCCACAACACTGAACCCAAATACCTCAACGAAAGTCTCCTTCCACGTACCCAAAAAAAAACCTCTGCTCCTCAGACCTTTCCCTAGCAGACACGCTGTGCATTCGCATTCGCATAACCAGAGCGGGTGTAAGAGCCTTCTCCTACTCCGCAGCCAAAGCCTGGAACGAGCTCCCACTCAACGTCAGACACTCCCCTACTCTGCACACTTTCAGGAAGAGCCTCAAGACCTGGCTTTTCGGATGACTTGGAGCTGCAGCCCCCCCTCTGCCCCCCCTAGTGCCTAGAGACCCTCACGGGTGAGTAGCGTGCTTTAAACACCTTGATTGATTTATTCTTCTGCCTGTAACCGCAAATTCAACATTCTAAACCTGCATTTACTTCACTACTCTAATGCTTACGTCACAGTTCTGCAGAGTCCATCAGGAGCCAAAAGGGTTCTATCATAACAGACTCACATGACACTACACTTTGTTGCAGGTCTTTGCAACTTCTTACGTAAGGTTGTGTGTTTTATATCCTTCACTCTATGGCAACTCTGTTACGTGGTATGAGTAATTCTAAACTGTAAGTTTTAAGCGTTTCTGTATCTTGTAGGCTTTGAGAGCTTAATAATTTTGTACTGCGATACTACTTTGCCAATTAAATCTGCTTGTTGTGTTAAATATTTTAAGCATCTTTCAGATCTCGTTTTACTGGCATAACAAATATGCAAAAGATTATTTAATGTGGGATATAAGGTTATTTTGGTTTCCAAGAAGAATCCATATAGCTTGCCACCCACTCAAAATTCCACTAGATGTCAGTATAATGCAAGAGCCGACAGGACGACCTTGAATTCTTTTTCAATAAGCGTGTTAGAAGTGACAAGTTTTTTTTACGTTTAATATAATCGATACGCGTAGAGATGGCCAGTAAAATGTACATGCTATTACATTCACTTGTGTTGCCGTTCAAATAACATTGAATCATTACTAGTAGCTAACGATAATACGCAATTATTTCTTGCAATGACACAGTAACATTGTCACGTTATTTGAAGGCTAACATGCCTTGGTAATCTGAGTCACCGAGCGCATGGTGTTTAATTCGTGGGCCACACGACCGATATATATGATAAATAATATAGGAAACATTATTACATAAATACGCGTGTTTATCTGTCGTATATTGAGGCCTTACATTACCTGAAACTTTTTCCCCCAGGAAAAAATATTTATAAATGCATACATAGAGAAGCTCTCTCTGTCATCCCTCTTCCTTAAATTGGTCTGTTGCAGATTCATTCACATTTTACTATGACCACCATAGCATACACCGTAGTGCACTGGGTCAACCCACTTCAGCCATTGGCCTCCATGCTGTGAGTGACAGTGTTTAACCAAGCACGCTGCATGCGTGAGAAAAGTAGTCCCCTTCAGTGATGGAAACTGGTTTCTAACAAAACATGAAAAAATAAAGCTATACATCAAGACTCCCAGCCTCTGGCCCCTGCATTGGGTTGTTTTACCTTCCAGGCACCCCAGGTGTGAGCCACTTTTTAACTGTCTAATGTAGTTATCAGGTGTGAATGGAGCTACTTAGTATTTCTCCATGTCATGCCGGGAGTGCCTGACTTGAAAGAGATGTTTTCCTCTCCTCCATGTTATGGCGCATGGCCTTTGGCAACACTGCGAGTGCCCTGAGGAGTTGAACCCCCCGCCTCTCAGCAGCTCATGGTCAGTGCCGGTCCTAGGCCTTCTGAGGCCCCGGGCGAAAGGGAAGATGTGAGGCCCCTCCAAGTGACATCACAGAAAGTGACTTCGCAGGACTTTTGATCTTAGTTATTTGGCATCAGTGAAGCAAACTAATGTGGATATCAGTAACATGGACAAAAGTAGAGGGAATGGAAAACAGGTGAGCAAATATCCATGAGTGTAACACTTGCCGTCTCCTTGAATGATTAGTTGGACATGCCCCCAAATTCCAAAGGAACCAGAGGGTCAAGAAAACAGCAGCAAGCGAGCGCCTGGAAGCTCTATCCTCTGCACGTCTCCGCTAGCGCTGATCCTGTTCCGACTTCTCTGGGTACACATTTCATTTGTTGGATGAATTAATGTCTGTGCGATAGATCTGAAGCACTTTCGGAGGTCCCAGCCTTAAATAAATCGCCTGCAATGTTTCTAGCGTGGCTTCTTCCAGCGGATTATTCCACTTTTCCTGCTCCATTCGGTGTCTCTGTCCCTTCTCTCAGCCTACATCTCTATATATTCTCCCTCCAGCTCCATCTCGTTTCCATTCATCTTCTGTCTGCTCGAGGTCCCCAATCTCATTCTTTCAATCTCTCTGTCCCAGTCACCCATGCTCCCCCACCATTTATTTGCTGTCCACCTCTCTCTCTCTCTCTCTGCCGATTTTTGTTTCTCTATCACTCTCTCTACGTCTGTCTCCGTCTCCACCCATTCGTCCACTTTCCAGGCCCCCTTTTTCCACGTTCCCATCTCTATCCTCCACATTGATACCGCCACCCATACCATCGCCAAATGTACCCACTCTCCAAACACCCTCTCAACTCTCCTGTCTCCTCTTCAACCTCTCGAATTCCCTCTCCCCATCACCACATTGTTTATACCCCACCTTTCTTTATCGAGGTCTCTTGATTCTTCTACTTTGTACTCGCCAAATCGACAATTGTGCCGTTTCCATCTCTTGCTATCCATTTGCTGTGAATTTCCGTTTCCACATCTCTTGTCCCTGCCTCATTCGTTTCGCTCTGAATTCCTCTCCCACTTTCTTCTTGCCTTTTCCTGCGCCGGTGCAATTTGCAGGTACCAGGACATGGTTATCTGCACTGCTTTCTGTGTACTGTGCGTTCAGAGCTGCAACCCCTCAGGGGCTGAGCAAATATTAGTACTTGTTGCAAATTTATTTAGGTGCTGCTGGTTTTTTTAGTGGATACGGTGACAGTCAGACTCTGCCCCTTGTGACCCCCACCCCTTTTATGCTTACCCCTATTTACGGTATCCCTGTGTACATTTTTTTTCTCCCACTTCCAGTACTGGTCTCTTTTTTTATTCTGAACACACGCGTTCTCTTTTACTCGCAGACACACACGTGACCTCTCAGACTCGACTGTCCACCTTTCCCCTCTGGCTCTGTTGTCCTGCCTCACACTTTAAATCTGCCAGTTAAACCCCTCTAAAAAATCTACTCTTCTATCCCGCCCACTTTCTCATCATTTCCTTTTGTCTTCCTCCACCTAAACTCGCCTATTTGTATTAGATACATAGCAAAAACAGTGCAAAATGATTATATACTGTTTTGGCAGCACTCCAAAGTTTCTATAATATGGCCCAAGCGGTCTGCTTATTAATTCTGGTCTCATTCTGACACACCCCTCTCTCATATTCTGCTTCCTTCCCTTTCTTATTGCTTTTCTCTTCCCCTCTCTCAACATCACTATTTTCCATCCATGTCTTATTCTCTCACTTTACCATTTGCCTTATTTAGTTTATACATCTTTTTCTCTGCCCTTCTCATCCCCCTACTTTCACCTCCATCAATAGCCTTTTAACATACATCTCACCTTCTCTCCTACTCTCTTTGTATCTTCCTTTATCCCGCTTCTTCTGTTGCAGCCTCCTGTACTATGCATTAGCACAATAAAGACATTTTCACAAAAACAAAAAATGATGGCCTGGGGAAAAGCGCTGCGCAGTGTGTGTTTCTCAGGGGGCCCGCAGCGGGCTCCGCAGCGGTCCCCCCCCTGAGAAACACACACACTCTCGATATTATTGGACGGACAGAAGAATGCACTGTGCTGTGCTCACTGCGCAGCGCTTTTCCCCAGGCCATCATCATTTATTATTCCCGCAACTGCGGGGCAGGCGGCGCCGGAGTGGCCCCCCTGAGCGCGAGGCCCTGGGCAGCTGCCCATACCGCCCATGGCTAGGACCGGCCCTGCTCATGGTGCTGGCACAGCAATGAGAAAAAGACTGCCGGAGAACCAGGATTCAGCTTGTATGTAAAGTCCCCAATCTCCTTTGGCATCTGTTCATCTAGCTTCCTATGGCACCAGTTCCCCTCTCCTTCATGGCACCCCTTTATCTGCCCTCCCCTTTGTCCGGTCACCCGTTATTTTTCTCCTCCTTCCCCGTTGGCATTCCTTGTGTTGCCCCTCCCGAAATGTACTCCAGCCCCTTTCCTCCTATGGCACCCGTTCTCCTGCCACATCATCTACTTACTCTCCCTCCCACCCCCAGGGAACTCTCTTCCATTGACCTGCTCTTTCCCTCTTAACACACATTATCTTTTCCCATTCACTGATTTTCTGTTTCCCCCACAAAAGCACCTGACCTACTTTGTGGATAGGTCCCCCACTCCCGCCGGATTAACCAATTGTCCATGTGAAATGCATAGAGCTCAAGGGAGATGTTGCCGTATTCTTCAGCTATTTTAAAGTAAGATTACTTTTTTTGCATTTGTCTATAGCGCGAATTCAACCCGAAGGTATCGAAGCGCTTTACATGAGCACCAATCACGTTACATAAGGACACATTTATTTTTGGTAGGCCCAGGGAGATTGAGTGACTTTGAGTCACAAGATTTTGAGCTGACGCCGAGACTCGAACCTGGTTCCCCAGGCCCAAAGTCGGCAGCTCTGGCTGTTAGGCCACATCGTCGTCGTCCCGTCCCCCCCCTCCCCCCGAGGCAGGGAAGTGAATCGAATGTGAGGATGGTGTTAGAAAGAGTGCAACTTTTTTAAATTAAAATCTGTGCTCTCTAGGGTTGTAGACATCCCCCTCCCCAGCGCTTTCCTGTTGTGAGGCGTTGTGCTACTTTGCTGGCTCTGCAACAAAAATAGGACGAATTTAGCTTTTATGTAGGCATACGCGTTGAAAAGACGTTTACGTGGTAAGTGCCTCGTTGTAAACGTTACGCGTAGTAATGCCTTCGTTGTTAATGATGTTTCCCACTGTATATGAGCATTAAACAAGATTTGGTATAACACAACGCTGGCTTCAGAAGTTTACATAAGGTTGGTGTCTACATCATTCCTGTGCATCGAATTGCTTATAGTCCTAATTTAATGCATTCAATTATATCATGCTGTCAACCGATAACTGTTGTAACAGTAAACAGAAAAAAGAAGTAACAAGAAAGAGGAAAAGTTCAGGGAAGAGGAGAGTGGGTGTGGGGTTCTTCCAGTGGAGGGATCCCAAGTTTGCCCTTCTAAATCTAAGGGCTAGGTAACGGGCTCCCTGCAGTGTTTCGCTGGTATGTCTCATGCGAGGTATCCGTGTACTGGATTGGTGGGGTGTCCTCGAATAATTTCAGAGCTCGAAGTTTAGGTGGAGTGAAGCATGTATATATGTTAATTTGGAAAAATTATCTATTAGAAGTTGCCATGTGCATGTACATTTAGGTTTAGTGTGTGTTATCTGGGACGTGAGGAGTTCCATTTCCATAGTGTGCCATAAGCGGGTGAACCACATGGCGATGGGTAGTGTAGTCGCTTTTTTCCAATAGAGGGCTATTAACTGTTTGGCATTTCCGAGCATATGTGACGTAAGGCGCCAGTCTGCGTGGGTCATGGCAAGAAGCGCTAAGGGCTTAATTCCTAGGATGACTTAGTACTTCCTTCCAATAGAGAGCCAGTAATGGGCACGACCACCATATGTGCAAGAAGTCTCCAATCCGTGTTGACAATGCCAGCAGTTGGATGGGGAACATTTTATGTAAGCTTTGAGGGTGTATAGTACCATCTTGTCATAAGTTTATATGTGGTTTCCCACTGTCTCATGCTTTTAAATATTTTCATTGTGTCTCGCTATAGCTGCTCCCATCGCTTTGGGGTGACCTAATCTGTGCTATCTGTTTGCTATTGCGTCTGGTATGTGTGCAGTTTGATCGGGTGGAGTGATCAAGCCCCATGACCCCATTATATGAGCACACTAGCGTCTCAAAGAGGGTAAAAGACTGGGCCGCCCCTTGGGTGTTCAATGGTGTGTGTAGCCAGTGTTGGAGCTGGAAATATTGTAGTCTGGCTTCTTCAGATAGGTGAAATTCTTTCTTACACTGTTCAATTGTTTTAAACTTGTCTACTTCAAAAAGATCTGATTATATGGCGCTCCCCTTCAGTCCCCGTCAAGAAAGAGTGCGGTTGCAAAGCCGGGAAATTCGGGTAATGTGCCCATAGTGTATTGGGTGAGGGAAAGGTGGTGAGGGCCCCAGGAAACTGCGACCTTGTCCCAGATTTCTAGCACTGTCTTCAGGGAGGGGGGAGGGGGGCTATGTACGTGCTACACCGTTGAGATACCAGTGGAAGCCAGGCTAGGTCCCACAGTGGTCTGCAGGCCACAGCCCAATCCATATGAAGGCCAGTACTTCACTCTCGCAAACTACTCATTCCGAGACGTATCGGAGGTGTGATGCCCAATAATACTCTAAGAAATTTGGACATGCTAGTCATCTCTCGAGGTAACATGAGGAGATTGTTTGGAAATCTCGGGCGCTTTCTACCCCATATGAAGTTGGTTTGGTCTCATTTCAAGCGTTTGAAATAGATATATTTTTGTTAAAACAGACATTTTAATTGAATTTAGCCATCCCTGCCATGAAAGTGGTAGCAACCTCCAAGTTTGTAAATCCTCGAGCACTGCCCTCCTATAGTCCAGCCAGTTTGCCTCCGTCCATGTAGTCATTGTGGAGGTTAGATTAACCCCGATATTTTCTATCAAGTGTGTTGTCCATTGGAAGGGGTGAGAGATTGCAGTTCCAAAATATGTTCGTTGGGGATTATCAAGTTCAGTGACCAGGATGTAGCAAGGCTAATTTTGAGTCCAGAGGCGGCTTTGAATGATATTAAGATTATCAGAGCCAGCAATGAGGTTTTGGGTTCCGACAAGGTGAGTAGGAGATAATCTGCAAACAATGCTATCTTGTGTTCGGTACCCCCAAAAGGGATACCGCTAATATCTCCTGATTGTCGAATGGCTATGTCTAATGGCTCTACCGCACGAGCAAAAAACACAGGGGGGGAGAGTGGGCACCCTCTCTGGCGCCCCTGTGTATGTGTATCGGTTGCATGAACAGACCATTTATCCTAACATTCGATTGGGGAGAAGCGTATGCCACCATCCTTCTGGAGACCATTGTAGGCCCCAGTCCTATCTTCTGGAGGGCCGCCCGTAGGAAGTCCCAGTCCACCCGATTTTGAATGCTTTTTCAGCATCCAGCGATAGGAGGCAGGCTGGGATACCCCAGCAATGAGATTTTTATACCAAGTGAGCTAGCCGACACACATTGTCTGCCCCTTGGCTTTGTCGAATAAATCCAACTTGATCAGGGTCAATCAAGCCTGGGCGATAAGGCTCTAGGTGATTGGCCAGGATTTTTGTATAAAGTTTAGCGTCCGTGTTAAGGAGTGCAATAGGGCAGTAAGATGAGCTTAGAGTATGGTCCTTGCCAGGTTTGGGAATGAGTGCTATTTCTGCCATGGCCATTGTGGGTGATGGGGCAGGTAATGTTTGTGAATGAATTAGTCGCAATAATTTGTCCTGTATTTGCGGAAGGAACATGAATTAGAAATGCTCCGGCAGTCCATCTGGTCCTGGTGTTTTACCGACTGGCAAATCCTTCAAGCTCGATGGAGCTTTTCTAGTGTGATTGGCGCCTCAAAGAGTTTGTTAGTGTTTTGTCTAAGGGGGTCCAAGGGCACTTAGTGAAGGGGTGAGAGGTCTTTATCATATAGGGCAGAGTGGAAGGTGTGAAAGGCTTTAAGCTTATCCTGTTCAGTTATGGCCCAGGTGTCTTCTGCGATTTTGACACTAACGTGTACCTTTGTCTCCTTCCGCCACAACCTGTGCACCAGGATGGACCCTACTTTGTCCCCCCCATCATAATACCTTTGTTTCAGTGCCAGCAATGTTCGTTCTGCCCAGTTTGTCCTGTGTGCTCTCAATTGACCCCGATGCATAGCAAGGCATCATTTGTAGGCTTGAGAGGATGCTGAATCGTCCAATTTCTCCAAAAGCTTTTATGTCGCTAGCCAAATTAGCCACTACCAATTGAGCTTCTCGACTGCGTGCTATCGCAATGGACTTAATGACGCCCCTGGTGGTTGCCTTGAAGGCGTCCCATATTACAGGGCGGGGGGTTTCAGGGAGGTTATTGGATGTAAAATAGGCTGAGATCGCTGTTCGCAATTCTGCCACGTCTACAGGATCGTGCAGTATATTGGGGGTGTATAGTCACCATTGAGGGTTAGGGTGGGTTGGGTTTGTGTATTTTTGCGGTAGTAACTCTAGGTGGGCGTGATCTGAGATGGAGATGTCGGACATAGAGATAGATGTTATGTCCCATGCAAGTGAATGGGAGAGGAAGAAATAATCTATGCAGGAATATGAGCGGTGTACGTGAGAGTAGTAGGAGTAGTCTTGTGCGTCTGGAGAGTGGGAAGCCAAGCATCTATAAGGCCTAGGCCAGTAAGGGCTTGCTTCGATGCAGCAGACCTCGCCCCAGATTCCCTGAAAAGAGCTAGTGCTACGGTCCAGGTCTGGGTCCTATACCAAGTTGAAATCACCTCCTAGTATTAATTGTCTCCCTTCATGCATCACTTGGTCTCTCAGTAAATTTCTAAGAAAGAGGTCCTGCGCTTGGTTGGGTGCATATATATTGAAAAGGATAAGAGGTTGGTCCCATGTTGGATGTCAATTTTGATGTACCGACCCTTCCTGACTTTTATTACCTGTGGTTTACCTCGATCTAACCCTACCTTGCACAGTATTGCTACCCCAGCAGGCTTCGTTGGGGAGGATGCCCAGTATTGTATTGGGTCCCTGGGATGGGTCATACAATGCGTATCCGATTGGCGGAGATGTAGAAATATTATATCCGGGTCTTGATGGAGCAAATTGGGACCAGATCCGGCTCCTTCTATTGAGGGCGTTGAGGCCTTCTACATTTAGGGAGAGGATTTTGACACGAGTGGTGCCCATAATTGGAGTGGGGTGTAGTTGCTAGAGATGTAGGGTTGCTCTATGTAGGGGGGTAGATCCCAAGTGGCGGCCGCCTCCCTCCCGAGGTTGTCAGTCGTAAAGATGGTTTAATGTTATCAAGGGAAGGGGGAAGGTCTGAATGGGTCTGTGAGAGTAAAAGCCAGGATCCATTGCAGCAGATAAGAGCCTCTAAGTCCCACATATTGTATATTTCCAGTCATGGGGGCAGCCCGTGTCAGATTTGTGTTCCACCCACACCCCCGGTTACAATGGAAAAGGGAAGAGTAGGGATGGTAAAGAAGGAAATCACTAACAGTAAGAGGCCCACAGGGCCAACAAGCTCCATTCCAGTCCAAGAATGGCTTTCATGCCGGAGCACGGGTCATTCCAAAGATGTCACTCTCTTAGGGGTAGAATTGGTGAGGGCGGGCTAAAAAGGAAGGATATGTCTTAATTCGAAGGTCCCATCTCCCGCTGCAAGCCTGTGCCTGGGCAAGAGAGAGAGTACCCCTCATTTCGTTCTATCTTGTATTCCTTGCTGGATTCTGGGATAGGATTAGTCTGCGGACAGTAGAAGCTGTCGGAGTTTAAATGCTGATTTCTCCTGTATAGTTGTTCATAGATGAACAAGTTCTAGGTATTGTCCCTCCATACTTATAGCGGGTGCGCTAAGCTCATGGCTTGTTCAGGATATGCAGGGAACGCATAGTTCGAGTATTTCCGGTGGGTATGTAATGTTATTCAGAGGCTACTGAAGAAGAGGTGGGTGACTTCAGCCTTCCATGGTTCAGAGGTGTTGTATGATGTCTTGCTTGGTTTGGGCGGAGGACTATTACCTATCTCTGGTCTTCCGTCGCGGCCTGAGCACCGTTGACTACTCCAGGCATGCAGGTTGCCCAGGTGAGGGGTGCTTTGGAGAGGGGCTGGCCTCCCTAGAAGGCATAGAGAGATGCAAGAGTTGTTTGGCTTCCTGCAAGGAACGCATTGCTCGGCATTTGCCTTCCCAGGTGAAAATTAAGGCAAAGGGATGACCCTATTTATATTTAATGTTCAGATCATGTAGTATGTCTGTGATTGGCTTAAAGTCCCTACGCCATCGCAACGTTACTGGGGCGATGTCTTGATAGAGTTGGATAGTGTTAGTTCTGAGGCCTTCAATATTGCTTCATTTTCTGTGAAGAAATGTTCCCTTGTATGGATGTCTGGCACAAATTCCGGGCTTCCAGGGGCTGTGGTTACTCGATGTGCCCTATCTAGAGCAAGTGGGGATATCATCACCACTAATTTCGTGGAGCCATTCTGCTGTAAATGCCATGCTGTCTGGGCCCTCCGCTCCTTTAGGGATGCCTCTGATTCGTAGGTTGTTTCTTCTGCTTCTATTTCCAAATCCTCCTGCTTTATCTGGAGTTCAATATGTTGATCTTCTAATACAAATACAACAACTAGAGAGAGAGGGAAGAGACGGGAGACACTCAGTCCCCCAGGTAATTATTATAAACAACAAAAGAGTGTCATCAGAGAAAAATTTGCGCAAAGCACAGGATTGAGAAGAAAGATATGAAATCAACCTATGAGAGAGTCACTTAGGGATTTCTTCAGAAGCCCTCACTCCCCACCCTGGGTGGTGACATGCTTCATCATCGGGCCCACCAGGAGAAGCCAAGTGCCTCCCTAGTGTGCTGCAAAGCCAGATTACTGCGAAGCTGGTTTTTCGTGAAAAAAAGAGTGAGTTTAAAAAATGCCAATAAGCTGTACCAGACAAAAAACTTTATTCTGTGGTTAGCCAGGCATTAGTTAAAATGTATGTGTCGGGAAATTTACCAACTAATGTGTTGGGTATTTTCCACTTAGAGTGGGGTCGACATGTTTCTGCCCTTATGTGTATTGATTTTACTGGGCTTTCATCAGGACCATGTAGCTGTGTACCTCGGTGGTGTGGGCGCGCTAAGGCCCACCCTTTCCAGAGGACGTGAAAGTTAAAAAGTTAGGTGTAAAATTAAGTGCAAAAAACAACAAACCAGAAAAAGTGATGGTTCCTTCAAAATGTGAGGAACCTGTGGTCTGAAAGGAAATGACAAACGCACAAAGAAGACAACAGAAATAGTATTAATGTTAGGACTGGAGCGTATTTTGCAAACACCGATCTCAATATTCTGTGCTTGGGCTAGTCAAAATGCGTGCCCATGGTGAAAAATAATGTTATCTTAGTGCCTGAAACGGTGTCCTGGGAGCCAGGCAGTCTCTGGGCATGCATTGAGGAAAGAGAACACGATCGCTGGCTGGCAGGATGAATACTATCACATCACTCGTGCTTTTGCGATCAATGTGCCCAAATGGAGGGCCGGTGTTGATATGAAACAAAGTTAGCTCTAATCAAACGTTTTATTAGAATAAAAATAAAATTAAAATAAAGATGGCGAAATTCTCACTTGTTAATTAAAAAATCCACACCCCATGGGTCTCGGGAGGGGGGTGGTGGCGACAATGGCACACCCTGGGAAAGGATGTAGAGAAATGGAAACACAATTAGCAAAGGAAACTGAGATACAGATTACTTAGCTGAGCGCTGATCGGAGAAGTGGTAAAGATGAGCGCTGATCGGAAAAAAGGTCTTACGCCCGCAATGCCAAACACCCGCTCAGCACCTAGCGATATCCTCAACCGGACCCCGTGGGGCGATGTTCAATAGGGCCTTTATCATCAGGATCACTAGCTTTTTTGGAATCAGCAGGTTATGGCTGGGCCTTCAGGACGGCCCAGCAAGCGTCCAAGACCTGATGTTGATTATCAGGCAGGGCTCCAATCGCCCATCCACCCCTACCGATGACTCCTCCTAGATTTATTTAAATGCACAATGTGGGTCTAGTCTGAGCGCAAATAGCTGTGTAGGCCTCTCATAGGCCGCTTGGCCTTCAGATCAGCCCGGTAAGCATTTAAAAGCTGATTCCGGTCAGAAGGCAGGGGGGCTCCAATCGCCCGTCTATCCCAGCCAATGTTTTCTCCTGGTAGTGCCTAAGTGTGCGGCGGGCCCAGTCCATTGCCGATAACAGCTTAGGCCGCAGGTCTCCTACCTTTCATGATGATGGTCTCGGAGTCAGGCACCTCTCCCAGGCTGGGACCGCCTACCCGACGCAGTGCTCCAGTGCCGTCAGCTGGTGATCTCTCAGGGGCGCTGGGATTGCTTCTCACTGAAGACCCCACTCCTCACCGCTCTGTAGTCCCTCAGAGGAAAGGCCCCTTACTCTGCCTAGGGCCACTGCCAGGCCCCGGCGCGCTCCACTGATGGTGTGGCCTCGGTCGCTTTGCCTCCCACAGTCTGCCGCGACAAAGCAGCCCGCCTATGCTGGACAGTGGGGCCTCTAGGGCGCGCCCCGCTCAATGGCTCCGTAGTGGTTCTCAAGATGGTGGCTGTGGTTCCGTAGTTGGCTCTGTCGTGGAGATCAACTAGGGAGCTCAATCGGGGGATGAGGCGTCCCCAAGCTGTTAACTGCCTTAAGTGTATATGGTGCCCTCGACAGGGGCACACCGATGCCCCGATGCTGTAGATATGGCTTTAATAGGCAGCGGTGTCACGGAGACCTCTCAGAGCACGTCCTACTCCATGCACTGTTAGGCCACGCCCCTCCGATCTTTGTGCTTTTATGTACAAGAATCCCTATGAAAAATGTGAATTCTTTTATTGTAGGCATTTTCTTTTGTAATCCGAGCTTAATGCTTAGGCAGATACCATGGTTGTGTTTATGCAGTGTGTGTGTCGCCCAGCAGACTTTCTGGTTAGAGATTAAAGAATCGCTGTGCAGCTTTTAATTTATTGAATAGTTTTTAAAAGTTGCTTGTTAAACAAAAAGCAAAACTGCAAAATGCTTTAACATTCCTTTCACCTGGGTGTTTTGTAACCTAAATTATCCGCTTTACCAGGCTGTACCAAAACCATTGGCTGGCAGACACTATGCCGCACTAAATTCTAAAATGAGACAGATAACTGGTCTTCAGAAAATCATGTTTCAGGGGCAGCAAGAAATTAGACTAGCTGCTCTTGGAAATGCGCATTAATTTCAGCAGTTAGCGCATCATACCTTTATACTTGGAAAATATGTCTTCTTATACTTTTTTAGGTCTCGCCTGAGACAGCGCATGCGCTGTCTCTTCGAGACATTTAGTAAGTGGCTTTTAAAAGTGCCACCAGAGGCTTTTGCTGGCCTTCAGCTTGTGTTCACAAGCTTGTGCACGTGCACAGCTGCCATCTGTGTTTTTATTGCTGTAATCGGGCTCCTCTGCTTGCACTAACTCCCTCCCTTTCCCCCCTCCCTCCTGGTCAGCTTCATTCAGATCTTCTATCACTGTGTATGCTCCTGCTTCCACCAGGCACACACCACCAGCCGTCAGTGCACGCTTTCACCAGGCACACACACCACCAGCCGTCAGTGCATGCTTCCACCAGCCGTCAGTGCATGATTCCACCAGTCGTCAGTGCATGCTTCCACCAGCCGTCAGTGCACGCTTCCAGCTGGCACACACACCACAAGCCGTCAGTGCACGCTTCCAGCTGGCGCACACACCACCAGCCGTCAGTGCACGCTTCCACCAGGCACACACATCACCAGCCGTCATTGCACGCTTCCACCAGGCACACACACCACCAGCTATCAGTGCACGCTTCCACCAGGCACACACACCACCAGCCGTCAGTGCACACTTCCACCAGGCACACGCACACCACCAGCCGTCAGTGCATGCTTCCACCAGGCACACACACCTCCAGCCTTCAGTGCACGCTTTCACCGGGCACACACACTACCAGCCGTCACACACCACCAGCCGTCTGTGCACGCTTCCACCAGCCGTCTGTGCACGCTTCCACCAGCCGTCTGTGCACGCTTCCACCAGCCGTCTGTGCACGCTTCCACCAGCCGTCTGTGCACGCTTCCACCAGCCGTCTGTGCACGCTTCCACCAGCCGTCTGTGCACGCTTCCACCAGCCGTCTGTGCACGCTTCCACCAGCCGTCTGTGCACGCTTCCACCAGGCACACACACCACCAGCCTTCAGTGCACGCTTTCACCAGGCACACACACACCACCAGGCGTCAGTGCAGCAGGCAGGCTTTTCTCAGAGTTTCTTGGTAAATATGTGTTCGATGCCTGGGAGGGAGTGGGTCGAGTTTCCTTAAACCATGCTGAGTATGCAGGTGCAGTGCATGAACTCCTGTGTGAGTAGGTCATGCTGCCTGGGGCTCACTCACTCCACACTTGTAAATTGCGCCTGCACCAGGCTTTTTCTCATTTGCAAAGTTCGGCTCATGCCCACAGCTAGGCAGCCCCACACCCCCGGGAATGACTACTTCCTACAACCAGAATGGATACAACATTCAGAACAATGAAAACAAGTTCATTTGATGCAAAGAACTGTTAACAAAAACCATGTCCAGCTATTGTAGATCTGGCAGCTTAAACAAAACGGCAACAAAAAACAAACCAGCATTGGCATAGCCAATAGGTCTCGCTTTTTCGACCCTATAAGTATTTAGTTATGCAGCAGAATATCCTTGGTGCAACAACACCAATCGTTGCATGGCTAAACACTTATAAGGTCCCAAATGCGAGACCTATTGGTTATGTCAAAGCTTGTTTTAATTGAAATTATGCATGTTTAATACAAACGCCAAACAGAGCGCATTTGCTAAACTATGTTTTTGAGTCAATAATATTGTACAGCAATATCGATCTACCCTTATTAGTTTGCTGGTTATATCCCAGCTGATCTTTTGAGTTGCTCCTAATCACCATTTAAAAATCATTGCTAAGCAATGTTATTATGTAATCGTAATCTATAGCAAAAGGAAATCGAAGTAAAACAAAAAATGGAAAAAGAAACGACTGTTATTGCAGTACAGTTAAGTATATTGCAAGTAGCTGAAATAGGAGGTGATACAGTAGATGTAAAGTTGAAGCCTAACTCGCTCAGTGAGATTTTGGATAAAATAGAACTTCAGTGAGAGCACTACCTTAATTTAGTCTTGAGTTCTTGTCATCGCACTGGACAGTCAAGTGATTATCCCAACTGTGTGTGTGTTTGTGTATATTTTATGTGTGTATATGTATGTGTGTGTGTGTATATATATATATATATATATATATATATGTGTGTGTGTATATATATATATGTGTGTGTCTCTCTCTCTGTCTCTCTGTCTGTCTGTCTGTCTGTCTGTCTGTCTGTCTGTCTGTCTGTCTGTCTGTCTGTCTGTCTGTCTGTCTGTCTGTCTGTCTGTCTGTCTGTCTGTCTGTCTTTCTGTCTGTCCTGATCACTCAGCGTCGGGCAGGGATCGTGGCGGTGAGTCCATAGATTCATAACAAGCTCAGAACTTCAAAAAATGAAGAGACCGCACTCATATGAGAGGAGAAAGACTCTATTTATTCAATGAGTCACAAAACAAACAGGACACCTTTTGGCTTGCGCCTTTTTTCGACTGTCAGTGTGTTTGCAGCATTACCGTGTGTAATAATTAAAAGTCCTTGAGTCAGGTACATATAAAATGCTGGATTTAATGAAGATTAGTTCCAAGTTAAGTTGCAGGTAATAAAGTAGAATGTAACAAAACCCCACCAGGAGCAGTCTCCCTGCCGCTCAGCCTGTCTGCCATCAACTGCCACTCCACACACAAGCCAGGCACCAAAGATTCCATGATGTCATCAAGCATTGCAAGACTCACACCAGCTGAGCAGCAGTGAAGACACACAAGCCAACTATAACACTGTGCTTATATTTACAACAGTAATTTGGATGTCCTGTTACGTCTTAGTACAACAACATAGTAAACAGACTTGCATTTAGAAAGGAGACCAATGCTGTGTAAAACGAGGTGCCATCTTTGAGCATCATGATATTCTTACTTCTCATGCAAATGCATACAAACCATGACATTTTACACAACTGTTGGAGATGTAGAATTGGCAATACACCTAGGATAATTTAAACTGGGATGGCGCACTGGCTCAGAAGTCCTCTTCATTTTTAGCAAAATGTTTGATTTTATTTTTTGTGGTACCTATGAATTGCGTTTTGGAAAAATGTATCTCTATAAAATGAAAATTATGGATTATGAAAATTCACAATTAACTGATGTCCTGTTCAGTACTGAGATGGATAAATGGTTTTAATCCTCTAGGAAAGGTACATACGCTCATACAGAGCTTTATAGCGCAATGAATTGTGTAAATCTGAAAATATTATCAACTGTTAAACTGAATGATAGCTCATCCAGATCTTGAATAAGTGCTATTAACCCAAAGAATTCAAAAATCAAACTATTTTCTTTGGAGAATTTGTTAGAAATTAATTCCTCTTCTGTGTTCAGACCTAGAGGCACCTTCATTTGCGAATCAACAATTTACCTCAATTCCAGTCTACGCAGTCTCATTACTCTTATTTCCGCCTCTCTCATTAGGCGGACATGATCTAAGCAGAAAACCCGTAATAGGTTTCTATCGCTCCGATGATGTAGAGCAAAGTGTCTTGTGACTGGGTAGGTTTGGTCATTCTTTTTTATTGCCCGTGAATTCTCCAGAATCCTATGCTTCGTTTGGTGAATAGCCCTGCGTATATACATAAGTTTGCACAGGCATATACAACAGTAAATACAGTAAAATGAATTGCATGTTAAGAACTTTGTTATTGGTCTTGGTCTGTTGAATCCAGGTACATCATATGTCAATGTTTTATGGCTGTTTTGACATGCCTTACACTTCGTGCATGGAAAAAATCCTGTCAAATCACTCATTCGTGGAATGAGTGATTTGACCGGATTTTTCATGGAATGAGTCGTTTGACAGAGATATTTATTTTTACACACACACTCATACGCATACATGCATTACCTACTGGTGGTTGCCAGTAGGTAGTTAAGGTCTTACCATGTTTCCATAGGAAAAGTGTTTTTTGACTTTCCTGTATCTTTGACGTCATTTCACGAACTTTTTCCAGCAAACTGCGAGTGACTCTAGGTGTGCTTGGAGAGTGTCAGGGTGATCCCAAAGGATGTCTAAACACTTTATTTTAAAAACCTATTTTGAGTATGCGAGGGATGGCTTTTTAGCAGCAGGTGTGGTTTCAGGTTGAAGTAATAAATAGTGCCTGAACCAGTATTGCGGTCCTATTTGTCATAAAAGGATAAAAGAGAGAGGAGAGAGAGAGAGAGAGGATATATATATTTATATATTCGAAATTGATAGATAAAATGGTGTCTTAAGATGTGATGTAGAAATGTTTATTTTATTTACTGGGTAAAAACATGTTTTCTCAGACTGGTCTCCTGATGACCCAGAAGAGGTAGTAGTGATGCAAATAAGGTGAACTATGAGTAATCATGTTTCTCATTGATTTTTCTTGTATCGAAAATATTTCAAAGAGGTGGGGTCTGGACCGACTTTCTACAAAAACGGCAGAAATGTGTACTAAAAGCATGAGCTTAAAGTTGCCATTTAGAAAATGTTGAGATCTTACGTTGCACTTACGTATGTTCTCTAAAAATAAACTTGCATAATGACTACCATAAATATGTTCAAGGAATCTTTCCATCTGTTAAAGACTCTGGTTTCCTCCCATTTGCAGGCATTCTTGTATACAGTGCACATAAAATCATCGAGTCCTGCCAAGAGTCCTTTATTCTACGCCTCTATCGACAGAAGAACAAGCAGGGCTTCATTAAAGCCTTCACTGACCATGCAGTTGCTTTCAGTGCTGGGTTCTGTCAAGTGGAGCGAGTGATGAGAAATCTTTTTGTCAGGAAACTGTATTTGTGGCCTAGGTAAGGTAACTCTGCCTTTAAAAAAAAGAATTGGTTGTCTACCCTGAATTAATGCTTGAATTAAAACAAATCAACTATATTACTCTGGGGGTTTTCGATCGGATTAGTTGATGGCTAGCTAGTTATCTTGTTCAGTTGCAGTGTATTTTCCTGTCTACTGTCTCACTTGGTGCTGATACTGTACCAAAATGGATAAGTAGATGATTATGCATAGATGTGTGTTTTTATTGGTCACTCTACTTCCTAGTCATTTGGTTGATAAAACTGATATTTGACTATTTTTCTGCACTTCAGCAGTGGCTCAGCACATCCTCGGTCTATACTCAGTCAACAGCCTGAGTCCACCTCTGCACATCCTCAACCAATCTCCTAAAACATCATCTGGACATGCTCAAGCATCCTGAATTGTGTTTCGTAGTCTCACTTTTCATGCTCACAAACCCAAATTGCACATTCTCAGAGCACATTTACCAAAATAATCTGCATTGAACTTGCAACCCTTCAAAATGTCATTCATTGTGCTTTCCTCAGTCAGCATTGTCCCCCTGTGGTCACCAGGCACACCCTCACTTTCCTGTTCTAGGCATCTTCTGCCATTCCAATATGTGCTTTAGGAGAGTAAGAAAGGGTGAGTAAAGAGGAAGGCCTGAGTAGGGAGGGAAACTAAAAGCACACCCCTGATCCTTTGGAGAAGGCAATCTCGTGTGGATGACAGAGAATTGTCTAGTTGGAACAGTGCACGGAAACCATCACACACTCAAACCATTGAACTTTTTACATTAGCGTTGCAGGCAGATGGAGGGCCTGCCTGAAAGTTTATATATCTATGTACATAGAAATGATCAAGGGGGGAAACTGCAGAGATTGGTACGTAGAACACTGTCAAAGAAGCAGTCTATGGAATCTGAGCTTAGAGTTTTGACTTCCACAGAGATTTCCAACTTTTGCAGAGAAACTGCAAGGAGCTTGGACTGAGGTTAAGGATCATGGAGCACCAGGACTACTATAAATATCGATTCTTGTACACATATGTGTGTCTGACAATAAATCGTCCCTACCCTCCCTCCTTTCCTTCTCACCCTTCCTTTCTACCTTGGGCCAGTGAACAATCCACAGGCATCGCCAAGAATTGAGGAATGAGTGGAAATGTGGCAATGTGTGCCATCAGAAAGAACATGGTCATGACCTTGCACAAATCAGGCGACCTTTGTATGCGCATATTTAGATGTGTGTATGTATTTCAGATTGTTAATTTGTCACGTTTAATTCTGCATATTGTCTGTATATACATCGAAAATAAATGTTTTTTTCCTTTCTATGTCTAGGTTTCATGCTGCAATAAACTCGTCTTTAGAGAAACATAAGCCTGAAGTAGTAGAGCTGCACATTTCCATGACTCCTTCCATGCTTGCCATCCAGTCCTCGATACTGGACATAATGAATGCATGTCTTAAAGAACTTAAGCGCTACAATCCAGCACTTGAAGTGGAGGATCTGTCTTTGGAGAATGCAATTGGAAGGTCATTTGACAAGGTATGCTTTCGTCACTCGTGTAATTGTCCAACTGAAAAAATGCAAACGAGTAAACAATAACTTTATGCCATAATCCTATAGCTGATGCACCTAATTTGTGTTTTTTTTCATTTGTAACCCAATAGAAATTCTGGTTATAAAAAGGAGACCGATCGGGAAATGTAGATAGGCAAGGTGGACTTTAGAATGGCTTGACATTTTAGAAAGTTTAACTCCTGTTCTCGTTTAAACCTCATTGGCTTGCTAACTGCAACGTGCGATGTCTATTTAAAAAAAAAACCAAAAAAACAATATTTTTATTTTGATTGTCATAAACATCAAAGAGAAAACCAGCCATGGTACATATCATAGTAAAAACATTTTGTTCTACAGCACACAAATGCATATCCAACATCACGGGCACAGCACATCGCCTTGGTACATCAGTATATTCAATGTCCCCTCGTGGACCCGCCTCCCCCACCTTTTTAATCCACATCCGAGACTTCATCCTCTTGGTCCGGCGGGGGATCGCAAATGTCACCCCTATATGCATTCCACTTTCCCCAGATCTTACTCCACTTTTTGGGGCATCCCCGATTAATAAATACCGATTTTCTCGGCAACCATGGTAGTGTCCACATCCCTCCCCCATACAGCCAGGGTAGGCACCTCCGGCGCGCCCCATTTCTGGGCAATGTTCCGCTTAGCAATCATGATACTCAGAGTAGCCCAACCCTGATCCATGCGATTCAAGTCATTTGGCTCCCAGGCATCGTTTCGGGTTCGGTGTTAGGGAAACGCCTTCTACCTGGGAGATCGTTCTCATCACCTGTCTCCAATACTCCGTTATCCTAGTGCAGTCCCATATTGTGTGGAAAAATGTGCCTGCTTCTCCACAGCCACGCAGACAGAATGGGTGGAGTGCTCTACCTATTTTATGAAGGGTGTGCCTGGTGTATTATGAGCGATGCAATATTTTAAGCTGCACTAGCTGGAGTCTAGAAGGTATGCCCACTTCTCTCGGAGAGGCCAGTGCCTCCTGCCACTCAGATTCATCAAGGTCCCCCACATCAAGGGACCACTTATCACGCAGGGAGCCCGTTGGATCCGGCATATTTTTTACTAGTTTGTGATAGGTGAGGGAGGTGGTTTTCTTCTGTATATATTCTGTGAGCAGTCTATCTTCCAGGGGGAAAGCCTCTGGGATCTCCGTGCCAGGAGGCAGCGCTGTCATCAGGGCGTGCCTAATCTGGACATATCTAAATCGTTCCACAGTTGTCAGTCCATAGTCTTGCTGGAGACTCCCAAACGGTACCATTTCACCGTTGTGCCATAGGTCGCCCACCGTGGAGATGCCTATGTCATCCCATTTATCGAAACCCTTGGTATTTCGAAGCTTACCGAGACGTTTAATATCCCACAAGGGAGTAAGTTGGGTATTGACCCCGCGCCACCCGAGCTTGGCCTGAGCAATATGCCACAGGCCCGGTGTATGTCTTTTTTTGACTCTTTTTTTTGACATGGGAGTGGACACTGCTGAGGCAACCCTTCACAATCCTCTTACATATTTTACACAGTACAACAACTGTGCATTGTATGCATATTGAAAGCAGGGACAAGACCATGAGGTTACCCATAGTCAAAAGAATTCACAAGATTAGTGAGATAGATCTGGATGTGCTCAGAGAGTAGAAAGCACACTAGACCTTTTTAAAAGTCAACTATGGCAGGCATCGGTTTCCATAAAGACCTGGCAATCGTCTTCAAGACTGTATCAAAGTCTTGCACAGCAAGAATGTTAAATGATTCTCATATTATTTAGGTTGGCCACTTGAAATGGGCTTATCCCTTATGCAAATAGTAACACTTGAATCGTCTCACTCAAGGCTAGAGGCAGAAATTGGTCATTTTACCTCCCAATCCTTTTCAGCAATAGATTCATTCCTCCATGCTCTCCACTGTTTCACATTGTTACTGCTTAGTAGTGTGTGCTAAGTAATGATCCTAAGTGGGAGGAATAAAAAGAAGTGGATTTAAAATAACCTGCCACCATAGATGAATTTGTTGTAATTTGTGAATACAATTTGAAAACCAAATATGGTTAAGCAATTTATAAGTCAATCTCTGTTTTTACTGTTTACTTTGCATGGCATTCTTAAGTATGGTCTTCTAGTGGAGGTGATACTGATGGGGCTAATTAGTCAAATTCTACAATACAAGCATTGTACGTGGAGTGATTCTGCCAACCACTGGATATACTGCTCTCAAAGAAGTTTAACAATGCTTTCAGGTCTCCACAGTACCCTTAGCATGTGTATATGGTGGTGATGCTGTTGTACTTTAAAAAGAAGATGTACAGATATCCATTGAAGTACCACTGCATTACTATTTTCCTTTCTGGCATAGCGGCTAAAACAGCTAGTTTAGTATCCTATGGTTTAATGTTAAGCTTGACTGTTCTGTACCTTTTTAAGCCCCTTCGACTCTCTCCTTGTAACTTTCAGATCATTCGTCACTATTTAGATCCCATATGGCACCAGCTGGGAGCCAAGACAAAGTCTTTGGTGCAGGATTTGAAAGTGCTGCGCACCCTGTTACTGTATCTCTCTCAGTATGATGCTGTAACTTTTCTAAACCTTCTGGAATCCCTGCAAGCAAGTGAGAAGGCATTTGGTAAAAATTCGGGTATGTGTGGATTTTATTTGAAATCTATTTTTGGTATTGATCAATGCTTTAACTTGTGACTGCAACTAGTTGCTTTATATCTCTATATCTTATTCAAATTTCTGACGTCGGCACATAATGGACTTAAATTAAAATTTAATGGCACAAAAACGTATTAATTAACAATCATTTAAACTATAGAAAATGTCAGTTTTGGATGTATGGTAATTATATGAAGGACAATTCGGAGACTATTATTGATGACAAACAATCCTGGGATTTGAATGCCTTTAATTCCAAAAAAATAGAATCAGTGTAAAATGTAATAAATGACCTGCCAACATGCGCGTAATCATTGAAATAAAAAACACTGGTGGTCTATACCATCATGTGGCTTATCAAAGGATTCAGATTTCAACTCGCGAGTTGTACTCCGTATGCATGTTCTTTGTTGCTACATAAACCATTTCCAGATTAGCTACTTCAGACTCAGTGTCTGAAATTAGAACTATTCATCTACAGTTCCAGGGTCTTCTCATTTTTATTGGGGCATTTACAGGCCTTATAAATTGTGGGATTCTACACTTGCCATTCCTAAAATCCACTAATCAAGAATTTGTGCTTCTGTGGCGTGCCATGACAGATCAGGATCTCATCTCACCATCACTTGGCCCAAACCAATAAAAGAACAATTCATCTGTTTACATCAAGGTCATCCTTGTTCTGCAGCATTGGTTCTTTCATAGGTACTCATGCTTAAATTATCTCCTGACATCAGGGGGGGCACTTCTGGTGGCCAATGTTAGTACAGCAGTATACCAAGGCAGCAGTTAGCATTCAAAACAAATGCACAAAGTTCAGTAAACCATTTCTAGGCCATCCACATTGTGACCCAACCGCTAGCCAGAGTTAGTTGGAAGGCCTTTGGGTTCCAGGTGTTCCACGAAGTCCCAACTGCCAGATTTTCTACTGCTTGGCTCAGGAAACAGGCAATCCCTTGAGCTCTGCTCGGCTCTCCCTACTGAACATTTGACAGGAACTCATCTGATTAACCGCCTGAGTCACCATTCGACTACTAAATCATCCTGACAGCTTGAAGTGCAATTTTGGCATCTTCATTTTAAGAAATAAACCATGGCAGAATTCACTGGGCCGTTGACACTCCTCAAGCCACGTGGAATGTGTAGGGCCAATAAGGTTTACATAGATTACCTACAACTAAATGTTTTTATTGCCTATATAAATTTGGTCACAAACCCCAAAATCGAAATTAATGTGCAATTTGTAGTTCCAAAACCTTGAAAGACCGAGACAGCAGCTTCTCTGCTTCCTCAATGTCAGATCTCTAGATGCATCTTCAGAAAAAATGCTTGTAAAGTGTATGAAGCACAACAGGAAGGTAATAGATCAAGAGAAGCATTCAGTGGGGCTGTGTCAGAACTCAGTCTATCTCCCACCAAAAGACCTTCTGTGCCTGCCTTGCAAGGTCAGACTTCTGGTTATGGTGGGGTTGCACCTTTGACTTCAGCATTTTCCTCAGCGAAAAGAAAGGCAAAGTATAACTCCTCTGTCTGTAACAATGGATTATATTTCTGTGACGGAAAGAGGAACAATGAGGCACAGTCCACGATTGCTTCAAAAGTGAAAGTCTCATTGTTGCCAGCCGTCCCATCATAGACTAAGTTGGCAATGAAGAGCAGACTGTCTACTGGGAATAAACATTCCTCATGGCGGATGAAACAATCGTCATCGACAAATCAGCACCCAGAGATGGCTCAGTCATTGATGGAATCTTCCTTCTCGACTAAGAAAATGTCACCATTGTGGAAGTTGTCATTATCGGCAACAAGCAAGGCACTTCTGTTGACAAAGATGTTATCGATTACCAAACCACCTCTATTGACGAAGGCTTCACGCAGAAGTTTCCCTTGACGAAATAACTAGCATCTACATTGCCTGGGACAAAGTCTATCATATTATCCTAGTCATCACTGTTCATGATAGGGATCTCATCTATAGTGTCCACTGATTTGTCTCAGATGCCAGTAGCGTTTTATGCTGCCTCTAACACAGTTGGTGTCATTAATAAGAATGGCACCAGAACAGCTCCTAGATGATTAAGTGCTGTCATCCTATCCTGGTGACAGGTTCTCAGATCAGGAGTCGATTAGGAAACAAATATATTCTGATGATTGTATTATGCCGCTCAAGCAGGGGATGAAAAGGTAAAGGGTGCCTTCAAGGGAATTTATTTCTAATGATTATTAAGATTAAATGGGCTCGGTTATGAGGACAATTCAATGGTCCCTAGGTTTAAAATTGAAGCACAAAATCAATTTCTTCAAGTTATGTTAACATATCAAAATGAAAAAACCTTAAGAAACAAACAAAACTGGTGTATATGAAAATATTGAATTTATCACAAAGAAAATAAGGCAAAAATACATACAAATAAGAGAACTGACTCACAGGAATATCTGTAATAAATCAATATATAACACTGTAGGTTCTGCAAACACCTTTCCTTTCTGTACACCTTAAAACTTAATTAGTATTAGGAAAAGGCGATGGTCGACGTTACAGTCTCTTATGAATTCATCTGTGAGACCATCTTCAGGACTGTGTAGTTTGTATTTGTAATGCCCTAATGTAACCTAAAACAAAAATATTTACAGTTACCTAATTATCTAAAATATCAATATACATTCAATATATAACACCCGTGTTTGTAATAGGAGAAGAGAAACAACAAATTTGCTATACACCAATATAATTCAGCGTATACGTCATATCATTGAGTTTAAAGAAACGACTTATTGAAAATTTAGTACATGTCAATGTTCTAATCTTCATTGATTATCTTAAACATTAGAACATTGCATAATTCTGATATCATATGTGTATACTTGTATAGACCGCTCAAGCAGGGGGCCACACAAACTTAAAATTAATTTTCTTCCAGACCTAGAAGAATCTTATGGCTACCAAGAGCCCCTACAATGGTGAACGATAAGAAATACTGCTATAAGAGATAAGAGAGACCTCTCACTCCCAAATGGTCCAAGTGTACATGGAATTTTTCCAAAACATGTAAAAATGTATTCCAAGTGTTTATGGTGTATTGCCTCCAACCAAACCAGTAGCCTACTTCAGGCGCCTCCTCTAGAATTTACACCTAGATCAATGATAGATGTGCAGTCAAACGCCGCATCAACGTCCGGCAGACTAATGCATCTTTATTGTTTAGGCAATTAAAACCATTACAATTTAACAATTTGTTTGATTAAAGTTAACTTACCAGTGATATAAACTACATACATAAATATAAAGCCTCCTGTGTGGTTAATTACAAAATAGTCCGACAAATCTTCCTCTGTAACATCCAACAAAATTGCCAAGAAGAGATATAGAACATGATTCATGTTCTGATCCAGGTCATGAAGAAGGGGATCATTTCCCAGGTTATGTCACCCCTTCGACGAAGATAATAAAGAAGACTGTGTCTGCACATCAGACCAGCCCAGATCTGATTCCAAGAGACTCCCCACTAGATGACATTTACACCTTTCACGTGCTAGTTAATAGATATGATCAAAAACCTAATTTGCCAATGCAAACAGTAGAGGAAAAAATCTTTTCTCTTTAGTTCATCATGGCATCAGTCAGAACAATCCAAGTACTTGATTTAGCTTTAGCTGCATTAGGAATCTTGCATCAGGAATGGATCAATGTTAACTACAAAAATAGAAAAGTAATTCAAAACACTTAATACAGCACTTGCGTCTTTTTCAACCAGTCAAAAAAGACTCTGTGATCTTGGCAGCAGAGCAGAAGAGATTACAGAACCCAACGACTCCATGTATGGTACCTATAGACAAGAAAGACAAAAGGTTAGATGAAATGGGGAAGGGATTTGGAGCATTTGCTGCAACAGCGGCTAAAAAAGTCTATGCAAGTGCTATCCTGTTGAGAAATGACCAACAATTATACAACAACATTTTTGTCTGGACAAACTCCAGGAGGGTTGCAAAGAATAATCAAAAAACAATTCTCAGAGAAGGCAAAATCAAATCTGCTGCCCCCTTAAATTCAGCTTTAGGGCATCCAACACTGCTTTCAAGCAAATGACAATGGAGAGCTTCTTAAGACGATGTATCTGGCTGTGCAGCATCACCGCCTGAACAGAGATGCAGTCAAATTTCTAAGACATACCCTTAATAGCCAATATTTATTTGGATCACATGTAGATAGGCCTTCAAGGCAATTAAAACTGATTTTGGCAAGGTAAAACCCTTAGGAATTTTACAAGGGAACAACCTTATTTTTATCTACTAGACATGAGTACTGACAGATCATTTCAGCCAGGCACTTCATTTATTTTTCGTCCCTATATGCAAAGATAATCTAGAACCAAAACACAATAATGAAGGAGGCAAACAACGAATATACAGCGAAGGAAACATAGAGGCAGTTACAAGCAAGTGTCATGACTGAGGACGAAGAATCTGAGTGGAGCAACCCACCCCCATCAACGTCCATGCAGTTGGGAGGAAAGATAAGGCTGTATTTTTCCACATGGTCAAACTCATAAGCTTCAGATCGATGGTTGTTAGACCTAACTCATCATGGGCACACAATAGAATTTACATCAATGACACCAAAGACACCCATCAAAGTGAAGTACCACCACTTGGAGGCACTGAAACAACAAATACAGTTATTGCTCTAAAATCATATAGAACCGTGCCAAAAATTTTGAAAAACCTGGAATTATATTGAAGATTATTCCTTATCTGTAAAATGAATAGGCAGTGGATGTCCACTCTACATCTCTGAACACTAAACCAGTTTGTAAAAAGTCAGACTTTAATGTTATTCTTGCTGTGTGTACTGCGGTTCATTAAACAAGAATGATTATATGACATCACTATATCTAGACGATGAATGGTACCATCTGCTAATCCATTAAAGGCAAGAAAGAAACCTCTGTTTCTTGGTAGACAGATGACACTACTAGTTCAAATCACTTCTGTTTAGGTCTGAAGTTGCCACCCAGGGTGTTCACCAAAATCAGTGGCTCCAGTAGCTGCTTACTTGTGTTGTCAAGGGACGAAGCTATATCCATGCCTTGACGATTGACTTATGAAAGCACCGTTACCACAGTAAACAGTAACTGCACTGTCACAAACACAACACCTACTAAAGAAATAAGATTTCACCCTCTGCGTCAACAAGTCTGTCATAGTGCCTATCCAGAGATATTGTTCTTAGAAGCAAACATTTCTGCACATCGGTAAAAAGAGTATCCATCGCAAGAAATAATAGAAAGATAATACACAGCGATTCAGGAAATAAGTTAAAAAATTGAATAACAGTAAGATAATTCAACTTATTACTAGGAATACTTTCTTTCTGTATCCCACTCATACTGCCTTGCAGACTAAGAATGAGATCCTTTCAAGAAGGTTAGGGCTAGCAGTGGGGACAAATTACAGGCAATTGGGACGATTATACACAGATAATCAACATGATTAAAGAATTCTTGGCCTCTTGGTCACATGGTCTTGAAAAAAGCATATAGGTTTGCTAACACATAGATGAGATCAAACAATGCTTTCGTTTAACCACAGATGCCTCTATGAAAGGCTGAGGAGCATACCTAATAGATATATCAGTAAGTGGAATATAGTAATCACAGGACCAAAACTTACATATAAACCTCCTGGAACGGAGGGCAGTCAGACTAGCATTGAAATCATTCCTATCTATGATAAGACAAAATATTGTCAAAGTACGAGCAGACACTATGACACTTTATCTTCTCTGTAAACAAGGAGATTTGAGATCCAAACACTGTCCCAATAAGCACAACAACCTGGTTGTCGAGAGCCTCAGACTTGCCCCAATGCAGACTGTTCACCAAAAAAGACAATCAATCAATCATGGGCATTTGTAATGCGCGCTTCTCACCCGGAAGGGTCTCAAGGCGCTTGACAATAGACATTCCGTCAAGAGAAGATCACAATAATCTATCACGTACCCTGCTTTTTAAAACTGAGTTGGGATCCTTGAAAGAACAAATGATTATGAGGCTGTATTATCAATGTGGCTCCTTTTCTTACATGGCAGCCTCCATGTTTGGAACAGTAAGGTTAGCGTTCTAGTTTTCCTCTGCACAAACGCTCAGAAGACTCTAATGTGCTTGCGCCCCGCAGAAACGGCACACTTTAACTATTTTCGTAACGGAGAGCAGTGTCGTGTTTCTGCTCTCCCTCTGACAGGATTATGTTGAGAGGATATTCCTAATTTTCTGGTACCAGCCCACAGTTTCTTTACAGTGTGATCACCCAGGCATGCTCACAAGAGTAGTGTCCCATTAGCGCTAGTCAACCCTGAAGAAAACACAATGAAGTGCTCTTCTGAACCTGAATTTCTAGTTCTCCAAGACAACTATTGCTGAAAGGAGAATTGCCAGAGAGGAAGAAGAAACAAACCAATTAAGGTGTGTTGGACTTGGCCCTTTTGGCATGTTCACCCCTGAACTTTTTGCCTTGAGCTCTGACATGATGGTAGTGATTTGTGGCCTCTGCGCACTTTAGCACTGTGGCCCAGTGTAAAGTGCGTGTGCTCTCTGAGTGCGTGTGGTGAGATTGGCCTGCCCTCCCATAGGAATGCATGGGGGATGTGTGTCCATGGTAATTCCTGATATGTGAGGAGTGCAGGGGCGAGTTTAGTATGTGCGAACTCGTGAGAATAAATGCTGCGCAATGGTGTGTGCAGATTTATGGTGACTGGGGGAGAAATGCCACTTTTTGAAGTTGGCATTTCTATGTACTGTGTGTCTGCCTGCCTGATGTGAATTGCATGTCCGGCTTGTGATTGACAGGTGCTGGATGATGTGAGTGGCTCCAGGAGCCAGGCTGGGTCTGCCCGGTGGTGAATAGGGAGATCTGCATGTAGATGGGAGGGAGGAGTTGCACCTGGGACCTGAATAGGGCTGTGCATTCGCTCCACAATGCTGGCTCTGCCCCATGTGGTGCATCTGAGCACCTAGCCCCCACCTGAAAATGGAGAGAGGAGCTGAGCACAATAAAGTGCTCCAAAGCTCCCCTGAACCAGTTGTATCTGGTTCCCCCAAACCCTGTACCTTTAAACAAAGGGAATTGCTGTATAAAAGAAGGGGCTGTGACCCCATGATGTTGTTCTGCTTTTAGACCCTGACCTTGCGGGGCCTGCTGCTTCTGGGGCCCAGGGGGGCTGCCAGGAGGGCTTGCCTCCCTGGGCCCTGCATTGCCCCTGGATACTTCAAGGACTCTTCTTTGGGACCCTTGTGCTGTGGCCTTTAGCGCCCTGTGAGCGCTTTGCTTCTATTTTCCTGGAAGCGCTTTCCCCTGGCACTGTGCTACCTGCAACCGAGAACGAGCACTACCATTACCCTGGAGGGAATCCCCGGCGTTGGGATTCCGCCCGCATCGCGGCATTTTATTGTCCCCTAGCGGGTGCCTACCCTCTTTCTATTGGTGTTGGAGCAGAGGGCGCCTACCCCTCATTATGCCCGGGGAAAAAGGATTCACCGCTGCGGCCTCTGGCAAAACCAGGAAGTCAGGCCCGCACCGCCTGACTGTGGGCGGGGCCTGGTGTGCTTCCCTTCCGCTTCCCCCTGCCTGGGGGAAGCCGTGCCATGCCGCGCTGGTCTGCCGGGCGGAGAGCAAGGAGTATTGCGGCTTGTCGGCGGGGCTCCCATAAGCGGAGGGAGCCCCGCGGTATCAGGAGAAGTTTCCGGGTCCCAGGAGGGGGCCTGGGTGAAGAGCGTTGCAGCGGATCACCCGCGAGACTCTACGGAGCGAGAGAGCCCCGCCTGCTGCCACTGCCGAGAGAAGACTGCTGCCTGCGGCCCCCAGAACCGGCGAGTTGTGACGGCCGAGGGGGAGGCTAGGTGCTTTGCTAGTGCCGACCACTGTAAGGGCAGTGGTGCCGAGTGATCGCGCCAGAGGGCGGGCCACTCCAACAATGAGGACCATGTTATTTCCAAGCCCAGTGGGGGTCCAGAGGGCAGCTGCCACATGGGCCATAATTATTCATAGGGCCAGAGGAGCCCGTGTTCTAGAGGTGGCCATTTCCTGAGGGGGCACATGATTGGTGAAATGCCCAGAGGGACCCGTGTCCCCCTAACTGTCCAGGCACAATAGCGGTGCCATTTTCCAGAGCCGTCCCGGTTGGCAGCGGGCCGTTCCAACGCTTGGGCATAGTTATTTTAGAGCCCTGTGTGGCTCCAACAGGGGCAATATTGTTTTAAGAGCAACAGCAAGTCCCAGAGGGCACAGTTGTGCCAGGGCCCATTTGTTCTATCCCCAGCTGCGCCGCACCAGCGCAGGCAGCTGCAATGAGTTGCGCAGTTATTTGAGCGAGTCCCTGAGAGGGACAGAAGTGGCACAGAGGTTCCAGGCCTTCCCCATTATTCACAGCTGCCCAGCAAATAGTGGGCAGCTGCAACGTTTAGGTTTGCGCAAAGTGAGCACCCTTGACTTTCGCTGCCTAGGCAGCAGCCCTGACTCTTTGGACATAGTGCATTTGAGCCCCTTTTTGAGATGGCCAGGGGGATTGTTAGATTTATAGGGCACCAGGCCCTAATGTGATGTGGTGCTAGGAAATGTAATGTATGTAGTATGATTACGCACCCTGTGTTATACCTCTAAATGTGGGATATGATTATGAGGTTGTTTTGCATATTCTGGTTTATGCTAGTAAGATTATGTTTCACTGTGTGGTTATGCCTCTAATGTGAGTTATGCTTAGTAGGTTAGGGTCTAATGCGTTTAGACTTGTGAGATGATTGCAAAATGTAGTTTATGGTACAGGCTGATGCTAATTACAGTGATTACCAGTGGTTACTGGTTGTATGCTTATGATCTGTTTTACTTTACTAAGTTCGCTATGTGATGGTTCTGACAGTGGTCCAGTGGGTCCTGTCATGTGTAAATAATTCCTTTGTAGATATGACCTAGTGCCAGGTGGCACCATGTATATTATGTATTTACTATTCTAATGTATTTTGAGAATACAAAGGCTATTTTTGATATAACCTTGTGTGGAGTTCCTTTTGTAGTGTGCTTGGGGTGTTGTTGCTCTGTGCGTGCGCAAATGCTTTATACATGGCCTCCGGGATAAGCCTGACTGCTCGTGTCAAGCTACCAAGGGGGTGAGCAGGGGTTATCTTTGGCGTCCAACTCCCTTGCCCTGACCAGAGTGCTGGTTTCTGCCTGGCTTTGGCGCAAGCCTTAGCCAACCAGAGACCCCATTTCTAACAAGGTGATTGATTTATAGAATGAAATAAATATAGAGAATTGCTACAGAAAGAAAATGTAACTTGCAGTTACCCGAGAGAGTCCTTACAAAAATAGACACCCTGGAATGCAGTGTTTTTAAATAAAATTACGAAAATCTATCACTTATGAAAAGAATTTGAGAGAAGCTAATTCCTCAGGAGTTTTAGGTAAAGGGAGAACAAGAGGCCTGAAAGTGTATGTTAATAGAAAGTGAGATCAGTGAAGTGTGTGAAAGAAAAGAAAACTACAACTGTGTATCATATACCAGATACAATGTTATCTGAACATCCAGCTCTACCGATGAAACATTGGAAGGTGGTGACTGATGATGTTTAGAAGATGACATAGTTGACTCAGAGGCAGCATATCTTATTTTTCCCCAATCCCCATTCCCCCTGTGGTGACTTGCATTGCGAATTTAAAAATGTCTTTGTGGATTTACGCAGAGGGGCTTTGTGGAACGCTCCTCTGCTCCTGTGGTTTCTGGTACAAGGTTAGTGAATATCCTTGACATATTGAAGTGCCAAAAAGACTTCACCCGAGCAGATATGGCTGAAGGATTGGTTTTAAAGAATTTAGCTGTGTTCTGGAAAATGTGCAAGAACAATTAATCTTTACCATGGAAGGGAATACAAATTTGAGAGAAGAGATTAAAAGACTAAGAGTCTCAACTCTTTTTTTTTTTTTTTTTTTCAACGATTAGATTCACTATCCGTAGGTCTTCCTCACTGCCCAATGACACTAATCCCAGTGGTTAGTCACATCCGCAGCGGCTACAGAGTTATTTACTCTGGTCATATATGCAGTCTCCCCAATCATTACCTTAGCTCATCCAAAAAGTTTTAGTGGGGATCCTCCTAAAGCCGAATTATTTTAACACCAAGTTCCCTCTACTTTGTCTGCTGTGAAGATAATTTTTACTGAGAACCAAACCTGCGTTTCCTATTTAGTTTGTGATTTATTTTTTCCCTCTTGGTACATAATTGGCTAATGATGGCCAACTGCTAAATATAAAGTAAAATATTTAAAGGGGCGATGAAAATGGTCGGCACGCTAAATTTATGAGGCGCACAAGCACAGTCCAGGCCCAAATATTAATGTGGCATTTTGATTTAGTTAGCTCAGAATGTTGTGTGCAAAGTTATATTTATTGATAGGACTGTGAAATCGAAAATGTACTGACATTGAAAGGTAAATTATATTCTGTTCAGGGAGACTAATCCATTGGCTATTTGGAGTAATTGACCTTGTGCGTACTGTGCAAAGCTCTGTTATATTGACAATCATTCTAAGTATCTGAATTTAGCAATCAGCGCCTAGGAGAAGGTATTTGACAGCATGCTTTGTTTATTTCTCTGGTATTTGTAGTAAGTACAAACGAGGTCCAACAGGTAAGTACTTGTAGAAATCGGCTTTAATGCAGCACAGAGCAAGTAGGACCATCCCCCATCTGACCAGAGCTCCAACTGCCAACAAGGCACATGAGAACTCCAGAACCAGGAACCCCCACAACGATCTAGAGTGCCAGCCTAAGAAGAGAGCTAAGCACTGTACAACATATCTCCCCCCCCCTTAACAAGGAAAAGAAAACAAAAATAAAATAAAGAAACAACAAGATCAATGTACATAGTCCTCCAGATAAGTGGGTGGACGCCGAGAACGAGGACTCCTCAACCTAGCCTCAAATGAGGAGGAAGAAGAAGAAGTAGGGACAGAATCAATCGAAGAACCACCATGCACACACAAGGAAGTGGAAGCATCACCACTACCCACCTCCCCCCGTACAGCAGACTGAGAGGAGGAAGAAGAACCACCACAAGAAGTTAACAAGTACCCATTACACCTCCCAGAACCACCACCCACCAACCCATCAGAAGAAACATCCTTCTTTCTTTGATATAGAGCCACCCTCCTATAATTCCAACTTTCCCCATTGTCCAAAACAACAAAATGTGGAAAAGCTTTCTTGACTCTAAAGGGACCCCTACATTTGCTAAGACCCTCAGCACACCTACCTGGCTTTACTTTAACTAGATCACCCACAGAAATAGGTAAAGAATCATCACCAGAAGGTAAAGACTCCTCATCCAAACACCTTAACCAAGCAGGAGTCAATCTTGATACCGGTGCACGCCCACGCATTAATTCAAAAGGAGATTTTTCTCCATTCTTATGAGGTGTTGACCGGTAAGCCCACACAAGCTCTTGCACACGCTCATGCGAAAAACAACCACCTTCCACAAACATTTGAATCACCCCCTTCACAAGACGATTCACCCTCTCGCAGAGACCATTCCCTTGCGGATTGTAAAGGCTTGTCTTCTGATGTTTGATGCCACACTCACGTACAAACGAAGCCATCTTCAACGACGTCAATTGAGTGCCATTATCAGAGATAAGGACAGACGGATATCCCTCATTCAAAAAGACACCCTTCAGGAAATGAATAGTGGTATCGGTGTTAATCTCCTTCACAAACTGCACACAAAGCCACTTCGAGTAACAATCAATAACAACAATGGCAAAACGTTGATTCATAGGTAACTCACTCATAGGGCCTATGAAATCTAAGCAGACACTGTGCCAAGGTAAATTCTCAAACCCAATTTTCTGTGGTGAGTGAGACCCCACGACTTTTAAACACTTCTCCCCTTCTTTGCAAAAACTACACCTCACCACGCAATCCACAGCATCGCTATCAACAGTAGGCCACCAAACATTCTCTTTAACACGACGCTGGGTGAGACTCTGACCCAAATGGCCCTCATGAGCCAAACCGAGAATTCCACTTCTCAATGAACTTGGAGGAATAAAGCGATCACCTCGCATCAACACATCCTTCCCTTCCAAGGAAAGTTCATCCAAAACCCTCAAAAAGGGTCTGACCTGAGGTTCAACAGTGCTTTCCCTTCTTGCCCCCTTTGAGACAAGATTAATAACTGCCCTTAAAACCTGATCCTCCTCCATACCCTTCGACCACTCATCACGAGAAAAGGAGCCACCTCCCAAAAACAAAACATCATCTACTACTACCGCAACCGCAAAGTCATCCAAGACAGCACTAGAAGAATCGCCACACTCACCAGATCGTACAGGAAGGCGAGACAAGCAATCTGCCTGAATGTTCTTCCAGCCGTGAACAAACTCAATCTCATATTGGTAGTCTTGTAGACGAGAGGCCAATCTCGCCAACCTGGAAGACCCCTTCCCAGTACCACCAGGAGCTAAAACATTGAGAAGTGGTTTATGGTCAGTACGAAGAACTAACTTGTACCCCCACAAGTAGGTCCTAAAGTAACTCGTGCCCCAAGCAGCTGCAAGAGCCTCACGCTCTATGACTGAGTAATTTGATTCCAAGACAGACAAGGGCCTGAACGCAAAAGCGATAGTCTTCTCCTCCCCTCCATGCTTTTGAAAAAGCACCGCACCCAGTCCTACCCCACTCGCATCAACCATCAAGACAGCGGAACGACCAGTATCAAAAGGGGTAAGAACGTTAGCAGACTTAAGTTCTCCTTTAATCATACCGAAGCAAGACTCATGCTCAACAGTCCAATTAAATTTAACACCTTTTTTCAATAAATACTTCAAGGGAGCAGTCTTAGCTGAGAAATCTCTCACAAATTTCGAGTAAAATTCAATCAAACCCATGAAGGACCGAAGTTGATCTTTGTCAACAGGGGAGGGAACCAATTCAATGACCTCTAACAAGTCCTTCTTAGGCTTAATACCCTCCTCAGACAGACAAAAGCCTAAATACTCTATCTCCCTCAGAAGGAACACACACTTCTCCTTCCTCAAAGTAAGACCAGCATCATCCACTCTTCGTAACACACTCTGCAGAATCCCATTGTGCTCCTCTAGAGAATCTCCATAGATCAAGATGTCATCTTGAAAATATAACACCTTGTCTAAACCCTTGAAAACCTCCGAACCTAATCTCTGGAACACACTGGCCGCAGAGACAAGCCCAAACGGTAATCTCGTGAACTGGAAAGTCCCTTCACTAGTGATGAAAGCAGTCAAATGCTTTGAATCATTATCTAAACAGATTTGATGGTAAGCATGCTTTAGATCTAATTTACTGAAAAACTTGGCCCCCTTAAGTGTCGACACCAGCTTACCAATATTTGGTAGCGGAAACACATCAGCTACCACACATTTATTCAGCGAACGCAAGTCCACACAAAATCTAATTTTATTGTCTGGTTTCTGCGAAATTACAACTGGTGAAACCCACGGGGACACTTCAACAGGTTCGATGATGCCCCCTTGAAGCATTTCTTCCAAAGTAGCCTTAACCTCTTTCCGCAAAGCAAAAGGGACCCTCCTCACCTTATGCTGGACAGGACAACTACCTTCCTTGAGGATTATATGATGAGAGTAACCTACAAGTTCCCCCAACTGATACCTAAAAACATTTTTGAATCTCTCTAGAATCTCATTCAAAGAAGAACTGTCAACAATTAAAACCGGATCATCAGCCCTATGATTAACTACTATGTGCAAATCATGCTGATGATGGCGTCCCAAAATGGCTGGCCCATCAATTGAGATGTACACTTTACCAGATGCTGACTTATTTCTAAATTCAATCTTACCCTCAAAGTAGCCCAAGAGATCAATTTTCTCACCTTGATAGCCAGACGGAAAAATGTCACACTCTTTTAAAATCCTTTCACCCCACACACTCCTCATCAAGGATACTGGGATAATGGTCCACTTTGAGCCTGTGTCAACCATCAAATTGACAGACTTCCCATCAATTGTAAAATCTGCCTTTGGAATTCTCCCTCTACGTTCCCCACAAGAGCATACTGTATCGCACAGAACCAAAATCTTATTCACATCACGTTTCAGTTCACCATACTCGCTGACCACTGTTACCCTCGAGTTATTTTTATTTTTGCACATCTTGGCAAAGTGCCCCATCTTTCCACATCGTAGGCACTCCTTATTATTCGCAAAACAGAACTTAGCATCTGATGTATGCGAATAACTCCCGCACTTCGAGCACATTTTTGAACCACTCTTACTATTAGGTTGCTGTTGCACATTCTTCTTTTGGAGAATATAACCCTTTTTCCTGACAATAGCAACAGCCGCCGCCTCCCCATCACTATTGTCACTATTCACCACCTTATTAGAAACTTCGGCAACCCTTGGTTCTAACCCACTCTTCTGTAACTCTTTCATACATTTTTCACTTTCTTCCACAACTTTAGCTAATTCTATAGCTACTTTCAAAGTCGGGTTCTTTGCTGCCCTCAATCGTTCTTGGACCTTCCTATTGTTTGTCTGAACAATTAGTTGATCTCTAATTAGTTCATCAGCCATTTGACCAAAGTTGCACTTCACAGATAGTTCGCGTAAGCGTGCGACAAAATCGTCAATGCTCTCATCTTCCAATTGCTTATTCTTGTAAAACTTATATCTTTGCAAGACAAGATTTTCATCTTTTCCAAATCTAGTTTCCAGTCTTGTTACTGCTTCTTTAAACTCATCCAATTGAGCCTGTGACCCAGAAGGTAATACTTGCGGTAAAAATTTAAACAGACGCTGTCCTTCCTTCCCTAATGTAGTCATCAAAAGAGCTTTTTTCCTCTTAGGTGAAAAATCTTCCCCATCCAGAGCCTCAATGTAGTTATTGAACATAACTATCCAATCCTCCCATGCCGTAGACGGATTCCCTGGTTCACTCAAAAATTGTGGCGGAAGAGCAACATTGACTGGTTGCGCCATCACACCAGTGTATCCCAGTCACGAAAGTCAGGTGAGTTTAATAAGACAAAAAGCACTTTGGTTTTAGTCACACCACAATGTAGTAGCTCTTAAGTTTGACGTATAGAGTTAAAAATGGAGTTAAAAAGAAATGTCTTTTCTTTTTCAAAAGCAGCTTAAAACACAAACGCTTACTTATTAAATATCAGTCACCTCCAAATGTGATATCCCATTTCCCCCGAAGCTCCACGCAGCTCCTATCCGAAACAGTGAAGTTTCCGGTGAGTCGCGTCTCCCAGGCGACCTCCGACAGCCGATGCACAAATCACCCAAGATGGCCGTCTGCGTCTTACGTCAGCTCGGTCACACGTCTGACCTCAGAGATGCAACGTAGTCAGACGCGCACAGAATGCGCTTCAGCAGTGCGTTTCAGCAGTTGCTAGGTTACCAAAAGAACTCCCCAGCTCATACGTTACCCGGGAGACGATGTTGACGTCGCTTCCACTGCGAAGTCGTTAAAGAGGTTGCCGAGGTGATCCTTAGGCTGACGTCACCCTCCTCGACAACGACGATGCCGGGAAATGAAATCTTAATAAAATTCTTCAGGTACCGCAATTACCCTCTCGGTAAGAGGATTAACTCCACACTGCTCGCCGCAAAGGGTTCGTAAGGCAATGGAAACGCTACTCCTCTGTAATCCTTCTTCAGCTGCAGAACCAAATAGCAAAGCTGTGGCCAGATGCTATATCGCCAGTCCAAGTCGCCAAATGTAGTAAGTACAAACGAGGTCCAACAGGTAAGTACTTGTAGAAATCAGCTTTAATGCAGCACAAAACAAGTAGGACCATCCCCCATCTGACCAGAGCTCCAACTGCCAACAAGGCACATGAGAACTCCAGAACCAGGAACCCCCACAACGATCTAGAGTGACAGCCTAAGAAGAGAGCTAAGCACTGTACAACAGTATTCTTGATAATTGTATAATTTACAGGGAGCCTGCAATCCCTTTGTAAAAGTTTCTGTCTATTTTCCTTATCACAGGTGACTTGTGATGTCTAAATGACATAACTGCTCAACTGTAATAATTGGAGTTGAGTTCTGAAGTCACAATGCCTGCTGCACAGGCAGCAGCTAAGCTGAAAGGCAGGCCACGAGCATAATTAAAGGGCAGCTGTGTTTTCCTTCCAATATTTTTTCCATGCTATTGTAGGAAATCTAGCATTTGTGCATTTTACAATTCCTACCACAGGTTGTTTTCTATATATTGTTGTGACGAAGAGCCCGCTATAAGTTATACCATAATAGGGGTAGAAATATCGACTTTGTTTAGTTACAGGACTCCCATACACATCTATGCAGTCGCTGTACAAGCTCAATACATTTCAAATGTCATGTTAGACCCTTTATTATTACTGCAACAAATCTGTTATGCGGATTTGAGTTGTTAGGTCGAGCATTCGAGACCTCTTGTATATACTTTAGTATACACTTATATTCTTTATTATATACGTATACACACTGACCGGCCTTCTCCCCAAAATTCATTTTCACAAAATTGAGGATTAGACATCCGGATGGAATGTATCTAATCCTAGTAGTGTTTCAATCAAGCCCTGAAGATTCGCAGTTTGTTCCCTGCGATGAAACACGTGTTGGCTTTTGAAATGGAACAATAAACAGAAGTGACTACACCAAGAACAGATTGTTTCTCCACCCATGTATCTTCATTCTTTGATACTCATTCTCGGAGAGTCACAAAATGTTTAGATTTGTCCTTATAACTTCCATTATCTTCCTAAACAGACTTACATCAATACTATCCTATCATTGAATGTGTATAGCGCAGGGGCATTGCTGTTTTTGTCTAATTGTGTGGATCGGCTTGCTGGTCCTTCTTGGAGCGGTTGTGAGGTATTACCGCTCGCCTCATTGCCTATACTGACTACCGTTTGAACATATCACCTTGCGGCCACACAGGTAGTGCGCCTAGTAATTCTGGAAAACTAAAAGACCTCCAAGCTGTTTTTTGCCTCTATTTAACTGTCTTGATAGAAAATGACCCGCAGAGGTCAGTAAAATACCAAAATTGCTTTCTGCTGAGGGACTTTCTTTTTTAATTTTTCTGGCAACTGCCTCTATTTAACTTTCTTGATAGAAAACGACCAGCAGAGGTCAGTAAAATATCAGAATCACTTTACCATTTTCTTGATTCCAGTCCAGACGATAATATTTTTTTAAAATCTTGTATTTTCAGTGAATTGACCACCGAACGCCCTGATTTTATATTAAAAATAGCGCTTTGGACTATACCATTTCCCGCTGAAAGGCAATATTTCTCTCCATGTGTTCCCATACCTGGTGTGTCACACAGTCTGGTGCTTACTTTTCATCCATGTTAAAAAAACGTAGATGTTTCAGCACCAAGGCTAATGTGCTGAACAGCAAAATACATATAAGGTCCCAAAGGCGAGACTGATTGCATTGCAAATGCTTGTGTTTCTTTACTTTAGGCCTGTGCTGCATATCTAATAAAACATTGACACAGCCAATAGATCTTGCTTAGGTGAAACTATTGGCTTTGCCAATGCTAGTTACTGTTGTCATGAATGTGCATTCAGGTTTGGCCACGGCAGCAAGTTGCCTCAATTAGTGATTAAGACAGCTAAAAAAGTGTCCCACATTTGTAAAATTGGGCAGTTTCGAATGTGTACAGAAAAACAGTTTGTGTTTGAAGGTATGGAACACGCCCTATATTTGTGCTTACTGCAGGTAGTACTTGTATTGTATTGTATTGTATTTATATAGCGCGGTTGCTGCCCAATGGGCGTCCAAGCGCTGAAGCATGAATACAGAACTGGGGGGTAACGGAGAGGAGTTAAGTTTCGGTGGGCCTAGCAAACAGGTAGGTTTTCAATTGTTTGCGGAAGGAGAGTAGGTTTGGATCAGTCCGGAGTTGTAGGGGGAGTGAGTTCCACATCTTAGAGGTGTTTAGGGAGAACATCCTTCCACCGGTCCTGGCTCTCCTTACTCTGGGTACCACGGCCAGAAAGGCCTCCGCAGATCGAAGGTTTCTCTTTGGATGGTATTGAGTGACTAAGTTGTCAATGATGGCTGGACCTGACTTCCAGAAGGCCCGGTGGGCAATACATAGTGCCTTAAATGCCACTCTCTGTCTCACTGGGAGCCAGTGTAGGCTGTTCAATGCGGGTTTGGCTGACTGGGTCCGAGGGATCTGTAGCAGGGTGCGGGCTGCACAGTTCTGCACCACCTGTAGCTTTCGCAGGGTCATCTCGGGGGCTCCAACATACAGGGCATTGTTCGAGTCTAGCCGGGACTGAATCAAGCCCTGTACTGCCACTTGTTTAGCTTCCATTGGTAGGAGGGGAAGAACTTTCCTTAGTGTTCTAAGCAGGCCAAAACAAGTGGCAGATAGTTTGGTGGCCTGAGTGGAGAAAGAGAGGTTTTTATCGAGCCATAATCCTAGGCTTTTTACGCTGTCCTTGGGGGTGGGGGGGGGGGTGCCTAGGCACGGGAGCCATAGGGAGGTAAAAGACCCTGGTGATACTGAGCCCAGGAGCATGAGCTCAGTCTTGTCTCCATTAAGTTTTAAGGAGGAGTATGTCATCCACTCCTTGACATCCTCTAGGCATTTCATCAGGCCTTCCGAGGTATGTCTGGTACCCTCTTGAGCCAGTGAGACCACTAGCTGGGTATCGTCAGCATATGATACAATTTTTATACCGTATGGTTCGACGACCCCAGCCAGTGGTTTCATATAAATATTGAACAGCGCAGGGCTCAATGAGGAGCCCTGCGGTACCCCGCAGTTCAGGGATTTTCTGGCTGATACTGTATCCCCATCAAAGATCTGGAAGGATCTGTTGTTCAGGAATGAATCGAACCACCTTAGAGCATCGCCTGTGACCCCGATGTTGCGTAGACGGGTCAGCAAGGTGGTGTAGCTGACCGTGTCAAAGGCCGCACTTAGATCAAGGAGGATCACTGCCACTGATCCTCCCTGATCTAGTATCTTTCGTGACTCTTCGGTGACCGCTAGCAGGGCGGTTTCAGTGCCGTGCTTTGGCCTGAATCCTGTCTGGGTTGAATCCAGAAGCAAGTTACTTTCCAGGAATTGTACTAGTTGGATGTTAATGTACTTCTCCAGAACCTTACTTATCCAAGGAAGTAATGAGATTGGGCGGTAGCTGGAGTGGTCTTCTGGGTTGAGTGTGGGTTTTTTTAACAGTGCCCGAACCATAGCTCTCTTCCATCCAGTGGGTACTGTGCAGGAGGAGATGGAAGAGTTAAGAAGATCCAGCACCACGGGGAGGATGACTTGGCTTGCCTGGAGCAGTGTCTCCGGTGGGGCAGGGTCACGGGGGGAGCCGGATTTAACTTGACGTGCCAGTTGGTGAAGAGTATCCAGGTCTAGAGGAGGGAAGCGTTCCAAAATTGGCTGGTCTGGGGGGGGAAGGTGCTCAGAAGAGTATGATTGGGTGTACCTAAGTTGTTGGCTGCTGTCGGGAAGGAGGAGTATATCTGAGTGACTTTGTTGTGGAAAAAGTCTGCTAGTTCGTTACATTGTTCTAGCGTTTTTGTCAAGGGGGGGCAGTGTTCACTTTAATACATTTTTTTACTAAATGGAAAATTTCCTTAGGTTTTGAATTAGCTGCCATAATTTGGTCTGTGAAGTAGGAGGCCTGGGCCGCCCTGAACCCATTTCTATAAGCCTTGATTGCTTCTTTGTATTGGGATTTTTGTTCAGGGCGAGAATCAAGTCGCCAAGTTCTCTTTTTTCCTGCAGATGCGTTTTTGGTCTCTCAAGGTGTCTGAGTACCAGGGCGCGGATTTGTGCAGCCTCTTAGGTATAGATTTCTGTAGAGGGAGGATCGTGTCCAGTGATTCCCTGATCCAACCCTCGTAGTTTTTATTTGCTTGGTTGGGGTCTGTACAAAGTGGTGGGCGAGAGCGTTCTAGATCGGTTATCCATGGCTCTATAGGAAGTTTTTTCCAGTTTCGCTTGGTTACGGGTTGGGGAGTGGGTAAGGGAGACTTGCCGGTGAGCCAGGTGAATGGGACTAGAAAGTGGTCCGACCATGGCAGACAAGTGGGTTGCCCCACCGTTAACTCAGTGCAGTTACTAAATATCGGGTCAAGAAGGTTACCCTTTTCGTGGGTGGGGGCGGTGACCAGCTGGGTCAACTGTAGGGCTGCAAGGTCATCTATTAGTTCCCTGGCGGTGAGATCTGTGGAGGAGTTAAAATGGAGATTGAGATCTCCTAGAACCGTGTAGTTGGCAGAGGTAAGAATTCGGTTAGCTATAATGTCTGGGAGAGATCTATGAAACAGCTTGGCTGGTTCTGGGGGGCGATAAATCAGAGTGCCAGAGAAGGAGCTGTTCGCAGTGAAGTCTATGCTGAATGCAAGGCTCTCTCACTCGGGAATAGCTTCAATGGTGGTGCGGCAGCAGTACTTGTCTTTTAGGATAATGGCCAGGCCTCCACCTCTCTCCTTAGTCCGGTCTAGTCTGTGGATTTGGAATCCGGGGGGTAAGGCTGAGACTATATCTGGCTCTGAATGAGACGTGAGCCATGTCTCCGTCAGGAAGATGGCGTCTGGGTTGTGCTCCTCTAATAATAAGGCAATTTGAGTGCTGTGCCGCGGCAGGGATCGGCAATTTAGCACATACATATGATATTCCTGCGTCGTGACTGGCGACACAGTGGTATCGAAAGGGTGTTTACAGCCGGGGCAACGAGTGGGGAGATCAGCTGGAGGGTAGGAATATGAGCATTGTATAGCAGAGGTTCCTTATATTCTGGATGTCCACCGAGCTGTATGTCCTGGCCTGGGTGGAGTGAGGGGCAGGGGTTGTGGCCCCTGGTCCCGTCTGGTCGCGGACGGGCGCAGACGGGCTTGCCTTCGGCGCACCGCCGGCGCGCCCGCTGTGCTTCCGGAAGCAGCACATTCTTTTAAGTCGGAGGGAGGGGGCGTGGCCTGTGTCGGTGGGCGGTGCCGGTGGGGTCACGGCGGTTATCCTGCACCCTCTTCAGCGCCTGACTCGGCTGCGCGGGGAGGCAATTTACCAGTGGAGCAAGCGGTAAGAGGTTTTAAAATCACAGAATTAACACAATCACAATAATAAAAATGAGTCTTTTAAAATTGTTTCCTCGCTCTCGGCTTCCGCCTCAAGAGCTTTGTTTCGTGCTAGCGCTGGCCAAGAAAGCGCGCCTACTTATAGAAAAGGGGGCGTGGCCTGTGTCAGTGGGCGGTGCCGGTGGGGTCACGGCGGTTGTCCTGCACCCGCTTCAGAGCCTGACTCGGCTGCGCGGGGAGGCAATTTACCAGTGGAGCAAGCGGTAAGAGGTTTTAAAATCACCGAATTAACACAATCACAATAATAAAAATTAGTCTTTTAAAATTGTTTCCTCGCTCTCGGCTTCCGCCTCAAGAGCTCTGTTTCGTGCTAGCGCTGGCCAAGAAAGCGCGCCTACTTATAGAAAAGGGGGCGTGGCCTGTGTCGGTGGGCAGTGCCGGTGGGGTCACGGCGGTTGTCCTGCACCCACTTCAGCGCCTGACTCGGCTGCGCGGGGAGGCAATTTACCAGAGGAGCAAGCGGTAAGAGGTTTTAAAATCACAGGATTAACACAATCACAATAATAAAAATTAGTCTTTTAAAATTGTTTCCTCGCTCTCGGCTTCCGCCTCAAGAGCTCTGTTTCGTGCTAGCGCTGGCCAAGAAAGCGCGCCTACTTATAGAAAAGGGGGCGTGGCCTGTGTCGGTGGGCGGTGCCGGTGGGGTCACGGCGGTTGTCCTGCACCCGCTTCAGCGCCTGACTCGGCTGCGCGGGGAGGCAATTTACCAGTGGAGCAAGCGGTAAGAGGTTTTAAAATCACAGAATTAACACAATCACAATAATAAAAATTAGTCTTTTAAAATTGTTTCCTCGCTCTCGGCTTCCGCCTCAAGAGCTCGGTTTCGTACTAGCGCTGGCCAAGAAAGCGCGCCTACTTATAGAAAAGGGGGCGTGGCCTGTGTCGGTGGGCGGTGCCGGTGGGGTCACGGCGGTTGTCCTGCACCCGCTTCAGCGCCTGACTCGGCTGCGCGGGGAGGCAATTTACCAGTGGAGCAAGCGGTAAGAGGTTTTAAAATCACAGAATTAACACAATCACAATAATAAAAATTAGTCTTTTAAAATTGTTTCCTCGCTCTCGGCTTCCGCCTCAAGAGCTCTGTTTCGTCCTACTTGTTACAATATATAGGAAATCAAACAGTAAAAACCAGCCCACCAGCCCATAAAACAGGCCACAAACAACTGAAAACAAAGGCCAATAAGACCAGCCTTTTTACCCTACAGACCAGTGAACATGTGTCTCCCCGGCAGCCTGTTCACATGTTAATGCATTTAACACGTCGTCATGTCCTTTCAAACAAAGGGACAGAGCAAAAGGGCTTGTAGGGTGTTAAATGCATTAGCATATTTAATTTATTTGAGAGAAGCCTCATCGCATTGCCAGCCTGAGAAGTCTCTTCAGAATACTGATGGGACCCCAGCAGGATCTCGTTTTAACTGGATTCCCCTGTTGCAGCGCGCGCATGAAGAGAAAATTTCCTGCAACGCTGCTGCATTCTTTAGGTCTCGCCTGTCGATGCGCATGCGCATCGAGCAAGGCGAGAGTATTGGGACTTATCCGCTCTTTATCCACACTGCAAGGAATCGTGGCGATTCCTTGCAGTGCCCGTGACTTTTAAGCTCAATGCGCATGCGCATTGAGCTTAAAAGCGCGTGCACGTCCGTCTTTGTTTACCCGCTCCGCCCCCTCCCCTTCCCGCCGTGTCGCATTTCTCCTCCCCCCTCCCCTCTCTTCCCTCCAGCTTGTTTTTTGTTTATTTGACCCGCTCCGCCCCCTCCCCTTCCCGCCGTGTCGCATTTCTCCTCCCCCCTCCCCTCTCTTCCCTCCGGCTTCTTTTTTGTTTATTTTACCCGCCGTGTCGCCGTGTCTCCGATCCTTTCGCTCTCCTCCCCCCTCCCCTCTCTTCCCTCCGGCTTCTTTTTTGTTTATTTTACCCAAAATAATAGAGTAAAAAATACGGCATAAAAGAATTTGCAAGCAGTAGCATGTCGCGTCAAGATTGTGCCGTTTAAAACACAAAGGAGGTTCTATCTTACCTTCCTGTTACTGTATTACGGCCGCTCTAACTGCAAGTCAGAAAGAATGCTCTCAAATGCTACTTCCAGTGACCGTAACTAAGAAAAATCCACTATCACTTTCCCTTTGAGTCACCAGGAAACACGCGCTTGTTTGTTTATTTTACCCGCCGTGTCGTCGTGTCTCCGATCCTTTCGCTCTCCTCCCCCCTCCCCTCTCTTCCCTCCGGCTTCTTTTTTGTTTATTTTACCCAAAATAATAGAGTAAAAAATACGGCAGTAAATCCATGACTCAAGGTTACACATACATTATGAAAATGACAATCAAGGGATAATTGCAATGTCAGCCCAAAACAGTTGGTGATCATAATCACTAGCTGACAGTGATCAGTGCATTACAAAATTTGGTTTTCACTAGTCCCAGGTGGCAAATTTAATTCCGCTCACAAAATTGGTGAAATTTGGCCTACCATGCGTTACTCTTGAAATGTGGGGTGCCAAATTCTGCCAATCGCCGCGTGCTGCAATTTTTCCCCTGTGAAGCACCAGAAATGTAAACTGGCGCTCAAGAGATTTGGCATCCCCTTGTGCAGTTTTCTGGTCACTAGGGGGACTTTTGGCACGATTTTGTAACCCAGGCTGTCACGAGCCGCCGCTGGTCTGAGTTCTGCTTCTGGAGTAGATTATGTAGTTCAGCGGAAGCAAAATCAACTCGAATGGTCACGTGGTCTTGTGCACTGCGTGCGCCATTCGCCCTGATTTTTTCAGCATGGAACTCAATACCAGCGCTAAATCACAGCACGAGCACCTGGCCATTTTCTAGCATCAGCCGGGGTTCATTTAAATGATAATAGACTTTTGATAGTTTTGCTTGGCTACCTGCTATTTTGTATTACACGCTCGTTGGGCTTGGACCTCCTTATGTGTTGTGTTCGATTTTTAACATCATTATTCTCCTTTTAAAATACACCTTTCCTTGCATTGGTTCTGTTTTAAACCTAATGGCTGTTAATTATATATTTTTTTCTACTTATTTGATTTTAAAATTAAATCGCACTTTCCTTTGGCTTTGACGTTTTTAAACATGAGCATTTGCACTATTTTTATGATACAACACGTAGCCATGAACCGGCCCACTATGGCATTGTTGAACACCCGATTGCGCTTGTACAAGAGAACATGGCATGCCGGTATCTCACTCACGTTTTCACAGGTCACACGTAATTTTAATATGAGACATCCCATACCGTAGCCACCCTCACTCACCCTCACTCACCCTCAACCCCTCACCCTCAACCCCTCACCCTCAACCCCTCACTCTCACTCATCCTCACTCACCCTCAACCCCTCACCCTCACTCACCCTCAACCCCTCACCCCCTCACCCTCACCCTCACCCTCACCCTCACCCTCACTCACCCTCAACCCCTCACCCACCCTCAACCTCAACCCCTCACCCTCACCCTCACTCACCCTCACCCTCACTCACCCTCACCCTCACTCACCCTCACCCTCACCCTCACTCACCCTCACCGTCACTCACCCTCACCCTCACTCACCCTCACCATCACTCACCCTCACTCATCCTCACCCTCACTCACCCTCACTCACCCTCACCCTCACTCACCCTCACTCACCCTCACCCTCACTCACCCTCACCCTCAACCCCTCACCCTCACTCACCCTCACCCTCACTCACCCTCACTCACCCTCACCATCACTCACCCTCACTCATCCTCACCCTCACTCACCCTCACTCACCCTCACCCTCACTCACCCTCACCCACCCTCAACCCCTCACCCTCACTCACTCACCCTCACTCACTCACCCTCAACCCCTCACCCTCACTCACCCTCACTCACCCTCAACCCCTCACCCTCACTCACCCTCACTCACTCACCCTCAACCCCTCACACTCACCCTCACTCACCCTCAACCCCTCACTCACCCTCACTCACTCACTCACCCTCAACCCCTCACCCTCACTCACCCTCAACCCCTCACCCTCACTCATCCTCAATCCCTCACCCTCACTCACCCTCAACCCCTCACCCTCACTCACCCTCAATCCCTCACCCTCACTCACCCTCAACCCCTCACCCTCACTCACCCTCAATCCCTCACCCTCACTCACCCTCAACCCCTCACCCTCACTCACCCTCAACCCCTCACCCTCACTCACCCTCAACCCCTCAGCATCACCCTCACTCACCCTCAACCCCTCACCCTCACTCACCCTCACCCACCCTCACTCACCCTCACTCTCACTCACCCTCAACCCCTCACCCTCACTCACCCTCACTCACCCTCAACCCCTCACCCTCACCCACCCTCAACCCCTCACCCTAACTCACACTCACCCTCACTCACCCTCACTCACCCTCACTCACCCTCACTCACCCTCACTCACCCTCACCCTCACTCTCACTCACCCTCACTCTCACTCTCACTCACCCTCACTCTCACTCACCCTCACTCACCCTCACCCTCACTCACCCTCAACCCCTCACCCTCACACAGTGCAATAGGTCTCGGAGCATTTGAGTTAGAGCTTTTAAATTTGTTTATGGCTTTTTTTATTTGTAATTCTTTAGCATTGGCTACAGGAAACATGCTAAAGATTTACAAAAAAAAACCATAAACAATTCTAAAAGCACTAACTCTAATGCTGCGAGACCTATTGCATTTCCAATGCTTGTTTTAAATGAGCGGCTGGGGAAGTCTTTCTCTCTGTGCCTGTAATCCGCTGTGCGCTCTTGCAGAGGAGCTGGGCGCTGTGAAAGTGTAAGGTGCGCGCGCAGGTGCGCACCTTACTGGGAACATAGGTACCATCGTATTAATCACCCATGCTTGGGCCAGACAGTTTTGGTTCACAGATGTGTGGGCCTCTCGATGAGACACCAGTCCCATTCGTGTTGTTCAAGTATCAAGGCAGGGTCTTATATCATGACCCAACCTCCCTGCAACGACTACCAGGAATTTTGCAGACCTAGAGTTTGTATCACTAAATATTTTGCCGAGCTGTAAAAGGATCCTACGTACATTTAGTTTTGTTTCAGCTGTTAAAACATATTCGCTAAAATGACTCAAGTTTTGTACCTGGGCATCAGCGAAAAAGATGTATCCACTCTTCATATATCTGCATAAAGGGTTACCTTTATTTACTAACCTTGGCAAAATCGGGACTACGATATACCTACAGTAGCCATTTCCAAGTGTTTCAGGACTCTATCTCCACTCTCATTATTATGTGCAAGGGTGGTCAATGAATTTATGCAGGGTTTATTTCCCAACTTCCCACTGCTGCAAAAAAAACACCTGCATGGGAATTAAGCACAGTTCCAGGCCAACTGATAAGAGCACCATTTGAACCAATACACAAGGCATCCCTTCAAATATGGTCATGCAAAACAGCCTTTCTACTGGCTATCACTTCAGCAAGAAGGGTTGCTTTTTCAGTTAAGCCACCATTTACGAAGTTTGACAAGAACAAGCTAACTTTGTCTATCAACCCAAAATTCATTCTCCAGGTTCCAGCAACATTCCATCTGTGTGAAAAGTTATGTTTACCAATCTGTCTTTCCTCTGTCTACAGTTGCTGAGTAAGCGCTACTCATTTAGGTATCAATAGATGCTTAAAATTCTATCTTGAAAAGACAAAGACTTTCATAAAACTGATCGATTGTTTCATATGGAAACACTAACAAAGATCAGAACTTGGCCTTTCATGATGGATCACTTCATGTTGCCATATGAAAGTGTGCAGACCTTTAAAACACAGCATAGGAGCTCACAAGAGGTGTGGCCGTGACAACAATGCTGTTCGCAGTACCTTTATAAGGCATCTGCAAAGCAGTGACCTGGTCTTCACCCCACACCTTCACCAGGCATTACTTTTTGAATGTCAAGTCATCTACTGAAATGACAGTTGGTCAAGCAATGTTACTCGCCCTTTTTGACTAAGGTAAGTCTCATTCTCGCTAACTAAAATAAAATACTGCTTTGGTAATCCTGATTAAAGCATCTAAATCTATTAAAGATCCAATGTTGCGGAAGAATAAGTTACCTACCAGTGATTAGTTTTTCAGCATTGATATATTTAATAGATTCACATGTCTCCATCTTCCTTTCCAATAATAAAACTAAGGCATGGTTGCTAAAAAACTATGAAAATGTGGCTGTTGAACCCTGAGCCCCTCCACCTGATTGGTCAGTTTGGGTCACATAATATGGTATTTGGGCTAGTGAAGTTCTACTGACGTTTGTCCATATATTTTCAATGTTAATTGCAGTATTGGTAAACTGCTTTGCTAACATTGGCTACAGGGGTTTCCCATTCTGGCGTAAGGAGCAGGGCCAGATTTAGCACTGGTGGCGCCCAGAGCAACAATCACTTTTGGTGCCCCCCACGTCCGATGACCACTTCATCGTATTCGCTCACTACCACCTGCAAAAATGCCCCTCATCTCTCCTATCATAAGATATTGCTGAAGACAACGCCCCCCTGAGGACACAGCACCCCCACCACAGGTCAGCGCCCAGTGCGACCGCACCAGTCGCACTGCCCTAAAGCCGGCCCTGGAAAGGAGATATTTCAAGAATGTAAGATGCAATGTTCAGAATTGAAGTTGCAGGTAGGTAACATTTTCATATTTAGCAGAACCATTTTCAGAGTGATGGCCTCAATCTGTCCCGGGATTCAAGAAATAGTCCAAAAATTACATACTGTGAGACATCACAGACACATCAGGGAGTAATCTCTCTTTAAAAAAAAATCTTTTTTTATTGAAAACTAAGCAGTATATGACAGTGGGCCTCGATAGTTCAAACAGTTCCTCTACAATGTCTAAACTCACAGTTACTGCACTTTACGGCCAGTCATATCGGTTTTCACATCCCACTCTTTCCTACCCCTCATCCTGAAATCCCTCCCACAATCTATCTCCAATCAGCCGTTGTGAGAAGTTGGCCTGGTATATAATGCTCACTAGTTCTAGTGATCACTTTGTACCATGCCAAGCAACCCTTATGATGATCGGTTGTAAGTCAACCTTATAGACCAGCTATCCTAGTGGTAACATGGACAAAGCAGTCTTAGGCTAAACTCTGAAAGGCATGTGAAGCCAGCTGTATTACCATACACAACCCCCTTGAATACCAGATGAAAGGACACCACACAGATATATATTGAAAAAATATATATATTTATTAACTACAAATATCCCCTGAACTCTTCATGAGCACAGAAGCACAAGCGTTAAACAAAACACAGTTTAAAATACACAAAGGTTGCACAATATGGATGAGCCCTAGGGGCCACCTAAACCATATACTAAGAAAGTGGTATAAGAGATCCCAATCGATAGGGAAACAGGCCTAGGGCCTTGGGAATCGCTGGCGCTGATCGGGACTAGCAGTGACTAAGTCGGGAAAGGCCCGCGGGACTCGGGTGCAGTGTTTAAAGTGCACGCACTCACCAATACAAAGTCTATGGTGCGTAAAAGTTAGAAAGTTAGTTAGTTCGTAACCTTCCGAGTGACCTAGAAAGCTGAAACTTGAGACACAGGCCCTAGAGGTGTGTACCAGTGTAGGAACACCGGCGTTGCTGATTTACCTCACACACAGGAAGCGGGTGCATAGGGTAAGTAATGTCGGGTATCGTCACGCTGGTCGATGGTGCTTGGAGCTGAAGATGCTGCTGGCGGCTCGATGTGAAGAGTTCCGGTGGATCTGAAGATGTGAAGACCTGAAAGCAGAGGGGACAATGTTCAAAGTTACTAGCCAGTGACTACCGTGGAACCAGATTGGAACCAGGCGATGTCGGGTGCAAACAGGCGTTGAGGTGTAGCTTCTCTCTGCAGCCACGTGGACACCGGGGGTCGAGGACGTCCAGGAGTCGGTCACGAGCTGTCCCACGCAGGCTTCTCACTGTTGACGGTGTCGGCAACTTGATCGGAGCAAACAGGCCTTGGCTAATGCAAGCCACACAGGAATCGAAAAAGGCTTCTTACTCGGACCAGCAAGGTCAGAGCGGGTGCTCCTTTTTACAGGAGCGAGGGCAAGTCTGGAGCAACCAGACACGCAGTGTAGTTCTTCGGTTTAGTTGCCAAAATGGCAGCTGACCACGTGGCTAGTGGCCGGGATGGCGCGCCGAGTGGCACAATGCAAAAGGGCCCCACGCAGGTCGTGGAGATGCTGGGGGGCTGATCTTCGGTGCAAGGGCTGCTCGGTGGTGGGGGTTCTCAGTCCCCAAAGCACAACGACGAGGATGCCTCTGATGCTGCGCAGTCAGCTCTTCGGGTGTCTTCCAAGATGTCCGGTCCCACGTCTTCTGTGCAGCAGAATGTCGAAGTCCATTTGTCTTCTTAGTTTCAAGTTGATTCAGGATGATCTGCTGTGCAATGGCACTGCTCCCACTCTTATTCCCAATCTGAGGGGTGGATCACCTACTAGGTCCCTCCTCTGGGTGGGAAAAGGAAGGGGGCGGTTACACCCCCTTTCCTTTGTCCAGCTCCTCGCCAGCCCTGGGTCTGGAAAGTCCCAGGACCGGTTTGGACTAGCTTATGCACGGGACACCTTGTGTGCCCCGGGCATCTATTCAGCCCTGTCCTACCCAATTCACAAAACCCTGTCTGGGGTGGTGCTCGCACCTCCCAAGGCAGGAAACCCTTTGTCCAAGCCTTCCTCGCTGGAAGGACTCCCAGCAGCAGGAGGTCAGACTTGTGTCTGTGGTGGCAGCATCCATTTTGTGATGCTGAGGCTCTGGTTAACTTTAACCGGGGTTAAGGCTACACACATGTCGTGTCCCTCTAGAAGGGTGGAATGCTATCCCCGTCAACAGAACTGTCGAGGGGATAGTATTCTAAATCGTATGACACCTTACTCGACATGTTTTGATAAAGCCAAACCAAAGTTAGCATATAACCGCGAGGATTATAATGCACTTAAGAGTATATGGTATGGCAATATCCCTGAACAGCTAAGGGTGTGGTTCCCGACAGCTGCAGACAGGCTCAGCTCATGCTAGAGCACCATCTCACATATTTCCAAGCACTCTGCCTCCAGGATTGATGAGGCCTTCCATAGGAGTGGCTGATAGGAACATATGTGTCCAGTTTAAGGTTAGATATAGGAATACTATATCTAAGTAAGAGGTGATTACACCAACTTACCCCAGCTGAGTGATCAGCCAGTTGTGTCAAATATGGAGGCCAGGCCAGGGGTGGCACAATACATGCTGCAGCCCCTGGCAGGCCTTGGATGTACCTATGCCCTGGGTACCTAGGGTACACTGTTACAGGGGCCAACAAGGTGAACCAGTTCCAATTCGTAATGCACCTAGAGTGCATTGGCAATAATTTAGAGAGAGAACAGCAGGCTGTGGGTCTGATTAGCAGGCCCACAGCCACATTAAGTCATAAACCAGTGAAGCAAAAAGCAAAAATTTGGGGTGACCATAGGATAGCAGACCCTACTCTCCTGCACAACCCCCCCCCCCCCAAAGTCAGGGACATTAGAGTAACCTTGACCAGTTGTGTCTTCATGTTCTAAGTGGAAGTACCTGGAGAGACCATCTGCGTTGCCATGGTCAGTCCCTGGGCGGTGCTCCACTGTAAAGTCCATCCCCTGTAGGGAAATGGACCACCTGAGTAGTTTGGGGTTTTCACCCTTCATCTGATTAAGCCATAAGAGGGTCTTATGGTCGGTCTGAATTTTGAAGTGAGTGCCAAACAAATATGGTCTCAACTTCTTCAGGGCCCACACCACAGCAAAGGCCTCCCTCTCAATGGCTGACCAACGTTTTTCTCTGGGGGTCAGCCTTCTGCTAATAAAAGCAATGGGCTGGTCCTGGCCATCTACATTAAGCTGTGAAAGCACTGCTCCCACTCCCCACTCCCAACTTAAAAGCATCTGTTTGGACAATGAACTCTCTTGAGTAGTCAGGACTCTTCAGGATAGGTGAAGAGCACATGGCCTTCTTCAGGTCATCAAATGCCTTTTGACAGTTTACTGTTCACTGAACCTTTTTGGGCATCTTCTTGGATGTCAGATCATTAAGAGGAGTCACAATGGACCCATAGTTCTTAACAGACTTCCTGTAGTACCCAGTCAGGCCCAAGAAAGCTCTGACCTGAGTCTGGGTAGTTGGAGGGGACCAGTCCTTGATGGTCTGGATCTTACTCTCCAGTGGTTGAACTTGGCCTCCACCTACAAGGTGACCCAAGTATACAACTTTACTTTGCCCTATCTGGCACTTTGTTGCCTTGATAGTGAGGCCTGCCTTTTGCAGAGCCTCAAGCACTTCCTTCAGGTGGACCAGGTGATCCCCCCAGGTGGAGCTAAAGACAGCAATATCATCCAGATATGCTGCGCAAAAGTCATCCAACCCAGTAAGGACTTGATTCACCAACCTTTGGAAGGTGGCAGGTGCATTTTTCAAACCAAAGGGCATCACCACAAATTGATAATGCCCACTGGGGGTAGAAAATGCAGTTTTGGCTTTAGACTCCTCAGCTAACCTGATTTGCCAGTAGCCCGCTGTCAAGTCAAATGTGCTCAAATATTTGGCAGAAGCCAACTTGTCAATGAGCTCATCTGCCCTTGGAATAGGGTGTGCATCTGTCCTGGTGACAGCATTGAGTCCTCTGTAATCCACACAGAACCTCATCTCTCTCTTGCCATCTTTGTTGTGAGGTTTGGGGACCAGAACCACTGGGCTAGCCCAGGGGCTCTCTGAAGGCTCAATGACACCTAATTCCAGCATCGTTTGTACCTCAGTCTTTATACAGTCCCTGACATGATCAGGTTGCCTGTAAATCTTGCTCTTTACAGGAAGACTGTCACCAGTGTCCACCACATGGGTACACCAGTTAGTCTGACTTGGTGTCAGTGAGAACATATGCCTGTATGCCTGCAGAACTTGTCTACAGTCATTTTGCTGATGTTCAGTGAGGCTGCCATCTAAGGCCACACCATCAACTGAGCCATCCTCAGGGTTCCGAGTGAGCAGGTCTGGGAGAGGGTCACTCTCTTCCTCCTGTCCCTCATCTGTAGCCATGAGCAAGCCCATGTCTTCCTGTTGACATATGCCTTTAGTCTGTTGACATGGAGCACCCTGTGGGGGCTCCTGGGAGTTCCTAGGTCCACCAAGTAGGTAACCTCTCCCTTCTTCTCCAGAATTGTATGGGGTCCAGACCATTTGTCTTGGAGTGCTGCTGGGGCCATTGGCTCCAACACCCATACCTACTGTCCTGGCTGAAACTCAACCAAGACAGCCTTTTGGTCATGCCAAGCTTTCTGTAATTCTTGGCTAGCCTCAAGGTTTTTGGATGCCTTTTCCATGTACTCAGCCATCCTGGAGCGGAGACCAAGTACATAGTCCACTATGTCCTGTTTAGGCTTTTTGAGAGGTAACTCCCATCCTTCCTTCACTAGACATAGGGGTCCTCTTACAGGGTGCCCAAACAACAATTCAAAGGGGCTGAAGCCAACCCCCTTTTGAGGGACCTCTCTGTAAGCAAACAAAAGGCAGGGTAGAAGGATGTCCCATCTGCGCCTGAGCTTTTCAGGTAATCCTTTGATCATACCCTTTAGGGTCTTGTTAAACCTTTCAACAAGCCCATTACACTGTGGATGATAAGGAGTGGTGAACTTGTAGTTGACACCACATTCCTTCCACATAGCTGTCAAATATCCTAACATGAAGTTGGCACCTCTATCCGATATTACCTCCTTAGGAAACCCCACTCTGGAGAAAACTCCAAGTAAGGCCCTGGCCACAACAGGAGCTGTTGTGGTCCTAAGTGGAATTGCCTCTGGGTACCTGGTGGCATGGTCCACCACCACCAGTATGAATCTGTGCCCAGATGCTGTAGGGGGATCAATTGGACCTACAATATCAATCCCCACTCTTTCAAAGGGAACCCCCACCACAGGTAGTGGTATCAAAGGGGCCTTTGTGGTGCTACCTGCTTTACCACTGGCTTGGCAGGTTTCACAGGAGCGACAAAACTCCTTGGTGTCTTCAGACATGTGAGGCCAGTGAAAGTGAGGGACAAGCCTGTCCCAAGTCCTATTCTGGCCTAGGTGTCCTGCTAAAGGAATATCATGGGCCAAGGTGAGAAGGAAACCCCAAAATTGCAGAGGTATAACCAACCTCCTGGTTGCACCAGGCTTGGGGTCTCTACCCTCTGTATAAAGGAGTCATTCATCCCAATAAACTTTATGGGCACCTTGAGCATTCCCAGGAGCAGCCTGCTGTCTGAGGGGTTCAAGAGAAGGACAGGTTAACTGAGCCTGCCCCAAGTCTGCCCTAGAAGGTCCCCCTGTCCCCAGAAACTCAACCTGGTCAGGTTCAAGTTCTTCAGAGACAGTTCCTTCAGGGGTCTCAAGACCAGCTTCATGTGAAGCCTGGTCCACACTTGTAGGCAGTTGGGAAGGCACAGCCTTTACCCTCCTGTTCTTCTTCTTGGAAGGTGCTTGGTCCATTGTTCCAGGATCCAAGACCTGAGGTTCAGAGAGGCACTTTGTGGCCTGTGACCTGGTCACAGCAAGGACATGTGATGATATCCCTAACATCTCTGCATGAGTCCTGTACTCAACTTCTGACCATAGAGAGCTCTCCAGGTTATTGCCCAACAAACATTCAACTGGGAGATCAGCACTAACCACAACTCTTTTTAGGCCAGTTACCCCTCCCCAGGAAAAGTTAACAATTGCCATACTATGGGTAGTGGTGACATTGCTGGCATTGGTCACCAGGTAATTATCACCTGGCATGTATTGTCCAGGGTCCACAAAGTTAGGTGTCACCATAGTGACACTGGCACATGTGTCCCTGTAAGCTTGAGACACTTTGTTATTAATCAAAGGTGTCTGTCTGTATTTGCCCAGATTACTAGGACTTATGGCAGGGGCCAAATCTATGTCCCCCTCACAAATCGGAACAGCCTGTGTAAGGGTTCTGACTAGGTCAGAATCTCCTTCAGTTCCCAAGGTGATACCCACTACCCCCTTGGTTTGTGGACCAGCACTGCTAGCTGTACTAGTGGGTGCAGGTGCCTTAGGGGCTGCAGTGCTGGGGGGTCCACCCTTTTTACACTCACTGGTCAAGTGAGAGGTGTTTTTACAAGTACTACACCAGGGTTTTCTTTGACCTTCTTTCTTCTTCTTCTTCGAAGTTTGGGACCCACCCTCTGCATTAGATTGGGGCCCTGTTGAAGACTTCTGGTCTTTAGTTTTCTGCTCCCCACCCTTCTGGTCTGTTTTCTTCTGGTCACCACCCTGGTTCTGGTTCTTTTACTTAACTCTGGTTCTAACCCATTTATCTGCCCTCTTTCCCAATTCTTGGGGAGAGGTCAAATCCGAGTCAACCAAATGTTGATGCAACTGCTGGTTCTGACAATTATTTAAAATTTGTTCTCTCATCAGCAAATTATACAATCCTTCATAGTCTGTAACCTTGCTTCCCAGCAACCATCCCTCCAGAGCCTTAGTGGCACACTCAACAAATTCAGACCAGTCCTGAGTCTGTGTCTTCTGGGTATCTCTGAACATTAACCTGTACTGTTCAGTGGTTAAGCCTAACCCATCAATCAGAGCACTCTTCAGGACCAGATAGTTTCTAGAATCCCCATCACTAACTGTGAGGAGTCTGTCTCGGCCTCTACCTTCAAAGGAGAGCCACAAGATTGCTGCCCACTGCTCCTGAGGGATCTGCTGTACCTTGCAGGCTCTCTCAAGTGTAGTCATCCATTTGTGGATATCATCCCCAGCTTTGTAGGGGGGCACAATCTTACTCAGCTTTCTGTTATCAAAAGACCTGTCTTTATCCTTGTGGATATTGCTGCCACCAGTGGGTTCTATTACCCCACTCTCTCTAGGCTGTCTTGCTCTAGCAAGTTTCTCTTGGGCCAGGGCAACTTCTAACTCTTGTCTCTGGATCCTAAGCTCAGCCTCTCTCATTTTGGCCTCGTGCTCCTTTCTCTGAGGGCTAGTCATCTCCCTTCTGGAGTGACCATGAGAGCCTCTAGAAGCCTGGGAGGTATTGGAGTCACCTGAGTGATCCTCCTCCTCCTCCTCCTACGCTCCTGGTTAAGTCCACTTGGGTGTCTGGGCAAGGTCAGCCTTGCTTCAGTCCCAAATATACTTAAGTTAGCCTGGCTGAGCCTATTGGCTGGCACCTGACTAAGTCTACCATCATCAGAATCACTGCTCCCCCCTTCTGTTTCCTCCTCTTATGTATACTAGTCTTGTTTTATATGTACCTAACAGGTACCTGTATGATCTTTCAAATTATACTCTCAAAGATTGTAATGGTAAAACAACAGCAAGCTCAGATCCCAATCCGCTGCTCACCAATGTGAGAAGTTGGCCTGGTATATAATGCTCACTAGTTCTAGTGATCACTTTGTACCATCCAAGCAACCCTTATGATGATCGGTTGTAAGTCAACCTTATAGACCAGTTATCCTAGTGGTAACGTGGACAAAGCAGTCTTAGGCTAAACTCTGAAAGGCATGTGAAGCCAGCTGTATTACCATACACAACCCCCTTGAATACCAGATGAAAGGACACCACACAGATATATATTGAAAATATATATATATATATATATTTATTAACTACAAATATCCCCTGAACTCTTTATGAGCACAGAAGCACAAGCGTTAAACAAAACACAGTTTAAAATACACAAAAGTTGCACAATATGGATGAGCCCTAGGGGCCACCTAAACCATTTACTAAGAAAGTGGTATAAGAGATACCAATCGATAGGGAAACCGGCCTAGGGCCTTGGGAATCGCTGGAGCTGATCGGGACTAGCAGTGACTAAGACGGGAAAGGCCCGCGGGACTCGGGTGCAGTGTTTAAAGTGCACGCACTCACCAATACAAAGTCTATGGTGCGTAAAAGTTAGAAAGTTAGTTAGTACTTGAGACACAGGCCCTAGAGGTGTGTACCAGTGTAGGAACACCGGCGTTGCTAATTTACCTCACACACAGGAAGCGGGTGCATAGAGTCGAAGTAGTGTCGGGTTTCGTCACGCTGGTCGATGGTGCTTGGAGCTGAAGATGCTGCTGGCGGCTCGATGTGAAGAGTTCTGGTGGATCTGAAGATGTGAAGACCTGAAAGCAGAGGGGACAATGTTCAAAGTCACTAGCCAGTGACTACCGTGGAACCAGATTGGAACCAGGCGATGTCGGGTGCAAACAGGCGTTGAGGTGTAGCTTCTCTCTGCAGCCACGTGGACACCGGGGGTCGAGGACGTCCAGGAGTCGGTCACGAGCTGTCCCACGCAGGCTTCTCGCTGTTGACGGTGTCGGTAACTTGATCGGAGCAAACAGGCCTTGGCTAATGCAAGCCTTGCAGGAATCGAAAAAGGCTTCTTACTCGGACCAGCAAGGTCAGAGCGGGTGCTCCTTTTTACAGGAGCGAGGGCAAGTCTGGAGCAACCAGACCCGCAGTGTAGTTCTTCGGTTTCGTCGCCAAAATGGCCGCTGACCACGTGGCTAGTGGCCGGGATGGCGCGTCGAGTGGCACAATGCAAAAGGGCCCCACGCAGGTCGTGGAGATGCTGGGGGGCTGGTCTTTGGTGCAAGGGCTGCTCGGTGGTGGGGGTTCTCAGTCCCCAAAGCACAACGTTGAGGATGCCTCTGATGCTGCGCAGTCAGCTCTTCGGGTGTCTTCCAAGATGTCCGGTCCCACATCTCTCGGTGCCTCCACGGTTCCCTTCTTTGCAGGGACTGTGGATCGGGCTGTGAGAAGTCTGGGAGTCTGGGTCTTGTCAGGCTCTGGGCTCCGGTGGGAGGCGGCGGCAAAGCAGACGTCGATTCGCTGGTTGGTACCTGTATTCACAGGGTGGCCACTCCTAGGCCACAAGGGAGATTCTCTTCAGTGCAGCAGAATGTCGAAGTCCGTTCGTCTTCTTAGTTTCAAGTTGATTCAGGATGATCTGCTGTGCAATGGCACTGCTCCCACTCTTATTCCCAATCTGAGGGGTAGATCACCTACTAGGTCCCTCCTCTGGGTGGGACCAGGAAGGGGGGCGGTTACACCCCCTTTCCTTTGTCCAGCTCCTCGCCAGCCATGGGTCTGGAAAGTCCCAGGACCGGTTTGGACTGGCTTATGCACGGGGACACCTTGTGTGCCCCGGGCATGTCTCAATCTATTCAGCCCTGTCCTACCCAATTCACAAAACCCTGTCTGGGGTGGTGCTCGCACCTCCCATGGCAGGAAACCCTTTGTCCAAGCCTTCCTCGCTGGAAGGACTCCTAGCAGCAGGAGGTCAGACTTGTGTCTGTGGTGGCAGCATCCATTTTGTGATGCTGAGGCTCTGGTTAACTTTAACCGGGGTTAAGGCTACACACATGTCGTGTCCCTCTAGAAGGGTGGAATGCTATCCCCGTCGACAGAACTGTCGAGGGGATAGTATTCCAAATCGTATGACACCTTACTCTACATGTTTTGATAAAGCCAAACCAAAGTTAGCATATAACCGCGAGGATTATAATGCACTTAAGAGTATATGGTATGGCAATATCCCTGAACAGCTAAGGGTGTGGTTCCCGACAGCTGCAGACAGGCTCAGCTCATGCTAGAGCACCATCTCACATATTTCCAAGCACTCTGCCTCCAGGATTGATGAGGCCTTCCATAGGAGTGGCTGATAGGAACATATGTGTCCAGTTTAAGGTTAGATATAGGAATACTATATCTAAGTAAGAGGTGATTACACCAACTTACCCCAGCTGAGTGATCGGCCAGTTGTCAAATATGGAGGCCAGGCCAGGGGTGGCACAATACATGCTGCAGCCCCTGTCAGGCCTTGGATGTACCTATGCCCTGGGTACCTAGGGTACACTGTTACAGGGGCCAACAAGGTGAACCAGTTCCAATTCATAATGCACCTAGAGGGCATTGGCAGTAATTTAGAGAGAGAACAGCAGGCTGTGGGTCTGATTAGCAGGCCCACAGCCACATTAAGTCCTAAACCAGTGAAGCAAAAAGCAAAAATTTGGGGTGACCATAGGATAGCAGACCCTACTCTCCTACAGCTGTGACCCCTGAATGCCTTCCATGCCCCCCACCTCCCATTTTTTGGGGCAGCCTCTCGCTTAATACCCCTCATATTCTGCCCTTTGGCACTAATCCAGGTCTGTCTTCCAATCAGTTTCCACCTGCGTGGCAGTGGCCCCCCATGCTCTTGCTATATTACGCTTATCCACTGGCCAGTTTCAGCCAAATTCTCGTTTACCTGGGCCAATCCTGCTCCCCAGGAGTAACCATTTAGCGTCAAGGGGGACCTCCATCGCCACATCGCCACATCCCTGGCCATTATTGTTGTCACTTTAGCCCAGTAGCCCCGTACCAGCTGGCAGTCCCAGTGGATATAAAAAAGGGAACCCTCGCTCCCACAGCCCCTCCTGCATAGTGGGGATTTCATCCTACCTATTTTATAGAGGAGCATCTGTGAATAGTAAATCCTGTCCTGTACCTTAAATCGGACCAGCCTGAACTGCACCCTAATACCTATATCTGAGGGCCCTGGAGAGCCTCCGCCCAATCGTAATCCTCAAATGCCCCCAGGTCCCCCTCCCGTGCCAACCTCAAGGGACCCAGTATGTCAGAAGAATTATTTATTAGTTTCCTATAGATCAGTGACACTCCCTTTTACGGCAGGGCCTCGGTCAATATTCGGTCTTCTAGCGGTGAGGAATCAGGCAATTGCTCACCCTCCATCACATGACATCGCAGGGCGTGTCCCAGCTGTACATGCTAGAAGCGTTCAGGCTCCGCCAGGTCGAACTCCCTCTACAATTCTGCAACTATCATGTAGGCCTGGTTCCTCCAGACATCTGCCAAATGTTCTATGCCGATGTGGTCCAATTTCCGGAATCCCTTCAATAATCCTAACACGGGCAGGTGTGCGCTGCACCAGAGCGGTGTCAAACTGGTAAGTTTCCCCTCCAGCCTAGGAACCATCTGGGAGAAATCTCAGCATTGTATCACACTCAAACTCTTCTAAAGTATATTCTCTGTTAATATGTATGTTGTACAAGCTGGTAGAAAGAAATTGGAACTTCGCAAACGGCCATAAGTGTAATTTTCCACTTCTTGAACTTAGACCAGTTTCCCAAGCAGCATTAATTCTGGGAATTGAGCCTTGTGTGTTGATTATCAAGGATCTATAGATTCCCATATTTCACTGCAGTTTTCTGAGAGGAAATTTTAACAGGGGGTAGTCTTAATCTCAAACCCTCATGCATCACTTAGAGTAAACTGTAAACCGCTTGCTAATTAACATTCACAGCTAGAATTCTGTAATCCGAAGGGCATCCTACCACAGACTCTACTCTCCACATGCTGTGACCATCCAGGCACTGAACATGGGCACCCTTGATCAATATACTTGTATTACATTTTCAAATATCCTTTTTTGGATCATTCAGCAAAGGTGTTCCCGTGTCCTTTGTCTGGCTGTATCCATTATTTATTTATGTTTAAAAAAATATATATTTTATTGTTTGTTGTTCTTCTTGAGTGAAACAACCCAGAACTGTGTCAACATGCACCCATAATATTACAAACTCACAGGGAATTTACCATCATAACTGTACAATAAGCCACAAGGTTTCTGGCATCCCACAGTTCAACAATACATTTGCAAATACATTCAACTCTACTGTAGTGCATGGCCTTAGGTGATTTCCAACATTGATGTGAGCCCGACTTCTTTCTCTGATGTCCCTAGTGCATAATAAGTGAGGTAGCTGCCCCATACCTTGTGAAACTTACGGGGGCAACCCCTGCTTTGTAGGTGACTTTCTTTCTCCGCAGCCATGTACATTCCTCGACTTGTCTCCATTCCTGTATGGTTGGTGGCTCCTGCCCCCCCACTCCCCCCCCCCCCCCCCCCCCCATAACCTGGCCACATCCCTTTTGGCCACTACCAGACCCAAACCACAGAATATAGGCTTGGACGGTGGGGCATCAATGTCATTAGGGATTCCCATAAGAACATATCACAAGTCGAGGAGGGTAGTGACTTAAAATATCACCCTGAGTTCCCCCTTGATCGTAGCCTAGTAGGTTTGAATAGGCGGACAACTCCATATAGTGTGAGGGAAGGCTCCACTTTCTCCCCTGCATTGCACGCCTGCTGGAGAGGTTGCCCTTCTCATGCCAAATAACCAGCGACTGTCCTAGTACACCCTATGCAGGATCTTAAACTGTATAAGCCTCAATCTGGACTTGATGCCACCTCTCTAGGGTGAACCAACGCTGCCTCGCAGTCTATATCATCCATTTGCCCCACGTCTCTTTCCCACCTCTCTTGCAATCTCCCCAGTGTGTCCAGCATATTATTTAGTGTCTTGTATGTGAATGAAGTGGCCCCTCTTCCCAGGTCCTCCATGAGCAGGTGGTTCACGAGGGGGGCCATACTCTGGGATCTCCACCTTACCCAGTAGTTTCTCCTCTTCCGCACTGGTGGCCACAGCCTTGTCTTATCCCCCTCTCAATATGAAACCCCGCCAACTGTGTCCAGTTAACTTTCACCTCAGCGGCTGGGGCCAGATATAGTAGTGATACCCATTCTCTGAACTCAGACCTCATCAGAGTTGATTAGAGGAATGGCCAGTGAACCTCATCGAACGCTTTTCCGCTTTAAGTTCCAGAAAGACATGGGGTGCGGACCGGTCCTTTAACTCTTCTAGCCATTATGTGCCCATCTCATATTGCATTGTGTGGACCTGCCAGGCATAAAGCCAGATAGGTCCCTATGTATCAGTATGTATCAGGGTAGTGATAACGTGCAGGACCCTAATACAATGGCAAGTTGGTCGCAAGGATTTTGACTTGTATATTTAGTAGGGAAATCGGACTGTACAATTCACACTGGTTCCCTGGGTTTTCCTTTCTTGGGTATCATGATAATGATGGTGTGCCAAAGATCTGTCAGCAGTGCACCGGCATCCCTAGCTTCTCTAAATAGATTCAAAAAGTGTGGCCCCAAAGGCCAGGCAACCACTATATTGTGACATGGGTCTTACCTACTCTCATCTTCACATCGCAGTTTATTACGCCATGCATGATTTTCTGCGTCTTCAAGTCTCCAGACCGTGTCTCTGGACCCCAGCCAGATCCTTCTGGAGCCCCAGGACTGTGTCTACGAGCTCAGAGTTCCGGGATTCCAAGCCGTCACCCTCTCTGCAAAGTTTCCCAGGTCTTGACGCAGAAGTGACACTTCGCGTACCTTGCCTATTCTCCCCTGTAGGGCATCTCTGGGAGCCTGGATAGCCGAAAGTTGGGCTGCATTGTCTGGCACTGCCGGCATCTCTGTTGGGCAAGGTCGGCGGGGTGACCATCCTAGTGTAGAGGGTCATCCTTTCAGGTCAGGAAGGCTTGGGATCCTTGTCCTTGGCCATCTCATATCTTGGTGTCTTCTGTTCCCGGGATCAAGGGAAACAGCAGGCTCCATTCGGGCCACAAGTGGAAAGAGGGGGTGGGGAAAAGAATGTGTCCCGCAGTAGTCTGTGTTCCTGATCCCTTTCTGCAGTGCTGTAGTCGGTTACACCCCAGCGAAATCTGCTCTATCCCCGGGGGGACGAGTCATGCACCTCTCCTGGCCCAGGGTGCAGGACTATCTGGCACTTACTAGCCAAGCAGACAAAGTCCTGTCCAGCACTTTCAGTCCAGCAGGGGCCCCCCTAGAGTCCCTGCCGACCCCCATCAGTTTGTGGAGGGCCTGCAGCCACACCTGTGAGTGCCCACAGCAGCCAGGGGTCACCCTCTGTGCTTGCTGTCCCCAGACACTGTGCAGGTCCCATTGGTTAATGTGGAGGAGAAGGAGTTATGGACTGCCGGCCCGCCCCACCCACTCAGACCCCCACAGCCGCCCCACTCTGGTTGAGGGGCCGCTCCACTGCTGCGAGGGAGGAGGAGCAGAGGGAAATTTGGATGACCAGTTCTCTTCACTGGCTCCCCACCTCCAGCTGATCCCCGTCAGGACTCACTCCGAGAGGCGGCTCACCTCACTGCAGCTGCTATCTTGAAGGAGACCCTGAGCTCTGCCTCTCTGGGGGAGGATCTGTACGCCGCTTCGGAGTTGTACGGGACCTAAAAGCCTTTCCCTACATTGTGTCAGGATGTTGCTAGCCAACGAGCCCCAAAGCTGGGGCTTTGAGTAATGCCTAAGATGGTAGCATTAGTGCAGGATTTAGGTCGGGCTCTCGGAGCCCACGGGAGATGCTGCTACCCGGCCATCATGACTGCCAGTTCACCCCCATCTTTCCCCCAACCCATTATTTTATGCGCGGATATTCTCATCTATTTAAATCACTGATTTTAATTCACATAGATTGCTGGAAAAAAACCCATTAACAGCACTGTTCGGCATGTGATGGAAGCACAGAAAATGAAAGCTATTGTGTAGAGTGGAGGGAAAAAGAACTGTGAAGAAGGAAAATAGCATCTTTTTTTAAAGTTTGTTTCAACGAATAATTTACAGATGTTGGCATGGTGTTAACATAATTTAGAAACTCCTGCCAAGTTTTTGTTGTTGTTGTTTTAGAACAATAAGTAGTAGTGCGCTTTTTAAGGTATTTTTGGAAAGCTAAGGTGGCTCCCATTATCCTTGAATGAACAGAGAAAAAAAGTTTGTATTATTTTCTTTTTAGGGTCTTAAAATGTTGTCTTAGCACTTCTTAGAAGGATAATCTAGTTATTTTCTGTTATAGAGTCCTGAGGTTTCATGTTGGTTTCTGTTCTAGTGTTTTACGGATGTGCATTTTCTTAAAGGTTGGCTTTTCCTCGACTCAAGCACATCCATGTTTGTCCATGCTCGCGCCAGAGTTTATCACATTCCAGATGCAAGCAAGAATAAAAAAGGGAAAGCAGTGCTAAAAGAGGAACCTAAGGAAAAGCAAGGTATGTGAGCCCTTAATTTGCAACTTCTAATGTCATTGTAGTGAATTTCTTTCCAGATATTCTTATTGCTATAATTAAGATGCGTGATGTCTAAAGTCCATTTTGTGATATGCTGTGTGCAATGTGATATGCTAGACACATTTCAAGAGGAAACCAGTTACAGATTCAACTGGTCTCTGAAGTCATTGTTCAAACAAGGGGTATTATTAGTGCTGGGCAGGTATTAGAGTTCAAGGTAGATCCTCCTATGCACAAAAATCAATGGACTGCATTTTGTGAGCGGTTGATTATGATTGAAAGTTTCAAGCTGTGTGTGGGGTGTTTTTTTTGTAATACATTTTAGTGAGTTTCAAAAGGAACAAGGAAAACATACATCACAATAAATTCCAAAGTTATTGTTACTGTGCAATCGAGCGCCTCTCTCATTATTAGATTGATTAGTTTCCAGGATAACTTACAGTTGAATCATAAGGAGCACCATTTAAGTCCTGCCCGTGAAGAAAACTAGAACAAACACCTAAACCCCTACCCTCTAACTTCCTGCCTCATTCAACCACCACACCTCTCAGCATGCAGGTTCTGTAATTTCATACCTTGTTCACTCTCGCAGGTGTTTTTATATAGCTAGTAATAATAAATAATGTATCCGCTTTAAGCCCCAAGTTCGGAATTCAAAAAGGCCCAAGACTCGTACTTTGGGTGGAAAGTCGTGCATTATGGCAGGGATGTGAAATACTGCATAACAGGACCCAGAGTTTCTGAAAATGTCTTGGGTTGCTCAGATCATGCAACAGTGTCTCCACAATCATAGCATTTCTCAACCTGATCACCCACAGTGAGCTGGTTATGGTTGGGGTAGAGGTTGTTTCTAAGACATAGCAATTAAACATTTTGTGGCAACCAGCATATGGTTTATCATCACCCACTGCAATCCTAGTTTTTCCCTTGGGGTGGCCAGGGGTCCCAGAAGTAGCAGAGCATATTCTGGGCTTTGGGGACCCCAGTAATGTTGCCAGTGTGGCTTAGCACTTCCTTCAAAAAGAACGGAATTGGTCATCGACTCCACCAGATATGTTACGTAAAGCCCCCACATTTCATTCAATTCTAGAACTTATTAGATTTATTGGAGAACATGTGTTGAATGCGTTCTGGTGTCAGGTACTATCACAAGTGTATTTTGTACTCCTTTTCTCTGTGGAGCTAACCTCGCACTCCTCTCACCGCTGCTCCAGAAACTACTGCCCAAGCCTCCTGTCAAATTCCTTGTTTCTGTTCCCTTTGTTTTTGATGAGACCATTTGGCAGGTGAACTGGGGTTGCTATTAATTCTATGCAGCATGGAGAATAGGCCTCTGCCTTTCCATCCCATATTTTCAGTGCTATTTTGGGGATTTGGGAAATTTTCCTGCTTTTGTGGCCAGGTTCCCCTCCTTAATACCCATGGTATGCTCCATAAAGATCCAGAGGACCGAACTCTCTGTATGTATCCAGTGCTTCTCTGAAGCCAGACAGAGCCGTTGGTGATGTCCTTTAGGCGTGCTGCCCAATAATAATAAAGGATGTTAGGACCTCCCTAGGAGGCATTACTCTTGGCCCACATAAACTGCAAAATGGCTTCCTGGAAAGTCAAAGTCAAAAAATCTCTGCTTGTAGGATGGCATTTGTGAGTGCTTGGAATAAGTTAAGCAGGCATGGCAACACGTACATTTTAATGACATAAATGTTTCCTAACCAGGATATATCTACCTCTTTCCAACGACCCAGTTCTGCTAATATTTGAGATTTTGGGATAGGTCAGCCATGCTTCTTCAAGTCAGCAATGGAGGTGAAAACCTTAAGACCCCAATATTTATTGGAAGTGTCATCTCAAGCAAGCGGAGTCAGCGGTTGCAACTCTATCATCTGGGTTTCATGGAGGTTGAAATTGAGTTGACTTTTCTAAATTGATTTTAAAACCTGAGGCTTGTTCAGACTCCGAAAAAAGAGCCATAACGGCGGGAAGGCTAGACTCTGGATCATTGATGCTCAGTAGTATGTCCTCTACAAAGAAACTAATTTATTGTTCTACACCTCTGAGTTGCAGGTTTGAGATATGTGGATTTTCTCATATGGGACATGCCCAGGGCACTATTGCTTGCACGAATAGGAATAGCAGTGGGGACAAAGGGCAGCCCTGCCTCGTGCCCATGTGAGTCCCTAATGGTCGTACGTTTGGAGGCTGCAACTTTGTTATTTATCAAAGGGCTCTTTCAGCTGATATAGTTTTAGCACATACCCGAAATTGTTCCGAGTATTCTCTATTATTCATGCGATGTATTTACCCGTTGAGGAAATTTGTGTCCTGCTGAAATATCATGTCTGCATCTACCTGTCTAAAGTATCTCCAAACTTTGGATTTTTTCATATGGGAGGTATGGCCCTGAACGTTTAGTTAGGTTAAGGTGAAAGTACCGAGCCTTTTGACATGTCGATAGGCACAATGAGTTGCTATCTGACCCTAAAACAGTGAAGTATGTCCTGGTACCCCGTCCCCTACCCCAAAAGATTAACAATAACAATTCTAAAGAAATAAAAACAATACAAGCCTCCAAACTCTTTCCTCCCGAACCTCAAGCCCCATACGTCGTGTTCATCCCTGTTTACAGTTACGATTGTCCCTGGACGAATTAGGGCTATTGTCAGTGTCAATCTCCTTTCCCTCACTTAGTTAAAGGAGTACATACTTGGTGTAATACACCACGAGGCTTCCACAGTCTTGTGTGCATATGTGATAGTTGAGTGGTCACCTCCCTTGTTTAGTATCTCTTTCTTGGGGTAGTCGTCAATACCCCGTCATAAGCAGTTTGCTGAAGTGTATCCTTGGTGCACCCCTGAACGTAGTGGTCAAGCTTCTTGTGCTCAATCTAATTTCTGAGATTGTTTTGTCTTGGTGTCTTTCCATAGCAGTCTTTGATGCCTTGATTAGGGCATTTGAGTACTCCAGGTCTAGTCTGCCACCTCCTGCTGAGATCCTTCTGCTCCTTCTTCATTGGATTGTTAATTTGCTTGGGATTCCAGTTTGAGTACTATCCGGCCCTCTTATGGTGTGGTTATTACTGTGTCCCGGCCCTGCCATAGGAATTGCAATCCCTCAGGATAGAGCCATCTATATTTAATCTGATTAGGCCTTAATTCTTTGGTGAAGCCTTTCCGTTTTTTTAGCTAATGTCGCTACAGCCATATCTTGGTACAGGGCCACCTCGATGTGTTTAAAAGTAATGCTTTTACACTTCCTTGCACCCTCAATGATCCTTTCATTTACTGGAATGTTCATTAGTTTGACCACTACATCCCTACGTCGGGGGCCCACTGTCCTATTCTTTCTACGGACACAGTGTCCCCATCCTGGAGCCGTAATAGGTCTGAAAATAGTTTTTGCATGCAAGCTACAATGCCAGAGCTTTCCACCCCCCACTTTAAGTATCCAATATAGACATTGTCACAACTCAGCCTGTTCTCTAGGTATTTTGAAGGTCTTTTTATGCAGGGGGGGATAGTGAAAAGGATAGACCACAAATAGGCAACATTTACAAATAGCTCTTTCCCAGACTATTATTTCTACCCCACATCAGATCTGGATGGGAGATCCTGTTCTACCAGTTCACTGCCTATCATATCTCTAAAAGGGGAGATATTATGTCACCATATGCTAATATGGTGTGCCCGGTGGGTTATTGAGTGCTGTTTATTGGCTATAAAATGGAATCATCAACGCAGGTTAAACCATCAGGTTTAAGCCTTTTGTAACATAAAAATTCAGTATGTTTGACGCATCCTCTGAAGGCCCTTTTCTATTTACTCTAATATGTTCAAAGGCCTATTTGCTGCTGCAAGTTGCTGTACACTTAACACTCTTGCATGAAGACCAAGTGGGCTAGTCCACTCAATGGCCAACAAATACTTTAATTTAATTTCTAGGAGTTTGAAAGTTGCAAACTCCTTCCTAGAAACCTCTCGTGTCCTATGCTTTCTCGAAACAACACACATTGTGCTTCTTGATGAAGTCCTGCCAATCAGGATCTTCATGTTTAAACCCCAAGTCTCCAACATTCCAGCGAAGAACACACATGTATTTTGAAATTAAGCTCCAGCTTTTACCCTGTACTGGGGGGCTAGCTGCAGCTTACCTCTGTTGAGACTGCTTTTTGCATTTCATGCTAAATATTACTCAGCAGTGGCAGAGCCCCTTGTTTACCCAGTTAGGGCTGCATGTAACTAGGGCCAGGAAGTCTCTGGTGGCTGGGTCACAAAATCCACATCTATAACCTTCTTATACATTTTGTTTACCATTCTTGTACCATCTAGCCTTATGTAATTCGTTTTTTTATGTCAATTTCTTTTTGCTACGAGATAGCACAAAGCTTCTCAAGGGGTGAAAATGTGAGTCATTCTTTGCTCTAGGAGGCATTTCCTGACTCTGTTCCAGGAGGATGATCACTAACCACTGGGAAATAGGGAATGACATATACAGCCATAATTCATAGGCAGTTAATGTCCAAAAGTACTCTCTGTTTATTACAAGCTGTAAATTAAGCGTGATGTAGTAAACCAGCCACAGTCCCAATCGATATTCTTCTGAACTTCCACTTGCTTAGTATTATTTTTAACAGTCATAAACAAGGAATCAATTCAAAGATGTTAAGTAAGCCAGGTCTTTTCAGCTCATAACAGCAGGAGCTCCTGAGAACAGATCTTTTATGTCTAAATACTTGATATCCAGATTCTTGAGTTCCTAAATTCCAAGGCAGGCGTTTCGTATCTAAAGTATTCTCAAAGTTTGGTTCATTAAATGCATCTGTCAGTAGATTGAGGGTGATGATGGTATTGGTGACCCACAGTCTGCAGGGTCAAGTACTGCCACTTGCTGTGCAATAGACATTGGATCCTGGACTATGTGGCACCCTCTGTCTTCAGCCTCTAGCATGCCTTTATATCTGAGGGGTTGGTTATATGATGCACGCTTCACTTGTTGCCTCTTCTGTTACTTTTGGCAGAAACTTGCCAATCTGTGGTGGATTTTTTTCAGCTGAGAAAAATTTGGATAAACATGCATTTGGTTCAGTGCCTGCCCACCTGGACTGCCTCTCGGGAACATCCGCTAACTCCATGAACAACTTCTTTAGAGAGTAGACAACATCTGGAAACCTAGAACGTCCTTGGATATTTTTCATGTATTTGAAGTAGTGCCTTCTGAATGAACAAGTAGATTCCCCCTCCACCACCCCTTTTCTGAGGGGTGAGAGACTCCTTGTCATTGCCATTAATAAGTAAGTGCTCCAAAGTCACCATTTTTCATTCTTCTGCAGCTGTTTGAGTTTTGTGGTCCATTTTTGTTCTGGTCAAGGTTAACCCCCAGAGAGTCATGCATACGCCTGTTTGTGTAGCCGTATGTAGAGATGCATTTTTTTACTTACTGGTACGGAGCCTCTCTCAGAAAACTCGGAACACATGACCAGTGTGAACACAACATCTGTCATAGACATTGTGGGTACTTGCTACTCACTTTTATAGCAAAAGAAGAATCAAAGTTAATAAGTATCTGCCATGCCTTAGAGGCCATCACATAGTAAGTTGAATTGACGAGGGATCATGCATCAGAGGGTTAGCCACATGGTTAAATCTGACACAAGGCCCAGTCTAAAACTTGTATGTTCTCGCTCTCTAGTTTTATGGGCCATTGTGTAGTTTGTTGCAGTCTTCAAATACCAATTGGAGGCACCATGGGGTTCATTCAAGTTTATTAGTCAACAGCACAACACCAGCGCGCCCGTTCGCTTCCGCCAGCGAAGCCTCACTGACGGAGAACCGGCGGCGCTCACATTAGAACGTTCGGTATCAGGAGATTCCACTGTGGCGCGGGGGTACGACGACAGTGAAGTCACAACATACCCCCCTTTCCTCTACACGCAGGTAGGGAGTTGAGTGATAAACAATGAAAGTACAGAAATGGAGGGAGGAGGGAACAGGACGATAAACAACAATTCAGCCAACAAGAAAATTGTTCAAATGTGGAGGAAGCCTCCTGATCCGTAAGGGTCTCTGATCCCCATGAAGGTTCTGAAATGCATCACTTGAGTTGGTTGCCCTTTGATCATTGCCCAAATTGTCCCCTCCAGGGCCTGGCGCCCTAGTCTCTATACCTGTGCGGGCACCGTCAAGCAATTGGCGATCCTGAGCTAGCATGTACCCTGAGCAGGTATCTTTGGTGATCGCATTTCTATTAAAGGTTTCAGGAGAGTGGTCTCCCGAGCTGTACTTTGCTACTCTGCGCAAGTTCCATTTATCTCCATTCTCCAATACCACATAGGAGGGATGCACTTCTTTCACCTTGAATGGTCCTTGAAACTTACGCATGCCTCTGACCCAACGTCCAGACCGGACTTTTACGCAATCACCAACCAGAATTTTAGGCCAGGCTTTTCCTATTCCTTGAACCTTCCTGGGACCATGCACGGGAATTCTCACATCACACTCACCACCACTCTTCCCTTCCACCAACTCTCGGATCCATGGGGGCACTAGTTTGGAGGTAGGTTTTCTGCCCCGCATGGCTACAAAAGGGACCACACCGGTGGTGGAATTTTCTGTCGTGCGATAAGCCCACACTAACTCGTTAAGAGTTTTTTCAATGTCAAGATTGTTAGCGAGTGCCAGACTTATGGCGCCCTTGATCATTCGATTTGCTCTCTCTACAATCCCGTTGGATTGTGGGTTGTACAAAGTGGTGAACACATGTTTTATTCCACATTCACTCAGGAATCCCCTCATCTCATTTGAGGATAATTGAGTCCCATTGTCCGTGATAAGGATTGTGGGATACCCTTCCTCCTTAAAAATCATGCGCAAAACTTTGATAATAATGCAAGTAGTTATTTCAGGAAGGAGATAAACAATGAGCCATCGTGTATGAACGTCCATAACTACTAGACCAAATCTCTTGCTGGGGTGGACACCAGGCATAGGTCCAATAAAGTCCATACATATACTATGCTACACCGCACCCGGATCCTGGATGGAACTAGGGGTGGATTGGGGTCCCACTTTAAGCCGTTTTTCAGATTCACAGCATTCGCTGCACCTCTCCACCCACCTGACCACATCACCATCCATTCCAGGCCACCAGAACACGTTTCTTAGCCTTTTCTTTGTTATGGTTTGTCCTAGATGTCCTTCATGAGCCAAGTCAAAGAGCTTTCTCCGAACATCAACAGGGGGAACTAACTTATCTTCACGCATGATGATCTGATCACCAGTAATAGATAGCTCATCAATGACTGCGTTATAGGACCAGACACTGACTGGCAAGGTACTTTCCCTGCGCCTGCCTTTGGAGATGAGATTCCTGACATTCTTCAAAACCTCATCATGCGACATGGCCTCTGCCCACTCTTTCTTGCTTACTGCGCCACAACTCCACAGAACTACGTCATTCACACACAAGATAGCTCCTTCGCACTCCTTCCTAGCCACTCCTGTTTTGTCCACATCCTCCCATTTCAAAGACAAACGTGACATGCAATCAGCCTGGACGTAGCGCCAGCCCGAAATGAATTCCAGATCAAAGTTGTACTCCTGTAATCTCGAGGCTAACCTGGCTAGCCTGGCTGACCCCTTTCCTGTTCCACCTGGAGAAACTATCTTCAACAAAGGCTTGTGGTCAGTGCGAAGCTTAAACCTGCGCCCCCACACATACATTCTGAAATACTCTACACCCCAAGCAGCTGCCAAGGTCTCTTTTTCTATTACGGAATAGCATCGTTCAGTAGTGGTCAAGGTGCGAGATGCAAACGCTACCGTTTTCTCGCTATTTCCATCGCTTTGTGACAATACGGCTCCTAAGCCAGTGTCACTCGCATCAACTGTGATGATGGTCTTCTCCTGTACAGCAAACGGAACTAGAATGCCAGCATTGCATATCTCGAATTTGATTTCTTAAATGCGACCACAGTGAAGTCACAACGTAGTTCATGCACAAGGGGGGTTTTAGCTGAAGCCTGCTATGTAGATTCAAACTTTCCACTTCCGGGGGAGTGTAATAAGTTACAGAAAATGTCAGGGAGTCGTGCAGCCTCTCTGATGCCTCCTCGCCACCAATCAAATGATTAGATTTAATGGCACACCTGCTGCAGTAGGTTTCAAAAAAAGGGGGAGGCGAAAGGACACTATTTACCACTCAAGATGGTGGAAGGTCCAGTAACAGCTTAGTGTCCGTACAGAGTACTAGAGAGTCAAACCAAAAAGGGGGGGTTGCTGTACTGTTCCTAGGGAAAGAAGAGGTAGGAAAATTCTTGCTGGCGTGACCAAGGGGGGGGAAAAGGGATATTACTGATACCCTGGGGCATCCATTATGTTGGATATATTTGCCTCACACACCCCGAGGAGTGTCATGCTTCATCATCGGCGGTTGCTCCTCGTCGGGGAGGCGGTGCAATCCCCGACGGGCACACCTCAGAGAGGGGCTCTTTGGCGGAGATCTTTTTTCCAACTGCCTGTAGGTGAAGTGGGGGTATGTGGGCAGGGAGGTGTATACCTATGGTAAGGTGGCTAAAATGTAGCAAGGGGTACCGGAATGGACTTTATTCTGGGGGTCCCCTAGCTACGGTTAAAAGGTAAAGCTAGTTCCCTAGGTGTCAACCTATTATGTTGTGTGACCCTAGAAGATACTAGTGGTGCATGTGGTCAACATGTTTCTCGCTATTGGTATATTTACCGCGATTCTTCAGGACCAAAGTGAAGACAACAACATGCTCGTGTCATATGTGTTGTAATGTTACCTTAGTGGATCCTCCTATGCCTATGTCTAGAGGAAGGATAAGGAAACAGTAATTATACAAAAATCGACAGTCACAATATTGCCAGGAAGAACATATACTAACATGCTGGTGGTGTTTAAAGTGAATGTACTCATCCACCGCATGCCAAGTGTATTGAGCGTGCAATGTGAAACTGTGGAGCACACGCAATAACTAGAACTGTGACTCATACTGTAGACAGTGAGGGTGAAGGTTTAAAAACAAGAGTGTAAATGTACAAGGTTAAAAATGCAGCAGTATAAATCTCAATACCTGCCTGTAGCATGTCAGGTATTAGGCAGGGTTTTTAGTGCAGACACCACTATGTAGTTCAAAATGCATAACAGCACACTTCCACTGTGATCTTCAAAACCATTAAAATGAGCATGTTTAGATTCCCCTACTCACCTAATGATCATATCCTAGAGGCCACATGAGTGTTCGGCAGGGCTGAACTACAGCGCTGAGCCCAAGGTGTGGCTGGAGTAGGGATAAGTGAGAACGCGGTAAATTACAGTGAAGTAATGAGCATCCCTGCATATCAAAGGCTCACAGCCTGTCTTAGCGCTAAATGCTCGCCCCCTCAGCCACGCGCTAAACGCACTCACCTGAAGTCTGCTGTGTCCGGGTGTAGTAACCTACCCATCCCCGCCGAGCTCGACACCTACAGGCAGTTGGAAAAAAGATCTCCGCCAAAGAGCCCCTCTCTGAGGTGTGCCCGTCGGGGATTGCACCGCCTCCCCGACGAGGAGCAACCGCCGATGATGAAGCATGACACTCCTCGGGGTGTGTGAGGCAAATATATCCAACATAATGGATGCCCCAGGGTATCAGTAATATCCCTTTTCCCCCCCTTGGTCACGCCAGCAAGAATTTTCCTACCTCTTCTTTCCCTAGGAACAGTACAGCAACCCCCCCTTTTTGGTTTGACACCTGCTGCAGTGCCTTGTTCCTCTCCAGCCACGGCCATTGTACCCCATCACGTTCCGCTCTCCAACGTCGGCTGGTGGTCCCTAGGTTCCGCCGGTTGCGGATCGGGGGTCAGTCTCTGGTAAAAGCGGCCTCAGTGTGGAATGATCTTCCAGCTGACCTCCGGCATACCCAGGAGCTCCCTATTTTTAAAAAACTTCTCAAAACTTTCATGTTCAAACAGCTGATCTAGTACTACTCCCCACGACTGCCATTGTTCACCTATGCGCCAGGACACTCCAGAGTATTAGTGCGCGATATAAATCTTTTATAACATAACCTAACATAACATCACACCCTATTAGATTACTCACTGCCTTCCTTCCGGCACAGGCCCAGTTTCCATCAGGCAAGGGGTCGGGTCAGTAGCTGACTGAATTTATATACAAAAAAAGTTTGTTGGTTTATTTTTTTTCTGCTGGCAAGGCTGCTTGCCCTTGTGGGGGCGTGGCCATGATCTTATTGTACACTTTTACTGTGTGTGGGTATCATAATGTGAGCGCTTAACTTTGGAATTGTCGTTCTTAAAAAGATTACTTTTTTGCCCATTTACATCACTTTTGCACAAAAAGTGTTATTTACAGCTCTTGCTAACACTTCTGTGCGGTCACCAGAGCACTATTCACTGCGCACATTTTAAGAATAATTTTAGTTATTGTTAATATTACTGTTATGATCGCTAACTTTTAGAATGTGTTGTTTTCTCATGGTCTGCGGCATGAATGCATTTTACTTGAACAAGCAAACATCTTTTGGGTTTCGACCCAGTTCTGGCAAGACTGTGAAGAATAGTTTCAAGTGTTAAAGTATGGTTAAACACCTGATCATGTTTTTGCTACATCTAAATGCTAATTTGCCTTCAAAAGTGAACCCCTGTTACGCCAATGTTACATCTTCTTTTTGTCACATAATCCTCAAGGGCACCAGTGTCTTTGTTTCAAACACTAGCTGTTTCATGACCGGAACATAAATATAAACAAGATGAAGAATATTCGATGCTTGAAATATTTTGTCTGTCTTTTGTTCGATTATTCGTTTCTGCGTCTTTCAGTAAACATGGCTGAAACGTTTTGAGCACAAAATAATTTCAAAAAACGTAAGTATTAATGCAGTCCATGTTTTTCAAATTGCGTTTTAAAGCCAGGTGTGTTCCAAGTATTCGTTAAAAATCCTTACTCGTGATTATTAATGCCTATTAACCGGCATCTTTTCTCTAGATGGAAAAAAGGAATTGGTACTGGAAAGCAACCCAAAATGGGAAGCCCTGACCGAAGTGCTGAAAGAAATTGAAATTGAGAACAAAAACAGCGAAGCTCTTGGTGGTCCAGGTGAGGATGTGGTCACCGGGTAGAAGTTTTATTGTCACCAGGTAGATGCTTGATTGGCACCTTTTTCTCGTCACATTCTGAAGACTTGCATGTTTGTGGCAGCATAAACTGCGCCACTGTCTTTACAGGATTACAAGGTGGGTCTTGCCCGAAGAGCCGTTTGGTTATTACAACACGGTAATCAATTCTAAAAGAACAGAGAACCTTTTACAGAGAGGCCAGCGTACACAAATTAGTGTATTTTTCAGTGTTCTCCTCAGGTATTCTGCCCCCTGGAGCATCTGCGTTCTCTTCGTTTGATTGCTTTCATAAAGCACACCTTGTCCTGTAGGCGTCTCTGGGCGGGAACACAGTTGCCATTCATGGCGGTTCCAAACCTTTGACAAGTCTTTCTTTGTGAAGACGAGACCAGTCGAAGAATCAAAATGTTATCTGTCTAAATGATTTGGCTGTGTCCTACAAGCTCGTATCCTTTTCAGAGACGTATAAAATGTGTTTTATACTTTTGCTGCTCGTGGAGTTGACTGGGCGGCTGTGAAACGCACTGTGGGCATTGACTTAGCACTAATATACTCAATTACAAAATAGTTTCACAAACACAGTATATTAAGTGGGACAAGGACACTGTTAACACTGCAGTCCGGGTATTGACACATGATGTGAGTGAGTATGCTTTCTTTTCCAGCAGGTATTTACTCTATAACAGGCTTCCACCCTGCCTTTGTGATGGCTCCTCCCCTCAATCAAATTTACACATTCTCTTTTTCTGTAAATTTTATAAGATGCACTGCAAAAGATTTATATGACTGTGCATGCACAAGTACAATTTTCTCAGTGCCGCCCGGCCCTGTTCTTTTTACAATTATCTAATAAATTAGTATGTTTTACTGTGGTCTCATATCTTCTCCTCTCATGGAGGACTAGGCGGCTGGACCACTTCGTTCTATGAATTATGAACTTACCTTGTTTTTAAATCTACTGTTTTAAACAAATCACTGTTACCATTTGAATCATGAAAGTTGTATTCCTTGGAATGTATATTTTGTATTGTGCTTTTTGTACTTTTTTTGATCTTAATAATTTGAGTATCGAATAAAGTGATTTGACTGACTGAGTGTGTTCACTTTTACAGCTAATACCAGAGGTATCCATGAGGGGCCAGACTCAGGTTAGAGTTTCACCTATCCAAGTTAAATAAATGTGAACATAGGAACCTAGATGGAAATCATTTACATAGTGAGTGACCAAGACACGTGACCTGCATCTGACCCACCTGGACTAAAGTTGCACTGCCCTGGCTTTCATTTAAAGGGAGCTTTGTTTCCTCAAACGAAGGTTCATATTGTGATTGCGAAGTGCCTTGCTTGTGGGGTGTTTGTCAAAGGATTGGGTTCGAGGTTAAAGCCTTTGCAGAAGTGAATGTTGAGAAGTAATTTTAATGTAAATCCAGGCCATTAGGAGAGGTGTTATTATAGTGACCAAGATGAAAAGTGTTATTGGAGGTTGATTTAAGAGGATCACAGCCACGTAGTTGGTACATTATCCGTCCTGGTTAGGGGTTTCTGCAATTAGTATGGCTTTGTCTCGGGTTTCAATCTAGACTGTCCTTTCATGGGGTCTCAGATTTCCATCTTTCGGTGTGTTTGTTTGGTGTAGTTTTAATAGAGATTTGTTAAATGTCTAGTAATGGCTGAATATGGTTACTGTAAGGAGCTTTTAAGGGTTTTATATGCATGCATGAATGAATGTGCTGAAGGACACATTTACCTTTCGTTGAGACCAGGCTTCTTTTTGGTTTTCTGGCCTATGCACATTGTGTTTTTAACCCCTTCGCTGCGGCGGCTATTCCGCCGCAGCGCTAAAGGGGCTGGACGGCCGCGCGGCGGCCGCATGCTGGGGACGGAGCCGCTCCGTCACCAGCCGCGGTTGAGCTATGCTGGTGACGGAGCGGTTCCGTCATGACCCGCCCCGCTCATTAGAACGCCCGCGCAGGCGCGAAATCAGCGCCGCGCAGGCGCGGCGGCCGGGCCATGACGGAACCGCTCCATCATCAGCACAGCTCAACTGTAGCTGATGACGGAGCGGTTCCGTCATCAGCATGGGAGGGGTTAAACAACACCACTTTCCAGGTAAAAAGGCAGCGAAGTCTTGAAGGCGTGAAATGGTTAAGGTGACAATTTTAAACGGTTTGTGATGTATGTTTCTGTGGTGCATGAGTGCTGTTTAGCTGACAACTCTTTGCCAACTGTGCTTTGTATGCAAGAGGGCATCTGGAGTCTGATTAGCTGTGATCTTTTTTTCTAGTCACATTTTGTGGAATATGTTGTTCTAGGTGCTGATTCATGAAGAAAAATAGTTTGTTTCAGAAAACATTTCTTGTGACAAACAATTTAATTGTAATTCAGAGCTACGCTAATATCCCCACAACTCAATTGATTTCAATATTTTCTCAGTTTTATTCATGGTTCCATTTTCGTGGTACTGATCTGCCAGGCACTTTGGTTCGTTGGGGTTGTGTTTACTCTCCAAATCTTTGATTTTCCTTATTGCTCCCTTTCTTGTATGTTTAGTGGCATTCTCGACCGCCTTCTCTAACATTTAATTTTGTTGGATTGGTGTACGTGATAATTTTTACAAGACAGTTTGTAGTGGAAACGTTTTACTGATAACATTCTTTAATGATTGTTTTGTTACGTGCTTGCTTACTTTGATAAAAATATGTGTTTCAAAAAATGTTTGTGTTGCCTCGGTGGTGTTGCCTCTAGGTCTAAGAATAGTACTGATCAAAGTGTACGCTTTGGTATGATCAAATGGCAGGACCAAATTAGGAAGAGCACGCTGGTACGGTTATCTATTGATTCTAATCAATTTAGGGTAAACTGTCTGCAATTAGTCCTTAGCAGTCAAACAGCTGTCCATCTAGCCTTGAGTTGCCAGCAAGTGATTCATCCATCAAGGTCCTGACCGATCATTTCAAGGAATCACGATTTTCTGAACAGCCTACAGTACCCTATTATTTGTGTGTATTAGTGGTTTTCTCTTGCAGTCTGTTGCTAGAGTACTGCAGGCGAACATGTGTTTATCCCACCTCCGCCAAACTACTTTAATCTCTGGGTTGGCTGGCTGATTTATTCATGTATGCTGTGACTTTGCTCAAGCTCTGGACAAAGATGTGAAAGCTATAAATGTTGCCTGCTTCAGGAACAAGCCTTAGGAAAGCCAGTAGGTCTGGCTTTTAAAGGAAAGTTGAAAAAGTAGCTAGAACAGATATCCAAGAACCAACGTGCACTGATGTGCACTTAGGCTTCCAGTGTTCAAAAGTAGTTAATCTTAAATCACAGTCCAAATTTAAATTAACAGGCCTTGTTCAATCTCAAGGTGCAACCTATTAGCAACATAACAACGTGTATACACCAGGAAGAAAAAGCTGTGATCCACGTCTATTAGATCACGCTTGGTTCAATATTCTTCAAGAATCCGATTAAAAAGGAAAAATGCTTGTTCTCTTTGTAAAATTGGGTGTTCTTTGTTTATTCTTCCAGTTACGCCCGATGAAGGGTATTATACCAGAAATGCATTGGGATCTGTGCATGGCCATTGTGGACACACTGTTGAGAGAAAAAAAGACATGCTTTTTTTAAACTACAGTTACAAGTGTGGTGCCAACATTTGTGATGTATTGCTTATTTCTACAATCTACTAGATTAAAAACACCAACTGTTAATTCGAGTTTGGATTTTGATTTAAGATTCACTGCTTTTGCAAACTGGAAGCCTTGGAGCACAGCAGTGCACGCTGGTTTAGGAAATTTGTCTAGCTATTTTTGCATCATTCATTTCAGGGCCGGGGCAGAGCCTACTTACAGTGTTGCTCGCATAGTTTTATTTAATGTGTTAAACATTATGTATATTGTTTGAATATTGAATAACAGTGCATTACGACCACATTTTTGCATTTTAAATGAGTGCCTCCTCAGTCACTGATGGGTTTAGGCCTTCAATAAGTCACATACTCATTCTTACATTCATCCACAATAAACTTGCACACAAATTCAACAACATATGCAAGGGAAATTAAAAGAATGAAAGTAGAAAAACAGAACATGCTTCCCCCTAAACATGGAAGACATATGCTTGCAATAAAAAAACATTTAAACCTAGCAGCAGGTGGCAGCCTTGCAATGATATTGTACATGGGGTTTTGTTGTTTTAAAGTTTAAGCATGGCTGCAAAGTTTAGACCCAATGTGTTGGCCTTCCTGTCATGGTAAAACTATGGGCAGAATTACTGCACCACAGTGGCTTGGTCTAGAGGTTGTGGCCTCGTGGGATGTGGCACACCGCGGATCAAATGGATGGCAAGCAAGCAGCTTTGTCTGAACAGCTGTAGTATCCTCTAAAGATGGTGAAAACAAGAGATGAAAAGGAAAGAAATGAACGGAAAAAATCGAAAATTGGAGGGCTGGCTCACCACTACTGGCACTAAAGCACACTTATTTTCAGGTGGATGAGCAAGTGAAAAATGCCATTACTCCTAGGTCATTAGAGCCAATGTCTAGAGTGGCAACCCATTTCTCCATGCTGAATGTTATCTTGGATGCAAGTGGAGTGCTTCAGTCATTGACTGTATTGCATTGGCTTTATTGGCCTGTGAGCAGCATTTTTTGACCCGATTTATTTCCTTCACCTTATTTTTTATGTATCAATTTTATTTTGTTAGAATATCCTGGCTGACCGACAAAAGTAGTCATGTCGGACCTTTCGCAAAGAAACTAAGCAGCTATTATTACCGTGCAAATCGTCTCCCCTAGGGTTTGTCAGAGGAGATAATCCATGTCAAAATCCTTTCCTTCAAAGTTAATCTATGAGACTTGATGTAACAAAAATGCATGTCTATATGCTTAGCATGGTACAGTAGCAATACACCCTTAAAGGCTTATTGGCTTAAACATGTGTGTTTCATAGTAAATAAATGAGGCCTAGTGCCTTCATTGTTGTGTGTATTAAAACAGATCAGCTCTATGGCATCTGGTTTAATCTTTCTTACCAAGCCACTCATTCCTATAGCTCTCATCCTTGGCATGTCCTCTTTCCCAACTCAAAACTACTGTATTGAGCATAGGCTTTCACACTTGGCAGCCAGAGAAGACCAAATACCAGCATTATCTATTTAGGAGAAGTTGTTTATTTGCATGACAGTCCATTTGGTTGACCTTCAAGGTCAAACACAATAGCTTTGCTTGATAAAGAGTCTGAATGAAGCAGATGGATAAATAAATGATCACAGTTGTTTGAAGGGTAGCACTTTTTTGTGGCAGCTTATCGCTTGACAAATCGAAACCTTTACTCTTATTGAACAACATCTGGGCTGAGCCACAGCCCCTTTCTGTAGTATTCAAGAAAGGTCTCCTTTGTGCATCACATAATGTCCGTCACAAATTGCACTATCAAGCCAGACTTAAAAAGGAGAGTTTATTCCACCTCAGCAAGCATAGCAAGAGCAGATCGGATACCTGTAGCTGGCAGTTGACGGGTACTGCTAAGAAAATTTTGAAGGAACCCTTGCCAAAGATGGGATTTTTATATATATATTTTTAATGAGTGGTACTTATTTTCCCTGTACATGCATAGCCCAAGACCAACTGCTGAGCGATCTAAAAATGTGACTAAATTGTACATTTTTCACTCTAAACTCCTGACCCGTCCTCTGACCCATCTGCTAACTTCATAAATTGGTTTAAATAACTTGATTGCTGTAGATGTATCTTTTTGATAGTTCTGAGCTTACCTTAAAAAAGGTGTGATTATTTCACACTTTTATTATTTTCTTCATACGTATCTCTGAAGGTATGTATGCTATAAGCTAGCCAAATATGTCAACATAGTAATGATTGCTTGCACAGTTTGTCTATGCCAGCTAAAGTCAACAGTTGTATTCATGAAGCCTTCAGAGTCAATAAAGCAAAATATATCAAAGTAACATAAAACTAACGTAGTATAGAAGATGAAACAAGTAAAAAACTTGGTGGGTTGTGGATATGAATTCACAGGTTGCGGTAAAAAAAATACTTGATACTTGGTTGTGTGTAGTAATTTTAATTCCCTTATTGTGGCTTGTGTGGGGAGTGAGCAGGAGCCCCATGTAATGGTAACAAAATGGGTTAACGGGATCTCATTGCCATGGAGAGGAGTGAGCTTCTTAAGAATGGGTTGTGCTAACAATCCACTTGCCTAGGGGTAAAAATAGATCATCTATTAATCTGATTTGTGGGTCATATAGGTTCACAGCCTCATCATAACTTATGATCAGTATTAGTGTCAATAAGCATTTATTCCAACTTGTCCCAGGCCGGAGCACGTCTGCCGCTCCTATTCTCCTCAGTTGGTCCATATAATAATATAGCACATTCATTGTCGCCCCATTATGCAACCTGCTGTTTCTAATGTAGAGTGTTATGGTGCTCTTGCTGATTTAGACTTCATTGGTATGCATCTTCTAGTAAGCACTAACAAAACCTCAACGGATTTACAAGAAAGGATGATGGTTAGAGTTTACCATGCGAAACCAGATACCAAGTAAACAGAAATTGGGCTTACTCAGTTTTCCTGTAGAAGTGGGGTACACTGATGATGCAGAAAAGTGTCGTTTTGCTTTCTTCAGACACCCAAGTTAAGCATTAACAAATAATTTAAGTATTGTTAGGGATATAAATGTTTAGAAGAGTTGTCTAACTTTTGTATCTTAACAGAGTGAGAGACATTTTCACAGGGCTGAGATGTTTAAAGTTGTATAGAGCCAACTACTTAAGTCAGGTGTGCATTCAGTTTTCAGGAGAGCTGCTATTGTGCTTCAAACTGCCAGGTGCCCCAGTTAATTTCTTATTTGCATATTTTCCTCAATGGGTTTACACTGATTCTCCTCTTATCATTTGTGGGTCCGGTTTGACCGTGCACCTTTCCGCGTGATCTATTGTTCCCAATTCCTTAAAATATACATAGAGGGCTTGAACTCCTCCCGGAGACATGTTATTATTTGTTGTATTTATCACAGCACCGCCTATGGAGTGCTTGCATTGTAATGCTTAAGGGACTGTTACATTTCAAAAGTATTGTGAATTGTCACTTGTTAAATTATTTAACTGATAGATGTATTTTACACAGAAAGCAATCGTTTTTTAGTTCTGGCTTGACAGCATAGATGTTCTGATGGATCGTCTGCCTGTGGATTTTCTACCTTTTGAATACCCCCTGCGCCAGGATTTCGCGGGGAAATTCTTTCCTAGCTCTCCCACGTCGACAAGGACATCACAATAGAAAGGCTCCACTCGCGGCACAGTATGACGTCATCGGAGCCACAAAAGGACCTCGTCGGCGTGCTGCCGTCAGTTCCCTTTTTTTCCCCGCTGTCGACGCAGAATGGTTTTTCTAGGGGTTCTCCATTTTCTTCTAAAGAAAACGTTGCATCTCTTGATTGTTCCTGATGGCTACTTTTAGGAAGACTGGATTTAAACTGTGCAGAGAGTGTGGAGGGCATATGTCTATCACGGACCCGCAAGATGACTGCCTTTGGTGCCCATCTTCGGACCAAGACGTCGAGGAATGCCGTAGCTGCAGGAAGATGAATCCCAAAGCGATTAAAGAGCGTGAAGCTAAGTTGTTTATGGCCAAAGCCAAGAAGGAGAAGAGAGGTAGGAAGAGGGCAAAGTCTTCATCTTCTCACCCTTCAAGGTCGAAGAAGCATAAGAAATCCAAGAGAAGACCTGCCTCTCTACATCGTTCTTCGAAGGCCAGGGTTCGAGGTCGCCGACTCGGGCTGAGCGTCCTCGGAGGAAGGACTTTATTTCTCCATCTCCTCAAGTGACGCCGGTACCATCTCCGGCTGCGGCGTCGCTGGCTTCGGATGCTTCTTCGCAACATGAAGATTCACCGGCTCCAGCGTCGTCACCGGCGCCTGGTGAGTCCTCTCCAGTCCGTGTGACTTCACCTGTGTGGGCGCCGTCCCCGGCTCCGCAGGCTCCATTTCGACCTCAGGTGACTCCTCTTCAGGAAGGTACAGATCCATATCCTCCTTTTCCTGCTCCTGAGTCTGATTCTGCGTATTTCCTTAATGCGATGTTTGGCATGTTTGCCAGAGCCACGACTCTATCCAGCGAGCCTTTGGGCCCCGTGAGTCCTTTGGCTATCAACCTGGGTGTTCCTCAGTTCTAGCCCCAGGCTCCATTCATGCCATTCTTGCCATCGGCTCCGACTTGGCATTTCCTGGCGCCGAGATCCTCCACTCAGTCTCCTCAGACTCCTTCGGCTGCTGAGTCTGCGCCACCTCAAGTTCGATCGACATCGAGGTTCGAAGCAGAGGCTCCTCCATCGATGCCGTTGATGTCATCACTGGCGCGGCGTGTGGCTCCACCGACATCGTTACCTAAGCAATAATCCATGAGAGAGGCGCAGAACCTCCTCGAAGAGGAGGAATATTTACAGAATGAGGATGAAGGGGAAATTGTGTACTCTATGGACTAGTTTGAAGGCCTTCATGAAGCTAGTGACCTCTATACTACCCCCGAATATAATCTTCCTTCTGCAAGTGGAGGCATTGTACAGGACATTGCTCCATATGGTTATAAGGAAGGCGGCTGAGAGTCTTAAGCTTCCATCAGAGGAGATAAAGTCCAACATTCTAACAGAAGTTTTAAACCCATCTTCAACAACTTCTGAGCCATTGCTTCCTTTTACGGATGCTTTAACTGAACCAATCCTGGAGGTGTGGCAGAAACCTTTATCTGCTCCGGCTGTCTCTCGTTCCATTTCAAGAAGGTACAGGCCTGCCCTGGTGGTCCGGCTTTTTTGTCATCGCATCCTACGCGGAAAGTTTGGTTGTCCAAGCTTCTTGTTCAAAGCACTCTTCTGGTTCCTTCCCTACTATTCTGGATGATAGGGATTCTAAGAGGATGTAGCAAGCGGCAAAGAAGGGGTTTTCTTCTGCTAGTATGGTTCTTAAGAACAAAAATTTAACTTGCCTTCTTGGACGATATATCCATGCTTTGATGGACTCAATTGTGCAATTGGCCCCGAAATTGCCTGAAGAAGCTCGTGCTAGTTTCTTGGTAGTCTTAACGGATTTGCAGTCTGCGGCACGTCAGGTGATTCAATCAGGCATGGACACCACAGACTCTGTGGCTCGTGTGATGGAGACTTCTGGGGCTGCAAGGAGACAAGCATGGCTTAGATCATCTGGTTTCTCAGCTGATGTTCAGGCGACTTTGCTGGATTTGCCCTTTGATGGGTCAAAGCTCTTAGGTTCAAAGGCGGACTTAGCTTTAGAACGTTTAAAAGACAGCAGGGCTACTGCAAGATCTCTAGGCCTCCAGGTGTAGTCCAGAGGATATGGTTACAAACGGTATCGTGGTTTTGGGAGATCTGTTTCCTTTAGTTGCCGCCAGCAATCTCAACAGGGCCAACAACAAAATACCCTGTACAAATCATACAGAGGGAAGAATAAAAGAGGCCTCAGGGGTGCAAATAGACAACAATCCTCCTTTTCTTCCTCTACCTCCCCTCCCGCCACTGTTGATACAACAGGAAAGCAGTTCTAGATCCCCCATCTTAGAACATGTTGGTCCGGTTGGAGTTCGGGTGTCCCACTTTCTACAAGATTGGAGACTGATCACTTCTGATCGTTGGGTCTTGAATCTTGTAGAGAATGGGTACGCCCTCCCCTTTTTGGTGTTTCCTCCTCCTTACCCTCCTCGCCAGCGTGGGTGTTCAGAGGACCACTTACTGCTTTTCCAGCAGGAGGTTCTTACATTGCTTCAAAAAGGTGCAATAGAGGTGGTTCAGGAGCAGGAAAGGGGTCAGGGTTGCTACTCCCGGTATTTCCTGAACCCCAAAAAGGACGGTCGCTTGAGACCAATCTTGGACCTCAGGATTTTGAACCTTTACCTCAGGCAGGAAAAGTTCAAAAGGCTGACCTTGGCTCAGGTTCTTCTTGCGCTGCAACAAGAAGACTGGATGGTGTTGATTGATCTGCAGGATGCGTATTTTCATCTTCCCATCCTGAAGTTGTGTCGGAAGTATATCCGGTTCACGGTGGGATCGCAACACTACCAGTTTGCAGTTCTTCCGTTCGGTTTTACTTCCGCTCCTCGAGTCTTTACAAAGGTGATGGCGGTGGATGCAGCTTATCTCAGAAGGTCAGAGGTTCCTGTTTTCCCCTACCTGGACGACAGGCTGTTGAAAGCGGAGTCTCCAGAGTTGGCTTTGCGCAACTTGCAAGTGACAACTCATCTGTTGTTCAAATTGGGTATTTAGATAAAGATACCCAAATCTCAACTGGGGCCTTCTCAGCGCAGCCTGTTCATAGGGGCAATACTGGACACTTCTGTGTGGCGAGCATACCCGCCTCCGCAGAGGATTCTCGACATACAGGAAATGATTCCTTTATTTCACGATGGAGCGGTTGTTCCAGTCCTGAAGGTTCTTCGCCTGCTCGGTCTGCTCACTTCCTGCATTCTGTTAGTCAACCATGCACGCTGGCACATGAGGGCACTCCAGTGGTGCCTCTGCAGGCAGTGGTTTCAGCACAGCGGAGAGCTCGGGGAGAATATCAGAATCTCCAGAGAAGCTGCAGCGGAGCGGACTTGGTGGAGTGTGCTGGGCAACCTGTCACAAGGAAACACCTTTCAGTCTCCTCCGCCGGTGGCCACAGTGATCACGGATGCCTCCACTCTAGGGTGGGGTGCTTATGAGGGGGATCTGGAGGTCAAAGGTCTTTGGTCTCCAGAGGAAAGGTTGCCTCACATCAACCTGTTGGAATTGCCGGCGATACGTTTGGCACTAAAGGCTTTCCTTCCTTCCCTTTGCGGTCAGTCGGTGTGCTGAATGTTCGTGCGGATAGTCTTAGCTGGCATTACTCGGCCGATCACGAGTGGCGGCGTCAACCGGAGGTGGTCCATCGCATCTTTCAGATGTGGGGTTCTCCTCGGTTAGACCCGTTTGCCACTCACAAGAAAGTGCACTGCCCGTTGTTCTGCAGTCTCCAGTATCCAATGCAGGGGGCGCTGGGGGACACGTTCCAGATAGATTGGAGCTCACAACTCCTTTACGCGTTTCCCCCCATACCCTTGATTCCTCTGGTTTTGAGGAAGATTTGTAAAGACCGGGCCCAAGTTATATTGATCGCCCCGGATTGGCGATGGCGATGTAAGTGCGGGGGAGCGTGGATTCGTATTGCGATGTTGAAGATAACTCTGCCGAAGATGGTGTGAATACACTAGAGGCGGCACACGCTTTAGCCGTTCTGCGTTTGCAGAGAGGTGTAATGAGGCCACGCCCCTTTTTACACCTCTCTGCAATGGAGCCCCCTGGCGCATACTGGAGGTTCCTGGTGGGCTACTTGTCCCCCAGGGACACCCAGTATTCAAGGGAATTTAGTTTCCACTCTGGAAACGTGCCAGGGGGCTGCGTTGCAGAGAGGTGTAATGAGGCCACGCCCCTTTTTACACCTCTCTGCAAGGCAGCCTCCTGGTGCATATTGGAGGTTCCTGGTGGGCTAGTTGGCCCCCAGGGACCCCCAGTATGCAAGGGGACTTAATCCCTCAACTTAGAACGCGCTACGGGGCACGTTTGCACAGTGGTGAAGGTAGGGGTCGGGCTTGGGGTAATATGTGTGCAAACATGCCCTGTGGAGCGTTTTAAGTTGGGGAATTAATTCCTCTTCAATCCAGAGGTCCCCTAGGGGTTAACTAGCATAACAGGTACCTCTAGTAAGTGCCACGGAGCTGTATTGCAGAGTGTTGTTTAAGGGGGGCGTGGCCTCTGAACACCTCTCTGCAGCGCAGCTCTCTGGCGCATACTGGAGGTACCCGGTGGGCTAGTTGGCCCACAGGGGACCTCCGGATTGAAGAGGAATTAATTCCCCAAATTAAAGCGCGCCACAGGGCGTGTTTGCACATGTCACCTCAGGCCCCGCCCCCTTCCTTCACTATTGAGCAAAATATTCCTCTAAAATCAGCCGAACTACGAATTCTGATTTACTCACCTGTTATCAGGAGAGACGTCAGTGCTGCATCTTTGAGCCCAGTACGGACCCTGAAAAGTAAATCTAAGTGTACTTACCAGTAACTTGTATTTCCTTCCATAGGAATCTATTGTGTGGTTTTCACCAGAAAAGTTTCAAAGTGTCCATTTTTGAAATGTACCAATAATCCTCTAAAATCAGTTGAACTATGAATTCCGATTTACTCCACTGCTATCAGGAGAGACCTCAGTGCTGCATCTTTCAGCCCAGTACTGATCCTGAAAAGGAATTTTAACCATACTTACCAGTAACTTGAATGTCCTTCCATAGGATATCATTGCCTGCTATATAATATATATATATAAATATATATATATATATATATATATATATATATATATATATGCTTCCTTCTCACGGCTCTTTTGCGGTGGAACCTCCCACAGTCCGGTGGCGCGTTCACGGCTGGCAGAGCCCCGCCAGTCACTTATTTCCCATAATTTTCCAGTTAGACGCGCACTCAGAGGTAAAGTGGTATACAGTGTCACTTTATTTGCTGTTACGCGTTTCGGAAGCCAAAACTCCCTTGCTCACACAGCAAGCCATTTGCTTTCCACCAGTTACATACACATAGCGTCATAGCCATAGAAACAGGACTGTACACATTTCGTTTTGGCTGACATCTTAGAGTGTACTTTCTGTACAGTTCTTGTACACACAGTGTCTCTTATTTACACAACCACTTACTTAAAAAAGTGATTAAGTACATTTCATCATTACTTTTTTACTTTTTTACTTTTGTACTTTTTATCTCACATTTCATTCGCCATAGTGGCTAATTGTTCAGTAACTGTTTCTAAACCCCTCTTCTTTCGCCTAGTGGCTTAATAAGGGTTCAATGTCTCTGGTTAAAGCTTTATCTTTAAAAACAAAGAAAAAAGTGCAAAAAACGTGAACTATAGGTGAGGAAATTTCTACTTAGTGAAGAAGTCTTCTACTCTATTTCCGTGATTCTTCTGGGTGACAGGCTCATTTTTCGTGAAGTGCATGTGATCCCTAATATCTCATCTTGATTCCGCCTGTTAGAGTAAAACAAAAATTAAAATTACAATCTTATTCTCATTAAAACATATTTCCAGCTTAGATATTTCAACCAACATTCCTTCATTGTGACACCATTCTATACATTTCATAGGTACAGAATTCGCATTTTGATTTTTTCATGAGTCATATAAATGAACTATCAATTCCTCATGGTCATTGTGCCCATTCGGTTGTCTTGTCTCTAGCTCTAAAATCCATTTAGACTCTTTTTTCCTCAACTGCATCTCTCTGTTACCCCCTCTGTGATTCTGTCTGACCTGTTCGATTGCACAGTATGTTATCAAATTGCAATTCGATCTATGATATTGCGCAAAGTGTCTCGCCACTGGGTATTGAGGGTCCTGATTTGTGATTGCCCTAAGGTGTTGCATCACCCTATTTTTAGCCATTACTGTTGTGCTGCCCACATATCTTTTTTTACAAGTACATTCGAGCACGTATACCACATATGTAGTGCTGCACGTGAGGAATTGAGTTATTTTTCTTTTTGTCTTGCCATGAGGGAGATCAATGTCTTTTCTCATTGGGCTGTTCTTACAAGCTTTACAGTGCCCACACGGAAAGAAACCCACCAGATTATGTTGGTTCCTATCCCTGTAGTCTGTAATGTCTCCCTTCGTGAGTATGTCCCTCAGGCTATGACTTTTTCTGTAGGTGATGGCTGGTCTAACGCTTAAATCTGGGCCAATGATAGGGTCGCTTTTGAGGATGTTCCAATTTTTCGCAATTATTTTCCTTATTTTGTGAGACCCTCTATTGTACGTAAGGATTACCCTGGTGGTGTCGTTTTCTTGCGTTTCCTTCTCTTTGGTTATTAGGGTACTTTCCCTTGTCACATTTTCCATCTTTGTCAGGGCTCTATCTAGAACCCATCTAGGGTAACCCCTCTCTTTGAATCTCTGAATCATTATTCCACTTTCTTTTTTGTACTCCTCTGTGCTAGAACAATTTCTCCTTGCCCTCAGCAGTTCCCCATATGGAATGCTCCATTTTAGGGTATCAGGGTGGCTGCTCAGAGCATGGAGGACACTATTGCCTGCCGTCTCTTTCCTGAACAACTTTGTTCTTAACCGGTCACCTTCTGCTCTTACTTCCACGTCTAAATATTCAACCTTCTGTTTGCTCTTTTGATGAGTAAGTTTTATATTGTACTCATTGCTATTCAAAAGTTTCACAAAATCATCAGCCTCTTCATCATTCCCCTCCCACACTACAAAAAGGTCATCTATGTACCTAAGCCATACAACGACTTTTTCGAATGCCTGATTGTACTGGGGGTCATTTTTAGTGTCAATCTTTTTCAGAAAGTCTTGGGTATCCTTCACATAGGAAGGTAGCTCTTCACATAGGAAGGTAGCTCTTTCACGTATTCCTGGAGGATGTAGAATTCTTCCTCCAGGAATACGTGAAAGAGCTACCTTCCTATGTGAAGGATACCCAAGACTTTCTGAAAAAGATTGACACTATAAATTGGAAAGCTGAGTACATGTTAATAACTATGGATGTAAATTCATTATACACAATCATTGAACATGAACATGGTATAGAGGCATGCATGCATTATTTGAAAAAACGGAACATAATGTACCTTGAGCACACAAGGATGCTAAAGGAAATGATAAGAATATGTTTGGAAAATAATGTATTTATGTTTAATGGTGAACTGTATAAGCAAACAACTGGAACTTGCATGGGTACGAGCTTTGCGCCGAGCTTTGCGAATTTGTTCTTGGGCAAATGGGAAGAGGAGATAAAAAATGACCCCCAGTACAATCAGGCATTCGAAAAAGTCGTTGTATGGCTTAGGTACATAGATGACCTTTTTGTAGTGTGGGAGGGGAATGATGAAGAGGCTGATGATTTTGTGAAACTTTTGAATAGCAATGAGTACAATATAAAACTTACTCATCAAAAGAGCAAACAGAAGGTTGAATATTTAGACGTGGAAGTAAGAGCAGAAGGTGACCGGTTAAGAACAAAGTTGTTCAGGAAAGAGACGGCAGGCAATAGTGTCCTCCATGCTCTGAGCAGCCACCCTGATACCCTAAAATGGAGCATTCCATATGGGGAACTGCTGAGGGCAAGGAGAAATTGTTCTAGCACAGAGGAGTACAAAAAAGAAAGTGGAATAATGATTCAGAGATTCAAAGAGAGGGGTTACCCTAGATGGGTTCTAGATAGAGCCCTGACAAAGATGGAAAATGTGACAAGGGAAAGTACCCTAATAACCAAAGAGAAGGAAACGCAAGAAAACGACACCACCAGGGTAATCCTTACGTACAATAGAGGGTCTCACAAAATAAGGAAAATAATTGCGAAAAATTGGAACATCCTCAAAAGCGACCCTATCATTGGCCCAGATTTAAGCGTTAGACCAGCCATCACCTACAGAAAAAGTCATAGCCTGAGGGACATACTCACGAAGGGAGACATTACAGACTACAGGGATAGGAACCAACATAATCTGGTGGGTTTCTTTCCGTGTGGGCACTGTAAAGCTTGTAAGAACAGCCCAATGAGAAAAGACATTGATCTCCCTCATGGCAAGACAAAAAGAAAAATAACTCAATTCCTCACGTGCAGCACTACATATGTGGTATACGTGCTCGAATGTCCTTGTAAAAAAAGATATGTGGGCAGCACAACAGTAATGGCTAAAAATAGGGTGATGCAACACCTTAGGGCAATCACAAATCAGGACCCTCAATACCCAGTGGCGAGACACTTTGCGCAATATCATAGATCGAATTGCAATTTGATAACATACTGTGCAATCGAACAGGTCAGACAGAATCACAGAGGGGGTAACAGAGAGATGCAGTTGAGGAAAAAAGAGTCTAAATGGATTTTAGAGCTAGAGACAAGACAACCGAATGGGCACAATGACCATGAGGAATTGATAGTTCATTTATATGACTCATGAAAAAATCAAAATGCGAATTCTGTACCTATGAAATGTATAGAATGGTGTCACAATGAAGGAATGTTGGTTGAAATATCTGAGCTGGAAATATGTTTTAATGAGAATAAGATTGTAATTTTAATTTTTGTTTTACTCTAACAGGCGGAATCAAGATGAGATATTAGGGATCACGTGCACTTCACGAAAAATGAGCCTGTCACCCAGAAGAATCACGGAAATAGAGTAGAAGACTTCTTCACTAAGTAGAAATTTCCTCACCTATAGTTCACGTTTTTTGCACTTTTTTCTTTGTTTTTAAAGATAAAGCTTTAACCAGAGACATTGAACCCTTATTAAGCCACTAGGCGAAAGAAGAGGGGTTTAGAAACAGTTACTGAACAATTAGCCACTATGGCGAATGAAATGTGAGATAAAAAGTACAAAAGTAAAAAAGTAAAAAAGTAATGATGAAATGTACTTAATCACTTTTTTAAGTAAGTGGTTGTGTAAATAAGAGACACTGTGTGTACAAGAACTGTACAGAAAGTACACTCTAAGATGTCAGCCAAAACGAAATGTGTACAGTCCTGTTTCTATGGCTATGACGCTATGTGTATGTAACTGGTGGAAAGCAAATGGCTTGCTGTGTGAGCAAGGGAGTTTTGGCTTCCGAAACGCGTAACAGCAAATAAAGTGACACTGTATACCACTTTACCTCTGAGTGCGCGTCTAACTGGAAAATTATGGGATATATATATATATATATATATATATATATATATATATATATATATATATATATATATATATATATATATATATATATATAAAAAAAATAAATAAAATAATAAAAAAAAAAATATATATATATATATATATATTAAAAATAAATAAAATAAAAATATTACAATTTCAATATTTTTTAAAACAATTTTTTCAATTTATATTAAAAATATGTAATGTAATTTAAAAATAAAATATCTAAAAATAAATACTTTAAAACAATGTAGTAAATAAGTATAAAGAAAATAACAATTAATACATTTAAAAATTATCATTTACAAAACCTTTGAAATTCACTGAAAATACCATAGGTTTCAGCCACTTTATAGTTCGGAATTAGCATTTAAAAAACCTTAGAAGTTCACTGAAAATACCATAGGTTTCAGCCACTTTATAGTTCGGAATTAGCATTTAAAAAACCTTAGAAGTTCACTGAAAATACCATAGGTTTCAGCCACGTTATAGATTCGGAATTAGCATTTAAAAACCCTTGGAAATTCACTGAAAAAACCATAGGTTTCACACGTTATAGTTCGCTGGACATTTCACTCATACAAAACCAATGAAATTCCCCCGTTATAGTTAGTTCAGCTAACTATAACGTACGCGCCCGCAATGCACTGCTGATGACGTCACATATTACATCACTCATGACATGGTCAGTGACATCAATCATGACATCACTGATGACATCTCAAATGACATCACTGATGACATCATCCTTGTGAAAGAGTGGCAGACCTCCTCTCACCCTAACATAACCTTTGATACACACATTCAAAAATAGAAACTAAAATTAAAAAAAAAATGGAGATACCAATACCAGTTACACCAACCTATTCAGTAATTCAAACATCTACATACACATCCACTCATTCACCAACAGTTCTATATAGTCACTCATACATGTGCTCACTCATCATATGTACTCGTACACCTATACATCCTGTTACATACCGATACTCATCCATAGTTACTCGCACACATACTCACACATGCAAATAAACTGTCAAACATCCATTTACTTGCATATACAGCTATACACACACCACTACACTTACTTCTACAGAAATGTACACATACTTACTCATTTAAACAATCACTTATAGAAACACATACTTATTTATACAGTAACTCTTCCAATCTCTCACTCTCACATATACTCACTTATATACATCAATACTCGCATATACTAGTTTAAAACATATGTAGTTACTCATAAAGATACTATTGATAGTCATTCACTCACTAAAACACCCATACACACACACACACTCATCCACCCATACAGTCCTGCACACATGCTGTCTTCAAAACACATACAAACAATGAGTCAGTCATTCATGCATCTGTGCGCTAAGTAATACCCCCACCAAACCATACAGACACTCATTCTGATACTCAAAAAACGTAGCTACTCACCAACCCATGCAGCCACTTATACACAAAGTGAGACACTGATACAGATATTAACATATTTAAACATTACTCGCTAATAAATATTTTCACTAAGACATATTCAATAAGTCAGTTATGCAATCAATTTTACAGGAAAAACATCTATTTAGACACTTATTTACCCATTTATTCTTCCATCAACCTTTAGCTATACATATATAAAAAAAAAATATTTTTCAAAAAGACACACATTCACTGGATGATGTCATGAGTGATGTCATGAGTGATGTCACTGACCATGTCATGAGTGATGTAATATGTGACGTCATCAGCAGTGCATTGCGGGCGCGCGAGTTATAGTTAGCTGAACTAACTATAACGGGGGAATTTCAATGGTTTTGTGTGAGTGAATATATATCACCAAAACCTCCCTCAGCAATGCTGTCGCCTTACACTGGACCACATTTCAAACACTTACACCATGTTTATACGTGATTTGGGCTCCATGTTTAGTCTGCCATCACTTTCATTGTGTTGGCTGCTAGACCATGTCCTTAACAGTTTTGGTGAATACAGGGGAATTATACCACAGACATTGTGTCCTTTATACTGAACTCCTAACAATAATGCATTAACATCAAATGACTGGGATTTAAGTACACACAGTAAGGTATAGTAAAATGGCTAAAAATATTATCAAATGATTTTGAAACCTTTTCAAATAATTTCATGTTCTATAAAGGTGCCTGTGCTACTTTGTTAACTTCAGCAGCGCCTTCAAGCCCAGTGTCAATGTAATTCTAATTTTAAATTTCTTGTAAGCGAGTCGCACCATTTATATTAATAACTACCTTCTTCTATCTTACTATGACTAGGATTTAAATCTACACAGTAAGGCATAAATAGTAAGATGGATCTAAGTCTTATACAATAGTCTTTATCACTTGTAAACATTTCTAAATCATTTAATGTACTATTAAAGTGCCAATGCAACATTGTTGACACCAAAAGCGCCTTTAACCCCTCTGATGTGGCGCAAATATCCCTCCCCAGTGCTGCGCTGTCCATTGGAACTAGTGCTGAATGGACGTCCAATGGTCGTGAGCAGCACTGGGGAGGTAGTGCACGCGACGACCGTTGGACGTTCGCAGCACTGAAGGGGTTAAAACCAGTACCAACATTATTTTGATTTTGAATTCCTTACACGAGTCCCACCATTATATTTATAGCAACATACTTCTATCTTATTAAATCAATTTTTAACTTCTCATTGGACACACAGGATTCTGAATTTCACCCTCAATGGTTGTTAATGCCAACTATGTTTTTCATTTTGCTTACCATTTTGAGGTGGCACAGGAATGTGTGTATATATATATATATATATTTTAGCACAGTTTCGCCGGCAGGTTCCCTCCTCCAGTCACGGAAAGAAACCACACAGGAGCCGTGGCCACAATTCAAAGTGCAGTTTATTGCGAGCACAACGACCTACGCGTTTCGGAGTAAGATTGCTCCTTCCTCACGGGCAAGAATGTGCGTTTCAATAGTGTTAATAAAATAAAGTAATGTGTCACGTGACAATAAAAATAAATAATATACTTTCTTAGTATGTCTCATCCGTCTGTTTTTCATACAATATATACCAGTTCATCATTGTTCATCATGTTAAAGCATACAAAATACTTTATAGTCAATTTTAAATTTGAGATTCAAAAATAAATAACTCAAATTGGCACTTCATACCCCATATACAAATAAAATTGAGATACACTGGCTTGGGGCTCGAACCGGCCATCCCAAAAGATAGTTCTACATGATTAATGCATTGTGCTATTTGGGTGGCAATGTTAGATTCGGCGAAATATAGATACTTGAAGTTCAATTCCAGCTTGTTTGCGAGAACAACGAGCATAACTGTCCCAAAATAAATTGACTAAATTAATTTTAGGAACACAAACAATATTATTGTTCTAAAGGACATATATCTGCACAATGGATGTAATACTGCTTGGAGATTAATCAAACCAAAGAATAAATAAAAGCCCCAGATCTGAAAGCCCCGGTGGGGGATTGGTCATAAGTTAGTATCTCAGGCCTTATAGTCTATATAAGACAACGTTTACTTCCACTCAATAAAGGTACATAATAAATGCCTACACACTACATATTGGCTTGGCATATAGCATTAGTAATTGTACCCAACATCAATACTGAATAAGAAAACATAACTATATTTTGCCCCAGTGCGCATAGTCTGTGTAAGCAAACATAATGTATTGCCCCAGTATATATATATATCTATACTACTGTTATAAAGCAAGAACTTTGAACCTTTGAGGCGGGTAAACTCTGGAACCACAGCGCCAATCCACACACCCGATACATCATTGTAATCGTCAGGGTGTGCAGATGGACATAGGCTATATAAACTATAAAAATATGCGTTATTTAAAAAGAATTTTGGGATCTTGAGATATTGGGATCTCGACTTTTGGTCATGCTGGGAGTCATCATCACCGAGCGGGACCTGCAATATTTTGAAATCTTCTTGCAGTGTATGAATGTGGTGTTCCTTTTCTCCCAAGTAAAATAACATGGAAATGCCCATTGAAAACGTTTCCCTTTCTGATCGAGAATGTCTGTCAGTGGTTTCAACACCTTCCTTTTTGCAAGGGCAATTTGGGAGAGGTCTTAAAATAAGACCTCTCCATCCCCCCAAACAGTAAGGGGGAGTGGTTTTTAGCATCACTGAGTATTTTCTCTATTTATGGGCAAGACAGTAGCTTTATATTAAGGTCTCTGAATTTTACAGAGTCCCTTTTTCTCCTGGGTGCCACTCTTGCTCGCTCTCTGCATACACATTATCTCTCTCTTTAAGTTCAGTATATGAAATAAGGATTGGACATACCCTCATATGTCACAGCCTTCGGGCAACTTTGAAGCATTGCTAATGCAGACGTTCTCGTGTTGTGCTTTCCAAATTTATAATTGCAGTTCATTTACCATCCATTACCTGTTTACCTAGTCTCACCCTGCTAATCTGTTATGCTCTGCATTACATTCCTTTAGAGATTTCATGAATGAATTAGCTTTCCATGGCCTTCTTCCTCTCCCTCTTTCCTCGCTGATTTGTGTCCACAGCTCTACTCTGCTACAAATCACCTTTAGTCCACTCAGGCCCAGGAGATCACCATGCAAGATGATCATACATAACATTGATTCTGCTTCTTATTTCCGCAGAGTGTTTCTGCTTCTGAAGGCACTCTAGGCCTCTCCTCCTTTACTGTCTGGTGCCATATTGGCTTCCATGAGTGCGTGCCATAAGGGCTTGCAGGAGTCTCAATCAGCAGCCTCCACTCTCTCAGTATTCTGCGATTTTTATATATTTCTTCATCAAACAGCTCTCATCAGCTTCTCCAGCCTATATTTGCAACAGCATCTCCTTTGTTGACCCTTCTTCTTCTGAAGCATCTCCAGTGCAGACCAATGGTGCGGAGCTTCAAGGATTTATGCCCACCATGCTGTGATGTGACCCTGCCCTCTCCGCCAGACAATATTTTACAAGGTTAAGGTTTAACCTAAAGGTTAGCTGTCTCGCCAACCTAATGTTATCCAAAATATTCTTTAAATGATCTGTTCAAGAGTTAGTCTCATTTTGCGTCCACCCACCATAATAGACTGCTTGGGGCAGTCCACTTCAGCCATTGGCTCTCTTTACTGTGTCTGATAGCTTTTACTTGCACATATGTACATATTCTCCTAAAAAGTAGTCCACATCCATGACAGAGATGGTGGGCAAATCTCCGCTCTCATTTCTCCTTCATTTATTTATTTTTTATATATATTTGTTTTGTGATGGACCATTTTTTAAATATATTTTTGTTCTCAAAAAGGTGCAAGACATTTTTACTTTTTATTACCTTTAGACAGAAGAAAAAAAACTATTGTAGTTTTACTAAGGCTAGACATATTGGCTTTGCCACTGATTTTATTTATTTTTTAAAAGTCATACAAGTTAACCATTGTTAGAAAGCCTGAAAGAAGCACATTAAACTGTCACATATTTAGGTAAGCAGAGTGTAGTGGGAATTGGGAGATGCCCTGTAAAGTCTCAGCAATTGCAGTTTAGCCCTGGCATTTTATCTACCATCTTTGTCTTGATTGCTTTGAGACCTAACTAGATCGGCTTGAAGTCTTACTTCAAGAAGAGGCGCCCTCACTTGTGCATCTTGTGCTTGCCCATTGTGCCATTCAAACTCGAGTCAAACTGTACTGATAAGGCCAACACGTTCGAAGTGCTTCTGGGGTATCTTGGGGCACACTTCAGGTGAGACATGATATGACATGTTGAGCTGAACTGTAGGCACTTAAACACATTTGAGGTCTTTACAAGATTAAAAACCAGACATTTCATATTATTGCCATTGAGAGTAATGTTCAATTCAAAGTGTTCAGTTTCTACAGGACGAGAATATCGTTGACTCTCTTGACATACTATTTGCAAAGTTAAGGTCATGGCAGCATTTCTTGGGGGAAGAAGAGATCAGTCCTCGCATAGGTAATAGTAGTGATAAATATAATCATAATTTGTTTTTGTATAGGTATTTTTTCCACATGTTTACCTTTTATAGACACTGGAAAGCTGGTGTTAATATTATCCAGTTTAATGCTACTCCTCTCTGCTTGGGTTTGGATCAGTGATTTAGCAAAACGGCTGGAGCCTAATGGTGCATCTTTGAGCTTTCTGTATGATATATTAACTAATGCAGTGTAATTGGAAGAGTCTCAGAGATCACACCACTCTTGAATTATATAGGGTTATATCTGGCAAAACCAAATCTGGATACATGATGGGGCCATTTCTAATGTATTAAGTTATGAAAGAGTTATTGTATGTAAGATGGCAAGCACAAAGGCCCACGGGGCGAATTGACAGTTACAAAATGTGTTATAAGGCACACTGGTTGCAAGCCATACTATGAAATTCTACATCAGTATTAACCCTGGGCGTAGTTTGCGAAGTAGCGCTACGCGTAGCTACGCGAAGTGCACTTCGCGAGCTACGCGTAGCTATGCAAAGTGCACTTCGCGAGCTACGCGTAGCACTATGCGAACTGCGTAGTACCCTGTACGCACTGTGCAAGATGCCATTTTCAATGATTCCACATTGCGGATAAGCATCCGGGACTGTGCAATCATTGAAAACGGCATCTTGCACAGTGCGAGCTGTAGTTTTCTGCCGCTCAAGTAGATTTTTACTCGAGCTGCAGCTTTCTCAACGCGGACTGGTAGTTTCTCATTGCGAGCAGTCTCGAGCATACGCGACCACTCGTAATGAGAAACCTGACCTTCCCACGTTGAGAATCTCGCCGGGAGGTTTATTTTCCACGCTCGCGATCGGCAACTTGATGTTGCTGATCGCGAACGAGGAAAAAGTCTCGCCGGGATGTCATTATGCTTGCTCGCGGTCGCCAACTTCACGTTGAGGACCGCGAGCAAGCAAAAAATGCCCGCTGCACTACGCTACGTGATTTTGCACTGTGCTACGTGCACTTCCCGTAGTGCGAAGTAGCGTAAACTTTGTAAACTACGCAAGCGTAGCGTAGTGCTTTGCCCAGGGTTAATCAGTATGTACCAATAATGATGTTTGAACAATTTCTCTTTCAACAATTACTTTTGGCAAATCTTGTATGCTCGTGGCCCATAACTATTGCTTAACTCTCTCTCCTTATATATATTTTTTTTTTATGGATTTTCTTTTTTTGTGCTGAGAGCAGTATATCCCAAGGGTTGCTCTGCATGCCATGATAAACTGCATTATCTCTAGGAAAGCTATCCTGACAAAATAATAGTTTAAATCCTTTCCTGACTGCACCATAACTTTGATGTAAAGCAGCAAAAGGTAGTCCAACACACAATCGCTACAAGTATGAAACCTCAATATTGTTATATCTGATGTTCAATACCTGCACTTGTAGTATTGATTTTGCTAAGGAAGACATAAAAAGCTGCCAGCAGAAGCAAGAATGAGATGATTTGTTTTGTATAAACATTGTACTAGGTTTAAACTTTAATACTTTCCTTTTTTTAGTACACCCTGCTTTCTAAATTTGGATGTTATTCTTTTTAAATTAAAAAATCTTGAAATATTATTTGGAAGTAATATCGTTATAAAGACTAAATGAACTAAAGTGACTGCCAGCCAACGGCAATGATTTAAATTATTTTGGATTTAGAGCTATTCTCTGAGCTTAATATTGCTGGTAGTAATGGCAGCAGGATAAACCCTTTTGAGGCCCATATTTCTTTTAGGGTCTGTAGTAGTTGGTTATGGTTGCTGGTATTGTGAGTGACGATGGTCACTCACAATACGAGACAATTTAACATTTGCTTATTGTTTGCTCGTGTGGTACAGTGATTAAGACTGTTTATTTGTTGTGAGTGGAATGGTGTTCAGTCATCAAGAAGGTCATTGAGTGATGTTAAAATATTTGCCAAATAATGAAATTTTTGAAGACATTAAAGTGGCAGCTTTTTTTTTGCCAATATGAGCTACGAATCTGTGTTTTTAAACTGTTTTATATAAATGCTTAATCAAGTATAGTTGTTGCAATAAATAGGTGCTTGTTTAATATTCAACAGATATGTAGGCAGGTACTTGTGCAGTACCTTCAGTACAGTGGATGACTATAGTTTGACAGGGGAACTGATTGCAGTGTTTGATCTGACTTGGTTGATTGATTGTTGAGGAGAAGCTTTTAGGAAAGACTGTTCCAAGCTGAACAGTTTTTTTTACGTGGATGTTGGTGTTAAATTCCCAAGGAAAAAAAAGGATAGACCTTAATCATTTTGTCAGAAGTTGTGGGGTGGTCTATAGGTTTCATGGGTCATTTGTGATTGTCTCTATATCAAAGACGAGCATGGGAAAGCCTGTGTGTGAAGGCGGTTATTAGGGGAATGGAGAGCTGGCAGTAGAGGACGAAAGTGATGGATTTGATTTTCCATGTTAAGTGTTTGAGGGGCAAATCTGAGTTTGATGTGGCACAAGAATAGATCTTGAAGTAGTCAATGCTCTCAAACTCACAAGGTTCAATGTGGTAAGTCTTTCCATTTCTTAGAATAGTTATTGGAAAATATATATGTTCAGTTTCCCTAGTGAGTTTGTGTACATTCACAAACTTCTCCATGATACTTTCCAACCCTGGATATTGTCGGGGATTTTTGCTCTTGCAAAGAGCTGGATTAAATTCTCTTCCTGGGTTGCAAGGGAAATTGAAAACTTCCAAACCTGGGGAAGGTGTAGGAGAAGGCGTTTTCCCACTGGGGAAAGAAGTTATCCCTGTGGAGAAACCTAAACATAAAATATAATTGCACATCAGAAGTCCCTTTCCCCGATGTACCCTACACACAATTATTCATTGAGGAAAAGCAACATCAAATCACATTTCTGGTCGTACTCCCAGAAAACTGGCACTGGTAGAGGTTTCCAGGCATTTTACTAGGAATGTTTGTGAATATGAAAATCTTAAATCTGCACGGGAGTAGTTTTACATGTGCAGATTAACAATTTGTAAATCGGGCCCATTCGAACTAGCAGATCTTCCCTCTTCACCCAAGAGTTTGGAGTGCAGGATACTGCTGGGGCTTGTGGAAAGAAATATCTAACACTGGAAAATGCTTTAAAAAAAATATATATACAAAGACCAGTATCACAAACCACGTGACCAAATGTCCGCTGACCAATTATAAATTAAACACCTGAGTGACAATGTTTTTAAGGTAAAGTGTAAAACTGGTTTTAGATCCAAGTAAAATTGTTTGAATACGTTTAGTAAATGTACTTTAGAATTTTTCTTCTTCCATTTACTTTCAGGATGGGCGATTACACGTATTTTGTATGGACACATAGAATAATAATTTGTCTCAATAGTTTCTCAGGTCGGTGCTCATGTAGATGGTAGTAGTTGAAGTGTGGTGGTAATGTAAAGAAGTCCAAACGTCTTACTGTATTTTATTTCCGCAGGAAGAGTTTTGATCTGTGCCAGTGATGACCGGACGTGTGCCCAGCTCAAGGAGTACATCACTGGAGGAGCGGAGGCCCTTCTAATGAGATTGTACAACAAAACGTTTGGAAAGGATGCAAAAGCTGAGGAAGTGTGGTTGATTGGGAGAAAAGCTGCCGGATCAAAGGCAAGATCCAAAAAAGCTAAGCCTGTGACTGCATCGAAACAAAATAAAAATAAGAAGCCAGAGTTGACTTTAACTCAAATGATGGGAAGAGCTGAGGAGGAGGATCTGCCAGAGGAGGGAGATGATGACATTTATAAAGACGATAGTGCAAGCCAGGAAAGCAGCAATGAAGAAACCAAGCCAGAAGGTCTCCTCATGAACCTCCCTTCAGATACTTCTTACTACAGCATCTTAGAAGAGCCTCTTACAGTCATTCACCCTTTGTTGGGCTGTAGTGATTCCTACGCTCTCACGCGGGTACTACATGAGATTGAGCCAAGATATGTTGTGCTGTATGATGCAGAACTTAGCTTTGTACGTCAGCTGGAAATTTACAGAGCAAGCAGGCCTGGCAAACCTTTGAGGCAAGTATGCAAACATAAATAAATTCATACCTCACTCTTAGTTGCAAGCATGCGTACCTGTGCAGCTGTTGAAGTGGAATCATTTCTACAGGTAAGTGGCACTAGTTTCACTTGTTGGATTTTTGCATCACCAGCCTGGCTTTCAAAATAGAGATATTAAAAGAGCTCCTTGCGTTACCAAGCTTAATGACAAATATGATAGCTATAAACAAGTTTTCACCAGACTCCACTGGCTTCGTTGGTTGAGGGAAACAAATTCCATCCTCTCTGCGTAGTTTATAGATACATGGAAGTTATTAAAATGATGTTCTATGCAATTCATACACATAAATCACTCTACTAAAAATTATCCTATGTACTAACTTGTTTTCACCATGCCCTGAAACAAGTGTGATACAGTACTCAGCCACGCCATAATTGGAGAAGACAGCAATATAATTCCAGTGAGAGAACTATTCCCTCCAACCTACATTGAACCTCACTTCTCATTTAAACACAAATGCATGTTGGAACATGTAGTTGCTCTTTGAAATAAGATTTTAAAGCTTGAAAAGATTTCTTGGTAATCAAAGCGCTTGCAAGGAGTAGTACATCTTTTTATCTTAAGGAGATTTGTTATATCAATAGAGCTAATAAAGAAACGTAATCACTACTTTAGAGTTAAAGGCTTTTTGCCATTTCTTTTAAGGATGGCAGATTATTTTGAGATTTCAATTGGGGGAATTCCATTTGCACTATTGTAGCAGGTCTCAATGGGAACATCTTTCATTGAAGCTTTTCTTTAAAGAGCTTCAAAGGTTGCCTTTTAGATTCTGTAAAAAGGACATTAGAGTTAATGATGCAGAGTCAGATCTTTAAATGAGGTGGCACCTAAATACGCCATTTTCCACAGTCTCTGCGATAGGGATTGGTTAATGGTAAAAGAGACAGGTCTACGTGTAAGGAAATTGATTTTCAGAGTGAAATCCTCTAGTCTCATCAAATCCTTAGATGGGTGGGGATAAAGTTAACATTACCTTCTATCTGGTTTGATGCACTCTGTTGAACAACGTAAGGTATTAGGTATTGCTCTAAAGTATTTTGTTATATTGCACACTTTGTCCTAAATGTAAGGTGTGTTGTAAAGTTACATTACTAACAAGCACTGGCAAAGTCTACAACTCGTGGCTCTAAAAAGGTAGAGCTTTTGGCAATATTTTGTGCAGTGACAGTCGCATGTGCAAGCTTGTGGACATAGCTCGCAAACTGGGAGTGGGTTTTCTATCAAAGAAAGTATGTATTGTGATGCATGTATCGTCACACCCCGGTGACCATTTTATTCATTTTCATTAACCATTCTGAAATGCAAGACCATTTTAGAATTTAGAATAGAAAATTAGGAAAGTGAAAAAAAGTGCATGCATAAGTAGAAAAAAAAGTGCATGCAAAAGTGGAAAAAAAAGCTTGCAAGGCATGTAACGGAGAAACGCATGGGGAGAAAGAGAGGAAGCACATGCATTTCCAGGAAGTGCCATATGATAATGAAAAGAGTTCCTCAAGTCAAAAGTGAAAGGATACAACTCATCCATTCACGATAGCGAGACCAACATGCTCCTAGGTGGAGCAAACGCAAGAAAAGTGAGGAAAATCACTGATTTCAGAGTAGATACCTGCCTGAGACGAACACTCCCTCTATCTATAATCCATCAAGGGGCCTGACCGAAAGCTCACTCATGAACAAGGGGCTTGATTTAAAGCCCACTCTCGATATATGTTATCGATTGTAAACAAAAGGCCTGCCAGCAGAGCTATCTGGCCGAGACCCAAAAATGACTAAAATGAATATTGCGAAAGAAAAGGATTGCATTAATGCTATTAAGCCTCACCACAAAGCAGAAGCGCTTAAATAAATGCATAGTAAAGTACGATCTTCTGAATTCTGCTGGGGCGCAAAATTCAAAATTAGAAGTAGGGCTCAAAACATCCAAATCATAATGGCTTTGTGCGTATGATCGTCAGTTTACAACAAAGGGTGCCAGGTTTTAAGCCATTTCAGTGGTTTTTGTAGTGGGGTTTAAGCGATACCAAAACCAAACAGCTTTAGATAGTTGTGAGACTAAATAGTGGCAGTGCTGATACAGTTTAGATCTGCTACTGCACGAGCCAGCCTTTACTTATTTTCAGTAAACATAGCCTTCTTGGTAGATTAATTGGTTTCTTATCCACCTATTACAGATACCGTCTAATGTACACAATTTGAGTAAGGAATTGTGGAAACGTTTCCTGTTGTGTTCACCCATCTTTAACATTGTATTCTGCCTCTTCCCGGGACACGGCGAGTCAGTTTGTTTTAATTAACTCTTTAATTTACACTGAGGTGTAATTGCTTTAAAAATTATCCTTCTATTTAGATAGTTATTGTTTTAGGCCCTCCACTATCTCAGGCTCCACTCGTTTCTTTCATTAAAAAGCTCCGTTTGTTATTTTGTGTTGCTCGTTTTCTCTAAATTCCACTCTTTTGTCTCAACTTTTAGGGTTTATTTCCTAGTTTATGGAGGATCTACAGAGGAGCAAAGGTATCTGACTGCTTTAAGGAAAGAAAAAGAAGCATTTGAAAAACTTATTAGGTAACGTGCTTATTTGCTGCAATAGTTCATGCAAGGGCCTTAAAAATATAGTGTGGCTGATGTCAAATATGTGGCTAGATCTATCGCCACATAACGGCAAATGTGGTTTTCCAGTGGTCTTGGCTCTGTATATTTTTCTTAAAGGGCTAGTTTACCCTATTTTATTTAAATTGTTTGTGATGGTGTCTGCAGTCTTTGTTTATTTTAATTCTGTGAAGTGTGCCATGTATTCGAAGTGCGTTTTGACATTTTGTACAGGAAAATATGGATAGTGCACTGACTAAGTCATGTAAAGCAGATGTTTTTCCATATTCTCATTGAGAACTCCTGTGTGTTCTTTAGTAACTCGCTCTGTCTCCTCCACCCCGTACAGAAAAAATCTCAATCTACAGGTCTATGCAAAATGATCTGTGTTCCTGAAGTGATTGAAGTTGCCCACTGCATTGCACCCGTTCTTCAGCAGGCTTGAAACATTCACTTTCAATGTTACAAATGGTTGTGGGCCCACTTCGATTAAAAAAAACAAATCTCAATCTAATTACAGAGGGTAGATTTGGGGTTCACCCTGGCATACAGTAATCAACGGCCTCCATACCCGCTTGAAGCTTGTGTCTTTCACCAGCATACAGTGAGTCAGATGCCCAATAGCCTGAATACTCCAAATCCTTATTAGATAATATGAATGAACTGCTTAACATTGATTTTTTTAAATTCTCAAGGTCCTTACTTCAAATGTTGAACTTTTTAGTTTGTTTCTTCTTTTAGTGTTTACTGCTTTTCCTTCATTTGTTTCTTTTTGGCTTCACCTACTTTTATTAAATGTTTCCTCCTTTGATTTTCTTTTTAGGGAAACTCCCACATCCATTTTTTCCTTCTTACTTCCCTCTTTCTTGGTCCTGTTTTTTATGTCATCCAGATTTTTTTTTAACACGCCCTGTTTTTTCCAATTTTTTCTTATTTTTTGGGAAACATTTTTAATATTTCAAATTTCTATTTTTAGAAGTAAAGCTTTACAAGTAAATAATATATTTAGAGATAAGACATTTGCAGTGTTGAGCTCTTGTTTCACATGGTTTTGATCAGTTCTGTCCCAGTGCCGCAATGGATAATTTTACTGTCATCAAGAATTGCCACAGAGTCAGATGGTTCAGTTGTAACAAAGGTTCTAGTGCTAGATCGCTCCACGCTAAGAACTAATAGGTGTGGAGTCTATGGAGGGGTGAAACCTGGCACGCCTTTTCGAATACTAATGCCCTCTTTTCAGAATATTGTTAGTTTACCACTAGGTGTGCTGGGGACATCCTGTGGACCTTTCAACAGTCTTTAGTAGAGCAAGATGATATTTGTTGTAACTTTTTCACGTTTGTGTGCCAGTAATACATCAACTTGATATGCACTTCTCCATTTTGAACAGATTTGGCATTTACGTTATCCCTTCAAAGCGGATATCAACTCTCTCCTTTAATCATCATACTATGTTTTTCTATCATTTAAATCTGTTCATTTTCCTACTGTTTTGAGATGGTTATCAACATGCACATGATGGAGATCTCTACCCTTTAAGTCAGGATATTATTCACAGTTACACTACTCTGTGCCTCTACTGTGTGCATCATAGGCCTTCAGAATCCTGTAATGTGAAATGGGCTTTATATTGTTCAAATGAATTGATAGGCCATGTCCTGTGCTTGTCTGAGATCATTATACAGCTTTTTACACTCCATGAATCAAAGTACTTGTTGGGGGAGCTGGATAGAATTTGACGGAAATCTAGATTAGTGTAAGAGGTGATGGAAAGCAGGACAATTTGTTATCAATAGTGATTTTCACTTCTCATGTGTAAAGAATTGTCCTTGTGCTAGTGGGCTTCTCCATCCTAAGGGTCCACGGCATGGCCCAGAGATTCTCTCCCCAGCCCCACAAAATATATGCTCCGATTCATATAAACCCCCAGTTTCTGTTTTAGATTCTGTCTTCATCCATTCTACTAGTATCTTGCGGTCTACCTGTAAAAGGTGGGCAGCACAACTCCCTCCCATACTCTGTGATTGTGTCTGCTACAGGCGTTTGCTTTGAGACCAGCTTTTATATCACACACATTTAGGAATCAACAAGTGCAGTTGATTAAAAAAAATATTCTTGATTAGAATGGCACCCAATATGTGCAACATATGAACTATACAAACACATTTTAAAGGAGGGTCTGAGGCAATGTTTAAAGACCTGGCCTGGAAATATAGCCCCACTAGAAAATCTATACACAAACAATATCCAAGGGTCTAGGACTGCAGCTCTGAATGATATAATAACCTGAACAAACCAAATGTGTGTGCGCTGATTTCCTTAGTAGAAACTACTTTATTTGGAAATAATTCTCAAATAGACCGATTCCCATCACTCACCCTTGGGTGACATGCTTCATCATCTGGGTCTTCTCATTGATGTCCCACTGGTAACGCTAAGGGCTACAACCTATTCAGAGGGATGAGGGAGCCCAAGCATGTTTTATTAGGGTCACTACCTGCGCTTACAGATGAGAGCAAATAAGTTTGTCAAGTTTTATTATGGGGAAAAAATGCAGTGCAGGCAAAAGGAGATAACAGTGAATTAAAATGGGAGACCCTATCTTTATTATTGTCTCTTACAAATCAAACCTAAAGACAGTGCAAAATGACAGTCTTTAACAAAAAACTGTCTGTTGTTGAAAACAAGAGGGTCAACATGTTTCAGCACCTACGGACAACATTTAGTCCAATGACTTTTTCATGACCATTACTTAATTGCTACTGCATATGTGTAAAAAATGTATAAAAATGACATTACAATGTATAAAAATACATAACAAAACACTAGAGACGGTTTGAATAGATGCAACCGAATCACCTGTACTTAGGCTTGTGTAGACCTTCCTCAGCATATCCCGTACAGCTCACGGTTTCCAAAATGCATGACGACGTGGATGCCGGCCCGAGGTACGAACAGGAAGAGCGGTGCCTCCGTATTCCCTGAGCCGCAGCCAGTTGAGGTGGGATATCCTCCTAATCCTAATCCTATAACAGCCTAATAAAACATCCTCGGGCTCCCTCATCTCTCTGAAGAGGTTTTAGCCCTTAGAGTCACCAGTGTGACATCAATGAGGAGACACAGATGATGAAGCATGTCACCCAAGGGTGAGTGATGGGAATCCGTCTATTTGAGAATTATTTCCAAATATTGTAGTTTCTACTAAGGAAGTCAGTTCACACATTTGGTTTGTTCAGGTTATTATATCATTCAGACCTGTAGTCCTAGACCCTTGGATATTGTCAACATATGAACTAGTCAATCAGTCAAAAACTTTTATTCAGCATTTGCCACAAAAAGTAACGCATCAAATATCAAACCTATCAAGATATAATCAATCATAAATCGGCACATTGATGATAGCATATTCACATATACAAAGATTTAATCAGTTCGTACCATAATATTTAAACACATTAATAAACCCAGATACAAACCCTATCAAGATAAAATTGCCGCCTTGACAAAAATCTAAGTTTGTGAGGCCCAATGTGGCATATTTCTGATGCCTAATGCCCAACTAATATAACTAATAACTGCGTAGCAAGGTAACTGCGATTCTAAACACAGTAAAAATTGCAGACCTAACGTGTAAGATGTAAAACAACTAGCACGCAAACTTGGGCATAAAAATTGGGATCTAGGGATGTTATAGAGATTACAAAAAACATAACATGGACAGTAGTGAAATACATGGACAGTAGTGAAATATTGGCACAAGGGCAACAAGGTAATAAAGAAATCCAAGAATCCTTCTGTTGAAATGCTGCCAAAGATTTCACTGTGTTTAATCTACAACGGCTCAAATAAATTTTAAATTCAGGATTAGCTATCCATGTTAAGTACGTTTCCAGCCCTGATGTGGTTGACATCATTAAATAACATGAAATAGTGTCTATTGCTGACATTCTAGATACTCTAACAGCTGTACTATAACTAAAAAATACATCTTTCACCTGGGTCATGACATTATCAATTCTGTTAGGAGAATAGAAAAAGTTTGGCATTCCAAGGCCAATAAAAGCTTTGTATATGTAAGCCTACCATGGGATCAAGTCCAAATGATCTTGTCTAATACGATCTTTAAGTACTGATCATGAAACTTTAGCTTAAGGGTTATGCCATATCTTTATCCAAAAGAAGTAAAGGTGCAATTTTTACAGTGCCTTCCAAATACGAAAGGTCTAATTGTAAGTGGGCAGTATGGTTCACCATTCTCCTGGGTATTGCTAACAGCCTGCAAAGAAATGTATTCTCTAATTTCAGTTTTCTGTTTCAAAAAACTTTTATTCGATTAACACTTTGGTAATCATAAAAAGTACATCATACAATTAAATACAGTAACATAAAAACACATTATTACATTACAAAGGCGCATTTAAAAAGACTTTACATAAAATCTATATACAAATTAATTCAGATAAAAATAAATTCAGTGAGACAATAGCCCCATTTTGCTGCGAATCGTTAAACATGATTTTAAGAAAAGAGCTACGTTTTTTGCCACGTATTGTGAATCTAGCAGCTGAAGTGCCAAAAATGCTGGTCGCCAGGTCCTCAACCACATTTGGCGCAAAAGTGGAATAATCCAACGCTTGTGCGCATGCTCATAGTATCGACAAAACAAAATAAGATAAATGGTCGATTGGGGAGAGACTCTGTCACATGGACATTTATTCAAGTCATGGGACCAGTTTGACACAGTGGGAAAAGTGACAAGACGAAAAAATAAATTAAAGCGGAACCTAGTCAGTAAATATTTTTCGTAATTGGATAGGTAAAATTTAAGGTATTACTGGATACCAGGGGAAACTTGGACCATCAATGCTTGCACATTTGTTTTCTTGGTTACTTCACAAGAGGGACGTAATTCCCTTAGATGGTTTAGACAGAGGTTTTTCAGTGCTCCTCTGCTAATGTCAACCAGAGTGGAAGGCTCAGTGAAGTATGATGTGCAATTCAGGTCTTCTAAAAAATTAGAAATATACGTTAACCATGGAATTCTCTTCCAGCATACCATATTTAAGCAGTCAGAGATCAAAGAGCGTGTTAGGTGACATTGTGGCTTGTTCCAAATACGGTGCCATAGGAGGATTGGCTGACATTTGATGTTATCTGATAGGTAGTCAATGCCAAGCTCGATATGGCAACCGTAAATTGGAGCACTTTGTGGAAGTGCCAGTAGGTATTTTAAAAAGCCATTTTGGACTTTTTGCAACTCGTCTGTGGGTACATAGCCCCAGACGCCTGCACCATATGTTGCTATACTATGGCATTTGGCTTGATACATTTTAAGCAACTCAGGTGGGACAGGTTTGCCCAATTTCCTGGAAAAAGAGACCAGCGCCGAGGTTGCTCTCTGATAGAGCAGCTTCCTGCTTGCCATAGCTCTTTTCCAAGATAACTGGTCATCAATTAAGATACCTAAGTATGGGTATTCCCTGGCTCGTTCTAATCTAACTTGCTCAATATAGAGAGGTTTGGGATTCTTTACCTTAGGTCCTGTGTACATAACAAAGGTTTTGCTTTTGTTCACTTTTAACCCCAAAGAAAGCATGAACTGGCAGTATTTATCCAATTGCTTTTGTAGCTGGACTAGCGTTCTAGCTAATATAACAGAGTCGTCTGCATAAAGTAATGCAGGGATAGGGCGATGATTAATAGTAGGTAGGTCCTGGTTCCTTACCTACATGGCTGTTTCCAGCCCGTTAGTATATAGGTTAAACAGAAAAGGAGCCAGGACACAACCCTGCCTAACTCCTCTTGTTATTGGAAATGAGGGTGAGAGTTCGCCACCTATCCCGTATCTTACACAGGCCGTGGCATCGGAATAGAGCTCACGTAAAAATTTAATGAGTGAGGGATCAACACCCAATTCTTCTAGGATGGACCACAGCCTGGCGTGTATCACGCAGTCGAACGCCGAACTGAGGTCGACGTAAACCAGATACAGGTTGCCCCCTTTTGCCCCTACGTACTTGCCTATTAGGAGGGTTAGATTTAGAGCCTGTTCAACAGTACCAAGCCCCTCCTGGAAACCGTACTGGAGGTCGGTCACGATGTTGTTCTCCGACGCCCAGTCCTGGAGACGTTCCAGGATCAGACGTCCTGCGACCTTCCCCATGGAATCCAGGAGGGAAATGGGCCTGTAACAGGCTGGGTTGTTTCGATCGCCCTTTTTGAAAATCGGAAGGAGTATAGAAGAGGACCAGGAGTCTAATAAACCAACTTTTGATACCGCCGCCATCACCTGGGTGACGATGGGAGACCACAGATCTATGTTGGTGACAAAGATATCAAGAGGGACTCCATCGGGGCCAGGGGCCTTTCCGGTTTTTGAGGACGATAGGGCATGTACGACCTCGCTTAGGCTAAAGTGGAGGTCTATCAGGTATACCTGCGTCTTGGAGGGATCAACTGTCGGCTTGGCCTATGTAGTGCTGGCCACGGGGGAACCACCGAAGATCTTTGAAAAGTGGGTCACCCACTCGTCTGCAGACACAGCCACATCCAAGTGCTGGTGTGAGTTTACATCAGCCAAGAAAGGGGATTTGACTACACGCCAAAACTGAGAGCTGTCCTTACTTCGGCAACTCGCGTGTAGTTGGGCCCATAATTTTTTCTTTTGGTCCTGCTTACAATTCTTCTGAGCCTTCTTATACTCTGTTCTGAGTTTAGCTATTTCATTTTTGTCTCTAACTGGATTGTGTAATGCCTTTTTTAAGGCGGTTAAGGCTTTACGACAGGCCAAGTTAAACCATCTTGGAGAAGTCTGATTACCAGATTTGTGGTAACGGAATAATTCGGCCTTCGTAATTTTTAAAATCTCCTGAAAGCTAGATAAGATCAGCTCAGGTGGCGATTCATCTGCCAAACAGGTGTTTATCCAAGGAAGAGCCTTGGATATAACCTTGCTGGTAGTTATTGTGGGATCAATCTTGGACCATTTCACGGAGAAACCGTTGGTTCTGTCCATGGCCAAAGATTTCTGAGTCAGTAAACTTATCCTTCTAGGTTGAGAGTCATCCATGGTAATCATAAGGATGATACTGTTTGGGAAGTGGTCGCTTGAGGTGTCTGAGCCTGTGGTGAGCTTGAGGAGTTTGCCCTTTAAAATATAGGAACATAAAATAAAATCTATGGTGCTTGACAAACCCCTGCCGTGGAAAGTGGGTCTGAAATCTACAGGGGGGTCTACAAGATCATTTGCATACATCAATTCTAATGCAATGAGGCTTTCATTGAGGGAATCACCTAATTGAGAATGCGAAAAATGAGTCAATGGACTATCCTCTTCATCTAGAAGCCCACAAATACCTTTCTTGTAGTTAACGCATAATGGAGCATTAAAGTCCCCCCCCCCCATACTACGTTACAGGCAGATGATGGTTGCCTGGATCGTTGCTCGTTTGTGAGATGGGAAATAACAGATACAGTTTTCACACAGTCTACAGGGGATAGATTATTATAGAAATTAATAAAACAGTATGACGTACAGTTATTAAAAATGACCATTATTATTTGAAAATTCAAAGTAGTATGGAGAACAGTGATTTTCTTTACTGCCAGGTTATTTGAGATGTACACTGCTAAACCGCACTTAGATCTGCCATGGGTGGTAGTACTAGCTGGGGTGTGATAAGTTTTATAGCCTTGTAGATGTATTGGATCTATTGCCCAGGTCTCCTGTAGACAAATTATCTGATGAGTATATACAAAGTCCAACCATGATTCAAGAATGATCTTAGAACGGAGACCTGCTACATTCCAGTATAATACAGATAATGACATAGTATGAGGAGTTAGGGTGTTGACAACTGGGCTTCCTAATTGGAATGGTATATGGGAGGTAGTATGGTTGTTTTCAGTGACAGGGGCGGGTTGGGCTTCAGAACATAAATGAGAGGGTATTTCTGCTGGTGCATCAGTGACATCAATATGTAGTAATAACAGGGAACTGGGTGGTAGGTTTGGGGATAATAAAAATTTAGGTGAAGTGGGTGAGTTTAGTCTTTGGGAAGGGGGATTCACATTATCCTGGGCGTTAACAGATGGTGGTCAGTCCACCATCTCCAGGCAATCATATCTGTTGAACAGAGGAACACCCCTCCAGCCAAAAGTTGGCGCAGTTTCTCTACCCCCATGACCCGCCCAGTCTAGCCAATCGGGTCTTCTGTTCCAATTTCCTACCTGGGTCCAGTTCCATTCTGGACCTGAGGCGTAATGATTAACAGGAGGATAGAAATATGACAGTCTTTTGGTGCCTATCCCGTCCGATGTAAGTTGGGAACCCCAAGAGCAAATATGTTCGACTGTTAGGGGGTCTTCAAAATTAATGATAACACAGTCCCCGTGAATTGTTTTTGGCTCTTTACCTACCCACGGGACCCTGCGGACCGTTGTAACTCTATGTTGGAGTAGGGAGGGAGGGGCCTATTGGCTGATAGCCAGTGTAACACTTTATTTTTTAAGGACCAGCCTGGTACTCTGAGTTTGGGCTTAGCTCAGGGACCCCGGTCATGATGACAACGAACGGGGTAGCTTCTGGGGGAAGATGGAATGAACGACTACCTTTCCGTCTTGTATTGTTGGCGGCATTTTTAGTTCCTGGAGTTTTTGCTAGAGTGGGAGCCTGAGTTTGTGTACAAGTAGGCAGTGGGGCTGGGACTGGGACTGGGACTGGTACTGGGACTGATGGTGTAGCAGGGGCCTTTTTCGCAGCAGTGGATAATGTCGTTTGTTGCACGGCTGCGGTTAATGGTTTTTGGTGGACAACTGCGGTAGTAATCGCAGATTTAGGTGCTTGATGTGTCTTTGTTGCCCCTATTTTGGTAGATTTGTGGTTGGGTATTTGGGCCGCAGAGAGAGTAGGGACTAAATTCTTCTTAGTTTTAAGTTCTAGAGTAAGCGATTCCAACATCTTTTCAACTTTGGCCAGGGAAGAAAGCTCGATGGGTTGCACGTGTAGCTTAATTAATGCCTCTAGTCTATCCAATAAATGGATATCCAGGGTGCAAGGGTCACGCCCTCTTCCTATGTTACTGTTAGGGCTAAGGTTAGGCATGTTAGATGAAAGATTGATAATATCTGGTGCTATAGAATTAGCCTCTTGCTGAGGTAACGCAGATTAACTAATACCTTGTTTGGAGAGGGAAGTTTGTAAACTGAGTTGAGTCGGTGATTGTAGAAGGACTCGGGAGTTGGTTTTTTGGGGCGTGTTCTTTTTCCCTTTTTTCCCTTTTCTTTTCTTCGGTATGGCTCCCTCCCTCAGCCCCCTATTGTTGGTGGTATGGTAGTCCTCCCCGCTCGGTATTGTGTAGAGAATCGGAGTTCTCTCCAGTGATAGGGGGATTGGGGTATGGGAGACTGAGATAACTGGGTGGCTGAGAGATCGATGGAAACCGTCAAGTCCACGGTACCTGGGGCAGTATGGGAGTCCGCTGGTGTGCCAGAATCTAGATGGCGCTGCGGAGTTCTAGCTGCAGGCAATAGTCCTAATGTTATGTTATGTTAAATTAAATTTATTAAGCGCACGTACGCCCGTAGGCTTCATGGCGCTGTTGGAAGATTTGCAGAGACATAACATATGAGGAACGTTTGGCTATAGCTAGATCTTGGGAGACCCTCCTTTCCAACAGGAGGACTCCTTGGTTGATTGCATCGTTAGCCCTGGAAATAAATTGGTCAATTGGACCGATGGTCTGAGCAGCGTGTGATGGCTTACTACTTCTAGTATTTCTGGGCGACATGCTTAGTGAGGCTACACAGAGTTGTGAATATAATGGGTAGCTGTGGGACACAACAACGGAATGATAGTTAATATATCGCAGACAGGAGGGTGATATGGCTCCAAATGTCAATAAGGTGGCCCAGTCCAGTCTTACCCGGTCTTGAACGGGCTTAAACGGGCCCGCCCTTGGCCCGGGCTTCGCCCGGCGTCCCGCGAGACGGGGGTGCTGTATTTGAGCGCAAAGGTCGCGGAGTATGCCGCTAAGGATGCTGGGTCTTGTGGTTTTTTAGGGCTCACTCACGCTCCACTCGGCGGCCAGACCCCGTGGTGGAAAAGGAGTCAGGCGGCGGGAGGCGGGTGGGCAGGGACCCAGATTATGGCGATCCCTGTAGTGCAGGGATTCTGCAAGAGTCGGCAAGAAACACAGCTGGAAAGTGGCAGAGTATACAAAGTTCCCCCCCTCGACCGGGGTGATGCTGTATTTGAGCGCCTCCTGGCGCGCAAATGTCGCGGAGTATGTACACAAAGTATTCTCTAGTATTTGCAGGGTCCCTGGGTATATAAAGTCCCACACTCCTGCCCTGTATGTACCAACAGGGAGACATTTGATTTTGTATAAGAAGGTAATTTCTCTAATATGAGCTAGTATATTCATACTTTTATCATAATGAACTCTGTTGTACCAATCAAGGACGGGTGTAGAATCTCCAACGCTTGGAGGTTGTTTTTACTGTTCTCAAGTAGGACAAGTAAATTGGTTTTGGCCAAAATCTCCTTCCAGCCATTGAAGTAAGGGATATGCCTTTCAAAATCTTTAGATGTTCGAGAAAGAGCTATTGTCTTTGCCAATGTCTTTTAGCCATGCGGTAGAGCAGTCAACTGCTGTGCAGCAATGGCTTAAAATTGAAGAAAAAAACAGCAATATGCTTCATCATTGCGCTTTTTTTTAAATGAGTGCTGGTGAACAGCAGGAGGGATGTTAAGGCTGAATGAGCAACACAGACAATTGGCAGAAGGGAACAAGCAACACTAAGAACGGGAGGGTAAAATAATTGCTATGACACGTCCTATCGCTTTTTATTTTCCCGTGGTGGGGAGAACAAGGACAACAGGAGGGTGGTAGGGAAGAAGCAACTGTGAGACCTGGTGCATTGGAGGGAAGAAGTAGCACTGACAAAGGGAAGGTGGGAGGAAGGAAGCCACACAGACAACAGCACTACGAGAGATGGGAGGGAAAAAGCAACATGGACAAGTGATGGGTGGGAGGGAAGAATCAAGATGGACAGTGGGCGCTGTGATGTGTCCTAGTGCTTTTTTTTCATTCTTTTGGTGGTTGGGGGAACTCAGACAATGGTAGCATGGAAGGAAAGAAGCTACATGACTGGGGAAGGGTAGGAGGTGGGAGGGAACAGGCAACATGGGCCAAGGGGGGGGTTGGAGGGAAGAAGCAAAATGGCAACTGAGTGGGAGGAAAAAGCTACATGGGAGAATCAACACTGACCACGAGGAAGCATAAAGAAAAGTAGTACCTGAATTACAGTGTAATCAGTGGAAGAACACTAATCAAAAAGAAGCAATCAGGACTCGGTCCATGCTCCACACAAAAGAAGAGAAATTGAAAGTGGCATATCCCGGCCACTTAGGAGGCAGAAAATAATAGTGACAAGGAAGCCAGTGAATGGTAAATAATGGGCATGATCCAAGCCCCTTATTGGAATTATTATATTTTGCAAACGACAGCACATGCATGCTGGCTTAAGTGAGACCTAAAAATGACCAAGGGAACAGATATGTGAAAAGGGGAAGTGGTGAAACAGGGCACATTGTTTGCTCTGTTCAGACCCACAGCAAATTCAGAAATTAGGTGATCGGAAAGTAAGAAGAAAAGCCACATCAAATCAAGCTGAAATTGCAGATAAACATTACATCCATTTACAGAATTATTCTGGACTTTTTTTTTTGGGTACGAAGAGTAGATGCCCAAATAGATAATGGGGAAAAAGCTGGGATTTATTGCAGATACCCACAAAATTACAACATGTGGTAGTTTAAACCCTTACTAGTGGACACCCACTCGTCATTTCGCTGAAACACTTCAGTCCCACCCCTTCCGCTAAATCTTTGAAATACTTGCATGTTTTTCCCAGCAGTACTTTCATAC